>NC_138210.1:897500-2097500 GCF_964194415.1 Vipera berus | reverse complement strand
CTGGAGAAACATTTAAGCTAAACAGTGGGGGACAGTGAGTTAATTGATATAGAACATTTCTGTCCCCAGCAGTCTAAAATTAATAGGGTTATCAGTGCATGTAACATAGATGTTTGTGCGGGTAAGAATATCAACCTTGCTGTCAAGCAAAATCAAGCTTTTAATAGTGAGTGCCACAACAACTGCACTAATCAAACATATGGTAAGGAAGTAGGGGAACTCGGGCAACACACAGGTTTTGTAGAAAGTAAACATGGTCAGTCAAAAAGGACTCAAATGTCTATACACAAATATGCACAGTATGAGCAATAAACATGGTGAATTAGAAATTCAAGTAAATGAAGGCAGATATGATATTGTTGCCATTACGGAAACTTGGTGGGATGAAACCCACAAATGGACCACACAGCTAGAGGGATTTAAATTATTTAAAAGAAACAGACCACATAAAAGAGGAGGTGGAGTTGCTCTCTCTATAAGAAACAACTACATCTTTACAGAAATAGAACACAACAGTGATGAAAGCTGTCTTGAATGCATTTGGGTCAATATAAAAGGGGGAAAACTGACACTGCCATTTGTTGTTGTTGTTAGCTGCTAAGTCATGTCTGACCTATCGCGACCCTATGGACAATGTTCCTCCAGGCCTTCCTGTGCTCTACCATCTTCTGGAGTCCATTTAAGCTCACACCTACTGCTTCAGTGACTCCATCCAGCCACCTCATTCTCTGTCGTCCCCTTCTTCTATTGCCCTCAATCTTTCCCAGCATTAGGCTCTTCTCCAATGAGTCCTTCCTTCTCATTAGGTGGCCAAAGTATTTGGGTTTTCGCTTCAGGATCTGTCCTTCTAAAGAGCAGTCAGGGTTGATCTCCTCTAGGACTGACCAGTTTGATCGCCTTGCAGTCCAAGGGACTTGCAGGAGTCTTCTCCAGCACCACAGTTCAAAGGCCTCAATTCTTTGGCGCTCAGCCTTTTTTATGGTCCAACTTTCACTGCCATACATTTCAACTGGGAAGACCATAGCCTTGACTATATGCACTTTTGTTGACAGGGTGATATCTCTGCTTTTTAGTGTGCTATCTAGATTTGCCATGGCTTTCCTCCCAAGGAGCAAGCGTCTTTTAATTTCTTGGCTACAGTCCCCATCTGCAGTGATCTTGGAGCCCAGGAAAATAAAATCTGTCACTACCTCCATTTCTTCCCCATCTATTTGGCAGGAATTGAGAGGGCCGGATGCCATGATCTTGGTTTTCTTAATGTTTAGTTTCAACCCAAGTTTTGCACCCAAGTTTTGCATATCTTAGGTTGTTGATATTTCTTCTGGCAATCTTAATTCCAACTTTTGATTCATCTATCCCTGCCTTTCTCATGATGTGCTCTGCATATAAGTTAAATAGGCAGGTCGACAGTATACAGCCTTGCCGGACTCCTTTCCCAATTTTGAACCAATCAGTGGTTCCGTGCCCAGTTCTCACTCTTGTTTCTTGACCCACATATAGGTTTCTCAAGAGACAAATAAGATGGTATGGTACGCCCATCTCTTTAAGAACTTGCCACAGTTTGTTATGATCCACACAATCAAAGGCTTTAGCATAGTCAATGAAGCAGAAGTAGATGTTTTTCTGGAACTCTCTAGCTTTCTCCATGATCCAGCGTATGTTAGCAATTTGATCTCTAGTTCCTCTGCCTCTTTGAAATCCTGCCTGTACTTCTGGTAGTTCTCGATCCACATACTGCTGGAGTCTAGCTTGTAGGATTTTAAGCATAACTTTACTAGCATGAGAAATGACTGCAATAGTGCGATAGTTTGAACATTCTTTGGCACTGCCTTCCTTTGGAATTGGAATGTAAACTGATCTTTTCCAATCCTGTGGCCACTGTTGACTTTTCCAAATTTGCTGGCAAATTGAGTGTAGCACTTTTACTGCATCGTCTTTTAAGATTTTGAATAGCTCAGCTGGAATACTGTCACCTCCACTAGCTTTGTTGTTGCTCAGCTTTTCTAAGGCCCACTTCACTTCACATTCTAGGATGTCTGGCTTGAGGTCAGTGACCACCTCATTGTGATTATCAGGGACGTTAAGCTCATTCTTGTATAGTTCCTCTGTGTAATTTTGCCACCTCTTCTTAATCTCTTCTGCCTCTGTTATGTCCCTGCCATTTTGGTCCTTTATCATGCCCATTTTTGCATGAAACGTTCCCTTCATCTCTCCAATTTTCTTGAAAAGATCTCTGGTCCTCCCTATTCTATTGTTTTCTTCTATTTCTTTGCACTGTTCATTTAAGAAGGCATTCTTATCTCTTCTAGCTATTCTCTGGAATTCTGCATTCAATTGGGCGTATCTTTCTTTTTCTCCCTTGCCTTTCGCTTCCCTCCTTTCCTCAGCTATTTGCAAAGCTTCCTTAGACAGCCATTTTGCTTTTTTGCATTTCTTTTTCTTTGGGATGGTTTTGGTTGCTACCTCTTGTACAATGTTGCGAACCTCTGTCCATAGTTCTTCAGGCACTCTGTCTATCAGATCTAATTCCTTAAATCTATTTGTCTATTTGTATACTATAGGCCGTCCACCCAAACAGAGGAAATAGATGAACTTTTTGCTAGTCAGTTAACTAAGGTATGTAGGAAGCACATCACAATAGTAATGGGGGACTTTAACTACCCTGACATCAACTGGGAATAAAAATTAGTGGATCAGAGGAATGCTGTGGATATAATTTCAGTAAGGCATTTGATAAAGTAGACCACAACCTACTACTTGATAAGATAGAAAAATATGAGTTAGACAGCATCACCACCAGATGGATTTGTAACTGGCTGACCAGCTGCACTCAACGTGTAGTCCTCAATGGAACTGCATCTACATGGAGGGAAGTATGCAGTGGGGTACCTCAAGGTACGCCACTGCTTTAGGCCCAGTACTCTTCAACATCTTCATCAATGGTTTGGATGAGGGGATAGATGGGGAACTCATCAGATTTGCAGATGACACCAAGCTGGCAGGAATAGCCAACACTCCAGAAGATAGGCTTAAGATACAGAAAGATCTTGACAGACCTGAACGTTAGGCGCTATCTAACAAAATGAAATGTAATGGTGAAAAAAAGTAAGGTTCTACATTTAGGCAAGAAAAACCAAATGCACAGGTACAGTATAGGTGGTACCTCGCTTAATAGTAGTAACTGTGAGAGGGATCTTGGAGTCCTAGTGGACAATCACAAATATGAGCCAGTAGTGTGCTGCAGCTGCCAAAAAAGTCAACACAGTTCTAGGCGGGTCTATGACAATTTGCCGTGGCCAACTCACCACGGCCAACTTGCCATGACCAACTCATCACAGCCAACTCGCCACAGACAACTTGACACAACCAACTCACTGTGGGACAACAAGCCACGGCCAACTCGCCCCAGGACAACTCATTTCAGGACAAAATTTACACTACTCTCAAAGAAATGATGGAAAAGAATCATTAAAGAAAGGATGCAAAAGGAAGGACAGAATGAAATGTGAATGATAAAAATTAAAATAAAGTTTAATTTATTTTAAATAATTAAATAGAATTGTGAAATTGTCCTGCAGTGATTTGTCCCGCGGTGAGTTGGATGTGACAAGTTGTCCTTAGGCGAGTTGGCCATGGCGAGTTGGCCGTGGCAAGTTGGCCATGGTGAGTTAGCCATGGCAAGTTGGCTGCAGTGAGTTGGCTGTGGGAAGTTGTCCCATTCCCATTCTAGGCTGCATCAACAGAGGGGTAGAATCAAGATCACATGAAGTATTAATACCACTTTATAATGCCTTGGTAAGGCTACACTTGGAATATTGCATCCAGTTTTGGTCACCACTATGTAAAAAAGATGTCGAGACTCTAGAAAGAGTGCAGAGAAGAGCAACAAAGATGTTTAGGGGACTGGAAGCTAAAACATATAAAGAACGGTTGCTGGAATTGGGTATGTCTAGTTTAATGAAAAAAAGGACTAGGGGTGAGATGATAGCAGTGTTCCAATATCTCGGGGGTTGCCACAAAGAAGAGGGAGTCAAGCTATTCTCCAAAGCACCTGAAAGCAGGACAAGAAACAAAGGATGGAAACTAATCAAGGATAGAAGCAACCTAGAACTAAGAAGAAATTTCCTGACAGAACAATTAACCAGTGGAACAACTTGCCTCCAAAAGTTGTGAATGTTCCAACACTGGAAGTTTTAAACAAGAGATTGGACAACCATTTGTCTACAATGGTATAGGGTTTCCTGCCTGAGCAGGGGGTTGGACTAGAAGACCTCCAAGGTCCCTTCCAACTCTGTTATTCTATATATATGTAACCAGGTAAAATTGACATGGGTTGTGCCACTTTCCCATTCAAGCCAAATGTATAGAAAGAATGATAAATGTGCTGGATTTTTTTTAATCTTGTTTTGTGTTTGTATTTGTTAATATGACCTCCAAATATTTCACCCTTTTCTCAACCCTAAAACCAGACTTTTTTTTAATTCCATTTATATCCCGCCCTTCTCCGAAGGCTCAGGGCGGCTTACAAGCTTAGCAGTAGCCTTCATTCTATGTATATGCCTGCTTATTAGGGCTTTCACACACACACACCAAGCGGTATTATTACAAAGTCAGCTTAATTGCCCCCAACAATCTGGGTCCTCATTTTACCTACCTCGGAAGGATGGAAGGCTGAGTCAACCTTGAGCCTGGTGGGATGCGAACCTGCACTAATTGCAGGCAGCTGGTGTTACTTAAGGAGGCATTAGCCCACTGCTCCACCAAGGCTCTTGTCAATATAGTCAATATATATATATGCTCCACCAAGGCTCTTGTCAATATAGTCAATATATAGTCAATATAGTCAATATATCACAGTCCTGTGTGGCCATATTCTTAAGAAGCATTGCTGTTTTCTGTTTGTTTATTTTAAGACCCACTAAAACCCCAAACTCATTTAATTTCCTCATCAAGCACTGGAAAAGGTACACACCTCTGTGTCATCTAATACAGGGCTTTTCAAACGGTGGTACATGTACCACCTGTGGTACTTTGCCACGTGGCAGGTGGTACACGACTGGTAGCCCAGTGTAGCAGGGGAGGGGAATGAGCTGAAGGGAGCCAAGCCTGAGGGAGAGGCAGCTGAAGTTGCAGGACAGTCTGGGCTCGGCAGATGCCCCAGGAGCTGGCAGGGCTCCAGCTGATTGGCTCCAGCTGATTGGTGCTTCCAGAAGCAGCACGGAGCTGGAGGTGAACTGAAGAAAAAAGGGGGGGAGCAGAAGAGAGGCTATAAAAGGAGGTGGTTTGGGCAGAAAATCGAAAAAAAAGACAACAGGGAAAGAGAAGGAGAGGTCAGCCGGCAGGGAGGAAACAGGGACAGAGAAGCAGCAGCTGTTGCTGGAAGAAAAGGTCCCCTGGTTTGTTTTCTCCAGCCAGGATAATGCAAACAGCGTTGATGAAATGAAAAGCCGGCATGTCGGAAAGGAGGTGGGTTTATTTAGTTTTGGATCAGCTGGCAGCTTGATTGGGTTACCATAAGGTTTTTTGTACAGTTTTTACAGCGTTTTGTAATTCAGAGGCTCCTTTGTGTGCTTTGGTTATTGGAATATTTTAGTCCATATTTTAGACTAGCAATGAATCCAAAGTGTTGACTTCTGTAGGTTTAATCCCTTTAAACAAATGTAATTAGTTTTACCCCCTTATCTTGAGTCTGTCTATGGCTTTTAGAAAGTTTTCTTTGAAGGTAAACAGGATTATTTTTAAAGCTAAAGCTTTTTTGCAATTGCAGGAGCCTTTCATTGTGGGTTGCAACATTGTGACATGTGACACCCCCTGAGGCAGCTTAAAGAAAAAAAAACCTGGAGTTTATGTGTTTATTTTGTGAGCCTCTCTTGCTTTGCACTTGATTCCTGTGTCTTTAAGGGTACAGGGAAGGGATTGGGGGGCCATTCTTATTACACTGTGTAAGGAGAGCTAAGAAGGGCCGACCAGCTAGCTCAGGGGTCTACAAACTTAGCAACTTTAAGAACTGTGTGTCACAACGTCCTTCTCGGTTTGAAAGCAACAACCAGTAGGTAGGTACGAGTGACAGACGGTTTATTCTGTACAAGGAAAAAGTCAGCGCTGGGAGTGAACTGCTCCCAGCGCTTTACATAGCCATCCTGAATCATAGCCCCACTCCCATTCCGCAAGCCAGCATCTGGCAAGAAGGTCACATAAGCGGCAGTTCAGGCCCTCGCTTCCTTCCCTCGGACCAGGCACGCAGCGGATTACTCCTCGGAGCAGACCCCAGGTAGGGTTGTAGCTAGAAGCGTCCTTTTCTGGTACCCCCCCCTAATCGCCAGTATACAGGAGCAACGTCAGTTGATGCCAGGGGTTATTCAAGGGCTCCACCTGGAAGGTAAGAAGACTAGTATGAGTGGTCATCCGCCCTGGTGGACGGTTCGGCCAACCCCCCAGCCAGCTTACCATGATGGCTGAGGAATTCTGGGAGTTGAAGTCCACAAGTCTTAAAAGTGCCAACTTTGAAAACCCCTGAGCTAGCTGGTAGTGGTGCATATTAATAAACATGGATAAATTCATCATACATTTGTCAGTGCAAAGGGAAAGTGATTCAGCAAAGGAACAGCCACCAAAGAAATTAAAACTGGTACTTTTTTCCTTTTTTCCTACAGTTTGTAATATTTTATTAGATTATAGAATAAAATACAAAAATACATAAGCAAATACTAGGACACAATGGGGAGGAAAAAGGGGGAAAAGTGAGGGGGAGAAGAGAAAAAGAAAAGACTTCCTCTGTTGCAGTAGAAGGAAGCATTAACATTGAACCTCAACTTTTTACTTTTCCATATTATTATAAACTAGCCATTTCTATAACAACAAATGAATCTAATTAGTAAAACCCCAAATACCCCCCCTTTTTTAGTCATCAAGTTTTTGACACCTTGCTAAACACTGGTGATACTCAAATATTGTCATGTCCTAAAAGTGGTACAATCTGTGATTAGGCTGATTTTCTGCAAGCACCAATCAGCTAGAGCCCTGCCAGCTCCTGGGGCGTCTGCCGAGCCCAGCCAGTCCTGCAGCTGCAGCTGCCTCTCCCTCAGGCTTAGCTTGCTTCGGCTCATTCCCCTCCCCTGCTACACTGGGCTAGCAGTCGCATACCACCTGCCACGTGGCAAAGTACCACAGGTGGTACGCATACCACTGGTTGAAAAGCCCTGATCTAATGTACAGTAAATAATTATGAAAGTCACTTTGAGCTGCCTTTTTTCCTTATGAGAACTTCCTGGGGGAAAAGCCCTCACCACTTTTTCAATGATATCCCACTGAAATAAACTGTTTTCTGACTTAAGATGCCCATATTTCTTACTAAAAGGATCCCCATTTTAAGTTAAATGTCAACACTTCACCTGTTGAAGTCATGTAAGCTTTGCAATTGCACCAAGTTCTTTGCAAGGTTGAATAGGAGGTCCGCCAATATAAAGTTAGAATAACAAAAGAAAACAAATTTTACTGGGGGCGGGGGAGAGAGAAACCCTGCATTTTAGGCCCCCTTTTTACATTTTTTAGTTTTGTTTTTCTTCAGAAAATGATCTGGATGAGTTGCCCTAGATCCTTTCTGGAATGGGATGGTGGTAGGAGCTGCTTTCTGTTCAAGAGACAGAATGAGGGGCAGGAGAGGGAAGGAGATCAGAATCTGGTTTGATCCCTTGCATCTGGATTAATTGTCACACTTCTAGAAAACATCATAGAAATAACATTGGGCAACGTGATATTTAGACATCAGAAATAAAACAGCATTCCCTTTTTGCGGAAGCAGCTTCTGATTGCTTGAATGCCTTGGATCTAAATTGGTTCATAATAGGAGTGACTGCTGAGAAAACATGATAGACTTACATGAAAACAGGCAGGGTAGAAATACTGCCCATGAAACCACTAGGTTTTTAATTGACTTTATGGATTAGATTTCTATCCACCTTTCATTCAGAGGCTCAAGCCAGCCTACATAAGAGCCCCTTCTCACTCTGACAACAACCCTGTGATGTTGGTTGGGCTGGGAGAGAGAGTGATCAGTCTCAGATCACCCAGGTAGCTTCAGTGGCTGAGGGTGGCCTTGAACCTGGGTCCCTCTAGGGCTAGCCCACACCTTCAGGGAGGTTCTGACCGCTCCCTGGTTAGCAGGCTCCAAGGAGAGGCAAACCGGACAGGGGTTTTTCAAAGCTAGGGCAGCCAGCCTATTAAGCAAGACAGGAGTTCACACAATGATTGGGTGACCAAGAGAACAAGGGCCTCATTTTAATCAGGTGGTTATCTTTTGCCGGGATGAAGATCCAAGCTCCATCCCTCCTGGCTCTGCAATTGTGCTCCGCAGGCCCCACTGGAAATGGCAGCTCCATCAGAAATCAGTGAGTGCCCAGGATAGGGTTTCACCTCTCTTGTCTCCACTGTCATCTTACAACACCCAGAGACTCCTTTAAATAATAGAAGGGTCTAAATTCAGGCTCATTAAACCTCCCTCTGCTTCCCCACTGCCTAGGCACCTAATCAGGCTTCCTCTCCCTGTTCTCCAAAACACACTGTCAGGGCCCACCTCAATACCTCATCCCAAGAAAGCAGAACTCATGGAAGCAAACTCTTCCAAAAGGAACTTTTATTAGGAGAAGCTGATTGATATTAGTAATGATACTTTGTAATCATCTTTGTTTATGTGCAAGCAGCTTTGTAGGTGCTTTATATTGGGAAATTAGTTATATAAAAGCAAATGTTTCATGCTTTAGGCACAGGGGATTGCTTACATGAAAAGAGCATGGTAAGGGGAAGGGGAAAAGGAGTTATGGTGGAACCTGGGTTGTTGTGTATGAGTCATCATCTAGGAATTATTTTTCTGTACCTTTTGGTTCCTAGTACCAAGACCAGATCTCTTTGTTCTGGAAAGGTATAAAAGGTGGAAGACATCTTTGTTGGTTGTTGCCTTCATCTCTCTACCAGCCACGAAGAGAGATGTGGCCACCCAACTCTATTTTGATCAAAATAAAAGTTGTTGGCTTGCTGAAACCTCGGCTCAGGAGTTTCGTTTGGCTCTTTTAAATTCCTGAGTAATGCTGGGGTAATTGTGAGGCTAAGTGTAAAACCTTACATCCTGGCGCCCAAACGTGGGGGCAAGCTTCAAAGGCTCTCTCCCCCCCACATCTGGAGATCCCTGTTAGGGTCCCATGAGCTTTCATTTCTCAGTGGGAGGACACCAACAGCGACTGAAATGTGAGTCTTAGAGCGCTCCTGGGCAGTTGACCTAGAAGACTCCTATGCTTCACCTTTGCTGGTGGATCCATGTCTGAAGAACCTGAATGCCTGAATTCAACGAGGTTTCATGCTTCTCTACTGATGGGAGAAATTGCAACAGGCGCCTTGGTGAGTAAAAGAGATAAAAAAAAGCTTTGGAAATCCTGGAATAAGACAGGAGGTTGATCACTCCAACTTGTCCTCTAGAGGTAAGCATAAAAATAAATGAATACATGAGTAAGAAAGAGGAAGCCAAGAAACTGTCTTGTAATACAGGATAGAGAGTGATTTAAGGAAAGTAATTAAATTGGAATGTATTTTTTTGCAGAGGTTTTGGTAATTTTGAAATAAGATAGGGGGCTGATCTCCTCAACTAGTCCTCTAGAGCAAAAATTAATTACTAAATTACAAATTAACTAAGTGAAAAGGGAGGAAGCCGAGAAACTATCTTGAAAAAAAGAGAAAAATATGGGGAATCATCTGAGTAATTTAAAAGAAATAAATCAAAATGTACTCCTCTGCAATTTGTTTTGAACAATTCGGAGGTTTTGAAACCTCAAGTGGCTGTGAAGTTTAACCCTGTCAGACAATGTCTGGTGGTGCTTTTTTTTTTCATACTCTATAGCAGTAAAAATCATCTTCCAGAAGGCAACTTTGAAAAACTTTGTAAACCTCCGGTTGGCTAGTTTATCTGATAACAGCTAAAGCCACGGAAGAAAAGAAAAGAAGATTCAAGGAAATGAAAGCAAGTTTTTTTCCCCTCTCTTTTTCTTTTAATCTGGCTCTCTGAACTATTAGATTCCCTTTTGTCAGAGGTGAGGAGAGGAGGCTGCTATTTTTCCCCTACCTCTTCACACCTGCAAAAGACCCCATGTTCAATATTCCTTTTAGTCTTTCCCCACTGTCTTTTGAAGTTGGTGGGATAAATTGGAAGTAACCATAAATGTTTCCCTCCTTTTAATTAAAAGGGGAGGCCTGTTTTGGCCTCAAACTCCAAATTGATGTGTGTTTTGTTTTGTTTTATATATGTTTGGACATTTGGAACATTAAGCTTGGACTTGGAATGGTGAGAAAAATAGGAGATGGTTAAAGGGCCCTATAAAAACCATGTTTGGTTGAAATCACCTCATGATTTTTCTCGCTTCTTGCAGGACAAGCCATATGTCTAAATAAATGTTGTTTTACTAGTATCTGTGTATATATTTAATTAATTTAATTTAATAATTTGATTTCTATACCGCCCTTCTCCCGAAGGACTCAGGGCGGTGAACAGGGCAATACACAATAAAAATCGAATACAAAAATTAAAAAGCCATTAAACATCATGCCCATAAAATCAATACATATTAAAGTTAAAACTAGTTTTAAAAACCCAACCCCATCCTGTCAGACCAGGCCAGCTTGTTCAAAAAAGAATGTTTTGAGATCGCGCCGGAAGGAGCGAAGGTCGGGGGCCATCCGGAGCTCAACCGGTAAGCGGTTCCAAAGGTCTGGCGCGCCCACAGAGAACGTTCTCCCCCTGGGGGTCACCAATCGGCATTCTTTGATCGGCGGCACCCTGAGGAGACCCTCTCTGTGGGAGCGCACTGGACGGAGGGAAGTTGACGCCGGCCGCAGGTGTTGCCGTAGGTAATCCGGACCCATGCCATGAAGGGCTTTGTAAGTCATAACTAACACCTTGAACCTCACCCGGAGAGCAACCGGTAGCCAATGCAGCTCGCGGAGCAAAGGTGTAACATGGGAGTATCGGGAAACTCCCAAGACAACTCGCGCGGCTGCATTCTGCACCAGTTGGAGTCTCCGGGTGGACCTCAAGGGCAGCCCCATGTAGAGAGCATTACAGTAGTCTAGACGAGAGGTCACAAGCGCATGAGTGACTGTGCGCAAGGCATCCCGGTCTAGATAGGGCCGCAACTGGCGCACCAGGCGAACCTGGGCAAAGGCCCCCCTAGTCACAGCTCCAATATGCTCTTCCAAAGAGAGCTGTGAGTCTAGAAGGACCCCCAAGTTGCGGGCCCTATCTACGGGGGGTAATATATGTCTGTCTGTGTTGTTCTGTGTTATTCCAAGACTTGGAAGAGGGTTAAAATCCTCTCTGATAACACCAAACAAAAAGACCTTATTTAAAAATGTATGGTTTGCCTGGAGAAAGTATGAAATGAAATTTTTGTATGTGAAATTGTTTATGCAAGCAGTTGGAATGGACGTGAATGAGTTAATTTGCTGATATGTAAATGTGTGTGTGTTAGCCCTCAAAACCCACCCCCCCCACCCCCACCCCCACCCCGGTCCCAGGCTGTGAAAGGAACAGTAAATTGCTGGTTTTATTGTTATAAATGGAAAAGCAATAGCAAGGATGTGTGAGTGAATTTATGGAAAATGCATGTGAAGGAGAGCAAACTATTTCTTTTTAGTGGTGAGATTTTTGTAAAATTTCTTTTACTTTTTTTCCTGTCTCTCTCTCTCCCCCCCACCTCTGTATTACTTTAAGAGTGACAGAGACAGACAGAAGGGGGGGGCTGGTCGTTTTAACTGGGGTTTTTTTGTGCTTCGAATTCTGGTCTGAGGAAGGGCGGGTGGATGTGAAATTTAATACCCACTCTTGCAGTTTCAGCTTGCAATTTTTTTCCTGGAAAGAGGACACAGTAATTGTTGGACAATTTTATTTTTATTTTTTTGAAATCTTTGAGTTTTAAAAGAAATTATTCTGCATTGTTTTGTTTAGATTTGTAAGTTTTAACCTACTTAATGGAAATTTGTTTCCATCTGATTGGAATCTGATTAAATTGGAATTTGACTAACTTTTTATTAAAAGCAATACTAAAGTTTGATATAAAACTATTTCAGTAACTCAGAATATCTCATTAAGCTGGTTTGTCTTTTTGTGGAGTTGTTTTTTTTGTTTTGTTTTTTATGTTTTTGTGTCTGTGTGCAGGACACATTGATGGAGGGTAATATCTGGGAGAATTTTCCTCCCTTGGTCAGCACTAACCTGTGGATTTTATGCTTTACAGCAGGCTCTGAGGTTGTTAATAAGGGAGAAGCAGAATATATACACTGACTCCAAGTATGCTTATGGAATACTTTGTAGAAGAGAAATGTAAAGGATTCATTAATAGTAAAGGGACACAGTTGTCTCATGTAAAGTTGATAGTGGAAGTAGAAAGGACAGAGGTTAGGCCAGAGTGGCAGAAGAGAAGGGAAGGAATGGATAATAGGAGGAAGAAACAGGAAAGTTGCTTTTAAGTTGGTTTGCACAGACCTGTGAATTGCATGCATTAAAATTGTAGGAAGCAGAGAGACTGCCACTAATGAGGTCAGCTCAAACGTGTGAATTGTATGCCTTAACACAAGCCGTAGAATGTTGAAGGAACAAGAATGTACTATAGAAATATGGAAAAAGAGAAACATGGGAAGTAGAAAAAAGCGAGAGGTGGATG
Source organism: Vipera berus (assembly GCF_964194415.1). NCBI lineage: Eukaryota > Metazoa > Chordata > Lepidosauria > Squamata > Viperidae > Vipera > Vipera berus. Next base: position 2,084,799 of record NC_138210.1, on the reverse strand, counting down.
TTGCATGATGGGACATGGATGTTGAAAAGACAGAAAGAAAGAAAAGAAAAAAGAAAGCAATAGCTAGAACACAGAAGCAGCCACTAACGGGGTAGCAAGGGATCAATGCTGATGGTACTAAGTAATGAACACTCAACACCTCATTGGATGTATAATAAATGAAAGACTGGTTTGCTTTATCAGAAACTTCTGGGATTTTTGCCATGAAGAATGTGAACTTCAAATTGTGTTGTAAAAGTGGAAATATCTGTGTGATATTTACAGATAAAAAAATGGTTGTATTTATATTTTAGTTAAACAAATCTGTGATAGAAATAAGTAAATTACAAGCTTTACAAAATTTGGTGCTGAAGCCATTTCAATATAGGCCTCAATTGGAAAGCTGTCTTTGTCCCTTTCAAATGATGTATGGGAGGCTTTTGTTACATGAAGGTTCAAGAATGTCAGTGAGGAAGAGTATAATGTTACTCAATATTTAATCTGGCGCAGGTTTTGTCTTCTATCTCAGTACAGGCCCAGGCTGCCCTACCACCTGTCTCTGCCCGTTGTTGTTCCTGGAGAGTGGGTTCAGGTGAAAAGAACTGTCACCTAGAAATACCAGTCCTGAGTGGTCTCAACCATGCCAAGTCGTCCTGATTTAAGGAATCAAGGCGTGAGTCCATGGAAAGTCCCATCATTCCCTCTCCAGTGACAAGCTCCACAGCTGGACGGCCTGCAAATGAAATTTCAACCTGCCTCGCCTGTTGAATTGTTTCCATCCAAGTACAAGAAAAACATCAATGGACTGGACTACCCTGGAAATCATGTTCCTGGAACCTGGACTATGTATTGCAATATTTTTCTTCTGCTACTGTTGTTTCCCTCGTACCTTCTTTGGTAGAAGGAAGGACCACAGGCCCAATACTTTATGGAAGAAAAGGGAGTTGTGTTTATAACAAGACTACTATTCCACTTGCAATGGGGCAACAAGGTCACTTGTTATGCTCCTGTCAATACAGTGCAGCTTTACCAATAACTTTAAATCTGGACATATGGAGGAACATACAGACATTACCTTTTGGGGAAGAATAACACGAGACTTATGGACAAGTGCCAGAATCTTTTTTTTTTGATGCATGTAAAGCTATTGACTATAATCAAGCTAAATGGACTAAGTGTGGAGACAGGCCTACTCATTAAATGCCAAATATGTTTGCACATCCTACCCAACCTGGCATAATCAAAGGATTTCTGCAACCCGGTATGCTTCAAGATAACCAGACCAACGGATTTCTCAGCATCATTTGAACTTGCTATCAATTGAACCAGATATAAATATGGGTCCAAGTTGACCTTCCTGAACTGGAAACCACATTTGAGATTCCCTCAGTATCAAAGACATTTTTTTATTGATCTGGCCCAAAAGAATTGTTTCATTTTTAAATGTGAAGCTTGAGAGAACATCACTTCTTATTTTCATTTGACTTGGAAAGAAAAGGACTGTCCAACCAAATGGGTCCTCTATTTCGTCATTGTAGCCCTAAATTGTATTATTAGACCCCAATCCGATATTGCACTTAAGGAATATGTCAAACAAGTCACTAACTATTTTGATCAAAATAAAAGTTGTTTGCTTGCTGAAACCTCAGCTCAGGAGTTTCTTTTGGCTCTTTTAAATTCCTCAGTAATGCTGGGGCAATTGTGAGGCTAAGTGTAAAACCTTACAGGGAGATAACATCAGGCCAGCTCTGGTTGTAACAGCGATGTTTAGGTGGCTCTTTGCACCTTCTCTTGAGAGCGCAGAGATAAGCCAGTTGCCGGAGGTTACATTCCTTTCTTCCTCCCCCCTTTGCTAGCTGACAGTTTAGGGCAAGGGTAGGCAACCCCGGCTCTTTTATGACTCGTGGACTTCAACTCCCAAAATTCCTGAGACAGCTATGCTGACTCAGGAATTCTGGGAGTTGAAGTCCACGAGTCATAAAAGAGCTGAGGTTGCCTACCCCTTGTTTAGGGAGAAGAAAGTTCAGAAAGAAACAACGCAGGAAAGCAAAGTGTTACATTGTAGTGATAGAGGAAGCCAAGGCAATAAACCCTCAATCACTCCCCCTTCCCCTCCAGGAGTATGGCAGAACCCAGGGAGAGAAAAGAATAGAATTTGGGTCAGGGAAACAATAGGACAGAGACACAGGAAAGCAAGAAAGATATGGGTTCTGACATCCTGCCCCCCTTAAAAATATGAGAGATCCACCTGTTGAGAGACAAAACAAATGTACAGTGGTTAGTCAGGTTTGTTTGGATAGTCAGTGTGAATTTTTTAAATAGTTTAGGAGCTCTAATGTGGCGTTTGTGAACCCACTTGTTTTCGGAGGAGGGAAGGTGCTTTCATACTACTAAGTATTGGGTTGCACAGTGGTATTTCCTGGAATCTAGGATTTCTTTTTTTTGAAATGTTGTTCCCCCTCGACCATGATGGGAGGAGGTGGTGGGGGAATGGTTGGTCTTAAAGGTGATTGCTGCTCCCATTTTAACAGGCTGCAGTGGAAATTGGGTGAATTTGTCTGAGGGTTTTTGGTAATTCTAATTCTACTGTCACTGGGTTTATGATTCTTTTGATGGGGAATGGTCCCATGTATTTTGGTCCTATTTTTTTGGATGGTTGCAAGGACTTCAGGTATTTTGTGGACAGGTACACCATCTCTCCTATAGAGAACAGCTTCGGTTCGACCCTTTTCTTATCTACTTGTGTTTTATATGCTTGTCTGGCTTTGTCCAGTGGGTTTCTAACTACTGGCCAGGTGTTCCTTAGTTGTGTAATCCATTCTTTTAAAGAGGGAATGGCTGGTTTGGTGGGGGTTAGTTCTGGCATGGGGTTGAAACTTTGGCTAGTAGCCACTTGAAATGGGGTGTAGCCTGTGCTGGAGTGGACTGCGTTGTTGTATGTGACTTCTGTGAAGGGGAGCAAATCTGTCCAGTTTGTCTGTTGGAAATTTATAAAGCATCTTAAATATTGTTCAAGTACTGAGTTTGAACATTCCGTCCCACCATTTGTCTGAGGATGATGACTAGATGACAGCCCCTGGGTGGTCCCCAAAAGGGACAGGAACTCTTTCCAAAAGTCCAATGTGAATTGCACCCCCCTATCTGATATTATGCGTTGAGGTGCCCCATGCAGTCTGTAAATGTGCTGAAAAAACAGCTTTGCTAAAGCTTAGCTGTGGGGATTTTTTGACAAGGGATGAAATGCACTTGTTTTGAGAATAGGTCCATGACCACCCAGATAATTGTGTTTCCATTACTCTCTGGTAACTCTACTATGAAGTACATGGAGATTTCTTTCCATGGTACCAAGGGACTCGCCACTGGCTGCAGTAGTCCAGGCGATTTCCCTTGCAGTCTCTTGGCTGCTGCGGAAGTTGGACAACTGGCCACATAGCTTTCAATGTCTTCTTTCATAGACGGCCACCAAAATTGTCTCTTGATTAGGTGCAGCATTTTCACGAACCCAAAGTGACCCGCTGACTTTGTATCATGGCAGAGTTGCATGAATGTAATCCTTTGGGTTTTCAGGATGTACAATTTCTCCCCTACCCATGGTAAGCCATCAGTGATTGTGCATAGGTTGTTGTGACTCTGAAACCAATCATTGGTTTCTAAAGCTTTCCTGAATTCAATCCTCATTGGGCTAGACAGCGGCTGTTTTAATTTCGCTTGAGCTCTGGTGGTTACTTGCACTGCCATTTGCATTTCAGGCATGAGTGGTTTGGAGATAGTGGGTCGGGTGCTATTGTATTGGGTCATATAGGACAGGGCATCCGCTAGGAAGTTCTTCCCCCCCAGCAAGTGTTTGATAGTGAATGTAAACCGGTGGAAGTTCTGGAACCACCGGGCTTGTTTGGGGGTGTTTCCTGGGTGCCTTGAGGGCTTCCAGGTTCTTATGGTCTGTCCAGACCTGGATTGGTATTTTATTTCTTTCTAAAAAATGCTGCCAGGTGAGGAGTGCCCACCTCACAGCATATGCCTCCTTTTCCCACACCGTCCAACGTTGTTCCGTGTCAGAGAGTTTTCTGGATGTGTATGCACAGGGTTGCAATGCCCCTTCGTCATTTTCTTGTAGTAGCACAGCCCCTACCGCCATGTCGCTGGCACCTGCTTGGATCACGAACGGCTTGTCCGGATCAGGATGTTTTAAAACCAGCTCAGCTGAAAAAAGCCTTTTTAGTCTCTCAAATGCAGCTTGGCATTCCATTGTCCAATTTAATGGTTGGCTAGGTTTTGTTGGGGGCCCCCTTTTGTTTTTAATAACTTCGTGATGGGCAAAGCTATCTGGGCGAAGGAAGGGATGAACTGACAGTAGAAGTTGGCGAACCCCAGGAAACCCATGTAATTGCTTTCTCGTGCGGGGTGGCGCCCACTCCAGTACCGCTCAAACTTTTCCGGGCTCCATCTTGATGCCCTCGGTTGATATGCAGTAGCCCAGATAATCTATTCTTTCCTTGTGGAATTCACATTTTTATGGTTTGGCATAAAGGTGAGCGGCTCGTAGTTTTTTTCAAAATGGGCCTAACTAGTTTTAGATAGACTAGGACCCCCTTATATAGGTGTTCCCTCAGAACATCATTGATTAACTGCATGAAAACCGCGGGAGCTCCCTGTAGTCCGAACAGTAGGACTTTAAATTGGTAGCATCCCATAGGGCAGTTGAACACGGTTTTCCACTCATTCCCATTTTTGATTCTAATGTGGTAATAAGCTTCCCTTAAGTCCAGTTTGGTGAAAAATTTTCCCTTCAATAGGTGGGACAACATGTCCTTCCAGAGGGGGAGAGGGTACAGGTTGCTTTCGCTTATTGCGTTCAAAGTGCGGTAATCCACACACAGGCGCAGGGTGCTGTCTTTTTTGTCTCTGAATAGGACTGGGGCCACTACTTTAGGAGAAGCTGGCTTGATGAATCCCCTCTCCATATTCTTATCTATGAACTTTTGCATTTTCAATAGCTCCTCAGGGCTCATGGAGTACAATCTGGGTTTTGGGAGCTTTGCTCCCGGCTTAATTTCTATTGCACAGTCTGTGGGTCGGTGGGGTGGTAGCTCGTCCAACCTCTCCTCACTGAAAACTTCAGCAAGATCCCTGTGCTCCTCAGGTATCTTGGGTAATGCTTTCTCTTCTCCCACCACTGCCTTTTCTGTGGCAGGGTTTTCTGGCATTCCCTGGGATGGCAGGTTCAACTGATCTCTCTTTGGGAATCTGAGTTCAGCTGTCCTCCAGTCCACTCGGGGGTTCCATTTCACTAACCACGCTATCCCTAATATTATTGGGCACTCCATGCCTGGGGTTACCATGAAGGTTATAGTCTCCTCATGGTCCCCCAGGGTAAGGTGGATTGGTAATGAGGCTAGGGTGGCTGGCATTCCCCCTGCTATGGACCCATCTAATTGACTGAACGAGATTGGTTTCTTCAGCCTCCTCACCGGAATGCCCAGATTTCCCACCAGCGTTGGACTAATAAGGCAATGCGTGCAGCCAGAGTCTATTAGGGCTCTAACCTTGACAGCTTCGGGCATGGAGGGGGCTAGTATAGTCACTGTCCGGGTGAGGGGCATGATGGGTCCACTTACCAGGGGCTCGTCCTCGGAGTTGTCATCTGACGAGTTGGACGCTCCCGCAGTGTAGGCTGGAGTTCCCTTCCCACGTTGGGCGGAGGGCGGGGAACTCTACGGCTTCAGTGCCTTTCATGGGTGGCTCTCATGGTTTGGCTGGTGATTTCCCCGATTTTCTGGCTGGGGTCCAGTCTGTTTTCTCCTTGGGGTTCTTCGAGCGGCATTCTGCGGCACAATGTCCCTCTTTTCTGCACTTGAAGCAGCCGGTGGGCTTCTTGGCAGTGGGTTGTGACTTCGCTGGCTTGCGTGATGGCTCAGATGGTGATCAGCTCCACGGCTTCCCTTTGTGATGTCTGTTGAGCAGGTCGATCTCGGCTTCCTCTGCCAGGACGTACCAATCATGTAGTCGGTGTGGGTCTCCCCGGGGAAGGCAGGCATCGTAGAGGTCGTAATTCAGGCCATCCTTGAAATGGCTGGGCCTGATATCTTCCGGCCAATTCAGTTTGCTAGCGATGGCTTGGAACTCCTGGGTGTATTCAGCCACTGGGCGTCTGCCTTGCTTCACTGTCTTAATTTTTTTGCAGGCCTTCTGGTCTGCCAACAGGTCCTCGAACCATCATCTAAGGGAGAATATGAACTGGTTGAAATTCTGGAGCTCCGGAGCGTCGGAGTTGTGCAGGTCCACCACCCAGTCAGCTGCCACTCTGTCCAGGGCCGCCTGCATGATGTGGATCCGGGCCTTGTCGTTTGGGATGTCTCAGCCATATTCTTCCATATAGCTGAGGACTTGGGTTAGGAACAATCCCAGGTGTCACGATTCCCCTCGGAACTTCACACCCAATGGTGGAAATTTTTGGATGGATCAGTGTCTTCGACGCCATCTGTGATGTCTCCCATCTCAATAAGCAGCTGCAGCGCGGTGGGGAGTGGGGGCTGTTGCAGCGAAAGCTGCAGTTTCGGTGGTACCAGCGGATGTCCCTGGGACCTTGGCTTTGGACTCCCCCTTTGTGTCCCTCTTGCTGCAGCCTAAGGTAATGGTGCATCGGGTTCGGGTTTCTCATCCTTGAGGGAGCCAAGGGTTGATTTCATTAGGTTGATGGCTTTCTACAAAATCCAGCTCGACTGCTCCATGCTATCTCCTTCATCTTTGCTCAGGTGAAGGGACCTCTCCATCTCTTGCTTCCACCCCGGTTGATGGCTGCCTCATCTCAGTGTCACTTTTCTCGACTTCTTTTCCCACTCGTCTTTCTTCCTGACGCCCATCGACCACTGAGGTTTGTGGCTGTGCGTCTCCACCACTTCTTCCTCTGAGGTGTAGGATGTCCCGGAGTCCGACAGATGGCAGATTCTGACCGGAGGGAGGGCTCCCCCTTTGCGGCAGCTTCTTCCTTCCCTGCACCAGTGTCTGACATAGTGGATTTTGCCAAGTCCCCCGGTAAGGGTCTTCCTTCTGGGCTATCACTGCAGATCTTGTCTAATGTCAAGGCCCACTTCACTACCTCATCCCAAGAAAGCAGAACTCATGGAAGCAAACTCTTCCAAAAGGAACTTTTATTAGGAGACGCTGATAGCAGGCATAATAGACAGGATCTGAGGTCTTCCCACGTGAATTGATAGGTTAATGTGTCCCTAAGCAAATCCCACCCCATAGTTTGTCCAGTCGTTTCAAATCGGCCAATCCCCAGGTGTTAAATCCATCATGGGAAAGGGGAGATAACATCAGGCCAGCTCTGGTTGTAACAGTGATGTTTAGGTGGCTCTTCGCACCTTCTCTTGAGAGCGCAGAGATAAGCCAGTTGCCGGAGGTTACATTCCTTTCTTCCTCCTGCCTTTGCTAGCTGACAGTTTAGGGAGAAGAAAGTTCAGAAAGAAACAATGCAGGAAAGCAAAGTGTTACATTGTAGCAATAGAGGAAGCCAAGGCAATAAACCCGCAATCACTCCCCCCTCCCCTCCACGAGTATGGCAGAGCCCAGGGAGAGAAGAGAATGGAATTTGGGTCAGGGAAACAATAGGACGGAGACACAGGAAAGCAAGAAAGATATGGGTTCTGACATACACACACTTCTGGACATGGTAATTGGAAAATGGCTGCTGGAAGTTTTTACTTGGTCCGATTTTCTGACCCGGGTCACGAATACACAATAAACACAAATGGGCAGCTGCTAGAAGTAGAGTTTATTCATTCAGCCATGTACAATGATTGAAGGTAGTCTACAACATTAGAGATGTACTACTACAGGTATATGTTATGACAAGTGGGCTTTGATGTTTAGATATGCAGATTGAGGTTCCTGCCCTAGGCTTTGACTGTGATTGCCATGATAATGTGTTAAGTCCAGAAAGGAAGATCCTTCCTAGGTGTGGATTATTATGAAGGGATCTGATGTCTTCACTTATCTAGAAGTGTGATGGAGCTAGGGAGGTGCTAGTCTAAGTGTTAGGATTGTCTGTTTATTCATGGGACAGAGGTTGCTAAATGGGAGGGGGGAGGCAAATCAAAGGCTTTTAATTTCTAATGTTCTAATGCCACTAGAACAGGGGTGTCAAACTGCCGGCCCATGGGCCGGTTTCATCATACTGAAGCCACACCCACCCCATTGCTGGCAATGCAAAAAGAGACGTGATACATCGCAACACATCATGTGACATGGCGAGTTTGACACCCATGCACTAGAATAATATATATTACATACATGATGGAAACAGGCATTGAGTGTAGTGATCAAGCAAGCGAGATGACGATGGCTACATGTGAGATGGATGTCACTGTTATAAGCTGGAGAAGAGAAAAGTTTGTTTCTGGTGGATACCTCTATGTATTTGATAAGCTAAGCAAAGATGATTGGTTCGTTACATTTTGTTGCTGTGAGCAGCATGGAAAATGCAAGGCCAGAATTCACACCACAAGCAGAGAAGTAATAAAATGGATCAATGAGCATTCCCACTGTCCTTCAGCAGCGAATGTGGAAGTGGCAAGATTCATGACCGGGATGAAGCACTGAGCTGAAGAGACAGTGGAAGGGACATCCCAACGGTCTATGCTGCAATGCATGAAACTTAAGTGTTGTGAAAAACTATCCAGCAGAGGCGAAACCAAATACAGGCAGCACCTTCGGAACCAGTCAGCCTGGATGACCTTGTATTACCCGATTAATACAAGATCTATTCACCAACACTGGGCATAGGACAGCCATTCTTACTTGGCGATTTCAGAGAGGGATCTAACAGGATCCTAATATTTGGCAGAAGGATTTTCTTGTACATTGTGCAGTCATCTGACACCTGGTATGTGGATGGCACTTTTGCAATTGCTTCCAAACTCTTTGCTCAGCTTTATGTGATCCCAGCAAAGAGGTACGAGGGCATGCACGCTGTATTGCATGCACTTCGGCCAAACAAACAGCGTACTATGTACGAAGGGTTTTTAAAGTTCATGGGTTATGACCCAGGTCAGCCAGGTAGATGCAGGCTTCAATAAAGTCCTTTATTGCACTGCTATCCCATGAGAAATGGACCAACAACAGCCGGTAAAGCTCCACCCCAAACTTTCCAAAAGGCAGCCACCCACAGTCAGTGCAACCCAGTCCCACAAACTAAATCTAATAGTCCCCAGAGCCGATTCACAAGGCAAGGAGGAAGTCTGTAGTCTGTAGTCCAAGGTTCAAAGTCCAAAAGGCAAGGTCCGTAGTCCACAAACAAGGTTCGGAGTCCACAGGGCACACAATTCGAAGTCAAAGAAGCAAAGTTTACAAAGGCGGAGGAAGTGCATGTCAAAGCAAACAATTGTTCCCAATGAAGTCACCCTCCCCCAGGCTCTGGTTAAATCAGACCAAGCCAGGTGTTCATTGTGAGGAGGGGTGGGGCGACCTCCTTGCTAGCAGCCTTGCAGACATCCTCTAAGCTTCCCTCCACTCCACTCCATGCCCTCAGAACAGGTGGGTGAGGCAGCTGTTCTGCATTAGAGGGGATCTGTTGCGTCTCATCACCAAAACTTATTGTTTTGGGAGACTTCAATCTACCATCCCTGGGAGGCTCATCTGAGCTAGCTCGGGAGTTCATGGCTTCCATGACGGCCATGGACCTGACGCAAGTAATTTCTGAACCTACTCACGAGGGAGGCCACACCCTTGACCTGATTTTTTTATCTGGACGGTGGTTGGATGATCTTGGTGGGGGCTCTCCATTTATTATGCCCCTGTCATGGACCGATCATCACCTCCTGCGGCTGGTCTTCCGTTTTGCCACCCCCCGCCGTGGGGGTACGGAGCCAATTAGATGGTACCGCCCCAGACGCTTAATGGATCCTGATAGATTCCAAGCGGCGCTGGGGTCCCCATCTGCCTCCACTGCTCACAACTCGGCGGATGCCTTAGTGGAAGCCTGGGAAAGGGCAGCCACTGAGGCACTTGACCGGGTTGTACCCTTGCGGCCCCTGACCCGGTGCAGATCCCAGCGAGCTCCATGGTTCTCCGTGGAGCTCCGGGAGATGAAGCGTCGGAAACGGGGCCTAGAGAGCTGTTGGAGGTCTAGCCGATCCGAACCCAACCGGTTGCGGTTAAGAACCCATATTAGGTCTTATCTCGCAGCGATGAGGGTGGCGAGGTGTAATTACTTCTCCACCCTCATCGCGTCCGCAGATAATCGCCCGGCCGCCCTGTTTAGGGTGACTCGCTCACTTCTTAATCAGGAGGTGAGGGAGGATCCCTTGCAGGGTCGTGCCGAGGAATTTAGTCAACATCTGTTGGATAAAATCGCTCGGATTCGGACCGGTTTGGACTCCAGCTGGGCAGAGTCTGGCGATCAGGACACGGGCGGTCTTGTCAATGTTATCTGGGAAGAGTTTGATTCTGTGACCCCTGATGAAGTGGACAGGATTATGGGGAGGCTGAGCTCCACCACATGTTTATTGGACCCGTGCCCTTCCTGGCTGGTTTATGCAGCTAGGGAGAGGACACGAGGCTGGCTCCAGGCGGTTATATCTGCTTCTTTGAGTGAGGGTTATTTCCCCACCGTCTTGAAGGAGGCGGTGGTGAGACCTCTCCTCAAGAAGCCTGCCTTGGACCCAGCTGTATTGAACAACTTTCGTCCAGTCTCCAACCTTCGCTTTCTTGCGAAGGTTGTTGAGAGTGTGGTGGTGCATCAGCTCCCTCTGGTCCTGGATGAAGCGGATTATTTGGACCCCTACCAATCGGGTTTCAGGCCCGGGTACAGCACGGAGACGGCATTGGTCGCTCTGGTGAATGATCTCTGGAGGGCTCGGGATAGGGGATATTCCTCTGTCCTAGTCCTATTAGACCTCTCGGCGGCTTTCGATACCATCGACCATGGTATCTTGCTGCGGCGTCTCAGGGGATTGGGAGTGGGAGGCACAGTTCTTCAGTGGTTCTCCTCCTATCTCCTGGTACGCTCGCAGTCGGTGTTGGCAGGGGGGCAGAGATCGGCCCCTAGGTCTCTCGTTTGTGGAGTTCCTCAGGGGTCGGTTCTCTCGCCTCTCCTGTTCAACATCTACATGAAACCGCTGGGTGAGATCATTCGTGGTTTTGGAGTTGGGTATCATCAATATGCTGATGATACCCAACTTTTCTTTTCGACCCCAAACCACCCCAGTGATGCCCTCGCTGTGATGTCCCGTTGCCTGGAGGCGGTTCGGGTCTGGATGGGGAGGAACAGACTTCAACTCAACCCTGACAAGACTGAGTGGCTGTACATTCCGGCATCCCGGGACATTCAAAATGTTCCATCTCTTTCTATGGGGGGTGAGCTTTTACCCCCCGTGGATAGGGCTCGCAACTTGGGAGTCCTCCTAGATTCACGGCTTACTCTGGAAGATCATATAGTGGCCGTGACTAGGGGGGCTTTCGCCCAGGTTCGCCTGGTGCGCCAGTTGCGGCCCTATCTGGACCGGGATGCTCTGTGTACGGTCACTCATGCGCTCGTGACCTCTCGCCTTGACTACTGTAATGCTCTCTACATGGGGCTTCCCTTGAAGACCACTCGGAGGCTCCAACTGGTACAGAATGCGGCCGCGAGAGTTGTCTTGGGAGTTTCCCGGTACTCCCATGTTACACCTTTGCTCCGCGAGCTGCATTGGCTACCAGTTGTCTTCCGTGTGAGGTTCAAGGTCCTGGTTATGATCTTTAAGTCCTTACATGGCATGGGTCCGGGCTACCTCGGGGACCACCTGCTGCCAGCGTCAACTTCCCTCCGCCCAGTACGTGCCCACAGAGAGGGCCTCCTCAGGGTGCCTCCGGTCAGGGAATGTCGACTGGTGGCCCCCAGGGGGAGGGCCTTCTCTGTGGGCGCTCCGGCATTATGGAACCAACTGCCGGTTGAGCTCCGGACGGCATCAGACCTCCGATCCTTCCGCCGCGGGCTGAAGACCCACTTATTTGAATTAGCTGGTCTGGCCTGATGGGGGAATATGGGTTTTTAAATTGATTTTTAGTATTTTATTATTGTTATTTTTAACTGGGCACTGGTTTAATTTCCTTTTAACTTTTGTATCGTTACTTATATATGCCCTGTGAACCGCCCTGAGTCCCTAGGGAGAAGGGCGGTATAGAAATCAAATAAAACTAAACTAAACTAAACCACTGCCCATCTGCAGCTGATCCTCCCCTGAGGTTGCGAAGACAGGCAGCTCCACATCTGATTGACCACTTCCCCCAATGCCAGAAGGGCCTGGGACAGCATTGTCCTCAGCCCCTGGAATCTCTAGACATTACAGGGGATACGTGCTATCACCGTCGGATGGTCCCAGTTCCAACTCCTCCTGCTCCTCCTCCAAACCGGGATCTGATGAGGCCATGCCGATATCTCTTCCTGCACAGCCACCTCTCCTGAGACCATAGGATCTGGAAGGGACCTTGGAGGTCTTCTAATACAGCCCCCTTCTCAAGCAGAAGACCCTATACCATTTCAAACAGGTGGCTGTCCAGTCTTTTCTTAAAAACCTCCAGTCATGAAGTATCTATGACTTTTTTATATAGCAAATTTTATTATTTGAAACTTTGGACAAGGTGTTAACAGTCTGACAATCCTTCTTGTCTTACATCATTTTTGTGTTTTATATACATATATACACTTTATGTACATATCATTTCTATACAGTTATAGAATATTCAATCTTATCAACCACCTTATTCTAGTAATTTGTGAAATCAGCATCCTGTGTGTTTCTGTTGTGACCTTCCTTTCTGTTCCCACCATGAGTAAAACTTATTCCAAATTTTGTAGTAATCTGACTGGTCTTTATTTTTAATTTCCAAAGTTATCTTGTCCATTTCTGCGCATGCCCAAATTTTATTTATCACTTCACTCTCGTCCGGTATTTCACTGTTTTTCCACTTCTGGGCGAATGTCATTCTCGCTGCTGTGATGATGTGTATCATTATATATAACTCTTCTTTAGTATGCTTCTCTGTTATTATGCCTAGTAGGAAAAATTCTGGTCTATAATCTCCACTCCGTCCTGATATTTCTTCTAACCATATCTGAATCCTTTGCCAATACTTTTGCATCTTATTACAGGACCACCAAACATGAAAATAAGTACCTAATTCTTTGGAACACTTCCAACAGCTAGGGGATATTGTCTTGTACATTTTGGCTAATCGTGCTGGGGGGAGATGCCACCGGTAAAACATTTTATATACATTTTCTTTATAAGCTGAGGCCAGCGTTATTTTTTTATTTCTATCCCAGAGAGTTTGCCAAATATCAAAATCTGTGCCATGTCCCAAATTTTTAGCCCATATCAGCATTGGTTCTTTAACTTGTTCCTCAAACATATTGTACCCCAATAGCAAACTATACAATTTCCTTATTTGTTTCTCATCTGGCCCCAATAAAATTTTATCCAATGCAGTTTCTTGAATATTTATCCCCCACTCTTTCTTATCTTTCCCATATCATGTTTGTATCTGTAGGTAAGCCCACCATTCCAATTTTGTCCCTTGTTGTTCTAGTTCCTGTCTAGATTTCAATTCTCCCATTTCATTCGTAATATCCTTGTATGTGGTATTGTTTTCCAAATTAACCAAATTTGGGTAGACTATCGCTTCAAGGGTGGACAACCAGACTGGTACTATGTTTCCCATTCTGGTAGTCCAAAACTCCCATTTTCTTTAACATCCTGTAGATGTTTCATTTTAATCCTTGGTTTTTTCCCTTGCCATATAAAATTTAATGTCAATTTGTTCAGGTTCCCAAAAATTTTTTGATCAAGTTGTATAGGAATATTTTGGAAGAGGAATAGGATTTTAGGTAATACATTCATTTTTATGACAGCAATTCTCCCTAACAATGAAAGGCTCAAGTTTCCCCATCTTTCCAGGTCTTCTTTTATTTGTTTCACTATTTTGTCATAATTGTCTTCTTTGATTGAAGTGCATCTGGCCATAATAGTAATTCCTAGATACAGGTGAAACTCGAAAAATTAGAATATTGTGCAAAAGTTCATTTATTTTAGTAATGCAACTTAAAAGGGGAAACTAATATATGAGATAGACTCATTACATGCAAAGCAAGATAGTTCAAGCCGTGATTTGTCATAATTGTGATGATTATGGCGTACAGCTCATGAAAACCCCAAATCCACAATCTCAGAAAATTAGAATATTACATGCAATCAATAAAACAAGGAGTGTACATAGAACAATATCGGACCTCTGAAAAGTATAAGCATGCATATGTACTCAGTACTTGGTTTGGGCCCCTTTTGCAGCAATTACTGCCTCAATGCGGCATGGCATGGAAGCTATCAGCCTGTGGCACTGCTGAGGTGTTATGGAAGACCAGGATGCTTCAATAGCGGCCTTCAGCTCTTCTGCATTGTTCGGTCTCATGTCTCTCATCTTTCTCTTGGCAATGCCCCATAGATTCTCTATGGGGTTCAGGTCAGGCAAGTTTGCTGGCCAATCAAGCACAGTAATCCCATGGTCAATGAACCAGGTTTTGGTGCTTTTGGCAGTGTGGGCAGGTGCCAAGTCCTGCTGGAAAATGAAGTCAGCATCCCCATAAAGCTCGTCTGCGGAAGGAAGCATGAAGTGCTCCAAAATCTCCTGGTAGACGGCTGCGTTGACCCTGGACTTAATGAACCACAGTGGACCAACACCAGCAGATGACATGGCTCCCCAAATCAACACAGACTGTGGAAACTTCACACTGGACTTCAAGCATCTTGCAGTGTGTGCCTCTCCATTCTTCCTCCAGACTCTGGGTCCTTGGTTTCCAAATGAGATGCAAAAGTTGCTCTCATCAGAAAAGAGGACTTTGGACCACTGAGCAACAGACCAGGTCTGTTTTTTTTTAGACCAGGTAAGATGCTTCTGATGTTGTTTGTTGTTCAGGAGCAGCTTGACAAGAGGAATACGACATTTGAAGCCCATGTCCAGGATCCGTCTGTGTGTGGTGGCTCTTGATGCACTGACTCCAGCCTCAGTCCACTCCTTGTGAAAGTCCCCAACACTTTTGAATGGCCTTTTCCTGACAATCCTCTCCAGGCTGCGGTCATCCCTGCTGCTTGTGTACCTTTTTCTTCCACACTTTTCCCTTCCACATAACTTTCTATTAATGTGCTTTGATACAGCACTTTGGGAACATCCAACTTCTTTTGCAATTACCTTTTCAGGCTTTCCCTCCTTATGGAGGGTGTCAATGATGGTTTTCTGCACAACTGTCAGGTCAGCAGTCTTCCCCATGATTGTGATTCCTACTGAACCAGACTGAGAGACCATTTAAAGGCTCAGGAACCCTTTGCAGGTGTTATGGCTTAATTAGCTGATTAGAGTGGGACACTTTGAGCCTAGAATATTGCACCTTTTCACAATATTCTAATTTTCTAAGATTGTGGATTTGGGGTTTTCATGAGCTGTAAGCCATAATCATCACAATTATGACAAATCACGGCTTGAACTATCTTGCTTTGCATGTAATGAGTCTATCTCATATATTAGTTTCCCCTTTTAAGTTGCATTACTGAAATAAATGAACTTTTGCACGATATTCTAATTTTTCGAGTTTCACCTGTATTTTATCTTCTTAACTATTTGTATATCCATAATCCTAGCCAAGTTTTCTTTCTGTTTATTCATCATATTTTTAACAATCATTTTAATTTTACCCTTGTTTATTTTCAGCCCAGCGGCTTCTCCATATTTATCTATTTCGTCCAACAGTTTTGGTCCTGATTGTTGTGGATCCTCCATAATAAAGACCAAATCGTCCGCAAATGCTTGAAGTTTAAAAATTTCTTTTTAAATTTCTAATCCTTTTATATGCGATTCATTTCTAATTATCCTCATTAGGACCTCTAGCGTCAGTATAAATAGTAATGGGGATAAAGGACATCCTTGTCGTGTTCCTTTTTGTATTTGAAATTTCCTGGTTGTTTCCCCATTTATTATTATTTTAGCTTCCTGATTAGTATATATTGCCCTTATTATATTTATAAATTTTTCACCCAGTTGTTGATATATAAATGGCCACTTAACATTATCAAAGGCCTTCTAGGCATCTAGGAATAATAATGCCATTTGTTGTCCACTATGTATTTCGTAATATTCTAGGGTGTCCAATATTATCCTAATGTTGTGCTTAGTTTGTCTTTTGGCTAGAAATCCATTCTGGTCCACATGTATAAAATTATTTAAAAACCTTTTTAATCGCTCAGCTATAATTGTTGTAAATATCTTATAGTCAGAATTAAGTAAAGATATTGGTCTATAGTTTTGAATGGATGTATGGTCTGTGTTATCTTTTGGAATCAGGACAATATTTGCCTCTGACCATGACCTTGGGGTTTTTGCTTCATCCAGGACTGCGTTAAACACATCCAATAAAGGTTGTCCCAAAATGTTTTGTTGTTCCTTATAAATTTCTATCGGGAGGCCGTCAGGACCCGATGCTTTATTTTTTTGTTTATTAATCGCCATTATCACCTCTGACATCCTAATTTCTTCATTCAACATATTTTTAATTTCCTCTGTAACTTTTGGTAGTGTTGCTTTTTTTGAAACATTCCTACGCTTTCTCCTCATTTTCCTGGCTATCTTCCTTATATCATTTCTCATAAAATTCCTGGGCTATAATTTTTTTTCTCCTCTTCTTGATAGTGTATTCTCCCTTTGTTATCTCGTAATTTACTAATCCAACTTTTCTCCTTTTGTTTTTCCAATTTGTGTGCAAGCCATCAACCAGGTTTGTTTGCATTTTCGAAAAAGTTCTGTTTTATACATCTTATCTGTTGTGCTAATTTTTCTTTTTCTAAGATGTTAAGTTTATGTTTAAGTCCATTTGTTGTTTTACATTCTTTTTTTGTGGTTGATGTTGGAGTATTGTTTCTAATACTATTGTTTCTAACCCCTTCATGGATTACTGCCTTGTCGTGGCGAAGGGGCTTGCGTAATTCAATGAAGCTATGAGCTATGCCGTGCAGGGCCACCCAAGACGGAAAGGTCATAGCAGAGAGTTCTGACAAAACGTGATCCACTGGAGAAGAAAATGGCAACCCACTCCAGTATCTTTGCCATGAAGACCCTATGGACAGTACTAAAAGGCAAAACGATATGACACTGGAAGATGAGCCCCTCAGGTCGGAAGGCATCCAATATGCTACTGGGGAAGAGCAGAGGGCTAGTACTAGTAGCGCCAGAAAGAATGAAGCGACTGGGCCAAAGCCAAAAGGACGCTCAGCTGTGGATGTGTCTGGTGGTGAAAGGAAAGTCCGATGCTGTAAAGATTTTTTCTCCATAGGAACCTGGAATGTAAGATCCATGAATTAAGGAAAGCTGGACGTGGTCAAACAAGAGATGACAAGACTGAACATCGACATCTTAGGTATCAGCGAACTACAATGGACAGGAATGGGTGAATTTAATTCAGATGACCATCAGGTATACTACTGCGGGCAAGAATCCCTCAGAAGAAATGGAGTAGCCGTCATAGTCAACAAAAGAGTAGGAAAAGCAATACTGGGATACAATCCTCAAAATGACAGAATGATCTCAGTTCGAATCAAAGGCAAACCATTCAATATCACAGTAGTCCAAGTCTATGCCCCAACCACCAGTGCTGAAGAGGATGAAATTGACTGGTTCTATGAAGCCCTACAGCACCTTATAGAACTAACACCAAAAAATGATGTCCTTATCATCATGGGGGATTGGAATGCTAAAGTAGGAAGCCACAAGATAACTGGAATAACAGGCAAGTTTGGCCTTGGAGTACAAAATGAAGCAGGGCACAGGCTGATAGAATTTTGTCAAGAGAATACGATGGTCATAGCAAACACTCTTTTCCAACAACCCAAGAGACGGCTCTACACATGGACATCACCAGACGGTCAACACAGAAATCAGATTGACTATATGCTCTGCAGCCAAAGATGGAGAAGCTCTATACAGTCAGTAAAAACAAGACCAGGAGCTGACTGTGGCTCAGACCATGAGCTTCTCCTTGCAAAGTTTAGGCTTAAACTGAAGAAAGTAGGGAAAAGCACTAAGCCAGTCAGGTATGAATTAAATCATATCCCTGTTGAATATACAGTAGAGGTGACAAATAGATTTAAGGAATTAGATCTGATAGACAGAGTGCCTGAAGAACTATGGACAGAGGTTCGCGACATTGTACAACAGGTAGCAACCAAAATCATCCCAAAGAAAAAGAAATGCAAGAAAGCAAAATGGCTTTCTGAGGAAGCTTTGCAAATAGCTGAGGAAAGGAGGGAAGCGAAAGGCAAGGGAGAAAAACATAGATAAGCCCAATTGAATGCAGAATTCCAGAGAATAGCTAGAAGAGATAAGAATGCCTTCTTAAATGAACAGTGCAAAGAAATAGAAGAAAACAATAGAATAGGGAGGACCAGAGATCTTTTTAAGAAAATTGGTGAGATGAAGGGAACATTTCATGCAAAAATGGGCATGATAAAGGACGTAACAGAGGCAGAAGAGGCAGAAGAGATTAAGAAGAGGTGGCAAAAGTACACAGAAGAACTATACAAGAATGAGCTTAACGTCCCTGATAATCGCAATGAGGTGGTCACTGACCTCGAGCCAGACATCCTAGAATGTGAAGTGAAGTGGGCTTTAGAAAAGCTGAGCAACAACAAAGCTAGTGGAGGTGACAGTATTCCAGCTGAGCTATTCTAAATCTTAAAAGACGATGCAGTAAAAGTGCTACACTCAATTTGCCAGCAAATTTGGAAAAGTCAACAGTGGCCACAAGATTGGAAAAGATCAGTTTACATTCCAATTCCAAAGAAAGGCAGTGCCAAAGAATGTTCAAACTATTGCACTATTGCACTCATTTCACATGCTAGTAAAGTTATGCTTAAAATCCTACAAGCTAGACTCCAGCAGTATGTGGATCGAGAACTACCAGAAGTACAGGCAGGATTTCGAAGAGGCAGAGGAACTAGAGATCAAATTGCCAACATACGCTGGATCATGGAGAAAGCTAGAGAGTTCCAGAAAAATATCTACTTCTGCTTCATTGACTATGCTAAAGCCTTTGATTGTGTGGATCATAAAAAACTGTGGCAAGTTCTTAAAGAGATGGGCGTACCAGACCATCTTATTTGTCTCTTGAGAAACCTATATGTGGGCCAAGAAGCAACAGTGAGAACTGGACACGGAACCACTGATTGGTTCAAAATTGGGAAAGGAGTCCGTCAAGGCTGTATACTGTCGCCCTGCCTATTTAACTTATATGCAGAGCACATCATGAGAAAAGCAGGGCTAGATGAATCGAAAGTTGGAATTAAGATTGCCAGAAGAAATATCAACAACCTAAGATATGCAGATGATACCACTCTAATGGCATAAAGTGAAGAAGAACTAAAGAGCCTCTTGTTGCGGGTGAAGAAGGAGAGTGCAAAAGTTGGGTTGAAACTTAACATTAAGAAAACCAAGATCATGGCATCCGGCCCTCTCAATTCCTGGCAAATAGATGGGGAAGAAATGGAGGTAGTGACAGATTTTATTTTCCTGGGCTCCAAGATCACTGCAGATGGGGACTGTAGCCAAGAAATTAAAAGACGCCTGCTCCTCGGGAGGAAAGCCATGGCAAATCCAGACAGCACACTAAAAAGCAGAGACATCACCCTGTCAACAAAAGTGCATATAGTCAAGGCTATGGTCTTCCCAGTTACAATGTATGGCAGTGAAAGTTGGACCATAAGAAAGGCCGAGTGCCAAAGGATTGAGGCCTTTGAGTTATGGTGCTGGAGAAGACTCCTGCGAGTCCCTTGGACTGCAAGGCGATCAAACCTGTCAGTTCTAGAGGAGATCAACCCTGATTGCTCTTTAGAAGGCCAGATCCTGAAGCTAAAACTCAAATACTTTGGCCACCTAATGAGAAGGAAGGACTCACTGGAGAAGAGCCTAATGCTGGGAAAGATTGAGGGCAAGAGAAGAAGGGGAGGACAGAGAATGAGGTGGCTGGATGGAGTCACTGAAGCAGTAGGCGTGAGCTTAAATGGACTCCAGAAGATGGTAGAGGACAGGAAGGCCTGGAGGAACGTTGTCCATAGGGTTGCGATGGGTCGACTTTGCAGCTAACAACAACAACAACAATAACAATCCTAGAATAGCCTATGATATATAGAAGAAAACTTAATTTTCGGGTAACCCACATTTCCCTATTTCAATAAAAAGTAATTATCCTGTCTACAGAACTTACATTGTACATTTCAATACATTCTTATTTTTTACAAGTAAATTCTTTTTGTCATCTTAATAATTCACCAATTATTAGAAAAATATCTTTTGTTATATCTTTCCAAATTCTATAATATAAATCAATTCTAATAGCCAACTTTCCTTTCCCTTATACACCTAAGAGTTAAATATAAAATCAATTTATATCTATATCATTACAACAAATATATTCTATATGTCATCTTAATAGTTCATCAATTATTAAAATAATGTCTTTTATTATATCATTCCAGATTCTATAATATAGTTCAGTTATGTTCTGATAGCTTAATTTTGTTTTCCCTTAACAATCTAAAACCTAAATATAAAATCAGTTTATATTTTTTAAGGATTCCCCTTAGCCCATTAAAACAAATTTTTTAAGCTCTATTCTTACAAATCCCAAAAAAGAGACAAGTCTAATTTTTTAAATCTAACTCTTGCCTTCTTTTTGTGCCAATCAGGCTTCCATATTGGTGCCTTTAGATTCTCAGATGTGTCTCCCCTTCTTCCTACACACATTGTTTAAATCCAGGGAGACCATCCAAATATTAGTTTTGCAAAGAAAGTGTCCCCTTTGTAATCATTGAGGTGTTGCTTTAATAGCTCAATTTTCGATGTTTGGTGTAATGTAATTGTCATTAGTTCAGTGTGGTCTTTTTCTTCTTCTGATTCCATCTGGCTTAGGTAAGAAGTAGTAACTGGTGCTATGATTATCATTTGATTGGCTGGGTTCTCAACGTACTGTATTTGAAGGCCTTTAATATCTTCCCTCTTGATGCTGCTTTCTTCGGGTACTATTGTTTTTTGAGTTGTAGGTTTTATAGTTGAGGTTGAAGTTTGGGCTTCAAAGTTCTCTGTAAATGGTATTTGTTGTTCTTTAAAGTCTCCTATTTTAGTGTTAGTTTCCACTTCTTCTGTTTGTTTTTGGATTGTCAATTCATCATTTAAGGTCAAAGTTTGATTTGGTAGCTTAAAGCTGTCAGATTTATCTTGCAGCTTGTCTTTGATTTGCTCAGTCATTGCCAGGATTGTGTCCAGTATCAGTTTGTAGTTAAATGGCGGGATGTATTCTTCCATTTCGTTGATGTTTGCAGATAAGTCTTTCATGGAGGCTATTTTAATAAGAGTCATTGATTGTCCACCTCCAGTATTTAATTTATTTATTTTATTTATTTAATTTAATTTTTATACCGCCCTTCTCCCGAAGGACTCAGGGCGGTGTACAGGGCAATACAATAAAATACAATATATAAAAATTAAAAAATATTAAATACAACAGCCCAATTCAATAAATTAATACAAAGCGTTAAAATACCCCTAAACCCATCAGACCAGGCCGGCTTGTTCAAATAAATATGTTTTTAGGTCACGTCGGAAGGAGCGAAGGTCGGGAGGCATCCGGAGCTCCACCGGTAAACGATTCCAAAGGTCTGGTGCGCCCACAGAGAACGCCCTCCCCCTGGGGGCCGCCAGTTGACACTCTTTGACCGACGGCACCCTAAGGAGGCCCTCTCTGTGGGAGCGCACTGGACGAACGGAAGTTGATGCCGGCAGCAGGTGCTCCCGTAAGTAACCCGGACCCATGCCATTTAGGGCTTTATAGGTCGTAACCAGCACCTTGAATCTTACCTGGAGGGCAACCGGAAGCCAATGCAGCTCACGGAGTAGAGGTGTTACATGGGAGTATCGGGAAGCCCCCACCACCACTCGTGCGACTGCATTCTGCACCAGCTGGAGCCTCCGAGTAGTCCTCAAGGGCAGCTCCATGTAGAGAGCATTGCAGTAGTCCAAACGGGAGGTCATGAGTGCATGAGTGACTGTGCGCAAGGCATCCCGGTCTAGATAGGGCCGCAACTGACGCACCAGGCGAACCTGGGCGAAGGCCCCCCTAGTCACAGCTCCTATACGATCATCCAAGGAGAGCTGTGAATCTAGGAGGACACCCAAGTTGCGAGCCCTATCTACGGGGGGTAATATCTCACCCCCCATAATTAACGATGGCTTATTCTGAATTTCCCGAGACGCCGGCACACACAGCCACTCAGTCTTGTCAGGGTTGAGCCGAAGCCTGTTCCTCCCCATCCAGACCCGGACCTCCAGACAATGGGACATCACGGAGAGGGCATCACTGGGGTGGTTTGGGGTAGAAATAAAAAGCTGGGTATCATCAACATATTGATGATACCCAACCCCAAAACCACGAATGATCTCACCCAGCGGCTTCATATAGATGAACAGGAGAGGCGAGAGGACCGACCCCTGAGGAACTCCACAAACAAGAGGCCTCGAGGCCGACCTCTGCCCTCCTGCCAACACCGACTGCGAACGTCCCAGGAGATTGTTTTCAGTGCCAGGTGTTCCCAATTCTTATCTTTGAACATAATGTCAAGGACAGCTCTGTTATTCAGTCAGCTCTCACAATAAAAAAAAGATTTACTTGCTATACCACGTTTTGCCACAAGATGTCATCAATAGCATATAGAATAAGATGTAAAATCTTTTTCCAGATTAATATAAACCTTTTGGTCAATTAGTCCATTTTTTCCCTTTAATTCACATCTTAAGCAGAAAATAGGGTGGTAGATCCCCACAAAAATAAAAGCTTTTTAATAAATAAAAATAAGATTGCTTAACTTCTTTGCTTAGCCATTTGATTTCTTAAAAGAAATCAAGGCTTTAAGGCTTTAAAATTTATTCCCCAAGTATACAGTCGCCGGTCTTTCAAAATAGGGGGAGGAAATTTTTGGAAAAGTCCCACAGGAAGGTAGTTAGGGGAATAAGAAAGGTAAGGTCTCACCCAGGTCCTCCAGATTGCTTCATTGTGCTAGATGGTGCTTTGGGCTTTTGGCAGGGAACAGTTTAATGATCGGCCATCTTGATGGCCAATCTCTTCTTCGGGCCAAAAGAGCTGCTCCAGATTCGAGCGGAGGGCTGCCGCCCTTCTGCGATCACAAGGAGGGCTTCCTCACAGTGGTCACCCCTCCAGGGTGACTTTCAACCCTTTTCAGGGTCCTCCAAGGAAGAAAGATCAGATGGCAGGGAGAGAGCTCTTCCTGCATGTCTGCAAGCACTGCACGCGCAAACTGGAAGCCCGGATCTGCATTGTTTTTAAACTGCATTTCAACTGCCCAGAGCTGTTGGGCTACAATCTGTAAGTTTGGGGAGGCTGGAACAGAAAAGTAGCTAAGGCCCTGATGGATCTGCATTGTATTTAAACTGCATTTAAGGCCCTGATTGGATCTGGATTGTTTTTAAACTGCATTTCAACTGGCCAGAGCTGCTGGGAAGTGCTACAATCTGTAAGTTTGGGGAGGCTGGAGAAGAAAAGTAGCAGAACTATATAACTAAAAATCAAATACAGCAGCGGTACATTCAGGGCAAGTGTGTCTGAGATTCCTTGTATCTCAGAATGTCTGGCTTAGTTCAGTGCAACACTTGTTTTGCAGCTGTCTTTTGCAGTACCCTTTTCAAACTTGGAAACTGTCCTATCTGTAAACAAATCACTAGTCTACAGGGACAGATTATTTATGTAGGGTCTGTAATCTGTGCTCTTCAGGCAGAAATTAGGTGTCCAGTTCAGCCCTTCTACTCTATTGAGCCTCCGCTCTATCAGCCCCCTCTACCACAAAGATCCTGCAGGAGAAGGGCAGTGTGGACAACCGTGGGATCTGGCAGGGTGATAGCTGTGAACCATAAACACAAAGCTTTTGCTGTGTCCCTGCACAACAGATACAGTGCCCTTGCTGACCTTAATAGGAACATTAAGGAGATGTCAGAGTCCTTACCAGCCCTGGTCCCACAGATGACAAATGATGGTCAACAGGGTAGCTGGCTAGGCAGGAACGTTCTGACCAGCGTTTATTGATGGCATGTAACAGCAAACAGCAAATAAAGTCAGCGCTAGGAGTAAATTGCTCCCAGCGCCTTACATACAGGCAATCCCCTTGGCTCCACCCCCCAGCCAGCCAGCCAACATCCGGCGGCCGTCCTTAAAAAACAGCAACCCCGGCTTCCGGTTTGCGTGCACGGCGCTTCTGGACGTGTAGGAACAGCCTGCTTCCTGCTGTCTGTTTCTTTTTGGGAGGACCCTGAAAAGGGTCAAAAATCACCCTGGAGGGGCGATTACCAAGAGGAGGACTTTCCTGCAATCGCAGAAGGGTGGCAGCCCTCCGCTGGAATCCGGAATCATCTCCTTTGGCCCAAAGAAGAAAAGACTGGCCATAAAGATGGCCGATCATTAAGCCTCTCTCTGCCGAAAGCCAAAGCACTACCTGGCACTAAGAAGCAATCTGGAGGACCTGGGTGAGCTTTTACCTTTCTTATTTCCCAACCATCTTCCTGTGGGACTTTCCTGAAAATCTCTTTCCCCATTTTTTGAGAAAACGGCGAATATCTACTTTGGGAACAAATCTTAAAGCCTCAAAGCTACAAAAGAACTTTAATTAATTCAGCAAAGAAATTAAGTAATTCCATCTGTATTTACTAAAAAGCTTCTATTTGTTGCTGGGAATCCACTACCCTATCTTTTCTCTAAGCTGTGAATTAAGGAAAAAATTTGGACTAATTCTACAAAAGTTCTATATTAATTTGGAAAAAGAAAAGAAAATTCCTACATTGCATGTTATATGTTACTGATGACATCTTGTGGCGAAACCTGGTACAACAAGTAAATTTCCTTTTTTTGTTCTGAGAGCTGACTGAATAACACAGCTGACCTTGACACTAAGATAAGGGTGGGAACACCTGGCACTGAATACAACTCTTCAGGAGGTGGAAAATCTTTGACTATTACTAAAACAGGCTCCATAGAAGATTTAACTGCAAACAACAACGAAATGGATGAATACATCCCACCACTTGATTATAAACTAATACTGGACATGCTTTTGGCAATGACTGAGCAAATTAAAGCCAAATTGCAAGAAAAATCTGACAATTTAAAGCCACCAAATCAAAATTTTTAGCCGGTTATTTTAAAAGGTTAGGGAGGGGGAGGGAGGGAGGGGTAGGGAGGGAATCTTTAACCGGCACTCAGTCTGGTCCTGTTAGAGGTCCTGACGGGACGGGTCTGGGGAGGTGGCTGCTGGTTCTGGGAATGTGGGGGTGGGGCTTCAAATCCCCACAGCGATAGGGAATGGCAGCAGGTGTTTGCGCGGAGGGCCATATCAACATCTGGGATCGCGCCCCCGCTATCTCCGAGCGGTGGCGCGCTCCGACCCTCCGGTTAGCACCCTTTTACCCGGGGATGAGGGTGATCAGGCCCCTGAGCTCAGGTTGGTCTATTTTAACGCTAGATCCGTAGTTAACAAAGCTCCCCTCATCCATGATCTGATCGAGGAGGAATGTGCAGATCTAGCGTGCATCACGGAAACTTGGTTGGGTTCGGAGGGAGGGGTGCCTCTCACCGAGTTATGCCCGCCAGGTTTCCGGGTGCTGCACCAGCCACGGGCTCAGGGCAGGGGTGGTGGGGTGGCAGTGGTTATTCGGGAGACTTTGTGTCCCCGAGAGGCCACCATTGTCCAGATGGCCGGGAGTGAATCCCTCCTCTTGAGATGTGGTCCTCGGGTTCAGTTGGGCTTGTTGCTTACATACCTGGCGCCCAGCTGTGTGGCAACAGCCCTGCCTGAGCTGCTCGACACCCTCTCAGGGTTGGCGGTGGAGTTCCCCAGGCTTATAGTCCTGGGTGACTTCAACCTGCCGTCACTGGGAGGGTCGTCGGAGTTAGCTCGGGAGTTCATGGCCTCCATGACAGCCATGGGCCTGACCCAGGTTATTGAGGGCCCAACTCATGAGGGGGATCATACTCTCGACCTGGTGTTCCTGTCTGGACAGTGGTTGGATGATCTGGGAGGGGGTTCCCCGTCCATCACCCCTCTGTCATGATCAGATCACCACCTCCTGAGGCTGGTTTTCCGTCATGCCACCCCCCGCCGCTGGGCGGCGGAACCGACCAGGTGGTTCCGCCCCAGGCGCCTAATGGACCCGGATCGGTTCCAGAGGGCGCTTGGGCCTATACCTATCACCCTTACCCACAGCCCAGTCGATGCTCTGGTGGAGGCCTGGGAAACGGCTGCCACCAGGGCACTTGACTGTGTTGTACCCATGCGACCTCTGACCCGGCGCAGATCCCGTTGGGCCCCATGGTTCTCTGTGGAGCTCCGGGAGATGAAGCGTCGGAGACGAGGTCTAGAGAGCGGTTGGAGGTCCAGCCGATCCGAATCCGACCGATTGCAGTTAAGAACCTTTATAAGGTCTTATCTTGCGGCGATAAGGACGGCGAAGTCTAACTACTTTGCCGCCCTGATCGCGTCCGCAGATAATCGCCCGGCCGCCCTGTTTAGGGTGACCCGCTCCCTCCTTAACCAGGAGGTGAGAGAGGATCCCTTGCAGGGACGAGCCAAGGAGTTTAGTCATCATCTGGCGGACAAAATCGCTCGGATACGGACCGGCCTGGACTCTGACTGGGCAGAGTCTGATGTGGAGGAATCAGGCAGTCTTGAGCACGTTATCTGGACTGAGTTCGACCCTGTTTCCCCTGATGATGTGGACAGGATCATGGGGAGACTGAGCACCACCACCTGTTTGTTGGATCCGTGCCCCTCCTGGCTAGCTTATGCGGCTCGGGAGGGAACATGAGGCTGGTTCCATGCAGTAATAACTGCTTCTTTGAAGGAGGGTGTCTTCCCTGCCGCCTTGAAGGAGGCGGTGGTGAGACCCCTTCTCAAGAAGCCTGCTTTGGACCCGGCTGCTTTAAACAACTATCGTCCAGTCTCCAACCTTCACTTTCTGGCGAAGGTTGTTGAGAGTGTGGTGGCGCATCAGCTCCCTCTGTTCCTGGAGGAAACTGATTATCTGGACCCGTACCAATCGGGCTTCAGGCCCGGACACAGCACGGAGACGGCATTGGTCGCGCTGGTGAATGATCTCTGGAGGGCAAGGGACAGGGGTTGCTCCTCTGTCCTGGTCCTATTAGATCTCTCAGCGGCTTTCGATACCATCGACCATGGTATCCTGCTGCGGCGTCTCAGGGGGTTGGCAGTGGGAGGCACCGTTCTACGGTGGTTCTCCTCCTACCTTCAGGGCCGCTCGCAGTCGGTGTTGACAGGAGGGCAGAGATCCGCCCCGAGGCCTCTCATTTGTGGAGTTCCTCAGGGGTCGGTTCTCTCGCCTCTCCTGTTCAACATCTATATGAAGCCGCTGGGCGAGATCATTCGTGGTTTCGGGGTGGGGTATCACCAGTACGCTGATGATACCCAACTTTTTCTTTCCACCCCGAACCAACCCAGTGATGCCCTCTCCGTGATGTCCCGGTGCCTGGAGGCGGTTCAGGTCTGGATGGGGAGAAACAGGCTTCGTCTCAATCCCGCCAAGACTGAGTGGCTGTGCATATCGGCGTCTCGGGTTAACCAAGTTATTCCACCTCTAACGATGGGGGGTGAGGTGTTACCCCCCGTTGATAGGGCTCGCAACTTGGGCGTCCTCCTGGATTCACGGCTCAATTTTGAAGATCACATAGGAGCCGTGACCAGGGGGGCTTTTGCACAGGTTCGCCTGGTGCGCCAGTTGCGTCCCTATCTGGACCGAGACGCCCTACGCACAGTTACTCATGCGCTTGTGACCTCCCGTTTGGACTACTGTAACACTCTCTACATGGGGCTGCCCTTGAAGACCACTCGGAGGCTTCAACTGGTGCAGAATGCGGCCACGCGAGTTGTAATGGGGGTTTCCCGATACTCCCATGTAACACCTCTACTCCGCGAGCTGCATTGGCTTCCGGTTGCCCTCCGGGTGAAATTCAAGGTGCTGGTTATTACCTATAAAGCCCTACATGGCCTGGGTCCGGGGTATTTGAGGGAACACCTGCTGCCGGCTTCAAACGCCCTTCGCCCAGTGCGCTCCCACAGGGAGGGTCTGCTCAGGGTTCCGCCGGTAAGAGATTGCTGGCGGGGGACACCCAGGGATAGGGCCTTCTCAGTGGGAGCGCCTGCCCTCTGGAACCAGCTGCCGGTGGAGCTGAGGACTGCCCCCGACCTCCGATCATTCCGCCGGGGCCTGAAGACCTGGCTCTTTGAGCTCTTGGGCCCAGGCTGAGGAGAAAATTATTTTAATTGGGGTTTTTAATAGCACAGGGTTGATTTAATATTTTTTAACTTGGCTTTTAACTTTTGTATGTTTGATTTTTAACTCCCTGTAAACCGCCCTGAGTCCTCAGGGAAAGGGCGGTATATAAATGCAATAAAATAAAATAAAATAAAATAAATAAAATTTGACTTTAAATGAGGAAAAGATAACCCAAAATCAAATAGAAGAAGTGGAAACTAATACTAAAATAGGAGATTTAAAAAAACAACAAAAGCAACTTACAGAAGACCTTAAAGTCCAAACTTTAATGGCAACTACAAAACTTATAACCCAAAAAGCAGCAGCACCTAAAGAAAACAACACTAAGAGTGAAGACACTAAAGGCCTTCAAATACAATATATTGAGAATTCAATTAATCAAGGGACAATCATAATACCAGCTAGTACTTTCTACCTAACCCAGGTAGAATTGGAAGAACAAAAAGATTTGACTGATTTAATGTCAACTATATTATATCAACCATAAAAAACTGAATTATCAAAGCAAAAATACAATGGTTACAAAGAAGACATCTTCCTTGCAAAACTGACATTTGGATACACTCTCTGGATTCAAATAAGGGGTATAGGAAGAAAGGAAGATACATTTGAGATTTTAAAGATGCCAAGAGGGAAGCATGACTGGCACAAAAGGAAGGCAAGAGTTAGATTTAAAAAAACTGAACTTGTTTCTCTTGGGATTCCTAAAGATACACTATAAAAATATCTTTTTTATGGATTAAGGGGAATCCCTAAAAATATAACTGATTTTACATTTAGCTTTTAGATCTGTAAAGTAAAACAAATGTAAGCTTTTAGACTATAACTCCGAACTATATTTTAGAACCTGGAATGACATATCAAAAGTTAGTATTTTAATAATTGATGTACGGTCAAGATGACTTATTTATTTTATTTATTTATTTAATTTAATTTATATACCGCCCTTCTCCCGAAGGACTCAGGGCGGTGTACAGGGCAATAAATACTTAAAGTACAAAATACAAAAATTAAAAACAAATTAAACAATTGTGCCCGAATACAATAAATTAATTAAAAACAGTAATTAAAACCCCAAACCCATCAGACCAGGCCGGGTTGTTCAAATAAATAAGTTTTTAGATCACGTCAGAAGGAGCGAAGGTCGGGAGCCATCCGGAGCTCAACGGGTAAACAGTTCCAAAGGTCTGGCGCGCCCACAGAGAACGCCCTCCCCCTGGGGGCCATCAGTCGGCATTCTCCGACCGGTGGCACCCTGAGGAGGCCCTCTCTGTGGGAGCGCACTGGGCGGAGGGAAGTTGATGCCGGCCGCAGGTGCTCCCTTAGGTACTACGGACTTATAGAATATTCAGTGGTTACTTTTGAATCATAGTATAGAATCTGTTGTTGTTAGCTGCGAAGTCGTGTCCGACCCATCGCGACCCTATGGACAATGTTCCTCCAGGCCTTCCTGTCCTCTACCATCTTCTGGAGTCCATTTAAGCTCACGCCTACTGCTTCAGTGACTCCATCCAGCCACCTCATTCTCTGTCGTCCCCTTCTTCTATTGCCCTCAATCTTTCCCAGCATTAGGCTCTTCTCCAGTGAGTCCTTCCTTCTCATTAGGTGGCCAAAGTATTTGAGTTTTAGCTTCAGGATCTGGCCTTCTAAAGAGCAGTCAGGGTTGATCTCCTCTAGGACTGACCGGTTTGATCGCCTTGCAGTCCAAGGGACTCGCAGGAGTCTTCTCCAGCACCATAGCTCAAAGGCCTCAATTCTTTGGCGCTCAGCCTTTCTTATGGTCCAACTTTCACTGCCATACATTGCAACTGGGAAGACCATAGCCTTGACTATATGCACTTTTGTTGACAGGGTGATATCTCTGCTTTTTAGTGTGCTATCTAGATTTGCCATGGCTTTCCTCCCAAGGAGCAAGCGTCTTTTAATTTCTTGGCTACAGTCCCCATCTGCAGTGATCTTGGAGCCCAGGAAAATAAAATCTGTCACTACCTCCATTTCTTCCCCATCTATTTGCCAGGAATTGAGAGGGCCGGATGCCATGATCTTGGTTTTCTGAATGTTAAGTTTCAACCCAACTTTTGCACTCTCCTTCTTCACCCACAACAAGAGGCTCTTTAGTTCTTCTTCACTTTATGCCATTAGAGTGGTATCATCTGCATATCTTAGGTTGTTGATATTTTTCCGGCAATCTTAATTCCAACTTTTGATTCATCTAGCCCTGCTTTTCTCATGATGTGCTCTGCATATAAGTTAAATAGGCAGGGCGACAGTATACAGCCTTGCCGGACTCCTTTCCCAATTTGAACCAATCAGTGGTTCCGTGTCCAGTTCTCACTGTTGCTTCTTGGCCCACATATAGGTTTCTCAAGAGACAAATAAGATGGTCTGGTACGCCCATCTCTTTAAGAACTTGCCACAGTTTGTTATGATCCACACAATCAAAGGCTTTAGCATAGTCAATGAAGCAAAAGTAGATGTTTTTCTGGAACTCTCTAGCTTTCTCCATGATCCAGCGTATGTTGGCAATTTGATCTCTAGTTCCTCTGCCTCTTCGAAATCCTGTCTGTACTTCTGGTAGTTCTCGATCCACATACTGCTGCAGTCTAGCTTGCAGGATTTTAAGCATAACTTTACTAGCATGTGAAATGAGTGCAATGGTGCGATAGTTTGAACATTCTTTGGCACTGCCTTTCTTTGGAATTGGAATGTAAACTGATCTTTTCCAATCCTGTGGCCACTGTTGAGTTTTCCAAATTTGCCACTTTTACTGCATTGTCTTTTAAGATTTAGAATAGCTCAGCTGGAATACTGTCACCTCCACTAGCTTTGTTGTTGCTCAGCTTTTCTAAAGCCCACTTCACTTCACATTCTAGGATGTCTGGCTCAAGGTCAGTGACCACCTCATTGCGATTATCAGGGACGTTAAGCTCATTCTTGTATAGTTCTTCTGTGTACTTTTGCCACCTCTTCTTAATCTCTTCTGCCTCTGTTAGGTCCCTGCCATTTTGGTCCTTTATCATGCCCATTTTTGCATTAAACGTTCCCTTCATCTCTCCAATTTTCTTGAAAAGATCTCTGGTCCTCCCTATTCTATTGTTTTCTTCTATTTCTTTGCACTGTTCATTTAAGAAGGCATTCTTATCTCTTCTAGCTATTCTCTGGAATTCTGCATTGAATTGGGCGTATCTTTCTTTTTCTCTTTTGCCTTTCGCTTCCCTCCTTTCCTCAGCTATTTGCAAAGCTTCCTCAGAAAGCCATTTTGCTTTCTTGCATTTCTTTTTCTTTGGGATGATTTTGGTTGCTACCTCTTGTACAATGTTGTGAACCTCTGTCCATAGTTCTTCAGGCACTCTGTCTATCAGATCTAATTCCTTAAATCTATTTGTCACCTCTACTGTATATTCAACAGGGATATGATTTAAGCCTAAACTTTGAAATGAGAAGCTCATGGTCTGAGCCACAGTCAGCTCCTGGTCTTGTTTTTACTGACTGTATAGAGCTTCTCCATCTTTGGCTGCAGAGCACATAGTCAATCTGATTTCTGTGTTGACCGTCTGGTGATGTCCATGTGTAGAGCCGTTTCTTGGGTTGTTGGAAAAGAGTGTTTGCTATGACCATCGTATTCTCTTGACAAAATTCTATCAGCCTGTGCCCTGCTTCATTTTGTACTCCAAGGCCAAACTTGCCTGTTATTCCAGTTATCTTTTGGCTTCCTACTTTAGCATTCCAATTCCCCATGATGATAAGGACATCATTTTTTGGTGTTAGTTTTATAAGGTGCTGTAGGGCTTCATAGAACCAGTCAATTTCATCCTCTTCAGCACTGGTGGTTGGGGCATAGACTTGGACTACTGTTTTATTGAATGGTTTGCCTTGGATTCGAACTGAGATCATTCTGTCATTTTGAGGATTGTATCCCAGTATTGCTTTTCCTATTCTTTTATTGACTATGAAGGCTACTCCATTTCTTCTGAGGGATTCTTGCCCGCAGTAGTATACCTGATGGTCATCTGAATTAAATTCACCCATTCCTGTCCATTTTAATTCGCTGATTCCTAAGATGTCAATGTTCAGTCTTGTCATCTCTTGTTTGACCACGTCCAGCTTTCCTTGATTTATGGATCTTACATTCCAGGTTCCTATGGAGAAAATATCTTTACAGCATCAGACTTTCCTTTCACCACCAGACACATCCACAGCTGAGCGTCCTTTTGGCTTTGGCCCAGTCGCTTCATTCTTTCTGGCGCTACTAGTACTAGCCCTCTGCTCTTCCCCAGTAGCATATTGGACGCCTTCCGACCTGAGGGGCTCTTCTTCCAGGGTCATATCATTTTGCCTTTTAGTACTGTCCATAGGGTTTTCATGGCAAAGATACTGGAGTTGGTTGCCATTTTCTTCTCCAGTGGATCACGTTTTGTCAGAACTCTCTGCTATGACCTTTCCGTCTTGGGTGGCCCTGCACGGTATAGCTCATAGCTTCATTGAATTACGCAAGCCCCTTCGCCACGACAAGGCAGTAATCCATGAAGTATAGAATCTAGAATCTTATATATAAAAGATAGTATTTTAATAATTGTTGAATGGTTAAGGCAAAAAACATATTTCTAATAACTGGTGATTTCTTAAGATGAAAATTAGACTTCAATGGTAAAACATAAGAATGCTTTGTAATGAACAATACAGTATAAGTTTTGTAGACAAAAGAATTATTCTTTATTGAAATAGGGAATTGTGGCTTACCCAAAAAATAAGCTTTTTCCTATATACTATAGGCCACTCTAGAATATCCTATTGCAATTAGATAAAATTTAAAAACAGGATATTGATATGTATTACTGAAAATATATTTTTAGTTTTGTTGATTGATTAGGTTATAACTAGAAATGTACTAACTCGCCTATTTTGACTATGTAATAACTAAGGGAAGTAGAGAGGGCTGCTCCTCCTCCTCCTCCATATTGGGGGTGTGTAGGAGCGCTACCTGGCCTCCTACCTGCGCATGCCCAAGATGGCGGATGTGCTTGGCTGAGCTCCGCGAGGAGCTCTGGCAATTTTAGCGACCCTGGGAGCCCCACAGGAATGTTACTCTCTCTGTGCCGGGGGTTCGGATTAGGGTCGAGGAAAAGCTTCTGGCAGTTATTTCTGGAGCGGCTGTGCTGCCTGTCGTTGGCTCTGTAAGCCCGGATTTTCTGAGGGCCCTCGGCTGTTCGAGGAGTTTGGGAGGGCCGTGCAGGCCCGGAAGAATTGGCTGAGCTCCGTGCTGTGCTCTGCCGCACCGACCAGCTGACTGTTGGGGCCGCGGGAGCTCAGCGAAGCCTGATGGAGCGGCTGTGCTGCCTGTCGTTGGCTCTGTAAGACCCTCGGCTGTTCGGAGGAGTTTGGGAGGGCCGTGCAGGCCAGGAGGAGTTGGCTGGGCCCCGTGCTGTGCTCTGCCACGCCGACCAGCTGATTGTCGGGCCGCGGGAGCACAGCGAAGCCTGATGGAGTCCTCCGGAGGCTCTGGAAGAACCCGGAAGAACCCGGCAGAGCCCTGCTTTGTGCAGCACCGACCGGCTGGCTGTCGGAGTTGCGGGAACCCAGTGAAGTCTGGAGGAGTTTGGTGGAGGTCCTGGAAGATCTTGGGAGACCCGCGCCCCGCGCCCCGCCAACCGGCTGACCGTGGTTGCTGTTATGCTGTTGCGGGAGTCTGGTGGAGTCTTGCGGAGCCCGGGATAACTCGACGGAGCTTGGCGGCTCTGGGGAGAACTTTCCAGCTGCTTGAGGAGCCGGATGCTGGTCGATTTATGACTGTTACTATGAACCATGGCTTGGAGCAGCATCAGCGTTTGAAGTGGTGGAGTGGTGGAGATGGTCCTGGTTGGCGTCTGGGACGGTTGGCGGTGTGGGAGTTGGAGCGCCGCGGCCGCTTTGGTATGGTGACTATGGCCGGGTGGTGGAGTGTGGACGTCTATGCCTGGAAATTTGGAGGCATAAACTACTGTAATTGACTGGACCATGTTTTTTGGGCCCCACTGAAGTACTATGGGGCCCTGGTTTCCTCCCTATCGGTCGACTATCATCTGGTCCCCTCCATGACGCGAAAAGGAACTTGAAACCGGAGCTTCTCTTACCACTCTGTGGCTTTATGGGTTTTTAGCCCTAATTCATCTCGCTGACTTGTTTGCCCTATTGTCCCCCCTTTTTCCTTTCCCCTTGGGTTCTGGAAGGTTCCGGGTGTATAACCACTGTGGGAGAGTGGTTAAGAGTTAGAGTTTCCACCTGTTACCATCCTAGAGGTGAGAGCTCTAGGCGGTATCTCTTTCCCCGGCTGTATATTCCAGGCTGCTCCCCGGTCCTGACCGTTGTGAGAGGACGGGGATTGTTCCGGGGTTACCCAGCTCTAGTGGCAGCGGAGCTGGGTTTGCAGTCTGGATATTTTCCTTCCACTTTAAGATCCTCCCATTTTATTTATTCTGATCTGGGTCTGCTTTTTGCTGGATTTCTAATTATTATCATGGGCCTGAGTTACCCCAGCACGGTTTTGTTCGCCCTCAGGGGTGCCCCCCCATCCTGGGTGCGACCCGCCTTACCTTCTACTCTACCTCTTGATGACGGGCCCGATTGTCGGGACCCTGAGAGATGGCTGGGCAGGAACAGGGGCCTCAGACATAAATTCAATAAGAGGCCCCTGGTTACTTTTTTAGCCAATTTTTTTGTAGGGTTAGGGAGGGGGGAGGGTTGTGGTTGGTTGGAGATGGGGGGTAATCCACCAACTGTTGTTCAGGCCAGGTCCAGGATAGATCGCATAGAGAGGGAGCCGGGGTCCGCCACCTCCGGAGCTCCGGAGCGGGTCGTGGGAGTGCCTATTCCCACGACGATAGGGAATGGCAGCAGGTGTAAGATCAGAGGGCCGTACCGACCTCCGGGAGGGCATCTCCGCTATTTACAAGCGGTGAGGCGCTCCGACCCTCTGTCTTCGACCCGAGGTCCCGGGAGCGGGGATGTGCAGCCACCTGAGCTCCGGCTGGTTTACCTGAATGCCAGGTCCGTCGCTAATAAGGCTCCTCTCGTCCGGGATCTGGCCGAGGGTGAGCATGCGGACCTGGCCTGCATCACGGAGACCTGGTTGGGCCCAAAGGGCGGTATCCCCCTGGTTGATCTTTGCCCACCTGGCTTCCGGGTGCTACACCGGCCTCGGACTCAGGGTAGGGGTGGGGGAGTGGCTGTGGTTATGAGGGAGACCTTATGTCCGCAGGAGGCCACCGTTCTTCAGATAGTCGGGTGCGAATCTCTCTTATTGAGGTTTGGTCCTAGGGCGCAGTTGGGCTTGCTGCTGGTGTACCTTTCGCCTAGTCGCGCAGCAGCAGCCCTGCCTGAGCTCCTTGATATCCTCTCAGGGCTGGTGATTGAGTTCCCCAAACTTATGGTTTTGGGAGACTTCAATCTACCATCCCTGGGAGGATCATCTGAGTTAGCTCGGGAGTTCATGGCTTCCATGATGGCCATGGACCTGACGCAAGTAATTCATGGACCGACTCATGAGGGAGGCCACACCCTTGACTTGGTTTTCTTATCTGGACGGTGGTTAGATGATCTTGGTGGGGGCTCCCCAATTGTTATGCCCCTGTCATGGACCGATCATCATCTCCTACGGCTGGTCTTCCGTTTTGCCACTCCCCACCGTGGGGGTGTTGAGCCAACTAGATGGTTCCATCCCACGGGCTTAATGGACCCTGAGAGGTTCCAGGCAGCACTGGGGTCCCCACCTGCCTCCTTTGCTCACAGCTCGGCAGATGCCTTAGTGGAAGCCTGGGAAAGGACGGCCACGGAGGCACTTGACCGAGTTGTACCCTTGCGGCCCCTGACCCGGCGCAGATCCCAATGGGCTCCATGGTTCTCCGCGGAGCTCCGGGAGATGAAGCGTCGGAGACGGGGCCTAGAGAGCGGTTGGAGGTCCAGCCGATCTGAATCCGACCGATTGCGACTAAGAACCCATATTAGGTCTTATCTCGCAGCGATAAGGGTGGCGAGGTCTAACTACTTCGCTGCCCTCATCGCGTCCGCAGATAATCGCCCTGTTTAGGGTGACCCGCTCCCTCCTTAATCAGGAGGTGAGTAAGGAACCCTTGCAGGGGCGTGCCGAGGAGTTTAGTCAACATCTGTCGGACAAAATCGCTCGGATTCGGACCGGTTTGGACTCCGACTGGGCAGCGTCGGACGATCAGGACACGAGCGGTCTTGTCAATGTTACCTGGGAGGAGTTCGATCCTGTAACTCCGGAGGAAGTGGACAGGATTATGGGGAGGCTGAGCTCCACCACATGTTTATTGGACCCGTGCCCTTCCTGGCTGGTTTATGCAGCCCGGGAGGGGACACGAGGCTGGTTCCAGGCAGTTATATCTGCCTCTTTGAGTGAGGGTAGTTTTTCCGCCGCCTTGAAAGAGGCGGTGGTAAGACCTCTCCTCAAGAAGCCTGCCTTGGACCCGGCTGTGCTTAACTTTTGTCCAGTCTCCAACCTTCGCTTCCTTGCGAAGGTTGTTGAGAGTGTGGTGGCACATCAGCTCCCTCTGGCCCTGGATGAAGCGGATTATCTAGACCCGTACCAATCGGGCTTCAGGCCCGGGTACAGCATGGAGACGGCATTGGTCGCGCTGGTGAATGATCTCTGGAGGGCTCGGGACAGGGGATATTCCTCTGTCCTAGTCCTATTAGACCTCTCAGCGGCTTTCGATACCATCGATCATGGTATCCTGCTGCGGCGCCTCAGGGGATTGGGAGTGGGAGGCACGGTTCTTCAGTGGTTCTCCTCCTATCTCCTGGGACGCTCACAGTCGGTGTTGGCAGGGGGGCAGAGGTCGACCGCGAGGCCTCTCGTTTGTGGAGTTCCTCAGGGGTCGGTCCTCTCGCCTCTCCTGTTCAACATCTTCATGAAACCGCTGGGTGAGATCATTCGTGGTTTTGGAGTTGGGTATCATCAGTATGCTGATGATACCCAGCTTTTCATTTCGACCCCAAACCACCCCAGTGATGCCCTCGACGTGATGTCCCGATGCCTGGAGGCGGTCCGGGTCTGGATGGGGAGGAACAGGCTTTGTCTCAACCCTGACAAGACTGAGTGGCTGTGCGTACCGGCATCTCGGGATATTCAGGATATCCCACCCCTCACTATGGGGGGCTGAGTCATTACCCCCTGTAGATAGGGCTCGCAACTTGGGAGTCCTCCTAGATTCACAGCTTTCCTTATAAGACCATATAGTAGCTGTGACTAGGGGGGCCTTCGCCCAGGTTCGCCTGGTGTGCCAGTTGCGGCCCTATCTAGACCGGGATGCCTTACGTACGGTCACTCATGCGCTCGTGACCTCTCGTCTCGACTACTGCAACGCTCTCTACATGGGGCTACCCTTGAAGACCACTCGGAGGCTCCAACTGGTACAGAATGCAGCCGCGAGAGTTGTGTTGGGAGTTTCCCGACACTCCCATGTCACACCTTTGCTCCGCGAGCTGCATTGGCTTCCAGTTGTCTTCCGGGTGAGGTTCAAGGTGTTAGTAATGACCTATAAAGCCCTACATGGCATGGGTCCGGAATACCTTGGGGAGCACCTGCGGCCGGCGTCAACTTCCCTCCGCCCAGTACGCTCCCACAGAGAGGGCCTCCTCAGGGTGCCACCAGTCAAAGAATGCCGACTGGTGGCCCCCAGGGGGAGGGCGTTCTCTGTGGGTGCACCGGATCTTTGGAACCATCTTCCGGTCGAGCTCCGGATGGCGCCCGATCTCCGCTCCTTCCGGCGCGATCTTAAAACCCATCTCTTTGAACAAGCTGGCCTGGCCTGATGGGATGGGGTTGGATTTTATAAATGGATTTTAACTGTTAATCTGTATTAATTTATTATGGGCACTGTTTAATTACTTTTTAATAATTTTTAATTTTTGTATCTTGTTTTTATGTATTGCCCTGTTCACCGCCCTGAGTCCTTCGGGAGAAGGGCGGTATAGAAATTAAATAAATAAATAAATAAATAAATAAATAAATAAATAAATAAATAAATAAATCTCTGTTGATGTAACCTGAACTATTTACAACTGGTTATTTCTTATTTCAACTACCCAACCACCATATTGTTTCACAAATACATGTATATGTAAATATTAAAAAATCAATAAATCTTTTTTTTTTAAAAAACAGCAACCCTGGCCTCTTCCTCTTTCCTCCTGCTGGCTGTAGAATCCCCTGTGTCCATGTCATCAGCTGTGTGCTGGCAACGCGACCACCCGGCTGTCTAGTAGCGTGACAACCCAGGTAGGACCGTTCCTGCTGCTGCTAACAGGGCTCCATCTGGGCAGCAACCAGGCTTCAGGGGCTCTCTGGCTGTTCCGGCGTCACCCGTGGCAGTTTAACGCAGCGTTGGGAGCCTCAGCTGTTCGGCGGCCGAAATGAAGTAAAGCGTGGCGCCAGGAGCCTCAGCTGCTCGGCGGCGAAATGAGGGAGACCCCGGGAGTTTGGCAGTGATGTCAGCAGCTTGCCACCAGGCTGCAGGCTCCCTTGGCTGCCTACCTCCCCCCTCCCTGAAGTGGCAAGCCCACAGGGCTTGACAGGAGACAGGTAAAGGTATCTGTGATGATAACTCAAATAAGCAGGGGATCGTGGTTCAAGATGAAGAACTTGTTTTTGACAGGGAGAAGTGTGAATCAGGTATTACACATCAGTCATGCAAGTATAGAAAGGCATACAAAAAGAGAAGCCACCTTCTGGTTGGTGATTCAATTATAAGTGATGTAAATTTAGGAAAGGACACAGAGGTTTCGAAAGAGGTCAGGTGTCTTCCAGGTGCTACTGCCAGTAGGGACAAGAAGCGTATTTCTAAAATAATCAAGAATGTCAGCAAGGACTGTGATGTGGAGGCTATTGTACATCTTGGCACTAACAATTTGTCCCAAAAAGATGTAGTCTCTGTGCAGAATGATTTCCAGAGTTTGGGGCAGGAACTTAGCAGAATAGGCTGTAGGCTTACTTTTTCAGAGGTTTTACCAGTGTATAAGGAGCAAAATGGAAAAGGCCAGCATATAACATAATTCAATATGTGGCTAAAGGAGTGGTGTAAAGGGGAAGGCTTTGGATATATTAGTCATGATGTCTGTAGCTGGTCCAATTAAAAAGTGTACAAAAGAGATGGTTTGCATACATCAAAGAAAGGGACTGAGTTACTTGGAAATAAATTCACAGATTTTCTGGAGAAATATTTAAACTGAACAATGGGGACAGTGAGTTAATTGATACAGAACATCCCTGTCCCTGGCAATCTAAAAATTATAGGGCTATCAGTGCATGTAACATAGATGTGTGTGTGGACAAGAATATCAACCTTGCTGTCAAGCAAAATCAAGCTTCTAATAGCCAGTGCCACACAAAGTGCACTAACCAAACAGGTGGTAAGACAATAGGGGAACTCAGGCACCACACAGGTTATGTAGAAAGTAAACACAGGGCCAGTCATAAAGGACTCAAATGTCTATACACCAATGCATGAACAGCAAACAGGGTGAACTAGAAATTCAGGTCAATGAGGGCAGATATGATATTGTTGCCATTATGGAAACATGGTGGGATGAAACCCACAAATGGAACACACAGCTAGAGGGATTTAAATTATTTAAAAGAAACAGACCATATAAAAGAGGAGATGGAGTTGCTCTCTCTATAAGAAATAACTACATCTCTACAGAAATAGAGCACAACAATGATGAAAACTGTAAACTTGAATGCATTTGGGTCAATATAAAAGGGAGAAAAAATGACATTGCCATAGGTGTATACTATAGGCCACCCAACCAAACAGAGGAAATAGATGAACTTTTTTTTTAGAGATTTTATTAGTTTTTTTTCTTTACATACATATGTTAGTTTTTCAACCAGCGTGTAGTCTGGGTTCAAAAGAGCTAATACATAGTCAAGTCCTAATCTTTGGTTCTTTCCACTAGCCATTTGTAGAATGACTCCCAGGTTTGGTAGTATTCTGTTTCTTGTTTATCTTTCAATCTCATAGTTAATCTGTCCATCTCTGCGCATTCCAATATTTTTTTAATTACTTCTTCCTCTGGTGGTATTCCTTCATTTTTCCAGTATTGCGCGCAGGTTATTCTTCCTGCTGTTATAATGTGCAGAACCAAACATAAACTTTGTTTATTAATCTTTTCTGGTATCATACCTAATAGAAAAAGTTCAGGATTAAATTCTACATGTTCTCCCAACATTTTTTCTAACCAGGCATGTATTTTTTTCCAATAAGCCTTTGCTTTACCACATGTCCACCAGATATCATAATACGTGCCTGAGTTATGTTTACATTTCCAACATCTATCTGACATATTTTTAAACATTTTTGCTAATCTTGCTGGCGGCAAATGCCATCTATAAAACATTTTATATAGATTTTCTTTATATGAAGTTGACATTGTCAATTTATAATTTCTCTCCCATAATTTTTGCCATTTTTCTAGTTCTATATTATAACCAAAGTTTTTCGCCCACCTTGTCATTGTTTCTTTATTTTGTTCACTTTCCATCTCCAAAATTAACAAAAAAGTATACATTTTCTTAATTAGTTTCTCATCAGAGGTTAACAATATCTTATCAAATACAGTTTGTTCTTTATAAAACCCATACAGTTTCACATCTTTCTCATATCTATTTTGCATTTGTAGCTGTACCCACCATGACAGGTTGATACCCTGATTTTCCAGTTCTTGTCCTGCCTCGATTTTAATGTCCCATCAGTATTTAGAATATCTCTGTATGTCCAAATTTTTTCAAAGTCTACCAGGTTTGTATGTGAGAAAGCTTCCATCGTTGAAAGCCACCCTGGAATTTTTACATATATTTTGTTAAGGTATAAATCACCTTAGTAGAGGGCGAAGGACCGTGCTTCAGAGAATGCATGATGTGCATGAAGGAAGGAAATAAAACACGACGCATAATCTTACTAAATACCTTTTAATTACAAAAATATAAAAACTAAAATATAAAAACTAAATATATATTATAAAGAGAGCTAGCTGACTACATCCTAACGTAACAGACAGTAACAGCAAAGTGAAAGACAATAAAGAAAACACTGTGAGAACTTTTTCTAGACATGCGCACTAAACAGACTGAAACCATAACATAACTAGTCATATGGGATTCACTATGGTTACCAGATAAGTTATCACAACAGGTGCAGAGAGCAGGGGAAATGTACAGTTAGAAATGAACTTTTCTGACGAACAAAAAAAACGTGCAGTGACATATTTTAGTTTTAATTTTTTGCCATACTGTTATCAAAGCATTTCTAATATAGTGATTTATATATTGGAAATAGATGAACTTTTTGCTAGTCAGCTAACTAAGGTATGTAGGAAGCACATCACAATAGTAATGGGAGACTTTAACTACCCTGACATCAACTGGGAGACAAACTTTGCACCAAGTGGAAGATCAAACAGATTCCTGACAAACATAGCAGACAACTTTGTCTCCCAAAAAGTAGAGAAGGGAACTAGGGGATTAGCCATTTTGGGTCTAATTCTCACTAACAGAGATGAAATGATAGAAGGTGTTGAAGCCACAGGAACCTTGGGAGGAAGTGATCGTGCAATATTGGAATTCAACATTATGGAAGCACAAGCAATAGAACACAGTCAAACTAGAGTCTTGGACTTTAAGAGAGCTAATTTCAATAAACTTAGAGAGGGCTTGGGAAGGATTCCATGGATGAGAATCCTGAAGGGGAAAACAACTCAAGAAGCTTGGCAAATTTTGAAAAGTGAGATAATAAACGCCGAGTCTAGCACAATAGCAACAAAGAGGAAAAATAACAGCTCTCAAAAGAAACCAGAATGGCTGTATAAAGAACTCTCTGATAAATTCTTTCAACATATAAAAAACAAGAAAAAAGTTAAGGAAATGATTGGTCCATTAGTGGGTGAAAGTGGCAAAAAGGTGACAAGCAGCAGGGAGAAAGCAGAACTATTTAACTCAATTTTTGCATTTGTCTTTACACAAAGGGAAAAAAACAGACCAACCTATCAAAAATAGTGCCGTAAAAAACAGAATAGAAACGCAAGTTAAGATAGGCAAAAAAATGGTAAGTGAACACCTGCCCAGCCTAGACGAGTTCAAATCACCAGGACCAGATGGATTACACCCCAAAGTTCTCAAGGAACTGGCAGATGTGATCTCAGAACCACTGAACTATATTTTTTAAAGATTCTGGAGCACTAGGGAACTACCAGAGGACTGGAAAAGAGCTGATGTAGTTCCCATCTTCAAAAAAGGAAAAAAATGGATCCAGGAAATTACAGACCTATCAGCCTGACCTCAATACCTGGTTTAAGATACAGGAGGATCTGGACAGACTTGAACACTGGGCACTATCTAACAAAATGAAATTCAATGGTGAAAAAAGTAAGGTTCTACATTTAGGCAAGAAAAACCAAATGTACAGGTATAGTATAGGGGGGGTACCTTGCTCAATAATAGTAACTGTGAGAGGGATCTCGGAGTCCTAGTGGACAATCACTTAAATATGAGCCAGCAGTGTGCTGCAGCTGCCAAAAAAGCCAACAGTGCTAGGCTGCATTAACAGAGGGATAGAATCAAGATCACACGAAGTGTTAATACCACTTTACAATGCCTTGGTAAGGCCACACTTGGAATACTGCATCCAGTTTTGGTCACCACGATGTAAAAAAGATGTTGAGACTCTAAAAAGAGTACAGAGAAGAGCAACAAAGATGATTAGGGGACTGGAGGCTAAAACATATAAGGAACGGCTGCTGGAATTGGGTATGTCTAGTTTAATGAAGAGAAGGGTGAGGGGTGACATGATAGCAGTGTTCCAATATCTCAGGGGCTGCCACAAAGAAGAGGGAGTCATGCTATTCTCCAAAGCTCCTGAAGGCAGGACAAGAAGCAGTGGATGGAAACTAACCAAAGAGAGAAGCAACCTAGAACTAAGGAGAAACTTCCTGACAGTTAGAACAATTAATCAGTGGAACAACCTGCCTCCAGAAGCTGTGAATGCTCCAACACTGCAAGTTTTTAAGAGACTGGACAGCCATTTGTCCGAAATGATATAGGGTTTCCTGCCTGAGCAGGGGGTTGGACTAGATGACCTCCTTGGTCCCTTCCAACTTTATTATTATTATATGCACCTCCCCTTGCAACACCCATTTTTCCCGTAAAGAAGCCTAAGGTGGACAGTGAAGGGGACCCAGTCTTCAGATTTGTCCACGACCTGCACCTGGTGAACAACCGCGTGATCCCACGAGGCCCCATTGTTCCAAACCCAGCCCCCATTATCACTGAAGTCCCAGCCTCAGCAACCCATTTCTTGGTTATCGACCTCTGCTCAGCTTTCTTCAGCATTCCTGTAGACTCCTTTTCCCAATACCTCTTCCCCTTTACCCCTTAACAACAATACACCTGGACTCGCTTGCCACAAGGCTACACAGAGTCCCCAACCCTATTCTCACAAATACTAAAAGCTGACCTCTCCTCTATCTCCCTGCAGGGAGGATCAACCTTAATTTAATATGTTGATGATCTCCTTATAGCCTCTGACTCTGAATACACATGCAAAACTGACACCGTACACCTACTAAAATCCTTAGCCGAGAGGGGACATAAAGCATCCCCCTCAAAGCTACAATACCTCCAACAGGAAGTCACCTACTTAGGTTACATTATTGCCCTGGGGATTAGGAAATTGGCCCCAAGCTGCATACAAACCATATTAGGCATGAAGCCATCTCGCACAAAATGCAAAGTGCGAGCCCTTCTGGGAGTGCTGAGCTTCTGTCGACCATGGATCCCTTCCTTTGGGGAATTAGCAAAGCCCTTTATCCAGCTCACAACTAAGACAATGCCTGATCCCATTGACTGGTCAATATCCTTGGACAACACTCTGCTACTGATACACATCAGCCCCAGCTCTGGGTCTCCCTGATTACAAAAAGCACTTCACGCTTTTCATTCATGAAAAACAAGGCATTGCCTCAGGTGTTCTAACCCAAAGGTTCGGACCCACACATCGCCCAGTAGCTTATTACTCCGTCACCCTAGACCCGGTGGCTCAAGGGACAGTCTCCTGCT
Organism: Vipera berus; assembly: GCF_964194415.1. Taxonomy (NCBI): domain Eukaryota; kingdom Metazoa; phylum Chordata; class Lepidosauria; order Squamata; family Viperidae; genus Vipera; species Vipera berus. Next base: position 2,040,293 of record NC_138210.1, on the reverse strand, counting down.
TAAGAGCGGTAGCAGCCACTGTGGAAATAGTCAAACATTCAAAAGACATTGTCTTAGGTCATCCACTCACACTACAAGTCATGCACGAAGTCTTTGTGATCCTTCTTAAATCACAAACCCAGGCTTTCACCCAGTAACACCTGGCCCAATATGAGGCAGAATTATTCACCTCCAACCACATCACCTTCAAAAGGTGCACTACACTCAACCCAGCTACCCTTCTACCAATGGACCACACTGGGGAAAGTCTTTGTTGTGTAGTGGGTTCTGGAGAGTAGGAAGGACGCCAGGCCGATGAGTACAGCATAACAGCTCTTTATTAGGTGGAAGTGACCGTACTGGGGGATAGGGGCTACCTGCACTCTTATATATACCTGGCCAGTACCTGGCCAGGTACACAGCCGACCAATCGGATTGAACCTCTGTTTCCCGCCGAAACTGCTTCCCGTCAAAACAGTTACAGTTCAATACCTCCTGGTGGTGACTCTTATACAAGTGCTTTAGGTGTTCCTAAAAAGCCTAATACATAACACCCCTTCCCCCTTAAGGATGAAACAATATACATATACAACTATTACATTCATGACAACCAATCTTCCCAATGGACATAGCCATCTGGCTTCCCTTATTTGCGCACATAGTCAGTGAGATACGCAGGTGGCCTATGGGGCCGAGATGAACGTCTTAGGGTTTCTTCCACCTTGTGGGCTGGCACCTTACTCGGCGTATCCTGGACATCCAAGTTCTCCTGAACAGGAGAGTCAGCAGGTAAGCTCTGGCTGACTGTTTCTGGTAGACCCACCCCATAGTCAGACCTTGTGGCAGGGTTAGCCCAGCGGTCCTGGGAGGGTTGCTGTCCTGGTTGATCGGGGTTCTCCCGATGCAGTTCTGTGTCAACATGGTGCTCCTCGGGCTCGGAGGTGGTTGTTTGTTGGTGGTGCTGGTAGGGGGGATGTGAGCTAGCTTGTGTGCCAGCTTGAAAACTCAATGAAGGGTAATTTTTTTTTTGCCCAAGATGGTGGCGGTCGTGAGCTGAGCTCCTTAAGCTCTGCAATGGGCCGCAGCGAATTGGGCAGTTTAAGAAGCTCCATGGGGGCTTGTTGTGATTCAGGGTCAGACTGTGGGTTCGGTAGTTGGGTCGGACGACTCAGAGGAGGAGGAGGGGGGTGTTGAAGAGCTTGCTTATGATGGCTTTGAGGCTCCGCAGAGCCCTCAGCCAGGCCCCTCCCACCTGGTGGAGACCCAGCTGTGTGAGCCTGACAGCGTGGATGAAGATGACCCACAGCTGGCCCTGTTCAAGGACGCCCGACGCAGGAGGCAGTCAATCAGGAGTAAACAAAGGAAGGCAATGGGGCACCTCAGAAGGAGGCAGAGAGAGGCCACGCCCTGAGCTGTATTTAAGGGGAATGTGTGGGAGGGCTGGTTTGCTGAAGGCAACCGCTTGGATAGTTCCTGTTTCATAGCTCCTGTTTCATGGTTGGTGTCTGTTTTATGTTAAGGCTTTATTCCAGCCTCTTGCCGTTTGTAAAGGGGTTGTCCCTGCTTTTTCTGCAGGGCCGGTAGCAGGCTGGTACAGAACAGTTTGCCTTCAGCCTCCCACCCCTTACTATTATTATGGAGCAACTACGTGCTGAGAATGCCCAGCTCACCCAGCAACTCACTTTGCTGGCAGCACAGGTGGCTCAACTGCAAGCTCAGGTCCATGCTGCACCCCCACCATCACCCCCACCCAGGTGAAAATGCCAAGTTGCAATGCCGGATAAATTTACTGGCAATCCAGAACTGTTTCCTGCTTTCCTGGGACAATGCCAGCTCTTTATCAGCGTGAGAGCAGCTGATTTCCCCACTGACCGGGATAAGGTGGGGTTTGTGTTAAGCCTTCTTTCGGGTGATGCAGCTCGTTGGGGCACGCCTCTGCTGGCTCAACCTAGCCCATTGTTGGACAACTTTGTGGGGTTTTGTGATCATATGCGTCTGATGTATGAGGACCCTATAAAGACGCAGACTGCTACTCGTCGCCTGAAAGCTCTGAGGCAGGGTCAATGCCCCCTACAGGGCTATATCAGCGATTTTCGGCTGCTTAGCCAGGATTCCGCCTGGAATGAGGCTGCGCTCGTGGATGCCTTCCAGGATGGATTGTCGGAGGAGATGTTGGATGAGCTGGCCCGTGTGGATATTCCCTCAGACCTGAATGGGCTGATCCATCTCTGCCTGCGGATCGATGCTCGGTTGCAGCAGCGAAGGAGTCGCCGTGCCATCCCACAGACCCCTGCAGCCCCTGTTGTGTATGAGCCCCCAGTTCAAAGGGAGGAGCCAATGGATCTGGGTGCCGCCAGGTCTCGTCTATCGGTGACTGAAATGAACAGACGACAATCGGGGGGGTTGTGTTTTTACTGTGGGGACCCTGGGCATTTGGCTGCTTTTTGCCCAAAGAAGCGACAGCGGGCATCAGTGACTAAGTCTGCCCCGAGAAAGTCCCCTACTTTTCTGTTGGGAAACGCCCCGAGCCCAATCTAGACGGTGTGATAGATCGGGCGTCCCACAATACTGAGCGACGTCTTTCCGATGCTGCCTGTGGACCTCCACGGCATCTGATATTGGAGGCACGTCTGATCCTTCCTGGCAAGCCAGAGGGGATTCCAGTCCATGCCTTAATTGACTCTGGGGCCACCACAAATTTTATGGACTCAGCATTTGTGGCCAAATGGGCTGTTCCCCAGTGCCCGGTGGATCCGCCCATGTTAGTGGAGACTATCGATGGTCGAGTGCTCCTGTCTGGGCCAATTATGGCCGCCATGCAACCATTATGTATGGCCATCAGTTCCCATGTGGAGGCCATCCAGTTCTATATCACCTCAGATCTGCACTTCCCCGTTCTCTTGGGACTGGCGTGGCTCCGGGCGCATGACCCACAGATCTATTGGTCACAGAACTTGGTCACCTTCCCGAGCTTGCAGTGCGTGGACCACTCCCGCCATATCTGTGCCGGCCAGGTGGAGGGTTCCCCAGGGGTTTCCTTGCCTCCCGAACTGTCCGACTTTGCTGATGTGTTCAGCGAGACAGAGGTGGATCAATTACCCCCGCACAGGCCCTATGACTGCCCCATTGCTTAAGTCCCTGATGCGCCTCTCCCAGTGGGGCGTTTGTATTCCATGTCGGACCCCGAGTTGGCTGCATTGCGGGACTTTCTGGAGAAGAATTTGGCTCGCGGTTTCATCCGGCCCTCGTCCTCGCCAGTGTCTGCACCCGTGCTCTTCGTCAAAAAGAAGTTGGGCGAATTGCGGCTTTGCTGCGATTATAGGAAACTCAACGCCATCACGGTGCGCAATCGTTACCCGCTGCCCCTCATCCCCAAACTCTTGGACCGACTCCGGGAGGCTAAGATCTTCATGAAACTGGACCTGCGTGGAGCTTACAACCTCGTCAGGGTTCGGCCGGGTGATGAGTGGAAGATGGTGTTTGGTACTCGCTATGGACATTTTGAGTACACGGTGATGCCGTTTGGCCTGTCCAATGCCCCCGCCGTGTTTCAGCATTTCATGAACGACATTTTCCGGGATTTGTTGGATCAGTTTGTCGTGATCTACTTGGACGACATCCTGATCTACTCCCCATCGCGTGAGGTGCACCATCAGCATCTCCATCAGGTCCTGCAGCGACTCCGAGAACATCGGCTGTTTGCCAAGTTGGAGAAGTGCCAGTTCTACTGGGTGACCATCGATTTCCTGGGTCACCACATTTGTCCTGAGGGCATCACCATGGAGCCGAGTAAGGTTGAGTCTTTGCAGAGTTGGCAACCCCCGCGTCGCGTGAAGGATGTTCAGCGACTTCTTGGGTTCGCCAACTATTACCGAACTTTCATCCCTGGGTTTGCTGCCTTGACAGCCCCCCTCACCCGGCTCCTGCAGAAGAAGACTCGGTTCCAGTGGAACGCTCCAGAACAACGGGCTTTCCAGACTTTGAAGGAAGCCTTCATGAAGGAGCCCATCTTGAAGCATCCTGACCCGCAACGGCCGTTTGTCGTGGAGGCGGATGCCTCCGACATTGCCGTTGGGGCGGTGTTACTCCAGGCAACGACGCCCAGCGGTACCCTCTTCCCTTGCGCGTACCATTCACGAAAACTGAACCCTTCGGAGCGCAATTATACAATCTGGGAGAAGGAGCTGCTGGCCATCAAAGTGGCGTTCGAGGCCTGGAGGCATCAAATCGAGGTCCGGACGGACCATAAGAATTTGGAAAGCCTGCAGACCACTCGGAATTTGAACCAACGCCAGATCCGGTGGTCTCTTTTCTTTGCGAGGTTCGACTTCCGAGTTCGGTACATACCAAGCAGGCACAATCAAAGAGCGGATGCTCTGTCCAGGAAGCCCGAATATTCCCGAGTGGAAGACAAGCTTCTGCCCAGGACAGTGATCCCCGTCGAGTCTTTTGCTGCGGTGCGGGAGCCGGTTGATATACGGGCTCGGATCCGGGAGGCACAGCAGCAGGAGGTGTGGGTGGCTCAGCGGAAGGAGGAGGTGGGGCCAGATTCTCCTTGGACGGTCACAGATGGACTCTTGTATTATCGTGACCGGCTCTACGTTCCGGGAGGGCCACTCAGGGGACTCATCCTCAGCCAGTGTCACGATAACCCGGCGGCGGGGCATTTTGGCCTGTTCAAGACCCTGAACCTGGTCTCCCGTACCTTCTGATGGCCCCGAGTCCGACACGACGTCCAGTCCTATGTCACCTCCTGCATCCCATGCAGGCAGGCCAAGTCAGCGACAGGGGCCCCGCCTGGATTACTGCAGCCCTTGCCGACACCCAAAAGACCCTGGGGGGCTGTGTCCATGGACTTTCTGACGGATTTACCCCCATCCTCTGGTATTATGACAGTGTATGTGGTGGTGGACATGCTGATCAAGATGGCGCACTTCATCCCCTGTTGTGGCTTACCGTCAGCCCACGCCACTAGTCGTATGTTCATTCAGCAGGTGTTTCGGCTGCACGGCCTCCCTGATAGAGTCGTCTCTGATAGGGGGGCCCAGTTTACAGCCCGCTTCTGGCAGGAGTTGATGCATGCGTTGGATATCAAGATTTGCCTCTCATCCGCGCATCATCCTCAAACTGATGGGGGAACCGAGAAGGTCATCGGTATCCTGGAACAATATGTGCGCTGCTACGTCAATCTGCAGCAAAACAATTGGGTGGACTATCTGGCCATAGCTGAGTTTGCATTTAACAATTCGCAGCACACCTCCACACAGATGACACCGTTCTTGGCCAATGTGGGATATCACCCCCGGTTTTTCCCCTTTTCTCCCGTGGACTCACCGGAGCCGGCAGCGAACGACTTCATGGCAGTTACAGGCGATCCATCGATTGGTGCGACATCAGTTAGAGAAGGCCAAGGCCGATTACAAAAGGTTTGCTGATCGGTCAAGACGGGATACGCCTCCACTATCGGTGGGAGATCGGGTCTGGTTGTCCACCAGGAACCTACAGTCAACACGGCCGGTGAGAAAGTTAGATCACCGATATTTAGGACCGTTCCCAGTCGAGGCTGTCATCAATCCGGTCGCTTATCGCTTAACTCTGCCACGTTCCCTGCACGTGCACCCAGTCTTTCATCGGTCTCTGTTGGTCCCCGAGCGACCGGCCTGTCCACTGCGCCGAGTGGAACCTCCCCCATCAGGACCTCGTGGTGGAGGCAGCACCCCCGAGTACGAGGTCACCAGCATTAGGGACTCCCGTTGGCTGAAAGGTCGTTTCCAGTACCTGATTGAATGGAAAGGTTACGGACCAGAGGACTTCACCTGGGAAGACACGACCGCCGTTCACGCCCCTGCTTTGGTGACCGCTTTTCATGAACAATTTCCATCCCGACCGCATCCGAATCGGCAGACCCGGGGGAAGGGCCCTGCGGTGTGGGATAGTGTTGTGATTCAGGGTCAGCCTGTGGGTTCGGCAGTTGGGTCAGACGAATCAGAGGAGGAGGGGGGTGTTGAAGAGCTTGCTGATGATGGCTTTGAGGCTCCGCAGAGCCCTCAGCCAGGCCCCTCCCACCTGGTGGAGACCCAGCTGTGTGAGCCTGACAGCGTGGATGAAGATGACCCACAGCTGGCCCTGTTCAAGGACGCCCGACGCAGGAGGCAGTCAATCAGGAGTAAACAGAGGAAGGCAATGGGGCACCTCAGAAGGAGGCAGAGAGAGGCCACGCCCTGAGCTGTATTTAAGGGGAATGTGTGGGAGGGCTGGTTTGCTGAAGGCAACCGCTCGGATAGTTCCTGTTTCATAGCTCCTGTTTCATGGTTGGTGTCTGTTTTATGTTAATAAATTTGGCAGGCTTTATTCCAGCCTCTTGCCGTTTGTAAAGGGGTTGTCCCTGCTTTTTCTGCAGGGCCGGTAGCAGGCTGGTACAGAACAGACATGTCTATCAAGGTTCAGAATGGGAAATAGTTGCTGGGCGCCCTTTTCTATGGTGCGGAGGTCTTCTTTTCCCCCCCTGAAGCTGCCGTGCTGATTAAGATCCTCGCCACCGCGGATCAGCTGTGGATGCCGCGGATCAGCTGTGGACGCCGTTTTTCGGCTATGTGGAGGTTTCTCCTTCCCTCTGGAATGGTGGGGGTCAAGAGGCTTTGGCAGTTGTGGATTTACACTGCCGCCTTAGGAGAACTGGTGGATGCTGTTGCATGACGCTGTGGCCTCCCCCACCCGAGTAGCAATGATAGCGAGAAGATTATGGCGGCTAAGATCGATTTTGCCGCCTTGGAATCAGCTGATAGGCGCAGTTCTGTGGCGCGCAGACTCTTCTTTTCCAAAGTGATAACGGTGGCTGGGAGACCTCCTCTCTCCCTTCTCAGACTGGCAGCTATGGATTGGGGATTGGGATCTTGCACCTTGGAACAGCTGGCAGTCGCTGTTCTACTGTCCTTCCTTTTGGAACAGTGACAATGGCCGGGATATCATGGTGGCTTGAGGACTGATTGTGGCCAATTTATGCCTTGTAACTGTTTATGAGTACCACCTTATGGTGTGGCTCCCTCCCCCTCTGGAAGCATGTCCCTGGAACATCTCCGCCAATTACCATCTTGTCACCCATTGGGTTGGCTTGGCTGGACATGGACATGGTTGATATATTCTTGCTCCAGTGACTTTTTTGAATAGCCTGGAATGGACCCTGGAATCGACCATGGTGAGAGGGCGGTTGAATTGACCATCAACCCACCCCACTGATGTGAGAGATCAGTTGGGGTGGGTTTATCCCGGAAGTCCGTGATCAGTCTAGCCCAGATTTGATACCTCAACTGTTGTGGGAGGACAGTTGAGGTTTCTTTGTCTGGTTGCCGGCTCGGGTGAGACCGGGGCCGGATTGGTGGATCTGAGACACTCTCCGGACTTCATATTTTTAACATCATTGTAATATTAATTGACCATCTATCTGCTCATAACTGCCCTATGCAGACATTGTTGGTATATGGTACGGCTGTGTTATTCTAGCGCGGACTTGTATGCCCTCAGAAGGGTTCCTCCCTCCTGGGTACGGCCTGTTGCTCTTTCTTTTGCTTCCCTTAAGGACGGGCCCAATTGTTGGGACCCCGAGAGGTGGTTGGGCATTGACAGGGGCCATTGGTGGAAACATATTAAGAGGCCCCTGGTATGTTTTTTAGCTGGTTGTTTTAAGGGGTTAGGGAGTGGGGGGAATGGTAGGGTTGGGAGGGATAGGGGGTGTATTTTATCAACCGGTTGTCAGTCCAGGCCTGAGATGGTTCCCGGCAAGACGGGGTTGGGGTTGGGGACTTCCGGTTTTCCCAGTAGTAGGGTGGGGTCTCAAATCCCCACGACAATTGGGAATGGCAGCAGATGGTTACACGAAGGGCCATATCAACATCTGGGATCACGCCCCCGCTGTCTTCAAGAAGTGGTGCGCTCCGACCCTCCGGTTGGTACCCGCTTATCTGGGGGTGAGGGGGATCAGGCCCCTGAGCTCAGGCTGGTATATTTTAATGCCAGATCCGTTGCGAACAAAGCTCCCCTCGTCTGTGACTTGATCGAGGAGGAACGCGCGGATCTGGCATGCATTACTGAAACCAGGTTGGGCTCAGAGGGAGGTGTCCCTCTGACTGAGCTTTGCCCTCCAGGTTTCTGTGTGCTTCACCGGCCACGGGCTCAGGGTAGGGGCGGGTGTGTGGCAGTGGTTATACGGGAGACCTTATGTCCGCGGGAAACCACTGTTGTACAGATGGGCGGGAGTGAGTCTCTCCTCCTGAGGTGTGGCCCTAGGGCTCAGTTGGGCTTGTTGCTGACATACCTGGCACCCAGCAGTGTAGCAACAGCCCTGCCCGGGCTTCTCGATGCCCTTTCAGGGTTGGTGGTTGAGTTTCCCAAACTCATAGTTTTGGGCGACTTTAACCTTCCTTCCCTGGGGGGATCGTCAGAGTTAGCTCGGGAGTTCATGGTCTCCATGACGGCCATGGACCTGACCCAAATAATTCAGGGTCCGACTCATGAGGGGGGTCGCACTCTCGACCTAGTTTTTCTATCTGGACAGTGGTTTGATGATCTGGGAGGGGGCTCGCCAACTGTTGTCCCCCTGTCATGGTCCGATCATCACCTCCTGCGGTTGGTCTTCCGCTTTGCCACCCCTCGCTGCTGGGCTGCGGAACCGACCAGGTGGTTCCACCCCAGGCGCCTAATGGATCCGGATCGGTTCCAGACGGCGCTTGGGTCTATACCTCCCTCCCTCACTCACAGCTCGGCTGACGCCTTGGTGGATGCCTGGAAGAGGGCTGCCACCGAGGCGCTTGACCGTGTTGTACCCTTGCGACCCCTGATCCAGCGCAGATCCCGGTGGGCTTCATGGTTTTCTGTGGAGCTCCGGGAGATGAAGCGTCGGAGATGAGGTCTAGAGAGCTGTTGGAGCCGATCCGAATCTGACCGATTGCGGTTGAGAGCCGCTACGAGGTCTTACCTCGTGGCGATGAGGATGGCGAAGTCTAATTACTTCGCTGCCCTCATCGCGTCCACAGATAATCGCCCAGCCGCCCTGTTTAGGGTGACTCGCTCCCTCCTTAATCAGGAGGTGAGGGAGGAGCCCTTGCAGGGGCGGGCCGAGGAGTTTAGTCATCATCTTGTGGACAAAATCGCTCAGATTTGGGCCGGTCTGGACTCTGACTGGGCAGAGACTGACGGGGAGGAAACAAGCGGCCTTGAGAATGTCATTTGGAGTGAATTCGATCCTGTGACCCCGGATGAGGTGGACAGGACCATGAGGAGACTGAGCTCCACCACATGTTTATTGGACCCGTGCCCCTCCTGGCTGGTGTATTCAGCACGGGAGGAGACACGAGGCTGGTTCCAGGCAGTAATAACTGCTTCTTTGAGAGAGGGTACCTTCCCTACTGCCTTGAAAGAGGCGGTGGTGAGGCCCCTTCTCTGGACCCGGCTATTTTGAATAACTATCGTCCGGTCTCCAACCTTCGCTTTTTAGCAAAGGTTGTTGAGAGCGTGGTGGCATATCAGCTCCCTTTGTTCCTGGAGGAAACTGATTATCTAGACCCATACCAATCGGGCTTCAGGCCCGGGTACAGCACGGAGACGGCATTGGTCGCGCTGGTGAATGATCTCTGGCGGGCACGGGACAGGGGATGTTCCTCTGTCCTAGTCCTTTTAGATCTCTCAGCGGCTTTGGATACCATCGACCATGGTATCCTACTGCGGTGTCTCAGGGGGTTGGGAGTGGGGGGCACTGTTTTACAGTGGTTCTCCTCCTACCTCCTGGGCCGCTCGCAGTTGGTGTTGACGGGAGGGCAGAGATCCGCCCCGAGGCCTCTCGTTTGTGGAGTTCCTCAGGGGTCGGTTCTCTCTCCCCTCTTGTTCAACATCTATATGGGTGAGCTCATTCGTGGTTTCGGGGTGGGGTATCATCAGTACGCTGATGATACCCAACTTTTTCTTTCCACCCCGAACCAACCAAGTGATGCCCTCGATGTGATGTCTCGTTGCCTGGAGGCGGTCCGGGTTTGGATGGGGAGAAACAGGCTTCAACTCAATCCCGCCAAGACTGAGTGGCTGTGCATACCGGCATCTCTGGAGAACCAGTTTTGTCCATTGTTAACTATGGGGGGTGAGGTGTTACCCCCCGTTGATAGGGCTCGCAACTTGGGCGTTCTCCTGGATTTACGGCTCAGTTTGGAAGATCATATAGGAGCCGTGACCAGGGGGGCTTTTGCCCAGGTTCACCTGGTGCACCAGTTGCGCCCCTATCTGGACCGAGATGCCCTACGCACAGTCATTCATGCGCTCGTGACCTCCCGGTTAGACTACTGCAACGGTCTCTACATGGGGCTGCCCTTGAGGACCACTCGGAGGCTTCAGCTGGTGCAGAATGCGGCCGCGCGAGTTGTGATGGGAGTCTCCCGATACTCCTGTGTAACACCTCTTCTCCGTGAGCTGCATTGGCTTCCAGTTGCCCTCCGGGTGAGATTCAAGGTGCTGGTGATGACCTATAAAGCCCTAAATGGCTTGGGTCCGGACTATCTAAGGGAACACCTGCTGCCGGCATCAACTTCCCATTGTCCTGTGCGCTCCCATAGGGAGGGCCTCCTTAGGGTGCCGCTGGTCAGGGAATGCCGGCGGGTGATCCCCAGAGGGAGGGCATTTTCTGTGGGCGCGCCTGCCCTTTGGAATGATTTACCTGTGGAACTCCAGACTGCCCCCGACCTGCGCTCATTTCGCCGGGACCTGAAAACCTGGCTTTTCGATCTATCTGGCCTGGACTGAGGGAATTTTTAGTTTTAAGTTTTTAACATTGTTTTATTGTTGGGCTATTATTAATTTAATTCTTTTTAATTCTATTTTTATCTTAATTTTATATTGTCTTTTAAATATTGCCCTGTAAACCGCCCTGAGTCCTTCGGGAATAGGGCGGTATAGAAAACTAATAAAATAAAATAAATAAATAAAATAATTCTCCCCGTGGTCGCTTGGTGACCGTTCTGGAACTCTGTTCCTTACTTGGTCTATGTGCCGTCTGACCTGACGACCCCTCTCCACCCCTACTACATAAGATAAAGGCCCAGTTTTGTCAACCACCACCCCCGAAATCCACAAGTGTCCCGGACTGTAGTTCCTGGCCCAAACCAAGTCACCAGGGTGTAGTTCTCTTGTGGTTTTGGGTTGCGCGGCCTCAGAAGCCACTCTGTTGGGGTGAAGCCTGTCCAGTTTGGTGATGAGGCGTCTGCCCCACCGGAGCTCCGTAGGACTCTTCCCTGTGGCTGTACATGGTGTGGAATGTTGAGACAATAGGAATTCCACCAACCTGTGGTGCCAGTCACCGACGATAATGAGTCTGAGTGCTTCTTTGGTTGTTCTCACCATCCTTTCTGCTTTTCCATTAGTCAACGGGTGGAAGGGCGCAGATGTGGCGTGTCTAATCAGGTTTGCTCTCATGAAGGCCTGAAATTCAGCAGCGGTAAATTGAGCCCCATTATCTGATACCACAACATCAGGCAGACCATGTGTGGCAAAAAGTCTCCTGAGCACTTGGATTGTTCTGGCCGTGGTCATATTTGGGACTACCTCCAGCCATTTTGAGTGGCTATCTACTACTATTAGGAAAAGCTGTCCTTGGAATGGACCAGCGTAGTCTATATGGACCCTGGACCAGGGTGTATGTGTTGTCTCCCATTTGTGGGGCATCTCAGGTCTGGACCTTTGACAAGTGTAGCATCCATGTACCTGCTCTTCCACTGCCTTATCTAACCTTGGCCACCAAAGGTAGCTCCTTGCTAAAGCCTTCATGTGAACTATGCCAGGGTGCCGTTCATGTAGAGACTGCAGAACTCTATCTCTCAGTGTTGATGGTATAATAACCCTACTACCCCACAACAGGCATCCTTTATGTGCGGACAATTCATGCCTCCTTAAAAAATGCGCTTGGGGACTTCTGGGTGGCAAGGCTCCGTCGATGGTGGCCGTTTCGGCCGTCAGCCCCATTGTTTTCTGTTTGAACTGCTAAAACAGCGATGATCAGCTGTTTTGCGGTTCGGAAACCCTCTCCTCGGGAGAAGAGGGGAGGGTGAGCGTTCAGGTAGGGGTAGAGCTCCCCTAGACCCCCAGAGTTTAAATTCTGGGGGTTGAAGGGTGAGAGCCCCCCGTAGCCTGAATTTGCTCCGGACTCGGGGACTCCTCTGCTCCAAGGCTTTGGAGCGGAGCAGGATGCTGCAATCATCCCTGCAATCAACAATTAACTTTGGATTACTTGGATGCAGGCAGAGCTGTGCAGGAGAATATTGAAACAGCAAGTATTTGAACTTTAACTCTGGTTTACTTTGAAAGAAAAAGTTGCAAGTGGTGTGGAAAGTGAAAGTGCGCAACGGAAATTGACTGGATGTTAAGATGGCTTCTAAATCAACCAAAGCTTCTGTTCCTAGAAGTGCTGGTGCTTCACCAGTTCAGCATTCTTCATTACAGGCTTTGATGCCTCCTCCTGTGGCACCCGCACCCGCATTAACATTAAAAGATTTACAAGATGCTTTAAAAATACAACCCCAGCAAATAGCTGAACTTATTGAGGAGAAGAATACTGAAATAAGAGCAGACATTTTAGCTGCATTTCAGGGGCTTGCAGTCTGTATTGAGCGCCTGGATGATCGTGTGGAAGAGCTGAATCAAAATAATCTGAGATTGGATGCTAAAATGTTGTAAGCTGAAAATAAGATGGAAAAGATTGATGATGATCTAGATATGATACAATATAGAGATATGGAGTTTGCTTTGAGGATTAGAGGCTTGAAAGAGGACCCAAAGGAAAATTTGAAAGAGTTATTGGCACAAGCCCTCGAACCGATCTTGGAGCGTCAAGCGGAAGATATTATGAGGGATATAGACAAAATATTTCGTGTTAATTCTTGGATTGCCAGACAAAGAAAATTACCTATAGATGTGGTGGTCTATTTTACAAAGAGATCGATCAGAAATGTGATTATCCAAGCTTTTTATAATAATAGATTTAAAGTTGCTGAGCAAGAAGTTTTACTTCTGAAAGATATTCCTCCAAGAATTTTAAGGAAAAGAAAAGAATTTGCTTTTTTGGCAAATGAATTAAAGAAACGGCAGCTACAGTTTAGATGGGAGATACCAGTAGGCTTGGTGGTGAATTATGCTGGCATGAGATATCATCTTAATACAGTTTTGAAGGCACAAGATTTTTATTCTAACATATTGAAGGCAGGTCCTCCGCCATCTCCAGAATTCAAAGGAAGGAAGGAAGAAGGAGAGCGTCAGACTCAAGTGGAGACTAAACAAGGAGATGAAGGAGTTACTTCGCAGATGGTTAAAGATTCTCAGCTAATTGTAGAAGTTGAGCAGCCCCAGACGTCAACAGAAGATGTTAAAGAACAAAGAATGACAAGGGCTGCAATTAGACGAATGAGACAAGAACAAGAACAACAAAAAGCTGCAATCATATCTCAAGAATTTACTTATAGTGAAGCTGTAGGAGGAGCGAGACTGAAGAGGCAGGTCCAGGTGGTTCTGCAAGAGGCACTCCGAAAGCTTCAGGTCGCAAAAGATGGCGACGAAGTTTCTAACCTGGAATGTTAATGGATTAAATTCCCCGCACAAAAGAAAGTTTTTCAGTATTTGAAACAATTTAAAAATGATGTTATTTGTTTACAAGAAATGCATATTCGTGCAGTTGATCAAAAATATCTGATAAACTCTAGATTGGGTATACAGTTTAGTGCGTCTGCTCCAGATAAGAAAAATGGAGTAGTCATTTACGTGAAGAAGAATTTAACAGCTAATTTAATTGAAACAGATAAACAAGGAAGATATATTATAATTGAACTTTTAATAGAAGGCAAGAAAATACTTTTGGTTGGATTATATGCTCCTAATCAACAGCAAGGAGAATTTTATAAACTTTTACATAGTAAGATAATTCAATGGGATTATAAATCGTGTATTTTGATGGGAGATTGGAATGGTGTCCTGGACACATAGAAAGACAAAAAAGGTCTTTTCAAAAGCATACCAAATCATGCTAGATTGCCTAAATCTTTTTTTGAGATGAAAGATGACTTGGAATTGAGAGATGTTTGGAGAGAAAGAAATTTGGAAGAAAAAGATTTTACCTTTTTTTCTGATAGACATCAATCCTTTTCCAGGATTGACTTTGTATTAACTACTAATGATTTTTTTCTAGGATCAAGAAGATTAAGATATGTCCAAGAACTTTATCAGATCATAGTCCAGTATGGTTGGAATTGGAAAAAGAGAGTGAAGAGAGGAGGTCTTGGAGACTGAATGAAAATCTGTTTAGATATCAAGAAAATGTGGATGAATGTAAAAAACAGATGAAAGAATTTTTTAATATAAATATGTATAAGGGTACTTCTATTGAAATGGTTTGGGATGCAAGTAAAGCTTATATTAGAGGAGTGTTAATATATTTGAATAATAAATATAGGCGTAAATTGGAATATAAGCGTAAAGAGTTAGAGGAGGAAATTAAGAGGAAAGAGAAGGCTCTAATTTTGAACCCATCTGATAAAGAGGGTGAAAGAAGCAATTACTTTGTTAAGAGGTCAGTTTAATATGTTGATGGCAGATCAAGTGGCAACCAATGTACGGTATGTTAAACATAATACTTTTTGTAATGCTAATAAGCCGGGTAGGTGGTTAGTTTATTTGTTAAGGAAGAAACAAAGGTCATGTAACATAGATAGAATAGTATATAAGGGAAAAGAGGTGTTTCAGCAAAATCTTATTAAAAAGGCTTTTGTTGAATTCTATTCTAAGTTATATGTTAGGGATAAGATTCAAGGTATAGATATAGATAGATATTTACAAGAAGTGAATATCCCTGTTCTTACACAAGAGCAAAGGGAAGGGATGAATCAACTGATAAATGCTGAAGAAATTATTTTAGCAATTAAACAATTAAAGGTGGGGAAAGCACCAGGAACAGATGGTTTGACTGCCGTTTATTATAAACATTTACAGTTAGAAATGGTGGAACCTTTAAAAGAATTATTTAGAACAATTCAATCCGGAGGAGAAGTCCCTCCATCGTGGAAAACAGCTTTTATATCGCTGATTCCGAAGGAAGATGAAGATCTTACCCAAACCAAAAATTATAGGCCAATTGTTGTTGTTGTTGTTAGTTGCGAAGTCGTGTCCGACCCATCGCGACCCTATGGACAATGTTCCTCCAGGCCTTCCTGTCCTCTACCATCTTCTGAAGTCCATCTAAGCTCACGCCTACTGCTTCAATGACTCCATCCAGCCACCTCATTCTCTGTCGTCCCCTTCTTCTATTGCCCTCAATCTTTCCCAGCATTAGGCTCTTCTCCAGTGAGTCCTTCCTTCTCATTAGGTGGCCAAAGTATTTGAGTTTTAGCTTCAGGATCTGGCCTTCTAAAGAGCAGTCAGGGTTGATCTCCTCTAGGACTGACCGGTTTGATCGCCTTGCAGTCCAAGGAACTCGCAGGAGTCTTCTCCAGCACCATAGTTCAAAGGCTTCAATTCTTTGGCGCTCAGCCTTTTTATGGTCCAGCTTTCACTGCCATACATTGCAACTGGGAAGACCATAGCCTTGACTATACGCACTTTTGTTGACAGGGTGATGTCTCTGCTTTTTAGTGTGCTGTCTAGATTTGTCATGGCTTTCCTCCCGAGGAGCAAGCGTCTTTTAATTTCTTGGCTACAGTCCCCACCTGCAGTGGTCTTGGAGCCCAGGAAAATAAAATCTGTCACTACCTCCATTTCTTCCCCATCTATTTGCCAGGAATTGAGAGGGCTGGATGCCATGATCTTGGTTTTCTTAATGTTTAGTTTCAACCCAAGTTTTGCACTCTCCTTCTTCACCCGCAACAAGAGGCTCTTTAGTTCCTCTTCACTTTCTGCCATTAGAGTGGTATCATCTGCATATCTTAGGTTGTTGATGTTTCTTCCGGCAATCTTAATTCCAACTTTTGATTCATCTAGCCCTGCTTTTCTCATGATGTGCTCTGCATATAAGTTAAATAGGCAAGGCGACAGTATACAGCCTTGCCGGACTCCTTTCCCAATTTTGAACCAATCAGTGGTTCCGTGTCCAGTTCTCACTGTTGCTTCTTGGCCCGCATATAGATTTCTTAAGAGACAAATAAGATGGTCTGGTATGCCCATCTCTTTAAGGACTTGCCAGAGTTTGTTATGATCCACACAATCAAAGGCTTTAGCATAGTCAATGAAGCAGAAGTAGATGTTTTTCTGGAACTCTCTAGCTTTCTCCATGATCCAGCGTATGTTAGCAATTTGATCTCTAGTTCCTCTGCCTCTTCGAAATCCTGCCTGTACTTCTGGTAGTTCTCGATCCACATACTGCTGGAGTCTAGCTTGTAGAATTTTAAGCATAACTTTACTAGCATGAGAAATGAGTGCAATGGTGCGATAGTTTGAACATTCTTTGGCACTGCCTTTCTTTGGAATTGGAATGTAAACTGATCTTTTCCAATCCTGTGGCCACTGTTGACTTTTCCAAATTTGCTGGCAAATTGAGTGTAGCACTTTTACTGCATCATCTTTTAAGATTTTGAATAGCTCAGCTGGAATACTGTCACCTCCACTAGCTTTGTTGTTGCTCAGCTTTTCTAAGGCCCACTTCACTTCACATTCTAGGATGTCTGGCTCGAGGTCAGTGACCACCTCATTGTGATTATCAGGGACGTTAAGCTCATTCTTGTATAGTTTTTCTGTGTAATTTTGCCACCTCTTCTTAATCTCTTCTGCCTCTGTTAGGTCCCTGCCATTTTGGTTTAATTCATACCTGACTGGCCTAGCGCTTTTCCCTACTTTCTTTAATTTAAGCCTAAGCTTTGCAACAAGAAGCTCATGGTCTGAGCCACAGTCAGCTCCTGGTCTTGTTTTTACTGACTGTATAGAGCTTCTCCATCTTTGGCTGCAGAGCATATAGTCAATCTGATTTCTGTGTTGACCGTCTGGTGATGTCCATGTGTAAAGCCGTCTCTTGGGTTGTTGGAAAAGAGTGTTTGCTATGACCATCGTATTCTCTTGACAAAATTCTATCAGCCTGTGCCCTGCTTCATTTTGTACTCCAAGGCCAAACTTGCCTGTTATTCCAGTTATCTTTTGGCTTCCTACTTTAGCATTCCAATCCCCCATGATGATAAGGACATCATTTCTGGGTGTTAGTTCTATAAGGTGCTGTAGGGCTTCATAGAACCGGTCAATTTCATCCTCTTCAGCACCAGTGGTTGGGGCATAGACTTGGACTACTGTGATATTGAATGGTTTGCCTTGGATTCGAACTGAGATCATTCTGTCATTTTGAGGATTGTATCCCAGTATTGCTTTTCCTATTTTTTTATTGACTATGAAGGCTACTCCATTTCTTCTGAGGGATTCTTGCCCGCAGTAGTATACCTGATGGTCATCTGAATTAAATTCACCCATTCCTGTCCATTTTAGTTCGCTGATACCTAAGATGTCAATGTTTAGTCTTGTCATCTCTTGTTTGACCACGTCCAGCTTTCCTTGATTCATGGATCTTACATTCCAGGTTCCTATGGAGAAAAAATCTTTACAGCATTGGACTTTCCTTTCACCACCAGACATATCCACAGCTGAGCGTCCTTTCGGCTTTGGCCCAGTCGCTTCATTCTTTCTGGCGCTACTAGTACTAGCCCTCTGTTCTTCCCCAGTAGCATATTGGAGGCCTTCCGACCTGAGGGGCTCATCTTCCAGCGTCATATCGTTTTGCCTTTTGGTACTGTCCATAGGGTTTTCATGGCAAAGATACTGGAGTGGTTTGCCATTTCCTTCTCCAGTGGATCACGTTTTGTCAGAACTCTCTGCTATGACCTGTCCGTCTTGGGTGGCCCTGCACGGCATAGCTCATAGCTTCATTGAATTACGCAAGCCCCTTCGCCACGACAAGGCAGTAATCCATGAAGGGGTATAGGCCAATATCGCTCTTAAATACTGATTACAAGATATTTACAAAAATTTTAGCAAATAGATTAATGAAGGTAATGCAGCAAATGATTCATAGTGACCAAACAGGATTTATAAGTGGTAGAGAAATGAAAAATAATGTGAGACATATTGTAGATCTATTGGAATTTTTGGAAAGAAATAACCAGGTCTCTGCAGCGCTGATTTTTTTGGATGCTGAAAAAGCTTTTGATCAATTGGACTGGCAATTTTTATTTAAGGTATTGGAGAAAATGGAGTTTGGGGATAATTTTTTATAACCTATTAGGGCAATATATCAGAAGCAAACAGCTCAAATAATAATTAATGGTAGTTTGACAGAAGCATGTAACATTGAAAAGGGGACAAGACAGGGGTGTCCGTTGTCACCTTTGTTGTTTGTTTTAACATTGGAAATATTATTGATTAAGATAAGAGACTCAAATAAAATTAAGGGAATTAAAATAAGAGGTCAAGATTATAGATTGAGAGCGTTTGCGGATGACTTGGTTATTACATTAAGTCAACCGACTTAGTTTTAGATTTGATGGAGATAATATTGTTATATGGAAAAGTTTCTGGATTTAAGATAAATACGCAAAAAACTAAAATATTGTCTAAAAATATGACTACAGAACAAAAGGTTGTTTTAGAAGAACTAACTGGATTTGAAATAGTTAAAAAGACTAAATATTTCGGGGTATATCTTTCAGCTTCAAATGTGAAATTATATAAAAATAATTATGAATTGTTATGGTTAAAAATACAAAAATGTCTAAGATTTCTGCTTATTTGAAAGATAAGATAAGATTTCACAGGAAAGATATATTTCAGTTTGGAGGAGATGGATAGATTATATTCAGAATAAATATGGGACTAAAAAGTTCCATTTAGCTTATGAGTAGATTTTAGAGGGATATTGTTATTGATCTTAGTCTTAGTACTTTGTATGTATCTATGTTAAAGGGGAGTTAAAGCACATTATGAACTTGGTTAATTTTATATTATGGATAATCCTTATTTAGAATATGATTATTATAACTATAACCCTGTATTTAGCTCTGGGAAGTGGGGGGGGGGAAGTGGGGTGGTTTGGGGAGGGGGGAATTTGGGGATGTATTGTAAAATTTTGTTTCTGTAAAACTCTTTAATAAAAAAAATACAAAAAGAGTTAGATAGTTAGAAAAAATTACAATTATCTTTATTGGGAAGAATTGCAGCAGTGAAAATGAATGTTTTACCAAAGTTTTTATTTTTGTTTCAAATGATACCTATACTTAAAAAGGATTCAAACTTGGAGGAATGGCAGAAAGGTATTAATAAATTTGTTTGGGAAGGGAAAAGACCAAGAGTAAAATTTAAGATAATGCAAGATGTACGTGAAAGAGGTGGTCTTAAAATGCCCAATTTTAAATTATATTATAAGGCTGCTGCTTTATCATCAATTAGTGACTGGTTTAATTCAACACAAGGGAGATTATTGAATATTGAGGGTTGTGATTTGTTATTTGGTTGGCATACATATTTATTGTATGACAAGAAGGTGGATAATGTTTTTAAGACACATATATTAAGGTATGCTCTGTTGCAAGTTTGGAAAAAATATCGATATAAGTTAAATTATAAAATACCAATTTGGGCAATACCTAAACATGCAATAGAAAAAGTAAGTGTGGGATTTAAACATGATGTGACTACATATAAAGAAATTCTTAGGATGGAAAGGAATGTATGGCAATTGAAGCCATATAATATTTTAAAAGAAGGGAAAATAGTACAAACTTGGTTCCAGTATGGGCAGTTACAAGCTAGATGGAAGGAAGATCAGAAAGTTGGTATTTCGATAACTGATGAAAATTTGGTAAAACAAATTAGAGATCAAGGTCAAGCACATACTGTATAAGAAGGATATACAATGCATTGATAGAAATAGACTCAGAAACGGAACTTGTTAAAGACTGTATGATAAAATGGGCCCAGAATTTTCAGGAGGTCATAACAATGGATATCTGGGAAAAGATATGGGTTAGAAATGTAAAATTTACACAGGCTCAAAATTTAAGAGAGAATTTTTATAAAATGTTTTATAGATGGCATTTAGATCCTAAAAAATTAGCAAGTATGTATCCGAACTGTCAGCCTAAATGTTGGAGGTGTGGTTGTGATGATGCAACGTATTATCATATATGGTGGACTTGTAAAAAAGTCAAAGCTTTTTGGATTAAAATTTGGTGGAACATGCAGAAGATATTTAAGAAAAAGATAAGGTTTTCTCCAGTTATTTCTGTTGGGTATTATTACAGATTGTACTGTTATAGATACTAAATTGATGTTGAATTTAATTACGGCAGCAAGACTTTTAGTAGTGCAATATTGGAAGAAGGAGGAACTGCCTACTATAGAAGAGTGGACTTTGAAAGTTTCAAACCTGGCGGAAATGGCAAATATTTCAGCATATTTGAAAGAACAATCGCAACAGAGATATATTGTGGAATGGAGAAGATGGATCGAGTATATTCAGAATAAATATGGGACTAAAAAGTTTCATTTAGCATATGAATAAGTATTAGTTTTATATGATGTATTATTAGGTATTCATTATTAGTTAGTTATTTAGTTATGTTTAAGGGGAGTTAAAGTGTGATAGAATTTAATGTGTATTTTTTTAGTTAGTTAGCATATTTTAGCTTAAGTTTGTAAAGTTAATACCCTGTATTCAGCTCTGGGAAGTTGGGGGAGGAGGCCGAGGGAGGGTAAGTGGGGAGGAGGGGGAGGGAGGGAGTTTATGTTTTTAAAATGTATTCTAAAACTTTTCAATAAAAAAAAATACGCTTGGAATTCCGGGCCTGGACTTTCATCCTGCCACCCTGTGAATACCCAAGACTGAACTCTGCTCAGGATTTTGTCTGAGGCTGTCTCAGCTGCAACGTCCCTTGCATGGAGAGGGCATTCCGGTAGCTCTTGGATTGCCAGTATCTGTGCAGTGGGTGCCGGATCTGGTTCTATGTTTGCTAGGGGTAGCCTACTTAACCCATCTGCATGGCCCATTTCTTTCCCTGGCTTATGAATCAGTTTAAAATTGTAAGCCGATAAGAATATGGACCATCTGAGCATCCTTGGGGAGAGTATTTGTGGGGTTTGTTTGTCAGTGGTGAATAAGCCTAATAGAGGCTTGTGGTCCGTAAACACTGTGAATTCCCTACCATACAGATAGTCGTGGAATTTTTTGACCCCAGCCACTATTGCCAGGGCTTCCTTGTCTATCTGTGCATAGTTCCTCTCTGCCCCTGACAAGGTTCTAGAGTAGCGGGCTATGGGAACATGTGTACCGTTTTCCTTCAGATGGCTTAGCACTGCTCCCACTCCATAGGGTGAAGCATCGCAAGCAATGCAGATAGGCTTCGTTTCAATGAAATGGGTGACTGTGGACTTGTTGGACAGTAGAGCCTTTAGGTCCTGGAAGCTTTTGTCATGGACATTGGTCCATTTCCAGGAGCCTATGCAGGGGTACAGCTATGGCTGCTTTGTGGGGTAGGAAGGAGTGGTAAAAGTTTAATAATCCCAGAAAGGCTTGCAGTTCAGCCTTGGTTTTGGGAGTGGGGGCCATCTTAATTGCCTTCACTTTTGATTCTGCAGGGTGAATCCCCCTGGCATCAATTCTGAACCCCAAAAATTCTGTGGATGCAACCCCTATGTTGCATTTGTCTCTTTTTAGCTTGAGACCTGCAGAGCGAATCCTCTTTAAAACTGCCCTAAGTCTGTCTGCTAACACTTCCTCTGTTTCTCCTGCAATGAGGACATCGTCAAAATAAGGGCATACACCTTGGATGCCCTTAAGTGTTCGCTCCATTACCTCCTGAAAAATTCCTGGTGCTACGCTTACGCCAAACTGCAGGAAGTTAACTCTGAAGTCTCCCTTATGAGTTACAATTGTTTGTGCTGCTGCTGTCTCCATGGTAACTGGCAGCTGATGGTACACCTGCGCGAGGTCTAGTTTAGCAAAGATGGTGCCGCCTTGGAGGGAAGCGAGAACGTGGCTGACTGTGGGGACCGGGTAAGCGTGCTGGTTTAGGGCCTTATTTAGGGTGCATTTATAATCCGCGCAGATATGAATCTCCCCGTTAGCTTTGAGGGGGGTGACTATCAGGGTCTCCCACTCTCCCCCGTCTACCAGCTGCAGGACCCCCTGTTCTACTAGTTTGCCTAGCTCTTTTTCAATTTTGTGTTTGAGTGTGAAGGGGACTCTCCTGGGTTTAATTCTAATGGGTAAAACACTGGGGTTTAATTTAAATGAAATGGGGCCCCCTGTGTACCTTCCCAGCTTACTATCGAATACATCTGCAAACTCTTTGCAGACAGATTTGATGTTGTTTCCCTGCAATCTGTGGATGCCAAATATTACAATGCCCAATGCCTCAAACCAGTCCAACCCGACTAAACTGGTCCTATGGCCTTTGACTACGATAACATCCAAGTGCCCCTGAAACCTCTTAAACCACACGGAAAGGGTGGCCTCCCCCTTAACTTTTACTGAGGCATTTTGGAAATCGGTTAACATGATACTGGAGGGCCTCAATTTAACCCACTGCTTGTTCCGGCTGCAAACAAGTTTAAACGTCTCGTCGGAAATAATCGAGACTGCAGAGCCGGAGTCTAGCTCCATTTTACAAGGAATGCCTTGTGAATGGACTTCCAACTTTAGTTTGGGTTTAAGCGGCCGGCGGGCCCCGGTTTGGCAGATGGCCCTCCGGCTTTCGAAAAACCCCACACTTATCGAGTGTGTACCTTTCCCCGATGAGTTCTCCGACTGTCGCTTGGGTAGGCGCTCTGGGAAACGGCTACAGCAGACCGATGCGATGTGGCCCAATTTTCTGCAGGGCTGACACATGGCCGAACGGAACTTGCAGCTCACCCGCGCGTGGTTGCCTCCGCAGCCTCCGCATTTCGGGGAGGGAGCTGCTTTCTGCTGGCTCTCCCTGTGCTCGTGTCATTGATCCTGTTGTTCCATTTTTCGCTGGATCTGGTCGATGTTGGTTTCTTCCTCGTCTGTGTGCTCGCCGTATGTAGCGCCTTCGTTGTGTACTGCTTCCTCTGGGCTGCTCGGCAGGGGAGTCTGTACCGCTTGCACTGCGCCTCCGGCCGCCTCGTCAGCCAAGATCTCTTCTTTTTTTTTTAATTGAAAAGTTTTACAGTTCATTTTAAACATATACTCCTTCCCTCCCCCTCCCCTCCACACCCCCTCCCTCCCCCCTGACTTCCCACAGCTGAATACAGGGTATTGCCTCTAACAAACCTAAGCTAAAATATGCTAACCAACTATAAATACGCTTTAAATCCTATCGCACTTTAACTCCCCTTAAACATAACTAAATAATAATACATCTTATAATTCTAATATTCATTCATATGCTAGGTGAAATTTTCTAGTCCCATATTTATTCTGAATATAATCAATCCATCTTCTCCATTCCGAGATATATCTCTGTTGCGATTGTTCTTTCAAATATGCCGAAATTTTTGCCATTTCTGCCAAGTTTGAAACTTTTAGAGTCCACTCTTCTATAGTAGGCAGTTCCTCCTTCTTCCAATATTGCGCAACCAAAGGTCTTGCTGCTGTTATTAAATTCAACATCAATTTAGTTTCTATAACAGTACAATCAGTAATAATACCCAACAGAAATAACTGTGGAGTAAATCTTATCTTTTTCTTAAATATCTTCTGCATATTCCACCAAATTTTAATCCGGAAAGCTTTAACTTTTTTACAAGTCCACCACATATGATAAAACGTTGCATCCTCACAACCACACCTCCAACATTTAGGCTGATAATTTGAATACATACATGCTAATTTTTTAGGATCTAAGTGCCATCTATAAAACATCTTATAAAAATTCTCTCTTAAGTTTTGTGCCTGGGTAAACTTTATGTTTCTGACCCAAATTTGTTCCCAAACATCCATCGTTATTGGCTCTTGAATATTCTGGGCACATTTTATCATACAATCTTTAACAAGTTCTGTTTCTGAATCTATTTCTATCAATGCATTATATATCCTTCTTATATGTGCTTGACTTTGATCTCTAATTTGTTTTACCAGATTTTCACTATTTCATTTTCAATATTTTCCCTTCTTTTAAAGTATTAAATGGTTTTAATTGCCATACATTCCTTTCCAGTCTGAGAATATCTTTATATGTGGTCACATCATGTTTAAATCCCAGACTTATATTTTCTATCGCATGTTTAGGTATTGCCCAAATTGGTATTTTATAATTTAACTTGTATCGGTATTTTTTCCAAACTCGCAACAAAGCATACCTTAATATATGTGTCTTAAAGATATTATCCACCTTTTAATCATACAATAAATATGCATGCCAACCATATAATAAATCACATCCCTCAACATTCAATAATCTTCCTTCTGTTAAATTAAACCAATTACTAATTGACGATAAAGCCGCAGCCCTATAATAAAGAATCTTCTTTAGAGAGACAAATGGCCTTCAAAGTGCATTACTACTCTTCCCTCCCCCCAATTTTAACTAAAGCAGTACACAAGTTTAACATATGAAATAGCTACTTCTTCATCTCTTGTCAAGCAATAACATTCGATGTTAGCAGCGTTGACATCCGCCCCCCCTTAGAAAAAGGACAGATCCTGTAATGTAAACAACACACAAGTTAGGAATTGGCTTTTGTTTTGTTGGGGTGTTTCTCATAAAACCTTTTGATAAGTCTGTCAGCTTTCACATCAGTAGATTTCACCCAAGTGGCTTCAGACAATGGGTATCCCTTCCACTGTACTAGGTATTGCAATTTTCCCTTAAAAGATTCTAGAGTCAAGAATATGTTTCACTTCATAATGGGTTTGACCTGCTACCATGAGGGGTCCAGGTGCTTTCTTCGGGGGAGGTCTTAAAGTGGAGGTTTGAAAAGTTTTCAGCAAGGTACAATGGAACACCGGGTGAATTTTCCCCAAAAGTCTGGGGAGTTTAAATTTTATTGTGACCGGGTTGATGATTTTCACAATGGGGAAAGGCCCCAAGAATTTCGGTCCCAATTTCTTATTGGGTAGTTTAAGGCGTAAGTATTTATTTGACAAATAAACCTTTTCCCCAACTTGGAATGTTCTTTGGGGAGCTCTCTTTTTGTCAGCTTGCTTTTTGTAGGTCTCAAAAGTCTTTTTTAAGGCCACCTTTGTATTTTCCCAAACTTCTTCCCAACCCCTCACCCATTGATCAAGAGTCTGGGAAGCAGAGGGTAACTGAGGGTATTCTGGTATGGGGTTGAATTCTTTCCCTGTGGCTACATGGAAAGGAGTATAGCCGTTGCTGCTATGTACTGAATTATTGTAAGCCACTTCTGCAAAAGGGAGGAGGTCGGTCCAGTTTGTTTGTTGGTAAGAGACGTAGCATCTAAGGTATTGTTCCACCATTTTGTTGGCGGACTCTGCGGCTCCGTTAGTAGCCGGGTGAAAAGCATTTGATAGGCCTTGAGATGATTCAATTAATTTAAGAAAGTTTCCCCAAAATTTCGCTGTGAACTGCACCCCTCTGTCCAAAATTATTCGCTTAGGGGCGCCATGTAGTTGATAGATATGTTTTAGGAACAACTTAGTCAGGCGTTGAGCCGATGGAAGTCCTTTGCAGGCGATAAAGTGAACCTGTTTTGAAAATAGGTCTATCACAGTCCAAATGACAGTATTTCCTCTACTGTCGGGTAGGTCTACTATAAAGTCCATAGCTATTTCTTCCCATGTTTGAGAAGGTTCGGCCACCAGTTGCAGTAACCCAGGGGTCTTTCCCGGGATTTTTTTCATGGTGGCACATACAGTACAGCTCTTGACATAGTTTTCTACATCTCGTTTTAGTCCCGGCCACCAAAATTGCTGGTGAGTGAGATGTAGAGTTTTTAGATATCCGAAATGTCCAGCCTGTTTGACATCATGGCTGTTTTTGAGGGCATTAAGATGAAGAGCTTCAGGCAAGTACAATTTTTCCCCCTTGTAAGCCAGACCATCCCTGCATGTTAGGAATGTCTGATTGTCTTTAAACCATTGATCAGTGAGGAGCTCTCACTTTATTTTCTTTACCCTGGGGTCATCCGGATTAGGGGTCCTGCGAGGTGTGAGTTGGGCCACAGTCTGTGGACTGGGGATAATTACCTCATGAACTTCTTCGCGTTCGCTTTTGTACTGTGGCAATCAGGAGAGCGCATCAGCAAGGAAGTTTTTTCTTCCTGGTATGTACTTTAGAGTAAAGTTAAAACGGTTGAAGTACTGTGCCCATCGTACTTGTTTGGGGGACAATTTTCGGGGAGTTTTTAGTGCCTCTAAATTTTTGTGATCTGTCCATACTTCAAAAAGCACCTTGCTTCCTTCTAAATAGTGTCGCCAGTTTAATAGCCCCCACCTAATAGCAAAGGACTCCTTCTCCCAGACTGTCCATCTTCTTTCGCTTTCAGTAAGTTTCTTAGAGGTGTAAGCACAAGGTTGTAGGACCCCGCTTTTATTCTTTTGCAATAACACCGCTCCGACTGCCACGTCGCTGGCGTCTGCCTGAATTACAAAGGGCTCCCCCTCAAAAGCTTTCTGACAACTCATAGTCCATGCTAGCGGCTGGCCAGGTCGTGGTTTTCCCCCACCCTTGCCTGTTTTGAGTAGTTCTGTAAGAGGTAGAGCAATCTCAGCAAAAGAGGGAATAAATTGACGGTAGAAGTTGGCAAACCCTAGGAAGCTCTGGAACTGTTTGCGCGTTTTTGGGGGCTGCCATTCAATTATAGTTTTTACTTTGGCTGGGTCCATTTTGATACCGTCATTGGAGATTCTAAAGCCAAGATAATCTAATCGGGTTTGGTGAAATTCACATTTCGACAATTTGACATAAAGTTTGGCATTCAGTAGTTTCTTGTGGTCGGTCATATTCGTGCTGTATATCAAGATGTCATCAAGGTATACTAGGACCCCTTTGTATAGGTGTTCATGTAGGACCTCATTGATCAACTGCATAAATATGGCTGGGGCCCCCTGCAGTCCAAATGGCATGACCTTGAATTGGTAGCTCCCCAAGGGGCAGTTGAAGGCTGTCTTCCACTCATCCTCCTCCTTTATTCTTACCCAGAAATATGCTTCTCTCAGGTCTAACTTGGTGAAGACGCTCCCCTTCGCCAGGTGGGTTAGCAAGTCTTTCAGGAGGGGGAGAGGGTATTTATTTTCCACACTCACAGCATTTAGGCCTTTATAGTCCATGCAGAGATGTAAAGACCCATCTTTTTTCTCTTTGAACAACACAGGGGCTCCCACAGTAGACTTGGCCCATTCAATGAATCTCCTCGCTAGGTTTGTATCCACATATCGCTGCATCTCCTCCATTTCAAGGGGGGACATAGCGTACATTCTTGGTCGGGGGAGTTTGGCCCCTGGTAGCAGTTCAATGGAACAATCATTAGGACGGTGAGGAGGCAAGGTATTGCATTCTTTCTCATTCTTTCTCCCATTAGGACCTGGTACTTGCTGGGGATGAGCGGCTCGCCAGGTGGCCATAAGGCAGCCATGTGCGCTTGCTCATTGGGTGGGCTAAAATCCCCTGTAACTTCTGTTGAATCAATGGGGGGATCGGGCCCTATGGGTAATCTCACAGTTCTCATTCCTTTTTCCCACCAGTTAAGTGGCTTCCATTTGTCTAGCCAGGCTAGTCCTAGGATCACAGTCTCAGACATCTTTGGAACTACTAGGAAGCGAATAAACTCCCAGTGCTCGCCTATCTCCAGGTGTAAGAGCTCTGTTAATTACGTGACTAAAGTCCCTCCCATTAGGGAGCCATCGGCTTGCTCGAACCTCACAGGTTTGGAGAGCGGCTTGGCCCGTATGCCCAGTCTCAAGGCACATGACAGGCTAATGATGCATTGGGAGCAGCCGGTATCAAGTAGCACTTTCATGTCTACTTGTGCCCCTAACTTAGGGATTATGAGTTTAGCAGGCAATAAAAAAGGTAGGATGTGTCGACTCACCATCGGGTCGTTCTCCCCTTCATCGTCCTGTCAAAACCAGGTAAAGTGGGGGTAGGTCCAGTTGGTGGGCCAGCGTCCTCCTGTGTGGGGGACTTAACCTGGGTAACGGGCTCCTGGGTGGCCCAGTTGGACTTTTTGCTGGATGGTTGCTGTGCGGGTTTCTTCCACGTTGTTGGATCTGGTCTACTCTGCTGTAGTGGATAAGGAACTGGACAGGTTGCTGCTCAATGTCCCTGCTGTCCACATCGAAAGCACTTGATTGGCGGACCTGTAGGTTGTCTAGGTCTTTCGGCAGTAGCAGACGTTGGGGGTTTTCAGGGTGGTGATAGCCATCTGGATCCTGGTTTTGGTGCAGTTTCTGGTGGGGGAGGCTTTTTATAGCGGGCGAGCTGGACATCTAATTTCACCGCTGCCTGGTACCATTCATGCAGCTGGTCGGGTACAGCTCGGTAGATACATGCCTGAGAGAGGTGGTCGTCTAACCCTTCTCTAAAAAGATGAATCATTGATTGCTCAGGCCATCTCTCTATCCGACCTGGCATCTTTCGAAACTCCCGCACGTACTCTAGGGCAGCTTGCTTTATCTTATGGATTTGTTCTTCTGCTTTGAGGGCAATGGATGGGTCCTCAAACTTTCCCTCAGCCCCAGGAGGAAAAGGTGGGGGTCCTCCAATTCAGGGGCCTGCTCGTTATATAAATTGTTAAACCATTCAGATGCTTCTCCCTCTAGGTTGGATGCAATCACATCGACCATCACACCCGGGTCCAGGTAAGAGTGACCCCAGCGATTCAAGTGAGAGTGTACATGGTTGAGGAAAAAAAATCAGTTTCTCTGGGTCCCCATCGAAGGTTGTTCTGAAGGGTGGGCTCATCATTGCTTGCTGGGGGCCCCATTGCTGCTGGCCCCACCCTAGTTGTTGGTTCAATGGCTGCTGGGGCCCCCATTGGTGCCTTCCCCCCCTTGGTTGTTGGATCAACTGTTGCTGGGGGCCCCACTGCTGCTGGCCCCCTCCTGGTTGTTGATTCACCGGCTGCCAGGGCCCCCACTGCTGTTGTTGATTTAATGGCTGCCAGGGCCCCCCCTGCTGCTGGCCCCTGTGGTCTTGCTGTACGTTCAGGTGTTGCACATCTGGGTCCTGCTGCTGCCACCCTTGCTGTTGTCCTCCCACCAGCTCCTGATCTCCAGGCTTC
Source organism: Vipera berus (assembly GCF_964194415.1). NCBI lineage: Eukaryota > Metazoa > Chordata > Lepidosauria > Squamata > Viperidae > Vipera > Vipera berus. The sequence goes on along the minus strand of NC_138210.1, from coordinate 2,011,127 downwards.
TGCACCACCCCCAGTTGTTGCAAGGCTTCTATTAGCTGGGGCAATCTCAGAGTTTGTTGGCCTTTCACTTGTGGGGGCTCCCCAAACTCCCATTGCTGCAGAGGCCGCAGGCTGGGGTCCTCTGTCTCTATGCATCTGGAGGGCTTGGCAGGGGACTCCTGGGTCTGGCAGGCAGTCTGATCTGCAGACAGGATTTTCCACTCACCTGAGTATTCAATTTCAGCTGGCCTGGCTGCTCCAAGGCTCCTGGAGTCTCTGCTGGGCTTAATCCACTCTCCTGGTTGTTTGGGTCTAGCTCCCAGCTGGGAGGATTGCTGAAACTCTTTCCTTGCAGACTTCTTCGCTGGCCCTTCCCCCACTGGGGTGGCTGCTGGTGCCGGGGAGCTGGCTTCAGGCAATTTTTCTCCCTCCATTATGGGATCTTCCCCAACTCTTTGCCAGACTGCCTCCCAAACTTGGAGACAGTGACGGGAGCTCGGGACTCCCTAATTAGTTTAAAAAGTAGTGTGGATTCCAGCTTGATGTCAAGTTTCCGATGTATGGGCTTTTCAAGTGACTCTGAGGCATTGTTTACCTTAAAAGTCCTTTATTAGCCTAATACACCGGCAAATGCTTGCCCGAAGGAAGCTGGAATCTGAAATCTCCACCCCTTGCACAATATATTAAAACACAATTCTCCACCTTTCTAATTTTGTCATTTATCATATTCTCCAATTAATTTAAAGAATCAGTTTCCCTTCCGTTAGAAGAACCACCAAAATCTTATCTTCTTTAGAGAGACAAATGGCCTTGAAAGTGCATTCCTACTCTTCCCTCCCACCAATTTTAAACTAAAGCAGTACACAAGTCTTAAAGCAATACACAAGTTTAACATATGAAATAGCTACTTCTTCATCTCTTGTCAAGCAATAACATTCGATGTTAGCAGCGTTGACAGTGGCTGGATGGAGTCACTGAAGCAGTAGGTGTGAGCTTAAATGGACTCCAGAAGATGGTAGAGGACAGGAAGGCCGAAAGTGCAATCTGCACGAAGACGCTGAAGAACCTCCCCGGTGCCGGTGTGGTGAGTGGATGCCTGCTATGGCCTCCTGAGGCTGCTGCTATACTGCGTGAGGAAGCTTTATCCATCCCAGCTTAAACGTAAAATTGTGCTGAGATTCGATGTCCTGACTCAAGCCAAATCAACAAGGTAGTGGAGTTTATAAATATCTCCCAACCCCGAAGCCCGCACAGAGTGAAGTGGCAGAGAGACTGTGTGGCAGTTTAAGAATAATACTAACTTTGGACTAAGAGGGTTTTTTGCAATTGGATTTCAATCCTACCTTAAGATTGGTGACTTTGATGATCTGGAACTTCTGCTGTTTGGGAAAGTGATTCTCCATGGACTTTATGTGCCTCCTTCCTTTTTGATTTGACTTTAATGTTTCCTGGTCCATAGGACGCCATTGCATGAGCTGTCAATTTTGAGTTCGCTTTGTGTGTAGGAAGAATTGGAGGAGCTGGTGTCTGCTGCCATCTAGCGACCAGAGTTGAGAACTTCGTCTAGTATATTATAGTTACAACTTCTCCTTTTACTTTTTTTTATTTCTATTTTTCTTTTTCACTGTGTTTATTACTTTTCATTATACTCTTCTCCATTTTGGGTCTTTACACCCCTTTTAATTATTGTTTATATTATTATTTAGAATTAATTGTAATTGCTACCTGAATTGCTAAATACTTGATTTTTCGGATTAATTTGCTTAAGGCAAATGAAATGATTACTTGCTTGATTATTTATTACTGTTTAGCGATTAAGGTTACGAGTTAATTGATGAGTGGATACTTAATTGTGAATTAATCGATTAATTAATTAATTAGTCAAACAATTATTTATTTGGATTTAGATACTCAATAGGAGTTAATGAGTAGTAATAATTTCTAAATTAGATACTTTATAGAGAGAGTGATTTTTGCTAGAAGGTGGTAAGACTGTTTAAAATCACTTGGTGTTGTATGATTGCCTGGAAGGATTTTCTGAGAATATCCAAAATGGCTACTATGACCACTACTTTGAAGAAGAAGGCACTCACGACTTCCTTAGTTCCATCTCCAGCTACTACTTCCACGGCACCACAACGATTATCAGAGGATATGACTACTCCTGGTAAACCTGCGACTTTGTCACAGAATACGCAGGATATGCTCCAAACTATACAAGAGATGCTGATTAAGAATCAAGAGTCAACATCAAAGTTTCTGGAAGAGCTAAATAAAAAGGTTGAAATGCTAACTAATGAAACACGGCAGTTTCATGCAAAATTCGAGGAAGTCCAAAATACCTTATCTAATCACGAGGAACGGATCCAAGCTACTGAGACGAAGACTGAGAAGGTGACCTGCAAAATGGACTGACTTGAATTTCGATATGCTTTGGTCAATAAAAAAATTGAGGAAGAGATTATCTTCCTCGAAATGGACCATTCTGGTTATTTTTTACAGTTTCAGAATGTCCCCGAGGAGAAAGACGAGCATTTGGATGTATTGATGGGAGAGATTGTGGCAGGAATTACTGGAAAGGATCATGGAGACGTCTCAAGAGACATTGATGACGTCTTTCAAGTATATACTAGCTACGCTCGACGTAATAAGCTCCCAAGAGAGATTCATGCTCGATTTACCAGGACGACACTGAGGGACGAAGTATTTCGGAAAACGAGAGATCAAGCTTTTATCTATAAAGGCAATCGATTGACAGTTCTGCCTCAATTTCCGAAACGGGTACGAGATATTCGGAGGAAATATGATTTTCTCACGACATGGTTGAGGAAACATGGGATACGCTATCGTTGGCTCCTACCCGAAGGCCTGACCTTTACTTGGCAACAGCAGAGGTTACGACTGGAAACTATACAAGAAGCACAAGACTTTTCAGAGACCTATATCAATTCTAGTGACCAAGAGAGTGAGGGTGTTAACGAAAGTAAAAGCCAAGAGGAAGTAACCCAGGAAATAACAACCAAAGAGTATACTGGACAAGATAAGGAAATAGCCCATTCTGGAGAAGATAGAGGAACGAATTCCCAAATTGAGACCAGATCCCGGAAATTTAAGAACACAAATAAGTGGAGGTATGGACGAGGGGCTCCGTCTGTTTTCCGCCAACATTAATGGTCTGAATACTCCTATTAAGAGGAAAAGGGTTTGGGCTAACCTCCAGAAAGATAACTATGACATTATATGTCTACAAGAGGTTCATATAAGGAAAGATCATCTTAAGAACCTAACCTATCCTAAACTGGGGAAGTTGTATGTATCCTTGGCCGATCAAAAAAAAGGGGAGTGGTTGTTTACGATCAGAAAGGTCTGGTGAAACGTCAAATATATGCTGATATAGAAGGTAGGATATTGATGTTAGAGATTTTTATTGGTCAAAAGATAGTACTGTTGGTTAATATATATGCCCCCAATGTCAATCAATTAGGCTTTTTTAGAGACCTTTACAAGAAAATAAATGAAATAGACTATGAGCATATATGTATTGTAGGGGACTTTAATGCGATAGCAGACACAATAATTGACTATGATCCAGGGGCGGGATCTCCAAAATACAAAAAAGGACACAGAAAGGTACTCCCTAAAACATGGGAAAACTTAAGAATAGAAATGGAGCTAAGAGATGTGTGGCGAGATCTCCATCCCATGCAAAAGCATTATACACATTTCTCTCCCAGGCACAGGTCGTGGTCTAGGATTGATATGTTCTGGTCAACTTCAGATTTGAAAGAAGAGATAAAATTTGCTGAAATAGGTACAAACATATGGGCAGACCACCATCCTTTGATAGTAGAATGGATGGGGTCCAACAGAAGAACGAGATGGTCTATGAGGGCTGAGATTTTTATAAACTTTTTTATAAAGTTTTATAAACTTTTTATAAACATGATTAAAAAAGAATTAGGCTTTTTCCCCCCCAAAATAAGAAAGAAGATACATCTCTCCAAAATATTTGGGGCACGGCCAAAGCTGTTGTCAGGGGACTGGTAATAAAATATACAGCTGCTAAATGGAAAAAAGAGAAGGCAGAATGGATAAAGTTACTGGCCGAACTGGAGACAGTTGAGGAGGAGCTACGTTTAGATCCATCTAATAATTTGACTAAAGAGAAAATAGATCTGATTAGATATGACTTATCTATTTTAGATCAAAAAGATTTGATGAATAAAATTCGGAAGTGTAGACAAACGCAATTCGAGTACGCCAATAAACCTGGCCGGTGGTTATCTTACAGATTAAGGAAAGAAACAGAATCTAGGAAGATTGAAATGCTTAGAGATTCCACAGGCAATTTGGTCAGTACAACAGAACAAAAAGCAAAGGTGGCGCAAGAGTTTTACTCCTCTCTCTATAGCCAGGAAACTTACCAGGGAGATAAGGTCAGGAGTTATCTTCAGAATTTGCAGATTGAGGCAATCCCTGATTCTTGTAAAGAAATTCTAAATGCAGAAATTACCAGTGGGGAAATTGCAGTAGCTGTTAGGAAACAGGCAGGTGGTAAGACCCCAGGACCGGATGGAATCCCTAGTGAATTTTATAAAGAGATTTTTGACTCAATTAATTTACAAATGAAGGACCTATTCAAGGTGAGGAAGCTTTATCCATCCCAGCTTAAACGTAAAATTGTGCTGAGATTCGATGTCCTGACTCAAGCCAAATCAACAAGGTAGTGGAGTTTATAAATATCTCCCAACCCCGAAGCCCGCACAGAGTGAAGTGGCAGAGAGACTGTGTGGCAGTTTAAGAATAATACTAACTTTGGACTAAGAGGGTTTTTTGCAATTGGATTTTAATCCTACCTTAAGATTGGTGACTTTGATGATCTGGAACTTCTGCTGTTTGGGAAAGTGATTCTCCATGGACTTTATGTGCCTCCTTCCTTTTTGATTTGACTTTAATGTTTCCTGGTCCGTAGGACGCCATTGCATGAGCTGTCAATTTTGAGTTTGCTTTGTGTGTAGGAAGAATTGGAGGAGCTGGTGTCTGCTGCCATCTAGTGACCAGAGTTGAGAACTTCGTCTAGTATATTATAGTTACAACTTCTCCTTTTCCTTTTTTTTAATTTCTATTTTTCTTTTTCACTGTGTTTATTACTTTTCATTATACTCTTCTCCATTTTGGGTCTTTACACCCCTTTTAATTATTGTTTAAAATTACCAGTGGGGAAATTGCAGTAGCTGTTAGAAAACAGGCAGGTGGTAAGACCCCAGGACCGGATGGAATCCCTAGTGAATTTTAAAAAAGAGATTTTTGACTCAATTAATTTACAAATGAAGGACCTATTCAATGAGGTCCTAATAGAATCAAAGATACCCCAGTCCTGTTGCTAAGCACATTGATTTGTGCTTCTTAAGATTGTAAGCTGCCCTGAGTCTTCGGAGAAGGGTGGGATATAAATGGGATTAAAAATAAAAATTAAAAATAAAAATTTTTCCCTATTCCCGAAACCTGATACCGATAGAACTTTGATTCAGAACTATAGACCAATCTCGCTCCTGAATGTGGACTATAAGATTTTTGCAACAATTTTAGCTGAGAGGCTTCAGGTGTTTTTGTCCTGTTTTATCCACCAAGACCAGAATGGTTTTTTACCCCATAGGCATCCGAGGGATAACTTAAGAGTAGTATTGAATACCTTAGAATACTATGAGACCCATCCAGACAAATCTATGTTAATGATCTTTCTGGACGCTCAAAAGGCCTTTGATAGAGTCAGCTGGAACTTTATAATACAACAATTGGAAGTGATGGGCTTTGGTTCTCAATTTACAAAGGCAGTTCAAGCTATCTATGCTAAGCAGTTGGCAAGGTTGCTGCTCAACGGATTAATATCAGAGGAGATACAGATTTGTAAGGGTACTAGACAACGATGCCCTCTTTCACCGCTGCTTTTTATCTTAATTCTGGAACCATTTCTTCAGACGATTAGACAGGAATCGGAAATTAAGGGCTTAAAAGTTAAAGGGGAGGAATATAAACTTCAAGCATTCGCTGACAATTTAGTTTTTATATTAGAAGATCCTCTGACTACAGGGCCAAAACTACTTGTAAAACTGGATAACTATGGAGAGGTAGCGGGATTAAAAATTAATAGGGATAAAACTAAAATGCTAACAAAAAAATTGTCGTATATTCAAAAGGAACAGATCCAAAATATTATGGGGATTAATTGTGTTAAAAAATTTAAATATTTGGGTGGTTGGTTGACAAACAAGTGCTCCACCATCAAAGAGCTTAATTATTCAAAACTGTTAGTAGATACAGCGAATGACTTGGATAGATGGTGGCATATACAGATCTCGCTCTTGGGTAGAATTGCCATGATAAAAGCTCATATCCTACCGAAATGGATCTTTTTATTCCAAATGGCCCCTGCAAGATTGGGGAATTTTTTTTTAGGAAATTAGATCAAATTTTGGGTAAATTTATCTGGCGAGGGAAAAAACCTCGTATAAAAAGGAAGATGTTGCAGGAGCATAAAACAAAAGGTGCTTTGGGGCTCCCTATGTGGGAGCTTTATTACCAAGCCTCTTCCTTGGTTTGAATAAAAGATTGGGTGACCCTTTCAAGGAAACGTATTTTGACACTTGAAGGGTATGATTTGCAGCGAGGTTGGCATTCCTTTTTATGGCCACAGAAGGATAAGCAATCTAAGTATTTTACCACTCATTACATTAGAGGAAATTTGCAAAGGGTTTGGGAGGCGGTTAAAAAACAAGTGTATACACAGATCCCCAAATGGGTATCTCCACTAGAAGCAGTGACCGTCCCGACTGTACACAGCATAAAGAGAAATTGGACCTATGGTGACTTGTTGGATGAAGGTGGGAGACTTAGATCCAGAGCTGATCTTCAAATTAGAGGATGCAACATAGATTGGTGGTCCTATGCCCAAATACAAACTAGAACCACCAGAGACAAACAAGAGTATGGTATCGCTCTTCAATTACAATCAATCGATAAACTCCTCTTGGGTAGTAAAAGGAAATTTATCTCTAACGTATACAAGCTTCTGCTGTCCAGTTTCATGGAGGAAGAGATTGTAAAAGACACGATGATTGCCTGGGGGAGAAATATCGGGAGGACAATACAGCTTGATATGTGGCAGAACTTATGGAATAAGACCATAAAACTGACTCTATCCTCCTCCTTTAAGGAAAATTTCTATAAAATGATCTACCGCTGGTATCTCCCCCCTGTTAGAATCGCTAAAATGTTTCCAGGATCTTCTGACAGATGCTGGAAATGTTGCTCAGCCAAGGGTACCTTCTTCCACCAATGGTGGACCTGTTTATATGCCAGACGATATTGGAGAAAAATTCAACAGTGGCTGTTGGAAATAACCGGCGTGAGCTTCCCTATGCAGCCAGACCTCTACTTATTGGGTATAAGACCAGACAATATTGACAAAAGAGATTGGTATATATTTGTTCATGTCTCAACAGCGGCGAGGATGGCCTTTGCCCAATTGTGGAAGGACCCAAATATACCCCCTGATCATTTGATAATAAACAAGATTCTCTGTTGTGCTGAGATGGACAGGTTAACATACATTTTAAAAGATAAACGTGAATCACTATATAATATAAGTTGGAACAAATGTTTTGTATGGCTTAAAAGAAGGCTCAATTTAGGAGACGAGTGATGAGATCGCCCACTCAATTGATTTGTGTAATTTATTAGGCCTACAAGGTTGATAAGATATGACCAATGGTAGTTTTGTTTTTTTGTTTTTTTTTTTGTTTTTTTTATTGAAAAGTTTTACAGTACATTTTATTTTTAACAAAACAAAACAAAACCCCTCCCAACCCCCTCCCCTCTTCCCAACCCTCCCCAACACCTCCCTCCCTCCCCCTCCCCCCTCCCCGACTTCCCAGAGCTAAATACAAGGTATAAAAGTAGAAACAAGCATAATCTACCATATGCAAACAACAATAAACTATTAAATCTATCGCACTTTAACTCTTATAATATAACTACAAGCAATATAAATATCACATCAATACTTATTCAAATGCTAAATGAAACTTTTTAGTCCCATATTTATTCTGGATATAATCAATCCATTTTTTGCACTCCACAATATATCTCTGTTGCGAATGGTCTTTCAAATATGCTGAAATCTTTGCCATTTCCGCCAGGTTGGAAACTTTTAAAGTCCATTCTTCTATAGTCGGCAGTTCTTCCTTCTTTCAATATTGCCCTACTAAAAGTCTTGCTGCCGTAATTAAATTCAACATCAACTTAGTGTCCACAACAGTAGTGTCAGTAATAATGCCCAGTAAAAACAATTGCGGACAAAACTTTATCCTTTTCTTAAATATCTTCTGCATAATCCACCAGATTTTAATCCAAACCTTTTTACAGGTCCACCATATATGAAAATACGTTGCATCTTCGCCACCACACCTCCAACATTTAGGCTGGCAGTTCGGATACATACTTGCTAGTTTTTTAGGATCTAAATGCCACCTATAAAACATTTTATAAAAGTTCTCTCTTAAATTTTGAGCTTGCGTAAATTTTACATTTCTCACCCAAATCTTTTCCCAAGTATCCATTGTAATGACTTCTTGAAAATTCTGAGCCCACTTTATCATACAATCTTTAACAAGTTCTGTCTCTGAATCAATTTCTATCACTGCAAGATATATCTGTTTGATGTGTGCTTGACCTTGATTTCTAATTTGCTTTACCAAATTTTCATCAGTCATTGAAAAACCAGTTTTCTGATCTTCTTTCCACCTGGCCTGTAATTGCCCATACTGAAACCAAGTTTGAACAATCTTTTCTTCTCGTAAAATATTATACAGCTTCAAATACCATACGTTCCTTTCCAAACTTAAAATTTCCTTATATGTAGTCACATCATGTTTAAACCCAACACTTATATTTTCTATTGCGTGTTTCGGTATTGCCCATAAAGGTATCTTATAATTTAGCTTATGTCTATACTTTTTCCAAACTCGCAACAGAGCATGTCTTAAAATATGCACCTTGAACACATTATCCACCTTCTTATCATACAATAGATATGCATGCCAACCAAATAGCAAATCATGACCTTCAAGATTTAATAATCTCACTTGTGTTAGATTAATCCAATCACTTATCGCTGACAAAGCAGCAGCTTCATAGTATAGTTTAAGATTAGGCATTTTAAGACCACCTCTCTCACGCGTATCCTGCATAATCTTAAATTTAACTCGTGGCCTTTTTCCTGCCCAGACAAATTTATTAATACCCTTTTGCCATTCCTCCAAGTTTGAGTCCTTTTTAAGAATAGGTATCATTTGAAATAAAAATAGAAATTTCGGCAAAACATTCATTTTCACTGCTGCAATTCTTCCCAGTAAAGATAATTGTAGTTTTTTCCAGCTATCCAATTCTTTTTGAACTTTTCCCCATAGCTTTTCATAATTATTTTTATATAACTTTGCATTTGAGGGTGACAAATATACCCCCAAATATTTAACCCTTTTGACAATTTCAAATCCCGTTAGCCCTTCTAAAACAGCCTTTTGTGATACTGTCATCTACTGTCATTTTTTGTTTTTCTAATGATAAGGATATTCTATGTATTGGAAAGTTTAGCTGGGATGATATATTTTTTGTTAATAGAAGAGTATATATAACTCTCGGTCTGTTTTATTTGTTTTTCACGATTTGTACTATGTGATTATATGGTTTGTGTCTTTAAACCCCTTGTCCCTTTCCCTATGTATTATTCTGTTGTCAATTTTACTGTAAATAATTAATAAAGATTTTTTTTAAAAAAAAGTATTTATACTGCTAAATTTTAATGACCAAAATTTTTTCTTTATCTCAGTTCTTAACAATGTCTTGTATTCAACATACACATCTTATCTATTTAAGTACATTCTGTTTTATATTTCAATAAGATGGTCGAAGCTCCATTCTTCTTGAGTCTTATTCTGGCTTTTTTCCTTTGCCAAATCATCTTCCATGTCCTTGTTTTTGGGTCATTGAACCAATCTCCTTGTAGTATAATTTATATTGATTGATATTGGCAAAACCATCCAGTTGCCATTTTTTTTGAGAGGACTTGTAGGTCTAGTGGGTTGTCTCTTTATTCTTCCATATTGACGTGGTTGTTCTGAATTGTTTATCTTCTCATCCAATTGTTCTTTTTCAAGATCCTGTAGTTCCTTCTGAGTTGTATAGAAACCTTTTCCTTTTTCCAAGTTGTCGATGGATTTTTTGGATTTTCAAATATCAATATTTGTTGAATAGTAGATTCTTCTGTCATAATATTTGAATGTTTCATTTTTTCTATTGTATTTTGTATAGATGATTCTTTAGTTGTGGTCAAAGTTTGGGCTTTCATATCTGGGCTGTCTTCTTGTTCCTTCCCATAGCCTCTTAGTATTTCATTGGTTGTGGTAAGAGTTTGAATTAGTGTTTTCAACATATAGAGAGTTTGTTGATCTTCATCTATAAGGAAATTTTGTTCCTGGTCTTCTTCCATATTGGTATTTTAAACTAAAGTCTTTACACTTAGAAAATCCAATAGAGAGAATCTTTTTTTCAAGGTAAGGAACACAAAGCCTTTCACAGCTGTTGTTTCAAAGTTCTCAAGGTTATGTATCTTATCTATTTCCCTGGGCAGTCAGCCAGGCCCCTTTTAAAGTTTCCCTTTGAGTCTCAAAGTTATTTCAATCTTTTCAGTTTTTCTTTTTCTTTTTTCTTTTTATAAGAAAAAACCCAGATTTCCAACAGTAGTAAATAATGAAAAATAAAAAGTAAAAGATCTTTCAGTCCACATGCTTTGAGAAGTAAAGTTCCAATTGGGATTCAGTTACTTTTTCAATGTTTAAAACGCCCTTGGGTATTTAGTTGCTGCTCTTTCTGGAGGGAGGGCTGAAATCCCCCTTCCCTCACCGCAGGGGAGAGAATGCTTAGCAGCCTAAGGAGGTACAGAAAGTAGTTAGGGTGTAAAAGAGGTAGATCTCACCCAGTCTCTTCTGCGCTGCTTTAAGAGTTGCCTGGTGGAAAATGTGACTTCGGCTGTTCACAGCCTAGGGACGAGCCATAATGGCCGGTCGTTTCATCTGCCGGTTTGGAGGGATTGCCAGGTCTAACGGGAGAGTTGCACGATCCAGCGAGCGCCCCTCCTTGCTGGTCGCCTCTTCAGGGCAACTTTTGGCCCTTTTCAGGGCCCCCCAGTGATGCAAAACTGGACGGGGGAGAGAGAGCAAGTCTCCCAGCTGTCCATAGTGGCTGCGTGACAAACCGGAAGCCATGACTGCCTCCATTTAGTCCACGATGCTGAATTACCTAGACCAGACCTTACCGACACCCCACTTGAAAACCCTGACATAGAACTCTTCACAGATGGCTCATCTTACATATATGAGGGAATAAGAGTAGCAGCCACCGCTGTAGGTTCCCTCCATGAGATCATCTGGGCTTCCCGCCCCTCCATCTAACAGCACTCAAGCGGCAGAATTAATAGCCTTAACAAAAACTGTGAAGCCGCGAGGGACCAGTCTACCTGCATCTATACAGATTCAAGGTATGCCTTTGGGGTATGCCATGCCACAGGGGCTTTGTGGAAACAACGTGCTTTCCTAACGTCAGCAGGACACCAAATTTCCCATGCCACCCTAGACTCCAACCTATTAGAAGCTATAAAACTACACAAAGCCATAGCTGTCATCCACTGCAAGGCCCATAGAAACAATGACTCCACAATCACTAAAGGGAATCAATATGCAGATGCCAAAGCAAAATGGGTGGCCATACAACCCCTTCCCCACCATATCACTGCCCCTACTTTACAAACATTTCCTGACATCCCCTACAAAGACTTCCTAGAAAAGGGGGAAACAGACACATGGGAAAAGAAGCTTGGGGCAACCTTTAAGGATGGCTTTTGGACAGTCCCTGATGGCAGACTCATAGCACCACGATGCCTATTATGCCTCATCTGCCAAGGATTGCACTCAAAAGGCCACTGTGGGACTCAAGCCATGGTAGATTCCATTAGAAGAGTATGGTATGCACCCGGCACGTACAGTGAGGCCACGAGAATAGCCAGCACTTGCAAAATCTCTCAGACAAACACCACCACCTCCGGGAAAGCCACCCACGAAGGTGGCAGACCCTGGGCCCAACGACCCTTTGAGAAAATACAAATGGACTACATCCAACTACTAATGGGTACCAATACGTCCTAGTATGTAGGGACCAATTGACTCACTGGGTCGAAGCTTTTCCATGCCGCCATGCCACAGCCTTAGCAACAGCCAGACATCTCCTTAAAGACATAGTGCCTAGATTTGGAGTACCCAGTATCTTAGACATGGATAGGGGAAAACATTTTATATCACAAATCCTCTCCTACATATTCCAAACCCTTGGCATTACCCAAAACTTTCACTGTCCTTACTCCCTGTCATCTTCAGGTGGAACTGAATGTGCCAATAAAGAGGTCAAAACCCTCCTGGGCAAACTCTGCCAGGAAACCCACCTCACGTGGCCACAGGTCCTACCCATTGCCCTGTTTTACATAAGGACCAGACCAAGAAGGGATATTGGACTTTCCCCATTTGAAATTCTTTTTGGAAGACCCCCTGACACATTGAAAGGATTAGATCCTCAATCCCTTAACCTAGATAGGGGGGGATATGGTTCTCTCTGCTTATCTTACAGCCCTACCCAAGAGGCTACACAACTTGTGGAGAGAAAGTGCCCTAATGCAGACCCTGCCCCTGGAAGAAGCCCTGCATTCCTTTGAACCAGGAGATTGGGTGTGGATTAAGTTCTTCACAAGGACCTCACCCCTTCAACCCAGGTGGCTAGGACCCTTCCAGATCCTGCTGACCACGTACACAGCCATCAAAGTAGTGGAGAAGGGTTCCTGGATCCACTGGACCCACGTCAAGCCAGCCGTGGTGGACCTAAGCCCAGCCACAACCACAACACCTGCAGTCCCACCTGTAAGACTCAGAAAGGACCCTGAAACGGACCAGTGGACACTAGCAGCTCTCTTTAGCATTTCTGAAGATGGGGAGGGGGAAGATATTTGGAATTACACTGTATAACTTTGTATGTATTTGTTTACTTGTACCCATTGTATCAGCATTCATAGAACCCAGTCTATTCCCAGAGAAAGGAAATATTTGGGAATACTTAGCTACAGAGATACTAAACACCACCAACTTCTGCCTAGCAGGGGAAAAAATCAGTCAAGGACATTCTGACCACATGCTTGATGGGAGTAGCATCTAGACCACATGCCATCTTTAACCATACTAGGCTTAGGGAGTTTCACCTCTCTGACTCCTACTCCAGAATCTTTGACTGGGGACACTCCTCTGACACAAAGGACCAAACAATGTACACATTGTACATTGCTGCAACCACTACCTCTGAGAAATGTTTTAATCTCATTGGATGCTCCTTACCAAAGGTACACAACTGCATTAACCTAGACAACACAGCCCTCACATGTAACAACACAGAAACCATCCCATTCTCTTATAGTTACACGAGGCTCCCCCCAGGATGGTTCCTCTTATGTGGCTTAAAAGCCTTCTCTTATCTCCCTGCAAATGCCACAGGGGGCCCCTGCACCCTAGGGAGACTAACAATCCTTATGCCTTCATTACAGAGGTGATACAGGAGAGCTTTTCACACCTTAAACCCAGACTGTGACTCCAAAGTTTCCTTACTCACAAAAGCTGAATATGTTTCATTGGCCGTGTCTCTAGTGGGAGTGCCAGGGCTCGCAACACGAAACTCCAGAAACTTGAATAGCCTGGCATGCACCCTAGCCAAAAGCTTGAATTTGACCTCCCACACCCTGGATGCCCTAAACAGAGAATTGAGACAGGTCCGAGAAGCGACCTTGGAAAATTGTGCAGCAATAGATTACCTACTATTAAGGCATAACCATGGCTATGAGGAATTTAGAGGTTTATGCTGCTTTGACTTAGAGGAGTCCTCTGGACTCATTGAAAAGGACATCCGCCACCTAAAAGCCTTAAACATTGGCCATAACCAACCATCCCTAGACTTTTCCTGGCTTTTCTCCTGGCTACCAGACTTCCATTGGCTTAAGATTCTAGTTGCAAGCATAATCACAATCAGTGTTTTAGGAGTCTTCCTGTGTTGTTTCTGCCCCTGGGGCCCCCCCATTTCTCACCTGCCTCAAAAGCTGCCACCTCAATCAGGGGAAACCAAGTGACCGGACAGCACTCAAAATGATGTGCAGGTTCGGAGGTTTTGCTTGATAACAAAATACAGGAAAGCAGAATTTGCCTTCAAAAATACATGTTTATTCAGCTGAATAGAGACGGGCTTTTCTAAAACAAATGCAAAAAACATCACATAGCAAAGATGTCTTATTTTTATACTATTTTGGTTATATAAGCACTTCACCCAGCAAAGCTGGCCCTCCGTAGATTAAGACTTCGCCCCTTAGGGCTGGCACACTATAGATAAGAAACTAGAAAGCAGAAGTAGCTAGCAGGTTCCCTTTTGGGTGTTTCCCCAGGACACCACTGTTCACTCTGGGTGTTTCCCCAGGACACCATCTGTTCACTCAGGATGTTTCCCCAAGACTCTAGCTGTCCCCGAGTGAGTTAGAACATTGGGTGTTTCCTTTGCTGTCCTTTCATGACCCAGCATTCAGAGGCCTACAAGTGACCAGAGAAAGAGAGGCCATCTCTTCACTGTCCCCTAAGTCCTGGTCATCAAACTCCCCCCTTTCATGCTGTGAGCAATGCGGAGGAGCATGACCTCCAATCTGAAGGGACAGAGGATAAACTTCTGTATTATGTTGTCCACATCGCTTAGAGCAAACAGAGATGATTAGGGGCAAGAAGTGAAGGACACAGCAGGAAAGAAGAACAAGAAATACTACAAAGAAAAGACCAAGGAATAATCCCTTAATCCATCCCCATTCTGGGAGCCAGCTGGTAAGAAATGAGAATATACCATGGAAGAACTCCCATATAGCATTAGTAGAGATCTTCAAATCTTTAGGGTAATTCCTAATTTATTTATTTATTTATTTATATTTAAATTTATATACCGCCCTATTCCCGTAGGACTCAGGGCGGTTTACAGGGAAAATTAAAAGTTAAAATACATCATATACAATTAAAAACGATTAAAATTAAGATTAAATTAATCCCTGAACTTAACTAAAACCCCATTAATTAAAAATTAAAACCCCTCAGTCTGGGCCAGACAACTCAAAAAACCAAGTTTTCAAGTCCCTATGAAATGAGCGAAGGTCGGGGGCGGTCCTAAGATCCGTGGGAAGCTGGTTCCATAGGGCCGGTGCGCCCACAGAGAACGCCCTTCCCCTGGGGATAACCTGCCGGCATTCCTTAACCGGCGGTACCCTAAGAAGGCCCTCCCTGTGAAGCGAAGGTTGGAGACCGGACGATAGTTATTTAAAAGAGCCGGGTCCAGGGCAGGCTTCTTGAGGAGGGGCCTCACCACCGCTTCCTTCAAGTCAGTGGGGAAGATACCCTCCTTCAAGGAAGCAGTTATTACTGCCTGGAACCAGCCTCGTGTCTCCTCCCGAGCCGCATAAACCAGCCAGGAGGGGCACGGGTCCAGTAAACAAGTGGTGGAGCTCAGTCTCCTCATAATCCTGTCCACGTTATCGGGAGAAACAGGGTCGAACTCAGTCCAGATAACATGCTCAAGACCGCTTGATTCCTCCATGTCAGACTTTGCCCAGTCAGAGTCCAAACCGGTCCGGATCTGAGCGATTTTGTCCATCAGATGATGACTAAACTCCTCAGCCCGACCCTGTAAGGGTTCCTCCCTCACATCCCGATTAAGGAGAGAGCGAGTCACCCTAAACAGGGCGGCTGGGCGATTATCTGCGGACACGATGAGGGCAGCGAAGTAATTAGACTTCGCCGTCCTCATCGCAGCGAGGTAAGACCTTGTGAAGGCTCTTAGTCGCAATCAGTCAGATTCAGACCGGGTGGACCTCCAACCGCTCTCTAGACCCTGTCTCCGACGCTTCATCTTTAGCTCCACAGTAAACCATGGAGCCCAACAGGATCTGTGCCGAGTCTGGGGTCGCAAGGGTACAACACGGTCGAGTGCCTCGGTAGCCACCCTTTCCCAGGCATCAACCAAGGCATCGACCGGGCTGTGAGTGAGGGAGATAGGTAAGGAGCCAAGCGCCGTCTGGAACCGTTCTGGGTCCATTAGGCGCCTGGGATGGAACCATCTGGTCGGTTCCACAGCCCAGCAGCGGGGGGTGGCACAATGGAAGACCAGCCGCAGGAGATAATGATCGGACCATGACAGGGGGACAACAGATGGCGAGCCCCCTCCCAAATCATCCAACCAGATAGAAAAATCAGGTCAAGGGTGTGATCCGCCCCATGAGTCGGGCCCTGAATTACTTGGGTCAGGTCCATGGCCGTCATGGAAGCCATGAACTCCCGAGCTAACTCTGACGAGTCTCCCAGGGAAGGCAGGTTGAAGTTGCCCAGAACTATAAGTCTGGGAAACTCCGTCAACCCTGAGAGGGTGTCGAGCAGCTCAGGCAGGGCCGTTGCCACACAGCTGGGCGCCAGGTATGTTAGCAACAGACCCAACTGAGCCCGAGGGCCACATCTCATGAGAAGGGACTCACTCCCGCCTATCTGGACAATGGTGGTCTCCCACGGACATAAGGTCTCCCGTATAACCACCGCCACCCCACCGCCCCTGCCCCGAGCCTGAGACTGGTGTAGCACACAGAAACCCGGAGGGCAAAGTTCAACCAGAGGGACACCTCCCTCTGGGCCCAACCAGGTCTCCGTAATGCATGCCAGATCCGCGTGTTCCTCCTCGATCAATTCCCAGACGAGGGGAGCCTTGTTCACCACGGATCTGGCATTGAAATACACCAGTCTGAGCTCAGGGTCCTGATCCCCCTCGCCCCCGGATACAAGGGTACTAACCGGAGGGTCGGAACACGCCACCGCTCGAAGACAGCGGGGGCGCGGTCCCGGATATTGATACGGCCCTCCGTGTAACCGCCTGCTGCCTTTCATGACCCTAATGCCTTCTTCCATGAGATAGATAGTATGACTAATGTTAACTTGATAATCAGTTATAAATGTAAAGCAGTGTGAGTGGACTAAAGAACACACCCCACCTTTTGCAGCCAGTACCATATCCAATGCTTGACGATTCTGTACCACCACTTCCCTTATTTCCCCTTGTTCCTTATTCAGTTACGTAAATGCTTGTATGGTGTGGTTAAACATTTCCTCTGTCCAGTCACCCAATTCTACAATAGAGTTATAATTCAAACCAACTCCTATAGCTGGAATCAATGCTTGTGCAATGTCATTTCCCAGTCCATGAGGTACTGGATGGTGTTCAATATGTTCTTCATGCTCAAGGTGGTCTTCGTCCCACCGATTGCGGATACGAAAGTTCCAGTCATGATGTGGGATAACATGAACAGAGGGAAAGATAATTCCTATGGTACATGTACCAGACCAGTAAGCTGGCAGAGATTTATAGGCAAACCAACCACAAAGAAACCACCAATCTGTATGGTTAGCAAGATAAATGCCTGGTTTGCCTTCCAACCCCTCAGGCATATAGTCTCTGATACCAGACAGATTAGCCATGAGTCCCATTGCTGCAAACAAACTATAGAGAGCAGAGGGGTCCTTCTTATGGTCGAGGCCAAAGGTCTGATGACATCTATACCAATCATAAGAGACGCGGTGGCTCAGTGGGTTAGGACGCTGAGCTTGTTGATCAGATGGTCGGCAGTTTGGCGGGTCGAATCCCGAGTGCCGCGTAACAAAGTGAGCGCCTGTTACTCGTCCCAGCTTCTGCCAACCTAGCAGTTAGAAAGCACATAAAAATGCAAGTAGAAAAATAGGGACCACTACAGTGGGAAGGTAACAGCGTTCCATGCGCCTTTGGCGTCTAGTCATGCCAGCCACATGACCACGGAGACGTCCTCGGACAAGCGCTGGCTCTTCGGTTTTGAAACGGAGATGAGCACCAGCCCCTAGAGTTGGAAACAACTAGCACGCATGTGCGGGGGAACCTTTACCTTTACCTTTATACCAATCATCCCACTTATTAGTACTGACCTTCCATGTGACTATGCAAGGTGCATAGACCCCCCAATTTATATCTGGTAGAGGAATTAAAATGACTAAGGCAGGCTGCTGCAGGGTGCTGGATACATGCCCCTAATTTAGCAATCCGCATCTTTCCTGCCCCAAACAGGAAGTGTCCAGCCCCTAGTGACATTGTTCATGCTGAACATAAAAGCCCCTAAGGGTGTAGCCTCCATGACCAATCCATGTGTACCAGTGGGAGGTATATGTGTGCAGATCCAACAATGTTACGTTCAAAAACTTAACCCATGCTTGCATATTCTGTATATGAGTGTTGGAGCCCCAAATCCCCAAAGAGGGACTGGGAAATTGGGGACCACCTTGGCCTTCTATTTTACTGGGAAGGACAGGAAATGATGTTTGTAATTCTCCAGGTAATTCAGGCACAGGCCTAAGATCCCCAGGATCAGAGGGAGGTGACTGTTTTGCCAAGATGTGATCACCTGGAAATGGCAGAACCCCCTCCTAATGTCTTGTTTCTTCTGGAGGCAAAATATCAGATGTCTTACTTACTTTGTTGTGCAAATTACCCTTTTTAGGTCCAACCACTTCATTATGGAAAACATCTGGCTGAAGTCCTGAAACTTACCTGCCAGAGTGGGAAACACGGGACGGGGCCTTTGGATTGTCTTTGCCAACTTCAGGACTCTCCTGATTATGAGACCTTCTTCTCCGAAACATAATGAGAGGCCTCAAGTGTAGTAAAATATTACATGAGTCCATGACTGCCTGGTCTGTGCCTCCTACTCTATCACACACCTCAACCATGGCCAGAACCTGACCACCCCTGCCAAACTGCCCCCCGTAGGGGTAATTCAGGCTCCATAAAAAGAAAGAAAGGCATAAAGAAAGGATGGAGCAGGGTAAGAAAAACAAGATAGAACAAAAAATAAAAGTCGAACAACCCAAACAAAACACCAGATGTCAACCAAGGAAGATGGGAGCGATGCCTGTGATGTGAGGAAGCAGAAAGCCAGTGAGAGGAAACCACCCATGTAGAAGCCCGGCAGGCACAGGTATCACAATGACCAAAACATTCTGGCATGCATAACAGTGCAGGCCTTCAAACAGAAGCTTCAGCCCAAGGTCTTCCTCAGCACCAGGGGCCACAGTCCCAGCAACTTGGTCCTCAGGGTCAGAAGGTGGCGAAGAAGAGTGAAGACGAGTGTGATGAATCCAAGCACGAATTCCAGCAACCTTGACCCCCGTGTGAGTAGTGAGAAGAACAATGAAAGGTCCTTTCCAGAGTTCAGTCAAAGGGCCAGAATCAGTCCAGGACTTGAGGGCCTGGTCTCCAAAAACAGGGAGGGAAATGGACAAGGAAGAATGATAAAGAAAGGGCCTACCATACATGATTTCAAAAGGAGATACGCCAAGAGGTTGTCAGGAGGCAGTCCTCACACGCAAAAGAGTGAGGGGTAGTCCCTGAACCCAAGTAAGATGAGTCTCCTGAGCTAGCTTAGCAAGATGACATTTAAGAATGCCATTAGCCTTCTCCACACGCCCCGATGATTGGGGTCTGTAAGTGGAATGAAGCTGCCAATCAATACCCAGGGGCCGTGACACCTGCTGGGTAACATCAGAGATAAAATGGGGCCCATTATCAGAAACAATGCCCTGGTAAGGGAAGGAAAAACGAGGAATAAGTTCCTTAAGAAGGGCTTTGACGGATACTCCTGCTGACATTAGCTAGCTCAGACTCGGGGGATTGTTTCTCTCTTCCCCTGGGTCCGAATTCTACCAGCTGGTGGGTCTAAATGGACTGAATGCTGCCCTGTAGGGGTGGCCCCCAATGGGTGAATGTCTGAGGACTGTGGCTAGGCGGTAGCCAGACCACTGGTCCCAACAGAGCCCCTGGAACCGGCAGGAAGAAAGGCGGACTGCACTTTGCGTTCTGCCATTAGCAGCTGTTTGGTGGAGGCAAGAAAACAGCAATTGAAAGAGCAAGCAGCTGGTCTGGGTGAGGATTTTCCTTTCGCTCTCCCTATAAGCCAAGATTTTTAGTGGAAAGCACCTCCCCAGCCCTTGAAAGCGAAGCCCTTACTATTTTTTTTTATTGAAAAGTTTTACAATGCATTTTATCTTTAACAATCCCTCCCCCCCTCCCCCCACCCAACCCTTCCTAACCCTCCCTAACCCTCCCCCCTTCCCCCCTCCCCCCTCCCCGACTTCCCAGAGCTAAATACAAGGTATAAAAGTAGAAACAATCATAAACAACCATATGTTAACAACAATAAACTATTAAGTCTATCGCACTCTAGCTCATATGAAATGACTACAAGCAATACTAATATCACATAAAAAAAACTTATACAAATGCTAAATGAAACTTTTTGGTCCCATATTTGTTCTGGATATAATCAATCCACTTTTTCCACTCCATAATATAACGTTGTTGCGAATGGTCTTTCAAATAAGCCGAAATCTTTGCCATTTCCACCAGGTCAGAAACTTTTAGAGTCCATTCTTCTATAGTCGGCAGTTCCTCCTTCTTCCAATATTGACCTACTAAAAGTCTTGCTGCCGTAATTAAGTTCAGCATCAACTTGGTGTCCACAACAGTAGTATCTGTAATTATGCCCAATAAGAACAATTGCGGACAAAACTTTATCCTTTGCTTAAATATCTTCTGCATATTCCACCAAATTTTAATCCAAAAAGCTTTAACCTTTTTACAGGTCCACCATATATGAAAATACATTGCGTCTTCGCCACCACATCTCCAACATTTAGGTTGATAGTTCGGATACATACTTGCAAGCTTTTTAGGATCTAAATGCCACCTATAAAACATTTTGTAAAAGTTCTCTCTTAAATTTTGAGCTTGCGTAAATTTTACGTTCCTCACCCAAATCTTTTCCCAAGTGTCCATTGTGATAACTTCTTGAATATTCTGAGCCCACTTTATCATACAATCTTTAACAAGTTCTGTTTCTGAGTCAATTTCTATCAATGCAAGATATATCCGTTTGATATGTGCTGGACCCTGATTTCTAATTTGCTTTACCAAATTTTCATCAATCATTGAGAAACCAATTTTCTGGTCTTCTTTCCACCTGGCCCGTAATTGACCATATTGAAACCAAGTTTGAACAATCTTCTCATCTCGTAAAAAATTATACGGCTTCAAACACCATACGTTCCTCTCCAAACTTAAGATCTCCTTGTATGTAGTCACATCATGTTTGAAGCCAACATTTATGTTTTCTATTGCATGTTTCGGAATTGCCCATAAAGGTATCTTGTAGTTTAGCTTATGTCTATACTTTTTCCAAACTCTCAGCAATGCCTGTCTTAAAATATGCACTTTAAACACATTATCTACCTTCTTATCATACAATAAATATGCATGCCAGCCAAATAACAAGTTGTGGCCCTCCAGATTTAATAATCTCCCTTGTGTTAAATTAATCCAATCACTTATTGCTGACAACGCAGCAGCTTCATAATAAAATTTAAAGTTGGGCATTTTAAGACCACCTCTTTCACGCGTATCCTGCATAATCTTAAATTTAACTCGTGGCCTTTTCCCTGCCGATACAAATTTATTGATACCCTTTTGCCATTCCTCCAAATTTGAGTCTTTTTTAAGAATAGGTATCATTTAAAATAAAAATAGAAATTTAGGTAAAACATTCATTTTCACTGCTGCAATTCTTCCCAGTAGAGACAACTGCAATTTTTCCCAGCTCTCCAATTCTTTTTGAATTTTTCCCCATAACTTTTCATAATTATTTTTATATAACTTTGCATTTGAGGGTGACAAATACACCCCCAAATATTTAACCCTTTTAACAATCTCAAATCCAGTTAACCCTTCTAGAAGGGCTTCTTGCGATACTGTCATATTTTTGGCTAATATTTTAGTTTTTTGTATATTGACCTTAAATCCAGAAACCTTCCCATATTGCATTATTATCTCCATCAGGTCCACAACAGAATTTTTTGGCTGAGTCACCGTAACAACCAGATCGTCTGCAAACGCCCTCAGTCTATAATCCTGATCTCTAATTTGAATTCCCTTAATTTTTTCCGAATTTCGTATTTTAATCAATAATATCTCCAATGTTAAGATAAATAATAAAGGTGACAACGGACACCCTTGTCTTGTGCCCTTTTCAATATTACATACTTCAGTCAAACTATTATTTACTATTATTCGGGCAGTTTGTTTTTGATATAATGCCCTAATTGGTTGTAAGAATTTATCCCCAAAATTCATTTTATCTAAAACTTTCATCAAAAATTGCCAATCCAATTGATCAAAGGCTTTTTCGGCGTCTAAAAAGATCAGCGCCGCAGGGATCTGGTTGTTCCTTTCCAAAAATTCCAACAAGTCTACTATATGCCTCACATTATTTTTCATTTGTCTACCACTGATAAACCCAGTTTGGTCCCCATGAATTATCTGTTGCAGAACCCTCATCAATCTGTTAGCTAAAACCTTAGCAAATATCTTGTAGTCCGTATTCAAAAGTGATATTGGTCTATAATTTCTTACTTGAGTAACGTCCTGATCTTCCTTCGGAATCAAAGAAATAAAGGCAGTTCTCCAAGACGGAGGCACCCTTCCTCCCCTTTGAATTGTCTGAAACAATTCCCTTAGTGGCTTTATCTTCTCCAATTGTAGGTTTTTGTAGTACACCGCAGTCAGTCCATCCGTGCCTGGCGCTTTATCCATCTTCAATTGTTTAATTGCTAAAAGGATTTCTTCTTCTGTTATCAGTTGATTAATCTCTTCATTTTGTTCTTGTGTAAGAACCGGGATGTTAACATTCCTCAAATATACATCAATATCTGCTTCATTAATCTTATCTTTAGCATATAATTTAGAATAAAAGTCCAGAAAGGCTTCCTTGATAAGATCCTGTTGATACACAACCTTACCCTTATGTTCTATTTTATCTATGTTAGAAGCCCTTTGCTTCTTCCTTAACCTGTAAGCTAACCATCTGCCTGGTTTATTGGCATTGCAAAAAGTATTGTGCCTAGCAAACCGTAAATTAGTTGGCACCTGATTAGCCATCAACTTATCAAATTGTCCTCTTAACAGATTAATAACCTCTTTGATCTTCACATCCGATGGATTCCGAATTAGGGCCTTTTCTTTTTCTCTAATTTCATTCTCCAATTCCTTCCTCCTAAATTCCAAGTTACGTCTGTATTTGTTATTCATATATATTAACACCCCTCTCATATAAGCTTTACTAGCATCGCAGACCATATCCATAGAAGTGCCCTTATTCATGTTAGTTTCAAAAAAGTCCTTCATCTGTTTTTTACATTCTTCCACATTTCTCTGATTTCTAAACAAGTTCTCATTTAAGCGCCAAGAGCGCCTATCTCTATTATTCTTGTCAATCTCTAACCAAACTGGACTATGGTCAGACATAGTTCTTGGACAAATCTTTATCTTTTTAATCCTGGAAAAAAATCATTAGTCAATAATATAAAATCAATCCTGGAAAAAGATTGATGTCTATCAGAAAAAAAGTATAATCCTTTTCTTGTAGATGTATTTCTCTCCAAATGTCTCGCAACTCCAAATCATCCTTCATTTCAAAAAAAGATTTGGGCAATCTAGCGTGGCTCGGAATATGCCTAAAAGAGCCACCCTTGTCCAGTTGTACGTCTAAGACTCCGTTCCAATCTCCCATAAAAATAAAAGATTTATAATCCAACTGAGTAATCTTACTGTGTAATAAACTATAAAAGTCAGCTTGTTGTTGATTAGGAGCGTACAGTCCAACCAAAAGCGTTTTTTTGCCTTCTAACAGCAAATCTATTATAACAAATCTTCCTTGTTTATCTGCTACTATTAGCTCCGCTGTCACAGTATTCTTGACATAAATAACCACTCCATTTTTCTTATTCATTGCTGAAGCACTAAATTGTGTACCCAATCTAGAGTTCAATAGGTACTTTTGGTCCATAACCCTAATATGTGTTTCTTGCAAGCAAATAACATCAGTCTTAAATTGTTTTAAGTATTGAAAAACTTTCTTTCTCTTCTGTGGTGAGTTTAAGCCATTGACATTCCAAGTTAGAAACTTAGTCGCCATCCTTAGCGGCCTGAAGCTTCTGGAGCACGTCTGTCAAGAGTCCCTTAACTTCCTTAGGCCGCGCCCCTCCCAGAGCTTCGCTATAGGTACGCTTTGGAGGTTCCATAACTTTCTGCTGGTCTTGCTCTTACTCTTGTCTCACTCGTCTCAAGGCAGCACGCGTCATCCTCTGCTCTCTGGCATCTTCCGATGAAGCTGTAATTTGATCCCCTCCAGTAGCTTTCTCATCTGTCTGTGTTCCTTCAGCATCTTGAGGCTTTCCCTCGCCATTTTTCTTTGCAGATTCCAAAGGTGGTAAAGAGGTTGCTTTTAAAACATTGCTATAAAAATCACGTGCCTGGATCACTGTGACCAAACGGTGTCTTATGCCTTCATGCATCACCACCATGCCCACTGGTATCTCCCATCTAAACTTGATGTCGCGTTTCTTAAGTTCCTGTGCCAGAAAAGCAAAATCTTTCCTTCTCCTTAAAATTCTTGGAGGAATCTCTTTTAAAACCAAAACTTCTTGCTCAGCAACCACAAGCTTAGTATCATAAGAAACTTGGATAACTTCATTCCTGATTGCTCTCTTTGTGAAATAAACCACCACATCTCTAGGTAGCTTCCTCTGTCTTGCAATCCATGAATTCACACGAAAGATTTTGTCTATATTTCCCTCAATTTCAGCTGCTGGCTGTCCCAGTACCACTTCCAAAGCCTCAGAGACTATCTGCTTTAAATCTTCTTTAGGATTCTCTTTTAAACCTCTGATTCTGATAGCAAACTCCATCTGGTGGTACTGGACCAGAGTCAAATCACCGTCCATTTTATCCATCACATTTTCATTCTCTAACACTTTTGCTTCTAATCTGGAATTCTTCTGGCTAAGATCTTCTATTTTTCATCCAAGCATTGAATACATGAAGCCACACCTTGAAGTGCAGGCAAGATGTCTGCCCTCATTGCTGTAAACTTCTCTTCCAGCTTTTCCATCTTCTCCTCCAGCTTTTCCATCTTTTCATCTATAATATCTGCTATTTGTTGTGAGTGCTTTTCCAAAGCATCCTGTAAATCTTTAACCGTCAGTGCCGGAGCAGGTGCAGGAGGCAATAAGCCTTGCAGCGAGGACTGTTGCACCGGGGAAGCCCCCACACTCCGGAGAACTTTAGAAGTTTTAGCCGCCATCTTCCCCCACTTTCACTTGCTACGCACTTTCACTTTTAAAGTCCATAAAATCCATTGAACTAGAGAACAAAAATCCACTTCACCTTGACCTCCTGTATCGCTCTGCCTGCCTCTTCACACTCCAAAGTCCTTCCTTCTGGCAGGGGTGGTTGCTAATGCTTAGTTCTGCTCCCAAAAGCATGGAGCAGAAACGCTGCGCAGCCCGGAGCAAACCCAGGCTTCGGGGGGGCTCGATCCTTCAGCCGCCCGAACTAGAAGCACAGGCGGCCCCAGAGAGCTCAACCCCTACCTGGGGCCTCACCCCCTCCTCTTCTCCCGAGGAGGGGGCTTCCGAACCGCTGAAACAGCTGATCGGCGCTGTTTTCAGCACTTCTACGAAGCCGCGGAGCGGACAGCCCGGAGATGGCTGTCTTCAGCGTCGCATCGCCACCGGAAGTCTCTCCGAAGCCCTTACTATTAGGGAGGGGGGTGGAATTTTTTTCTTACATCCCCTCCCTCCTGAATTAGAAGCAGTGGTTTGAGCTTTTCAGCTGAGTGAAAACTTTACTTTGTTACTGTCACTGCGTGTTTTTTTTAGTTTTGCCAGCTTCGCTCATTCCTAAGTGTACATCTCTTTCTGCTCTGCAACTGTGTATTATCTTATCTTGTAACCATAGTGACTCCAGCTATGTCCAGCCAATGTTTTGGTTTTAAACTGTTTTGTGCGCAGGCCTAAAAAGGTTCTTACAGTTTCAGTTTTATTTTTCTCCTCCTGCCTGATGAAAGAATGTGGTCAGTTTAGGTCTTTTGTATTCTCATTAAAAGTTTTGCTATAGAATATGCCTTGGATTTCTTTTCTTTGATATTGACCATGCAAATGTACCACGGTCCATCCACCTCTGGTTGGACTGTTAATTGTTCTGCGACATTTGGTAGCAGAGGATGGTTTATTTTTATTTTCAAGCTTTATTGATAGGCAATTAGCTAGGCAGTTAGTCCGGCACTGAGGAGGCTGTGATTCATTGCTGAAAATATGCCCAGGAAAAGCAGAAAGAGGAAGGCCGGTTATCCCTCTGCTGAGGAGGAGGCAGCCGTTTCACAGAGAGATCTTCCTTCAAGTTTACAGACTCCGTTGCCATCGGCTACACGTCTTGGAGAAGCAGCCTCTGAGCCAAGGTCAGTTTCACCGTTTTCTGTTTTTACAGACTCTCAAGCTGATGCCCCAGTTGTAACTTCTGCTCATGGGGATCAGGCTGATTATGAGAGATTTGGTGCTAGACCTAAGGCTTCACTAGGGAAGGAAGTGATGGATTATCCTCCAAGTTCTGAGCAAACTGTGCAGGAGAAGGCTATGCAAAGTTATTATGAACAAATTGAAGTTTTAGAGAAGGATCTGCTAAACGCAAAGTTGTGTGCAGCATGGTATGAAAAGCATGGAAGAGCCTCTGCTGGCATTCAGGTTTCAGAATTGGCCATTTTGCCTCCCTCTTCACAAGCAAAGCCACACCCACAAGGGATCGCCATTTTGCCTTCTCCCTCAAAGACAGAGGCACGCCCACAGTGGAATCTTGTGTCAGACGAATGGGAGCCTGACTGTTTTCTGTTTCAAAAAATGCAGAATGCAGTTTCACAGATATCCCTTCAGCAGGCATCGCTTCAAGCTGCCACACCTCCTCATTCATTGGGAGCTTCAGTTAGAATGCCTATTAATACTGCTACTATTAAAGTTCCTGTCTCAGATGGAGCACAGCAGCCTTCACCCCAAGTGCAGCCTCCACTGGTTCCTCAAATACAAAGGCCAGTGCTGACTGCAGGCCAACTTAATGTAGCAGCTCAAGCGCCAGCACCTTCTGCTGGCCAGGGTGGCATTGCAGCTCAAGTACAGCCACCCCCAGCACCAATACCTATAGCAGCTTCAGTGCAACTGCCACAGGCCCTGGCACAGGCACCACTGGTGCCCCCTGCAGGCCAAGTCCCAATTGCACAACCTGCACAGCCAGTACCCCAATTGCATGTTCCTCAACAGGCACTCTCTATTGTACCACTGGCTGGTGATTCAAAACTGAAGCGGTCAGGACAGAATTACAGGGCATGGGTCAGTGAAGTTGGTCTTTTGCTTCGTAGAGAAGGTACCCATGTGATGGTGTTTAATCCTCCTGCCCAGCCATGGCCTCCTGACATATGGGACTTGAATAATAGAGCATGCACAACGTTATTGATGTCTATGGACACTGAATTGCAGCTCACTTTTTCACAAGATGCAACTGCCCAACAAATTTGGGCTCAATTAGAAGCATGTTACCGGCCTACGTCCATTGAGTCTACATGTTTGCTTTTGTCTGAGTTCCATGGTTCTAGATTAAAACCTGGTGAGCATATTCGAGAACACTTAACTAAAATGAAAGGAATAAGAAAAGAACTGGGTGAAAAAGGCTATCCTATTGATGACTTTCAAATGATCAGCATTATCATTAACTCTTTGAATTATGACTGGACAGATGCTATTTCTAAGATTAATCAAGTGCCTATTGCTCAACGCACAGTGGATCATGTATGCAGAATTTTAACCGAAGAAGAGGCACTTATGCAAGCCGCGCCACATTTAAGGGAACCACCTGCATCAAAAGCTTCAGCGAGGTGTTCCTTCCGTGGAAGGGCCTACGTTCCAAGGATGCCAAGATGCTACATCTGCAATCGTGTGGGACATGCCACCCGGGATTGTCCCCAACGGTTTCCAGCGCCTGCCATGTACCACCCCAGAGGAACAGATTCCAGAGGAGGCAGAGGTAGAGGCGGACGACAAGGTCGTGGTCGTGGTCCCAGGCGTGATCCTCAAGCTCCACTTGCCACATTAGTTGTAACCAACTATCCACAGCCTCAACCAGAGTATGACAGATGCCTACTTTGGACTTTGGACAGTGGAGCAGCATTACATGTTACCTACAGAAAAGAGCTTTACACAGAGATGCACGAGCCTGAACCTGAACTTCGTGAACTGTATTCTTTTTCAAATCATCCTGTTCAGGTCATGGGAAAAGGAACTGTTTATATTGAAGAGCTCGGTGCATTCATTCCCAATGTTTACTACGTTCCATCTGCCAGTAGTAATTTGCTTAGTCAGAGTCACTTGTCTAGGGTGTCAAAATTCCAGGTACACCATCTTGAAAAAGCAAGTTATGTAGTTAAAGATGGAGATATTGTTGCTGAAACCATGTTGATTGGTGGTGTTTATTACTTAAAACCAAAGTCTAAGCCGCAAGAGCAGGCAAGTATACAAGCTCCAAACAGGGAGAGCACAGGCCCAGTGAGAGATGTCCCAGAGAGAGATCCTGTTGCTACTTCAAAGGCTCCTAAAACCAATAAAAGGACAAATAAGACACAGGTTGCTCATAGCAAGCCTGAGGTTCCTAATAAAAATGCTAATGTTGAGAATTCACTAACAGGTAAACCTTTGCATTCCAGGTGTATCCATAAGTGGCATAGAACATTGGGTCATGCCAGTTTCCGTGTTCTGAAGTAGATGCCAGAGTTCGCAAGAGGTTTGGATCTAAAGGGGTGTAAGGTGTTCTTGGACTGTGCTGTCTGCAAGAAAGCCAAATCTAAAGCAGCAGCAATTCCAAAACGCGCTACACACCTGTCAACACGCATTTTTGATTTGGTACACACTGACATAGTGGGTCCTTTTGCACCAACAATTGGTGGTAAAAGATATCTCTTGACAATTGTTGATAATTACTCTAGATATGGTTATGTATTTCCTATGAGAGAAAAATCTGAGACCTTTCAGATCTTTAAAGACTTTGCCAATCTTGTCTATACCCAATTCGAAGTCAGCATTGCCAGAATTCAGAGTGATCGTGGTGCTGAATTCATGTCTCAGGGTTTCCAGGACTGGATGCGTAAGAGTGGGATACTACACCAGACCTCAGCTCCTTACACTCCAGCTCAGAATGGAGTGGCAGAACGCAGAAATGGAGTTCTGCAAACCATGATGCGTTGCCTTCTTGAAGATGCTAACCTCAGTCTTCCATACTGGGGTGAAGCTTTCAAATATGCTAACCATATCATCAACCTCACTTGGAGTAGTGTGATAAATCAGACCCCTTATTTCATGTTATATGGACACAAGCCTGACCTCTCACATCTCCATATTTTTGGTTCCTATGCTATGGTCAATATTCCTTTAGCCCAAAGAAAGAAAGGGGGTCCTGCAGCAAAAAGGATGAGATTTATGGGCATTGATGATAATTCAAAATGGAGCAAATACATTGACTCTCATCATGTAGTAGTCATTTCACAATCTGCTAGTTTTGAGGAAGATGCTGACTGGTCCAGGATTCATTCTAACGATCCTGGAGTTTATTTTCCTAGAGATGCTGCTGCTGATGCCACGCAGCCTGATGGTCAAGATGCACAGGCGAATGTTCCTTCCACGAGTTCTTCTCAACCCAATGTTTCGTCTCCACAAGCCGCCAATGCTGCTGACGATGAAGACGAGGACGAAATGGAAGAAGAATGGACGGTTGGTCCGAGACGTTCCAAGAGGACCACAAAGGGAATTCCTCCAAAGCGATATTCGTGGCAAGTAACGAAAGCACCTTTACCTTTGATTTGTAATGTTACACTTCCTCCTGAGACGTTCACACAAATCAAACATCTTCCTGAAGCAGAGCAAGATAAATGGTTTGAGGCAATGCAGGCTGAAATGGACAGTCTAAAGAAACTTCAGGTGTTTACGCCTGCAAGCCCTCCAGCAAACAAGAAAGTTATTGGCACTCGATGGGTCTACAGAATTAAAAAGAAGCCGAATGGTGAGTCATTGTACAAGGCCAGACTTGTAGCCCAGGGTTTCGCTCAACGTTATCCTGAGGACTATACAAATACTTATTCACCCACAGTGCGGACGGAGAGTGTGAAAATCGCCTTAGCCACTGCAACTATCCTTGGCCTAGAAGTTTTCCAGTTTGATGTTGAAACAGCTTATCTACACGCTGATCTTGATGAAGAAATTTATGTCAAAGGTCCTCCAGGTTTCCGACAGCCAGAAGGTGATACTTGGTTTCTACACAAAAGTCTTTATGGTCTGAAACAGTCTGGTTTAATGTGGTACTTATGTCTTTCTGACAAACTAAATTCAATGGGCTTTATTAAGTCCGAAACAGATGAATGCGTGTTTACAAAAAGATCTGATAATAGGTATGAGATAATTCTTGTTTATGTTGATGATATTGTTTATATTGGTCCAAATAAGCAGATGAGTGAATGTTTTGCTAACGCTTTACAACAGTTTTTCACATTGAGGTCTTTAGGACATATTAACACTTATTTAGGTGTTCAAGTTACCAAAACTCAGAAGGGGTTCAGTCTTACACAGGAAGATAAGATTGAACAACTATTGCATCACTGCAACATGAAGGATGCTAAACCTGTGAGTATACCCATGCAAACTGACTTTCACAACTTGACACATGAACCGAGTCCTGAGTTCGAGGATCAAACACTTTATCGCTCAGTCATTGGGTTGCTGCTATATATTAGTAGTTGGACTAGACCTGACATTGCACTTAGTGTTAATCTCCTATCACGACACGTAGGAAAGGCAAAACAGTTTCATTGGACATGTGTTAAGAAATTATTGAGATATCTAAAACACACCAAAGACATGAAGTTGTTGTTAGAACCCACACATACTGACTATGCAGAGTTATGTTGTTATGCAGATTCAGATTGGGCAAGTGATAAGAAATCACATAAAAAGCACTTCAGGTTATATGATGTTTTTGAATGGATGTCCTGTTTACTGGCATGTGCGTAAACAGAATTTTGTTTCTTGTTCTTCTACAGAAGCTGAGTATGCTTGTGTTTCAGATGCATGTAATTCTCTAACGTGGTTTGATGCCTTAGTCACAGATATCTGGACACCTCCGATTCGACCAATCACTGTGATGGAGGACAACGAATCTGTGGTCTATATATCTGAGAATCGCTTTACAGGTTCCAGGTCTAGACACATTGACATCCGTTACCAAAATATAAGACAAGCAGTTAAACAAGGTTTTGTCAAATTGCAGTATGTGCCTACACATGACCAAATTGCTGATATGCTGAACAAACCACTTCCTACAGCCCAACACGAGTATCTGTGCAAGAAGATGTGCCTTATCTGATTTTCTGCTTCGCTGACAAAAGAAGGGGATGTCACTGCGTGTTTTTTTAGTTTTGCCAGCTTCGCTCATTCCTAAGTGTACATCTCTTTCTGCTCTGCAACTGTGTATTATCTTATCTTGTAACCATAGTGACTCCAGCTATGTCCAGCCAATGTTTTGGTTTTAAACTGTTTTGTGCGCAGGCCTAAAATGGTTCTTACAGTTTCAGTTTTATTTTTCTCCTCCTGCCTGATGAAAGAATGTGGTCAGTTTAGGTCTTTTGTTTTCTCATTAAAAGTTTTGCTATAGAATATGCCTTGGATTTCTTTTCTTTGATATTGACCATGCAAATGAACCACGGTCCATCCACCTCTGGTCGGACTGTTAATTGTTCCGCGACAGTTACAAGGCTGTCTGTGGCGTAAGAGTTTGGGAAGCTTTTGTTTTGATAGAACTGGGCGTTCTTTTTTCTTTGTTGAAAGCCAGTACAACTTCTATTTTTCCCTTTTCTTCCCTCTCTTTTTATTTTTATTTTTATGCTTTTTAAATCCTTTAAAATTGAAAGTTATATATAAACTCTTTTCGTCTCTTTCGGCAAAAAGGCTGGGAATGGACACTTAGTGCCATCTACTGGCAAAATTTGAAAACTTCATTTATCTTCCCTCAACAGAGTTATCTATGCCTGAAACTTGGCTGTTTGCCCAGACATTCCTTTGAAGCCAGCTGGAGACTCCCTACCTCCTCCTCCTCCTCTCTGGTATGTTTCTACTGTGCTCAAGATAGACTATTGCCTAAACAAGTGGAAAATCTTGGACTTCCTTGGATAACAAATAAAGAGAAGCCTGAAATCCCTATCAGTGATTTTTGAACATAATTTGCTGGATAACTATTCTGACAATTTCACCTATTTTACTACATTCTACCTATTTTTATTACCTACTTTTGTCATTATTTTTCTTTTTTTCTTTTTTTTTAAATTTTAATTTTGTCCTTGTCTTTTATTTTTTTCCCTTTTTGTGTGCCTTCTCCATTTTTCTTTTCTTTCTTTTCTTCTTTTTCTTTTCTCATTTTTATACTTTTGGGGTAACCTCCTTTGTTTTTTCTCTTCCCATTATTTTTTGCTCCCCTCCCTTTTTTGGGGGGGGAGTTTTCATATTTTTTTTACTACTTTTACTTTTTTACTACTTTGATGGTTCTTCTCTCCTAACCATTATGAGACTATTGGATTATAAAATCTATCTATTGGGCAGAGACACCATACATCTTGAAGATAAAGATGAGTACATCTAACCTATCCAAACTTGGAAAAAAAGGCTCTTCTACTCCGGCTTCAACTTCTGCAAGCCCAGTTTACCATAAATCAATTACCACAATGTTACAACAGGAGAAGACTGATACCCAACAGAAGGACACTCAAGCAATTCTACAAGCAATCCAGGATGCAAACACTGCCCAGTCTGCTACAGCATCTAAAAATCATCAAGAGTTGAAAAGTGATTTAGACAAAATGAACCAAAGAATTATTAATATAGACACCCAAATGGAAGAATTTAAAAAGACGATTGCAGAAAATCAACAAAGAATCCAAAAAATGGAACACAAGTCAACGGAGGTGGACCAGAAACTGGAAGATCTGAAAGATGAAAACCAAAAATTGATGCAAATTAATGGAGAACTGGAAGATTCTTTGGCTGTTATAGAAATGGAGCAAGCATCATACTTTTTAAGATTTCAAAATATACAGGAAGATAAGGAAGAGGATACTTTAGAATTGATGACAGAGTTGCTGGCAGACGTACTCGGATTCGGGAAGTCACAAATGGCAGGGGAAATGGACCAGGTGTTTCGTGTTAACTCCAACTATGCTAGATGAAATAAGGTGCCCAGAGAATTCCGTGTCAGATTTTTAAAAAGAGCTACAAGAGATGAGATCCTGAGAAAAATAAAAGATGAACCGCTGAAATACAAAGATAAATAAATTGTGGTTCTCAAGCAAATCCCTAGAAGGATAAGAGAAGCCTGAAGAGACTACCACTTTTTAAATAAGAAACTTGTCAAAAAAGGAGTGAACTTCAGATGGCTGATTCCAGAAGGGATCTTAATCTACTGGGATATGAAAAAATACAGACTAGATACACCACTTAAAGCACTGGAGTTCTTTGATAGCCACAGAGCCTTTCTGGAGAGAGATGATTCGGAACCCAAAAAACAAGATGAAGTGCAAGTGGAAAGTGAGACCGTTCAAAGAGTAAGAGAAGAAACCAAAGAAACTAAAACTACATACTCTTATCCAGAAGAGGGCACAAGACCAAGAGACCAGAGACAGATAAGATCAACTAGGAGATTAAGACCCAGATATAATTGAAAAAGATGGAGGAAATTGGGATTTTATCAATAAATATCAATGGCTTAAACTCCCCCTCCAAAAGGAGGAAACTTTTTACACGCTTACAAAAATTAAAAATGGATATAATTTGTCTTCAAGAAACCCATATTAAGAGACATTTTAAAATCTTAGAACAACCAAAAATCAGCAAACTTTACTTTACAGCATCATCCCAAAAGAAAAGAGGAGTAGCTTTTTATATCAAAGAAAAGATGATGCCCAAACAAATTTATGCAGACGACAAGGGGAGAATCTTAATGGTTGAAATTATGATGGACCAAAAACAGATATTAATGATTGGAATATATGCACCTAATGACAAACAAGAACAATTTTATCTTGAACTATATAAGAAAATATTGGACTCAAATAACCAAAACTTTTGTATAATGGGAGACTTTAATGTAATAGTGGATGGAACCTTGGACTATAAAAGTGCTAAACAAGGACGGAAAGGAGGAAATTTACTTTCTAAAGCATTTTCAAAAATGATAGAAGAACTTAGTATTTTAGATATATGGCGAGAGAAAAACCCAGGGAAACTACAATATACTTTTTATTTGAATAGACATAAATCATGGTCAAGAATTGACATAATATGGATGTTGTTGGACCTGAAACTGATGATCCAAGAGGCAGAAATTGAAACCAATGACTGGGCAGACCACAATCCAATAAAAATGATATGGAAAGGAATTAAGAAGAAACATAGATGGTCCCTAAATACATCGATAATGAAGGACAAGGAATTCCTGCAATTAGCAATAAAGGAAATGGAATTCTTCTTTAAAATCAATAAGAAGGAAGAAACATCACTTCAGAATGTTTGGGACACTGCCAAAGCATACTTCAGAGGCCTGGCCATAACTTATATTGCTAAGAAAAACAAAGAAAAGAAAACTACAATTAAAGCTGAGGGAGGAACTTAGAAAACTAGAACTAGAATTACAAATAGATCCAGATAAACTAATACTCAAGAAACAAATGGAAATAATAAAGCACAAATTAAATTTAGCTGAGATGGAATTAATGGCTCAACAGATCAAACGGGCCAAACAGAACTTTTTTTGAAAATGCTAACAAGCCGGGAAGATGGCTAGCATATAGATTGAGAAAGGAAAAAGAAAAGAAAATAATAAAGAAACTCCAAGATACAAAAGGAGAAATACAGTTTCAAAATGATGCAATCAGAAAAATTGTGAAAGAATACTATGAGTCTCTTTATAAAGCAAAGGAAATTTCTAAGGAAAAAATAGAGCAGTATTTAATAAAAGCAAATTTACCGAAAATTCCTCAGAATATCCAAAACATATTGAACGAACCAATGACAATGATGGAGACTACAGAAGCTATAAAAAGGCAAAAAAGGACAAGACTCTGGGGCCAGAGGGACTGCCTGCAGAATATTACATTGCGTTACAAGACATGCTTACTCCGATCTTGAAAGAACTTTGTAATGAAACTATTCTGAAAACTAAAATACCAAAGACATGGTCCGAAGCTAATATTACTTTAATTCCCAAAGAAGATGTAGATTTGATACATATAAAAAACTATAGACCAATTTCATTGCTAAATGTAGACTATAAAATCTTCACCTCGATAATTGCAGAAAAAATTAAGAAATTTTTGATTGAATTTATACACACAGATCAAAATGGTTTCCTGCCTAAAAGACAGATAAAAAACAATTTAAGAACAATCTTGGACGTTTTAGAGTATTATGAAGCCCATCCAGGCAAACAGATGGCTTTGATATTTCTTGATGCACAAAAGGCGTTTGAAAAGTTAAATTGGCAATTTATGTTTCAGCAACTTTTGGAAATGGATTTTGGAGAAAACTTTATGAATGCAATTTATGTAATTTATGATAAACAGACTGCTAGAGTAATTGTAAATGGAGACTATACAGAAAACTTTGATAATAAAAAGGGCACAAGACAAGGATGTCCTCTATCACCATTGCTATTCATATTAACTTTGGAAGTATTGAATAGAAATATTAGATAAGACTTTGAGATTAAAGGACTGGAGATAAAGAGTGAAAAATATAAATTGCAGGCATTCACCGATGACTTGGTCTTTATACTGGAAGAACCTCTGGAAACAAGCACAAAACTGTTGGCTACAATAGAACAATATGGTGAGGTTGCAGGCTTGATAATAAATAAAGAAAAGACCAAAATTTTGACAAAGAACTTAACAGAAAAACAGAAAACGCAACTTGCAAGAAAAACAAATCTTCAAATAGTTAAAAAAGTTAAATACTTGGGAATTTATTTAACAGCAAGATGTATAACACTGAAAGAGGACAATTATATAAAACTATTAAAACAAATAAAACTGGACTTAGAAAAGTGGAACAATCTCCAACTGTCAATATTGGAGAGAATAGCTACAGTTAAAATGAATATCTTACCAAAAATACTTTTTTTATTTCAAACCATTCTGGTAAAATTAGAAAAATCCTTCTTTGATGAACTGAATACCATAATACTGAAATTTATTTGGCAAGGGAAAAAAGCACGAATTAAAATGAAATTACTACAGGACGTTAGAGAAAGGGGAGGATTTGGACTCCCAGACCGGAAGTTATATTACCAAGCAGCTATTTTAACGTGGATTAAAGAATGGATAACACTTAGGGACAAAAGGCTACTATACCTAGAGGGGCATGACCTGCAGATTAGCTGGCATGCCTTTCTGTGGTATGGGAAGAATAAAGCGCATAGATATTTCCAGAACCATGCAATAAGAAACTCACTTCTCTTAGAATGGGAAAAAATAAAAGAAAAAAATTATATTAAGATACCTGAATGGCTTTCAACAATGGAAGCCTTTGCCTACCCAAACTTAATTAACTATGATAAACTTGTAACATATAAAGACTTACTGGACAATGAAGGAAGATTGAAATCTAGACAAGAGTTACAACAACAAGGTATTGACCTATCATGGTGGCCGTACCTACAAATCCAATCAAGATATGAAAAAGACATGAAAACAATGGGGCTCTATAAGGAATAGACAGAACTTGATCTTACATTGCTAAAAACAGATGAAAAGCTGATTTAAAAACTTTATAGATTACTTCTTAACTTAAAGATGGAGGAGGAACAAGTTAAAGAAACAATGATAATATGGGCAAAAAACGTTGGACATACTATAGAGCTTGAAGAATGGGAAAAGTTATGGGACAGAAATATTAAATTAACCAAAGCTGTACCATATAAAGAAAATTTGTATAAAATGTTTTTTTTAATTGAAAAGTTTTACAATACATTTTTCAATACAAAAAAACACCCTCCTCCCCCTCCCCTCTCCCCAACCCCCCCTCCCCTCCCCTTCCCCCTCCCTGACTTCCCAGAGCTGAATACAGGGTATAATACAAACAAGGATAATCTAAAATATGCTAACAACAATAATAAAACATTAAATTCTATCACACTTTAACTCTCCATAATCAAAATATTAATAAATATAAAATGTTTTATAGATGGCACATGACACCACTAAGACTAGCCAAAATGTTTAAAAATACTTCAAATGTTTGTTGGAAATGTAACCAAAGACCAGGTACTTATTACCATGTATGGTGGTCATGTCCTAAAGCAAAAAGGTTTTGGCTTAAGATACATTTATGGTTAGAGAAGATGATTAAAAAACAAATAGATTTTAAACCAGAATTGTTTCTGTTAGGAATAATAGGCCCCAACTATGACAAGGAGAGCAGATACTTAATGTTACATGTATTGACAGCAGCGAGTATTATGTATGCCCAATATTGGAAAAATGAAGTTACCGACTGAAGAAATTGTTAGATGTTTAGTGCCAGCCATTGGCAGTTCCCCAAAAGGGTCATCAGATGGAGGCAAAGAGGTTTCTTTGCTTCCACTGATGAGCCAAGGGTCCCAGACCCACAGCCCCATTGGCGAGAGAGTTTTATGGTCAAGGAGGGGCCAAGACCCCCCATAAATACCTCTGCACGAGGGGCTGCTCTTAGTTCTCCTTTTTTCCAGCTTCTTGTTCTGCTTCTACTCCTAGTTAGTTAAGTCATGTAATCCTAGCTTGTTTTGTTTTATTTTATTTCTCTCTCACATGCAGGCATGAATGCTTTCATGCCAAGTATTTCTTTCTCTTTGATCTATCATGAATAAAACTAATATGATTACATCTCTGCGTGATGCCTTTGCTTGGAAGCTCCTTTAACGATTCATTGTGAGAACACCTCACAATTTGGTAGCAGAGGATGGTTTAAAGGAAAGCTTCCAAGTTTGCAGAAGATTTGAAACTGAAATGGATGGCCGGAGATCCCAAATCGTTACCAGGAGTCATCAATCAAAGATGCCTACATCCAAGACTTCAGTCCCTGAAGCAACCTCAGCTGCAGATGAGAGTGCAAATGGCCTTCATTCCGTCAGAGGATCCAGCAGAGCGTCCAGGACCCCTTCACATGCCTCTCTACAACTGAACGCCACAGAGGAGAGCATACAAGGTTTGCAGACTGTCCAAGATTGCTCAGATGCTGCAGAGACGGACCTGGCTGAGACCAAACGCCGCGTGAGTAAACTGACTGCACAGGAACGTGAAGAGCTGCTTAAAGAGATCCTTGCAATGCAGGAGGAGGGAGGGGCAGCCCAGGGAACAGCTCAGAAAGCCTTAGAACCCCTGGTGAGCCTCTCCCTAGAGACCACGAGGCCCCCAAATATGGCGCCCGCCTCCCTTAGGCTTTTGGCGCGAACCCGCCAAACAAGATGGCTCCGCCCACATGGTCTGGCACAGAAAACAAGATGGCGGCCCCCACTAAATCTAACAAAGACTTGATTTCTTTAAGTCTGGATGGCCAGCAGTCCCTGGCATCCAGCCTGAATGACATGCAATTCCTGGCATCCGAGCAAGGCAGCATGCATATTCTTGATTTCTCCCCCCCACAAAGCCTAAAGTGCTATGATGGCGATGAGATCTGCCCAGCCGATACTAATACAAATACAAATGCAATTAAAACGGCCATCCAAGTCCTGACTACGGCCCTGGGGGCCAAGCAGACGTCGGGGGTGCCCACACCCCCCCAAGGCCTCCCATCCTCTCCCCAGGGCCCAACTGCCGGGGGGAATCCAGCCTGCAGCCTCCCAACAATCAACCCCCGCGGCCTCCCACCTTCTCTTCAGGTCTTCATGACCAGCGAGGGCAAAGAGAAACAGACAATGATGAAAATCCATGTGCTTGCAGCAACAAGAAAGGGATGCCGGCCGGCAAATCTGGGCTCCGCCCCCCCAATGCCTCATGGGAAGAAGGGAGAAACCCTGAACAACGCCCTCCCCCAGGTCACATGGTTCCCGGGCACGCCCACCTGGAGTCAATAAGTAATCAAGAAAGGATTCCCTCCTCGACCACTAGAGGGACCCCTTTCACTGAAGGATTCACTTCAGAATTAAGCATTTTTCCGTTTCCTTTTACATCAATGGACATATCAAAAATTTTTGAAAGTGGGTCTGATAAGGACTATATTCCTGCAGCAAATTTGCCAAATGATTTTAAAAAACTACAGCTGGATGGGGAGAATTATAGCAGTTGGAGTAAAGATATACAGCTATATCTCTTAAAGAATGGGATTCTACAAATGGTTCGAAAAGCACCCCCTCCCCCATGGGGACGTCAAGAAGAGCTGCGACACTTGCAGGCTTATTCTGCTCTACTCAGTTCTCTGGACAATAACTTGTTCCCTAGCATTCCAGCTGGTCTCAGAGCTGCTGAGGTCTGGAAACTGTTATTCAAACTATTCAACAGCGATACCATTGGTTCCATCACCAGATATACAACTGAGCTCTATACAACCAAACTAAAATTTGGTGCCAGCATGCCTGAACATCTTGCAAAATTAAAGGCACTCAGGGCAGAATTGATTTCCAGAGATTTTCCTGTGTCTGATGTGAGCATGCTCTCCATAATTTTTACTTCTCTAGACAGGAGTTGGAGCAATTTCATTGTTTCACTCGAAGCGGTCAAGAGGGAAGACATAAATCTGTCCTACCTCACAGGGAGACTGATCGAGGAAGATAGAAGGGGAAGAGATGCCGGTGAATACGCCAGAGTCACCACTCAGCAAGCCAGAAGGGGGCGCCACAACTCAGAGCAAATTAATGCTCTGCTTAAATGTTTCATCTGTGGCTCTGAGGAGCATCTCAAGAAAGACTGCCCCCATCAACATCAAGCCCCTAAACGTGGTCCCAATCAAGTAAGAGGCAAAGGGGGAGGAAGGGGGCGTGGCAGGGGCAAGGGAAGTTCACTGCATACTTGTTCCCTCACCCCCACAACAAAGGCTGATAGCTCCACTGACTTATGGTTGCTGGACTCTGGAGCTTCTTCTCACATTACTAATATGAGTCAAGGTTTTAAAAGGTTAAAGAAAATTAACTCATCTGTCAAGGTTGCAAACGGTGATACTGCTTCAGTTGTTGGGGAGGGGTTTGTTTCTGTACCTGGGCTTGGCAAAGTTGAGGGTGTCTTGCACGCGCCTTCCATAGCCAACAACCTTTTGAGCATCACCAAATTGTGTGACGATGACAAAGTGGAAGTCTTATTTCGCAAGGGGGGAGGTCATGTCACCCGGGACCAGAAGGTCATTGGAAATATTACCATAATAAATGGCTTACCATATTTTTCTCCCAAGCCACCACAGCCTGCCCCAAGGCTTTCCAAGAGCAGTGTGGGCAAGGAGCCTGAATCTCAGCAGGCACCTACAGTACCACTCAAAGCAACCAGAGCCAAGAGAGTGTCAATGGGGAAGCCAATTCACGATAAGTGCGCCCACTTATTGCACAGAAGGCTGGGTCATGCAAGCTTCCCTGTAGTTAAAAAGATGGGAGAATTTGCTGAGGGAGTCCAGCTCAAGGACTGTGACGTGTTTCTGGACTGTGCCATTTGCAAGAAAACAAAGAGGAAGGCTGCTCCTATATCAAAGGTGTCATTACGCAAGACTCAATATCCATACCAACTAGTACATGTTGACCTAGTTGGGCCTTTTACACCTTCCCTAGGAAAGAAAAGATATTTTCTCACTGCCGTTGATGATTTTTCACGTTACGGTCACGTATATACCCTCACAGAAAAATCTGAAGCCTTTGATGCCATAAAGTCACTGTACAACTTCGTAGAGACCCAGTACAAGACCAAGATCGCACAATTGCAGAGCGATCGTGGGGCTGAGTTCATGTCTCAGAAGTTCCAGGACTGGGTAAGGCGTAAGGGCATCCGCCATTTTCTAACTGCACCGTTCACCCCGTCGCAAAATGGTGTAGCTGAGAAAAGGAATGGAATCCTGCAAACCATGATGCGTAGTCTAATTGCAGACGCGGGTGTCGCAGAATCATACTGGGGGGAGGCAATTCATTATGCCAATTACACCCTAAACCGCACCTGGAGCAGTGTTGTGAACCAGACCCCATATTTCCTGGTTCACGGTAGGAAACCAAATCTGGCACATTTGCGCGTGTTTGGTACCTATGCATGGGTACACATCCCCAAGCAGCAGTGGAAGAAGGGGAGATCTGTTTCCCAGAGACTAAGGTTCTTGAGCTATGCTCCTGGCTCCAAGGCCTATCGTTTCCTGGGAGAAGGGGGCAGGCCTGTGACTTCCCAATCTGCCTCTTTCGAAGAGGACTCCAATTGGACTCAGATCCACTCAAATGATCTGAGCCCATATGCCAACCGACCCAGCAAGGACGCACCGACCGCGACATCACCAGAGGCGACCTCGTACCCTGCCACCGACGAAAGTGAGGAACAAGACGAAGATGCGTCCAGTCCCATGGAGGAAGACACACCGTCTTCACCCCCAGCGACACCTCAGAGACCCGCGGAAGAAAAGAGCGGTGAGTGGCAGAAGGTAAGGAGGTCAAAGCGGTCCAACAAAGGGATCCCGCCAAAGAGAATTGACATTGGCCACATCGCGTCTGTCAACAGCGTTGTGGTCACCCCAAAATCCTTCTCTGACATCCAGGAGCTGCCCATCGAGGAGCAGGAGAGATGGCAGCTCGCGATGGAGAAGGAAATGCAGAGCTTAAAACAACTTAAGGTCTTCAC
The DNA here is from genome assembly GCF_964194415.1 of Vipera berus. Lineage (NCBI taxonomy): Eukaryota > Metazoa > Chordata > Lepidosauria > Squamata > Viperidae > Vipera > Vipera berus. The sequence continues at coordinate 1,969,135 of NC_138210.1, read as the reverse complement.
CCCCCAGCAACCTCCAAAGGAGAGGAAAGTCATTGGCACAAGGTGGGTTTACAAGGCCAAACCACTTGCCAATGGCCTCTACCTATACAAGGCCCGTTTGGTAGCCCAGGGCTTCGCTCAGCGTTATATGGAGGACTACTCGGAGACTTACTCTCCAACCGTCCGGGCAGAGAGCGTCAAGGCCGCCCTCGTGACTGCAGCCGCTCTGGGAGAAGAAGTCTTCCAATTTGACATCCAGACGGCTTACCTCCACGCCAACTTGGACCGGCAGATCTACGTGAAGGCTCCTCCTGGCTACCAGCAAGAAGGGGGAAATACATGGTTGCTTCACAAAGGGTTATATGGTCTTAAGCAGTCAGGGAAATTATGGTATGACTGTCTTAGAAAGAGTTTAGAACGAGTTGGTTTCTCAGAATCTCATGCAGATCAATGTGTTTTCACACGCAATTCCAAGGGAACCACAGAACGGGTGTTAGTTTATGTGGACGACCTATTATATGTAGGGCCTAACAAGGAAAGGTGTGATGAATTTGCCAAGGCCCTGGAAGAAAAGTTTACTCTGAAGTCTTTGGGGCGGGTTGACAAGTACTTGGGTGTGCATATTTTGGCCACTAAAGGGGGGTTCGCTCTATCTCAAAAAGAAAAGATAGAGGAATTACTGGCCAAATGCAAAATGACAGAATCCAATCCTACGCATAGCCCAATGCAAAGCGACTTTTACAACCACACCCATAAGGACGGTCCTGAGTTCACAGATAACACGCTCTACAGATCTGTGATTGGCTCCTTGCTATACATCAGCAATTGGAGCAGACCTGACATAGCTTTAGCTGTGAATCTATTGTCCAGGCACGTGGAACACCCAAAGGAATTCCACTGGACTGCTGTCAAAAGGGTGCTCAGATACCTAAAGGGCACAGCTGATGCTCTTCTCATGCTAGAACCAGAGAAGGGGAAGACGGCCCAGCTCTCCGCTTACTCAGACGCAGACTGGGCTGGCGACTCCAAAAGTAGACGGAGCACTTCTGGTTTCCTCATATTGCTAAATGGCTGCCCAATACATTGGCATGTTAGGCAGCAAAAATTTATTTCTTGCTCCACGGCCGAGGCTGAATTTGCTAGTCTGTCAGACACGGCCAATGATTTGACTTGGTTCAATGAGCTGATAACAAACATCTGGGCATCTCCCCCTCTGCCCATCCAAATTCTAGAGGACAACACTGCCGCAATTGCAATCTCGGAGGCTTATGCAGTAGGCTCCAGATCTCGCCATATAGACATACGCTATAAAAATGTCAGGCACCTTGCGAAAGAGGGTTTTATACATGTTGAGCACTGTAATACAGCTGACCAGATAGCTGATCTGTTTACCAAGCCTGTTCCCGTTGACCGGCACAACCTTCTGTGTAAGCGTTTGTGTTTGGCCTTCTGAATGTTTTCATGCATGTCCATGACACCTGCTCACCCCTTACATACATTCACTGGTCCCTGCCATTGGCTGGCAAGAAGGGGAATTGTTAGATGTTTAGTGCCAGCCATTGGCAGTTCCCCAAAAGGGTCATCAGATGGAGGCAAAGAGGTTTCTTTGCTTCCACTGATGAGCCAAGGGTCCCAGACCCACAGCCCCATTGGCGAGAGAGTTTTATGGTCAAGGAGGGGCCAAGACCCCCCATAAATACCTCTGCACGAGGGGCTGCTCTTAGTTCTCCTTTTTTCCAGCTTCTTGTTCTGCTTCTACTCCTAGTTAGTTAAGTCATGTAATCCTAGCTTGTTTTGTTTTATTTTATTTCTCTCTCACATGCAGGCATGAATGCTTTCATGCCAAGTATTTCTTTCTCTTTGATCTATCATGAATAAAACTAATATGATTACATCTCTGCATGATGCCTTTGCTTGGAAGCTCCTTTAACGATTCATTGTGAGAACACCTCACAGAAGTATTAATCAAGAAAATATTGGATTGTGCAGAAATGGATAGATTAACTTTAGAGATTAAATAGAAAGAACATTCAGTTTACTATAGAACTTGGAATAAATTCTATCAATGGCTAGATAAGCGAGTTAGAGAGAAAGGAATGTGATATGCAATTTTGAATTTATTTCAGTAAGAAAAATACTATACATTGAAAACTTAGTATTGTTTATGATAATCTATTATACCTATCATTGTTATTAATTATTAGCTTTACTACTTTTATTTATATATATTTACCCAGACAATATGCTGTTTGCCAAATATTGAATGTTATTGGGGGAAACCCCAAACCTCACCCCCAACCTCTCCTGTACCCTATCCCAAATTCCCATCCCCTTACCCCACTCTTTAACCCAGAAGTAACAGCCAAGGGGTTTAAACAGAATGACAAATGGAGTGTTGTTTTACTGGCTCAAGCTCTACAAAGGGTGCCCCTAGTGGTTGGGGGAAGAAGTGGGACTCGTGGAAGAGGACGAGGAGCAGTAGGGTTTCCTGGGGAGAAGAGTAGAATGATGCCACCAAGATTCCAAGCACCCCCGGAATGTCCAATGCAGTCTTTTGCCATAAGACAAGACCAATGTCTTATATGTAAGAAATTTGGCCACTGGGGCAGGGAATGTCCTTTACGTTCCCTTCCCAGCCATCCAATAGGGCATGTTGCTCCACAGCCATGCTTTAAATACTAGGGGGGGGGGTCAGGGGATGGGGGGCCTTTGTCTTCCTGCCCTTTCAAATGCTTCTCCCTCTGCACCCCTGGTAAAGTTTAAAGTTGGAGGGAAAACAATACCTTTTTTGATAGATACAGGGGCATCACGTTGAGTATTAAATAAACCCCTTGGAAATTCTTCTTCACAAGCTTTTCAGGTTATTGGGGCTAGTGGTCAATCTATGTCAGCAGCAATACTGGATCCTTTAGAGTGTTCTTTAGGTGATACTCGCCTTACTCATCAATTTCTCTACCTTCCAGATTGCCCTATGCCTCTTTTAGGGCGTGATTTGCTCGCTAAGTTACAGGCAACTATCTCTTTCAAAGGGGACCAGGTTGAATTGACAGTTCCTCCTGAACAAGCCTGGCATGTCTTGACCCTTCAACTATCCTCATCTGAGGATACACATGAGTGTTCTGGTCTGTTAGATTGCTTTGTTGACCCTAATGTATGGTATTCAGGAGTCCCTGGCTTTGCTGTTAATGCAGTTCCAGTGGAAGTACCCTTGCACCCTGATGCACAGCCAGTCTCCATTCGTCAATATCCAATTAGCTTGGAGGCTTTACAAGGATTAGAACCCCTTATCTCTAATTTCTTGGCTTATGGGCTTCTAAGGGAAATTGTCAGTCCTTATAATACACCAATACGGCCTGTTAGAAAGCTGGATGGTTCTGTCCGCTTCTGTCAGGATTTGAGAGTTATCAGTACTATCACTGTGACATTGCATCAAATGGTGCCTAGCCCCTATACGTTGATTTCTCAACTGGGTCCACATCTTACTTGGTACACTGTTGTTGATCTGAAAGATGCTTTCTTTTGTATCCCCTTAGCTCGTGTCTTTGCTTTTCAATGGCAGCATAGGCAGCTTTGCTGGACTGTTCTTCCTCAAGGATTTAAAAATAGCCCTACAGGTGAAACTCAAAAAATTAGAATATCGTGCAAAAGTTCATTTATTTCAGTAATGCAACTTAAAAGGGGAAACTAATATATGAGATAGACTCATTACATGCAAAGCAAGATAGTTCAAGCCGTGATTTGGCATAATTGTGATGATTATGGCGTACAGCTCATGAAAACCCCAAATCCACAATCTCAGAAAATTAGAATATTGTGAAAAGGTGCAATATTCTAGGCTCAAAGTGTCCCACTCTAATCAGCTAATTAAGCCATAACACCTGCAAAGGGTTCCTGAGCCTTTAAATGGTCTCTCAGTCTGGTTCAGTAGAAATCACAATCATGGGGAAGACTGCTAACCTGACAGTTGTGCAGAAAACCATCATTGACACCCTCCATAAGGAGGGAAAGCCTCAAAAGGTAATTGCAAAAGAAGTTGGATGTTCCCAAAGTGCTGTATCAAAGCACATTAATAGAAAGTTATGTGGAAGGGAAAAGTGTGGAAGAAAAAGGTGCACAAGCAGCAGGGATGACCGCAGCCTGGAGAGGATTGTCAGGAAAAGGCCATTCAAAAGTGTTGGGGACTTTCACAAGGAGTGGACTGAGGCTGGAGTCAGTGCATCAAGAGCCACCACACACAGACGGATCCTGGACATGGGCTTCAAATGTTGTATTCCTCTTGTCAAGCCGCTCCTGAACAACAAACAATGTCAGAAGCGTCTTACCTGGGCTAAAGAAAAACAGACCTGGTCTGTTGCTCAGTGGTCCAAAGTCCTCTTTTCTGATGAAAGCAACTTTTGCATCTCATTTGGAAACCAAGGACCCAGAGTCTGGAGGAAGAATGGAGAGGCACACACTGCAAGATGCTTGAAGTCCAGTGTGAAGTTTCCACAGTCTGTGTTGATTTGGGGAGCCATGTCATCTGCTGGTGTTGGTCCACTGTGCTTCATTAAGTCCAGGGTCAACGCAGCCGTCTACCAGGAGATTTTGGAGCACTTCATGCTTCCTTCCGCAGACGAGCTTTATGGGGATGCTGACTTCATTTTCCAGCAGGACTTGGCACCTGCCCACACTGCCAAAAGCACCAAAACCTGGTTCAATGACCATGGGATTACTGTGCTTGATTGGCCAGCAAACCCGCCTGACCTGAACCCCATAGAGAATCTATGGGGCATTGCCAAGAGAAAGATGAGAGACATGAGACCGAACAATGCAGAAGAGCTGAAGGCCGCTATTGAAGCATCCTGGTCTTCCATAACACCTCAGCAGTGCAACAGGCTGATAGCTTCCATGCCATGCCGCATTGAGGCAGTAATTGCTGCAAAAGGGGCCCAAACCAAGTACTGAGTACATATGCATGCTTATACTTTTCAGAGGTCCGATATTGTTCTATGTACACTCCTTGTTTTATTGATTGCATGTAATATTCTAATTTTCTGAGATTGTGGATTTGGGGTTTTCATGAGCTGTAAGCCATAATCATCACAATTATGACAAATCATGGCTTGAACTATCTTGCTTTGCATGTAATGAGTCTATCTCATATATTAGTTTCCCCTTTTATGTTGCATTACTGAAATAAATGAACTTTTGCACGATATTCTAATTTTTCGAGTTTCACCTGTATGTGGTCTATTGGAGCCCCTACACATCTGCAGTAGTGACATGTTCTGCTGTATCTGCTGGGCTAATTGATTCAAGTTCTGGATTAGTTGGTTGAATTGGGAAAACTTCTTATGTTTATACTGAAACAATGTCTTTACTAACTGGTCAGTAGCTATTGTTCTGATTCCCAAATGGGTATGTGATGGCCCTCCTCTCACTGATGCAGAAGTACACAGTAGGGAATCAAGCTATTTAGCTGGCTCAAACTCAGTAGTAGCTACCCAGGGACTTGATGTGGCATGGTTAGTTAAAATTTTTGATTTGTCAAAAGACTGAAGACACTTAAATCAATTGAATGTCCTTTGCCAAAATGAGGGTACAATACTTTCTTATACCACAGTTTAAACCTGGCATTCCTTTCTCCCATGCTTTCCCCATCTTAGCAGACACCTTGCTTGCATTTCTCAAGCTTAGTGTAAGGTGGTAGCACATTATTAACATATTCAACATTCCCATCCTGGAAAATAATAGTTCTCACAAATGAAGGCGAATATATGTGTCCCAGGATAATGATGCAGGATCCAATCTGGGTTGGTCACCAGGACCAGAGGTTTTGTCTTCAGAGCTTTCAGACTCATGCTGGAGCCCATCCTCAGGGAACTTATCTGTGTGCTCTGGGCTGTTCTCTGTGTGGTATTTATATGGTGACTGTTGTGTGTAGCTTTTTAGATATAGATTGGGGTGTTGATAAGAAGTTACTTCTCCGTCACTTTACTGCCTTGCTGTAATAAAGACCTGCTTTGCGGTAGCTGCTATCCTCAAATTTCTTCATCGTCAGCTTTTCCCAGCTGGAAACGAACCGGGAAATTCTTCTGACAATCCTAAATACATACTGTAATAGGTTGCTCTATGCCGACGATATGTTCCTATCATCGTATTCACAAGTAGGATTGCGTAGGCCATTAAGAAGGTTTAATTCCTATTGCCAGGACAACTCCCTAACCATCAGTAAATCTAAATAAAAAATCATGGCGTTTGGAAAACATCATGAGAGACAGAGATGGTAATTAGATGGTGAACCAATTGAACAGGTTAACACCTTTGTATATTTAGGCATAACGTTTTCCAAGACTGGATCTTGGGCTTGCCATCAACAATGGAGCACACTTAGAGCAAAGGCTCGTTTGAATCTACTGCTTAAAGAATCATAGTTATCCAGGGTCCCTTGTTCCATTAATCAGAGTATATAAAGCTAAGGTTTCTCCTATGCTTTTGTATGGAGCAGACGTTTGGGGTATATACTCAATTACAACACTAGAACAAACGCAGTCCCAGCACCTGAGATGTATTTTGGGCATAGATCCAAGAACATCTGCTGCAGCAGTTAGAGCTGAACTGGGAATTCATACCATTCATGCTCTATCCAAATTTAGAACATATAACTACTTGCATAAAATTCATGAAAGGGACAGGGATTGTAACAAGATGGCGGCGACAATGGGCGGCGTTTGTTGAGCTCCACGGTGAGCCGATACAATGGGTGGCTGGGGGGCTCACTAAAACCCAGCTGAGGTACATACTCGGAGGGGGGGTGCAGGAACAACAGGCTAGCACCGTTTTGCGGTGTGGAGCCTTTCCCCCCTCCCCTGGAGCAGAGCAGTGGTGGCGGCGGCCGGGCGGCTTGTGGTTTGCCGCTGATCAGCTGGCGCCCGGAATCAGCTGTTGGGTGCCGTTACCGGCTTGAATCGATGTCTTACTTCTGGCTTGCTTCGGGCGTTGGATTGGAGCGGCTTCGGCAGCCTAGAAGTCTGCTGCAGACCCCTGGATGAACCACCTGGCGCCTGAGATTAATCGGAGGGCGCTGTTCGCAGCCGTGTGGATCTCTCTACTCCTGACTGCTACTCTGGCCTTTCGGCTTGCAAATGGCCGCGGAGCATCTTTTCCCAGAGTTTGATGTTGGGTGCCGTTCTGGCGTGGAGGCTATGGGGGAGGCTTTTTTGTCACCTTATTTTTTTCCAGATGATAATGGAGATTTGGCTGCTTGAAGCTGAACATTTAACATCTATGACTGAGTTCCCTGTTGCCCTAGGGATGGGTTCAGCGTGTTTGGTTATCTCTGCTGCGTTACTGCTCAAGATGGGTTTGTACCTGATACTGGTTAGGGGCTGGAACAGGATTTGGGATGTTTCGACTTTTTCCTGTTCCTGTGACCTCCCTGTGATATTCTGGAACATGTGATATTCTGGAACGAGCCTGGGACAGGACTGTGGTGAGAGGATGGCCCTGGACTGGCTACCAACCCCCTGCTGGTGTGAGAGACTAGCAGGGGAGATTTCTGTATACCCAGCAATGCTGCCCTTATCCATCCCAGGCTGGATCTCGTGGCTAGGTGAGAGGACAGTTATGGGCTCTTGTCTGGACCTGCTCAGGTGAGAGCAGAGCCGGATTGGCGGATTACTGGATGAAGACATGTTCCGGATTAAATGTCTTAACATCTTAATTAACATTTTAACATCTTATTAACATCTGTCCCCATTTGTGAATAATGGCTTATACGGACATTACTATTTTATGGCTCGACTACAATACTCTAGATCGGACTTGTACGCCCTCAGGGGGGCTTTTCCCTCCTGGATACGACCAGCCTCCCTTTCTATCATTTCCCTTGATGATAGACCCAATTGTTGGGACCCCGAGAGGTGGCTGGGCTTAACTAGGGGCCTCTGGTGGAGACGCATTAAGAGGCCCCTGATACATTTTTAGCTGGGTATTTTAAAGGGTTAGGGAAGGAGAGGAATAGTAGGGTGGGGAGGGAATTTTTAATTAGTACTCAGTCTGGGCCTATGAGGGGTCCCGGCGGGATAGGGTTGGGGGTAGAGACTGCTGGTTCTGTGTGTGCTGGGGTGGGGCTTCAAATCCCCACGACGAAAGGGAATGGCGGCAGGTGGTTGCACGGAGGGCCGCATCAACATCTGGGATCGCGCCCCCGCTGTCTTCATGCGGTGGCGCGCTCCGACCCTCCGGTTAGCACCCTCTCGCCCGGGGGTGAGGGTGATCGGGTCCCTGAGCTTAGGCTGGTTTATTTTAATGCCAGATCCGTTGTTAATAAGGCTCCCCTCGTTCGTGACTTGATCGAGGAGGAATGCGCGGATCTGGCATGCATTACGGAAACTTGGTTGGGCTCGGAGGGAGGGGTCCCTCTGACCGAGTTATGCCCCCCAGGTTTCTGTGTGCTACATCGGCCACGAGCTCAGGGTAGGGGTGGAGGGGTGGCGGTGGTTATTAGGGAGACTTTATGTCCGCGGGAGACCACCATGGTCCAGATTGGCGGGAGTGAGACTCTCCTCCTGAGATGTGGCCCCCGGGTTCAGATGGGCTTGTTGCTTACATACCTGGCGCCCAGCTGTGTGGCAACAGCCCTGCCCGAGCTGCTCGACACCCTCTCAGGGTTGGCGGTGGAGTTCCCCAGACTTATAGTGCTGGGTGACTTCAACCTGCCTTCCCTGGGAGGGTCGTCGGAGTTAGCCCGGGAGTTCATGGCTTCCATGACGGCCATGGACCTGACCCAGGTAATTCAAGGCCCGATTCATGGGGGGGGTCACACTCTCGACCTGGTATTCCTGTCCGGACAGTGGTTGGATGATTTGGGAGGGGGCTTGCCAACTATTGTCCCCCTGTCATGGTCCGATCATTATCTCCTGCGGCTGGTCTTCCGTTATGCTACCCCGCACCGCTGGGCTGCGGAACCGACCAGGTGGTTCCGCCCCAGGCGCCTAATGGACCCAGAACGGTTCCAGATGGCGCTTGGGTCTATACCCATTGCCCTCACTCACAGCCCAGTTGATGCCTTGGTTGATGCCTGGGAAAGGGCGGCCACTGAGGCACTCAACTGTGTTGTACCCTTGCGACCCCTGACCCGGCGCAGATCCCATTGGGCTCCATGGTTTTCTGTGGAGCTCCGGGAGATGAAGCATCGGAGACGGTGTCTAGAGAGCGGTTGGAGGTCCAGCCGTTCCGAAACTGACCGATTGCAGTTAAGAACCTTTATAAGTTATGGTTATCTTGCTGCGATGAGAAGAGCAAAGTCTAATTACTTCGCCGCCCTCATCACGTCCGCAGATAATCGCCCGGCCGCCCTGTTTAGGGTGACTCGCTCCCTCCTTAATCAGGAGGTGAGAGAGAAGCCCTTGCAGGGTCGGGCTGAGGAGTTTAGTCAACATCTGACGGACAAAATCGCTCAGATCTGGGCCGGTTTGGACTCTAACTGGGCAGAGTCTGACATGGAGGAATCGGACGGTCTTGAGCATGTTATCTGGACTGAGTTCGATCCTGTTTCCCCTGATGATGTGGACAGGATTATGGGGAGGCTGAGTTCCACCACCTGTTTATTGGACCCATGCCCCTCTTGGCTAATTTATACGGCTCGAGAGGAGACACGAAGCTGGTTCCAGGCAGTAATATCTGCCTCTTTGAGTGAGGGTGTCTTCCCCGCCGCTTTGAAGGAGGCAGTGGTGAGGCCCCTTCTCAAGAAGCCTGCCCTGGACCCAGCGATTTTAAACAACTATCGTCCTGTCTCCAACCTTCGCTTTCTGGTGAAGGTTGTTGAGAGTTTGGTGGCGCATCAGCTTCCTCTGTTCCTGTTATCTGGACCCGTACCAATCGGGTTCCAGGCCCTGGTACAGCACAGAGACGGCATTGGTCGTGCTGTTGAATGATCTCTGGCGGGCTCGGGACAGGGGATGCTCCTCCGTCCTAGTTCTATTAGACCTCTCAGCGGCTTTTGATACCATCGACCATGGTATCCTATTGCGGCGTCTCAGGGGGTTGGGAGTGGCAGGCACTGTCTTGCAGTGGTTCTCCTCCTATCTCCTGGGCCGCTCGCAATCGGTGTTGACAGGAGGGCAGAGGTCTGCCCCGAGGCCTCTCGTTTGTGGAGTTCCTCAGGGGTCGGTTCTTTCTCCCCTCCTGTTCAACATCTATATGAAGCCGCTGGGCGAGATCATTTGTGGTTTCGGGGTGGGGTATCATCAGTACGTTGATGATACCCAACTTTTTTTCTCCACCCCGAACCAACCCAGTGATGCCCTCGCCGTGATGTCCCGTTGCCTGGAAGCGGTCCAGGTCTGGATGGGGAGAAACAGGCTTCGTCTCAATCCTGCCAAGACTGAGTGGCTGTGCATACCGGCATCTCGGACTAACCAGTCCATTCCATCTTTAATGATGGGGGGGGTGAGGTGTTACCCCCTGTCGATAGGGCTCGCAACTTGGGCATCCTCCTGGATTCGCGGCTCAGTTTTGAAGACCATATAGGAGCCGTGACCAGGGGGGGCCTTTGCCCAGGTTCTCCGGGTACGCCAGTTGCGGCCCTACCTGGACCGAGATGCCCTGCGCAGTCACTCATGCGCTCGTGACCTCCCGATTGGACTACTGCAACGCTCTCTACATGGGGCTGCCTTGAGGACCACTCGGAGGCTTCAGCTGGTGCAGAATGCAGCCGCGCGGGTTGTTGTGGGAGTCTCCCGATACTCCCATGTAACACCTCTTCTCCGTGAGCTCCATTGGCTTCCGGTTGCCCTCCGGGTGAGATTCAAGGTGCTGGTAATGACCTATAAAGCTCTAAATGGCTTGGGTCCGGATTATCTAAGGGAACACCTGCTGCCGGCATCAACTTCCCATCATCCTGTGCGCTCCCACAGGGAGGGCCTTCTTAGGGTACCGCCGGTTAAGGAATGCCGGCGGGTTATCCCCAGGGGAAGGGCGTTCTCTGTGGGCGCGCCGGCCCTATGGAACCAGCTTCCCACGGAGCTTAGGACCGCCCCCGACCTTCGCTCATTTCATAGGGACTTGAAAACTTGGTTTTTTGAGTTGTCTGGCCCAGACTGAGGGGTTTTAATTTTTAATTAATGGGGTTTTAGTTAAGTTCAGGGATTAATTTAATCTTAGCTTTAATCGTTTTTAATTGTATATGATGTATTTTAACTTTTAATTTTCCCTGTAAACCGCCCTGAGTCTCCTGATACTCCCATGTAACACCTCTACTCCGCGAGCTGCATTGGCTTCCGGTTGCCCTCCGGGTGAGATTCAAGGTGCTGGTGATGACCTATAAAGCCCTTAATGGCTTGGGTCCAGGATATCTGAGGGAACACCTGCTGCCGGCATCAAGCTCCCTTCGTCCTGTGCACTCCCACAGGGAGGGTTTTCTCAGGGTACCACTGGTAAAAGATTGCCGGCGGACAATACCCAGGGGGAGGGCCTTCTCTGTGGCTGCGCCGGCCCTTTGGAACCAGCTGCCTGTAGAGCTTAGGACTGCCCCTGACCTTCGCTCATTCTGCCGGGACCTGTAGACCTGGCTCTTCGAGCTTTCTGGCCTGAACTGAGAGTATTAACTGGGAATAACAGGCAAGTTTGGCCTTGGAGTACAAAATGAAGCAGGGCACAGGCTGATAGAATTTTGTCAAGAGAATACGATGGTCATAGCAAACACTCTTTTCCAAAAACCCAAGAGACGGCTCTACACATGGACATCACCAGACGGACAACACAGAAATCAGATTGACTATATGCTCTGCAGCCAAAGATGGAGAAGCTCTATACAGTCAGTAAAAACAAGACCAGGAGCTGACTGTGGCTCAGACCATGAGCTTCTCATTGCAAAGTTTAGGCTTAAACTGAAGAAAGTAGGGAAAAGCACTAGGCCAGTCAGGTATGAATTAAATCATATCCCTGTTGAATATACAGTAGAGGTGACAAATAGATTTAAGGAATTAGATCTGATAGACAGAGTGCCTGAAGAACTATGGACAGAGGTTCGCAACATTGTACAACAAGTAGCAACCAAAACCATTCCAAAGAAAAAGAAATGCAAGAAAGCAAAATGGCTGTCTGAGGAAGCTTTGCAAATAGCTGAGGAAAGGAGGGAAGCGAAAGGCAAGGGAGAAAAAGAAAGAAACGCCCAATTGAATGCAGAATTCCAGAGAATAGCTAGAAGAGATAAGAATGCCTTCTTAAATGAACAGTGCAAAGAAATAGAAGAAAACAATAGAATAGGGAGGACCAGAGATCTTTTCAAGAAAATTGGAGAGATGAAGGGAACGTTTAATGCAAAAATGGGCATGATAAAGGACCAAAATGGCAGGGACCTAACAGAGGCAGAAGAGATTAAGAAGAGGTGGAAAAATTACACAGAAGAACTATACAAGAATGAGCTTAACGTCCCTGATAATCACAATGAGGTGGTCACTGACCTCGAGCCAGACATCCTAGAATGTGAAGTGAAGTGGGCCTTAGAAAAGCTGAGCAACAACAAAGCTAGTGGAGGTGACAGTATTCCAGCTGAGCTATTCAAAATCTTAAAAGACGATGCAGTAAAAGTGCTACACTCAATTTGCCAGCAAATTTGGAAAAGTCAACAGTGGCCACAGGATTGGAAAAGATCAGTTTACATTCCAATTCCAAAGAAAGGCAGTGCCAAAGAATGTTCAAACTATCGCACCATTGCACTTATTTCTCATGCTAGTAAAGTTATGCTTAAAATCCTACAAGCTAGACTTCAGCAGTATGTGGATCGAGAACTACCAGAAGTACAGGCAGGATTTCGAAGAGGCAGAGGAACTAGAGATCAAATTGCCAACATACGCTGGATCATGGAGAAAGCTAGAGAGTTCCAGAAAAACATCTACTTCTGCTTCATTGACTATGCTAAAGCCTTTGATTGTGTGGATCATAACAAACTGTGGCAAGTCCTTAAAGAGATGGGCGTACCAGACCATCTTATTTGTCTCTTGAGAAACTTATATGTGGGCCAAGAAGCAACAGTGAGAACTGGACACAGAACCACTGATTGGTTCAAAATTGGGAAAGGAGTCCGGCAAGGCTGTATACTGTCGCCTTGCCTATTTAACTTATATGCAGAGCACATCATGAGAAAGGCAGAGCTAGATGAATCAAAAGTTGGAATTAAGATTGCCGGAAGAAACATCAACAACCTAAGATATGCAGATGATACCACTCTAATAGCAGAAAGTGAAGAGGAACTAAAGAGCCTCTTGTTGCGAGTGAAGAAGGAGAGTGCAAAACGTGGGTTGAAACTAAACAATAAGAAAACCAAGATCATGGCATCTGGCCCTCTCAATTCCTGGCAAATAGATGGGGAAGAAATGGAGGTAGTGACAGATTTTATTTTCCTGGGCTCCAAGATCACTGCAGATGGGGACTGTAGCCAAGAAATTAAAAGACGCTTGCTCCTTGGGAGGAAAGCCATGGCAAATCTAGACAGCACACTAAAAAGCAGAGACATCACCCTGTCAACAAAAGTGCGAATTGTTAGATGTTTTGTGCCAGCCATGGCAGTTCCCCAAAAAGGTCATCAGATGGGAGCAAAGAGGCTTCTTTGCTTCCACTGATGGGTCAGGGGTCCCCGGCCCCTGCAGCCCTATTGGCGAGAGAGTTTTATGGTTAGGGAGGGGCTGAGACCCCCCATGAATACCTCTGCTCAAGGGGCTGCTCTTTGTTCTTGTCTCTTCTAGTCTAGTTCTGTTCTGTTGTTCTCTCTCACACGCAGGCATGGATGCCTCCATGCCAAGTAATTCTTTGTCTCTAATCTATCGTTGAATAAAGCTTCATATATATGATTGCATCTCTGCGTTCTGCCTTTCACTTGGAAGCACCTTAACGATCCATCGACCTCATGAGACCATCTCACAAGTTGGTAGCAGAGGATGGTTTAAGGCAACGCTTCCAAGCCAGCGGCTACTGCAAGATGTCTAAAGGTTCCAGCAAGAACCCATTTGAAACGGATTGCAGGAGGTCCCCAATTGTGACAAGAAGTCTTCAATCAAAGACAGCAGCCCTGCATCCACCCCCTGATGCGAGCTCCGCTCCAGGTGAGAGCACAGATGCGGCGCCAGGGACCCCTCTGCATGCCACAGAGAGAAGCATGGAAGGCTTGCAGTCTACCCAAGACTGCCCAGACGCAGCGGAAGCAGCCCGGGCCCAAGCCAAACGCCACGTGGGCCAGATGACTGAACAGGAACGCGAGGAGTTGCTCTTAACACTCCTTACAGCACAAAGGACGCCACAAGCCCCCCCACCAGGGATACCAGTGCAGAGGGACTCTGGACGCCGGGTAAGTCCTCCCCCACTGCCCACGAGGCCCCCCAACATGGCACCGGCCACCCTGAGTGACCCCGGGACCCCAGAGCTTTTGGCGTGAAATTTCCCGCCAAACTGTGACCTACAGCTTCCTGGGGCAACCGGAAGCAAGATGGCGGCCCCCAGGACAACCACATGGCCCGATACCAGAAACAAGATGGCGGCCCCCAGTATACCCACATGGTCTAATAAAGATAGGCCTCAACCAAGCCTGGAGGCCCAGCAATCTATAGCATCCAGCCAAAGTGGCACGGAAACCGCCTGGTCTTCCCCACCGGAAAGCCTCAAGGCTTTTGATGCCCACAATGCCTGCCCAGCCGAGAATGCTATAGCAGAGATTGGAGCAACTATCCGAACCCTGTTTGCAGCTCTGGAGGCCAAAACGACCGCAGCCTTAACATCGGGGATAGCCAGCCTCCCTAGCCACCCAAGGCCTCCAATCCTCTCCCCAGAGCCTAACTGCCGGGAGGGGTCCAGCCTGGAGCCTCCCAACTATGAACCCCCGGGGCCTCCCACCTTCTCTTCAGGTCTTCAGGACAAGCGATGGGCTTCTCAAGGCAATCCACGGCATCTCTGGGCCATCCCTGCCCCATCTTGCAATCCTCGCCCTCCGGTGAGTGTTCCAGTGCCAGGGGAGCTTCAGGAAGAATATTCAGGGCTTCTGCCGGCCGGCAGACTTGGGCACCGCCCTCCCCCGGATCACATGATTTCCGAGCATGCCCAGTCGGGGCCATTCAACCCTGAGCAGGGGCAGTCCAAAAATCAGAGAAAAATACCACCAACTGCCACCAGAGGGATCCCTCTACCATTCACCTCAATGGACAGCTCTCAGATGTTTGCAAATGGGGATAGGACCAACAAGAACTCTTTTTTACCTGCCTCTCCCCTCCCAAATGATTTTAAAAAACTGCAACTTGGGGGGGAGAATTACAACAGTTGGAATAGAGATGTGCAGGTATGTCTATTAAAGGATGGGACTCTAGAGATGGTTCTGAATCCCCCACCTCTTGCCTGGGGACCCCAAGAAGAGTGGCGTCATAGACAAGCATACACCACTCTGCTGAGCTCACTGGATGGCAACCTGTTCTCCAGCATTCCAGATAGACTCACAGCTGGTGAAGTTTGGCGGTTATTATACAATTTATTCAACAGCGACAGCATCGGTTCGATCACCAGACTTACAACTGAGTTTTACTCCTCCAGACTGAGGTTTGGAGCTAGCATGCCTGAACATCTTGGAAAATTGAAAACACTCAGGGCAGAACTGATGTCCAGAGACCACCCTGTAACTGATGCGAACATGGTCGCCATCATTCTGGCTTCCCTGGACAGAAGTTGGAGCAGCTTCATTGTTTCACTGGAGGGGACAACGAAGGAAGCCATGACTCTGTCCTACCTCACAGGGAGACTCATCGAAGAAGATAGAAGGCGAAGAGATGCAGGAGAATACGCCAGAGTCACCACTCAGCAAGCCAGAAGGGGGCGCCACAACTCAGAGCAGGTTAATGCTCTACTTAAGTGTTTCATCTGTGGCTCTGAGGGACATCTGAAGAAAGACTGCCCCCATCACCAACAAGGCCCCAAGCGCGGCCCCAATCAAGGAAGGGACAAGGGGCAAGGAAGGGGGCGTGGCGGGGGCGGAGGTAGTGCCAGGGGCAATTTTGTGCATACCTGTTCTCTCACCCCCACCACAAAGGCTGACAGCCCCACTGACTTATGGTTACTGGACTCTGGAGCTTCATCTCACATTACCAATATGAGTCAAGGGTTTAAAAGGTTAAAGAAAATTAACTCATCTGTCAAGGTGGCAAATGGTGATAAGGCTTTAGTTGTTGGGGAGGGCACTGTCTCTGTACCCGGGCTAGGAAAAGTTGAAGGGGTATTGCATGCTCCCTCCATTGCCAACAACCTATTAAGCATTATCAAATTATGTGACGATGACAAGGTGGAAGTTTTATTTCGCAAAGGGGGAGGTCATGTCACCCGGAACCAGAGGGTCATTGGAAGTATTGCCATCATAAATGGTTTGCCATACTTCTCCCCTGAGAACCCACCCACCTCAGAAGGGGCCTGCGCACGGAATGATAGAAAGCCCCCACAGCCAGCCCCAAGGCTGTTTAAGGAGCGCAAGGCCGAAGCGGTTGCACCCAAGCCACCTCCGCCAGCACCGCTCAAGGCAACCAGAGCCAAGAGGGTGTCAGTGGGGAAGCCGCTCCATGATAAGTGTGCCCATCTCTTACACAGAAGATTAGGTCATGCGAGCTTCCCTGTAGTTAAAAAGATGGGAGAATTTGCTGAAGGAGTCCAGCTCAAGGATTGTGAGGTATTCCTGGACTGTGCCATTTGCAAGAAGACAAAGAGGAAGGCTGCCCCCATCCCTAAGGTGTCACTGCGTAAGGCCCAATACCCGTACCAACTAGTACATGTTGATTTGGTTGGGCCTTTCACACCATCCCTAGGGAAAAGACAGTATTTTCTCACTGCCGTAGATGATTTTTCACGATACGGCCACGTGTATACCCTCACAGAAAAATCCGAAGACTTTGACGCCATAAAGTCACTGTACAACTTTGTAGAGACCCAGTACAAGACCAAGATCGCACAACTGCAGAGCGATAGCGGGGCTGAGTTCATGTCCCGAAAATTTCAGGACTGGGTAAGGCGTAAGGGCATCCGCCATTTTCTTACTGCGCCATTCACCCCTGCTCAAAATGGCGTAGCAGAGAAAAGAAATGGAATCCTGCAAACTATGATGCGTAGTCTGATTGCGGACGCTGGGGTCGCAGAATCATACTGGGCAGAGGCGGTGCACTACGCCAATTACACCTTAAACCGCACCTGGAGCAGTGTTGTGGACCAGACCCCATATTTCCTGGTCCACGGTAGGAAACCAAGTCTGGGACATTTACGTGTGTTTGGCTCTTACGCATGGGTGCACATGCCCAAGCAGCTGCGGAAGAAGGGGAGATCTGTCTCCCAGAGACTGAGGTTCTTGGGCTATACTCCTGGCTCCAAGGCATATCATTTCCTGGGAGAAGGGGGCAGGACTGTGACTTCCCAATCTGCCTCCTTCGAAGAGGACTCCAATTGGACCCAGATCCACTCGAATGATCTGAGCCCATATGTCAACCGACCCAGCAAGGACACACCGACCACGACATCACCTGAGACGACCACATACCCTGCCACCGACGAAAGTGAGGAACAAGACGAAGATGTCATCCTACCTGGATCAGATGGGGAGGATGAGCCGTCCAGTCCCATGGAGGAAGACACGCCGTCTTCACCCCCAGCGACGCCTCAGAGACCCACGGAAGAAAAGGGCGGTGAGTGGCAGAAGGTAAGGAGGTCAAAGCGGTCCAACAAAGGGATCCCGCCAAAGAGAATTGACATTGGGCACATCGCGTCCGTCAACAGTGTTGTGGTCACCCCAAAATCCTTCTCTGACATCCAGGAGCTGCCCATCGAAGAACAGGAGAAATGGCAGCTCGCGATATGCTAATTGGGTCTGCCAGTACCTTCCCCCTTTGTGATGTATTTCCTATCCTGCTCATGATGCTGTACTAGGATCCACCCCTTCTGGGTTGGACTTCCTCCTTCTCCTTGCTCCCTTGTGTTCCATGCTCCATTGTAACATCTGAACACAAGCCATGCGGACAGTAATCCTGTTACTGTCTTTTGACCTTAAAGCTCCGTCCAGTTTCACCTGACCACACCTTCTCTGCTGTAACCACCTTCTACATGCAAAATAAAGGTATTTCAGATGAACCAGGTGCTTTATGAGTTCACTGTCTGGAAAGGGCCGTTAAATGTGACTAAATTCGCTTAAACAGACCAATAAGTGTCTTAACAAGGAATTATATTCGCAATACAACTGCCTGTCCCTGAACGGTCAAAAGACAGTAACAGGATTACTGTCCGCATGGCTTGTGTTCAGATGTTACAATGGAGGATGGAACACAAGGGAGCAAGGAGAAGGAGGAAGTCCAACCCAGAAGGGGTGGATCCTAGTACAGCATCATGAGCAGGATAGGAAATACATCATAAAGGGGGAAGGTACTGGCAGACCCAATTAGCATATTATAATTTCCCAAGAACAGCCACGTGGTGGCAGCACAGAGATTCATTATCACCACTACTATTTGTTATTGCACTGTTTCCTCTGTCAACAATACTGAATAACTAAGGACATGGCTATCAAAAAACATCATCTGAAATAGAATTGCTGCTGAACACTGTCCGTATATATAGCCAAGATATTGCAATGGAGTTTGGCTTGGACAAATATGCCACACTTACTCTCAAACAAGGAAAAATAGTGAAAACTGAAGGAATCAAGATGCCTTACGAAAATAACATTAATGTCAATGCTGCAAACATTGACATGTTTTTGCACTGACAATATAAGAGGCAGCCTTTTGCTTTAACTGTTTGGTTTTGAATCACTAAAGAGCAGGAGAAATGCAACCCGGATGTTTTGACAAGATAAGGGATAGCCTCTTCAGAAGGGAAGGGAAACTTCATGTGTTAAATTAATTGGTAAATGTGATTCATGACATGTAAATAAGGGAGGGAAATTCTGTATGATGTGGTGTGTCAAGGGGAGGAGAATTCAGATTCTGGCATCCATCCATGAGTGCCGATGCTCTGTTCTGCTCATTATAGACTTTTTTAGAATAAATAATCATGCAGTGCTCTTTGATGTGTCTTTTTAATCGGAACCATGACATCATGCCAGAATCTTCTTTCTTTGAAACATGCTGGGAGTCCTGAGCCCCTGCCACCGTCTCTAGTCAGGAAGATAAGCTGGCAAAGATTCAGGGAAGAATCCTCACCATGGGAAGAGAAAGCCTGGCTGCTGGCAAAACCTCAGAGGAGGGAGCAATAGACGGCTTGCTGTGGGAAGATGAGTTTGGGGAGATCTCCAACCCTCAGCAGCTATTAGGTCATTGGCTGTTGTGAATAATTTGTCCTTGTAGGGTAGCCTCTGGGCGGTGTGCGATGCCCACTTGCAGAACTCAGAAGCTGCATTCTACTGCTTCTGAAATGTCTTTGATATATGGCAGGGTGTGCCATGTAGTTGGTCTTGTGCCTTGTTTCTTCCTTTCTCTCCCCACTGTGTTGCACAGACATCTTGTAACAAATGATTGTGGGTACCCATTCTGCCTGAATTGTTCATGTAGGTACCTGGCCTCCAGCCGTTTGGCTTGCTAGGTGCTACAGTGGGTTCTCACCCTGTTGTATAGTATTCTGATGCAACTCTTTTTGTGTGACTTTTTAAAAAACTTTATGCAAATATATTCACTAAGGCATGTACTTGGAAACTTTAAGATTGCCAAGCTCACTACAAAGGGTATGCTTATAAAGTCAGACAATACGTTTCTATGTACATGCCTTAGTGATAGACATTTCCATTGCATCCTGGAAAGTTCAACAGACTGAAAATTTTATTGGGTCCGCTTTTACATTATTCTGTAAATTATTGAAAAGACTAATTGCATTAAGGAATTGATTGATAAATTATAAAAAGGATAACACTACTACTCTCTTGGCAGGTAGGTGTTTGAGACCGCTTGCGTCAAGGCCCTGAGCGCCAACCTCACAACCGCCCCTCCTTCTTTTCCCCCTTCTCTCTCTCTCTGTTGCAGCCTTCCATCTTCTTTTCCTCCCCCCCCCACGAGCTTGCAATACCCCTCACGGCGTCTCCCGGGGCTCGAGACTTTTCCCCCTCTCCTCTTCCCGAAGTGGCCTCCTGGATGCACAGGGTCACGGCAGCAAGGCCAGTGCATGGGTGCGACTTTATTTCCTCCCAGAGGACACTCCCCAGGACCGAAGGAGCGACCATGGCGAGGTGGGACCGCTGTGTCTTCCCGGAGGGAGTGGAGGGGGGGTTTCAGGGTGAGTGTGTCTGCTGGCTGGCCAGCAGGGCCCTGGAGACAGTGGGATTCGCCCGGGATGGTGTGTATGCCCGCACCCAGCCTGCCGTATTTAGGAAAGCAGGGGCATAAAGGAAAATAAATAAAGGTTATTCTTTTATAAATGGTACCAAATGTAACACCAAATGTAACACCAATGAATTGTATCAAATGTAACACTAAGATGTGGGGGCCATCTATTTCCTGCTTAGACAGAGAATTCACACATGGTAATCAACAAAGTTCTTTTGAAATGTTAAAAAGGATACTCACCTCAAGAAGGTGAGTAAAACAAGATAGTGTAGTGACGGATGTAAGGAAGTTGTTACAATAAGTCTTTTGGAAGTAAAGGTTCAAAGAAGATCTTTTAGAAATGTAAATGACTTCAAAGACTAACTTAAGTTTCTCAAGGGGGGGCATGTATCGAGAAAAGAAAGTATAAATGCTTGCTTTGAAACTTGCTCAGCGCGCTCTTCGAACCCAATCCAACTTGGGAAGGGTCTAAGAGGCCACGTTTGCAAACGTTTTCTTTCTTTATTATTTTCTTTATTATTTTCAATTTCTTTTCAATAAATCTTTGTTTTTGTTAACCAGACTTGTCTTTGAGTTGTGAGTATCAAATTTTGGGTTTTTAAATCTCACAATCTTGGCGACCAAACGTGGGGCTTGAAAGAGCCTCTTGGGGGGAGCTGTTCTCAGTAAAGCCCAGGGGCGCGCCTGTTGATTTCAACTGCCTGGAGTTGTCTGAGATATAGCTTCCCTTTGCAGGCTCCGAGCCAAACTAAATTAACAATTCTGGTCTACAAAATCAAAGAATAGGAAAAAAAAGGAAGAGAGTCAACAACTGAGGCCCAGGACCAGGTAACCCAGTGCACTGGCCCAGGTAAGAAACTTTTGCCCCGAAGGAGGGAAACACGCAATTGTACCTGGGTGGTCAGGAGAGCGATTGTGGGAGGTTTCTGCGATAATGGCTGTGTGAGTGTGATGGGCTGTGTTCTGGGAACACTGGTAAGTCCAAAGCGAGTGCAGACCTGAAAGGTTGCATTTCCTTAACCCGCAAGGGGAAAGGACAGCCTGAAGGGAAGCGAACTGGTGTTGAAAATTTTGAGTGGCCATAAAATCGAGAACCTCAGGGAACCATAATCAGGGAAACTCTCAAAGAAGATGGGCAATTGTTGTAGTTGTTGTTGTAAACCTAAAGAAAAGAAAATTCAAAGAAATAAAAGTAAGTTTTTCTTCTATCTTTTTCTTTTAATCTAGCTCTTTGGACTATTCAATTCCCTTTGTCAAAGGTGAGGTGAGGAGGGTGCTACTTTTCCCCTCCCCCTTTACACCTGCAAAAGACCCCAGGTTCAAAATTCCTTTTAGTCTTTCCCCACTGTCTTTTGAAGTTGGTGGGATAAATTGGAGGTAACCATAAATGTTTTTCCCCCTTTTTAATTAAAAGGGGAGACCTGTTTTGGCCAAAACTCCAAATTGATATGTGTTTTTGTTTTGTTATATATATATATATATATTTGGACATTTGGAACATTAAGCTTGGACTTGGAATGGTGAGAAAAATAGGAGATGGTTAAAGGGCCCTATAGAAACCATGTTCTGTTGGAATCACCTCATGATTTTTCTCACGTCTTGCAGGACAAGCCATATGTCTAAATAAATGTTGTTTTAATAGTATCTGTGTATATATGTCTGTCTGTGTTGTTCTGTGTTATTTCCAAGACTTGGAAGAGGGTCAAAATCCTCTCTAATAACAACAAACAAAAAGGCCTTATTTAACAATGTATGGTTTCTCTGGAGAAAGTATGAAATGAAATTTTTGTATGTGAAATTGTTTATGCAAGTAGTCAGAATGGAAGTGAATGAGTTAATTTGCTGATATGTAAATGTGTGTGTTAGCCTTCAAACATCACTCACCCCCACCAGTCCCAGGCTGTGAAAGGAATAGTAAATTGCAGATTTTATTGTTGTAAAAGTAAATGAAAAACACACACACAATGAGACAAGTTTCATGGACAATGTGTGAGAGAATTTATGGAAAATGCATGTGAAGGAGAGCAAAAAATTTTAGTGGTGAGATTTTTGTAAAAATTTCTTTTACTCTTTTTCTCCTGTCTCTTTCTCTTCCCCCCTCCCCTGTTACTTTAAGAGAGAGAGAGAGAGAGAGAGAGAGAAAAGAGGGGGGGTGGATGTGAAATTTAATGCCCACTCTTGCAGTTTCAGCTTGCCATTTTTTTTACTTGAAAGAGGAGAGATTAATTGTTAGACAATCTTTTTTGGAAATTGTGTTTTAATTAGACCTATATATATATTCATCAACCAAAAGAAATTACTTTGAATTGTTTTGCTTAGATATGTAAGTTTTAACCTACCTGATGGAAATTTGTTTCCATCTGATTGGAATAGGATTAAATTGGAAAATAATACCTAAGAGCATTGAAGGAATTGTAATTCAACCCTTGTTTAAAACAAAGGAGTTGAGAAAATTTTGGGGATTATATATGAGCTATGCTGTTTTGATTAAAGATTTGTATTGAAAACTGTTAGAAAAGGAGCCTAATGTTAACAAGCTCTAACAGTTTGGTGAGTGCTCCTTTGTTGGCTCTTCACTAGGTAATTTGTTTGTAAATATAGGCAAAGAAATGGCTTGGGGGAGATTTTGACCCAGAAGTGGGGGAAAAGAGGCAGCCAGTGGCATTTTTGTCTAAAATTGACATTTGGGGAAGTCTTGGTGGTTAGCATTTCTTGTTAAGTGTGGGTAATTTTAAATCAGAAAGCCGAAAGGAGGTATCCACTTGCTCATAGCAAAGTAGTTGGGAAAACAAAAAGAAAAAGAAGAAAAAAAAGACACAATGAAGGTGGGATACTAAATGGAAAGAAAATGGAAGTGGAAGCTGGGAGAATTTCCCTCCCTTAATCAGCACTAACCTGTGGATTTTATGCCTTACAACAGGCTCTGAGATTGTTAATAAAGGAAAAGAGGGAACATGGGCATTAACCACAAATTTAGTAGGGAAAGTATGTTATGAAAGACAAAGAAAGAATAGGAAAGTAGCAGTAGGAGACATGATTTGCTTGGCTGTATGGAACAATGACAGTTGGTGGGGAGGAAGTGGAATATCAAAGAAAGAGACATTAAGTGAAATAATTGAGATGGCTTATTTAAAAGATCCTGAAAACGACACCCTGGACTGGGTAGCCCCGGAAAGTATGTATTGGATATGTGGAAAATATGCCTATGGGTATCTACCCAAGGGGTGGTATGGATCTTGTATCTTAGGAATAATAAAGCCAAGTTTTTTCCTTCTCCCCATCGAACAAAAACAATTGCTGGGACTAACTGTATATGATGATTTATCAGATAAAGTCCGAGAGAAAAGAACCATACAACCAAGCAATATGAAAATTGGAATCTGGAAAGATGATGATTGGACTCCAGAGAAGATCATCAACTATTATGGACCAGCTACATGGGCGGAAGGTGGCACTTTAGGTGCCAGAGAGCCCACCTATATTCTAAATAGGGTAATTAGGCTACAAGCAGTGCTTGAAGTAATTACAAATGACACTGTAAGTACTCTAACGCATTTAGCTAAGGAAAGTGTAAAGTCTCGAACTTACATTATGCAGAATCGGTTAGCCTTAGACTACTTATTAGCTCAAGAAGGAGGTGTGTGTGGAAAATTTAATCTGAGCAATTGCTGCATTGAAGTAGATGAGAGTGGTATGGTAGTAAAGTAAATTACAGACAAAATGATAAAATTAGCTCATGTCACAGTCCAAACCTGGAAGGGGTTGACCTTAGATGGGGTAAATAATTGGTTTGGAGGGTGGTTTGCAAATTGGAAAGAACTAGCAAAATTTGCAATACTAGGATTCTTGGCTATTATGTTTTTACCATGTTTGATTCCTCTCATACAAATACTAATAAGACGAACAATGAAAAGTATGACTTTAATAACAACTTCAGTTGAAAATGGGAAGAAAGAAACAATGTTAATAATGAAGGTAGGAAAACAAGGGTTGGGGAAAGAAGATTCAGAATACAATAACTTGCTTCCACACAAATTTGAAAAAAAAAATTAGGAAATGATGAATTCCTAAAAGTATAAAAGAATAATTCAGGTAGAAGAGAAAAAGGGTGGAATTAAAGGAAAATAAATAAAGGTTTGTTGTTGTTGTTGTTAGCTGCGAAGTCGTGTCCGACCCATCGCGACCCTATGGACAACATTCCTCCAGGCCTTCCTGTCCTCTACCATCTTCTGGAGTCCATTTAAGCTCATGCCTACTGCTTCAATGACTCCATCCAGCCACCTCATTCTCTGTCGTCCCCTTCTTCTATTGCCCTCAATCTTTCCCAGCATTAGGCTCTTCTCCAGTGAGTCCTTCCTTCTCATTAGGTGGCCAAAGTACTTGAGTTTTAGCTTCAGGATCTGGCCTTCTAAAGAGCAGTCAGGGTTGATCTCCTCTAGGACTGACCGGTTTGATCGCCTTGCAGTCCAAGGGACTCGCAGGAGTCTTCTCCAGCACCATAGTTCAAAGGCCTCAATTCTTTGGCGCTCAGCCTTTCTTATGGTCCAACTTTCACTGCCATACATTGCAACTGGGAAGACCATAGCCTTGACTATACGCACTTTTGTTGACAGGGTGATGTCTCTGCTTTTTAGTGTGCTGTCTAGATTTGCCATAGCTTTCCTCCCCAGGAGCAAACGTCTTTTAATTTCTTGGCTACAGTCCCCATCTGCAGTGATCTTGGAGCCCAGGAAAATAAAATCTGTCACTACTTCCATTTCTTCCCCATCTATTTGCCAGGAATTGAGAGGGCCAGATGCCATGATCTTGGTTTTCTTAATGTTAAGTTTCAACCCACGTTTTGCACTCTCCTTCTTCACCCGCAACAAGAGGCTCTTTAGTTCTTCTTCACTTTCTGCCATTAGAGTGGTATCATCTGCGTATCTTAGGTTGTTGATATTTCTTCCGGCAATCTTAATTCCAACTTTTGATTCATCTAGCCCTGCCTTTCTCATGATGTGCTCTGCATATAAGTTAAATAGGCAGGGCGACAGTATACAGCCTTGCCGGACTCCTTTCCCAATTTTGAACCAATCAGTGGTTCCATGTCCAGTTCTCACTGTTGCTTCTTGACCCGCATATAGGTTTCTCAAGAGACAAATAAGATGGTCTGGTACTCCCATCTCTTTAAGAACTTGCCACAGTTTGTTATGATCCATACAATCAAAGGCTTTAGCATAGTCAATGAAGCAGAAGTAGATGTTTTTCTGGAACTCCCTAGCTTTCTCCATGATCCAGCGTATGTTGGCAATTTGATCTCTAGTTCCTCTGCCTCTTCGAAATCCTGCCTGTACTTCTGGTAGTTCTCGATCCACATACTGCTGAAGTCTAGCTTGTAGGATTTTAAGCATGACTTTACTAGCATGAGAAATGAGTGCAATGGTGCGATAGTTTGAACATTCTTTGGCACTGCCTTTCTTTGGAATTGGAATGTAAACTGATCTTTTCCAATCCTGTGGCCACTGTTGAGTTTTCCAAATTTGCTGGCAAATTGAGTGTAGCACTTTTACTGCACTGTCTTTTAAGATTTTGAATAGCTCAGCTGGAATACTGTCACCTCCACTAGCTTTGTTGTTGCTCAGCTTTTCTAAGGCCCACTTCACTTCACATTCTAGGATGTCTGGCTCGAGGTCAGTGACCACCTCATTGTGATTATCAGGGACGTTAAGCTCATTCTTGTATAGTTCTTCTGTGTAATTTTGCCACCTCTTCTTAATCTCTTCTGCCTCTGTTAGGTCCCTGCCATTTTGGTCCTTTATCATGCCCATTTTTGCATTAAACGTTCCCTTCATCTCTCCAATTTTCTTGAAAAGATCTCTGGTCCTCCCTATTCTATTGTTTTCTTCTATTTCTTTGCACTGTTCATTTAAGAAGGCATTCTTATCTCTTCTAGCTATTCTCTGGAATTCTGCATTCAATTGGGCATATCTATGTTTTTCTCCCTTGCCTTTCGCTTCCCTCCTTTCCTCAGCTATTTGCAAAGCTTCCTCAGACAGCCATTTTGCTTTCTTGCATTTCTTTTTCTTTGGGATGGTTTTGGTTGCTACCTGTTGTACAATGTTGCGAACCTCTGTCCATAGTTCTTCAGGCACTCTGTCTATCAGATCTAATTCCTTAAATCTATTTGTCACCTCTACTGTATATTCAACAGGGATATGATTTAATTCATACCTGACTGGCCTAGTGCTTTTCCCTACTTTCTTCAGTTTAAGCCTAAACTTTGCAAGGAGAAGCTCATGGTCTGAGCCACAGTCAGCTCCTGGTCTTGTTTTTACTGACTGTATAGAGCTTCTCCATCTTGGGCTGCAGAGCATATAGTCAATCTGATTTCTGTGTTGACCGTCTGGTGATGTCCATGTGTAGAGCCGTCTCTTGGGTTGTTGGAAAAGAGTGTTTGCTATGACCATCGTATTCTCTTGACAAAATTCTATCAGCCTGTGCCCTGCTTCATTTTGTACTCCAAGGCCAAACTTGCCTGTTATTCCGGTTATCTTTTGGCTTCCTACTTTAGCATTCCAATCCCCCATGATGATAAGGACATCATTTTTTGGTGTTAGTTCTATAAGGTGCTGTAGGGCTTCGTAGAACCGGTCAATTTCATCCTCTTCAGCAGTGGTGGTTGGGGCATAGACTTGGACTACTGTGATATTGAATGGTTTGCCTTGGATTCGAACTGAGATCATTCTGTCATTTTGAGGATTGTATCCCAGTATTGCTTTTCCTACTCTTTTATTGACTATGAAGGCTACTCCATTTCTTCTGAGGGATTCTTGTCTGCAGTAGTATACCTGATGGTCATCTGAGTTAAATTCACCCATTCCTGTCCATTTTAGTTCGCTGATACCTAAGATGTCGATGTTCAGTCTTGTCATCTCTTGTTTGACCACGTCCAGCTTTCCTTGATTCATGGATCTTACATTCCAGGTTCCTATGGAGAAAAAAATCTTTACAGCATCAGACTTTCCTTTCACCACCAGACACATCCACAGCTGAGCGTCTTTTCGGCTTTGGCCCAGTCGCTTCATTCTTTCTGGCGCTACTAGTAATAGTCCTCTGCTCTTCCCCAGTAGCATATTGGACGCCTTCCGACCTGAGGGACTCATCTTCCAGCGTCATATCGTTTTGCCTTTTGGTACTGTCCATAGGGTTTTCATGGCAAAGATACTGGAGTGGTTTGCCATTTCCTTCTCCAGTGGATCACGTTTTGTCAGAACTCTCGGCTATGACCTGTCCGTCTTGTGTGGCCCTGCACGGCATAGCTCATAGCTTCATTGAATTACGCAAGCCCCTTTGCCACGACAAGGCAGTAATCCATGAAGGGGAAATAAAGGTTATTCTTTTATAAATGGTACCAAATGTAACACCAAATGTAACACCAATGAATTGTATCAAATGTAACACTAAGATGTGGGGGCCATCTATTTCCTGCTTAGACAGAGAATTCACACATGGTAATCAACAAAGTTCTTTTGAAATGTTAAAAAGGATACTCACCTCAAGAAGGTGAGTAAAACAAGATAGTGTAGTGACGGATGTAAGGAAGTTGTTACAATAAGTCTTTTGGAAGTAAAGGTTCAAAGAAGATCTTTTAGAAATGTAAATGACTTCAAAGACTAACTTAAGTTTCTCAAGGGGGGGCATGTATCGAGAAAAGAAAGTATAAATGCTTGCTTTGAAACTTGCTCAGCGCGCTCTTCGAACCCAATCCAACTTGGGAAGGGTCTAAGAGGCCACGTTTGCAAACGTTTTCTTTCTTTATTATTTTCTTTATTATTTTCAATTCCTTTTCAATAAAACTTTGTTTTTGTTAACCAGACTTGTCTTTGAGTTGTGAGTATCAAATTTTGGGTTTTTAAATCTCACAGGCGTGGGTCCCTGCAGCCAGGAACCCGGGAAGGGTGCAGCAGGTTGGACCGCCCAACCAGCCCGCCTGTCAGCTGGGAAGGCGAGAGGCCGGCAGCGGCTCTTGGCGCAAGCCGGTCTCGGCTCTGCCTGCCTGAAGGTGATCTTTACTTACATCAAGCTTCCTTCCACCCCCACCCCGCTTCGGTCTCCTCGTCACAGGCGCGCCACTTCTCATCTCGGGGGGAGGAGCATCGGGGGCTTGTCCCCATTTCCATCAGTGGAGTTCCGTGTTCACCTGGGGCGTCTTGAACTTGTGGAGAGGCTTCGCGGGGCGTTAACCCTTTGCGTGCCACATGCGCTCCGGCTGCGGAGGGATGCCCAAAGGAGGCAGTGGTGCCCCTGCTCGGTTTCAAGGGGAGATTTTTCTTGGAAGAGCCTTTCCTGGGGTGGGATCGGCGCCCGCAGAGGAATCCGAGGCAGCAGGTCTGCGCGCAGGGTGGGAGAGCAAGCGAGGGTCTTGCTGAGGCAGGAGGAGCGCGGTGAGGTGGTCTCCCATCACTGCCTTCGCTCACTGGGAGGAGGGCGGCCAGTCCCGGGGGGGGGGCGCCAGTTCCTGGGACTTTTGCTTTTACTCGCTTTTTGCACCGCTGCGCTTTGCACGACTCACCCCTCAAGGGGATTCCAGTTCTCGCTTTTCCCCTTTGCAAAACAGGCTTCAATTGAGCTGCGCTCTGACTTCGGGTGCTGTTCCTTGGGAATCCTCTCCCCCCCTAAAAAGCAGGGCTTTTACTCGCTTTTCGTGCTGCCATGCTTTGCATGACTCACCCTTTCGCAGCGCGAAAAGCGAGTAAAAGCCCTGCTTTTTTTTGGAAGGGGGGAGAGTGGATTCCCAAGGAACGGCACCCGAAGTCAGAGCACAGCTCAATTGAAGCCCATTTTGCAAAGGGGAAAAGCGAGAACTGGAATCCCCCTTGAGGAGTGAGTCGTGCAAAGCACTGAGCCGCACTGTGGCTGAGAGGTGGTGGGCGATGGAGAAGAAGCAAGCCTTGGTGGGTGCCAGTAGCAGCGGCGGCATCCCCGAGAGTTTATCCAGGCTCTGGACGGATGTTATGGGGATCTTGGTGAGTGGCTGCCCTACGGAGATGGGAAAGGTGACCTGGGTGGTGCGTTGGGGGCTTTGGCATCCTCTTTTGAAAAGGTACTCGGGAACAAAATGGGCCAGCCCGAAGAGTCCTTGCTAGCGGGAGGGGGCTGCTGGTGGGGGGGAGAGTGTTGGATCGGGTGCACTGGTGGCGGGGGGGGGAAAACGTTTGTCCAGAAGCAGCACCTCTTCCTTTGCATGCTGATGCTGCTTCTTGGCCATCCCGATCCTGCTTAGCTCGAGCAACCCACCCAGGAGGTTGTTGGGCGAGTTAGGAAATCCTGGCAGTTTGTTTTGTTTTGGTTCCCGAAGCCCCCTTTCTTGTTCTGCAATGGAAGGGGACAGTTTTGGGTGGGTTAAATGTATGCGCTGAAAGCGGCACTGATCCTGGCGCATCTGCTGAGCCCCGAAGAAGCATTTATCACCTGGAAAGCAGCACGGCAGGTCACACAGGCAGCCCTCGGCCCCACCCCTCCCCTCCACACCTCCAAATCAATCTCCGAGAGGCGTTACCTCACAAGAGCCTCAACTCTGACCATTGATTGGTTTGCTATCCCTTCAGTCAACTCCCTTGTCAAGCGGCTTGTAATTGCGTGGTGCCGTTAAACTCTTGCGCTGAGCGGGAGGGTGTGCCGCCATGGCTCTTGCTCTCTGATAGGCTGCAGGGGCCACCACATTGGGGAGGGCTATTTTATGATGGGGGCGGGTGAGAGAGAGAGAGAGACAGGAGGGGGGGTTATGGCGGGAGAAACGAAAATGCTTCTGAGTGGCCTCATCATGGCTGCCGCCTCCCGTTACAAGTTGTGGTTCTTTCGATCCTGAGCTCATGTTGATTTCTTAACCAGAAATCCCCCATCAGATTATATTTCTTATCATTAGGAGCATGTCTTCTTGTGACAGTTTGTGCTATACCGAGTATTAATTTTCCTCAATTTCTGTCTGTAAAGTGATTTGAGGGGCGTGGTTGCTTGGATTATGATAGAAGTGTTAAAGTTAAGTGGGCATCAGGTTTCTTGAAGGAAGGAAGGAAGGAAGGAAACAACAATGTGTGAGGGAGGGAAGGAGGAAGGGACAAAGAGGGAGGGAAGGAAGGAAAGAAGGAAGGAACAATGGGAGAGAGGGAGGGAGAGATAGAAAGAGAGATGGAGAGAAAGAGAGAAATAGGGAGAGAGAGGAAAAGAGAGAGGAGAGAGAGAGAAATAGAGGGAGAGAGGGAGAGAAATAGGGAGAGAGAGAAAAAGGGAGAGAGAGAAAGAAAGAGGGAGGGAGAGAGAAATAGAGATAGGGAGAGAGAGAAAGAGAGGGAGAGAGAGAAGGAGAAAGAAAGGGAGAGAGAGAGAAATAGAGCAAGAGAGGAAGAGAAAGAGAGGGAGGGAGAGAGAGAGAGGGAAAGAGAGAAGGGAGAGAGAAAGGGGGGAGAGAGGGAGAGAGAGAGAAATAGAGATAGGGAGAGAGAGAAAGAGGGAGAGAGAGAAGGAGAAAGAAAGAGGGAGGGAGAGAGAAAGAGAGAGAGAGAGTGAGAGAGAGAGAGAGTGAGAAAGAAGAAGAGACAGAGAAGGAGAGAGAAAGAGGGAGAGAGAGAAATAGAAAGAGTGAGAGGGAGAGAGAGAGGGAGAGAGAAATGGAGAGAAAGAGATTAAATTAGCAACATGGTGGTTAAGTGAATCTGGTTTCCCCACTAACATTGCTTGTCAGAAGGTTGCAAAAGGCGATCACATGACCCTGGGACACTGTGACCATCATAAATATGAATCAGTTGCCAAGCATCCGAATGTGAATCACATGACCCTGGGGATGCTGCAATGGTCATATGTGTGAAAATGGTCATAAGTCACTTTTTTCAGTGCCGTTGTACCTTCAAACAGTCACTAAGTGAACTGTTGTAAGTCAAGGACTTCCCTTTTTGGGGGGTCAAGTTTTTGACACCTTGCTGGGCGAATGGTGGTACTCGGATATTGCCTTATCCTAAAAGTGGTACAATGGGTGAAAAGGTTGAAAAGCCCTGTTATAGAGGTTTTTTGTTTTTTGTTTTTATCTTTTATCTTTTATCTTTTACTTTTTAAACTTATTTTGTCTTTTGGCTATTTTTTTCCCCTTTTAAATGTGTTGGGAATGGATACTTTGTGTCGCCTGGTGGCTACATTGAGAATTTCTTTTCACTTTCTTTTGCCTGGAGCTGATTTAGATTAGAAGTTTGGCTGTATGCCCAGACATTCCTTATCTAAAACCTTGAAATTTTCTTGAGAAAAGCCTTGCCTTTGCTTTATTTGGCCTCACAAGACAGACTATATTGATAAATAAATGGTACTTGGAGCCATCTGCTCCCTTGGATTATAATTATTGTGTTTTGGAAGTATAACAAGCTGTCTTAGAAGAACTGGAAATGAAGAAATTTTTCTGAATAGAATTTGGTGGACTATAATCTTGATATTTTTGCCTTTTTCTTTTTATCCTTTTTATTCTGGGAGGGTTTTTTTTCCTTTTTTCCTCCTTTTCCTCCTTTTTTCATTATTCTTTCCTCCTTTTTCTCCTGTTGCTATTTTTTACCTTTTTCTTTTCTTTTTATTTTTACCTATTTTTGTGGATTTTCCATCCTACCAATAGGAGCTTACTGGATTATAAAATCTGGCCATTTGGCTACCTTGTGGATTACAATATAAGATATAGAGACAAAGATGAGCACTTCAAACCTATCTAAACTTGGGGAAAAAGGATCTCCCGCCCCTGCCTCGACTTCTGCAAGTCCAGTATATCAAAAATCAATCACAACAATGCTGCAGCAAGAAAAAATGGATGCTCAACAAAAAGACACTCAGGCAATTTTGCAAGCAATTGCAGCTCAGACGGCATCCTCGACAAAAAAAACTGTGAAGACTTGAAAAATGATCTTGATAAAATGAATAAAAAAATTATTAACATAGATTCTCAAAATGAAAATTTTAAACAATTACAGATAATCAACAAAGGATAAAAAAAATAGAAGATAAGCCAGTGGAAGTTGACCAGAAATTAGAATCCTTAAAAGATGAAAATGAATAATTGGCCCAAATAAATGGAGAATTGGAAGATTCTCTGGTGGTGATAGAGATGGAGTGAGCTTCATATTTTTTTTTAAGATTTCAAAATATAATAGAAGAACAAGGAAGAGGACCTCCTAGACCTGATAACTGAGCTACTTGCAGATGTTCTAGGAATGGGGAAGACCCAAATGGAAGGAGAATTGGACCAGGTCTACAGAGTTAACTCAAACTATGCTAGAAGAAATAAAGTGCCCAGAGAAGTCCATGTTAGATTTCTTAAAAGATCCATAAGAGATGAGATTTTGAGAAAAGTAAGAGATCAACCATTAAAATACAAAGACAAAGAAGTTGTAGTGCTCAAACAAATTCCTAGAAGGATAAGAGAGGCTTGAAGAGATTACCAGTTTTTAACCAGGAAATTCATTGAAAAAGGAGTGAATTTTAGATGGTTGATCCCAGAAGGGATCCTAATCTATTGGGATACAAAAAGATATAGACTGGACACCCCGCTTAAAGCAATGGGATTTTTTGACAATCAGAACATTCTTGGAAAAAGGCAATTTTGAACCCAAGAAACAAGAGGAAATGGTAGCTGAAGGAGCGGCTAAACAAATAGAGGAGGAAGAAGATAAAAACACATGCTTAGAAGAAGGTGCAAAACTGAGAGACCAGAGACAGATAAGATCAACTAGAAGTCTGAGACCTAGATATAATTGAAAGTTATGGAGGAGATTGGAATTTTATCAATAAATATAAATGGACTGAATTCTCCTTTAAAAAGGAGAATTTTTTTACAAGACTACAGAAATTAAAAATGGATATAATTTGCCTCCAAGAGACACATATTAAAAGACAACACTTTAAAATCTTAGAACAACCAAAAATGGGCAAACTTTAATTTACACTTGCATCTCAAAAGAATAGCCCTTTATATTAAAGAAAAGATGAATCCCAAAGAAATTGGAACTAGAGTTACAAATAGACCCACAAAAGAAAATCCTCAAGAAACAAATGGAGATAATAAAACATAAACTAAACCTGGCTGAGATGGACATAATGGCACAACAGATTAAACAGTCTAAACAGAATTTTTTTTTAAATGCCAATAAGCCGGGGAGATGGCTAGCATATAGATTGAAGAAAGAAAAAGAAAAAAGATTGATAAATAAGCTACAAGATTCAAAAGGAGAATTACAGTTCCACAATGTTGCAATGGAAAAAAAAATATTAAAGATTACTATGAGACACTCTATAAGGCAGAGGAAGTTCCTAAAGAGAAAATACAGTCGTACTTAAAAGAAACAGACTTGCCAAAAATCCCGGAGAATATTAGAAACATACTAAATGGGAAAATATCAATGATGGAGATTACAGAAGTTATAAAAAGACAAAAGAAAGATAAGACTCCGGGTCCAGATGGACTTCCTGCAGAATTCTACGTAGCATTACAAGATGTATTAGGTCCGAGGTTGAAAGAACTGTGTAAAGAAATTTTTTTGGAGACTAAAATACCAAAGTCATGGACTGAAGCTAATATTACTCTGATACCCAAAGAAGATACTGATCTGACACAAATAAAAAACTACAGACCAATATCGTTATTAAATGTGGACTATAAAATTTTTGCTTCGATAATGGCAGAAAGAATTAAGAAATTCTTGACTGAATTCATACATACAGATCAAAATGGCTTTTTACCCAAAAGACAGATAAAAATAACTTAAGAATGATTTTGGATGTTTTAGAGTACTATGAAAATAACCCAGGGAAACAGATGGCATTAATATTTCTTGATGTGCAAAAAGCTTTTGACAACTTAAACTGGCAATTTATGTTCCAGCAGTTGATGGAAATGGACTTTGGGAAAAACTTTACAAATGCAATTCAAGCAATCTACCATAAACAAATGGCTAGAATAATTCTAAATGGAGATTATACAGAAAACTTTGATATCAAAAAAGGTACAAGACACTATCCCCACTGTTATTTATATTAACACTGGAAGTATTGACCAGAAATATTAGATAAGACACAGAAATTAAAGGATTGGAGATAAAAGAACAAAAATATAAACTACAAGCCTTTGCGGATGACTTGGTTTTTATGTTTTAGGAGCCACTTGAAACAGCTACTAAACTGTTGGAGAAAATAGAAAAGTTTGGAGAACTGGCAGGTTTGAAAATAAATAGAGAAAAGACTAAAGTATTAACAAAAAACTTAGACAAACAGAAAACTCAACTTACAAAAAAGACAAACCTACAAATAACTAAAAAAGTTAAGTATCTAGGAATCTACTTAACAGCAAGATGTATAACATTGTTGTTGTTAGCTGCGAAGTCGTGTCCGATCCATCGCGACCCTATGGACAACATTCCTCCAGGCCTTCCTGTCCTCTACCATCTTCTGGAGTCCATTTAAGCTCACGCCTACTGCTTCAGTGACTCCATCCAGCCACCTCATTCTCTGTCGTCCCCTTCTTCTATTGCCCTCGATCTTTCCCAGCATTAGGCTCTTCTCCAGTGAGTCCTTCCTTCTCATTAGGTGGCCAAAGTATTTGAGTTTTAGCTTCAGGATCTGGCCTTCTAAAGAGCAGTCGGGATTGATCTCCTCTAGGACTGACCGGTTTGATCGCCTTGCAGTCCAAGGGACTCGCAGGAGTCTTCTCCAGCACCATAGTTCAAAGGCCTCAATTCTTTGGCGCTCAGCCTTTCTTATGGTCCAACTTTCACTGCCATACATTGCAACTGGGAAGACCATAGCCTTGACTATACGCACTTTTGTTGACAGGGTGATGTCTCTGCTTTTTAGTGTGCTGTCTAGATTTGCCATGGCTTTCCTCCCCAGGAGCAAGCAACTTTTAATTTCTTTTTTTTTATTGAAAAGTTTTTCAATACATTTTATCTTTAACAAAACAACCCCTCCCCACCCCCTCCCCCCCTTCCCAACCGAACCCAACCCTCCCCCCCTCCCCTTCCCCCCTCCCCGACTTCCCAGAGCTAAATACAAGGTATAAAAATAAAAAACAATCATAAACTACCATATGCTAACAACAATAAACTATTAGGTCTATCGCACTTTAGCTCTTATAAAATGACTACAAGCAAAATAAATGTCCCATCAGTACTTATTCAAATGCTAAATGAAACTTTTTAGTCCCATATTTATTCTGGATGTAATCAATCCATTTTTTCCACTCCACGATATATCGTTGTTGCGAATGGTCTTTCAAATACGCCGAAATCTTTGCCATTTCTGCCAGGTTAGAAACTTTTAAAGTCCATTCCTCTATAGTCGGCAGTTCTTCCTTCTTCCAGTATTGCCCTATTAAAAGTCTTGCTGCCGTAATTAAGTTCAACATCAACTTAGTGTCCACAACAGTAGTATCAGTAATAATGCCCAATAAAAACAATTGCGGACAAAACTTTATCCTTTTCTTAAATATCTTCTGCATATTCCACCAGATTTTAATCCAAAATGCTTTAACCTTTTTACAGGTCCACCATATGTGAAAATACGTTGCGTCTTCGCCACCACACCTACAACATTTAGGCTGGTAGTTCGGATACATACTTGCAAGCTTCTTGGGATCTAAATGCCACCTATAAAACATTTTATAAAAGTTCTCTCTTAAATTTTGAGCTTGCGTAAATTTTACGTTTCTCACCCAGATCTTTTCCCAAGTATCCATTGTAATCACTTCTTGAATATTCTGAGCCCACTTTATCATGCAATCTTTAACAAGTTCTGTTTCTGAATCAATTTCTATCAATGCAAGATATATCCGTTTGATATGTGCTGGACCCTGATTTCTAATTTGCTTTACCAGATTTTCATCAGTCATTGAAAAATCAATTTTCTGATCTTCTTTCCACCTGGCCTGTAGTTGCCCATACTGAAACCAGGTTTGAACAATCTTTTCTTCTCGTAAAAAGTTATACGGCTTCAAACACCATACATTCCTCTCCAAACTTAAGATTTCCTTATATGTAATCACATCATGTTTGAACCCAACATTTATGTTTTCTATTGCTTGTTTCGGTATTGCCCATAAAGGTATCTTATAATTTAACTTATGTCTATACTTTTTCCAAACTCGCAACAAAGCATGTTTTAAAATATGCACCTTAAACACATTATCTACCTTTTTATCATACAATAAATATGCATGCCAACCAAATAACAAATCATGACCTTCAAGATTTAATAATCTCCCTTGTGTTAAGTTAATCCAATCACTTATCGCTGACAACGCAGCAGTTTCATAGTATAGTTTAAGGTTGGGCATTTTAAGACCACCTCTTTCACGCGTATCCTGCATAATCTTAAATTTAACTCGTGGCCTTTTCCCTGCCCATACAAATTTATTGATACCCTTTTGTGCGTCTTTTAATTTCTTGGCTACAGTCCCCATCTGCAGTGATCTTGGAGCCCAGGAAAATAAAATCTGTCACTACCTCCATTTCTTCCCCATCTATTTGCCAGGAATTGAGAGGGCCAGATGCCATGATCTTGGTTTTCTTAATGTTAAGTTTCAACCCAAGTTTTGCACTCTCCTTCTTCACCTGCAACAAGAGACTCTTCAGTTCCTCTTCACTTTCTGCCATTAGAGTGGTATCATCTGCGTATCTTAGGTTGTTGATGTTTCTTCCGGCAATCTTAATTCCAACTTTTGATTCATCTAGCCCTGCCTTTCTCATGATGTGCTCTGCATATAAGTTAAATAGGCAGGGCGACAGTATACAGCCTTGCTGGACTCCTTTCCCAATTTTGAACCAATCAGTGGTTCCATGTCCAGTTCTCGCTGTTGCTTCTTGACCCGCATATAGGTTTCTCAAGAGACAAATAAGATGGTCTGGTACTCCCATCTCTTTAAGAATTTGCCACAGTTTGTTATGATCCACACAATCAAAGGCTTTAGCATAGTCAATGAAGCAGAAGTAGATGTTTTTCTGGAACTCCCTAGCTTTCTCCATGATCCAGCGTATGTTGGCAATTTGATCTCTAGTTCCTCTGCCTCTTCGAAATCCTGCCTGTACTTCTGGTAGTTCTCGATCCACATACTGCTGAAGTCTAGCTTGTAGGATTTTAAGCATGACTTTACTAGCATGAGAAATGAGTGCAATGGTGCGATAGTTTGAACATTCTTTGGCACTGCCTTTCTTTGGAATTGGAATGTAAACTGATCTTTTCCAATCCTGTGGCCACTGTTGAGTTTTCCAAATTTGCTGGCAAATTGAGTGTAGCACTTTTACTGCATTGTCTTTTAAGATTTTGAATAGCTCAGCTGGAATACTGTCACCTCCACTAGCTTTGTTGTTGCTCAGCTTTTCTAAGGCCCACTTCACTTCACATTCTAGGATGTCTGGCTCGAGGTCAGTGACCACCTCATTGTGATTATCAGGGACGTTAAGCTCATTCTTGTATAGTTCTTCTGTGTAATTTTGCCACCTCTTCTTAATCTCTTCTGCCTCTGTTAGGTCCCTGCCATTTTGGTCCTTTATCATGCCCATTTTTGCATTAAACGTTCCCTTCATCTCTCCAATTATCTTGAAAAGATCTCTGGTCCTCCCTATTCTATTGTTTTCTTCTATTTCTTTGCACTGTTCATTTAAGAAGGCATTCTTATCTCTTCTAGCTATTCTCTGGAATTCTGCATTCAATTGGGCATATCTATGTTTTTCTCCCTTGCCTTTCGCTTCCCTCCTTTCCTCAGCTATTTGCAAAGCTTCCTCAGACAGCCATTTTGCTTTCTTGCATTTCTTTTTCTTTGGGATGATTTTGGTTGCTACCTGTTGTACAATGTCGCGAACCTCTGTCCATAGTTCTTCAGGCACTCTGTCTATCAGATCTAATTCCTTAAATCTATTTGTCACCTCTACTGTATATTCAACAGGGATATGATTTAATTCATACCTGACTGGCCTAGTGCTTTTCCCTACTTTCTTCAGTTTAAGCCTAAACTTTGCAAGGAGAAGCTCATGGTCTGAGCCACAGTCAGCTCCTGGTCTTGTTTTTACTGACTGTATAGAGCTTCTCCATCTTGGGCTGCAGAGCATATAGTCAATCTGATTTCTGTGTTGACCGTCTGGTGATGTCCATGTGTAGAGCCGTCTCTTGGGTTCTTGGAAAAGAGTGTTTGCTATGACCATCGTATTCTCTTGACAAAATTCTATCAGCCTGTGCCCTGCTTCATTTTGTACTCCAAGGCCAAACTTGCCTGTTATTTCAGTTATCTTTTGGCTTCCTACTTTAGCATTCCAATCCCCCATGATGATAAGGACATAATTTTTTGGTGTTAGTTCTATAAGGTGCTGTAGGGCTTCATAGAACCGGTCAATTTCATCCTCTTCAGCACCAGTGGTTGGGGCATAGACTTGGACTACTGTGATATTGAATGGTTTGCCTTGGATTCGAACTGAGATCATTCTGTCATTTTGAGGATTGTATCCCAGTATTGCTTTTCCTACTCTTTTATTGACTATGAAGGCTACTCCATTTCTTCTGAGGGATTCTTGCCCGCAGTAGTATACCTGATGGTCATCTGAATTAAATTCACCCATTCCTGTCCATTTTAGTTCGCTGATACCTAAGATGTCGATGTTCAGTCTTGTCATCTCTTGTTTGACCACGTCCAGCTTTCCTTGATTCATGGATCTTACATTCCAGGTTCCTATGGAGAAAAAATCTTTACAGCATCAGACTTCCCTTTCACCACCAGACACATCCACAGCTGAGCCTCCTTTCGGCTTTGGCCCAGTCGCTTCATTCTTTCTGGCGCTACTAGTAATAGCCCTCTGGTCTTCCCCAGTAGCATATTGGACACCTTCCAACCTGAGGGGCTCATCTTCCAGCGTCATATCGTTTTGCCTTTTGGTACTGTCCATAGGGTTTTCATGGCAAAGATACTGGAGTGGTTTGCCATTTCCTTCTCCAGTGGATCACGTTTTGTCAGAACTCTCGGCTATGACCTGTCCGTCTTGGGTGGCCCTGCACGGCATAGCTCATAGCTTCATTGAATTACGCAAGCCCCTTCGCCACGACAAGGCAGTAATCCATGAAGGGGTGTATAACATTAAAAGAAGATAACTATGAAAGATTGTTGAAACAAATAAAATTGGACATGGAAAAGTGGAAAAATCTTCAACTGTTGCTGTTAGGAAGAATAGCTACAGTCAGAATGAATATTTTACCAAAAATACTCTTCTTATTTCAAACGATCCCTGTAAAATTGGGAAAGGTTTTCTTTGATGATCTAAATGCAACAATATTGAGATTTATCTGACAAGGGAAGAAAGCACAAATTAAAGTGAAAATGTTACAAGAAGCTAAAAATAGTGGAGGATTTGGACTCCCGGACTGGAGACTATATTATCAAGCAGCCATTTTACCATGGCTTAAAGAATGGATTACACTGAGAAATAAAAGATTATTGTACCTAGAGGAGCATGACCTACAAATTGGTTGGCATGCCTTCCTATGGTACGAGAAAAGTAAAACACACAGATACTTCCAAAACCACTTTATAAGTGATGTACTCCTTTCAGAATGGGAAAGAATAAAGCAGAAAATTTATATTAAACTACCTGAGTGGCTTTCACCAATGGAAGCATTTGCTTACCCAAACTTAATTAACTATGACAAAGTCGTTACTTACAAAGATATCCTAGATAAGGAAGGAAAATTGAAAGACAGACAAGACTTACAACGACAAGGTATTGACTTAGCATGGTGGCCATATTTGCAAATTCAAACAAGATATAGAAAAGATGCAAAGACAATGGGATTTTATAAAGAACAGACAGAATTTGATCAAATATTATTAAAAACAGATGAAAACCTGATTAAGAAACTTTACAGATTTCTGCTAAACTTGAAGATGGAAGAAGAACAAATAAAAGAATGATAACATGGGCAAAAAGCTTTGGATATTCTATAGATTTGGAAGACTGGCAAAAATTATGGGACAGAAATATTAAATTGACTAAAGCAGTTTCATATAAAGAAAATTTGTATAAAATGTTTTATAGATGGCATATGACACCAGTAAGATTTGCCAAACTTTTCAAAAATACCTTGAATAATTTCTGGAAATGTAAACAAAGGCCAGGTACTTACTACCATATCTGGTGGGTATGCCCTAAAACGAAAAAGTTCTGGCTTAAGATACATACATGGCTGGAAAATATGACTAAAATACAGATAGAACTTAAACCAGAACTGTTTTTGTTAGAAATATTAGGAGCTAAGTATGAGAAGGAGAATGAGTATCTAATATTGCATGTATTGACAGCAGCGAGAATAGTATTTGCCCAATACTGGAAAAATGAAAACTTACCAACTGAAGAGATTTTAATCAAGAAAATTTTAGAGTGTGCAGAAATGGATAGATTAACCTTAGAGATTAAAGAGAAAGAGGATTCAATTTATTTTAAAACATGGGATAAATTTTGCCAATGGTTAGGAAAACGAACTAGGGAGAAATGAATGTGATATGTTATTTTGGATATACAGGTGAAAGTCGAAAAATTAGAATATCGTGCAAAAGTTCATTTATTTCAGTAATGCAACTTAAAAGGGGAAACTAATATATGAGATAGACTCATTACATGCAAAGCAAGATAGTTCAAGCCGTGATTTGTCATAATTGTGATGATTATGGCATACACCCCTTCATGGATTACTGCCTTGTCGTGGCGAAGGGGCTTGCGTAATTCAATGAAGCTATGAGCTATGCCGTGCAGGGCCACCCAAGACGGACAGGTCATAGCAGAGAGTTCTGACAAAACGTGATCCACTGGAGAAGGAAATGGCAAACCACTCCAGTATCTTTGCCATGAAAACCCTATGGACAGTACCAAAAGGCAAAACGATATGACGCCGGAAGATGAGCCCCTCAGGTCGGAAGGCGTCCAATATGCTACTGGGGAAGAGCAGAGGGCTAGTACTAGTAGCGCCAGAAAGAATGAAGCGACTGGGCCAAAGCCGAAAGGAGGCTCAGCTGTGGATGTGTCTGGTGGTGAAAGGAAAGTCCGATGCTGTAAAGATTTTTTCTCCATAGGAACCTGGAATGTAAGATCCATGAATCAAGGAAAGCTGGACGTGGTCAAACAAGAGATGACAAGACTGAACATTGACATCTTAGGTATCAGCGAACTAAAATGGACAGGAATGGGTGAATTTAATTCAGATGACCATCAGGTATACTACTGTGGGCAAGAATCCTTCAGAAGAAATGGAGTAGCCTTCATAGTCAATAAAAGAGTAGGAAAAGCAATACTGGGATACAATCCTCAAAATGACAGAATGATCTCAGTTCGAATCCAAGGCAAACCATTCAATATCACAGTAGTCCAAGTCTATGCCCCAACCACCAGTGCTGAAGAGGATGAAATTGACCAGTTCTATGAAGCACTACAGCACCTTATTGAACTAACACCAAAAAATGATGTTCTTATCATCATGGGGGATTGGAATGCTAAAGTAGGAAGCCAAAAGATAACTGGAATAACAGGCAAGTTTGGCCTTGGAGTGCAAAATGAAGCAGGGCACAGGCTGATAGAATTCTGTCAAGAGAATACGATGGTCATAGCAAACACTCTTTTCCAACAACCCAAGAGACGGCTCTACACATGGACATCACCAGATGGTCAACACAGAAATCAGATTGACTATATGCTCTGCAGCCCAAGATGGAGAAGCTCTATACAGTCAGTAAAAACAAGACCAGGAGCTGACTGTGGCTCAGACCATGAGCTTCTCCTTGCAAAGTTTAGGCTTAAACTGAAGAAAGTAGGGAAAAGCACTAGGCCAGTCAGGTATGAATTAAATCATATCCCTGTTGAATATACAGTAGAGGTGACAAATAGATTTAAGGAATTAGATCTGATAGACAGAGTGCCTGAAGAACTATGGACAGAGGTTCGCGACATTGTACAACAGGTAGCAACCAAAATCATCCCAAAGAAAAAGAAATGCAAGAAAGCAAAATGGCTGTCTGAGGAAGCTTTGCAAATAGCTGAGGAAAGGAGGGAAGCGAAAGGCAAGGGAGAAAAACATAGATATGCCCAATTGAATGCAGAATTCCAGAGAATAGCTAGAAGAGATAAGAATGCCTTCTTAAATGAACAGTGCAAAGAAATAGAAGAAAACAATAGAATAGGGAGGACCAGAGATCTTTTCAAGAAAATTGGAGAAATGAAGGGAACGTTTAATGCAAAAATGGGCATGATAAAGGACCAAAATGGCAGGGACCTAACAGAGGCAGAAGAGATTAAGAAGAGGTGGCAAAATTACACAGAAGAACTATACAAGAATGAGCTTAACGTCCCTGATAATCACAATGAGGTGGTCACTGACCTCGAGCCAGACATCCTAGAATGTGAAGTGAAGTGGGCCTTAGAAAAGCTGAGCAACAACAAAGCTAGTGGAAGTGACAGTATTCCAGCTGAGCTATTCAAAATCTTAAAAGACAATGCAGTAAAAGTGCTACACTCAATTTGCCAGCAAATTTGGAAAACTCAACAGTGGCCTCAGGATTGGAAAAGATCAGTTTACATTCCAATTCCAAAGAAAGGCAGTGCCAAAGAATGTTCAAACTATCGCACCATTGCACTCATTTCTCATGCTAGTAAAGTCATGCTTAAAATCCTACAAGCTAGACTTCAGCAGTATGTGGAT
The DNA here is from genome assembly GCF_964194415.1 of Vipera berus. Taxonomy (NCBI): domain Eukaryota; kingdom Metazoa; phylum Chordata; class Lepidosauria; order Squamata; family Viperidae; genus Vipera; species Vipera berus. The sequence continues at coordinate 1,926,134 of NC_138210.1, read as the reverse complement.
CGAGAACTACCAGAAGTACAGGCAGGATTTCGAAGAGGCAGAGGAACTAGAGATCAAATTGCCAACATACGCTGGATCATGGAGAAAGCTAGGGAGTTCCAGAAAAACATCTACTTCTGCTTCATTGACTATGCTAAAGCCTTTGATTGTGTGGATCATAACAAACTGTGGCAAGTTCTTAAAGAGATGGGAGTACCAGACCATCTTATTTGTCTCTTGAGAAACCTATATGCGGGTCAAGAAGCAACAGTGAGAACTGGACACGGAACCACTGATTGGTTCAAAATTGGGAAAGGAGTCCGGCAAGGCTGTATACTGTCGCCCTGCCTATTTAACTTATATGCAGAGCACATCATGAGAAAGGCAGGGCTAGATGAATCAAAAGTTGGAATTAAGATTGCTGGAAGAAATATCAACAACCTAAGATACGCAGATGATACCACTCTAATGGCAGAAAGTGAAGAAGAACTAAAGAGCCTCTTGTTGCAGGTGAAGAAGGAGAGTGCAAAACTTGGGTTGAAACATAACATTAAGAAAACCAAGATCATGGCATCTGGCCCTCTCAATTCCTGGCAAATAGATGGGGAAGAAATGGAGGTAGTGACAGATTTTATTTTCCTGGGCTCCAAGATCACTGCAGATGGGGACTGTAGCCAAGAAATTAAAAGACGCTTGCTCCTGGGGAGGAAAGCCATGGCAAATCTAGACAGCACACTAAAAAGCAGAGACATCACCCTGTCAACAAAAGTGCGTATAGTCAAGGCTATGGTCTTCCCAGTTGCAATGTATGGCAGTGAAAGTTGGACCATAAGAAAGGCTGAGCGCCAAAGAGTTGAGGCCTTTGAACTGTGGTGCTGGAGAAGACTCCTCCGGGTCCCTTGGACTGCAAGGCGATCAAACCGGTCAGTCCTAGAGGAGATCAATCCTGACTGCTCTTTAGAAGGCCAGATCCTGAAGCTAAAGCTCAAGTACTTTGGCCACCTAATGAGAAGGAAGGACTCACTGGAGAAGAGCCTAATGCTGGGAAAGATCGAGGGCAATAGAAGAAGGGGACGACAGAGAATGAGGTGGCTGGATGGAGTCACTGAAGCAGTAGGCGTGAGCTTAAATGGACTCCAGAAGATGGTAGAGGACAGGAAGGCCTGGAGGAATGTTGTCCATAGGGTCGCGATGGGTCGGACACGACTTCGCAACTAACAACAACAACAACAACAAAATGGCATACAGCTCATGAAAACCCCAAATCCACAATCTCAGAAAATTAGAATATTGTGAAAAGGTGCAATATTCTAGGCTCAAAGTGTCCCACTCTAATCAGCTAATTAAGCCATAACACCTGCAAAGGGTTCCTGAGCCATTAAATGGTCTCTCAGTCTGGTTCAGTAGGAATCACAATCATGGGGAAGACTGCTGACCTGACAGTTGTGCAGAAAACCATCATTTGACAAGCCTCAAAAGGTAATTGAAAAAGAAGTTGGATGTTCCCAAAGTGCTTTCACTTTCACAAGGAGTGGACTGAGTTTGGAGTCAGTGCATCAAGAGCCACCACACACAGACGGATCCTGGACATGGGCTTTAAAAGTCGTATTCCTCTTGTCAAGCCACTCCTGAACAACAAACAACGTCAGCAGCGTCTTACCTGGGCTAAAGAAAAACAGACCTGGTCTGTTGCTCAGTGGTCCAAAGTCCTCTTTTCTGATGAGAGCAACTTTTGTATCTCATTTGGAAACCAAGGACCCAGAGTCTGGAGGAAGAATGGAGAGGCACACATTGCAAGATGCTTGAAGTCCAGTGTGAAGTTTCCACAGTCTGTGTTGATTTGAGGAGCCATGTCATCTGCTGGTGTTGGTCCACTGTGCTTCATTAAGTCCAGGGTCAACGCAGCCGTCTACCAGGAGATTTTGGAGCACTTCATGCTTCCTTCCGCAGACGAGCTTTATGGGGATGCTGACTTCATTTTCCAGCAGGACTTGGCACCTGCCCACACTGCCAAAAGCACCAAAACCTGGTTCAATGACCATGGGATTACTGTGCTTGATTGGCCAGCAAACCCGCCTGACCTGAACCCCATAGAGAATCTATGGGGCATTGCCAAGAGAAAGATGAGAGACATGAGACCGAACAATGCAGAAGAGCTGAAGGCCGCTATTGAAGCATCCTGGTCTTCCATAACACCTCAGCAGTGCCACAGACTGATAGCTTCCATGCCACGCTGCACTGAGGCAGTAATTGCTGCAAAAGGGGCCCAAACCAAGTACTGAGTACATATGCATGCTTATACTTTTCAGAGGTCCGATATTGTTCTATGTACAATCCTTGTTTTATTGATTGCATGTAATATTCTAATTTTCTGAGATTGTGGATTTGGGGTTTTCATGAGCTGTACGCCATAATCATCACAATTATGACAAATCACGGCTTGAACTATCTTGCTTTGCATGTAATGAGTCTATCTCATATATTAGTTTCCCCTTTTAAGTTGCATTACTGAAATAAATGAACTTTTGCATGATATTCTAATTTTTCGAGTTTCACCTGTACATGATCATTTATACAAAGGGGTTCTGGTGTATCTTGATGACATCCTGATATACAGTACAAATATGACTGACCATATAAGGCTGGTGAGAGAAGTGTTAAAGAAACTATTGAATGCGACTTCCGGGGCTGAGGTCACAGCAGACAAGCGGGTCCTGGAATATCTCTTCCGATCGCAGCTTGTTTTCCCGATACTGTGCGGCTCTACATAGCCATCGCCAGCTGGGGATCAGCAGGCGAAGAAGAGAGGACGCTCGGCAATTGCAGGGAACTTGCAAAATCCCTGCTTAGCAGTGAGAAATCCTCCCGTGGTGCCGGTATTGAGAGAAGGCACCTGAAGAATGGCTGCCCTGGAGCTGTGACTCAGCAATTTAGAAGGAAGCTACTGACGTTCCAGGCAGAGTTAAGAGTGAATATTAAAAGAGAATGAGAATCCCCCCCCTTCGTTTGTTGATCGTTCGAGAGGTGAGCAGCGTGAAGTATTATCCAGCCTTAATTGATTAAAGCGGCAGACAACAATACAGGCTTTTAACAATAGCCGCCTTAGAGAGACTCACAGGCTGATTTGAAGATTCCAGTTACTTCTTTGGTGTTCTTCTTCGATGGACAGACTCTTTCTTTAAATTTTGATAAGTGTTTTTTTTCTCCTTTTGAAATATCTGGGATTTGGATGGTGACTTGTTAATTCGTTAATGCATAACAGCCTGGAGACCCCCTTTTCTATTTGATCTGGCATCGGGTTTTTTTTCTTTCTGCTTCTTTCTTGGAGGTTTAACATCGTAACATTTGTCAGCAGAGAAGAGAAGAGGAACTGAACTGAACTGAATTGGACTGCCACGCTCCCTTGAAGAATAAGGAATTTAAATATACTGAACTGGGTTACATCCCGCTTTTTTTGAATATTGGCTTATTCATATTATTACTTATTTCCTTTCTTTTTTTATTTATTTTATTTATTTATTTATTATGGGACTTATATGCCGCCCTATCTCCCAAAGGACTCAGGGCGGCTCACAACAATAAAAAACCAGCAGTACAAAAGTTAAGAAAAAATTAAATAACAGCCCCAAATATTAATTACACAGTTAAAATTAAAACATTTTAAAACCCATCATCAATCCAGGTCAGCCTGATGGAAAAAGAACGTCTTGAGGTCGCGGCGAAAGGACCGGAGGTCCGGGGCCATCCAAAGCTCAAGGGGGAGTTGATTCCAAAGGGCTGGCACTCCCACAGAGAAGGCCCTCCCCCTGGGGGTCGCCAGCCGACATTGTCTGGCCGACGGCACCCTGAGGAGGCCCTCTCTGTGTGAGCGCACTGGGCGATGGGAAGTCGTCCCCGGCAGCAGACGGTCCTGCAGATATCCCGGGCCTAAGCCATGTAGGGCTTTAAAGGTTTTGCCATTGATAGGGCCTATTTACTATATTCTCTCTATATTTTTCTTTTTATGCCTTATATAATAACAACATATTTAACCCTTACTTTAATAAACTTAGAGAAGAAATTAGGTGATTAGGATAATATTGAGAGTACGAGGTGCTTGGGGAGGAGTCTTGGAGATTGAGTAAGTGTAGGCTATTTTGGAAGAGCATCAAAGAATAATAGAAATGGCGACCATAACAACTTTTGCCAAGAAGAAGACCATAGTGCCTGTGCCCATACAATCCCCGTCAACTACACCCCTGACAGCTCGCAAATTTCCGGATGAGACAGTGACAGGGAATAAAGACGCTTTATCTATACAGGGAGTTCAGGATATGTTTAAGTCACTTCAAGACTTAATGTTGAAAAATCAGGAGACTACAGCTATAGGATTTGAGGAGTTAAAGAGGGAAATGAAGGCTGAGATGGGTAACCAGATGGAAGGTTTAAAGGGAGAAATAAGGAGTATACATACGAAGCTCCAGGAAATGCAGACAATGGTAGTGAGTCAAGAGGAACGGATCCAGGTGGTAGAAACGAGAATGGATAAGACAGATGTAAAAGTGGAAAGTATGGAACACCGGCTGGTGATAGCTAAAAAACGCCTGGAGGATGAAATAATTGCCCTTGAATTAGATAAATCTGCCTTCTTCCTACGTTTACAAAACATTGAAGAGGACCGAGAGGAGCAGTTGGAAACTATTGTGACAGAGATTTTGGCTGGAGTGCTTGAGGTGAACCCACAAGAGATGTTGAGGGATATAGATGACGTATTTCGGGTTTACACTAGTTATGCACGTCGAAACAAACTCCCGAGAGAGATACATGTCCGACTGAATAAAACATCAGTGCGGGAGCAGGTCCTAAGGAAAGCAAGAGAGAAGACTATATCCTTTAAAGGAAGATCAGTAATTATTCTTAAGCAGCTACCAAGAAGAGTGAGAGATCAGAGGAAAAAATATGATTTCCTAACAAGTCAGTTTAGGAAATTTGACATTCGCTACCGATGGCTGATTCCAGAAGGATTGGCTTTTATGTGGCAGGACAAGAGATATCGTATTGATAACTTACAGGATGCCCATGTATTTTTTGAATCTCAGTTCAATCAGGTGAGTGAGGAGGAGTTAGAAGGCAAAAGCCAGGAAGAAGTTCAATTAGATTCCAAGGGGAGAAGTGGAGGATTAAAAGAAAAGAAGAGTATAGATAAGGAAGATGCTGGGGAATTGGGAGGCTCGGGCCCTCAAATGGAAACACGGTTAGCAAAAAAAATAAAGAATACAGCGAAGCAGTGACATTCAGGAAGAGGTTCGCCTTTTTTCTGTCGATATTAACGGTCTTAATGCTCCTACTAAGAGGAAAAAAACTTGGTCCAAACTTTGTAAATTAAAATATGATATAATTTGTATCCAGGAAGTCCATATCACTAAAAGTCAACAGAATGTACTAGCGTGTCCAAAATTTGGGGAAGTTTTTGTGTCCCTGGCAGAACAAAAGAAAAGGGGAGTAGTGATTTACGTCCGGCGAAATATTGAGGCCCACTGGGTGTATTCAGATACAGAAGGTAGAGTAGTGATGGTAGAACTTCGATTGGCTCAGAAGAAGATCTTATTGGTAAATGTGTACGCACCAAATTGTAATCAGTGTGCCTTTTTTCAAGGTTTATACAAAGTAATAGCAGGGTTAGAATACGAGCATATATGCATCGTAGGAGACTTCAATGCAATAGTAGATGTTGATAAAGACTATACCCCGGGGCAACGTTTACTTAAAGGGGTAAAAAGAACATTGCCTAAGGTGTGGGATCAAGTGAGGGAGGAATTAGGTATATGTGATATATGGCGAGATTTTCACAGGGAAGAGAGGCAATATACTTATTTCTCTCCCAGGCATCAAATATGGACCCGAATTGATATGATATGGGCATCCCATGAATTTAAAGAGATGGTTAGGGAAATAGAGATTACGACTAATGACTGGGCAGATCACAGCCTGTTAGTTTTGGTTTGGAAAGGAGAAAAGAAGATGTATAGATGGACAATGAGAGCAGCTCTTTTAAAAGAAGAACAATTCAAAAACTTGTTGAACCAGGAAATGGGATACTTTTTTGAGGAGAACAGAAGGGAAGATACACCAATTCAAATTATATGGGACACTGCAAAAGCAGTGATTCGAGGGATAGCAATTAAGTATTCGGCATATAAGTGGAAGAAAGAGAGGGTTAAGAGATTGGAGTTGATGGGAATGTTGACAGAGGCCGAGGAGGCTCTTCAGAAAGACCCATCCTCAGTAATAGCGAGGGAGAGGAAAGATATTACGCGACACGAGATTTCCCTCCTGGATCAACATGAATTAGCAGAGAAAATTCAAAGGAATAAACATTTTTTTTTGAACATGCCAACAAGGCTGGAAAATGGTTGTCCTATAGGCTTAGGAAGCGAGCAATCACGAGAAAAATAGAATGGTTACAGGATGGGATGGGAAATATGGTGGGATCAAATGATCAAAAGAAAAAGGTGATTCAGGAATTTTTTACTGCATTGTATAAGAAAGACCCAATTTTAGAAGAAAGGATTGGAAGTTACTTAGAAAGGGTGGATTTACAGGAGGTTCCTGAGAATGTAAAACAAATTTTGAATTCAGAGATCTCAGAAGGGGAAATAAAGGAGGCAATTAGGAAACAATCGAATGGGAAAACCCCGGGAACGGATGGACTCCCGGCGGAATTATATAAAGAGATGTTGGAAATGTTTAGTGGCCATTTAAAAGATTTATTTAATGAGGTTTTGAGTGAAGGGAAAATACCCCAGTCATGGACAGAGGCTTATATATCTTTGATCCCAAAGGAAGATTCAGATCATACCTTGGTTAAAAATTATAGACCCATTTCGCTATTGAATGCAGATTATAAAATTTTTTCCTTAATTCTGGCGGGCAGGCTTAAAGTTTTCTTAAGAGAATTTATACATCCAGATCAGAATGGTTTTCTTCCAAATTGGCAAATAAGAGATAATTTGAGAATAGTAATGAATATGTTGGCATATTATGAGATGCACCCTAGCAAACAGTTGGCAATGATGTTTCTTGACGCTCAGAAAGCATTTGACATGGTTAGTTGGGAATTTTTAATATGTCAGATGATTAAAATGGGATTTGGACCAAATTTTGTAAGAGCTATACAAACAATTTACACTACGCAATCTGCCCGAGTATTATTCAATGGTGAAATGACTGGGAAAATTGATATACAAAAAGGTACGAGACAAGGATGCCCCCTTTCACCTCTACTGTTTATTTTGACTTTAGAACCACTATTGATCATAATTAGGCAAAATAATAATATTAAAGGATTAAAAATAAATGATCAGCAATATAAGCTTCAAGCTTTTGCTGATGACTTAGTTTTTATTTTGGAAGACCCGTTGGAATCAGGCCCTAAATTATTGGAGGAAATTAGTGCCTTTGGAGAAGTAGCAGGTTTAAAGATTAATCGAGATAAAACTAAATTTTTGGTAAAGAATATTGGAACTGAATCCAAGGTACAATTACAAGAGGTGATGGGGATCCAAATAGTTAAAAAAGTTAAATATTTAGGTATTTGGCTATCTTCAAGGTGTCCATCTATAAAGGAATTAAATTATCAAAAATTAATGACTGAGATGGAGAAGAAATTAGACAGCTGGAAGAACATTCAACTCTCAATCCTAGGACGAATCGCAGTGATTAAGACTCATATTTTGCCAAAGTGGTTATACCTATTCCAAACTGCTCCTGCAAAACTAGATAAGAATTTTTTTAAAAAACTAGAACAGATAGTTGGTAGATTCATATGGAATAATCGAAAGCCGCGTATTAAAAGAAGAACGCTGCAGGAGCACAAAACAAGGAGAGGACTGGGGCTCCCACATTGGGAGCTGTATTACCATGCCTCTGCCTTGGCTTGGATTAGGGACTGGGTTGTGTTATCTAGAAGGAGGGTGTTAACTATTGAAGGATATAACTTAACACAGGGATGGCATGCCTATCTCTGGCCAAGGAAGGATAGTCAATATAAACTTTTTTCTAATCATTATATTAGGGATGTATTGATAAACTCTTGGCGTATGGTGAGAGGGTGGATCTATACAAAGATACCTGGCTGGTTTACTCCTTTGGAAGCTGTAACTTATTCAACGTTACACAATCCAGACAGAAACTATAGGTATAAAGATCTCATAGATCTGAGAGGCAATCTTAAATCCAGGGAGGAGTTACATTCTGGGGGTATAGAGTTGGATTGGTGGTCGTATTCTCAAATGAGCTCAAGGTTTAATAGGGATAAGCAGGAATTTGGAATCAATATAATCCCACAAGAATTAGACAAGATTTTATGGGGAAGTGATGCTAAATTTTTATCTAAGACCTATAATCTACTTTTGTCCCATGGGATGGAAGGGGGAACAATAAATGACGTAATGAATGCCTGGGGGAGAAATATTGGTCGCACTATAGAATTAGAAGAGTGGGAGGCTTCTGCACCACCCCCAGCTGTTGCAAGGCTTCTATTAGCTGGGGCAAGCTCAGAGGTTGTTGGCCTTTCATTTGTGGGGGCTCCCCAAACTCCCATTGCTGCAGAGGCCCCAGGCTGGGGTCCTCTGTCTCTATGGATCTGGAGGGCTTGGCAGGGGACTCCTGGATCTGGCAAGCAGTCTGATGTGCAGACAGGATTTTCCACTCACCCAAGTATTCAATCTCAGCTGGTCCGGCTGCTCCAAGGCTCCTGGAGTCTCTACTGGGCTTAATCCACTCTCCTGGTTGTTTGGGTCCAGCTCCCAGCTGGGAGGATTGCTGAAACTCTTTCCTTGCCGGCTTCTTCGCTGGCCCTTCCCCCACTGGGGTGGCTGCTGGTGCCAGGGAGCTGGCTTCAGGCAATTTTACTCCTTCCATTATGGGATCTTCCCCAACTCTGCCAGACTGCCTCTGAAGCTTGGAGACAGCGATGGGAGGTCGGGACTCCCTAATTAGTTTAAAAAGTAGTGTGGATTCCAGCTTGATGTCAAGTTTCTGACGTATGGGCTTTTCAAGTGACTCTGAGGCATTGTTTACCTGGCCTGATGGGGGATTGGTGGGGTTTTTTATTGTTATTTTAATATTTGTATTTACTGTTTTTAGTGGGCATATATTTAATTCTTTTTTAACTTTTGTAACTTTGTATTTTTTATTCTTGCCCTGTTCACCGCCCTGAGTCCTTCGGGAGAAGGGCGGTATATAAATAAAATTATTATTATTATTATTATTAAAAGTCCTTTATTAGCCTAATACACTGGCAAATGCTTGCTCGAAGGAAGCTGGAATCTGAAAACTCCGCCCCTTGCACAATATAATTAAACACAATTCTCCACCTTTCTAATTTTGCCATTAATCATATTCTCCAATTAATTTAAAGAATCAGTTTTCCTTCCGTTAGAAGAACCGCCAAAATCTTATCTTCTTTAGAGAGACAAATGGCCTTGAAAGTGCATTCCTACTCTTTCCTCCCACCAATTTTTAAACTAAAACAATACACAAGTCTTAAAGCAATACACAAGTTTAACATATGAAATAGCTACTTCTTCATCTCATGTCAAGCAATAACATTTGATGTTAGCAGCGTTGACAACTAAATTGTTCCTGAAACATATCTATCGGCTGCATGGCTCCCCTAAGTGAATAATTTCAGACAGGGGGGTGCAGTTCACAGTGAAGTTTTGGAGGAGTTTTCTTAAATTAATTGGATCGTCTCAAGGCCTATCATCTGCTTTCCATCCAGCTACCAATGGGGCTGCTGAATCCGCTAACAAGATGGTGGAGCTATATCTCAGATGTTATGTTTCATACCAACAATCAAAGTGGACCGACCTCCTCCCTTTCACAGAGGTGGCCTACAATCATTCTGTTCACAGCAGCACTGGCTACACACCTTTCAGAGTAGCGACAGGAAAAGAGTTCAGCCCAATACCTGAATGCCCTCAGGTGCCCTCCGCTTCCCAGACACTTCATCAGTGGGTGACGGGGTGGGAAGAAGTTTGGAGAAACATGAAAGCTGCTTTGAAAAAGACTTCTGAGACTAATAAAAAGCAGGCAGATAAAACGAGAGCCCCTCAAAGAACATTCCAAGTTGGGGAAAAGGTTTATCTGTCAACCAAATATTTACGCCTCAAATTACCCAGTAAGAAATTAGGAGCAAAATTATTGGGGTCTTTCCCCACTGTAAGGATCATCAACCCAGTGTTCTGTTCCAGCCTACTACCGGCCCTGCAGAAAAGGCAGGGACAACCCCTTTACACAAGGCAAAAGGCTGGAAGTAAGCCCGCCAAATTTATTTACACAAAACAGATCCAAAACAGAGCAAACTGAGCAAAACAAAATACGAACCACTAAAACAGGAGCTATTCAAATGGTTGCCTTCAGCAAACCAGCCCTCCCACACATTCCCCTTTTAAACAGTTCAAGGCGTGGCTTCTCTCTGCCTCCTTCTGAGGTGCCCCATTGCCTTCCTCTGTTTACTCCTGATTGACTGCCTCCTGCGTCGGGCATCCTTGAACAGGGCCAGCTGTGGGTCATCTTCATCCACGCTGTCAGGCTCACACAGCTGGGTCTGCGTTGTAACCATATGGGAGGGGCCTGGCCAGACCAATAGATCTGTGGGTCATGCGCCCGGAGCCACGCCGGTCCCAAGGCCACAGGGAAATGCAGATCTGAGGTGATATAGAACTGGATGGCCTCCACATGGGAACTGATGGCCATACATAATGGTTGCGTGGCGGCCTTAATTGGCCCAGACAGGAGCACTCGACCATCGATAGTCTCCACTAACATGGGCGGTTCCACCGGGCACTGGGGAACAGCCCATTTGGCCACAAATGCTGAGTCCATAAAATTTGTGGTGGCCCCAGAGTCAATTAAGGCATGGACTGGAATTCCCTTGGCTTGCCAGGAAGGATCAGATGTGCCTCTAATATCAGATGCCGTGGAGGTCCACAGGCAGCATCGGAAAGACGTCGCTCAGTGTTGTTGTGGGACGCCTGATCTATCACACCATCTAGATCGGGCTCGGGGCGTTTCCCGACAGAAAAGTAGGGGACTTTCTCGGGGCAGACTCGGTCACTGATGCCCGTTGTTGCTTCTTTGGGCAAAAAGCAGCCAAATGCCCAGGGTCCCCACAGTAAAAACACAACCCCCCCCCCGACCGTCGTCTGTTCATTTCAGTCACCGAGAGACAAGACCTGGCGGCACCCAGCTCCATTGGCTTTTCCCTTTGAACTGGGGTCTCGTGCACAACAGGGGCTGCAGGGGTCTGTGGGGTGGCACGGCGACTACTTTGCTGCTGCAACCGAGCGTCGATCCGCAGGCAGAGATGGATCAGCCCATTGAGGTCTGAGGGAATATCCACACGGGCCAGCTCATCCAACATCTCCTCCGACAATCCATCCTGGAAGGCATCCACAAGTGCAGCCTCATTCCAGGTGGAATCCTGGCTAAGCAGCCGAAAATCGCTGATATAGCCCTGTAGGGGGTGTTGACCCTGCCTCAGAGCTTTCAAGCGTTGAGTAGCGGTCTGCATCTTTATAGGGTCCTCATACATCAGAAGCATATGATCACAAAACCCCACAAAGTTGTCCAACAATGGACTAGGTTGAGCCAGCAGAGACGTGCCCCAAAAAGCTGCATCACCCGAAAGAACGCTTAACACAAACCCCACCTTATCTCGGTCAGTGGGGAAATCAGCTGCTCTCACGCTGATAAAGAGCTGGCATTGTCCCAGGAAAGCAGGAAACAGTTCTGGAGTGCCATTAAATTTATCCGGCATCACAACTTGGCGTTTTCTCCTGGGTGGTGGTGATGGTGGGGGTGCAGCATGGACCTGAGCTTGCAGTTGAGCCACCTGAGCTGCCAACAAAGCGAGTTGCTGGGCGAGCTGGGCATTCTCAGCACGTAGCTGCTCCATAATAATAATAAGGGGTGGGAGGCTGAAGGCAAACTGTTCTGTTCCAGCCTACTACCGGCCCTGCAGAAAAGGCAGGGACAACCCCTTTACACAAGGCAAAAGGCTGGAAGTAAGCCCGCCATATTTATTTACACAAAACAGATCCAAAACAGAGCAAACTGAGCAAAACAAAATATGAACCACTCAAACAGGAGCTATTCAAATGGTTGCCTTCAGCAAACCAGCCCTCCCACACATTCCCCTTTTAAACAGTTCAAGGCGTGGCTTCTCTCTGCCTCCTTCCGAGGTGCCCCATTGCCTTCCTCTGTTTACTCCTGATTGACTGCCTCCTGCGTCGGGCGCCCTTGAACAGGTCCAGCTGTGGGTCATCTTCATCCACGCTGTCAGGCTCACACAGCTGGGTCTGCGTAGTGACCAGATGAGAGGGGCCTGGCTGAGGGCTCTGCGAAGCCTCAGGGCTGTCCTCTGCAGGCTCTCCAAACCCCTCCTCCTCTGAATCGTCCGACCCAACTGCCGAACCCACAGGCTGACCCTGAATCACAACACCCTAGGCACATAAACACAGTTAGTTTTTTAGGGCCTCATGGAAGGCTAACAGGGTTGGGGCCATCCTAATCTCCAAAGGGAGGATGTTCTATAGAGCAGGGGCCACTGTGGAAAAAGCTCATCTTCTGGTCCCCACCAACCAACACTCTTGGGATGATGGGATCTGCAACATGCCCTTTCTGCTTGATCTTGGTGGACAGGTAGAGACTCTTGGAAAAGGGCAATCCCTCAGGTACCCCAGTTCCAATACATTTAGGGCTTTAAAGGTAACCACCAGTACCTTGAATTGCACCCAGAAACACATCAATAACCAATGCATCTCATGGAGTAGTGGTGTTACCTATGCTGTGTATCTGGTACCATTTACGACCTGCACGGCCACATTGTATACCAGCTGAAGTTTCTGAATGGTCTTCAGGGGAAGTGCCATGTAGAGCATGTTACAGTAGTCTAATCTGGAGGTTACAAGGGTGTGAGTTACTGTGAGCAGGGCTTCCCAGTCCAGGTATGATGTGCAAAGGCCCTCCTAGCCATGGCTGCCACCTGCTCTTTGAGCAGGAGCCATGAGTCCAGGAGGGGGTCTGTCTGGGACAGTGCAAAACCATCCAGTAACAGAGATGGAAGAACCTTGTTTTCCAGGGTAGGGGGTGTCCAAATACCCACAACCACTCTGTCTTTCTAGGGTTGAATCAGAGCCCATTTTGCTCCATCCAGTGCCCAAGAGCCTCTGGACACTGGGATAGGACCTCCATGGCATCACTCAAAGGGCCTGGAGTAGAGATATAAAGCTAGGTCTCATCTGCATAATGATGATATCCCACCCAAACTGATGGATCACCTCACCCAGCAGCCTTATATAAGTGTTAAATAAAAGGGAAGGAAGAACAAAACTCTGAGGCACCCCACAAAGTAGGGGCTGTGGGCTAGATCTCTCTCCTTCTATCAATACTGACTGAAACCAGCCCTCATGAATGGAGGAGAACCAGCACAATATAGTTTTGCCCACCTCCAATTCCCAGAGCCAGCCCAGAATGTTACCATGCTCTAATGTACCTAGCACACAAGTGGCCGAACTAGCAGCTGAGAGAGCCCTGTCCACTTCCTCAGGTTCCACAGGCTCGAACTCTTCCCAGATCACCTTGCAAGACATAGCCCCCACCACCTCCATAGACTCTTCTGTAAGGCTGGAGTCCAACGTAGAGCAAATGTGACCAATTTTGTCTGCCAGATGCACAGCGTATTCTTCACAGTGCCCCTTTAGGTGGACTTTGGCATTGCTCCCTCCCACAAGTGACTGAGTCATCCCAAATCAGGCCGCTGGGTGATTATCAGCAGACGCAATAAGGGCCGAGAAGTAGTTATGGTTTGCCACCCTTATTGCCACAAGATAGGCCTTAATAGCAGCTCTAGCTTGTGTCCGATCATTTTCGCTCCTTGTCTTTTGCCAGTGATGCTCTAGGCATCTCTTAGCCCACTTAAGTTCCTTTAATATATAACTCACACATGTGAACTGCATAAATTTGAAGAACTGTTAGATCATTGTAAAGAAAGAGGCATAAAATGTCATTTTGAATTTGAATTACCAATAATATTGTTGGCAACAGAAAAAAAGGGACAGATAGTCTAGATTTCCTGAATGTATATGTTTAGGGGGTTGTCCTTTCCACCAAAACAACAACAACAACCCAGCTACAGATTAGTAAAAAAAATGGTGCTAGTGCAAAATCTGTATGTATAGTGATTAGAAGAAAAATGAGAATTTAAGGAATCTCTGCAGATTTTTAAAATTTTCATGTATTATTTCTTAAAAATCCACACAGAAATGTAACAGACTAACACCTTGAGCACCATTTGCTGGTGGAAAGGAAAGGCATAAAACTAATAAATGAATTAATAAAATTCTCTATTGCTGCAATGTGCTCTATATGGGGCTGTCCTTGAAGACCACTCAGTAGCACCAACTGGGCCAGAATACAGTAGTGTGGAAAGTGATGGGCATGCCTCAGTGTTTTCACATGACACTCTTGTTTTACAAATTGCATAGGTTGCCAGTTTGCTTCTGGCTGCAATTCAAGGTGCTGGTTATTACTTATAAAGCCCTACATGCTATAGGGTCTAGTTACTTGAGGGACTATTTATCTCCTGTGGGGTCTGCCCAGCTGGTTCAAAACAACCGGGTTGGCATGCTCTGGATTCCTTCAATCAAACAGTATTATCCATTGAGACCCAGGAAGCATGACTTCTCTGTCACGGCACCTGCCCTCTGGAATGAGATTCCCCCTGAAATACAGGTACAGTAGCTTCCACCTTGACAGTATTCTGGAGGGCGTTAAATACCTGGTTCTCTTCCCAGACCCTGAACTACGTGGGCTGCAGCCCCTTGCTGAATGTGTAATATATGTTTCTGTGTTGTTCACTGGACTCACCATTTTGTTTAATGATTTCTCTTTAGATTATACATTTTTAATTTTATTGCTATTGTGGGAAGTCAGCTCCCCAGAGAAGGAAATATTAAAAGGGCAGAAAAATATATTTCCTAAAAAGATATTGAAGAACCAGGAAAGCATGCCCAGATTTCATAATAGTCCCAGGTCTCCTTCCCCCAAGCAGAAAACCAGTTCTATAGATATGCAAATGTAAACCATCAGGAAGGTTGGAGCTAGAACATTAAGAAGACAAAGACCTGAAATCTACATACCCCACCCAAAGTCTAAGACAGGACACAATAGGATTGACTCATCAGAATACCAGAAAAGGCACACTCAGACTCAGGTCAAAGGTTCATGACACAGGAAATAGCCTCAAACAGGAACAGGAAGCAACTCCAAGCAAAAGGATCCAGAGGGTATAAAAACCTATTCCCTACATGTGGTCAGCCCTTCTTTTCTGCCAGCCAACTTCCTGTCTGGTTCTCCTCTTCAATAAACTACAACCTTCTTCCCAAAGCAGTTGCCATTTTTATTCCCAGCTTGGATGAACCATAATGAAGACTTTTCTTCCAACAATTTGGCACCCCAGATGGGACTCCAAGCTAACCTCTCCAATGGACTGAAACTGGTAAGCCCCATCTTGCTGGCAGCAGACCCCTTTGTGTCTGTGGATGGGTTTCCCAGGCCCTGCCTATGTGGAGTCAGGGTAGTAAAGGGAGCTTGGGGTTTGAACTCAAGGCCTGCTTTGGAAAGAAAGTGAAGGTGAGTACCTTTAAATTTTAACTTTAAAGCCCAGGGGGGTGAAAGAAATGTGTGTATGTTTCTGTGTGTGTGAGTGAGAAGACCCTTTTCCCAATCACAGTTGGATTTTGCTCCCTCTGGCCTTTCCTAGCCGCAGAAAGGATCTGTTCAAGTGGCAGACCCTGGAAAGCATGGAGGTTTGGCCAGAGCGCAGGACCTTTTGTTAGGGAAAAGGGAGAGGCTGTGTGAAAATGGAATGGAATGAGTGAATGAGAGAATTGGATTTGGGCAACCAGCTGGTAAGGCCCTGCAAGCAAAGCCTAGCTCAGGAAAGTGCCTGGAAACTGCCTGTAATCCCTGCAAGGTAGCAGGGAGGAGTGCCTGTATTTCCTGTGTAGGCAGTGGGGAGGAGAGGACTAATGAAGAGTCCGGAAACGTTCCCCAAACAAGGGAAGTGAAGGTGCTCTGTCTGGGAACCGGAGTCTTCCTGGACACTTTATTTTTTTTGTCCAAAAACCTGGAGTTCCCAAAAAGGAGGTGAAGGTACTCCACCTGGGAACTGGAGTCCCCCTGGATGCTTTATTTTTTCCAAAAAACCTGAGAAGTTTTTTTCTTTCCTTTTTGTACCTCACTGAGCGAAAATGAGCCCCACATCTGAGAGAGAACAAGGGTTCAAAGGTGACAATTAGGACTCCCCTAGGAGGTTTGCTTGAGGCATGGGATGAGCGGCAGCTGCCCATCCTAGCCAGAATTAAAAAAAGAAAGGCAAAAGGCATATGTAGAAAATGGGCTTTGCTCAGGGCTTTGCTGGGAAACCAATTTGGCTAAATAAAGGTACTTAAAGGGTAAATAAGAAATAGTAATTATTTCTCTCTTTCTCTCTATGCAACCATGTGGTATGTTTAAGATGTCCCTTCCCTAATTTGAGTTAATGGTGGGAATGACGAGGATGTGTAAAACTAGGAGTTCTGTTTCCCTGTTCTGTTCTCTTTTCCTTGTCTTTGTGTGTATATGTGTGTCAAAGTCTTCATGTGTGAGGTAAATGTGACTGTTAATTGTTTCTAACCCAAAGAGAAAAGAATTTTAAAATTCTGCTAGAAATTCTGCTTAAAATAAGCCATAAAAAGAATATACCATCGCTCTGTTTGTCTGGCCAACAAACAGAGTGAAGAAAAATGTGTTTGTTTGTTTTTCTTCTCCCTTTCTCTCTCTGTACTCTTAAGAACAGCCCAAAGTTAGCAGGAGAAAATGTTTTAAGTTCATCTGCTGGAAAAGTTTCACTCTTGGATTTAATAATAATAAAGTTGGAAGGGACCTTGGAGGTCATCTAGTCCAACCCCCTGCTCAGGCAGGAAACCCTATACCACCTTTATCAAATGCCTTACTGAAGTCCAAGTAAATTGTATCCACAGCATTCCTCTGGTCCACTAATTTTGTCATTTGGTCAAAGAATGTAATAAGATTTGTTTAGCATGATCTGTTTTTGACAAACCCATGTTGGCTTTTAGTAATGACTTTGTTTGCCTCTAGGTGTTTGCTGATTTATTGTTTGATTATCTTTTCCAGAATCTTCCCAGGTATTGAGGTCAAGCTGATAGGTCTGTAGTTTCCTGAATCTATTTCTATTCTGAGATCACATCTCCCAGTTCCTTGAGAACCTTGGAGTGTAATCCATCTGGTCCTGGTAATTTAAGGATTACTAGTGCAACAGCTATCCTTACATTTAGCGGGCATAGTGCTCACTTGCCATTTTCTTGCCTATCTTAACTTGTGATTCTAATCTATTTTTATGGTATTGTTTTTGATAGGTTAGACTGGTTTTTTTCTCTCCCTTTTGTGTAAAGACAGATGCAAAAAAAGAGGAAAAAAATGAGTTAAATAGTTCTGCTTTCTCCCTGTTGCTTGTCACCTTCTTGATGCAATCATTTCTTTAACTTTTTTCTTGTTTTTTACATGTTGAAAGAAGTTTTTTTTAAATTATCCTTGATTATTGGTCACAAGCCTTAGTTCATTTTGAGCCTTAGCTTTCCTCACTTCATCTTTGCAGGCTTGGACTATTTGCTGATATTCTGCTTTAGTTATGTGCCCCTTTCCACTTTTTATGTTTGTCTTTTTATCTTTCAATTTATCAGAGAGTTCTTTGTGCAGCCATGCTGATATTGTTTGAGAGCTGTTATTTTTCTTTGTTGGTATTGTGCTAGACTTTTTTTCCAAAATTTCCCAAGCTTTTTGAGTTGTTTTCCCCTTGAGGATTCTCATCCATGGAATCCTTCCCAAGCCTTCTCTAAATTTATTGAAATTAGCTCTCTTAAAGTCCAAGATTCTAGTTTGACTGCATTACTTGTGCTTCTATAATGTTGAAATCCAATATTGCATGATCACTCCCCTCAAGGTTCCTGTGGCTTCAACACCTTCTATCATTTCATCTCTGTTAGTGAGGATTAGATCCAGTATGGCTAATCCCCTAGTTCCCTTCTCTACTTTTGGGAGACAAAGTTGTCTGCTAGGTTTGTCAGGAATCCATCTCCTCTTTTATTATCTTGCTTTGCATGTAATGAGTCTGTCTCATATATTAGTTTCCCCTTTTAAGTTGCATTACTGAAATAAATGAACTTTTGCACCATATTCTAATTTTTCGAGTTTCACCTGTATATTAACTACATTAAACAAAGTTGCTGTCACGTTTCCGACAGATGAGCTCTTCACTTGACTCTGAGGCATTGTTTACCTTAAAAGTCTTTTTTTAGAGCCCTATAACATCAGCAAAGCTTGCTAGGAGAAGCTGGAATCTGAATTCCCCTCCCCTTAGCACAAGATGTTAAACACAATTCTCTTCCTTTTCATTGCTGTCATAAATCACATTCTCCAATTAATTTGAAGGGTCAGTTTTCCCTTCTGTTAGACAACCCACCAAATTCTTATCTTCTCTTTTTTTTGAGACAGGTTTGAGAGACATTCTTCCCCCTCCCTCCCCCAGCAATAACTGATTATAGCTCTTAAAGTAACACATAAGTTTAAAATATGAAATAGCTGCTTCTTCATCTTTTATCAAAGCAATAACATTCAATGTTAGCAGTGTTGACATCCGCCCCCCCCTTACAAAAAGGACAGATCCTGTAATGTAACCAAAACACAAGTTAGGAGCTGGCTTTTGGTTTGTTGGGGTGTTTCTCATAAAACTTTTTGATACGTCTATCAGCTTTCACATCGCTAAATTTTACCCAAATGGCTTCAGACAATGGCTGTCCCATTGTACTAGGTACTGCAATTTTCCCTTAAAAATTCTAGAGTCAAGAATACGTTTCATTTCATAATGGGTCTGACCTGCTACTACAAGGGGTCCGGGTGCCTTCTTAGGGGGAGGTCTTAAAGTGGAGGTCCAAAAAGGTTTCAGTAAGCTACAATGGAAAACCAGGTAAATTTTTCCCAAAAGTCTAAGTAGTTTCAATTCTACTGTGACCAGGTTGATGATTCTCATAATGGGGGAAAGGCCCCAAGAATTTTTGTCCTAATTTCTTGTTGGGTAATTTAAGGTGTAAGTATTTGATTGACAAATAAAACTTTTCCCCAACATGGAATGTCCTTTGGGGAGCTCTCTTTTTATCAGCCTGCTTTTTGTAAGTCTCAAAAGTCTTTTTAAGGCCATCTTTGTATTTTTCAAAACTTCTTCCCAACCCCTCACCCATTGATCAATTGTCTGGGAATTGGAGGGTAACTGAGGGTATTCCAGTATGGGGTTGAATTCTTTCCCAGTGGCTGCCCAGAAAGGAGTGTAGCCGGTGCTGCTGTGTACTGAATTATTGTAAGCCACCTCTGGGAAAGGGAAGAGGTCAGTCCAGTTTGTTTGTTGGTAAGAAACGTAGCATCTAAGATATTGTTCCACCATTTTTTTTCCTCCACAAGATGGCGGCGCGTCCACACGCAGCGGCTCTGAGCTCCCGGTACTGGTGTGTGGTGATTGGACTAATATGTGTATGGATGAATGTTTATAGTGTAGTGCAAGGGGCTAAAATAGCCTACTCACGTATAGAGTTGTTAAACATCGGGCTTGCAAGGCAATCTGAAATTACTAGTGATTTTCAGCAGTCACAAAACATACCGAACTGCATAGCGAGGCCTCCAGGATCTCCATGGATTGTCTTCGGGCTGGGGAGGAGACGACGTAAGCGAAAGAGAAAGGAGCGAAAGCAAAAACGTGGCTGCAGGGCTGGAACTCTGACACGTCTTCGAAGGCAGCCTTTTAGACCAACATTGCCGAGCCTTTTTCTGAGCAATGCCAGATCCCTCGTCCATAAAATTGACGAATTACAGCTGCAGTTAGCAGAAAGCAGGCTTCTTCAGGAATGTTGTGTGATAGTTGTCACGGAGACCTGGCTACATTCAGAGATACCGAATGAAGCTGTGGAGTTGATAAACCGAGTTTTTCACCGCTCTGACAGAGATAAACGCTCCGGGAAGGGTAAAGGAGGAGGACTGTGTGTGTATATACACTGTGAATGGTGTGTTAACAGCAGATTGCTATATACGTATTGCTCCCCAGATGTGGAATTGA
Organism: Vipera berus; assembly: GCF_964194415.1. Lineage (NCBI taxonomy): Eukaryota > Metazoa > Chordata > Lepidosauria > Squamata > Viperidae > Vipera > Vipera berus. The sequence continues at coordinate 1,905,946 of NC_138210.1, read as the reverse complement.
TGACTGTTATATGTAGGCCTTTCTATCTGCCTAGAGAAATTACTGTGGTAATTATTATAGCTGTTTATATTCCACCTGATGCCAATGTCAACATGGCACTTTCTAAGCTGTATGACGTCATCACCAGGCAGCAGCAAACTCACCCAGAGGGCGCTCTTGTCGTGGCTGGGGACTTCAATCAAGCTTGTCTGAAGACAGTTCTCCCTAAGTTTGTACAGTATGTGCAAGTTTCCACCAGAGGGAAGAACACTTTGGACCACGTGTATTCCAATCTTAAGCAGGCATACAGAGCTTTTCCTCTTCCCCACCTGGGTACATCTGACCATCTTTCACTCCTGTTGTGCCCAAAGTATGTTCCTCTCAGGAAAAGGACTCAGGCAGTCACAAAAAGGGTCAGAACCTGGCCAGTGGGTGCTCTCAGTCAGTTGCAGGACTGCTTTGAAACCACTGACTGGAGTGTATTTGAAGAACAAGATCTAAATTCATATACAGATGGCGTACTCTCTTATATTAGAACATGCACGGACAGTGTAACAACGGATAAGTGCATTAGAGTTTATGGGAACTGTAAACCCTGGATGACTGCAGAGATACGAACACTCCTGAGAGCCCGGGATTCTGCCTTTAAGGCGGGGGACAGGGACAGATACAGAGAGGCCAGGGCAAATCTCAGAAGAGGCATTAGGATGGCAAAACAACAATACAAACAAAAGGTGGAGAACCATTTAGCGAACAACGATCCGAGGCAAGTATGGCAGGGACTGCAGCACTTAACCAACTATAAGGGCAGCACGAGGAGCATGGCAAACACCGATGCCTTGTTGGCTGAGGAGCTGAATATCTTCTTCGCCCGCTACGAGGTTAAAAGACTAGACCCCGTAGCCTCTGCTGGCCGGCCTTCTGACTCTCAGCCACTCACCCTGTGTGAACACCAAGTGAGAGCTGTATTAAAGGCTGTGAATCCCAGCAAAGCCGCAGGCCCAGATGGGGTGCTGGGGATAGTGGTCAGGAATTGTGCCGATCAATTAGCAGGGGTCCTGACAAGGATTTTTAACATCTCCTTGCAAACGGCATGTGTACCATCATGCTTGAAGGCAGCTACCATTGTCCCAGTCCCCAAGAAAACTGCAGTTGAGTGCCTGAATGACTACAGACCTATTGCATTAACGTCTGTAGTCATGAAATGCTTCGAAAGATTGGTTCTCCAACATCTTAGGACATGCCTCCCACTGGACTTTGATAAACATCAATTTGCCTACAGGAGAAATAGGTCGACAGACGATGCCATAGCTACTGCTTTACACTCTGTAGCAAGTCATCTCGAGAAACCTGGAAGCTACGTCAGGATGCTTTTTGTTGACTACAGCTCGGCTTTTAATACCATTTTGCCAAGCATTCTCATCGAAAAGCTGACTGACCTGAAATTCTCCCCCGCTATCTGCGATTGGATTCAAGACTTTCTTAGGGATCGGGTACAAACAGTGAGGGTCGGGTCTGCTTTGTCCACCCCCCTGAAGCTTTGCACCGGCACGCCACAGGGCTGTGTGCTTAGCCCCTACCTGTACTCTTTATACACTTATGATTGTGTATCATCTGACCCATCCACTGCGATAATCAAGTTCGCAGATGATACAACTGTGGTGGGTCTTATTACAGGTGGGGATGAGACAGCATATAGGGCGGAGGTACAAAAACTATCCATATGGTGTAGTAACAACAACTTGCACCTAAACATCAGCAAGACGAAAGAGATGGTGTTAGACTTCCGGAGAAAAAAAGAGGAACCTGCCCCACTTTACATCGGGGAGGACTGTGTAGAGAGAGTTCCCTCCTTTAAATTTCTGGGAGTCTACCTCTGTGAAGATCTGACCTGGAAAGTTAACACAACCCAGGTGGCTAGAAAGGCCCAACAGAGGCTTCACTTTCTTAGGATCTTGCGGAAGAACAGGGTAGAACAACAGCTAATGACCCTCTTTTACCGGTCTACCATAGAGAGCGTCCTCTCATATGGTATTGTGGTTTGGTATGCCAGTCTGACAGCCGCGGATAGGAAAGTATTACAGAGGGTAGTGAGCACAGCACAAGACATTGTGGGCTGTTCCCTGACACCACTGGATGACATCGCCAGGGCTCGTTGCCTTGGAAGAGTGAGGAAGATTCTCAGGGATGACTCACACCCTGGCCGGTATCTCTTTACTCTCCTACCATCCGGTAGGAGATATAGGAATATAGCCAGCCGTACCAACAGGCTGAAGAACAGCTTTTATCCGTGGGCTGTTAGGCTTTTGAATGGGATATAATCTTATGCAGAGTTGACTTGGGAGGCCGGTGTGTGGTGTAGTTGGTTCACATAGTGTGGTGGGATGGAGGGTTTGTTGTCACTGTGTGTTGGGGGGAGAGAGCACAGGGGGAGGCTCAGCTAATCTCAATGTACACATGTTGTACTTTGACAATAAAGGTTTATTATTATTATTTATTATTATTATTTTGTTGGCGGATTCTGCGGCCTCATTAGTAGTCGGGTGAAAAGCAGTTGATAGGCCTTGAGATGATCCAACTAATTTTAAAAAATTCCTCCAAAATTTCACTGTCTGAAATTTGTCAAGCCCTGCCGGCTTGCAACTCGTCGGGGACACCTCGTCACGCCAGCCCGTCTCCCTGCCACGTGCCGGCCGGACTCCGGTGTCCCCTTCTCGTCTCCAGAAGCCGTTCCCCGCACCAGCCCAGAGGAGCGGCTCCCCCTCATACCTGCTGGCCGGCCACGGCGTCTGCCCTTCAGAAGCTGCAGCAGTTTGCCACCGGCCAGCTGACGCCCACGCCTGCGCTAAACGGCTGCATGGCGCCTGCGCGGCTGGCACTGGAGCCACCGGCTGCACCTGCACCCGGACAGCGGGAGCATCAGCAGGCGACCGCCAACCGGCCAGTGGACACACCTGCGCAGGACGGGCGTGTGATGCTTGAACAGCCGGAATCGGTGCAGGAGGCCACCGGCCGGAGGAGGGCTGCGCCTGCGCCAAGCCCTTCCGGCGCCGGGGTTCTGCAGGGCCTGCCGACCTCCCTCCAACCAGATCAGGACAATAGAGAGGCAGCCGGAAGGACTGGACCGCCGCAGGCGGCCGCCGGCCAGTTGGTGGACATGCCTGCGCTTCCCCTTACTTCGGCCAGACCTTCGGGCGGACCAGTGGTGGGAACGGTTCGGGTGTTGGGGGCAGGGCGGATTGGTGGGGGGGGTTGTGACCGCGGTGACAGGATGGCTGGGGTGGCATGGGAGGGGGCAGACGGCCCTACGGGTTACCAACGATGTGCATGGAGGGAGGCCAACGCGCAGGGTGATGGCCGGGGTCTTTATAAGGTAACGGGCGGATGCCGGTTTTTTCTGGAAGGGTGGGGTTGGGGCGTGTCCTCATGATAAAAGAGCGTTGGAGCAGGATGCTGCCAACGCTGACTTTATTGCGGTTTGTTGTGTGTCGGAAGAATAAACCTCGTCACTCGTTCCTTTACTGTGTTTGTGGTTCATTGTTAAGGACGTTCGTGACATTAAGTCAGCGTTGTTCCTGGTTTCTCTTTTGCTGTTACCTCCCTTCGCTTCGGGGGCATGGCAAAGGAACCACAGGGGCTTGCTTTGGCAGCCGGCGGGGAGGGGCTCATGGGAGCAGCTGCTGCGGCACCACCTGACCCAGTTGCAGTGGAGGGGCCCCAGCCGGTGGTACGGCCCAAGGTCAGGGGCGATGCACTCACGGCTGACAGCAGCGGAGGTCAGGAGGAAGGGCCCCGGACTCGGAGCGGGGAATGGTGGTACAGCCCTGTGCTGGACCACTTGGACTTGGCCCATGGAAAGTTCCATTCGGGGGTCTCGGCATCGGCCTGGGGGGAGCGGCAGCTGACAGAAGAGGAAGGTGAGGAGTGGAGTTATTCCACAGCTCCAGGGGCCTATACACTGGACGTTCTGAGGGACCGGTTTGGGGAGTTTGGAGGCCAGGAACCCACACCCTGGTCGCCCGTCGCCCCAGGCCGTGAGACGCGGCAGTGGTCACAGAGGGGGACGACGCCCGGTCAGACGGGCCAGTCCGGCTTTCGTTTGGCAAGCCCGAGGTTCCGTGGGCCACCATCTCAGCCGACGGTTCTGGGGTTTGCCCGGTCTGAACTGCCACCTTCGAGAGCACCGGGCCAGATGGAGCCTACTGTGTGGACAATGATGACCGGGGTTTCCACTAGGCCGTCGAGTGGGCAACAGCAGGCACCAGGTACGAGGGCCCCAGGTCCCAGGGGGGACCCTGGGGACCGGGGTTGGTTTGGGGCCCCCTGCCCTTGCCGGTGACGTACGATGTACACCCCGACCGGCTCGCCATGTTCTTGGGTAACACCATCCATCACTTGGACCTGTATGGTACGGCTTACGCCTCCCAGTGGGCCATGGTGGTGGCAATCACCACGAGCCTGCAGGGAGAGGCCACAGCGTGGGCTGTTTTTGGACGTGCTGCGTACGCAGTTCGAGGACGTGGCCCGTACACACAGGTCTGAGGCGGAGGTGGTAGAGCTGCAGCAGCGAGGCAGGCCTGCGGTGGAATATGTCGGTGAGTTTCATTGGATGGCTCATAAGCTACGCTCCTGGCCGGAACGCCTTTTGGTACACCACTTCCAGGCTGGGCTGGATGGGGCTCTGCGCAGGGCGTGTGTGGTGTGGGGCGTTCCTGTCAGACTGTTGGAGTGGTATCGTGTCACCGTCAAGCTCGACGTTGGGCTACGGGAGTGCAGGGGACGGCCGGAGGGGGCATTCAGGCCCCGTAGGGTCCTCGACAAACCGAAGGAGGAGGGCCGGAAGAGCCACCCGTACCACCATTGAGGCCAACCATCAGATGCTTCCGGTGTGACCAGCCAGGACACCGGGCTGCCGAATGCCCACTGCCAGTGCCTCGTGCGGCCACAGCCACCCCTCCTGGAAAGGGAGCTACAGCAAGGAAGTCGGTGGAGCAGTCGTGGGCAGCCCACAAGATGGCGACCATCATGCCCAAGGTGACACTGCCAACGGGGATGGAGATACCGGTTGCTGACGACCCAGAACCTTATGAGAGCCAGGAGGAGCAAGAGGAGGACCCCATGGTGAGTGATCCGGTGGTGCCCTTCACGGTCCCGATAGTGCTTGTTAGCCCACAGACGGGTCAGAGGGAGGTCTACCCAGCGCTGATTGATTCAGGCAGTACCCGTTGCTTGCTCAGTCAGGTGGTTGTCACCCAGTTGGGCCTTGAGGTGCGGCGGCTGCCAACCCCTCTCTGTTTCCAGCAGGTGGATGGGTCTCTCCTGGGGGGGCACCGGTAACCCATGTGACGGAACCGGTCCGCCTGGAATTGGGAACTCATTGGGAGGTGTTGCGGTTTGTCGTTATTCCGTCTATGACGGAGGCGGTAATCCTGGGGCTCACATGGTTAGACAAGTGGGGCCCCACGATATGGTGGGAAGGGGGGTGTCAACACCTGCGGTTGGGAGTGGGGCCACAACCACCACGGCATGCTTTTGTGGGGCCTGCTGGCCGGCCAAGTGGCGAGAGAGCCCAAGGGGCGGATGGGGTGGCGGAAACCCACGTACCACGGGTGTATGCCGACCTGTCCGAGGTGTTCAACGAAAAGGAGTGTGATGTCCTGCCTCCGCACCGAGCGATGGACTGCGCCATCGAACTCGAACCGGGTGTCAAGTTACCAAAACCGCGCATGTATGCCCTGACACCCCGTGAGATGCAGGAATTGCGACACTACATCGACAAAAATCTCGCAAGGGGGTTTATTCAGCCTGCCCGGTCCAAGATGGCGGCAGCTATATTGTTTCGGGAAAAGAAGGATGGCACGCTCCGCATGTGCGTCGATTTCCGTGGAGTCAACGCGGTCTGCGTTGAACACCTGTATCCACTGCCTCTCATGAAGGACCTTCTGGCGCACCTGTCAACGGGACGCATATTCACGAGGTTGGACCTCAGGGAAGCGTACTACCGGGTGAGGATCAAGGCTGGGGATGAGTGGAAGACGGCGTTCAACTGCCCGTTGGGCAGTTTCCAGTTCCGGGTCATGCCGTTCGGACTCCAGGGAGCCCCAGCGGTCTTTATGCAGCTGATAAACCAGGTGCTACACAAACACCTGTACCGTGGAGTGCTCGTTTACCTGGACGATATTTTGATATACTCCAAAACCATGGAGGAGCATGTCACCCTTGTTCGTCAGGTGCTGTGAAAACTGCTAGCCGCCCGTCTCTACGTGAAGCTCACGAAGTGTGAGTTTCATAAGACCAGGTTAGATTACCTGGGATATCGGGTATCGGCGGACGGCATACAGATGGACCCTCGTAAGGTAGAGGCCGTGCAGCAGTGGCAAGCGCCACGGATGCAAAGACAGCTGCAAAGCTTCCTAGGTTTCGCGAACTTTTATCAGCAATTTATTCCAGGCTTTGCTGCAATAGCTCTGCCGTTGACGGACCTGTTACGTACGCGGCAGACCGGGGAGAAACCACGTCCTGGGTCAAAGTTGGCATGGACCACCATGTGCCAACAGGCATTCGAGTCCTTGAAGGCCCTGTTCACTAGGGAACCGGTATTGGCGCATCCCAACCCAGACATACCGTATGTAGTCCAAGTGGACGCCAGTGACGTTGCGGTGGGAACTGTGTTGTTGCAGCAAAACGCAGAAGGTGCACTCCAACCATGCGCCTACTCTTCCAAGAAGCTGTCATCTTCGGAGCGAGCATGGGCGATTTGGGAGAAAGAGGCGTTCGCTGTGCGCACAGCCCTGGAGACATGGCGTCATCTATTGGAGGGGGCTGCCCACCCCTTCGAGGTATGGATAGATCATAAGAACTTGGAGGTCCTACAGTCGCCAAGAAAGTTGGCGCCTAAACACGTCAGGTGGGCTATCTACCTCTAGCAATTCAACTTCGTGTTAAAATACATGCCGGGGGGACGGAATTTCCTCGCCAATGCGTTGTCACAACTTCCACAATATGACACCAAACGGGAAGCGGTAGTCCAGGAGCTTATCCCTCCAGACAGCCCAACAGCAGTTAACCAGGTAGCATGCAAGGTGGGGGATGATTTGTCCTGTGCTATGTGCGACGCGCTGGCTACAGATGCCTAGCTGAAGGAGCATCCCGGCCTTCTCACCATACGTGACGGCTTGGCCTGGCATGGGGATAGGCTGTACGTGCCCCTGGCTCTTCGTTCTACGGTTCTGTACCGGTGCCACGATGCCAAGCAGGCCGGCCATTTTGGCTTCATTAAGACCCTGCATCTGACGCAGCGACAATTTTGGTGGCCGTGCATGAAGGCGGACGTGGAGCAGTACGTCCGGAGCTGCCATGTGTGTGCCACAGCAAAACCGCGCGTTGGAAAGCCGTTGGGAGTATTGCAGACAATGTCTGACCCTGAACGACCATGGCAAGATATTGCCATGGATCTAATCGTCGGGTTACCAGAGAGCAGGGGCTATAATGTGATCTGGACTGTTGTGGACCTCTTCTCCAGGCAAGCGCACTTCATCCCCTGTAAAGGACTACCATCGGCCAAAAGGTTGGCACGGCTGTTCCTCTCTCACGTGTACCGATTACACGGAGTTCCCCGGCGGATAATCTCCGACCGCAGAGTACAGTTCACGGCACGGTTTTTGTCACTGCATGTTGTTTTTTTTGTTCGTCAGAAAAGTTCATTTCTAACTGTACATTTCCCCTGTTTTTTCCACCTGTGGTAATAACTTATCTGGTAACCATAGTGAATCCCATATGACCAGTTATGTTATGGTTTCAGACTGTTTAGTGCGCATGTCTAGAAAACGTTCTCACAGTTATTCTTTATTCTCTTTCACTTTGCTGTTACTGTCTGTTATGTTAGGATGTAGTCAGCTAGCTCTCTTTATAATATATATTTAGTTTTTATATTTTTGTAATTAAAAGGTATTTAGTAAGATTATGCGTCGTGTTTTATTTCCTTCCTTCATGCACATCATGCATCCTCTGAAGCACGGTCCTTCGCCCTCTAGTAAGGTGATTTATACCTTGACATTTGGTATCGAGGATGGTTTGATTTATGTATTTAGAGATGCATGTTTCTGCGGCTGTTATCAGTTAGTTAGTGCTAGTGAGGCAGCGGTGATTAACTGCTGAAACATGTCAGGAAGGAAGCCACGGATGAAAGGGAGGCTAGGAGCCTGTCTGTGGGGCATCTCCCTTCAACTTTACAAACTCCGATTGCTTCAGCCACACGCCTTGGAGAAGACGCACCTGCTCCTGTTGACGATGCAAGGTCAGTCACTCCTTTTTTCTACTTTTCCAAGCTCCCTGGCAGCTGCTCTTGAAAATGTTCACACTCCAGGGGCTCAAGATGAATTTCAAAGTCTTGGAGCGAAACCTAAAGTTAGGCCGAAGAAATTTCCTTCTGCTCCTTCAAGCCCCAAGCAAACTATGCGAGATAGGGCTATGCAAGGCTACTGTGAACAAATTGGGGTTTTTGAAAAGCGTTTGCAGCAGGCAAAGGAATATGTATCAATGGTTCAGCAATATGAGAGAAGAATAAACCTCGTCACTCGTTCCTTTGCTGTGTTTGTGGTTCATCATTAAGGACGTTCGTGACAAAATTATTCACTTAGGGGCACCATGTAGCCGGTAGATATGTTTTAGGAACAACTTAGTCAGGCATTGGGCCGATGGGAGTCCTTTGCAGGTGATAAAATGAGCCTGTTTTGAAAACAGGTCTATCACAGTCCAGATGACACTATTTCCTCTACTGTCAGGTAGGTCTACTATAAAGTCCATAACTATTTCTTCCCATGGTTGAGAAGGGTCAGCCACCGTTTCCAGTAACCCAGGGGTTTTCCCTGGGATTCTTTTCATGGTGGCACATACAGTACAGCTCCTGACATAGTTTTCCACGTCTTGTTTAATACCGGCCAGCAGAATTGCCGGTGAGTGAGATGTAGAGTTTTTAGATATCCGAAGTGTCCAGCCTGTTTGACATCATGGCTGTGTTTGAGAGTGTTAAGATGGAGAGCTTCAGGCAAGTACAATTTTCACCCCTTGTAAGCCAGACCATCCCTGCATGTTAGCGATGTCTGATTGTCTTTGAACCATTGATCGGTGAGGAGTTCTCATTTTATTTTCTTTACCTCAGGGTCATCAGGATTAGGGGTCCTGTGAGGTGTGAGTTGGGCAGCAGTTTGTGGACTGGAGATAATTGCCTCGTTAACTTCTTCACGTTCGCTTTTGTACTGGGGCAATCTCGATAGTGCATGAGCTAGGAGGTTTTTCCTTCCTTGTATGTACTTTAGAGTAAAATTAAAACAGTTAAAGTACTGTGCCTATCGCACTTGCTTTGGGGACAATTTGCGGGGAGTTTTTAGTGCCTCTAAATTTTTGTGATCTGTCCATACTTCAAAAGGCACCTTGCTCCCTTCTAAATAGTGTCACCAGTTTAATAGCCCCCACCTAATTGCGAAGGCCTCCTTCTCCCAGACTGTCCATCTCCTCTCGCTTTCAGTGAATTTCTTAGAGGTGTAGGCACAATGTTGCAGGACCCCACTTTTATTCTTTTGCAGTAACAGAGTTCCAACTGCCACGTCGCTGACGTCAGCTTGAATTACGAAGGGTTCCCCTGTGCAAGGGTGCTTTAGAACCGAAAACCAAAAGTCTTTATTGATTAGCTTTTGGGCCATATCAAAGTGCAAAGTTCCAGCAACAAACTGTCACTAAAATTCGATAAAAGCAATCCAAAATGGAATCTGATAAAATACAATTCAAAATGGAATCAACAAAACACGATTTAAAATGAAATAGTAGCAAAATACAATCTGAAATGAAATTGTAATAGCGTACAATAATTTAAGATATAGATAAAATATGATAAAATTATATTTCGGAGTCGCCCTTGCAATCTACCCCAATCAGTCCCACATATGCATATCTCAACCGAACCATTTTGTTTAGGTACTGTGCTACGTTAAATGTTATTTTCAAGTTCTGGCCAGACATAAGGTAAGTTGTTTTGATATGGGGATCCCAATGGGTCATACGTTTGGTATATAGACCAAGATACCTGTCTCTCACCCTCTTATACAGGCAACAGTCAAATAGGATGTGAGCCAGGTCTTCTACCTCTGCTGCTCCACAAATGCAGAGACGCTTATTATAGGGTATAGCATGAAATCTCCCATATCTGACCATTGTGTCAAGCTGTTCAAATGTTGCTCGCGTAAATATTGTATCTCGCTAAGATGTTTTGGGAGTTGTAACTTCAAATAACTCTACTTGAAAAGTATGTTTGTATTTACTCAGCCATTTCAAGTTACCCACCTTACCAAGGATAGCTATATCGGTTTGTGCTTCTATATCCTTAATTCTTTGGGCAACTCTTTTTTTGGATTGTTCTCCTGTTACTCAAGAGACAGGAAGGCCACAGCTTCTTACAAAATTTGTTAGTTTGGTGATCCAGGAGATTTGTGACTGTAGTTTTATTTGCTCTAGTAGGCATAACTTGGGGAGTCTATCAGTCTCCATTTCATTAACTTTTCACCAGTAGTTATAAGCTCTAATTTTAGATAATGCCTGAATTGTATGAATTCCCAATTCAGCTCTAACTGCTGCAGCAGACGTTCTGATCTCAAATGCTGGGACTGTGTTTGTTCTAGGACTGTGGTTGAGTAAAGACCCCAAATTTCTGCTCCATACAAGAGCATTGTGGTAACCTTAGCCTTATAAACTTTGATTAATGGGGCTAGGGACCCTGGGTAACTATGGTTCTTTAGTTTGAGCAGTAAATTCAAACGGGCTTTTGCTCTAAATGTACTCCGTTGATGATGGCAGGCCCAAGATCCAGTCTTGGAAAAAGTTATACCCAAATATACAAAGGTGTTAACTTGTTCAGTTGGTTCACAATCTAATTGCCACTTATGTCTCTGATGATTTCTTCCAGACTCCATTATTTTTGATTTGCTAATGATTAGGGAGTTATCCTGGCAATAAGAGCTGAATCTTCTTAATAGCCTACGTAATCCTACTTGTGAGTATGATAATAAAACCATATCATCAGCATAAAGCAACCTGTTACAGTAAATATTTAGGATCATTGGCATGTGTACCGTGGTATCTTTCATTAACCCTGGCAAGTCATTGATGTATAAATTAAATAATAATGGGGCCAGGATACACCCTTGCCTTATCCCTTTATTTGTGTGAATCCTGTTAGTCAGGGTCCCATTAAGCCCATACTGCACCCTCAAACAGGTACTTGTGTAAAGGGCTTTAATCAAAGCCAGGAGTCTGGGTTCTATTTTAAGAGATGTCAATTTACTCCATAGTACGTCTCTATTTATCATATCAAATGCTGCTGTAAGGTCTATGAAAGCAGCAAACAGGGGTCTCCTCTTATAGGCATATTTGGCAATTAGATGGCTCAAGACAAAGCAGTTATCAATAGTAGATCTGTTTTGTCTAAAACCTGCTTGTTCTTCTGTGAGAATGTTGTTTTCCTCTGCCCAGATTTCAATTCTGTTCAAAAGGTACCTAGCATATATTTTTGCTACAATGTCAATCAGGCTGATGGGCCTGTAATTACTAGGATCCATTTTATTCCCTTTTTGATATATGGGGACAACTATTGCAATCTTCCACCCATCTGGTATATGGCAGGTGTTATTTATGTGTGTAAAAAGACCTGCTAATACAGGGCCCCACCAGTTGGGAAATTTCTTAAATAATTCTGCTGGTAAAAAATCCTAACCTGGGGCTTTATTGCTCTTTAAGCTTTTAATGATGGACTGTATTTCCTTTACTGAGACTGGTGGCCAAGGGGGGGGAGTTCTAGGGTTTACTAAATCACCATTTAAAGATAGTTTCTGATAATAATAATATAATAATAATATAATATAATAATAATTCTCCCAGTCCTCAGCAGAGATTGGTATGTCGAATGCAAATCTCCGTTCCTTCAGGATACCTGCTTTGTTGTTGTTAGCTGCGAAGTCGTGTCCGACCCATCGCGACCCTATGGACAACATTCCTCCAGGCCTTCCTGTCCTCTACCATCTTCTGGAGTCCATTTAAGCTCACGCCTACTGCTTCAGTGACTCCATCCAGCCACCTCATTCTCTGTCATCCCCTTCTTCTATTGCCCTCAATCTTTCCCAGCATTAGGCTCTTCTCCAGTGAGTCCTTCCTTCTCATTAGGTGGCCAAAGTATTTGAGTTTTAGTTTCAGGATCTGGCCTTCTAAAGAGCAGTCAGGGTTGATCTCCTCTAGGACTGAACGGTTTGATCGCCTTGCAGTCCAAGGGACTCGCAGGAGTCTTCTCCAGCACCATAGTTCAAAGGCCTCAATTCTTTGGCGCTCAGCCTTTCTTATGGTCCAACTTTCACTGCCATACATTGCAACTGGGAAGACCATAGCCTTGACTATACGCACTTTTGTTGACAGGGTGATGTCTCTGCTTTTTAGTGTGCTGTCTAGATTTGCCATGGCTTTCCTCCCCAGGAGCAAGCGTCTTTTAATTTATTGGCTACAGTCCCCATCTGCAGTGATCTTGGAGCCCAGGAAAATAAAATCTGTCACTACCTCCATTTCTTCCCCATCTATTTGCCAGGAATTGAGAGGGCCAGATGCCATGATCTTGGTTTTCTTAATGTTAAGTTTCAACCCAAGTTTTGCACTCTCCTTCTTCACCCGCAACAAGAGGCTCTTTAGTTCTTCTTCACTTTCTGCCATTAGAGTGGTATCATCTGCGTATCTTAGGTTGTTGATATTTCTTCCGGCAATCTTAATTCCAACTTTTGATTCATCTAGCCCTGCCTTTCTCATGATGTGCTCTGCATATAAGTTAAATAGGCAGGGCGACAGTATACAGCCTTGCCGGACTCCTTTCCCAATTTTGAACCAATCAGTGGTTCCGTGTCCAGTTCTCACTGTTGCTTCTTGACCCGCATATAGGTTTCTCAAGAGACAAATAAGATGGTCTGGTACTCCCATATCTTTAAGAATTTGCCACAGTTTGTTATGATCCACACAATCAAAGGCTTTAGCATAGTCAATGAAGCAGAAGTAGATGTTTTTCTGGAACTCCCTAGCTTTCTCCATGATCCAGCGTATGTTGGCAATTTGATCTCTAGTTCCTCTGCCTCTTCGAAATCCTGCCTGTACTTCTGGTAGTTCTCGATCCACATACTGCTGAAGTCTAGCTTGTAGGATTTTAAGCATGACTTTACTAGCATGAGAAATGAGTGCAATGGTGCGATAGTTTGAACATTCTTTGGCACTGCCTTTCTTTGGAATTGGAATGTAAACTGATCTTTTCCAATCCTGTGGCCACTGTTGAGTTTTCCAAATTTGCTGGCAAATTGAGTGTAGCACTTTTACTGCACTGTCTTTTAAGATTTTGAATAGCTCAGCTGGAATACTGTCACCTCCACTAGCTTTGTTGTTGCTCAGCTTTTCTAAGGCCCACTTCACTTCACATTCTAGGATGTCTGGCTCGAGGTCAGTGGCCAACTCATTGTGATTATCTGGGACATTAAGCTCATTCTTGTATAGTTCTTCTGTGTAATTTTTCCACCTCTTCTTAATCTCTTCTGCCTCTGTTAGGTCCCTGCCATTTTGGTCCTTTATCATGCCCATTTTTGCATTAAACGTTCCCTTCATCTCTCCAATTTTCTTGAAAAGATCTCTGGTCCTCCCTATTCTATTGTTTTCTTCTATTTCTTTGCACTGTTCATTTAAGAAGGCATTCTTATCTCTTTTAGCTATTCTCTGGAATTCTGCATTCAATTGGGCATATCTATGTTTTTCTCCCTTGCCTTTTGCTTCCCTCCTTTCCTCAGCTATTTGCAAAGCTTCCTCAGACAGCCATTTTGCTTTCTTGCATTTCTTTTTCTTTCGGATGGTTTTGGTTGCTACCTCTTGTACAATGTCACGAACCTCTGTCCATAGTTCTTCAGGCACTCTGACTATCAGATCTAATTCCTTAAATCTATTTGTCACCTCTACTGTATATTCAACAGGGATATGATTTAATTCATATCTGAGTGGCCTAGTGCTTTTCCCTACTTTCTTCAGTTTAAGCCTAAACTTTGCAAGGAGAAGCTCATGGTCTGAGCCACAGTCAGCTCCTGGTCTTGTTTTTACTGACTGTATAGAGCTTCTCCATCTTTGGCTGCAGAGCATATAGTCAATCTGATTTCTGTGTTGACCGTCTGGTGATGTCCATGTGTAGAGCCGTCTCTTGGGTTGTTGGAAAAGAGTGTTTGCTATGACCATCGTATTCTCTTGACAAAATTCTATCAGCCTGTGCCCTGCTTCATTTTGTACTCCAAGGCCAAACTTGCCTGTTATTCCAGTTATCTTTTGGCTTCCTACTTTAGCATTCCAATCCCCCATGATGATAAGGACATCATTTTTTGGTGTTAGTTCTATAAGGTGCTGTAGGGCTTCATAGAACCGGTCAATTTCATCCTCTTCAGCACTGGTGGTTGGGGCATAGACTTGGACTACTGTGATATTGAATGGTTTGCCTTGGATTCGAACTGAGATCATTCTGTCATTTTGGGGATTGTATCCCAGTATTGCTTTTCCTACTCTTTTATTGACTATGAAGGCTACTCCATTTCTTCTGAGGGATTCTTGTCCGCAGTAGTATACCTGATGGTCATCTGAATTAAATTCACCCATTCCTGTCCATTTTAGTTCGCTGATACCTAAGATGTCGATGTTCAGTCTTGTCATCTCTTGTTTGACCACGTCCAGCTTTCCTTGATTCATGGATCTTACATTCCAGGTTCCTATGGAGAAAAAATCTTTACAGCATCAGACTTTCCTTTCACCACCAGACACATCCACAGCTGAGCGTCCTTTCGGCTTTGGCCCAGTCGCTTCATTCTTTCTGGCGCTACTAGTACTAGCCCTCTGCTCTTCCCCAGTAGCATATTGGACGCCTTCCGACCTGAGGGGCTCATCTTCCAGCATCATATCGTTTTGCCTTTTGGTACTGTCCATAGGGTTTTCATGGCAAAGATACTGGAGTGGGTTGCCATTTCCTTCTCCAGTGGATCACGTTTTGTCAGAACTCTCGGCTATGACCTGTGGCCCTGCACGGCATAGCTCATAGCTTCATTGAATTACGCAAGCCCCTTCGCCACGACAAGGCAGTAATCCATGAAGGGGAATGATCATGTAGGACCTCATTAATCAACTGCATAAATACGGCTGGGGCCCCCTACAGTCCAAATGGCATGACTTTGAATTGGTAGCTTCCCAAGGGGCAGTTGAAGGCCATCTTCCACTCATCCCCCTCCTTTATTCTCACCCGGTAATATGCTTCTCTCAGTGTTCTGTACCAGCCTGCTACCAGCCCTGCAGAAAAGGCAACCCCTTTACAAATGGCAAGGGGCTGGAATTACGCCTGCCAAATTTATTACTACAAAAACAAACAAGAAACAAACCAAGAAACAGGAGCTTTGAAACACTATCCGAGCGGTTGCCTTCAGCAAACCAGCCCTCCCCACACATTCCCCTTATATAGAGTTCAGGGCGTGGCTTCTCTCTGCCTCCTTCCGAGAAGCCCCATTGCCTTCCTCTGTTTACTCCTAATTGACTGCCTCCTGCGTCGGGCGTCCTTGAACAGGGCCAGCTGTGGGTCATCTTCATCCACACTGTCAGGCTCACACAGCTGGGTCTCCGTGGTGACCAAGTGGGAGGGGCCTGGCTGAGAGCTATCATCAGCAAGATCTTCAACCCCCTCAGCAAGGTCTTCAACACCCCCCCTCCTCCTCTGAGTCGTCCGACCCAACTGCCGAACCCACAGACTGACCCTGAATCACAACACTCAGGTCTAACTTGGTGAAGATGCTCCCCTTCGCCAGGTGGGTTAGTAAGTCTTTCAGGAGGGGGAGAGGGTATTTATTTTCCACACTCACAGCATTAAGGCCCTTATAGTCTACACAGAGACGAAGAGACCCATCTTTTTTTTCTTTGAACAACACAGGGGGTCCCACGGTAGACTTGGCCCATTTGATGAATCCCCTCGCTAGGTTTGTATCCACATATTGCTGCATCTCCTCCATTTCAAGGGGGGACATAGCATACATTCTTGGTCATGGAAGTTTGGCCCCTGGTAACAGTTCAATGGAACAATCATTGTGATGGTGAGGAGGCAAGGTATCACATTCTTTCTCACTAAACGCCTCCGCTAGATCCTGGTACTCACTGGGGATGAGCAGCTCGCCAGGTGCCCGTAAGGCAGCCATGTGCGCTCGTTCATTGGGTGGGCTAAAATCCCCTGTAACATCTGTTGAATCAATGGGGGGATCGGGCCCTATAGGTAGTCTCACAGTTCTCATTCCTTTTTCCCACCAGATAAATGGCTTCCATTTGTCCAACCAGGCCAATCCTAAGATCACAGTCCCAGTCATTTTTGGGAACGCCAAGAAGCAAATAAATTCCCAGTGCTCACCTATTTCCAGGCATAAGGGCTCCGTTAATTGTGTGACTTAAAGTCCCTCCTATTAGGGAGCCATTGGCTTGCTCAAACCTCACAGGTTTAGAGAGCAGCTTAGCCCGTATGCCCAGTCTCAAGGCACATGGCAGGCTAATGATGCATCAGGAGCAGCCGGTATCGACTAGCACTTTCAGGTCTACTTGTGCCTTTGTCTTAGGGATTATGAGTTTAGCAGGCAATAAAAAAGGTGGAATGTGTCGACTCAACATTGGGTCGTTCTCTGCTTCATCATCGCTGTCGAAAGAGGGTAGAACGGGGGTGGATCCAGTTTGATTTCCGGCGTCCTCCTGTGTGGGGGATGTGACCTGGACAACAGGTTCCTGTGCCATCTGGTTGGATTTCTCTCCCTTTATCCACTGTGCAGGTCTCTTTCTCACTGCTGGTCCTGGTCTGTTCTGCTGTTGGGGGAAGGGGACCAGGCATTTCATTGCTCGATGTCCATGCTGTCCGCATTGGAAACACTTAATTGCCAGGTCTACAGGTGGCTTGGGTCTTTCAACTATCACAGTAGTTGGAGATCTTCGTGGGGGTGATTGCCATTCAGGTTGTTCTGACCTTGGTTCTGGTTCAGGTAGGAGAGGCTTCTTATAGCGGGTGAGCTGAACATCTAATTTCACTGCTGCCTGGTACCATTCATGCAATTGGTCAGGCACAGCTCGGTAGATACATGCCAGAGAAAGGTAGGCATCTAACCTTTCTCTAAAAAGATGAATTATGGATTGCTCAGGCCATCTCTCTATCCAACCGGTCAGCTTTCGAAACTCCCGCATGTACTCTAGGGCAGGCCGGCCAGCTTGCTTTAACTTATGGATTTGTTCTTCTGCTCTGAGGGCAATGGATGGGTCCTCAAATCTTTCCCTCAGCCCTAGGAGGAGAAGGAGGGGGTCCTCCAAGTCAGGGGCTTGCTCATTATATAAATTGTTCAACCATTCGGATGCTTCTCCTTCTAGGCTGGACGCAATCACATCAACCATAGCACCTGGGTCTGGGTAGAGATGGGCCCAGCTATTCAAATGAGAGTGTACATGGTTGAGGAAGAAAATCAGTTTCTCTGGGTCCCCATCAAAGGTTGCTCTGAAAGGTGGGCTCATCATTGGTTGCTGGGGCCCCCATTTCTGCTGGCCCCACCCTGGTTGTTGGTTAAATGGTTGCTGGGGCACCCACTACTGTTGTTGTGTCTCCAGTTCCTGCTGGCCCCACTCTGGTTGCTGATTTAATGGCTGCCAGGGCCCCCACTGCTGCTGGCCCCACTGGTCCTGCTGTATGTTCAGGGGTTGCACGTTTGGGTCCTGCTGCTGCCACCCTTGCTGTTGTCCTCCCAACAGCTCCTGATCTCCAGGCTTCTGCACCACCTCCTGCTGTTGCAAGGCTTCTATTAGCTGGGGCAAGCTCAGAGGTTGTTGGCCTTTCACTTGTGGGGGTTTCCCAACCTCCCATTGCTGCAGAGGCCCCAGGCTGGTGTCCTCTGGCTTTATGGGTCTGGAGGGCTTGGCAGGGGAATCCTGAGGCTGGCAGGCAGTCTGATCTGCAGACAGGATTTTCCACTCACCCAGATTCTCAGTGGTAGACTATCTGGCAGCTCTCCACCATTCTGCTTTTCAGGGCTCCAGCAGTGCAATCTCAAGGCGTGTGCAGTCTCCACTGGAGTGATTCCAGCCTGACGACCAGCTGACCTTTGCTAACTGCTCGGATTCTGCCCCCAGATGGGAGTTCTGCAAAAATTCATCTTCCCACAGCATACTTTCGGTTAAATCCTGATCTGCACTGTCGGCAGCTGCCAAGTCTTCAATTCTCGGCCAATTCTCGATTTCCATGATAAAGATTCTCCTCTGAATCTTTGCCAACTTCTCTCAAGGCCATATACAATGGCAGGTTGTTTGAAAAAATGTAGATTCTGGCACGATGTCATGGTTCCGATAAATGAGAATTCAAACAAAATGCAAGCATTGTTTATCTAAAAAGTCTTAATAATAAAATGAAACATCGGCACACATGGAGGGATGCCAGAATCTGAAATCTCCGCCCCCTTGCACAAGTTCTCCACCCTTCTATTTTTGTCATTAGTCACATTCTCCAATTAATTTAAAGAATTAGTTTCTCTTCCGTTAGACAACCCGACAAGTTCTCATCTTCTTAAAACATCCGGGTAGCTTTCCTTCCCCACAAGTGAAGCAATTAAAGTAACAGGCTGTCTCTTATATTGTCAGTGCAAAAACATGTCAATGTTTGCAGCATTGACAAAGCCATCTGAGAATGGAGTCTTGACCCTTCCCAGCTTAACTGCTGACTAAAGTACAATACAAGTATCTCAGAAAGTAAGTATTCTTTATGGTTTATTACAACAGCAACACACACCAGTATACAAAATCCAGCAAAAAGATGTTATTATTATTTTTTCTACCTACCTTGAAAATGTGTCCTTTGAGAATATGATGGCCCAACTCAATTGTCTGCTGCCTGTTGAGTTTTCCTTCTTGACGAGAAAACCAAAAGGCAAGCAAAGTATGACCACTCCTAAATAAAAATAATGAGAGAGAAAGAGAGAGAGAGATAACAAACATAATGGGAGAAGAAAGCCAAAGCTCTAACTTCAACATGTCAAATGATATTTAACAGCCAGATCACAGAAAAGTTTTGAAATCAGTTACCGTATATACTTGAGTATAAGCCGAATTTTTCAGCCCACTTTTTGGGCTGAAAAATTCCACTTCGGCTTATACTCCAGTCAACAAAAAAACTCACCGAGGACTTGTGCGCGGCCGAGGCTTTGGTGCTTCCGGGATCGCGCGCACCTCTCCCAAGCCACCGCCGCCCGAGACCTGCCGAAGTTTGGGGAGGTTTGGGGAGGTGCGCGCGCACCTCCCCAAACCTCCCCAAACGTCGGCAGGTCTCCGTTCCTCCGCGCCCTGCCTGCCTGCTTCTTTCCGCAGCGGAAAGAAGCAGGCAGGCAGGGCGCGGAGGAACGGAGACCTGCCGACGTTTGGGGAGGTTTGGGCGCCTCCCCAAACCTCCCCAAACGTCGGCAGGTCTCCGTTCCTCCTGCCGACGTTTGGGGAGGTTTGGGCGCCTCCCCAAACCTCCCCAAACGTCGGCAGGTCTCCGTTCCTCCTGCCGACGTTTGGGGAGGTTTGGGCGCCTCCCCAAACCTCCCCAAACGTCGGCAGGTCTCCGTTCCTCCTGCCGACGTTTGGGGAGGTTTGGGCGCCTCCCCAAACCTCCCCAGGTCTCCGTTCCTCCGCGCAGACCTGCCGACGTTTGGGGAGGTTTGGGCGCCTCCCCAAACCTCCCCAAATGTCGGCAGGTCTCCGTTCCTCCTGCCGACGTTTGGGGAGGTTTGGGCACCTCCCCAAACCTCCCCAGGTCTCCGTTCCTCCGCGCAGACCTGCCGACGTTTGGGGAGGTTTGGGCGCCTCCCCAAACCTCCCCAGGTCTCCGTTCCTCCTGCCGACGTTTGGGGAGGTTTGGGCGCCTCCCCAAACCTCTGTTCCTCCGCGCAGACCTGCCGACGTTTGGGGAGGTTTGGGCGCCTCCCCAAACCTCCCCAAACGTCGGCAGGTCTCCGTTCCTCCTGCCGACGTTTGGGGAGGTTTGGGCACCTCCCCAAACCTCCCCAGGTCTCCGTTCCTCCGCGCAGACCTGCCGACGTTTGGGGAGGTTTGGGCGCCTCCCCAAACCTCCCCAGGTCTCCGTTCCTCCGCGCAGACCTGCCGACGTTTGGGGAGGTTTGGGCGCCTCCCCAAACCTCCCCAGGTCTCCGTTCCTCCTGCCGACGTTTGGGGAGGTTTGGGCGCCTCCCCAAACCTCCCCAGGTCTCCGTTCCTCCTGCCGACGTTTGGGGAGGTTTGGGCGCCTCCCCAAACCTCCCCAGGTCTCCGTTCCTCCGCGCAGACCTGCCGACGTTTGGGGAGGTTTGGGCGCCTCCCCAAACCTCCCCAAACGTCGGCAGGTCTGCGCGGAGGAACGGAGACCTGGGGAGGTTTGGGGAGGCGCCCAAACCTCCCCAAACGTCGGCAGGAGGAACGGAGACCTGGGGAGGTTTGGGGAGGCGCCCAAACCTCCCCAAACGTCGGCAGGTCTGCGCGGAGTAACGGAGACCTGGGGAGGTTTGGGGAGGTGCCCAAACCTCCCCAAACGTCGGCAGGAGGAACGGAGACCTGCTGACGTTTGGGGAGGTTTGGGGAGGCGCCCAAACCTCCCCAAACGTCGGCAGGAGGAACGGAGACCTGGGGAGGTTTGGGGAGGCGCCCAAACCTCCCCAAACGTCGGCAGGTCTGCGCGGAGGAAGGGAGACCTGGGGAGGTTTGGGGAGGCGCCCAAACCTCCCCAAACGTCGGCAGGAGGAACGGAGACCTGGGGAGGTTTGGGGAGGCGCCCAAACCTCCCCAAACGTCGGCAGGTCTGCGCGGAGGAACGGAGACCTGGGGAGGTTTGGGGAGGCGCCCAAACCTCCCCAAACGTCGGCAGGAGGAACGGAGACCTGCCGACGTTTGGGGAGGTTTGGGGAGGCGCCCAAACCTCCCCAAACGTCGGCAGGTCTGCGCGGAGGAACGGAGACCTGCCGACGTTTGGGGAGGTTTGGGGAGGCGCCCAAACCTCCCCAAACGTCGGCAGGAGGAACGGAGACCTGCCGACGTTTGGGGAGGTTTGGGGAGGCGCCCAAACCTCCCCAAATGTCGGCAGGTCTGCGCGGAGGAACGGAGACCTGCCGACGTTTGGGGAGGTTTGGGGAGGTGCGCGCGCACCTCCCCAAACCTCCCCAAACTTCGGCAGGTCTCCGGACGGCGGCGGCTTGGGAGAGGTGCGCGCGATCCTGGAAGCACCGAAGCCTCGGCCGCGCGCAAGTCCTCGGTAAGCTCCGGGCGGTCACTTGCTTCGCGTCTCCTGAGGGAAGGGGGGGCGACTGGAGCGGGCGTGTTTCCTCGCCTGCTGGGCGCCGCGATTTGCCCGGGGAACGCGTGGGCCCCGAATGGCAGCGTGGAGCGAGGAAGCGGACAGCCAGGGCTTCCCCGAGAGCCGCGGCCACACAGGGTATTCCTGTGTATTCAGGCTTGCAAAATGGCGGATCGAGCCTCTGCTGGCGGCAGAGGCTTGCAGAGCGCGGATCCAGCCTCCGCCGGCGGCGGAGGCTTGCAGAACGGCGGATCGGCTTATACTCGAGTCAACAACTTTTCCCAGTTTTTGGGGGTGAAATTGGGGGTCTCGGCTTATACTCGAGTCGGCTTATACTCAAGTATATACGGTATATAATTTATCTATATGATAAAATGCTGCTAGATAAATTGAATTCCACTTAACTGAATAATATCAAATATTGTTCAAATGAATTTTATAAAAATAACCTCGTTGATTTAGACTAAATAAAATCACTAACAGACAGGTAAAGAATCCAATTTATAACATGAAAAATACATTTATCAGTATCAACTTGGGAATGTGACTTTTACCATGCTCATGAAGGGAAAATATGTGATGAAATAAGCTCCTACTCTATTACCGCTATAGTCTTGGTTGGAATCAGTACCCTATGCCTGTTAATTTTCTTTGAATTCTTGCTGATTAAAATAATGATTTGTGCATATCTACTTCATATTCAAACTCCATCAAAAGCCTAATGGAGATTATTAGAACCTGGTACTAAAGATAAATATATATGGATTTATATTTCTTTTGATTGGTTATACTTCAGTGGTATTTCTCACTGTGTGTGTATGTGCCAGCATTAACAAGTCTCTGCAATTTTCTTGGCAGCATTTTTGGAAGCAGTTTGTCATTGCCTTCTTCCTAGGACAGATAGAGTGACTTACCTATAGACAGCCAGCTGGCTTCATGCCTAAGTTAGTTGGCTGGTTTCTTAACTAGACCAAACTGGTTCTCTCTTTCTCAGTGGTATATTGAAAAGTTAATAGTGAGAAGGGAGCAGGGAGCAGGTAGCTTCCAGGAAGAAAACTGCTTCCACTCCCATGCTTATTTTACCAACCCCCATAACACAGCCTAAATGTCACCACTGGGATATGTATGTATGTATATGTGCATATTTGTATCATATTTATATGACCACCCATTTCACAAAAACGTGACTCTGGGTGGAATGTTGAAATGAACTTTCTTTTTAATTTATAAGTGTGACTAGAAAAATGCCAAAAGTGTGATGTTATGGTTCAAGAATTTTAAGTTAATGAATGGTACTTTATTATTCTTTGTTTAAAGATATATGTTTTCCATATTAATAAGATAAACTTTAATGGCCCTACAAAAATAATCCAGAAGCCTTTCATAGATGATTTTCAAAATTATTTACTACATTTTTGGATAATTTAATTCTTGGCAAATACATAAATCATGTTATGAAATTTCAATTGGGTAGATATGCTCCTCCAAAAAATGTATTTATAATCGAAATTGGAAAGTTATGCAAGCTTACTGCTCCTTGTGAGTAAACCACAAAGACAAGTTTTTGCAGTGGGCTTGTGAGTTGAGTTACCAGGAGGTGAGGAACCCTATCTTAGTTCACAGCTTTAATGTAGCCCAGTGATGGTGAACCTTTTGGGCTTGGTGTATCAAAAATTCAGAAAATGCCTAATTGACTCTGCTGGTGTGTCACACCACCCTCCAAACAAAAGAGAAACAATTCATAAAAAAGTGTTGCTTTGGATCAGGGGTGTCAAACTGCCAGTCCACGGGCTGGATGCGTCACCAGGAATCAGTGCCTACCCCATTGCCAGCAATGGGGAAAAAGCTCCAATACGTCACGTGACATCACGTGACGTCGCGAGTTTGACATGTCTGCTTTGCATAGTGAGAGAGCCACAATATACTGTACATTTAATAAATAAATACATAATTGTAAATTTTTTTCAGAAAAAAATGCCTATCTGAGGCAGCTCCAGGTCACATAAGGTTTGGAAATTTTGGAGAATGTTCTTTCATGGCCTTGCAGTCTTCAAAAAGAGCGGGAAAGCACACCCTGTTTTCACACACTTTTTGGAAGTTCCAGAGGCCTCACAAAAGCAGAGTCCTCAAGTGTGAGTTCCAGAGGGTCCAGAACGTGTACAAGAGTACACCACATTCTTGTGCAGCTTCTAGGCATGTCTCAAAAAATGTCATAGGTTTTCCATCACTGATGTAGCCTTTATGGACACTACAACCTGCCAATCCTAATTTTTTAATCACAAATAATAATAATAATAACAACAACAATAACCCCCCTACATGGAATACTGCCTTGTTGTGTCGAAGGGGCTTGCGTAATTTAATGAAGCTATGAGCTATGCCGTGCAGGGCCACCCAAGACAGACAGGTCATAGCAGAGAGTTCTGACAAAATGTGATCCACTGGAGAAGGAAATGGCAACCCACTCCAGTATCTTTGCCATGAAAACCCTATGGACAGTACCAAAAGGCAAAAAGATATGACGCTGGAAGATGAGCCCCTCAGGTTGGAAGGCATCCAATATGCTACTGGGGAAGAGCAGAGGGCTAGTACTAGTAGCGCCAGAAAGAATGAAGTGACTGGGCCAAAGCCGAAAGGACGCTCAGCTGTGGATGTATCTGGTGGTGAAAGGAAAGTCCAATGCTGTAAAGATTTTTTCTCTATAGGAACATGGAATGTAAGATCTATGAATCAAGGAAAGCTGGACGTGGTCAAACAAGAGATGACAAGACTGAACATCGACATCTTAGGAATCAGCGAGCTAAAATGGACAGGAATGGGTGAATTTAATTCAGATAACCATCAGGTATACTACTGTGGGCAAGAATCCCTCGGAAGAAATGGAGTAGCCTTCATAGTCAATAAAAGGAGAGAGCAAAAGTTGGCTTGAAACTAAACATTAAGAAAATCAAAATCATGGCATCCGGCCCTCTCAATTCCTGGCAAATAGATGGGGAAGAAATGGAGGTAGTGACAGATTTTATTTTCCTGGGCTCCAAGTTCACTGCAGATGGGGACTGCAGCCAAGAAATTAAAAGACGCTTGCTCTTGGGGAGGAAAGCCATGGCAAATCTAGACAGCACACTAAAAAGCAGAGACATCACCCTGCCAACAAAAGTGCGTATAGTCAAGGCTATGGTCTTCCCAGTTGCAATGTATGGATGTGAAAGTTGGACCATAAGAAAGGCTGAGCGCCAAAGAATTTTTTTTATTTTTATTTTTTATTTTTTTAAATTCCATTTATATCCCGCCCTTCTCCGAAGACTCAGGGCGGCTTACAAGCTTAGCAGTAGCCTTCATTCTATGTATATGCCTGCTTATTAGGGCTTTCACACACACCCCAAGCGGCATTATTACAAAGTCAGCTTAATTGCCCCCAACAATCTGGGTCCTCATTTTACCTACCTCGGAAGGATGGAAGGCTGAGTCAACCTTGAGCCTGGTGGGATGCGAACCTGCACTAATTGCAGGCAGCTGGTGTTACTTAAGGAGGCATTAGCCCACTGCTCCACCAAGGCTCTTGAGGCCTTTGAACTATGGTGCTGGAGAAGACTCCTGCGAGTCCCTTGGACTGCAAGGTGATCAAATCGGTCAGTCCTAGAGGAGATCAACCCTGACTGCTCTTTAGAAGGCCAGATCCTGAAGTTGAAACTCAAATACTTTGGCCGCCTAATGAGAAGGAAGGACTCACTGGAGAAGAGCCTAATGCTGGGAAAGATTGAGGGGAAGAGAAGAAGGGGAGGACAGAGAATGAGGTGGCTGGATGGAGTCACTGAAGCAGTAGGCATGAGCTTAAATGGACTCCAGAAGATGGTAGAGGACAGGAAGGCCTGGAGGAACATTGTCCATGGGGTCGCAATGGGTCGGACACGACTGCGCAGCTAACAACAACAATAATAACCCATGGCTGGGCCTGTACGGCTATAAGGTGCAGTCCCTATAGTTATGGGATTACCGGTCTTTGGATCGATAGTGGCTTAGCCACTGTGAACCAACCCAGGCACCTCCCATCACCAATGATGAGAAGAAATTTTTAAAAAATCCCATACTGGATTGGTCGTTGCCCGGGTCAAGAAGGACCATGTCAGATGCTATGGCTCCTGAACATCTATCAGAAAATGGGCCACAGGGGTCAGTTGTTACTGTTGTGGAACCGGAGCGTACAACTGTAAAGTGACTGGAACAAAAGCACAAAACTTGGACAACCGAAGAAAATAAAGAAATCATCCAATGCTACTACCAGGCAGAACCAACAGCCAGGGAATTTTAAAAAAGAATTATGGAAATGTAGAAGGAAAAACATCCAGAAAGTGACATAACTGAACAACAATTAATGGATCAAAGACATGACATCATCCGTAATAAAGTTTTTACAGATGTGGAAATGCAACATCTAGAAACATTGGCTAAAAAGTAAACAACAAGTAATGATGACGAACAGGCTGAAAAAATTGTTCCAACACCTGAACAAACTGACCAACAAACTGACGAACCAGCGGAAGAAGCCACCGCACAGGATGAAGATTCCCCGTGCAACAACTCGAAAGTGTAGAGCTAAGTGATCTAGCGAAAATGCTGAAAGAAAAGATTGAAAACCACATCAAAGAAAACACAGAAAGAAAAAGACTGCCTACCATTTGTGAAGTGCATAGCAAATGAGTGAAATATCTACTAAATGCTGTGAACATCTTAACTTCCATCCCATCCAGCACGCTGTATGAAACAAACCAACTAATGTACAGTATAGCCGCCGTTATAACTGCAGAACTGAGTTATAAAATGCCAAAAAAGAAATCCCCTGGAACACCAAAGTGGAAAATTCGACTTGAAAATAAAAAAAAAAATACAAGGAGATGTCAGCAAATTTAAATACTTGAAAGAAGGAAAACTAAAGAACAAAAACCTGAAAAATAGTTTATACTAAAAATATAACGTGGAGGAAGAAACAATAACAGAAATCATGGAAAAACTAAAACAGCATGTAATAGCAACAACAAAGAAAATAGAAAGATACAAAGGACGAATAAAACAATATCGTGAAAATGTCCAGTTCAGTAGAAACCAGTAACTCTTCTATCGGTCACTTGATGAAAATCAAATCCAAGCTACTGTTTTCCCATGTAAAGAAAAAACTTTAAACTTTTGGAAAGAACTATGGGAAAACCCAGTGGAACATAATAAAATTGCCTTCTGGATCAAAGATATCCAAAAACAAGCAACACAAAACAACATAGAAAATATTGTAATAACCACCAATATGGTTGCAAAACAAGTAAAGAAGGACAAGAACTGGAGTGCACCTGGCCTGGACGAGCTGCATGGATACTGGTTGAAACACCTCATCAGCCTCCATCATCGCACGGCCACTCAGTTTGATGAAATGCTTCAAAATGCCACAAGTGAAGAATGTTTGACAGCTGGTCGAACATACTTGATAATGAAAGACCCTGAAAAGAGCACAGAACCAAGCAACTACCGCCCAATTACTTGTCTGCCAACGACGTTCAAACTTTTTACAAGAATACTGGCAAATTCAGTATTCAATCATCTGATGGAAAACAATTTGTATCCGGCAGAACAAAAAGGAAATTATAAAAAAATCAAGAGGAACAAAAGATCAGCTGCTCATTGACAAAAAGGTACTCAAAAATGTAAAATGACAGAAAACGAACTTAAATAAGGTGTGGATTGATTATAAGAAGTCATTCAACTCATTACTTCACAGATGGATTAATGCGTGTTTGGAAAACTTTGGAATCAGCAAAAATATTTGTACATTTTTGAAAGCAAATATGCAAAAATGGAAAACAGTCCTAACAGGAAATGGGGAGAACATTGGTGAAATCAACATCAGACGAGGAATCTTCCAAGGGGACTCACTTTCACCACTAGTGTTCAACATCGCATTAATTCCATTGACAATAATTTTATGAAACACAAAACTGGGATACCACATCTCAAGCCAGCATGGCAAGATAAACCAACTACTATACACGGATGACTTAAAACTGTATGCAAAAAGCCACACTGAACTTGAATCAATACTCAACGCAGTTCAACTGTTTAGCAGCGACATCAGAATGTACTTTGGACTTGGAAAATGTGCTATATTATCCATGCAACGAGGGAAAATGGGAAAAATAGAAGGAATAGAACTGGGAAACGGAAGTATTTAATTTAATTTTATTTAATTTAATTTGTATACCGCCCTTCTCCCAAAGGACTCAGGGCGGTGAACAGGGCAATAAATATCAAAATACCAAAATACAAAAATTAAGAACAGATTAAACCATAGTGCCCAAATACAATAAATAAATTACATTGAAAACAATAATTAAAACCCAAACCCATCAGACCAGGCCGGCTTGTTCAAACAAATAGGTTTTTAGATCACGTCGGAAGGAGCGAAGGTCGGGAGCCATCCGGAGCTCAACCGGTAAACGGTTCCACAGGTCAGGCACACCCACAGAGAACGCCCTCCCCCTGGGGGCCACCAGTCGACATTCTCTGACCGGTGGCACCCTGAGGAGGCCCTCTCTGTGGGAGCGCACTGGGCGGAGGGAAGTTGATGCCGGCCGCAGGTGCTCCCTAAGGTACTCCGGACCCATGCCATGTAGGGCTTTGTAGGTCATTACCAGCACCTTGAATCTCACCCGGAAGGCAACTGGAAGCCAATGCAGCTCACGGAGCAGAGGTGTAACATGGGAGTATCGGGAGACCCCCAACACAACTCTCGCGGCTGCATTCTGCACCAGTTGGAGCCTCCGAGTGGTCCTCAAGGGCAGCCCCATGTAGAGAGCGTTGCAGTAGTCTAACTGAGAGGTCACGAGCGCATGAGTGACTGTACGCAAGGCATCCCGGTCTAGATAGGGCCGCAACTGGCGCACCAGGCGAACCTGGGCGAAGGCCCCCCTAGTCACAGTTACTATATGATCTTCTAAAGAAAGCTGTGAATCTAGGAGGACTCCCAAGTTGCGAGCCCTATCTACGGGGGGTAATAACTCACCCCCCATAGTAAGAGATGGAATGATCTGAGTTTCCCGAGATGCCGGCACCACAGCCACTCAGTCTTGTCAGGGTTGAGCCGAAGCCTGTTCCTCCCCATCCAGACCCGAACCACCTCCAGGCAACGGGACATCACGTCGAGGGCATCACTGGGGTGGTTTGGGGTTGAAATGAAAAGCTGGGTATCATCAGCATACTGATGATACCCAACTCCAAAACCACAAATGATCTCACCCAGAGGCTTCATATAGATGTTGAACAGGAGAGGCGAGAGGACCGACCCCTGAGGAACTCCACAAACGAGAGGCCTCGAGGTTGACCTCTGTCCCCCTGCCAACACCGACTGCGAACGTCCCAGGAGGTAGGAGGAGAACCACTGAAGGACCGTGCCTCCCACTCCCAATCCCCTGAGACGCCGCAGCAGGATACCATGGTCAATGGTATCAAAAGCCGCTGAGAGGTCTAATAGGACTAGGACAGAGGAACATCCCCTGTCCCGGGCCCTCCAGAGATCATTCACCAGAGCGACCAATGCCGTCTCCATGCTGTACCCGGGCCTGAAACCTGATTGGTACGGGTCTAGATAGTCAGCTTCCTCCAGGACCAAAGGGAGTTGATGCGCCACCACGCTCTCAACAACCTTCGCAAGAAAGCGAAGGTTGGAGACCGGACGAAAGTTGTTTAATACAGCTGGGTCCAAGGCAGGCTTCTTGAGGAGAGGTCTCACCACCGCCTCCTTCAAGATGGCGGGGAAACTACCCTCACTCAAAGATGAAGATATCACCACCTGGAGCCCCCCAAATCGAGCGTGTGGCCCCCCACATGAGTCGGCCCATGAATTACTTGCGTCAGGTCCATGGCCGTCATGGAAGCCATGAACTCCCGAGCTAACTCAGATGATCCTCCCAGGGACGGTAGATTGAAGTGACCCAAAACCATAAATTTGGGGAACTCAATCACCAGCCCCGAGAGGATATCGAGAAGCTCAGGCAGGGCTGCTGCTACGCAACTAGGCGAAAGGTACACCAGCAGCAAGCCCAGCTGCGCCCTAGGGCCACATCTCAGGAGGAGGGACTCACACCCGGCTATTTGGACAACGGTGGCCTCCTGCGGACACAAGGTCTCCCTCATAACTACCGCCACTCCCCCGCCCCTACCCTGAGCCCGAGGCCGGTGAAGCACCCAGAAACCTGGTGGGCAAAGATCAACCAGAGGGATACCACCCTCTGGGCCCAACCAGGTCTCCGTAATGCAAGCCAGGTCCGCATGCTCACCCCCAACCAGATCCCATATGAGAGGAGCCTTATTGACAACGGACCTGGCATTCAAGTACACCAGCCGGAGCTCAGGTGGCTGCTCATCCTCGCAAAAGCACTAGCAATGGATGACGGTTACAAATACCTAGGCATATTGGAAGCAGATAACATCTTGAATGGAAAAGTCAAAGAGTCAATGCAAAAGGAATACATCAGGAGAGTCCTCAAAATATTAAAATCAAAGCTGAATGCTGGAAACATAATTAAAGCCATTAACACATGGGCAGTCCCAGTGATACGCTACCCAGCTGGAATTATCAACTGGACTTCAGCTGAACTGGAAAACCTAGACCGGAAAACACGTAAACTTTTGAATATGCACCATGCTCTACATCCACAAAGTGACATCGACAGGTTGTACCTGCCAAGAAAAATAGGGGGCAGAGGGCTATTGCAAATCCACCAAACTGTAGAAGAAGAAAAACGAAGTTTGAATGACTATGTGAATCAAATTACAGAAAAATTGCTACAGGCTGTGAAAACAGATCATTATAAAAATAACAGAAACAAAGGCAGAATACAAGGAAAAACGGCTGGATGACAGATTAAATAGATGGAAAACCAAAGCTTTGCATGGACAGCATTTGAAAAACATTGAAGGAAAATGTGATAACAACTTGACATGGGCATGGCTTAAGATGGGAACCATCAAGAAAGAAACAGAAGGTTTAATACTGGCTGCTCAAGAACAAGCACTACAAACTAATGCCATGAAAGCGAAGATACAAAAATCCACTGACAATCCAAATTGCCAACTTTGCAACGACAAAGTTGAAACTGTTTCACACCTAATATGTGAGTGAAGCAAAATTGTGCAAACTGATTACAAAGCTAGACATGACCGAGTTGCTAAATTAATCCACTGGGCATTGTGTAAAAAATACGACTTGCTTGTGTCCGAAAAGTCGTGGGAACATAGGGTGGAAAAAGTTGTTGAGAATGAGAGGGTGAAGATCTTGTGGGACTTTCGAATACAGACAGATCGCCATTTGGAACACAACATGCCAGATATTGCAGTTGTAGAGAACTGAACCATACAACTGATTGATATCACTGTACCAGGAGATGCCAGAGTCAAAGAAAAAGAACTGGAAAAAATTACAAAATATCACGACCTGGCCATCGAAACTGCACGATTATGAATGAAACGTGTAACAGTGATACCCATTGTCATCGGGGCACTGGGAACTATGTCCAAAACCTTTCCAAAATACATCAAGAAACTACAGCTTCCTGCAATAACTCCAGCAATGCTACAAAAAACTGCACTACTCGGAACATCTTACATTTTAAGGAGGTACCTGGTTGATACCTAGGATGCTGGCAGCAACCCATGTCAACCATCAGCGCCAGTCAATTTGAATGCTCAGTTGACTGAGGTTCATGTTTAATGAATAAAAGATAATAATAATAATAATAATAATAATAATAATAATAATAATAATAATAATAATAATAATAATCTGAAGAAACAGTGGACCACCTGGTAAGCTGCTGCAAGAAGATCGCACAGACTGACTACAAGCAGCAGCATGACAAAATAGCAACAATGGTGCATTGGAAGATCTGCAAGAAATATCATTTGCCTGTAAGCAAGAACTGGTGGAATAATAAAATAGAGAAAGTCATAGAAAATGATAAAGTTAAACTGCTCTGGGACTTCACAATTCAAACAGACAAGCACCTGCAACATAACATCCCGGGCTTAACAATTGTCGATAAGAAAGACAAAAAAGTCTGGATAGTGGACGTGGCAGTGCCTGGAGACAGCAGAATAGATGATAAAGAACTGGAGAAGATAACAAAATACAAAGACCTACAAATAGAAATAGAAAGACTGTGGCAAAGGCAAGCAAGGGTACTACCAATAGTAATAGGCACCTTGGGTGCAATCCCAAAACAACTGGAGCAGCACTTGAATACCATTGGCATTGACAAATTCGCCATTAGTCAATTGCAAAAGGCAGCCTTACTAGGAACTGCTTCCATCCTGCGATGATATCGGTAATACCATCAAACATCCACATCTGCCTATCCCAGCTGCTTGGTAAAGACTCGATAGGTAGACAAAAATGCCAAATCCAGTCTGAACATCTGGCTGAGTGTGAGATGATGAATAATAACAATAACAATAACAATAACAATAACAATAACAATAACAATAACAATAACAATAACAATAACAATAACAATAACAATAACAATAACAATAACAATAATAATGAAGTTGGAAGGGACCTTAGAGGTCATCTAGCCCAACCCCCTGCTCAGGCAGGAAACCCTATACCATTTCAGACAAATGGCTGTCCAGTCTCTTCTTAAAAACTTCCAGTGTTGGAGCATTCACCGCTTCTGGAGGCAGGTTGTTCCACTGGTTAATTGTTCTAACTGTCGGGAAGTTTCTCCTTAATTCTAGGTTGCCTCTCTCCTTGATTAGTTTCCATCCATTGCTTCTTGTCCTGCCTTCAGGCGCTTTGGAGAATAGCTTGACTCCCTCTTCTTTGTGGCAGCCCCTGAGATATTGGAACGCTGCTATCATGTCCCCCCTTGTCCTTGTCTCAGCTTAATAGAGATTTTTTTTTCACAGCAGATAAGTAACTCTCTTGGTGTTATTTGCTTTTTCCTGGGATTATAAAATTAAAAGAAAATTTAGAGATTTAAAATATATTGAATACTTCACAAAAAACTGTTTAATAAGTATGATCTAAGAATGTTAATAATGAAAGAAAGGGAAGATCTACTTTTAAAGGTTTAATTTGTTATGAATCTGCATTGTAAAAATCTCAACTGCATTAATTGCTTCTATGGGAATGCTCTTTGTTTTGCTTCAACACACTTGATATTTGTCTGGATTTACAAAATAAAAGACTTGCGTATTAATTTAAGTAGACTGTATTTGGCTTGGCTGTATGCGTGTAATTACAGCTTGAAAGATACTGGATGGAGTGAACTGTGTGTGTGTTTTTCCCTTCTACAGGTGAAACTCGAAAAATTAGAATATCGTGCAAAAGTTCATTTATTTCAGTAATGCAACTTAAAAGGGGAAACTAATATATGAGATAGACTCATTACATGCAAAGCAAGATAGTTCAAGCCGTGATTTGTCATAATTGTGATGATTATGGCGTACAGCTCATGAAAACCCCAAATCCACAATCTTACAAAATTAGAATATTGTGAAAAGGTGCAATATTCTAGGCTCAAAGTGTCCCACTCTAATCAGCTAATTAAGCCATAACACCTGCAAAGGGTTCCTGAGCCTTTAAATGGTCTCTCAGTCTGGTTCAGTAGGAATCACAATCATGGGGAAGACTGCTGACCTGACAGTTGTGCAGAAAACCATCATTGACACCCTCCATAAAGAGGGAAAACCTCAAAAGGTAATTGCAAAAGAAGTTAATGACAGAATGAAAATCCTAGACCTAGAGAGTTAATGAGAAGTTTGGGATATGGAATTAGAAAGAGGAATGGATAATTTAGCTTTGCTGAATCTTAGAGAGAATGGATTCTGCAATGTATTGGGACTTTTGCTTGAACTGTTTTCACGTGTCTTTGAATGCTGCTTAGATTGCTTAATTAGGATGTCTGTGTAACGATCACTGGCTGCCCAGACATGCAGTCTCCAGGATGATCATTCGTTGGCTGTGGGGTGGGAATAAGTTCCTTTAAACCTATTGGCTGCCGCCTAGTGGCCAACCATATAAGTAGCTGCGTAGAAGCCTCTGTTCTCAGTTCTGTTCCTGTTACTACAATAAAGCAATGTTCCTGTTTGAACCCTCTCATCTCACCTCTTGCTTCCCAAGAATCCACTACACAACACTGGTGGCGAGGATGGGATCCTGCTTCTTCAGAAGAGCTGAAAGTCACTAGGGAGTGAGGCCAGAAAAGCGCCTGGCAGGGAACGCATTTCCTCCCCCTCGGATGGCCTAGCAAGCCACGCTAGCGACCACCCCGCCCTGCGGACCAGTCCCAGGGCTGACAGAAGGAGCAGGACGAGGCAACAAGAGGCCCAAGCTGTGAAGACTTTCTGAAGATGGCGAAAGTCGGAAAGCTTGAGGAGTTTGATGTTACTCACCCAGAGAGATGGGCATCCTACATCTTGTGGGTTGAAAACTACCTCCGTGCCAACCAAATCACGGAAGATGGCCTGAAGGCCGCAACACTCCTCTGTGTCTGTGGGCCTGCAACCTTCGATATCACAGAGAACTTGGTCGCACCGGTGCAGCTGGAGTCCATTACTTACACGGACCTGAAGAAACGGCTCGGCGACCATTTCCAGCCCAAATTGTTGGTGATAGCATGGAGGCACGCCTTTGAACAATGAGTTCAACAACCCGGAGAGACGGCAATGGAATTCATTGCGGCGTTGAGACAAGCTTCACGCCTTTGCCAATATTCAGACTTAGAAGAAAGGTTTCGAGACCGACTTGTCTGTGGACTTCGGAGCAGAGAGCTACAACAGAAACTCTTTGCAAAAGAGACTCTCTCGCTCCAGGAAGCCTTAAAAGAAATCATGGCGGACGAAGCTGCCACCGGAGCCGTGAAAGCCATGCAGCATGCCAAAAGCATGCAGCATGAGGAAGCCGTCCACCACAAGGATGCCGAACTTCCAGAAAAAGTCGACTTCGATCATGAAGTTGACAAGATCCAATGGCACCACGACAAGGAACCGAAGAATCCTTACAGGGCCGTTCCTTTCCCTCCGTGTCCGGGCTGTGGTGGCTGCCACCAACGAGCGGACTGCAGGTTCTGGACAGCCACATGTCAGGCCTGCGGGAAGACCAGCCACATCGCATCAGTCTGTAGAGGTCGCCAGAAGGACCGCCAATCAGACGTTCTGATCGGGAGAGGTACTGAGGCCCCGGGGCAGCTTAGTGTAGGGTTTTGCTCCAGCCGTTGGAATGTTTGCTGCACAGGAGCTCGCTGCCCCCTTAATCCCAAACTGTGACTTCAAGTCAAGCTGCAAGGCATTCCTTGCAGGATGGAACTGGACACTGGTTCAGCTGTGTCCATCATTTCCCTCGAAACCTTCCGTTTCATCTGCAACCGCAGCAAGAGGTGGGACAAGCTTAGGCCATCCAACATCATCCTGACTGACTTCCAAAACTCCCGAGTTGCCGTCAAAGGCGAGGCCACCTTGGCCGTCAGGTTCAAGGGGTTTTTGGGGGCCCTGGATGTGATTGTGGTGGAGGGCCAAACAACGAGCTTAATAGGGCTTCATTGGTTTGATGCTCTGGGCATCCAAGTCACCAGAATCCACCAGACACAAGCAGCGAACTTGGTGTCAGCATGCGAGGAGTTCGCGGACGTTTTTGACACAAGCCTGGAAGAGTACAAGGGCCCTCCGATAGCCTTTAAACTTGATCCTGCCATAATGCCTATTAGGATCAAACCCTGCAGAGTGCCATTTGCGCTTAAACATAAAATTGATGCAGAGCTGGACAAGCTAGTTAACCAGGGGGTACTACAACCCGTAGATGGGGTTCAATGGGAAACCCCAATTGTCATGCCACTTAAGGCCAATGGGGAGGTCAGAATTTATGCTGATTACAAGCGCACCATAAATAGGGCACTTAAGCAGCATGCGTACCCAGTGCCAGTCATTAGCTACATCTTGGCATCGCTGCAAGGGGGTACTGTATTTGCAAAATTAGATTTGGCACAGGCCTATCAGCAGTTACCTGTGGAAGAGGCCACAGCGGCTGCACAAACCATTGTTACACACAGGGGGGCTTTTAAAGTCAAACGTCTCCAATTCGGGGTTAGCGTAGCCCCTGGAATTTTTCAAAGAGTCATGGAGCGTACGCTCAAAGGCATTCCGGGGGTTTGCCCCTATTTTGACGATGTGCTCATCACCGGGGAGTCCACTAAGGTGCTTGCAAGGAGGCTCAAAGCCGTCCTTCAACGGTTCCACGAAGCGGGCCTTAAACTCAAAAGAAATAAATGTAACATTGGGGTTCCTTCTACTGAGTTCCTGGGATTCCGTATTGATGCTGAAGGCATCCACCCTTCCAAGTCCAAGCTGAAGGCCATTCAGCTGGCTCCATGCCCCAGGTCAAAGGGAGAGCTTCAGGCATTCCTGGGTCGCCTTAATTTTTACCATGCATTCCTTCCTAACAAGGCCACAGTGGCAGAGCCGTTACACCGGCTCTTAGACAAAAACACCCCATGGAAGTGGACCAAGGTTCACGAAAACAGCTTTAAGGCAGTAAAGTCACTACTGTCCTCCAGTTCAGTGCTTACACACTTTAATGAAACATTGCCTGTATGCATTGCGTGTGACGCATCCCCTTATGGGGTGGGGGCCTAAGCCATTTGTCAAGTGATGGGACTCAAGTCCCCATTGCCTATTATTCAAGGACATTGTCCTCAGCTGAGCGCAATTACGCTCAGATTGACAAGGAGGCCTTGGCCATTGTGGCCAGGGTGAAGAAATTCCATGATTACTTGTATGGCAGCGAATTCATGGTCTTCACTGACCACAAGCCACTGTTGGGGTTATTTACTACTGATAGGCAGACGCCTCAAATTCTGTCCCCTAGGATGTTAAGATGGCCCATTTTCATGTCAGCCTACAGCTACAGGCTGGTTCACAAACCCGGCAAAGACATGGGCCACGCAGACAGCTTTAGCAGGTTGCCACTGCCACAGGTAGAGCCAGATCTGGCCCCAGCAGCTCGCATTTTTTCAGTTCAGGATTTGCCTGAATTTCCCCTCCATGCTGGGGATGTGGCTGCAGAAACTTTGCTGCACACAAGGTTTTAAGTAGAGTCTTGTCATGGATTCACACTGGGTGGCTTGAAAACAGCCCTGGACCCAAGTTCCAGAGCTACTTCACACGTAGACATGAGCTTTCAGCTCACAAAGGCTGCATTTTATGGGGGAGCAGGGTTATTGTCCCCAGTTCATTAAGAAACCATGTACTTCAATCTCTGCATGAGGGACATCTGGGCATAGTCCGGATGAAGGCATTGGCACAAAGCTACCTATGGTGGCCAGGATTAGATAAGGTTATCGAGGCCCAAGTACATAGGTGTTACACATGTCAACAGTCCAGACCAGATATGCCACATGCTCCTGTCCACAGATGGGAGGAAACTCATACACCATGGTCAAGGATTCACATCGACTTCGCCGGGCCATTTCAGTGAGAGCTATTCTTGGTAGTGGTCGACAGCCACTCTAAATGGCTGGAAGTAATTCCAATTTCAACCATGACTACTGCTAGGACCATCCAAGTGCTTAGAAAGCTGTTTGCCACACATGGTCTACTGGACGTCGTAGTACCAAACAATGGGGCCCAGTTCACAGCGGCAGAGTTTCAAGCCTTCTTGAGGACTAACCTCATAAGGCATGCAACATCGGCCCCCTTTCACCCCTTGACTAATGGGCAGGCCGAACGTATGGTGCGCACTACAAAGGAGTCACTCAAGCACATAGTGACTGGAGATTGGCACCATAGGCTTGCTGATCTCTTGTTTTGCCAGCACACTACGCCTTGCACAGCAACAGGCAATAGCCCAGCAGAGCTTTGCTGGGGAAGAAGGTTCATCACAAAGCTGGACAGATTGCATCCAGACCGGGTGGCAGCAGACACCTCTCGCCCAAAGCCTCCAAGGGGGTTGCAAGTGGGTGATGGGGTGTGGGCCCGGAACTATGGGCATGGGAACTTGTGGGTGCTGGGTAAAATTGTCAAAATCTAGGGCCCTCTCTCATATGAGGTGGCTCTGTATGGGGGGGTGAGTCGTTCGCCACCATATTGATCAGCTGCAGAAGCGGTTCGCAGAATGGCCACAAAGCGAGGACCTCACAACGGGTCCGCTCCTAGAGCCAGAAACCGGCAGCCAAGCAGGGCAGTTCACATGCTCTGAGGACTCCACCAGTCAGTACAACAGGGAGATGGTTGTAGATGGGTTAAGCCCGGGAGTGCAACATGGGTCCTCTGATGGGGACAGTCAACCCGATCAAGACAGCCACTGTGCTAACTCTGCTTCTCCATTGGACTTTGGTCTGGGCCAACCTGGAATGGCCAGCCAAAGGGACTCGAGTCAATCCGACTCTCGTGAGCTCATGAGTCCTGGTCTACCCAGCCCGGCGGGCAAGCTGGTAGACCGGGAGTTGCCTGGATCCCCCAGGTGATCTGCAAGGTTGCGCAGACCACCACCATATTTACAAGACTTTATTCTCAAATAATTTAATAATGTTTGGACATTCTAGGAGGGAGGGGTGTAATGTATTGGGCCTTTTGCTTGAACTGTTTTCACGTGTCTTTGAATGCTGCTTAGATTGCTTAATTAGGATGTCTGTGTAACTGTCACTGGCTGCCCAGACATGCAGTCTCCAGGACGATCATTGGTTGGCTGTGGGGCGGGAATAGGTTCCTTTAAACCTATTGGCCGCCGCCTAGTGGCCAACCATATAAGTAGCTGCGTAGAAGCCTCTGTTCTCAGTTCTGTTCCTGTTACTACAATAAAACAATGTTCCTGTTTGAACCCTCTCATCTCGCCTCTTGCTTCCCAAGAATCCACTACACAGCAGATTCTGTTTGAGATTTAGAACCATTTCAGAAAATTCAGAGGAAGACAGAAGAAAATTTGTTCAGGCACTGAAAGGTTTTTTGTTGGGGGGAGGTGGAGAGGAACATACTAACAATGAGATTGACAAAGTGTATTGCATAAATTTTTTGACTGAAATATTAACCAGAAGAAGATTTCATTTTGTTAGGATATATTACAAGGTGTAATTTTTACTTTTCAACAGAAGACATTCCACCTGAATTCTATTTAAAGGGCTAGAGAATTTTTGGGAAATTTTAAAGATTTGGAAGAAGTCTAAATTGAGGCTGTAGAGAAGATTACTTTGAATCCACAACAGATGCAAAACGACTTTGAAAAAGATTACTCTGAATTAAGTGCTACAGGAATGGAGTTTTCTAAATTACTGGCCTAACTATGGATTATAAATGTTTAACCTGGAATACAAATAGAGAAATGCTCCTCAAAAAAGAAAAAAAGGTTTCATTACTTAAAAAAATTAAAAGACTCAAAACTGTTTGGAATCTAATATTGTGTCATGATAAATAAAAAATGAATTTCCCTTTACAAAATTGATTTCATTTGACAGATCTATAGAAAATAATGTTAGTTTTCAATGAGTGTACTTTTATAAATTGCAACTCAGAATTGCATTCATTTTTCTAAAGTGCTTTCTTGCATTGCAGAACTGGATTGATTATTTACCTAGGATCACAGAGGAACTTGATCTTTTCTCCTTCTTCACTCCAAATCAACCACTCTCAGAATGAAGGATGTACAAACATTTGGGTCATATCTCTGCATTTGATAAGAAACATAGAAAGATTTTCCATCATTTGCTGAAAGTCTTCCCATTCTAAGCTACCTTCAATGTTCCCAGCATTGATAGCCTGAAAAATATGCTCATCTGTCAAAGGATGTAGAGATGCCACTGCAACATTCAAAAGAAGCATTACCCGGTCAGACGAAGACTGTGTTGGGAACTTCATATTGCATTGCAGTAGATATACTTCTGAAAGGGACACAGGCACTACCTTATAACTGGAGCTTTTCAACACCAAAATAGCCCTTTTCAATGAGATCAAATGTGAGCTTAAGGTATAGGTAGGACCCTTGACTCAGGGTTTTGAGATAAGAACTGAGTTTGCCAAAGGTTGTATTGTCCATTTTGCCATTAAGAGAGATGTTATTTTGTATCTCTGAGCTGCTGTGTATTCGGTGTAGTATATAGGCATGGAGATCTTGATCTATACCTTCATTTTTTTTCATCCTGTCCAGGAATATCCTATGGAAGGGCAATAACTTTATTATTTCCTAAAGGAGAGAGAGAGAAAAAGAATGACTACAAGAGGACTTGAAGAAGGCTTACATACAATATCTCACTGTATAAACACAGTACTAGCAATATTTTACCTCCCAAGTAGCATCACAAACCATATGTACTGGGTTTCTTATGCTTAGACCAAATCACACAGCATCGCTGCTTTTCTTTATTTCAAATATTTGTATTATGCTTGTTAACTATTTAGATTACCTTGCTAGGCCCCAAACATGGGACAAATCTTTATTTCCTGTTTCAGCCTAACCAAAGGCCATCAACAGGCAGTAGTCACAACAGTGACAGCTCATATTTGTGTAAATTTTTTTTTAGATTGCTAACAAAGAATTATATATATAATTTTTTATTCTTTACACACATATGTTAATTTTACAAACAACGTGCGAACTGAGTTCATGATTCATTAATACATATACAAATTTCACTCTTTGGTTCTTTTTTCCAACCTTTTATAAAGTAAATTCCAGCTTTCATAATATTCTGTTTCTTCTTTGTCTTTTAGTCTCATAGTTAGTCTGTCCATCTCTGTGCATTCCAATATCTTCTTTATTAGCTCTTCTTCTGATGGTACTTGTTCATTTTTCCAGCATTGTGCATAGCTTATTCTTGCTGCAGTTATGATATGTAGAACCAAGTATGTATTTTGTTTATCAGTCTTTTCTGGTAATATACCTAATAAAAATAATTCGGGATTAAATGCTACATGTTCTCCTAATATATTTTCTAGCCAAGCATGTATTTTTCTCCAATAATCTTTTACTTTATCACATGTCCACCAAATATGATAATATGTACCTATATTATGTTTACATTTCCAACATTTGCCTGATACATTTTTAAACATTTTTGCTATAATTTTAATTCTTGAAGGCTTATTAAATGCCCATGGATATGTTAAAATAACATTTTAAAAATTCTAAAATCCATTTGAAAGAATAACCAAAGATAAGTGATGATAAAGTGAACATTGTCTACATAATTCATTGCCAAGGCACTTTATATATGATGGATATTGCCCTTGTGCTGGTCCAGAATTCACTGATAAGAATGAATGATAAGAATGAAATGATTGGTCCATTAACGGGAGAAAATGGCAAGAAGGTGATGACCAGCAGGGAGAAAGCAGAACTGCTTAACTCATTTTTTGCATCTGTCTTTTCACAAAAGAAAAAAAAAACAGACCAACTGTTGTGGCCCCGACCCCCGAGCCTGTCCTACCCAAGGAAGAGGACTCTGAGGATGATGGGGAGGAACTGGCAAGGCCTTCCTCTCTGGGACCCTCCCCTCTGGCAAGTCCTCCTTCTCCGGGACCCTCCTCTCTGGCAAGGCCTCCGTCTCCATCTGAAGGCTGACAGGAGCAGCCTGGGAGTAGCCAGGCTGGGAGCCAGGCTGGGACAGAGCTCGAGCAGCTGCAGCAGATACAGTCTAGTGAAGATGACTCATGGCTAGACCCCCGAGAAAGACGCAGGGCCAAGCGTTTACAGCAGTGTAGGAAGAGTAGGAGGGCCAGGGATTAGCTGAGTCATTGAGCCACACCCCACTGGGTGTGTGGCTGCTCTCAGAACTTTGTGACGAACAATAGTTTAAACAACTTCTGGTCACATCTTCAGAACTCTGCTTCTTGTTTGAAAGCCTGGTCTGAATTCTTGGCAACGCTTCTGTACATCTGCTTCTGAACTGTTTGTTTGGACGTTATCTCATTCCAGCAGACGCTTGAGGTAACGAGCCTATTTTGCTGCCAAGGCCTTATCTGAAGACAATTAACTACTGCCTGTAGAATTAACTCTTGCTAGTCGTGCCTGCTTGTCTGTTTGTTTGTACTCTGGAGGGGGGAACAGAACACCAACCTATAAAGAAAAACACTGTAAAATGTAAATTAGGAATGCAAGTCAAAATAAGCAAGAAAATGGTAAGAGAACACTTAACTACTTTAGATGAGTTCAAATCACCAGGACCAGATGGATTACACCCCAAGGTTCACTCTGCTAGAGAGAAGTTCCCTGAAGTCTGAAAACTCGGAAGACTAAACCTCTGGTCCTGGTGACCGACCCAGATTGGATCAGTAATATAGGTACATACAAACTTTTAGTGGAAATTATCAGTAGTTTTGATCAGTGACGTCATCAAAGTAAACAAAGCCACGTGCTGATGACGTCACCAGGCCATGCCCATAAACGGAAGTGATGTACGCAGCCCTCCTCCCCGGATGTGATGTGCATAATCCACACCCCCACCCCTCGTGGTATAGGACTCACAAGGCCATAACCCTAGCCGGATATGACGTGTTGGCCTAACCCCATCAAAATAAGCATGGGTAACCCTAACAGATAAGGTGTGGTGTAAGGTCATAGCCCTATTTCCAGATGGTGCTTGCCGAACCTAATCCCATCAACAAACATGTGGCAGTCAAGCTTCTGTGTACTTGATTACATTAACCCTAGACTAATTCCATGGACGTACAAATCCAAAAGAAACAGAGACCTGTGTTTTTGGGAAACAAAACCCTGCTTTTGGGGGGGTGGTAATTAAAAAAAAGCTTTTTATTTCTAATCATTCTAGCCTAATGATGCTTTTAATTTTTGTGGAGTTTTAAAAATCAATACCTCAAAAGCTGGGGGGGGGGGAAAGGATCACCTAAAAGGCGGCCAGGGTTTGCATTTAAACCAGGCAATTTTAAAAACATTTTCCCTGAATGTAGGGGGAAAAAACCACAGACCTTTTAAAGCCCACAGCTGGTTTTTTACCTTTGTAAAAATCTAAAGACATATATTTTGGCATTTGTAACCCCCCTCGAATCCATATGTACGCGTAACCGTTCATAGCACAGATTTAATAAAATTTATTCTAACCTTACAGCAAAAGCGAAGCGTTTCTGACTGGTCAGAACAGATTGATGTTTTAGGTATGTGTGTTGTGGGCATGTCTGGACATGACCTGTAAGATCTTGCTATAGAGCATGCGCGTGGCCACAGACAACTCGGCAACTTTAAAGAGTAGATCTATTTTAACAGCGTCATGGGAACTTGTGAAGGAAATAATAAAAAGGGTGTAGAACCTGCTGCATCTTGGTTGGCGACACAATCTCTTTGGAAAGATTGCCATAAGATGTGCTGTGATGTTCGTGATGAAACCCCGGACTACTCCTGGTCTATCTTGTCTGGATGTCGCTTGCCCTGTTGTAACGTGCGGGAGATGGTGTGTCGTGAAGATGAGGCCATACCGAGTAAGTAAAAACCTGTTATGTGTTCAAATGTGTAAAGCGCAATAACCCCCGTTAACGATGTGATTGCTAATGGCTAAATACATTTTCCAGGTTCTGTTCCAGGGTATAGCTATAACGCCGGCGCCTCCTTAATAACAAACGTCTCAAGTGATGAAGAGGATGCAGAGGTCGATCTAGGTAAATGAATTGTCTTTTTACTATGCATGCTGCCATTAATATTATATAATAAAAGGAGAGTTAAAGAGGGTTTTACTAACGGATTATTTTTGCGTTTTTAAACAGGTGGGTTCCCCGGATATTACCTAGCCCTGTGTTCGTCTGATTGTCCAGATTGTCTACAGCTTGATCTCAAAAGAGATACCCCAAATGACTGCTATATAGAATGTGATTGTGGCGCATCCAATTGTATATGTACAATGCCTACAGAGAATGAAGATACTGATGATACAGATGACCCCAGTAATGATAGTAAAGATGAAGGATATTATTCTGTAAATGAACGTGATGATAATTGCATCTAAATTACAAATAAAAGGTTTGTGCTAAAGCACAATGTGTTTATTGTAAGGTTTGAACGGTGCAGAATGAAGTGTGAAAATGTACTAAAGGAACTGTATTATACGCCGGAAGGTCCAGGTAGCTATGGTGGTGTAAAACCCCTATTTGACGCTGGGAGGAAACGCTTTAAAAACTTAACCTTGAGGCAAGTCAAGACATGGCTTTCCGGTCAAGAAGCTTATACCCTGCATAAGCCTGCAAGAATAAAATTCTCCAGGAACGCGACAATAGTTTCCTGCATAGATTGCCAATGGGAGGTTGACCTTGTGGATTTATCAGGATTTGCCTCTGAAAACAGCGGCACAAAATTTATTTTAATGGTAATCGATCTACTTTCCAAATATGCTTGGGCAGTCTGTTTAACCGATAAGTCTGGATGAGGGGTTGCCGGTGCTTTCCAAAGTATATTCCAATCAGGAAGGGCACCCAGAAAGCTGCAGTCGGATGCCGGGAAAGAGTTTTTAAACAAGCCTGTAAAGAAGCTTTTTGAACGCTATGGCATACATCACTTTGTCACACATAGTGAAACTAAAGCAGCGGTTATAGAGAGGTTTAATAGAACTCTGAAAAACAAGCTCTGGAGATTTTTCACAGCTAAAAATACGCACAGGTATGTGGATGTATTACCAGCTCTCATGCGGAGTTACAATAGCGCTTACCATCGCAGTATCCGGACAGCTCCCAACATGGTGAAACAATCTAATGAAAAAGATGTGTGGATGCGTCTCTATGGGAATATTTTAAAAGCGGACAGAAAGGCAGAAAACTTTAAGGTGGGGGATCACGTTAGGATATCCAGGCTAAAGGGGAAGTTTGAAAAGGGATATCAGCAAACCTTTACAGATGAAATATTTATCGTCAAAGAAAGGGTTAGGCAGAGAGAAAAGGATGTATATAGATTAATGGATTATGCAGAAGAGCCGGTACATGGGTCTTTT
The DNA here is from genome assembly GCF_964194415.1 of Vipera berus. NCBI lineage: Eukaryota > Metazoa > Chordata > Lepidosauria > Squamata > Viperidae > Vipera > Vipera berus. The sequence goes on along the minus strand of NC_138210.1, from coordinate 1,861,600 downwards.
TACCCAGAAGAGCTGCAAAAAATTCCTAGTGATCAAGAACGCGTCTACAGAATTGAAAAAATATTACGGAAAAGAGGGAGGGGCAAACAAAGAGAATTCCTGGCTAAATGGCAGGGTTGGCCAGAAAAGTTCAACAGTTGGATTAAGGAGTCTGAAGTACAACATCTTTGATATGGAGGAGTTTTACATCACCCTACCCAGCAATGCATCAGCAGCAATTTTCCCCCAAAACAAAAATTCTAATGTTACCATACAATTAGCGAGATCGCTGGATCTTCCAGGATCGTGGGAAGTAGCACTAGCAGAGATACAGTATCCGCATAGTTGGCACACATTAACTTCACCTGGATATTTTGAAATTGCTAACGAGAGAAAGAGATGGCATTTTTCTTTGAGAAGCGGGTACTATAACAGCATCCGTCATCTGTTAGAAAATATGAACAAGCTTATATCAAACATCAAGGACGGACCTAAGACAACCCTACATTATGATTCAGTGGGTCAAAAAATTAATCTTAAAGGAGACGAACTGCACACCATTCTAGTTAGCGGAGAACTCGGACATCTGTTAGGGATGTTCCCTGGATTCAGCACATTATATGTTTACACAGACATTGTAGAGCTCCAGATAGTGGGCGACTTCTATGTGCCGTTACTGCACTGTTTGCCTGTGCGAGGGCAAGACAATGATTTCGTCACAATGACCTATGACCATCCACATTATGTACCGGTCAGCAAACATCACATCGATACCATTACCATAGAAATCAAAACCGATCAGGACAAAAATGTGCATTTTTATCACGGGAAGGTGATTTTCAAGCTTCATTTTAGGCCTCAGAAAAGTGAAGGATGGTTATGATGAAGGAGCACGGGAACCCTCAAGACTACATGGCTTACTACAGGGCACAAGCTGGTGGCGGCCTTCCAGGCTTCCGAGGAGCCCCCATTATGTACGGGACAGGTTTAGGGGGTCTGTTCCGTGGGCTTTTTTGAAAAGCAATGCCTTTTTTGAGGCAAGGATTAGAAATCATTAAGCCACATGTGAAATCTGCTGCCAAAAACATTGCCAGAGATGTTGCGGGTCATCTTGTATCCCATGTTGTTGAGAGGGGGCAGGATGGATCAGGGATGATCATAACCAAGAAGAATTACGCATTGGGCCCGCCTATTCCGTTTAAAAAGAGAAGACTTGTGAAAAAGACCCGCCATACCAAGAGGAGACGTGCACAGAAGAGGAAGCCCTGTGACAAGGAAGACATATTCTAATACGATATGGCATTCATTCATTCTGCTTCAGAGGAATGTGTTAAATCAGAACTGGATCTTTTTCAACTGGCACCTACACAGACCAGTATTGAAAACAGTACTTATGTCGAGATCCCACCTTTATTAGCGCTGACACCCAATGCTCCCCTGGAATTTTTTATCACGGGGCATGGTGAACATTACACAGATTTAAACAACACCCTGCTGTATGTGAATTGCAAGATTGTAAAGGCTGACGGTTTGGATATTGATGACGGGGCTAGGGTGGCCCTGACCAACTACCCCATAGCATCACTGTTTAATCAGCTGGATGTTACCTTGGGAGATCGGCTCATTACACAGAGCCATCATTGCTATTCTTACCGGGCCATGATTGAACTGATTCTGAACTTTGGTGGTGATGCGCTGGGTACTCAATTTACAGCTGGCGTTTTTTACAAAGATGACTCGGACCTCATGGAGAGTACTCTACTGACAGCTGCTGGGAACTCCGGTTTCAAAGCGAGAGCAAGACAGACGGTCGGTAGTCGTAAATGGGACCTGCTAGAGCCTCTGCATAGCGATCTGTTTTTCAAGACAGACTGCTAATTAACGGTGTTGATGTGAAAGTCAAACTCACAAGAAGCAGAAATGAATTTTGCATGATGAAGGATGGCATTGAGAATTACAAAGTGCAACTCTTGGCGGCTTTTCTCTTTGTAAAATCTGTAAAAGTAGCCCCAGGAGTGCGCCTTGGTCATGCAGAAGCTTTGCTCTCCTCCAATGCCAAATACCCCATTGATCGAGTGGGAATGAAGGTTTACAGCATTCCTGCAGGTAGCCTTGTGTGTAATCAGGAAAATCTATTTCTGGGTCAGCTACCTAAACAATTAGTGATTGGGTTTGTGGACAATGCATCTTTTAGTGGGGATTATGAAAGAAATCCGTTCAATTTTCAACACTGCAATGTCAATTTTTGTGCCTTGCATTGTGATGGCGAGCAGATCCCTGCAAAGCCTCTTCAGCCTGATTATGAGCACGGTCTTTTTGTGAGAGAGTACATGCAGATGGTGCAGGCCACAGGCAAAGGCATGAAAGACAGGCCGCTGTTAATCAGTAGGGAAGAGTTTAACTGAGGGTATACTTTGTATTGTTTTGACTTGAGTCCTGATCAGGGGTGCTCTGAGCACTATTCTTTGATCAGGAACGGTAACCTCAGAGCTGAAATTAGATTTGCACAACCCCTCCCCAACACCGTCAACATGATTCTCTATGCAATCTTCGAAAACCTTATTGAAATAAGTCACACAAGGAATGTGCTCTTTGATTATATGTGAGTATGGACACACTGCAACTCCGCCACTTGTTCTCTGGAAATACAACCTTTCTAGGGGTCTACCCTTGTGACCTGCTACCCCAGAGACAAATCTCCAAAAGACCTTTTGGATTAATTGTAAATACCCACCCTTACACTCTGCCTGGTGAACACTGGCTGAATAAAACCAAATATTTGGAATTCAGAGCTATTGTTCTCATTTTCTTACCTTGAAAAAACAGGTTTTGTAGTATGAGAATAATGCTCAGGTTTCTGTGATGAACGTACTGTGTAAATGCCTTCTCTATTTGATCGCTCTCACTGGCCGACGTCATGAGATCATCTATCACAGCTAGAGTAATTTGATTTGGCGGAAACAAATCATCATCTTCAAAAGAAGACGGAAGCCCCTCCATAAACTTAATATAAGGGAATTTATTAAGTAGTTCTTTGTACAGAGGTTGCCAACAGCTATAAAACCATACAATATTTTGAGGCAATTGAGACAACACGACATCACCATGTTCTAACATTTGTTTGATAAAAAAAGATTTGCCAGAATTGGACGGACCGCTTATAATACACAAGAAAGGGTGTACAAATTGTGCAATATTTCCTGCCATCCTTAATAACTGTAAGGTAGCGTACAGTAATCTTCGCTCTTTAATAACCTTTTATTATACACTACTTTTACAGTTTTTTGGAGGACCCGCGTTTCAAGGGACCACTGTTTCTTAACCCTAACAATCCCCAACTGTTCTACCCTGATCTCTTTTTTTCTCTCTGCACCAGACAGACAATAATCATCTACCAAATCTTTCAAGCTGTCAAAATTAACCTTTTTGCTGTTACCGCAGTTTAGTGTGATTCCCTTCACCTTTAGCACCGTTTCACCATTGGACAAAGCATAGGCATACGTTTTGGGACCGGCCGCAACAAACTCTGTTATCGTAGTGTTTGGAGGAATCTCACTTGTCAGCTGTCCTAAATAATCACGCAAAGGTGGAGTCCACACCCCCTCTCTACTTACAAAAATGACTGAATCGGTGTCATGATACAGGCATATATCGCCCAGCCCATCCAGCAGCCTGTATAATTCAAGCTGTGCATACACTGTTGTAAAGCTGGCAATGAATACATTAGTACATGAGGCTTTGGTGGGATGGTTCTTGGCAGTTTTCCATGTCACAACGGCTGTCTCACTATCCACAAACTCACAGGAGGAAACATCATAATAGGGCACAAAAAGATATTTGAATAATTCCTCAGGGTTTTTCACCACAGAGGTTGTCAGGTGATTGGTGCTCTGACCAAACTTGCCCCACAGAGAGTTTAAAAAGAGTTTGGCAATCTGCCTTTTAGCAGGATTTACCTCAATGTGTTCACGGTGTAAGCGGACACCTTCCATCTTTTCATAATCACGAATATATTGCTCTTTATCCTGTTCTGTTTTGCACCAGTCAGGGTAGCCGCTGGCCTCCTGTTTCTGTCTGAGATGTGCGTTAATATAATCTGAAAATAGCCCCTTTGATGTACTTTCAAAATGCCAGATCTCATAGATTTCAACAATTCTGTAACCTTTTTCTAAAGCTACATTCAATTCAACAGTACACCATGTCCCAGTCAGAGCTCTTTCCTCATCACTGTGTTTACAGGGGGTAGTTTGCAGTTTTTCTGTGCAGGTTGCACACAAACTAAACATTAATTTGCCCCCTAATTTGTGGGGTAGTACAGGAAAATAGAGATTCCTTGGTGGGTACACTTTGACTTTGGCTAACCCAAAATATTGTTTTATGTCCCCAAAATCTTGGTAGATAATTTGTGGATGGCCAATTGGGTACTCCTTGGTCTTATTCACAAAGGGGTACAAACTGGTGAAAGTGGGTTAGGACGCTGAGCTTGTCGATCGGAAGGTCGGCAGTTTGGCGGGTCGAATCTCGAGCGCCGCGTAACAGAGTGAGCGCCTGTTACTCGTCCCAGCTTCTGCCAACCTAGCAGTTCGAAAGCACGTAAAAATGCAAGTAGAAAAATAGGGACCACTACAGTGGGAAGGTAACAGCGTTCCGTGCGCCTTTGGCGTCCTCAGACAAGCGCTGGCTCTTCGGCTTTGAAACGGAGATGAGCACCGGCCCCTAGAGTCGGAAACGACTAGCACGCATGTGCGGGGGAACCTTTACCTTTACCTTTTTAAAGACATGTAGCATTTGTTCTACCACCAAAAAAAGCATCTCGAGGTATCAAAGGTATTGGGAGCTTATTCTCAACCAGAAACTGCTTCAAAGAGGTGTCAGCCTCCACCAAGGCCCTCCATTTGTGTTCCCAGATGCAGCGCACAGCATAACCCTGGCTCCTGAGGTCCTCTTCTTTAATCCTAGTACGGCTGTGCAGGGTGCCATATGTTGAACCAAGTAAGTTGTTGAAGTCTTTTTCAGAGTAGCAGACAGGGCACCCATGAAAAAAACAACCATAAAATTCAAAAGCTGTGGGGGTGTCATTTATGACAGCAAAACCATCCAAAAAATATTTGCCTACTTGTTTTTCACCCCCCTTCAGTGCATGCTGGATATTGACGTTCTCAGTGTGCTCTACGTACATCAACCATTGTATCGCAGGTGCTGAATACCTTTTCTGTGTCTTGTGATAATTATCCATAGGAGCTAAAGCAATGGAGTTGTTGTTCAAATACATGAACCGGTACTGTGCCATACAGACAGACGCCAATGTGATATATTGGAAGGGGTCAATGCAACGAATCACTATCTCCTCAACAATATCCCCACTGCCCCTCTTGACGAACTCATGCTCAGTCATTTCCATTACCTGTTCCCTAAATCGAATACATGCTTCTCTTAATATATCTACATCCTGCCTGCAATAGTAAGCCAGAGCCTTCTTTAGTTTAAATACAGTACCTGTATTAGCAGCGTGCCATTTCAGGAATTCTTCTCTCTCCCCGGGCATCATGGTTTCAGGGCTATAATACTTGGTTTCAGGGAGCGGCCCAACGTAGTCTTGATTGGCCATTGTATTGAACAAGTGGGGGAAATATCCTTTGCAGCCTTGAAACCCCATAGCTTTGGGTAATTAACTTAATTTAAGGGGCAAAAATGAGAGGCTATCAATAAACCGGATCTTGTAAGCCGGCAGGGTGATACACAGAAGTTTCCCTCCCAGGCTTATAAGCTGAACCCTAACCTTTTCCTGGATCAACTGCCTCAGTACTAGGTACCCGTCATAACCTTTGGCATTGTGAGCGATAAAAGTGCATCCTTTAAACTTATCATTTATAAATGACTTTACAAACTGATCCAGACATCTAACACCATAACAATCCCACATCACAACATCTTCATCATCATCATCCTTCAACATATCCCTGGCGCATGCATAATTAGGTATATGTGTGCCAGTCTCTTGGCAGCATTCGAAATCATAAATAATGTACCTTTGGCCAATTCGTGGCCGGACCAGCTCTTTTAGAAAACATAAATGATATTCCAAACTTTCAACCTTCTCAGAACACTGCCCACACTTGGGTTCCTTGCATTTTATGTGGGGAGTAAAGACGTAAACCCCACACTTTTCACAGTATTCTTTACTCTTACAGTCAACTTTTCCCTCCGTAGCTAGCTGTGTGTGAGTTTCAAGACATACCTTAGAATGACAAACCACTTTGCACCTATAGCAGTGCATCTTTTCCTTCTCTACCTGCTTGCATTCTTGCTTGAGACATGCTCTGCAGATATATTGACAACCATGACTAAATTTATGGTGATAGTGGGTGTGGCAAAATTTACAGAAATAGCGTTCGCCCAGGAAACCCTTTATATTTTTGATGGCATAGTAATGATTGTCGTGTAACAATATAAACACTATTTTTTTCTTGCTGTGGGAGGCCTGTAACAAAAAACCTCCATCCGTCCTGCAGATAAAACAAGATCTTTATAGTAACCCCTAAAGCTTTTTCAAAGAGGTGTATCTGAGAAAAGTTAACCATGTTTTCTGTGGAAATACCCAGTCTGATGTGAAGGTCCCTGGCCCTGGTAATAATTTCTTCATTACTAACACCCCCACCAATGAGCCAGAGCAAGCAGCTAGCAAAACACAGAAATGCGCCTTCCACATTGAAATCTACTAGGTGACGTCTTTTTTTCTCCAGTACTTTGGTGAGCAGCACAGTGCTTAACTTCCTAAGCCCTCCCCCCTCATTGTTCCTCACAATGGTAACCACTAATTGTAAATCTCCCCCCCACAATATCTCTGCTTTACTTTGAAGCAGATTTTCCATACTGGTCAGAAAATCATCAGCATTTAAACCATCCATATTCCTCCTCAGAGAAAAGAGAGGATGATTTAACCCATCTGCATCCAACCAGAGTTGAACAAAATCATTTGCACCTATGTCTCTAGCAACATTATTCAAAAGATTCTGTATAGCATTATGAATAGCATCTATAGCATGTACAAAAGACCGAATTTGGTCAACATTAACAAATCTATATCGCTGATAGTATTCCACAGCCATGAAATTTCGGATAGGATGCTCCCACTCTTGCACCAAATCCAGATAAACATTGTTCATATTCTGAGAGTTTGCAGAGTTAGGGCTTTGTAGCTGGGGCATAGAATGATTTATCTCCTCTTCTGATTGAGATACAGATGTAGGTTCACTACTATCACTGTCTGCTGGGGATGCGGGGAGTTCACCTCCATGCATTTTTGCTTTTTTGCAGGGTGGCCCTGGTTAATCAAACAAACAAAATGTTATCACCTACATTCCTAATAATGTAATACAAACACACCCCTTTTTTAGATTATAAAATAATACTAATGGTTTTGTAGTTGGATAAAATGCTAGATGTTATACCTCCTAACTCTTGTGCTGTGTGGCTTGTGCATGGTTGAGGGGTCATGCCATGCCGGGGTCCTTCCTGCTCTGTGGGTATAGTGAGATCCACAAATGGTTGATCATCTTCCCATTCTGAAGGAAAAGAAAAACCCAATGGTCAGAAATGTTGCAGAAATGTTTGTAAGAATCTGAAGGTATGAAGGTATGAAAAACAAATACCATTATAAAACCCCAGACATTCAGAATCAGTCAGTTCCATCTAGTAAAAGAAAACAAACATGCCAAGTATATTATAATCACATTCTTTTTTATATCTAAGAGGGACAGTGTTTCAAAATTTAGCAATAAAACTACTTACAAGATCTGCACCCCTTACACATTCAGAATCAGTTAATTCCATCTAGTAAAAGAAAACAAACAGGCCATGAATATTATAAACACATTTTTTATAGCTAAGAGGAACAATGTTTCAAAAATTAGCAATAAAATTACTTACATTTGTAGCATCCATTCTGTAAAGAGGGTCTTCTTGGCAGATCACAGGGGTCCAGAGGTATGAATATGCCAGAAACTGGCAAACATGTCTGGGGTCAGTATGAATCCTACTTTTTGTATACTCTGGCTATGTCAAAAATCACATCGCCCACCAATCAGGTAACCCCCCAGCCGAATCACACGAACAATGATTAGTTTATATATCTGTGTCTAGCACCTGATAGGATTAAACAGGAGATCAGCAAATGTAAACTTCATAGTGTTAATAGTTTCTTGTAATTAATTCTGCTGAGTTCTTCTTTTGACCAGTCCGCCCTCATATCAAGAAAAAAAATATAATACAACTTTCATGTGATTTGTAAAGCACCTTTTATTATAAATTTCATAGCGTTAACAGTTTCTTGTAATCAATTTCTGTTACATTCTGACATATGATCCTCTTCAGAGACAATGGCAATTTGGCTTCAATCTTTGACATTAATGACAGCGGATTACGCATAAGCGCTATACGATGTATAAATTTCTTGAGCTCCCCAAGGGAATCCCTGGTGAAATATAAGTTATTCACTTTGTCAGAAATACTGATGATGACCCAGAGAACATGAGGCATAGAAAGTCTAAAGCATAAGCTGCTAATAAGCTCTGTTTCACTGGTTCCATCCGTATGGTCTTCATCTGATTGTAGACACCCCATTAAACAATGGTGTAATATTTTAATGATACAAGCTTTCAGAATCTGAGGCATGCTGACATTTTGAGATTCCACCGTTTCTAAAACAGGAAATAAGGTAGAATTAGTCTAGCTGTTTCAACTAATCAAAATACTGTTTTCTTAATTTTTATATTTACTTACCATTTGATGTTTTGCAGAATCTGCAACAACAAGGCTTTATAAATTTGTTGTCTTCCACGAAGCCGTATAGCTCAGGTCCTTTTCTTATTCTACGTCTACGCTTGGGAGGTTTGGGGGTCAAATTTACATCAAACAAATCTCCATCAATATTTGCCATCTTCAAAAGACTGCTGGAATTAATTTGCTAGCTGTTCAGACCTGCCTGTACAACCCCCCCCCCGCGCATGCTATGACACGTCCTTGAGCCTTGTGCCTGTCCAGAATCACGGGAAATGACATGTCCAGACATGCCCACAACACACATACCTAAAACATCAATCTGTTCTGACCAGTCAGAAACGCTTCGCTTTTGCTGTAAGGTTAGAATAACTTTTATTAAATCTGTGCTATGAACGGTTACGCGTACATATGGATTCGAGGGGGGTTACAAATGCCAAAATATATGTCTTTAGATTTTTACAAAGGTAAAAAACCAGCTGTGGGCTTTAAAAGGTCTGTGGTTTTTCCCCCCTACATTCAGGGAAAATGTTTTTAAAATTGCCTGGTTTAAATGCAAACCCTGGCTGCCTTTTAGGTGATCCTTTCCCCCCCCCACCCCCAGCTTTTGAGGTATTGATTTTTAAAACTCCACAAAAAATAAAAGCATCATTAGGCTAGAATGATTAGAAATAAAAAGCTTTTTTTAATTACCACCCCCCCCCCAAAAGCAGGGTTTTGTTTCCCAAAAACACAGGTCTCTGTTTCTTTTGGATTTGCATGTCCATGGAATTAGTATAGGGCAGGGGTCAGCAACCTGAAACAGTGAAACAGCCACTCGGAACCGGTTCCCTCACAAAAGGAAAAACTGGGAGCCGCAAAAAATGTGTGCACATGCACGTACATACGCACATGCGCAGAACAGGATTTGACTGAAGAGTGGAGCCAAGGCGAGATATGCACCTACCCTGCATATTTGAATTGATTGGTTGAACTTTTTTAGTCCCACTTTTTTTTTTGGACTGCACATGGCAGAGGACTGGGAGCCGCAGGAGACGGCTGAAAGAGCTGCATGCGGCTCCGGAGCCGCGGGTTGCAGACCTGTGGTCTAGGGTTAATGTAATCAAGTACACAGAAGCTTGACTGCCACATGTTTGTTGATGGGATTAGGTTCGGCAAGCACCATCTGGAAATAGGGCTATGACCTTACACCACACCTTATCTGTTAGGGTTACCCATGCTTATTTTGATGGGGTTAGGCCAACACGTCATATCCGGCTAGGGTTATGGCCTTGTGAGTCCTGTACCAAGAGGGGTGGGGGTGTGGATTATGCACATCACATCCGGGGAGGAGGGCTGCGTACATCACTTCCATTTATGGGCATGGCCTGGTGACGTAATCAGCACGTGGCTTTGTTTACTTTGATGACGTCACTGATCAAAACTACTGATAATTTCCACTAAAAGTTTGCATGTACTTATTGTTAGGCATATGGTGTTAGCCTACAATGTTGGGTTGAAAATATATTAACCATGATGCTATGTCTTTAAGATGTTAATTGGCCAATGGGTGTGTAAGTGTTCTCATGGCCATAAGAGGAAGCTAGGAACGTAGCTTCTCTCTCTCTCTGAATTCACTGCTCTCTACTGTTACTGTTTTTGCTCTATTACCTGAACTGTGTATTGACCTCTGGACCGGTAAGAAGACTTTATATTTTGGATTGCTACTTGGACTGTTTATTTTTGACTGTGCATTTTTGTTCTTACACCACCTTAAAGTAAACTACTTTTTGCTTTTACAACTCAGTGACTCTTGTGTGACTTTTACTGCTCTCAGTACCCTTCCTTGTCTGTGCAACTCCTTGGTAGCACAAGGAGACCTCTGCACAACAAATTCCTTAACACTTATACTACTTGGATCTATCACTACGTTCTACAGCAGGGGTCCCCAACACCCAGGCTGCGGCCCACTACCAGGCTGTGGCCTGTTCAGAACCAGGCCGCACAAGCAGCTGGCCACAACATGTGTGTGCACACACAGCTCGACCTGTGCGACCAGCAGGCCAGTGCGCACGCATATGCATGGACACATCAACTTGCACAAGTGGTGGGCTAATGCACACATGGGTGCACGAACAGCTCAACTTGCATGAGCAGTGAGCCAGTTCCCCTCTCCCCTCCCACCGGGCCTCCAAGCCATAAAGTTTGGGGACCTCTGTTCTACAGTATTAATAAAGTGCTGGCCATAACTGTCAGTTTCAGACTGCAGTGGTAGCTTTAGAAAAGGGTTAACAACATGGCACGTTTGGGCAGCTAATGTTCATCACCTCACAAAATGTTACATCCAAACCTAAACATTAAATTGGAGTTAAAATAATAAAAAATAATGCCCCAAATATCTATAGAAATCTCAAACATTCTCATGAGAGTTTAGTGTGTCTACATGTATTGAAAGCTATTGCAGGATCATCCACAAGTTATGAAATATGTTAATTTTCCAACATTCTAGGGTTATTTGACGGGTATAACCAGGGTATTAAAAACTTTCTAATAATGGTGTGCAAAATGTTTCAGAATGTTTTTAGCTCCAAAAACCTGTCACAATTTATTGAAAATATACCTGATGCTCTATTCCAGTTTTACAAGCTTGAAACAGCCCAGCCCAAAACCTTTATTCTGAAAAATGCCTGTTTCAAGTTTAAAAACACTTCCAGAATGGTCAGGGTATTCTGGTAATGTCACAATTAGTCTTGAATGTAAAACAAGAGTTTTGAGCTTGAGATGTTTCAGACTGAAAATGTTTTCCTCGTGTTTCATTACAGCTAAGTGCAGAGTGACAATTTTTCTGCAAAAGAGAATTTCTTTCAACCTTATTGGCTGCACAAAGAACTCTGATAAATTGAAAGACAAAATGGACAAGTATAAAAAGTGTAAACAGGGGCATATAATTAAAGAAGAATATCAGCAAATATCCCAAACCTGAAAAGAAGAAGTCAGGAAAGCTAAGGCTCAAAATTAACTAAGGCTTGCAACAAATGTCAAAAATAATTTTAAAAAGCTTCATGTAAAAAACAAGAAATAAATCAAGGAAATGATTGGTCCATTAATGGGAGAAAATGGTAAGAAGGTGACAAGCAGCAGGGAGAAAGCAGAACTGATTAAGTAATTTTTTGCATCTGTTTTAAACAAAAGGAAAAAACAGTCCAACCTATTAAAAAAACAAATTTCAGATTAGGAACACCAGCCAAAATAAGCAAGAAAATTGTAAAAGAACACCTATCCACTTTAGACGAGTTCAAATCACCAGTACCAGAAGTAGCATGAATGTGAGGTTTTTCCGTGCAAACAACACAAAGGAAAGTTCCCTCTACACACACACACACACACACACACACACACACACACAGAGAGAGAGAGAGAGAGAGAGAGAGAGAGAGAGAGAGAGAGAGAGACCATCCCCTGGTTATCTGCAAATGTTCAATCAGGTGCTTGTATATTGTTCAGGAAACAGGTGCTTGGTTCCCATCTCTGCATATTGTTAGTGACCTTGACTGCCTAGAGCTTCTCACACAGCTCAGCTGGGCTTCCATCCTCCCTATTTCTTCACTTTCCCTCTCCCCTCCTCCCATGCTAATGTCTGGCTGCCAGCTCATGAAGCTTGGATAGGTGAGATGCAGCCATGACATGCTGCCCTTCTGGAAACAAGGCTAGTCCTACAAAACAAAACACAATAATAGTTAGTAGCACATCATACGCATATGGGTCATTTGGGTTTGTTACTGTAGGGTACCTAGAATTGGTGGGTGAGGCGGGGGAAGACCACATGGGACACCTCAACCCACTCAGTGTCAGAGGGGGAAAGTCCTTCCATAAAATTAGGTATTGCAACTTTCCCTTATAGTGGTGAGAATCAAGAATTTCCTGAACCTCGAATTGTTGTTCTCCTTCTATTAGGATGGGAGGGGGGGTGGCTTTGTGGCAGGATGCAAGAATGAGTCAATGACAGGTTTCAAAAGACTACAATGGAAAACTGGGTGGATGTGTCTAAGATTCTTAGGCAATTTCAATTCAGCTGTCACTGGGTTTATGACCCTAGTAATGGGGAATGGGCCCACATATTTGGGACCACGTCTTTTGCAGGGTTGCTTTGACTGCAAAAACTTTGTAGAAAGGTAAACTTTATCCCCTACTTTAAACTCCTTCTGTGGGGCTCTCCTCTTATCAGCTTGTCTGTTGTAGGCCTCCCACACCTCATCCAGCATTTTGCAGACCACAGGCCAGGTGTTCTGCAGGGTTCAACTCCAATTGGTTAACAATGTTGAGGGAGTTCTGGCAGAGGGGCAAAGTCCAGGCCAGTGGCCACTTGGAATGGTGTAAATCCAGTATTACTGTGTACTGAATTATTGTAGGTAACCTCAGTGAAGGGTAAGGGTTCAGCCCAGTTGGACTTCTGGTTTGCCACGCGGCCACCATGGACGTGTGGAAGATGACTCTCATCTTCCCCGTCCAATTTCGCCTCGCTGGGGGACCCTGAAAAGGGTGAAAAGTCGCCCTGTAGAGGTGACCAGCAAGGAGGGGCCCTCGCTGGATCGTGGGAGAGCGGCAACTCTACCGTTAGATCCGGCAAATCCCTCCAAACTGGCAGATGAAAGGACTGGCCATAGAAATATGGCTCGTCCCTAGACTGCTAACAGTCAAAGTTCCATCTACCATCTGGCAACTCTAAAGCAGCATGGAACAGACTGGGTGAGATCTACCTCTCTTCCATCCTAATTACTTACTTACCTGCATAAGCTGCTAAACTACTTTCCCCCCTGTGGCAAGGAAAGGGAGATTTTAGCCCTCCCTACAGAAACAGCGGTGACTGACTACCCAGGGGAGTTTAAAACATTGGAAAAATACTGGGATCCTAATTGGAACTCTACTTCCTAAAATTGGTGGATTATAAGATTTGTAATTTTCTACTCTTTATTTTTCTCTGATTTTTACTCTTTATTTTTATTGAAGATCTGGTTTTTTTCTCTTAAAATAGAAGAAAAAAAACCCTGAAAAGATCCAAACAACTGTGGGGTGACATCTGGTGGCTAAACGTGAGATTGTAACCTGTTATTCTTTAAGAGAGACTTGTTGACAGCTAAAATATAAGCAACCTTGAAACACCAGCTGCAAGGAACTCAGCTCAGCTCCTCACTTAGTGGACTCTATGACTGTAAGCTTTTAGTTTAATATACTATAATGGAAGAAGAACAGGAATGGATTTTTCCTACAGAGGAAGAACAGGAACAAACTCTTTGTATGTTAAAAGCGATTGTCCAAACTCTCCTTACAATTGGTGATGAAATAAGAAGTGGCAGGAAAAAACAAGAAAGCAGCCTGGATATGCAAACTCAAATTATGACTTTAACTAAAGAATCATCTATACAGAATGCTACAGAGAAAGTGGAACAATCAAATGTTATGACAGAAGAGTTAGCTACTCAACAAATACAGATAATGGAAAATACAGAAAAGAAATTGATAATAGAGAACAAGGAAAGGACTTTTCTTATAAACCAGAAGGAACCTGAAAATCAAAAAGAAAAACAGATGAACTTCGGGACAACCATGTTGAGATGGAAAAACAAGGAGACGGCCTGCTAGTGTTAATGCTGCAAACATTGACATATTTTTGCACTGACAATATAAGAGACAGTCTGTTACTTTAATTGCTTTGCTTTGGGGGGAAACATCAGCTGGATGTTTTGAGAAGATAAAAAAGCCTGCGTACAGAATGGGAAGTGAAACTTCATATGTAAAATTAATTGGATAATGTGATTTATGATGTGTAGATAAGGGTGGGGATTGTGTGTGTTACAATGGGTTTGAGGGGAGGAGATTTCAGATTCTGGGATCTCTCCATGAGTGCCGATGTTTCGTTTGTAATTAAGACTTTTTAGATAAACAATGCCTGAATTTTGTTTGAACTGTCTCATTTATTGGGACCATGACATCATGCCAGAATCTACATTCTTTCAAAAAACCTGCCGTTTTATATGGCCTTGAGAGAGGTTGGCAAAGATTCAAAGGAGAATCTTTATCATTGAAACAGAGAATTGGCTGGGAGATGGAGACTTGGTGGCTGCTGACAATTCAGAGCAGGAATTAACAGATAGCATGCTGTGGGAAGATGAATTTTTGCAGAACTCCCATCTGGGGGCAGAATCCGAGTAGTTAGCAGAGGTAAGCTGGTTGTCAGGCTGGAACCATTCCAGTGGAGACTACACATGCCTTGAGACTGTACTGCCGGAGCCCTGAAAAGCAGAACGATGGAGAGCTGCCAGATAGTCTACCACTGAGAATCTGGGTGAGTGGAAAATCCTGTCTGCAGACCAGACTGCCTGCCAGCCCCAGGAGTCCCCTGCCAAGCCCTCCAGACCCATAGAGACAGAGGACCCCAGCCTGGGGCCTCTTCAGCAATGGGAGTTTGGGAAGCCCTCACAAGTGAAAGGCCAACAACCTCTGAGCTTACCCCAGCTAATAGAAGCCTTGCAAGAGCTGGGGGTGGTGCAGAAGCCCAGAGATCAGGAGCTGGTAGGAGGACAACAGCAAGGGTGGCAGCAGCAGGACCCAAACGAGCAACCCCTGAACATACAAGCAGGACCAGTGGGGCCAGCAGCAGTGGGGTCCCTGGCATCCATTAAATAAACAACCAGAGTGGGGCCAGCAACAACTGGAGACACAACAACAGCAGTGGGGATCCCAGCAACCATTTAACCAACAACCAGGGTGGGGCCAGCAGCAATGGGGGCCCCAGCAACCAATAATGAGCCCACCCTTCAGAGCAACCTTCGATGGGGACCCAGAGAAACTGATTTTCTTCCTCAACCAAATACGCTCTCACTTGAATCGGTGGAGTCACCTCTACCTGGACGCAGTTGCTATGGTCGATGTGACTGCGTCCAGCCTAGAGGGAGAAGCATCCAAATGGTTGAACAATTTATATAATGAGCAGGCCCCTGAATTGGAGGACCCCCACCTTTTCCTCCTGGGGCTGAGGGAAAGATTTGAGGACCCATCCATTGCCCTCAAAGCAGAAAACAAATCCATAAGATAAAGCAAGCTGGCCGGCCTTCTCTAGAGTATGTATGGTAGTTTCGAAAGATGGCAGGTCAGATAGAGAGATGGCCTGAGCAATCCATACTTTATCTTTTTAGAGAAGAATTAGATGACCACCTTTCTAAGGTATGTATCTACTGAGCTGTGTCTGACCAGCTGCATGAATGGTACCAGGCAGTGGTGAGATTAGATGTCCAGCTTGCCCGCTATAAGAAGCCTCTCCTCCCTGAAGCCGAGTCGAGGTCAGAACAACCCGAATGGCAATCACCCTCATGAAAATCTCCAGCTACTGTGATGGCTGAAAGACCCAGGCCACCTGTAGGCCCAGCATTTAAGTGTTTCCAATGCGGACAGTGGGGTCATCGAGCAGCGAAATGCCCAGTCCCCTTCCCCCAAGAGCAGAACAGACCAGGACCAGTAGTGAGAAAGAAACCTGCACAGCAGCTAATGGGAGAGAAATCCAACTGGATGACGCAGGAACCTGTTGCCCAAGTCACATCCCCCACACAGGAGGACGCTGGAACTCAGGCTGAACCCAACCCCATTCTACCCTCTTTCAACAGCGACGACGGAGAGAATGACCCGATGGTGAGCCGACACGTCCCACCTTTCTTGCTACCTGCCAAGCTCATAATCCCTAAGTCGGGTACGCAGGTATATTTAAAGGTGCTAATTGATTCTGGAAGCTCCCAATGCATCATTAGCTTCCCATTTGACATGAAACTGGGCATACAAGCAAAACTGCTCTTCAAACCTGTGAGGTTTGAGCAAGCTGATGGCTCCCTGATGGGAGGGACTTTAGTCACAGAATTAACGGAGCCCCTACGCCTAGAAATAGGTGAGCACTGGGAATTTATTCGCTTCCTGGTAGCTCCAAAAATGACTGAGGCTGTGATTCTAGGATTAGCCTGGTTGGACAAATAGGAAACCGTTTATCTGGTGAGAGAAAGGATTGAGAACTGTGAGACTAACCATAGGCCCCGATCCCCCCATTGGTTCAACAGATGTTACAGGGGATTTTAGCCCACTCAATGAGCAAGCACACATGGCTACCTCACGACCACCAGGTAAGCTGCTCATCCCCAGTGAGTACTGGGACCTAGTGGAGGCATTTAGTGAGAAAGAATGTGATACCTTGCCTCCTCACCGGCCCAATGATTGTTCCATTGAACTGTTGCCAGGGGCCAAACTTCCACAAACAAAAATGTATGCTATGTCCCCCCTTGAAATGGAGGAGATGCAGCGATATGTGGATACAAACGTAGCAAGGGGATTCATTGAACCGGCCAAGTCTACTGTGGGAGGCCCTGTGTTCAAAGAAAAAAAAGATGGGTCTCTTTGTCTCTGCATAGACTATAAGGGCCTAAACGCTGTGAGTGTGGAAAATAAATACCTTCTCCCCCTCCTGAAAGACTTAGTAACCCACCTCGCAAAGGGGAGGATCTTCATCAAGTTAGACCTGAGAGAAGCATATTACCGGGTGAGAATAAAGGAGGTGGATGAGTGGAAAACAGCCTTCAACTGCCCCTTGGGAAGCTACCAATTCAAAGTCATGCCATTTGGATTGCAGGGGGCCTCAGCCATATTTATGCAGTTGATTAATGAGGTCCTACATGAACATTTATACAAAGGGGATCTGGTGTATCTTGATGACATTCTGATATACAGGACGAATATGACTGATCACATAAAACTGGTCAGAGAAGTGTTAAAGAAGCTATTGAATGCCAAACTTTATGTCAAATTGTCAAAATGTGAATTTCACCAAACCTGATTAGATTATCTTGGCTATAGAATTTCCGACGAGGGCATTGAAATGGACCCAGCCAAAGTGAAAGCTATAATTGAATGGCAGCCCTCAAAAACTCGCAAACAGCTCCAGAGCTTCCTAGGGTTTGCCAATTTCTACCGTCAATTCATTCCCTCTTTTGCCGAGATTGCTCTACCCCTTACAGAACTACTCAAAATGGGTAAGGGAGGGGGAAACCACGACCTGGCCAACCACTAGCATGGACTATGAGTTGTCAGAAAGCTTTTGAGAATTTAAAAATACTATTTGTGGCTGAACTGGTCCTAAAGCACCTCTGCCCCGGGGAGCCCTTTGTAATTCAAGCAGATGCCAGTGATGTGGCAGTCAGAGCTGTGTTACTACAAAAGAATAAGAGTGGAGTCCTACAACCTTGTGCCTACACCTCTAAGAAATTCACGGAAGGCGACAGGAGATGGACAGTCTGGGAGAAGGAGGCCTTTGCAATTAGGTGGGGGCTATTAAACTGGTGACACTATTTAGACGGGAGTGTTCTGTTCCAGCCTATGATCTGCCCTGTTTGAATGTCAGGGACAACCCCTTTTTATATTCAACAGGCTGGAAAAAACCAACCAAATTTATTTACAAAGAGTTCAAACAAAAGTTAAACGAAAAGTTCAAGAGTTAAACCAAAAGTTCAAACAAGAGTTAAACAAGTATAACAGACCAGGACTCTAGCAGAAGATCTTCAAACGGTTGCCTTCAGCAACCAGCACCTCCGACACCTTCCCCTTTTATCAGCAGTCCCAAGGCGTAGCTTCTCATTGCTTTCTCCCGAGTTGCCTCATTGCCTTCCTCTGTTCTGTTCTGCTAGATTGCCTCCTGCTCCTAGCGTCCCTGAAGAAAGCCAGCTGTGGATTGTCTTCTTCCAATCCCTCATGCTCACAAAGCTGAGTCTGATGAAGAACAAGACAGGAGGGGCCAGGCTGAGAGTCCTGCAGTGCATCAGAAGCTTCCTCTGACACCAAAGGTTCTCCAAACCCCTCCTCCTCCTCCTCTTCAGAATCATTCGACTCAGCTGCCGGAACCACAGGCTGACACTGAATCACAACACTATCCCACACCGCAGGACCCTTCCCCTGGGTCTTCTGATCCAGATGCAGTCGGGATGGGAATTGTTCATGGAAGGCAGACACCAAAGCAGGAGCGTGAACGGTGGTCGCGTCTTCCCAGGTGAACTCCTCTGGTCCGTAGCCTTTCCATTCTATCAGGTACTGGAAACGACCTTTCAGCCAACGGGAGTCCCTGATGCCCGCGACCTTGTACTCAGGGACGCTGTCTTCGTCAGGATGTTCCAGTGGGGGAGGTTCTTTTTTTTATGAAAAAGTTTTACAATACATTTTAAACATAAACTCCTTCCCTCCCCCCCAGCTTCCCCTCCCTCCCCCTCCCCCCCAGCTTCCCCTCCCTCCCCCTCCCCCCCACACTTCCCCTCCCTCCCCTTCCCCCCCAACCTCCCAGAGCTGAATACAGGGTATTGCCTTGTAGCTAACTTGAGCTAAAATATGCTAACCATCTATAATTACACTTTAAATCCTACCACACTTTAACTCCACTTAAACATAACTAAATAATAATACATCTTATAATTGTAATACTCATTCATATGCTAAATGAAATTTTTTAGTCCCATATTTATTCTGAATATAATCGATCCATCTTCTCCATTCCAAAATATATCTCTGTTGCGATTGTTCTTTAAAATATGCTGAAATTTTTGCCATTTCTGCCAGGTTTGAAACTTTTAAAGTCCACTCTTCTATCGTAGGCAGTTCCTCCTTCTTCCAGTATTGCAAAACCAAAAGTCTTGCTGCCGTTATTAAATTCAACATCAATTTAGTTTCTATAACGGTACAATCTGTAATAATACCCAACAGAAATAACTGTGGAAAAAACCTTATCTTTTTCTTAAATATTTTCTGCATATTCCACCAAATTTTAATCCAAAAAGCTCTAACTTTTTTGCAAGTCCACCATATATGGTAGTACATTGCATCATCACAACCACACCTCTAACATTTAAGCTGATAATTTCGATACATACATGCTAATTTTTTAGGATCTAAATGCCATCTATAAAACATTTTATAAAAATTCTCTCTTAAATTTTGTGCCTGAGTAAATTTTACATTCCTGACCCACATTTTTTCCCCGGTATCCATCGTTATTGCCAACTGAATATTCTGGGCACATTTTATCATACAATCTTTAACAAGTTCCGTTTCTGAATCTATTTCTATAAATGCATTATATATCCTTCTTATATGCGCTTGACTTTGATCTCTGATTTGTTTTACCAAATTTTCATCTATTGTCGAAATGCCAATTTTCTGATCTTCTTTCCATCTAGCTTGTATCTGGCCATACTGAAACCAAGTTTGTACTATTTTTCCTTCTTTTAAAATATTAAATGGCTTTAATTGCCATACATTCCTTTCCAATCTAAGGATATCTTTATATGTAATCACATCATGTTTAAATCCCAAAATTATATTTTCTATTGCATGTTTAGGTATTGCCCAAATTGGTATTTTATAATTTAACTTGTATCGCTATTTTTTCCAAACTCGCAACAGGGCGTACCTTAATATATGTGTCTTAAAAACATTATCCACCTTTTTATCATACAACAAATATGCATGCCAACCATATAATAAATCACATCCCTCAATATTCAATAATCTTCCTTGTGTTAAATTAAACCAATCACTAATTGACGATAAAGCCGCAGCCTCATAATATAATTTAAAATTGGGCATTTTAAGACCACCTCTTTCACGTATATCTTGCATTATCTTAAGTTTTACTCTCGGCCTTTTCCCTGCCCAAATAAATTTACTAATACCTTTCTGCCATTCCTCCAAATTTGAATCTTTTTTAAGTATAGGTATCATTTGAAACAAAAATAAAAATTTTGGTAAAACATTCAATTTCACTGCTGCAATTCTTCCCAATAAAGACAATTGTAATTTGCTCCAACTATCTAACTCTTTTTGTATTTTTAACCATAACAATTCATAATTATTTTTTATATAATTTCACATTTGAAGCTGAAAGATATACCCCCAAATATTTAATCTTTTTAACTATTTCAAATCCTGTTAATTTTTCTAGAACTACCTTTTGTTCTGTAGTCATATTTTTAGACAATATTTTAGTTTTTTGCCTGTTTACCTTAAATCCAGAAACTTGTCCATATTGCAAAATTATTTCCATTAAATCTATAACCGATTGAATCGGTTGACTTAATGTAATAACCAAGTCATCTGCAAACGCTCTCAATCTATAATCTTGATCTTTATTTTTTTTATTGAAAAGTTTTAAAATACATTTTAAAAACATAAACTCCCTCCCTCCCCTTCCCCCCCCACTTCCCCTCCCTCCCCCTCCTCCCCCCCGACTTCCCAGAGCTGAATACAGGGTATTAACTTTTACAAACCTAAGCTAAAATATGCTAACTAACTAAAAAAAACACTTTAAATCTATCACACTTTAACTCCCCTTAAACATAATTAAATAACTAAATAATAATAACTAAGTAATAATACATCTTATAATACTAATACTTATTCATATGCTAAATGAAACTTTTTAGTCCCATATTTATTCTGAATATAATCGATCCATCTTCTCCATTCCAAAATATATCTCTGTTGCGATTGTTCTTTCAAATATGCTGAAATTTTTGCCATTTCTGCCAGGTTTGAAACTTTTAAAGTCCACTCTTCTATGGTAGGCAGGTCCTCCTTCTTCCAATATTGAGATACCAAAAGTCTTGCTGCCGTTATTAAATTCAACATCAATTTGGTTTCTATAACAGTACAATCTGTAATAATACCCAACAGAAATAACTGTGGAAAAAACCTTATCTTTTTCTTAAATATTTTCTGCATATTCCACCAAATTTTAATCCAAAAGGCTTTAACCTTTTTGCAAGTCCACCATATATGATAATACGTTGCATCATCACAACCACACCTCCAACATTTAGGCTGATAATTTGGATACATACATGCTAATTGTTTAGGATCTAAATGCCATCTATAAAACATTTTATAAAAATTCTCTCTTAAATTTTGTGCCTGTGTGAATTTTACTTTTATGACACAAATTTTTCCCCAAATATCCATCGTTATTGCCTCCTGAAAATTCTGGGCCCATTTTATCATACAATCTTTAACAAGTTCCATTTCTGAATCTATTTCTATCAATGCATTATATATCCTTCTTATATGCGGTTGACTTTGATCTCTGATTTGTTTTACCAAAATCTATTTTCTCCAACTATCTAACTCTTTTTGTACTTTTAACCATAACAATTTATAATTATTTTTATATAATTTCACATTTGAAACTGAAATATATACCCCTAAATATGTAATCTTTTTAACAATTTGAAATCCTGTTAATTTTCCTAGGACTTCCTTTTGTTCTATAGTCATATTTTTAGACAGTATTTTAGTTTTTTGCCTATTTATCTTAAATCCAGAAACCTTTCCATATTGCAAAATTATCTCCATCAAATCTACAACCGACAAAGTCGGTTGACTTAATGTAGTAACCAAGTCATCCGCAAACGCCCTTAATCTATAATCTTGATCTTTTATTTTAATTGCCTTTATCTTATTTGAATCACGTATCTTGATCAATAATATTTCCAATGTTAAAACAAACAACAAAGGTGACAACGGACATCCCTGTCTTATACCCTTTTCAATTTTACAAGCTTCTGTTAAACTACCATTAATTATTATTTGAGCTGTTTGTTTCTGATATATTGTTCTAATAGGTTGTAAAAACCTATCCCCAAACTCCATCTTCTCCAATACTTTAAATAAAAATTGCCAAATCAATTGATCAAAAGCCTTTTCAGCATCCAAAAAAATCAGCGTTGCGGGGACTTGATTATTTTTTTCCAAAAATTCTAATAAATTTACAATATGTCTCACATTATTTTTCATTTGTCTACCACTTATAAATCCTTTTTGATCACTATGAATCTTTTGCTGCATAACCTTCATTAATCTATTTGCTAAAATTCTAGCAAATATCTTATAATCAGTATTTAAAAGCGATATTGGTCTGTAATTTTTAGTTTGAGTAAGATCTTGATCTTTCTTTGGAATTAACATTTTAAAAGCTGTTTTCCACGAAGGAGGCACTCCTCCTCCAGACTGAATTGTTCTAAATAATTCTTTTAGAGGTTACACCATTTCCATTTGTAAGTTTTTATAATAAATGGCTGTCAAACCATCTGTTCCAGGTGCCTTACCCACTTTTAATTGTTTAATTGCTAAAATAATTTCTTCAACAGTTATTTGATCTTTAATTTTAACTCCTTTTATTTTATTTGAGTCACGTATCTTAATCAATAATATTTCCAGTGTTAAAACAAACAGCAATGGTGACAACGGACATCCCTGTCTTGTACCCTTTTCAATTTTGCAAGCTTCTGTTAATCTACCATTAATTATTATTTGAGCCATTTGTTTCTGATATATTGCCCTAATAGGTTGTAAAAACCTATCACCAAACTCCATCTTCTCTAAGACTTTAAATAAAAATTGCCAATTCAATTGATCGAACGCCTTTTCAGCGTCCAAAAAAATCAGCGCTGCAGGGACTTGATTATTTCTTTCCAGATATTCTAATACGTTTACAATATGTCTCACATTATTTTTCATTTGTCTACCACTTATAAATCCTGTTTGATCACTATGAATCATTTGATGCATAACCTTCATTAATCTATTTGCTAAAATCTTTGCAAATATCTTATAATCAGTATTTAAAAGCAATATAGGTCTGTAATTTTTAGATTGGGTAAGATCTTGATCTTCCTTTGGAATCAATGTTATAAATGCTGTTTTCCACGATGGAGGCACTTCTCCTCCAGATTGAATTGTTCTAAATAATTCTTTTAAAGGTTCCACCAACTCTAATTGTAAGTTTTTATAATAAATGGCTGTCAAACCATCTGTTCCAGGTGCCTTACCCACTTTTAGTTGTTTAATTGCTAAAATAATTTCTTCAGCAGTTATCAGTTGATTCATCCCTTCCCTTTGCTCTTGTGTAAGTATAGGGATATTCACTTCTTGTAAATACCTATCTATGTCTAAACCTTGAGTTATATCCCTAGCATATAATTTGGAATAAAATTCAACAAAAGCCTTTTTAATAAGATTTTGCTGAAACACCTCTTTACCCTTATATTCTATCTTATCTATATTACGTGATTTTTGTTTTTTCCTTAACAGATAAGCTAACCATCTACCTGGCTTATTAGCATTGTAAAAAGTATTATGTTTGACATATCGTAAATTAGTTGCCACTTGATCTGCCATCAACATATCAAACCGCCCTCTTAACAAATTAATTGCTTCTTTCAGCCTCTTATTAGATGAGTTCAAAATAAAAGCCTTCTCTTTCATCTTTATTTCCTCCTCTAATTCTTTACGCTTATATTCCAATCTACGTCTACATTTATTATTCAAATATATTAACACTCCTCTCATATAAGCTTTACTTGCATCCCAAACCATTTCAATGGGTGTACCCTTATGCATATTTATAATAAAAAATTCTTTCATTTGTTTTTTGCATTCTTCCACATTTTCTTCATATCTAAATAAATTTTCATTTAACCTCCAAGATCTCCTATCTCCCTTCCCCTTGTCAAATTCCATCCATACTGGACTGTGATATGATAAAGTTCTTGGACATATCTTAATCTTCTTAACCCTAGAAAAAAAATCATTAGTAGTTAATACAAAGTCAATCCTGGAAAAAGATTGATGTCTATCAGAAAAAAAAGTAAAATCCCTTTCTTCCACGTTTCGTTCTCTCCAGACATCTCTCAGTTCCAAATCATCTTTCATATCAAAAAAAGTTTTAGGCAATCTAGCATGATTTGGAGTACTTTTAAAAGGTCCTTTTTTATCTTTTTGTGTGTCCAGCACTCCATTCCAATCTCCCATTAAGATACATGATTTATAATCCCATTGAATTATTTTATTATGTAGAAGTTTGTAAAATTCTCCTTGTTGTTGATTAGGTGCATATAATCCGATTAAAAGTATTTTCTTCCCTTCTATTAAAAGTTCAATTATAATATATCTTCCTTGTTTATCTGCTTCAATTAGGTTAGCTGTTAAAGTCTTCTTGACATAAATAACTACACCATTTTTCTTTTCTGGAGCAGATGCTATAAACTGTATACCCAGTCTGGAATTTATCAAATATTTTTTATCAGATACACGGATATGCGTTTCCTGCAAACATATAACATCATTTTTAAATTGTTTCAAATACTGAAATATTTTCTTTCTCTTTTGCTGTGAGTTTAAACCATTAACATTCCATGTTAGAAACTTTGTCACCATCTTTTGCGACTTGAAGCTTTCAGAGCATATCTTGCAGATCCACAAGCATCTGCCTCTTTGGTCTCGCTCTTCCCACTGCTTCACTATTAGATTCTTGAGTTGTAATTGTAGGATACTGTTTCTGTTGCTGTTGTTGTTGTTCCTTTCATCTGGTTGCAGCCCGTGTCACTCTTTGAGCCTTTGATTCTTCTAATGGGACCAAGGGCTGTACAATTTCCAGAGTTTGCTGTGCTTCTTTTGGAATCAGCGAGGTGGTTTCTTCACCTCGCTGTATACCTTCCGATTGTATCTGTCACACTCCTTCCTTCTCTCTTTTAAATTCTTGGGATGGCGGTGGGTCTGCTTTCAATATGTTACAATAAAAATCTCGTGCCTTCAGAACTGTATTAAGATGATATCTTGTACCAGCATAATTCACCACTATCCCAGTTGGTATCTCCGATCTAAACTGGATCTGTCGTTTTTTTAATTCATCTGTCAGGAAAACAAACTCTTTCCTTTTTCTTAAAATTCTTGGTGGAATTTCTTTCAAAATTAAGACCTCTTGCTCAGCCACTTTAAATCTGTTATTATAAAAGGCTTGAATAATCGCATTTCTGATCATTCTCTTTGTAAAATAAACAACCACATCTCTTGGTAATTTTCTTTGCCTACAAATATGTCTTAATATACACTGTTTGAGAATTAGTGATCTATGCTTCCTATCTTGTAGGACTACCAGGAAAAAATGGAGCTAAAGGAAACCAAGGTATTGGAGTCACTGGGATTCAAGGCCCTCCTGGACTTCCAGATATTGTTTGGGAAGTCAGACATTTCTGTAGGTTTTTGTAATGCATATAATCATTTATTGACTTCTGCAGGTAGTCCTCCAGTTACAATCCTTTGTTCACTGAACATTCAAAGTTATAGCAGCAGTGAAAGAATGGTACTTATGCCTGGTTCCCAAAGTTAAGATTGCAATGGTCACATGATCAAAATTCAGGCACTTTGCATCAGTCTACACTTATGACCACAGGGCACTTAAAATCCCCCCATCTGTCCCTCTTGTGCCCCCCCATCTCTACTCTTTTGGTTGTTCTGCACAGCGGCACTCCTCAATGGTGATGCTATGGCTGAAGTAGAAAGCCGGGGCCTTCAGTAGTCTAAGCTGCCAGCCATTGCCCAGAGCCCTACTGAGGAGTGCTGCTTCAGGCCCCATGCTTCAGCTCACAGCCCCAGCTGTCCCACCACTCTGTTTTCTGCAGGCCCTGCCATGTCCAGCTGACCTTAACTGTCTTCCTCCCACTGCTAATAAAGTATGCCCAGCCTGGCCCTGGCTCCACCAGGCCTTCTTCCAAAAGTCACTTGTGCCATTCTCCAAATATGTGGGGGAGGTTCTGTTTGGCGCAGTGGACACGCCAGTTGCTCGGGGACCAACAGAGACCGATGGAAGACCGGATGCATATGCAGGGAACGTGGCAGAGTTAAGTGATAGGTGACCGGATTGATGACAGCCTCGATTGGGAACGGTCCTAAATATCGGTGGTCTAACTTCTTAGCTGGCCGGGTTGACAGTAGGTTCCTAGTGGACAGCCAGACCCGATCTCCCACCGATAGTGGAGGCGTATCCCACCTCGACCGATCAGCAAATCTTTTGTAATCGGCCTTGGCCTTATCTGTCGCCGCACCAATCGATGGATCACCTGTAACTCTGCCATGTAGTTGTACGTTGCTGGCTCCGGTGAGTCTAATGGGGAAAGGGGGAAAAACCGGGGGTGATATCCCACATTGGCCAAGAATGGTGTCATCTGTGTGGAGGTGTACTGCGAGTTGTTGAATGCAAACTCAGCTATGGCCAGATAGTCCACCCAATTGTTTTGCTGCTGATTGACATAGCACCACGCATAATGCTCTAGAATACCAATGACCTTCTCTGTCCCCCCGTCAGTTTGAGGTTGATGCGCGGATGAGAGGAAAATCTTGACATCCAATGCATGCATCAACTCCTGCCAGAAACGAGCTGTAAACTGTGCCCCTCTATCAGATACGACTCTATCAGGGAGGCCGTGCAGCCGAAACACCTGCTGAATGAACATACGACTAGTGGCGCGGGCTGACGGTAAACCATGACATGGGATGAAATGCACCATCTTGGTCAGCATGTCCACCACCACAAACACCGTCGTAAAACCAGAAGACGGGGGTAAATCCGTCAGAAGGTCCATGGACACAGCCCCCCAGGGTCTTTTAGGTGTTGGCAAGGGCTGCAGTAATCCGGGCGGGGCCCCTGTCCCTGACTTGGCCTGCCTACATGGAATACAGGAATTGACGTAGGCCTAGACGTTGTGTTGGACTCGGGGCCACCAGAAGGTACAGGAGACCAAGTTCAGGGTCTTGAACAGGCCAAAATGCCCTGCCGCTGGGTATTGTGACACTAGCTGAGGATGAGTCCCCTGAGTGGCCCTCCCGGAACATAGAGCCGGTCATGATAAAATAAGAGTCCATCCGTGACTGTCCATAGAGAATCAGGCCCCATCTCCTCCTTCTGCTGAGCCACCCACACATCCTGCTGCTGTGCCTCCCGGATCCGAGCCCGTATATCTATCGGCTCCTGCACCACAGCAAAAGACTCGATGGGGAGCAGTGTCTTGGGCAGAAGCTTGTCTTCCATTCGGGAATATTCGGGCTTCCTGGAAACTGCTCTTTGATTGCAACTGCTGGGTATGTACTTAACTCGGAAATTGAACCTCGCAAAGAAAAGAAGACCACCGAATCTGGCGTTGGTTCAATTTCCGAGTGGTCTGCAGGCTTTCCAAATTCTTATGGTCCGTCCAGACCTTGATTTGATGTAGCGCCCCCTCCAGATGATGCCTCCAGGCCTCTAATGCCACTTTGATGGCCAGCAGCTCCTTCTCCCAGATGGTATAGTTTCCCTCTGACGGATTCAGTTTCCGCGAATGGTACGTGCAAGGGAAGAGGGTACCGCCAGGCATCGTTGCCTGGAGTAACATCGCTCGAATGGCAATGTCGGAGGCGTCCGCCTCCACGACAAACGGCCGTTGTGGGTCAGTATGCTTCAAGATGAGCTCCTTCATGAAGGCTTCCTTCAAAGCCTGGAAAGCCGGTTGTTCTGGAGTGTCCCACTGAAACCGAGTCTTCTTCTGCAGGAGCCGAGTGAGGGGGGCTGTCAGGGTAGCAAACCCAGGGATTAAAGCCCGATAGTAATTGGCAAACCCAAGTCGCTGAACATCCTTCACACGACGTGGGGGTTGCCAACTCTGCAAAGACTCAAGCTTACTCGGCTCCATGGCGATGCCCTCAGGAGAAATGCAGTGACCCAGAAAATCAATGGTCACCCAGTAGAACTGGCACTTCTCCAATTTGGCATACAGCCGATATTCTCGGAGTCACTGCAGGACCTGACGGAGATGTTGATGGTGCACCTCTCGCGACGGGGAGTAGATCAGGATGTCGTCGAAGTAGATCATGACAAACTGATCTAACAAATCCCAGAAAATATCGTTCATGAAATGCTGAAACACGGCGGGGGCATTGGTCAGGCCAAACGGCATCACCATGTATTCAAAGTGTCTGTATTAAGTACCAAACGCCGTCTTCCACTCATCACCTGACCGAACTCTGACAAGGTTGTAAGCTGCATGCAGGTCCAGTTTTGTGAAGATCTTAGCCTCCCGGAGTCAGTCCAAGAGTTCGGGGATGAGGGGCAGTGGGTAACGATTGAGCACCATGATGGTGTTTAATTTTCTATAATCACAGCAAAGCCGCAATTCACCGGACTTCTTTTTGATGAAGAGCACGGGTGCAGACACTGGCAAGGACGAGGGCCGGATGAAACCCTGAGCCAAATTCTTATCCAGAAAGTCCCGCAATGCAGCCAACTCGGGGTCCAACATGGAGTACAAATGCCCCACTGGGAGAGGCGCGTCAGGGACTAAATCAATGGGGCAGTCATAGGGCCTGTGCGGGGGTAATTGGGCCTCTGTGTCGCTGAACACATCAGCAATTTCAGTCAGTTCGGAAGGCAAGGAATCCCCTGGGGAACCCTCCACCTGGCCGGCACAGATATGGCGGGTGTGGTCCACACACTGTAAGCTTGGGAAGGTGACCAATTTCTGTGACCAATAGATCTGTGGGTCATGTGCCCGGAGCCATGCCAGTCCCAAGACCACAGGGAAATGCAGATCTGAGGTGAGATAGAACTGTATGGCCTCCTAATGGGAACTGATGGACCCAGATTGTTGGGGGCAATTAAGCTGACTTTGTAATAATGCCGCTTGGGGTGTGTGTGAAAGCCCTAATAAGCAGGCATATACATAGAATGAAGGCTACTGCTAAGTTTGTAAAAGCCGCCCTGAGTCTTCGGAGAAGGGCGGGATATAAATGGAATTAAAATAAAATAAAAATAAATAAAAAAATATATAACGGTTGCGTGGTGGCCTTAATTGGCCCAGATAGGAGCACTCGACCATCGATAGTCTCCGCTAACATGGGCGGTTCCACCGGGCACTGGGGAACAGCCCATTTGGCCACAAAGGCTGAGTCCATAAAATTTGTGGTGACCCCAGAGTCAATTAAGGCATGGACCGGAATCCCCTTTGGCTTGCCAGGGAGGATCAGATGTGCCTCCAATATCAGATGCCGTGGAGGTCCACAGGCAGCATCGGAAAGACGTCACTCGGTGTTGTGGGATGCCTGACCTAACACACCTTTTAGATCGGGCTCGGGGCGTTTCCCAACAGAGGAGTAGGGGGCTTTCTCGGGACAGAATCAGTCACTGACGCCCGTCATCGCTTCTTTGGGCAGAAGGCAGCCAAATGCCCAGGGTCCCCACAGTAAAAACACAACCCCCCCAAAAGTC
Organism: Vipera berus; assembly: GCF_964194415.1. Classification (NCBI taxonomy): domain Eukaryota; kingdom Metazoa; phylum Chordata; class Lepidosauria; order Squamata; family Viperidae; genus Vipera; species Vipera berus. The sequence goes on along the minus strand of NC_138210.1, from coordinate 1,831,722 downwards.
GCCTGTTCATTTCTGCCACTGTTAGACGAGGACTGGCAGAACCTAGCTCCATTGGCTCCTCCCTTTGAACCGGGGTCTCATGCAAAACAGGGGCTGCAGCGGTCTCTGGGGTGGCATGGCAACTCCTTCGCTGCTGCAGCCGAGCAACGATCCGCAGACAGAGATGGATCAGCCCATTGAGGTCTGAGGGAATATCAACATGGGCTAGCTTATCCAACATCTCCTCTGACAATCCATCCTGGAAAGCATCCACGAGCGCAGCCTCATTCCAGGCTGAATCCTGGCTAAGCAGCCGAAAATCGCTGATATAGTCCTGTAGGGGGTGTCGACCTTGCCTCAGAGCTTTCAGGCATAGGTAGCAGTCTGCGTCTTTATGGGGTCCTCATACATCAGACGCATATGATTACAAAACCCCACAAAGTTGTCCAACAATGGACTAGGTTGGGCCAGCAGAGGTGTGCCCCAATGAGCTGCATCACCAGAGAGAAGGGTTAACACAAACCCCACCTTATCCCAGTCAGTGGGGAAATCAGCTGCTCTCACACTGATAAATAGCTGGCATTGTCCCAGGAAAGCAGGAAACATATCTGGATTGCCATTAAATTTATCCGGCATCGCAACTTGGCATTTTCTCCTGGGTGGTGGTGATGGTGGTGGTGGTGGAGCAGTATGGAGCTGTGCTTGTAATTGAGCCACATGAGCTGCCAACAAAGCGAGTTGCTGGTTGAGCTGGGCATTCTCAGCATGTAACTGCTCATAATAATAATAAGGGGTGGGAGGCTGAAGGCAAACTATTCTGTTCCAGCCTACAACCGGCCCTGTTTGAATGTCAGGGACAACCCCTTTTTATAGTCAACAGGCTGGAAAAAAACCAACCAAATTTATTTACAAAGAGTTCAAACAAAAGTTACACGAAAAGTTCAAGAGTTAAACCAAAAGTTCAAACAAGAGTTAAACAAGAATAACAGACCAGGACTCTAGCAGAAGATCTTCAAACGGTTGCCTTCAGCAACCAGCACCTCCCACACCTTCCCGCTTTATCAGCAGTCCCAAGGCGTGGCTTCTCATTGCCTTCTCCCAAGTTGCCTCATTGCCTTCCTCTGTTCTGCTCTGCTAGATTGCCTCCTGCTCCTAGCGTCCCTGAACAAAGCCAGCTGTGGATTGTCTTCTTCCAATCCCTCGTGCTCACACGGCTGAGTCTGATGAAGAACAAGACAGGAGGGGCCAGGCTGAGAGTCCTGCAGTGCATCAGAAGCTTCCTCTGACACCAAAGGCTCTCCAAACCCCTCCTCCTCCTCCTCTTCAGAATCATCTGACTCAGTTGCCGGAACCACAGGCTGATGCTGAATCACAACAGGGAGCAAGGTGCCTTTTGAAGTATGGACAGATCACAAAAAATTATTTATTTATTTATTTTTATTAAAAAGTTTTATAAAGCTTACAATATAATCCCCAAAACCATCCCACCCAAAACCACCCCCCTCTCCCTCCCCCACTTCCCAGAGCTGAGTACCGGGTTACAAATATAATAATCATAATCTAACTAACATTAACAAACTATATAGATAACCAAGTTCATAATGCGCTTTAACTCCCCTTTAACATAAATACACGCAAAATAAAAGTAGACATAATAATAAACAAGTTAATATCCAAGTTATTAAACAATACTAATACTAAAAATAATAATAATATAATTAAAATTAATAAAAATTCCACTATAATAATCTACTAGTAATAATAACAATCTAAAATTTATTCATAGGCTAGATGGAACTTTTTAGTCCCATATTTATTCTGAATGTAATCTATCCATCTTCTCCAGACTGAAATGTATCTTTCTTGAGAATGATTCTTCAGATAAGCAGAAATCTTAGCCATTTCTGCTAAATTTGACACTTTAAACGTCCATTCTTCTATAGTAGGCAAACTATCCTTCTTCCAATATTGCCCTACCAATAACCTTGCAGCTGTTATCAAGTTCAACATCAAGTTAATTTCTTTAGTATCACAATCTGTAATAACACCCAATAAAAATAGTTGTGGAGTAAACTTTATCTTTCTCTTTAAAATCTTTTGAATATTCCACCAAATTTTAATCCAAAAACCTTTTATATTTCTACAAGTCCACCACATATGAAAATAAGTAGCATCCAAACTGCCACTTCTCCAACATTTGGGCTGTAAATTAGGATACATACGAGACAACTTTTTAGGATCCAAATGCCATCTATAAAACATTTTATAAAAAATTTCTCTTAAATTTTGCGCCTGGGTAAATTTTACATTTCTAACCCAAATTACCTCCCATATATCCAATGGGATCGGTTCTTGAATATTTTGAGCCCACTTTACCATACAATCTTTAACTAATTCCATTTCCGAATCCAATTCTATTAAAGCATTGTAAATTCTCTTTATATGCGCTCGGTTTTGATCTTTGATCTGTTTTACCAAATTTTCATCCCTTAATGTAATGCCAACCTTCTGATCTAACTTCCACCTAGCTTGCAATTGAGTATACTGGAACCAGGACTGTACAATATTTTCTTGTTTTAACTCACCTAACGACTTTAATTGCCAATCATTCCCTACCAATCTAAGTAATTCCTTATAAGAAATCATATCCAAACTCACACCCATAGATACACTCTCTATCGCGTGTCTAGGAATCCCCCAAATTGGTATTTTATAATTTAACTTATAATAATACTTTTTCGAGACACGCAATAAAGCACTTCTTAAGATATGAGATTTAAAAGCCTTTTCAACTTTTTTATCATAAATTAAATATGCATGCCACCCATATAATAAGTCCCATCCCTCAAGATAAAGTATTCTTTTATTTGTTAAGTTAAGCCAATCACTAACCAGTGTCAAAACCACCGCATCATAGTATAATTTCAAATTAGGCACCTTAAGTCCTCCTCTTTCCCATGCGTCTTGTAAAATCTTAAGTTTAACTCTTGGTTTTTTTCCCGCCCAGATAAATTTATTAATACCCTTCTGCCATTCATCCAAATTAGCATCCTTTTTCAATATAGGTATCATTTGAAACAAAAAGAGAAACTTTGGTAAAACATTCATTTTAACAGCTGCAATTTTCCCCAGAAAAGATAATTGTAGTTTTTTCCAATTATTTAAATCTTTTTGTACTTTTAGCCATAATGTCTCATAATTATTCTTATATAATTTCACATTAGAGGCTGTAATATATACTCCCAAATATTTAACCTTTTTCACTATTTCATAACCTGTCAATTTTACTAACATTTCCTTTTCATTCATAGTCATATTTTTAGATAATATTTTAGTCTTATTATTATTTACCTTAAAACCAGAAACATTTCCATATTGAGTTATAATTTCCATCAAGTCTATAACCGATTAAGTCAGTTGAGATAATGTCACAACCACGTCATCCACAAAAGCTCTTAACCTATAATCATTCTGTTTTATTTTTATTCCCTTTATTATAGTTGATTCACGAATTTTAATCAATAAAATCTCCAATGTTAAAACAAACAACAATGGTGATAGGAGACATCCCTGTCTTGTGCCTTTTTCAATTTTAAATGCCTCTGATAATCCCCCATTAATTATAATTTGTGTCGATTGTTGTTGATATATAGCCCTAAGAGAATGTAAAAATTTATCCCCAAAATTCATTTTATCAACAACCTTCAATAAAAATTGCCAATCCAACTGATCAAAAGCTTTTTCAGCATCCAAAAATATCAATGCCGCAGGGACTTGGTTGTTCTTCTCCAAATACTCAATTAAATTAACAATTTGTCTTACATTATAGTTCATATATCTTCCAGATATAAACCCCGATTGATCACTGTGAATCATTTGTTTCAAAACTTGCATTAATCTATTTGCCAATATTTTGGAAAAAATCTTATAATCTGTATTCAAAAGTGATATAGATCTATAATTCTTGGGCTGGGTAAGGTCTTGGTCCTCCTTTGGAATCAGCGATATAAAAGCCCGTCTCCAAGACGGAGGCACGTCTCCTCCAAACTGGATATTATTAAACAATTCCTTTAATGGTTCTATCATCTCTGCAAATAATATTTTATAATAAATTGCTGATAATCCATCTGTACCAGGAGCCTTACCCACTTTTAACTGCTTAATTGCTAAAATGATTTCCTCAGAGGTAATTAGACAATTCATCTCCTTCCGTTGTTCATTTGAAAGTCTAGGAAAATGTGCTTCCTGTAAATACTTATCTATATCTAAAGCTTGTATATTTTCACTAGCATATAATTTTGTATAAAAATCTAAAAAACTCTTTTTAATCAACTTGTGTTGATATACCTCTTTACCTTTATATTCTATTTTCTCTATAATACGCAATTTCTGTTTCTTCCTTAATTGATAAGCCAACCACCTGCCAGGCTTATTTGCATTACAAAACGTATTATGTTTCACATAACGCAAATTAGTTGCAACCTGATCAGCCATTAACATATTAAATTGCTCTTTCAACAAATTTATGGAAACCCTTAATCTCTTATCTGATGGGTTCAAAATAAGAGCTTTCTCCTTCAATTTAATCTCTTCTTCAAGCTCTTTACGTTTTTGCATCTGCTTACGCCTATATCCATTATTCATGTGAATCAAAACCCCTCTCATATAAGCTTTACTAGCATCCCAAACCATTTCTATCGATGTACCTTTATGCATATTCAAAGCAAAAAATTCTTTCAAATGTTCTCTACATTTCTGCGAAAGCACCTCATATCTAAATAAGTTTTCATTCAGTCTCCAAGATCTTCTGTTCACATCTTCAGCGAATAACTCCAACCATACAGGGCTATGATCCGACAATGTTCTAGGAAAAATCTTAACATTGTTGACCCTGGAGAAAAGATCAGTAGTAATTAAAAAAAAATCAATTCTGGAAAACGATTGATGCCTATCCGAAAAAAAAGTAAAGTCTCTATCTACCACATTCCGTTCCCGCCAGATATCTCTTAGTTCCAAGTCATCTTTCAAATAAAAAAAAACTTTAGGCAATTTAGAATGATTGGGAAAAATTTTAAAAGATCCCTTCTTGTCTTTACTTGAGTCCAAAACACCATTCCAGTCACCCATCATAATAACAGAGTTGTAATCCAATTGAATCAGTTTGTGATGTAAAAACTTATAAAACTTATTTTGCTGTTGATTAGGGGCATATAATCCAATAATAAGAACTTTCTTGCCTTGTAACACTAATTCAATAATAACATATCTTCCTTGTGTATCAGATTCAATTAATCTAGCCGATAAGTCTCTTCTTAAATAAATAACCACTCCCCCTTTTTTATCTGGGGCAGAAGCTAAAAAATGTGATCCCAACTGAGAATGAATCAGATACTTTTGATCTTTTGCAGCAATATGAGTCTCTTGTAAGCAAACAATGTCATTTTTATGTTGTTTCAGGTAGTGAAATTCTTTCTTTTTTGTGGTGAATTCAGGCCATTAACATTCCATGTCAAAAGCTTTGCCATCCTTAGTGGCCTGAAGCCTCTGGAACACTGCCTGATCTCTTCGGTCGTGCCCCTCCCACAAGCTCTGTAATAACCGGACCTTGTGTTTTTGGTCCAGAATCGGCCTTCTGTTTCTGCTCCTTTTCTTTACGTCTATACGCAGCCCGAGTCATCCTCTGTTCCTTTGGGTCATCCTTTAACACCAAACTCTGTTCAATAGGCTCAGCCTGCAGTAAATCTCCAACAACCAGTGACATTGCACCTTCAACTGGTTGTTTATCTTCCAACCTTTCTTCTATTCTCTTAGGTCGTGGAGATGGTGGTGAACCTGCTTTCAGGACATAAGTATAAAAATCTTTTGCCTTTGAAATTGTATTAATTCTATATCGTGTCCCTGCATAATTCACCACTATTCTAATAGGTATCTCCCATCTAAACTGGACCTGTCGATTTTTAAGCTCCTCAGACAAAAAAGCAAAAGCTTTTCTTTCTCTAAGAATTTTTGGAGGTATTTCTTTTAAGATTATCATATTTTGATCTTCAATTTGGAATCTCTGTTGGTAAAAAGCCTGAATAATTGCATTTCGAAGTGATCTCCTAGAAAAATAAATAACCACATCTCTGGGTAAATTTTTCTGCCTCGCAATCCAAGAATTGACCCTAAATATCTTATCCATCTCTCTTGATAACTCCTCAGGTTTATATCCCAAAATGGGAGCTATAGCTTTTGCCACCTCCTCTTGCAAATCTTCTCATGGATCCTCCTTTAATCCTCTTATTCGCAACCCAAATTCCATGTGTCTATATTGTGAGATGGTCACTTCGTCCTCTGTTCTATCGATCTTATTTTCAACTTTAACAACTCTGCTTTCTAATTTTTCAGTATTTTCCACAACTTCATCCACCCAGTCATCCAAGCGTTCAATATGTGTAGCCAATCCTTGAAGTGCAAGCAGTATGTCTTCCCTCGTCTCTCTATTTTTATTCTCAAGGAGGTCAGCCATCTCCTCCTTCATTTTACTGTCAAGGAGATCAGCCATATCCTCCTTTATTTCTTGTGTTGCTTGCTTTAAAGCATCTTGAATATCTTTAAGCGTAAATGCTGGTGGTGGGGGAGAAGGTGGAGGGGATTTAGGCTTGGCTGTAGATTGCACTGCAGGTTGTGTTACAGGAGAGGAGATTGTACTTTTAGAAGCAGCAGAAATTCCCAAACGCTTTGAAGCCATTTTTCTGCTTGTAAAAATCCACTTCCCCTTCAACAAAATCAGCAGTTAAAAAAAAGTAAAAACAAAGTCCCAGAAAAAAGAAAAGAATATTCTGTAAGAATTCTTTCTTTTAGAAAAAAAAGAAAAACTCTTGAATACACAAAGTCCTATACGTTGTTTAAACTTTGTTGCCAAATGTATCTTTTTCTTGACACTGTCCTTTCACACAAAGAAACAGCATTCTGGCGCCTTTTTCCCCCTTTAAATCAAATTAAAATATGGAGAAGATTAATTCTCCCCGGGTTAAAGTTTCCAGCACTTGTAATTTTAACTTCTCCTGGTCAGCTCTGTCTGCTTTTAAATTACTCACAAGTCACTTTAAATAGCACATGTGGATGCGGCGTCTTGCTTCGCTCATAAGCTCGGAGCAAAGGGGTCCTGGGTACGGAGAAAGCCTCGGGCTCCGAGGGAGCTCTCACCCTCTGACCCCCAAATAATTAAGGGGATCTAGGGGAGCTCTACCTCTACCCGAGGGAAACTCTCCTCCCCCTCTTCTCCCGAGGGGGAGGTTTCCAAGCTGCGGGACAGCTGATTTTCGCTGTCTCAGAGCGCTTTTCACGAAATCCCAGGACAGGCAGCCAAAAGAAATCCGCCATCGGTGCGGCCTCGCCACCGGAAGTCCTGATCACAAAAATTTAGAGGCACTAAAAACTCCCTGCAAATTGTCCCCAAAGCAAGTGCGATGGGCACAGTACTTTAACCATTTTAACTTTACTTTAAACTACATACTGGAAAGGAAAAACCTCCTAGCTGATGCACTATCCCGACTGCTGCAGTACAAAAGTGAACACGAAGAGGTCTACGAGGCAATTATCCGCAGTTCACAACCTGCAGCACAACTCACACCTCGCAGAACCCCTAATCCTGATGACCCAGGAGTGAAGAAGATAAAACGAGAGCTCCTTACCGATCAATGGTTCAGAGATAATCAAACCTCCCTAACATGCAGGGATGATTTGGCATACATGGGTGAAAAATTGTATCTACCTGAAACCCTCCGTCTCAATGCTCTCAGACACAGCCATGATGTAAAACAGGCTGGACACTTTGGATATTTAAAAACTCTACACCTCATCCGCCAGCAATTTTGGTGGCTGGGGCTAAAATGAGATGTGGAAAACTATGTCAAGAGTTGTACTGTATGTGCCACCATGAAAAGAATTCCAGGGAAACCCCCTGGGTTACTGCAGTTGGTAACAGACCCTTCTCAACCATGAGAAGAAATAGCTATGGACTTTATTGTAGAGCTACCCAAAAGTAGAGGAAATACTGTCATCTGGACTGTGATAGATCTGTTTTCGAAGCAGACTCACTTTATCGCCTGTAAAGGACTCCCATCTGCCCAACGACTGACTAAATTGTTCCTGAAACATATCTACCGACTGCATGGAGCCCCTAAGCGAATAATTTCAGATAGAGGAGTGCAGTTCACAGCGACATTTTGGAGGAATTTCCTTAAATTAATTGGATCATCCGAAGGCTTATCATATGCTTTTCATCCAGCTACCAATGGGGTTGCAGAATCCACTAACAAAATGGGTGAGGGGGTGGGAAGAGGTTTGGAGAAAGATGAAAACAGCATTAAAAAAGACTTCTGAGACTTATAAAAAACAGGCTGATAAAAAGACGGCTCCCCAAAGAACATTCAAAGTGGGGGAAAAGGTTTATCTGTCAACTAAATATTTATGTCTCAAATTACCCAGCAAGAAATTGGGACTGAAATTCTTGGGGCCTTTCCCTATTGTGAAAATCATCAACCCGGTCACAGTAAAATTGAAACTCCCCAGACTTTGGGGGAAAATTCACCTGGTGTTCTATTGTAGCTTACTGAAACCTTCTCGAGCCTCCACTTTAAGACCTCCCCCTAAGAAAGCACCTGGACCCCTCGTAGTAGTAGGTCAGACCCATTATGAAGTGAAACATATTCTTGACTCTAGAATCTTTAAGGGAAAATTGCAGTACCTAGTACAATGGAAGAGATACCCATTGTCTGATGCTATTTTGGTGAAATCTACCGATGTGAAAGCTGACAGACCTATCAAAAAGTTTTATGAGAAACACCCCAACAAACCAAAAGCCAGCTCCTAACCTGTGTTTGTTTACATTACAGGATCTGTTCATTTTGCAAGGGGGGGCAGATGTCAATGCTGCAAACATTGACATATTTTTGCACTGACAATATAAGACACAGGCTGTTACTTTAATTGCTTCGCTTTGGGGGGAAACGTCAGCCGGATGTTTTGAGAAGATAAAAAAGCCCACGTACAGAATGGGAAGTGAAACTTCATATGTAAAACTAATTGGATAATGTGATTTATGATGTGTAGATAAGGGTGGGGATTGTGTATGTTACAATGGGTTTGGTGGGGGAGGAGATTTCAGATTCTGGCATCCCTCCATGAGTGCCGATGTTTTGTTTCATTATTAAGACTTTTTAGATAAACAATACCTGCATTTTGTTCGAACTGTATCTTTTATCGGAAACATGACAGCTAAATCAGCTAGTCCTCTTAAGCAAACGGCAACTGGATGGTTTTTTCAACACCAAACAATAGCCACAACAACACAAGGAGATCTATTTGATAATTTAAAAGCAAAGACATGAAAGATGATTTGGCAAATAGAAAAAGCTAGAATAAGACTGAAAAGGATTGGGGTTTTGACTTACACATGAGATTTAAAATAGAATATATCCAAATGGATAGAATATGTATTCTGAAGATAAGGTATTGTAATGACTTGAGATAAAGAAAATTTTGGTTATATAAAATCTAGAAGCATAAATATTGAAATAAGTATATTATATTGTTTTATTGGGACACGGTGGCTCAGTGGGTTGGGACGCTGAGCTTGTCAATCAGAAGGTCGGCAGTTTGGCGGGTCAAATCCTGAGTGCCGTGTAACAGAGTGAGCGCCTGTTACTTGCCCCAACTTCTGCCAACCTAGCAGTTCAAAAGCATGTAAAAATGCAAGTAGAAAAATAGGGACCACTATGGTGGTAAGGTAACAGCGTTCTGTGTGCCTTTGGCGTCTAGTCATGCTGGCCACATGACCACGGAGACGTCCTCGGACAAGTGCTGGCTCTTCAGCTTTGAAACGGAGATGAGCACCGGCCCCTAGAGTCGGAAACGACTAGCACGCATGTGCGGGGGAACCTTTACCTTTACCTTTATTATTTTATTAGTTTGTTAAGGTAGATGGTAATAATCTATATATAAGGTGTGTATTTAAAATATTAGATTGTGTGAGGAATTGTGATAAAGGAATTGGGGTTAATTAAAAATTTGGAAAATAATATTAAATGTTAAATTAAAAAAGGGAAAATTAATTATCAGGACACTGATTTGTTAAAAGTTTGAATGTTTAAAGATAATTAAGATTTGAATTCAAGATATTGTTATGAGTTGAGACAAAGGTTAAGTAAAACTTAGAAGTATAAACACTAATAATTAAATTTGTATATTGATTTGTGGTATAAATACTAAAAGTTTTTAAAAAATTATTAGCCTTAAATATGAGATAGGAGACATAAAGAGGAAAAAAAGAGGAACTATTAAGTGTGGAAATAAAATAAATTTTTGCTATTAAATTTGAGGTTCTAAGATATTTGAGAATTACTAGAAAAATAACAATATTACTTTGTATTATTAATTGGTTGATGTAGATCATGTATAGATAAGAGGTGTATCCGGAACTCTAGACTGTGGGGGAATCGTGATAGAAATTGGGGTCATTTAAAATTTGGAAATGATAAAGATGAAACATTAAATTTAAAATATCAATGGGAAATTAAAGTTAAGAAAAATTTATTAGGTCATGGATTGTCTAAAAGATGGAATGTCAAATTAATTAAGATATGTACAAACTGAAGATTATTGATGAATGCTAGAAAGTTATTTTTTGTTTGATTGACAGAATAAGAACTGAGTTGGTTCGAATATGAGACAGTATATATTATGGGGGAAAGAGAGGGAATTAATTGTTGTATTGATGATATTTAAATGTAATGGAGTTATTGTACCCAGCTGCCCCGTTACTTTTCAAATATGTAAATGTAATATTGGAAAATTAATAAAAAACCTGGAAAAAAGGGTTCAGCCCAGTTGTCTTGCTGGTAGTTCATGTAACAGCAGAGGTATTGCTCCAACATGCCATTAGTATATACACAGCCTCCATTCATCTGGGGGGGGTTGGGGTGGGGGGGATGGAGCTTAGGCCCTGGGAGGTGCCTAATAATTACAGGAACTCTTGCCAAAAGCTCTGAGTAAATCGGATGCCGCGATCCAAGATTATGCATTCAGGTGCTCTATACAACTGATACACATGGAATTTGGCCAGGTCAGTTTCCACTTCACTAAAATGTACCACCCTTAGAGGGTCTGTGGAGCTCCCTGGGACAAGCAGGTATAGTATATCTCTTTATTCAGCCCTTCTTGAGAGTGGATCAGCAGCAGGCGTTAGGGCCATTCCCCCAGTCAACTGGCCAATCTCTGGAAATTTTGGATGTGTTCTGCCACTGGCCATTTCCTCTGTTTAATGGCTCAGATGCAGGTCTCTGCTTGTCAGTTGGCGAGGGGGTCCTGAGAAGCTTGGGCTCAGTGTGGCAGGACCGGGGTTTCAAAATCTGTTTTCTCTGTTTTCTCCCTGGGATTCTTCCCCTGCTCTGGTTCTTTCCCTGGAGCAGACATAGTTGCACAACCTCCTTGGCAGGTGGTTTTCCATCAGGTAGGTTGTTTATGGAGATTCAGCTTAATGTCAACTGTCCCACTCAGTCAACTAGCAAAGGTAGACTCCTGGCTATTTGTTTTCCCAACAGTGTACTTTACTGAAGCTTAAATGGTTACAGAAGTAGTGTAAGCTGCATCTGAGGTTTTCCTGTGCAAACAACACAAAGGATGGTAGTAGATGGGTGAAATGGAGCTGATGTCGCATGCCTAATGAGGTTTGCCCTAAGGAACGCCTGAAATTCTGCCGCAGTAAATTGGGCCCCGTTATCGGACACTACGACATCCAGCAGCCTGTGCATTGCAAAGAGTTTCCTAAGCACCTGGATGGTCCTAGCAGTAGTCATATTTGCGATTGGTATAACTTCTAGCCATTTAGAGTGGCTGTCGACCATTATAAGAAAGAGCTGTCCCTGAAAGGGCCCAGCGAAGTCTATATGAAACCTAGACCAGGGAGTGTGTGTCTCCTCTCACCTGTGAACTGGAGCATGTGGCATTTCAGGCCTTGATTGCTGGCATGTATAACACCCATGCACCTGGGCCTCAATGGCTTTATCTAATCCTGGCCACCATAAATAGCTTCTTGACAAAGCTTTAATGCGAACAATACCTGGATGACCTTCATGAAGGGATTGCAATACCCTGTCTCTTAGTGAGGTGGGAACTATGACCCTGTTCCCCCAAAGAATACAACCCTTATGAGCTGAGAGTTCATGTCTCCTTGTAAAATAGCTCTGAAATTCAGGGCCTGGGCTTTTATCCAGCCACCCCATGTGTACCCAAGATAGCACTATACTTAGAGTCTTGTCTGCTGCCATTTCTGCAGCTATGTCCCCCGCATGGAGGGGAAACTCCAGCAAGTCCTGAATGGACAAAACGTGGGCCTCTGGAGCCGGATCTGGTTTGATTTGAAGCAATGGAAGCCTGCTTAGGCCATCTGCATGGCCCATATCCTTGCTGGGTTTGTGAATTAGCTTAAAAGTATAAGCTGATAAATAAATGGACCATCCAAGCATCCTAGGGGATAGGATGTGGGGTGTCTGTCTGTCTGTAGTGAATAACCCCAATAATGGTTTATGGTCTGTGAAGACCGTGAAGTCCCTGCCGTATAAGTAGTCGTGGAATTTTTTTACTCCAGCAACTATAGCCAGTGCCTCTGTCGATTTGAGCATAATTATGCTTGGCGGAGGACAATGTCCTTGAATAAAAAGCAATTGGAACTTGAGTTCCATCTCTCTCTAAGTGACTTAGGACTGCACCCACCCCGTATGGGGACGTGTCACAGGCTAGGCATACTGGCCTTGACTCCTTGAAATGAGTGATCATGGAACTAACGGACAGAAGGGACTTCAATTCCTGGAAACTCTTTTCGTGAACACTAGTCCACTTCCATGTAGCATTTTTATCCAAGAGCTGGTGTAGTGGCTCTGCCACTGCGGCCTTGTTAGGAAGGAACGTGTGGTAAACATTTAGGAGGCCTAGCAATGCCTGCAGCTCTCCTTTTGTTTTAGGGCTGGGTGCCATCTGAATGGCTTTTACTTTCGACTCCGCAGGGTGGATGCCATTAGCATCAGTGCAAAACCCTAAGAGGTCAGTTGAGGGGACTCCAATACTGCACTTATTCTTTTTAAGCTTGAGGCCTGCTTCGCACAGCCTTTGCAGGACGGCTCTGAGCCTCCTTGCAAGCACCTCAGTGGACTCACCAGTGATGAGCACATCATCAAAATAGGGGCAAACCGTCGGAATGCCCTTGAGTGTACGTTCCATGATGCCCTGAAAAATGCTGGGGGCTACACTTTACTTTAAACGCCCCCGTATGGGTTACATTAGTCTGTGCCGCAGCTGTGGCCTCATCAACAGGGAGCTGCTGGTAGGCCTGAGCCAAATCTAATTTTGCAAAAATGGTGCCACCCTGCAAAGATGTCAGGATGTGGCTTACTACCGGTATTGGGTATGCGTGCTGTTTGAGTGCACAGTTAATTGTGCATTTGTAATCTGCACAGATTCTGACCTACCCATTGGCTTTAAGTGGTGTTACGATTGGGGTCTCCCAATCACCCCCATCTTCTGGCTGCAGTACGCCCTGTTCAACAAGTTTATCTAGTTCAGCGTCTATCTTGTGTTTAAGAGCAAATGGAACCCTACGAGATTTAATCCTGACTGGTACTAAGTTTGGATCTAGTTTAAATGCTATTGGTGGGCCTGTGTATGTCCCCAGAGCTGAATCAAACACATCTGCAAATTCCTCGCATACTGTCGCTAGACTCGCGACTTGTGTCCGGTTGATCCCGGTTACTTGGATGCCTAGTGCATCAAACCAATCAAGCCCAATCAGGCTTGTTCGCTGACCCCCTACTACGACAACATCCAGGTGCCCAGAAAACCCCTTACATTTAATGGCTAGTGTGGCCTCACCCTTGACTGTGACTCTGGCATTCTGAAAATCAGTTAATACAATATCAGATGGCCTCAGCTTGGCCCATCTTTTACTGCGACCACAAACAAAATTAAATGTTTCAAGGGAAATAATGGAAACGGCGGAGCCTGTGTCCAGCTCCATCTTGCAGGGGACCCCTTGCAGCTCCACCTGAAGTCTATACTTTGGCTTAATCAGGCGGCAAGCCCTGGTACGACAAATGCTTCTGCGGCTGGAGCAAAACCCCATGCTATACTGTCCCGGGGTCCCGGTACCTCTCCTGGTTGGATCTTCCGACTGGCGATTCGATGGCCGGTCCCTCTGGTGACCTATGCAGACGGACGCGATGTGGCCCATCTTTCCGCAGGCTCGGCACATGGCTGTCCGGAACCTACAGTCCAAGCGTTGGTGGCGGCCACCACAACCTCAGCATCTAAGGAAGGGATCTGTCTTGTCAGTGTCCCCATGTTGCTTGTCGCTGCGATGCTGTTGGTCGCAGTGTCTGTGTAGCTTGTCGACTTCTGTGTCATCTCTGGGGTCTTCTGTGTGTTCGGCATTCTCGTGGTGGACGGCTTCTTCGCGTTGTGTAGTTTTGGTGGGCCGCATGGCTCGTATGGCCCCGCTGGCAGCTTCGTCCGCCATGACTTCCTTCAGTGTATCTGGAAATGACAGTCTCTTTGGCAAAGAGCTCTCAGTTTCAGAGACCGCAGACAAACCGGTCTCGTAGCCTCTCCTCGACATCAGAGAACTGGCACAGGTGTGTGGCCTGCCTCAAGGCCGCAATGAACTCGGACGCGGTCTCACCTGGTTCCCGGACTCTTTGCTTGAATGCATAGCACCAGGCGACTAACGACAGCTTGGGCTGGAAGTGGTCTCCGAGCTTCTTCTTCAAGTCCGCGAATGACACGGACTCCAATGGTGTTGGCGCAAACAGGTTCTCCGCTATATCGAACGTTGCTGGGCCGCACACACAGAGGAGCATGGCGGCCTTCAATCCGTTCTTGGTGACCTGGTTTGCTCGAAGGTAGTTCTCGACCCTGGACAGGTACGAGGACGACCCTTCTGGCTGAGTTATGTTGAATTCTTCCGGCTTTCCAACCTTGGCCATTTCTGCTGGTCTTCGCGGCTGGTGCTCGGCGTCTTCGAATCCTGCTCCTCCGTTGCCCAGGGACTGGTCCTCTGGGCATGTGGTCGCTAGTGTGGCTGTGCTAGCTGACCATGGGGGGGGAAAATTGCTTTTCCCACCAGGCGTGCGCTGCCTCTCCCCTAGTGTCTTTTCAGCTCAGTTGAAGAAGCAGGATCCCACCTTCATCACCAGTGTTGGATACTGGGTTCATCGCTTCAATGACAAGACGAGGCGAGTGAGTTCAGCAAAGATCATTGTTTATTGCTTGCAGGATCTGAACTGAGAAACAGGGCTGCGAATGCAGCAATTTATACCCTGGCCTCTAGGTGGAGGCCAATAGGTTTAAAGCAACCTATTGCTACCCTAGAGGCAGCCAATGGCGGTGCTGGAGACGGGTTGTCTGAGAAGCTGGGAGCCGTTAGCCAGCTTCCCTGCTTAAGCAACCTTCCAGCAATTAACCCACGTGATGTTCCCTGAGCAAGACAAAGCCCAATACATTACATGGCTGCCAGCATGAAGATTGGATAGGTGAGATGAAGCCATGACAGGTAGATTCAGGTTCACATGAACTGTTAGTATCTTTATCAGTATCTAATTAGTATCACTATATAATTCCTTGGTAATATTGAAAGAGTGCAGAGAACAGCAACAAAAATGATTAGGAGAATGGATGCTAAAACATATGAAGAATTGTTGCAGGAATTGGGTATGCCTAGTTTAATGTAAAGAAGGACTAGGGTGACATGATACAGTAAAGGTAAAGGTAAAGGTTCCCCCGCACATGCGTGCTAGTCGTTTCCGACTCTAGGGGCCGGTGCTCATCTCCGTTTCAAAGCCGAAGAGCCAGCGCTTGTCCGAGGACATCTCCGTGGTCACGTGGCCGGCATGACTAGACGCCAAAGGCGCACGGAACGCTGTTACCTTCCCACCGTAGTGGTCCCTATTTTTCTACTTGCATTTTTACGTGCTTTCAAACTGCTAGGTTGGCAGAAGCTGGGACGAGTAACAGGCGCTCACTCTGTTACGTGGCGGCACTCGGGATTCGACCCGCCAAACTGCCGACCTTCTGATCGACAAGCTCAGCGTCCTAAGGGCTGCCACAAAGAAGAGAGAGTCAACCTATCCTCCAAATCACCTCAGGGTGGAACAACAAGCAAATGGATGGAAACTGTTCAAGGAGGGAACCAAACTGTTGTTGTTGTTAGCTGCGAAGTCGTGTCCGACCCATCGCGACCCTATGGACAACTTTCCTCCAGGCCTTCCTGTCCTCTACCATCTTATGGAGTCCATTTAAGCTCACGCCTACTGCTTCAGTGACTCCATCCAGCCACCTCATTCTCTGTCGTCCCCTTCTTCTATTGCCCTCAATCTTTCCCAGCATTAGGCTCTTCTCCAGTGAGTCCTTCCTTCTCATTAGGTGGCCAAAATATTTGAGTTTTAGCTTCAGGATCTGGCCTTCTAAAGAGCAGTCAGGGTTGATCTCCTCTAGGACTGACCGGTTTGATCGCCTTGCAGTCCAAGGGACTCGCAGGAGTCTTCTCCAGCATCATAGTTCAAAGGCCTCAATTCTTTGGCGCTCAGCCTTTTTTATGGTCCAGCTTTCACTGCCATACATTGTAACTGGGAAGACCATAGCCTTGACTATACGCACTTTTGTTGACAGGGTGATATCTCTGCTTTTTAGTGTGCTGTCTAGATTTGCCATGGCTCTCCTCCCAAGGAGCAAGCATCTTTTAATTTCTTGGCTACAGTCCCCATCTGCAGTGATCTTGGAGCCCAGGAAAATAAAATCTGTCACTACCTCCATTTCTTCCCCATCTATTTGCCAGGAATTGAGAGGGCTGGATGCCATGATCTTGGTTTTCTTAATGTTAAGTTTCAACCCAAGTTTTGCACTCTCCTTCTTCACCCGCAACAAGAGGTTCTTTAGATCCTCTTCACTTTCTGCCATTAGAGTGGTATCATCTGCATATCTTAGGTTGTTGATATTTCTTGTGGCAATCTTAATTCCAACTTTTGATTTATCAAGCCCTGCCTTTCTCATGATGTGCTCTGCATATAAGTTAAATAGGCAGGGCGACAGTATACAGCCTTGCCGGACTCCTTTCCCAATTTTGAACCAATCAGTGGTTCCGTGTCCAGTTCTCACTGTTGCTTCTTGGCCCACATATAGGTTTCTCAAGAGACAAATAAGATGGTCTGGTACGCCCATCTCTTTAAGAACTTGCCACAGTTTGTTATGATCCACACAATCAAAGGCTTTAGCATAGTCAATGAAGCAGAAGTAGATGTTTTTCTGGAACTCTCTAGCTTTCTCCATGATCCAGCGTATGTCGGCAATTTGATCTCTAGTTCCACTGCCTCTTTGAAATCCTGCCTGTACTTCTGGTAGTTCTTGATCCACATACTGCTGGAGTGTGGGAAAGGCCAGCTTTTGGCCTCCCAACCTTCAGCTTTCCCAAACGTTTCTTATCAGCCTCTACGTGAATTACAGTGATCAGCACACTCTCCTTGCAATGTCGCGTGGTTGAATGGAGAGACGGACACTTGAGCTGGGTATTGATTCTTTATTGAGGCAGAAAATGAAGCTGGAGCAAAGGGGTTACCTGGCGTCTCTTTATACCTGCCCAGGTGAATGGTGACCAATAGATTTAAACCAGGGCTTCCCGCCAGTGCAGGTGGCCAATGGATTTAAGCCCTGGCTTCCCGCCAGAGCTGACCATGCCCTGGGGCTGTCAACGACTCGCTCTATTCAGGCTTTCCCGCCAAAGCGGTTATAGCCTGGAGCTGTCCAGCCCCCTGCTGTGCTGACATTTCCGTGTATGCTTTAAAGGCATACACTACACCCCTTCCCCCATAGTGAGGAATTACCCTCTGTCATTCTGTCTCCATAACTATATACACTTATTTACACTATACACAAAATTTACATATACAAGAGTTTACAATTGTTATTCTTTGGTTGCTCCTCCACCCCCCTAAGAACGCACATAGTCCTCGAGGTAGCTTGGAGCCTTGGGTGGCCTGCTTGATCTTCTTAGGACTGGTTCACCTGGTGGTGTGCTGCTATGTCTAGGCTCTCTCCCTTGTTGTGAATGTTGTGGTGGATTGTGGTGTGTGTGTGTGTGTGTGTGTTGCGGTGCCCGGGTTTTGTGTTCTGCTGGATTCTGGTGACTGCCTGGTTTCTCTGTCAGTCTCCTGCCTGGGGTGGGGTTGCCACTGTGCCCCTCTGGTAACCCTCCTGGGTGTTTGCGTTTGTGTTTGTGTTGGCTCTTCCTCCTCCGCCCCCAGTGTGTCCTCTATAACCCTTTCAAGAGCCCTTTTCCTCAGCTGATCCAGGTGCCTTTTCCAAAGGAGTCCCCTCTCCACCCTTACTCTGTAGGAAAGGGGTCCTGTTTGCTCTAATATCTCCCCTGGCACCCATGGATGACCTGTGCTATAGTTCCTAGCCCAGATGGGGTCTCCTGTGTTGAAGCTTGTTTTGATGTTGGGGGTCCCGGCGTCTGCTGCTACCCTGTCTGGGTGAAGCCTGTCCAAAGTTGTTATGAGGCGTCTGCCCCATCTGAGTTCCGCTGGGCTTTTGCCTGTGGCGGTGCAGGGTGTTGCATGTTGGTGTAGGAGGAATGTGGCTAGTCTTTGTTTCCAATTTCCCTGTACTATGCGCTTGAGGGCATCCTTTGTCGTCCGCACGAATCGTTCTGCCAATCCGTTACTGGCAGGGTGGAAGGGAGCCGAGGTGGCGTGCCTAATCCCCAAGGTCCTCAGGAACACCTGGAAATCCGAGGAGGTAAATTGTGTTCCATTATCTGACATGATTACATCAGGCAGACCATGTGTAGCAAACATCCCCCTCAATGCTTGAATGGTTCCTGCCGAGGTCATGTTACCCACAGGCACCACTTCCAGCCATTTAGAATGGCTGTCTACTGCAACCAGAAATGTGTGGCCCTGGAATGGGCCTGCATAGTCTATATGCATTCTGGACCATGGTGAGTGTGTCTCCTCCCACTTGTGGACTGTTGCGTGTGGTTGTTCTGGCTGTGTCCTCTGGCATGTGTAACACCCTGCTACTAGTCCTTCTATTTCCTTGTCTAATCCTGGCCACCACAGGTAGCTCCTTGCCAGGGCTTTCATCCTTACTATTCCTGGGTGGCCTTCGTGTAATGACTGGAGAACTCTTTCTCTGAGCCTCGTGGGGATGATGACTCTACTCCCCCACAATAGGCATCCCTTGTGTGTGGACAGTTCATGCCTTCTGGAGAAGTAAGCAGTGAACTCTTGCCCTGGTGATTTGTCCTGCCACCCACTTCTCACCCATGATTGAACCCTGCTCAGAACCTTGTCCTTGGGGGTCTCTGTGGCTATGTCCCTTGCGTTGAGGGGGCATTCTGGCAGTTCCTGTATTGCCAGTATTTGGACTGCCGGTGCTGGGTCTGGCTCAGTGTCCCTTAGGGGAAGCCTGCTGAGGCCATCGGCGTGCCCCATCTCTTTGCCCGGCCTGTGTACCAATTTGCATGAGTAAGCGGACAGGAATATGGACCAGCGTAACATCTGGGGTGACAGGATCTGTGGTGTCTGCTTCTCTGTTGTAAATAACCCTAATAATGGCTTATGGTCTGTATAGATCAGGAATTCCCTACCATAAAGGTAGTCATGAAATTTCTTTACCCCAGCAACCACTGCCAGTGCCTCCTTGTCTATCTGGGTGTAGTTGCGCTCGGCAGCTGACAGGGTCCTGGAGTAATAGGCGATGGGGGCCTGAGTTCCATCCTCCCTTAAATGGCTGAGAACTGCCCCGATCCCATAAGGGGATGCATCGCAAGCAAGGCAGACTGGCTGATCCTCCCTGAAGTGGGTGACTGTGGCATTGCCTGCTAACAGGTTCTTCAGTGTTTTGAATGCGTTAGCGTGTGTATCAGTCCAGTTTCGGGATGCTTGTTTGTCAAGCAACCTGTGTAGGGGTTCTGCAATAGTGGCCTTGTGTGGCAGGAATGCATGGTAAAAGTTGAGGAGGCCCAGGAATGCCTGCAACTCAGACTTGTTTTGGGGAGTGGGGGCTTCCTTGATGGCCCTGACTTTGGATGCCGAAGGGTGGATGCCTTGAGCATCAATCCTGAACCCCAGGAACTCTGTCTCAGTTACCCCAATTTTGCACTTCTCCCTTTTGAGTTTTAACCCTGCACCCCTGAACCTCTCAAGTACTGCCTTCAATCGGGCTGCCAGTACATCCTTGGAGCTGGCTGCGATCAGGACGTCATCGAAATATGGGCAAACCCCTGGTATTCCCTTGAGGGTCCTCTCCATCACCTCCTGGAATATTCCAGGAGCCACGCTGACCCCGAACTGCAACCGGTCTACCCGGAACGCCCCTTTGTGTGTAATGATTGTTTGTGCTCTAGCAGACCCTGGGTCTACCGGCAGCTGCTGATAGGCTTGGGCGAGATCCAGTTTAGCGAACACCGACCTGCCTTGCAGGGAAGCCAAAATGCTGTTTACCGCAGGAACCGGGTAAGAGAGAGCGCTCAGAGCCCGGTTGATTGTCCCCTTATACTCGGCGCAAATTCTAATTTTGCCGTTTGCCTTGAGCGGTGTTACGATGGGGGTTTCCCATTCTGCTCCATCGACTGGCGTTAGCACCCCCTGGTCTACCAGCTTATCCAATTCCCGCTCTATCTTGTGTTTTAGCGCGAACGGAACCCTCCTGGATTTCATTCTAATGGGTTTCACCTGGGGGTCTAACTTAAATGAAATTGGGGACCCGTGTACCTTCCCAGCTGCCCGTCGAACACGTCCGCAAAATCCTTGCAGACTGCTTCCAGGGAAAGGCAGCTCCGCGTCTGGTGAATCCCCGTGATTCCGATGCCCAGCGCGTTGAACCACCCTAACCCCACAAGGCTGGTCCGCTGGCCCTCGACGACCAGCACACTTAATTTGCCCTCGAACCCCTTGTACTGAACCCTCACCAACGCTTCCCCCCGGACGTTAATGGGTGAATTTTGAAAGTCAGAGCGGGTCAGTCTGGATGACCTCAAGGGAACCCGTTGACCACTCTGTTTGCAAATCTCTTTAAACATTCTGGCGGAGATGATGGACACGGCTGACCCTGAATCCAGTTCCATTGTGCAGGGGACCCCTTGCAGCTTCACCCTCAATTTTATTTTCGGGGTTAGCACCGCTGGGGCCCCTGTTAAATGAACGTTCAGCCGTCCCGCCGTGTGGCTGACCGTCTGTCCCGGCAACCGCTCCCCGGTACCTGTAGCGAACTGGAACTCTGCCTCCACCTCGTGCAGGCTATCCCGCTGCCTGCTCCTGCAGACCGCCGCGATGTGTCCGGTTTTTCCGCAAGCCCGACACTTGGTCGACTTGAAACGGCAGGTAGACCGGGGATGCTGTCCTCCGCAGCTGGCGCAATGGGTAGACCGGGAGCTGTTCGTGCCGCAGCCAGAACACTGGGTAGACCGGGGTTGTCCGCAGCCGCTGTGCTGGGTAGACCGGGGGCCGCAACCACAATGTTGGGTAGACCGCGCTGTAGCCGTGGAGTTGGGTAGACCGGGGGCCGTTCGCTCCGCACCTGCACTCCTGGCATCTTGCGTCCGCCGCGGCTGGTCTTGGCTCCTTCACGTTGTCCCGGTTGGAGGTGACTGGTTGCTGCTGTCGGTTGATGGCGTCCACTTCCAATTCTACCCCGTCCACGTCGCCGCAACCGCTCAACAGGTGGATGGACTCGCCTTCCCTCGCGTCGGACTCCTCAGCCATGTCCCAGGCTAGGAATTCCTCTTGGACATCCCTCAGGGTCAGTTTCTGTTTAGCAAAAATTTTCTGGCACAGCTTCCTGTCCCTCAGCCTGCAGACAATCCGGTCCCGCAGCCAGATCTCTAAATTCTCGAAATTACAGAGGCGAGCTGCCTGCCTCAGGGTGGCCATGTATTGCTTGGCAGACTCACCTGGCCGCTGGTCCCGCTTCTCGAAACGATATCGCCAGGCGATTTCGGACATCTCGGGCTTGAAATGCTCAGTTAATTTTGCCAACAACTCATTGTAACCGACGGAGTGGATGTCGTCGGGTGCGCAGAGACCAACCGCCAGCTGGTAGGTTTCCGTGCCGCAGCTGCAGAGTAGCGCCGCCGCTCTCTGCCGGTCATCCTTCACCCCGTTCGCCCGTAGGTAGCACTCGAGCTGCCCCACGAACGCTTCCCACTCCTCCGGGCGGTTGCTATGGAAAAGGGGATACTGACCCAGTTGTGCCATTCCGCCATCTCGGTCGTCCTGCGTCTGGATCTGGGGCTGCCGGGTGGATTCTGTCCGCGGCTAGCGTTGTCCAGTGCAGGATCCCACCTTCGTCGCCAGTGCAATGTCGCGTGGTTGAACGGAGAGACGGACACTTGAGCTGGGTATTGATTCTTTATTGAGGCAGAAAATGAAGCTGGAGCAAAGGGGTTACCTGGTGTCTCTTTATACCTGCCCAGGTGAATGGTGACCACTAGATTTAAACCTGGGCTTCCCGCCAGTGCAGGTGGCCAATGGATTTAAACCCTGGCTTCCCGCCAGAGCTCACCATGCCCTGGGGCTGTCAATGACTCGCTCTATTCAGGCTTTCCCGCCAAAGCGGTTATAGCCTGGAGCTGTCCAGCCCCCTGCTGTGCTGACATTTCTGTGTATGCTTTAAAGGCATACACTACACTCCTGGTTCGCACAGGACGGCATGTGGGAGGTTTGGGAAATGCTATGATAAAGATTTCACATATATCTTTTAGTATCTTGTTTTTGTAATGATCTCATAGGCACCTGAGTAGTTCTCACTATGTATCCAATTATCACTATGTATCCTATTTTTTGAGATTGATGGGGTTTATGTAATGTTGTATTTGGTATTCTGAAAAGGGAGGTGAATAAAAGTTCAGCGGGCAGTTGTTCAGGAGACTTTTTGGAGAGACGAGGCTGCCTGGCTGGTTCAGAGCATCTCTATCGACCCGGGTCTGAATTCTTTTCTCTACTTCTGGTGCCCCGTGTGAGGCTAACTGTAACTTCTGGCTTACCTTCACTCGGCAGGAGCTAAATGAACGCGTTCAACTATTCATTCCGGTATTAAGGAATCAACGAGGTAAGTATGGGGACTTCTCTTTCAACAGGACAGAAAAAACAGGTATCTGACCTTTGCTATTTGTTGACAAGGACTACGCAAACAGTTAAAGTCTATAAAGAGGATGTGGAAGAGCTGGTTAAGATGATTGGTAAGTTATGCCCTTGGTATCCTGCAGATGGGTCTCTTAATCCCAATGATTGCCAAGAAATTGGGCAAAATTTGCATCGGGCTGCAACCACTCCAGTATCAGTACTACACACTTGGCAACTCTCCTGTAAAGCTATTACTGAGTTGTCCAATCCTCTCTTGTATCCTCCAAAATTAATAATTCCTGAGGCACCAATCCTGTACCCCCCAGACCCTCAGCCACCACCGTCTTATAATAATTCTTCACGGCAGTGGAGCTCTGCGAGTCAGCAAAATTAGGACCCTCAACAGCCTCAAACACAGACTGCTATTCAGCAAATGGTGCGGTCTACATTGGCCTCTGGAAATTCAGAGGACGTCCAGGAGGCATTGCCATTAATGGCTGTCTGCCCCATGGTCCGAAACGCTCAAAATCAGCGAGTCCATGAGTCTGTCTCATTTGCAGTTTACAAAGAGCTGAAAAGGAGTGTTACAGAAAATGGGTTGCAAAGCAATTTCACCTGAGGGCTTTTCCCTGAGAAGGTTCAAAATGAAACTGCTGCTGATGTTCTGATGAAACAATTGGCATATGAAAATGCTAATCAGGACTGCAAAACAGCCCTGAAAGCAATTTATTCCAGACCTGAGACTACCATTGCTCAGATGATTAAATTGTGCCAGAACATTGGAACTGAATCTCATAAGACAGAACATTTGGCTACAGTTCTTGCAGCTGTAGTTCATCCAGCCAAAGACAAAAAATGCTTTGCTTCTCATTTTACTCTGGTACAAATGCAAAGTTTTTTAGGTCATCTTAATTGGGCTAGACCATTTTTAGGGTTAACTACTGCTTTGTTGCGTCCATTTTTTATTGCCCTTTGACTAGCCATTCCTATTTTCACCAGAATGCTAAATCTCTTCGTGCTACCTTTAATATTCCACTTTCTCAGGCGTGTGATATTATCTCAGCCTGTCCTTCTTGCTCCTCCTCCCACCTCTCTTTTCCCTTTGATGCTGTTAATCCAAGAGGAACTGAGGCCAATGCTCTCTGGCAGATGGATGTTACTCATGTACCGCAATTTTCTCCAGCTTCTTATCTTCATGTTTGCATAGATACTTATTCTGGCTATGTGTGGGTTACCCCCTTCGTGGCGAAACTGCCTCTCATGTTATTCAGCACCTTCTCGCTGCCATGGCTGTCATGGGACAACCACTTGTCTTAAAGACAGACAACGCTCCTGCATATACTTCTAATGCTTTTTCTCAATTTTGCAGCACTTGGGATATTTCTCTCCGACATGGCATTCCATACAATAGTTCAGGCCAAGCTATAGTGGAACGTGCACATCGTACATTTAAAGCTTTGTTGTTTAAACATTTAAAAGAAAGGGGAATTACTCCCTCAGATCTTAAAACTTTGATTCCAGTATTGTTATTTACTTTGAATCATTTAACGATCACTAATCAAGCTTATACTCCTGCAGAGAGACATTTTAGGAAGGAGCTTCCCCTGAAACAACCACAAGTGCTATATAAGGAGCTGCCCGAGCCAACCTGGAAGGGACCAGCTGAATTGATTACTTGGGGAAGGGGGTATGCATCTGTTCTTACTCCTACAGTACCGGTGTGGGTGCCTGCCAGGTGTGTGAAGCCATTCCGAGCCAAACATGAGCTGGCACCAGAGGCTGAGCAGTCCGCTCCCAGAGTTCAATCCAGCCCTGACATTGAACCCAAACCCGATGGGTGAAACACCACGAAGGCGTAAAAGACCTTCGCGGCCAGCAGGAACTCAGCCACCAGTGACATGGGGAATGTTAAAAACACTCAGTGCAGATGCCCTTCGTGACCTTACTACTGCGCAGCGAGAGCCAACCCCAGAACTATTTCTGTCAGCAATTATCGTGCGACTTAACACCAATTCAGCACTTGGACTGTTGCTGTCTTTTTTGGTTTTTATTCCTTCAGCTGTAGGAATTCATGAAGATTTAGCAAATAGAGGACAATTCAATTTGTGGCTACAACTGGCCAATATTTCTGGTCAGAGTAATTTTTGCTTAAAAATGTGCTGCTTTAATATAACTGATAATTCTAATGCCATTCGTAACCATATATCTGCTTTGCGAACACTTGTTCACCAAATTTGTCAGGACAAAGGATGGGGTATTTGGAAGTGGCTTACATCTTGGTTACCAGATTTAGCTTGGCTTAAACATTTATTTGTTTATGGTATCTTAACTATAATTATATTGATTAGTTTGTGTTGCAGTATCCAATGTATTCCCTCTTTGCTAACATTGTGCCGCTCACTTATTGTTAAACAATCCCACACCTCTGCCTTCAAGGCCAAAGATTTACACATTATGGAAGCTTATCTCGAACATTCTGCTTCTGCAATTAAACAAAAAAAGGGGAAATGTGGGAAAGGCCAGCTTTTGGCCTCCCAACCTTCAGCTTTCCCAAACGTTTCTTATCAGCCTCTACGTGAATTACAGTGATCAGCACACTCTCCTGGTTCGCACAGGACGGCATGTGGGAGGTTTGGGAAACGCTATGATAAAGATTTCACATATCACTTTTAGTATCTTGTTTTTGTAATGATCTCATAGGCACCTGAGTAGTTCTCACTATGTATCCAATTATCACTATGTATCCTATTTTTTGAGATTGATGGGGTTTATGTAATGTTGTATTTGGTATTCTGAAAAGGGAGGTGAATAAAAGTTCAGCGGGCAGTTGTTCAGGAGGTTTTTTGGAGAGACGAGGCTGCCTGGCTGGTTCAGAGCATCTCTATCGACCCGGGTCTGAATTCTTTTCTCTACTCTGGAGTTTAGCTTGTAGGATTTTAAGCATTACTTTACTAGCATGAGAAATGAGTGCAATGGTGCGATAGTTTGAACATTCTTTGGCACTGCCTTTCTTTGGAATTGGAATGTAAACTGATCTTTTCCAATCCTGTGGCCACTGTTGAGTTTTCCAAATTTGCTGTCAAATTGAGTGTAGCACTTTTACTGCATCATCTTTTAAGATTTTGAATAGCTCAGCTGAAATACTGTCACCTCCACTAGCTTTTTTGTTGCTCAGCTTTTCTAAGGCCCACTTCACTTCACATTCTAGGATGTCTGGCTCGAGGTCAGTGACCACCTCATTGTGATTATCAGGGACGTTAAGCTAATTCTTGTATAGTTCTTCTGTGTAATTTTGCCATCTCTTCTTAATCTCTTCTGCCTCTGTTAGGTCCCTGCCATTTTGGTCCTTTATCATGCCCATTTTTGCATGAAACGTTCCTTTCATCTCTCCAATTTTCTTGAAAAGATCTCTGGTTCTCCCTATTCTATTGTTTTCTTCTATTTCTTTGCACTGATCATTTAAGAAGGCATTCTTATCTCTTCTAGCTATTCTCTGGAATTCTGCATTCAATTGGGCGTATCTTTCTTTTTCTCCCTTGCCTTTCACTTCCCTCCTTTCCTCAGCTATTTGCAAAGCTTCCTCAGACAGCCATTTTGCTTTCTTTCATTTCTTTTTCTTTGGGATGGTTTTGGTTGCTACTTGTTGTTCAATGTTGCGAACCTCTGTCCATAGTTCTTCAGGCACTCTGTCTATCAGATCTAATTCCTTAAATCTATTTGTCACCTCTACTGTATATTCAACCGGGATATGATTTAATTCATACCTGAGTGGCCTAGTGCTTTTCCCTACTTTCTTCAGTTTAAGTCTAAATTTTGAGCCACAGTCAGCTCCTGGTCTTGTTTTTACTGACTGTATAGAGCTTCTCCATCTTTGGCTGCAGAGCACATAGTCAATCTGATTTCTGTGTTGACCATCTGGTGATGTCCATGTGTAGAGCTGTCTCTTGGGTTGTTGGAAAAGAATGTTTGCTATGACCATCGTATTCTCTTGACAAAATTCTATCAGCCTGTGCCCTGCTTCATTTTGTACTCCAAGGCCAAACTTGCCTTTTATTCCGGTTATCTTTTGGCTTCCTACTTTAGCATTCCAATCCCCCATGATGATAAGGACATCATTTTTTGGTGTTAGTTCTATAAGGTGCTGTAGGGCTTCATAGAACCGGTCAATTTCATCCTCTTCAGCACCGGTGGTTGGGGCATAGACTTGGACTACTGTGATATTGAATGGTTTGCCTTGGATTCGAACTGAGATCATTCTGTCATTTTGAGGATTGTATCCCAGTATTGCTTTTCCTATTCTTTTATTGACTATGAAGGCTACTCCATTTCTTCTGAGGGATTCTTGCCCGCAGTAGTATACCTGATGGTTATCTGAATTAAATTCACCCATTCCTGTCCATTTTAGTTCGCTGATACCTAAGATGTTGATGTTCAGTCTTGTCATCTCTTGTTTGACCACGTCCAGCTTTCCTTGATTCATGGATCTTACATTCCAGGTTCCTATGGAGAAAAAATCTTTACAGCATCGGACTTTCCTTTCACCACCAGACAGATCCACAGCTGAGCGTCCTTTTGGCTTTGGCCCAGTCGCTTCATTCTTTCTGGCGCTACTAGTACTAGCCCTCTGCTCTTCCCCAGTAGCATATTGGACGCCTTCCAACCTGAGGGGCTCATCTTCCAGCGTCATATCGTATTGCCTTTTGGTACTGTCCATAGGGTTTTCATGGCAAAGATACTGGAGTGGGTTGCCATTTCCTTCTCCAGTGGATCACATTTTGTCAGAACTCTCTGCTATGAACTTTCCATCTTGGGTGGCCCTGCACGGCATAGCTCATAGCTTCATTGAATTATGCAAGCCCCTTTGCCACGACAAGGCAGTAATCCATGAAGGGGGGAACCAAACTAGAACCAAGGAAAATTTTCCTGACAGTAAGAACAATTAATCAGTGGAATGACTTGCCTTCAGAAGTTGTGGGTAGTCCATCATTGGAGATTTTTATGAAGAGATTGGACAACTACTTGTCATCAAGCTACCAGAAGGCTAGGAGGGAAGGAAGTTCAGTTGCAAATCTATGCATACTTACCTATGCACGTAAGACTTTCTAAGCATCATGTACATATTTAACTGGAAGTGTGACCCATTCATCTCTAACACCCTTTCTTCTGAATATACATGTGTAAGATTGTTACACCTGAAGTTTCAAGTTGACAGCCATGGAAAAGACAGAGGTATATGGATGAATAAAAAAAGAAAAAAGATATATCTTTCATATTTTCAATTTTTAAATATGAAGCATTAGGTGTTGTTGTCAACCTTTAGGATTTAATTCCTAAATCTCTAAATTCTAACTTAGATATGGAAAGGTACTGTATGCACACAGTAAGCTACTTTTCATGCACAGTCGACAATTTTCCCCTCATCCACGTTAATACAGAAAGTTGCAAGGCTGAGTGTTATCAAATACCAACTAGGACTCAGTGCAAAGAGGGGTGTTATGAGATGGGAGAACTAAGAAAGCCTGGTGGTTAAAGGCATGGGGATATGTCTGCCTTTTCAAAACTTCATTGTGTCTATAGGGGGAAAAATCATCCCCTCGAGGAGTTCTCCTGTGTGTTTAGACATCAAGACTGGGGGGACTTCCGGTGATGTCACGGACCAGGCGAGCAGGTGAGGAAAGTTCTCTTTCCCCCCAGCTCGATCTTTTCGCCAATTTGCGGCCAAACGTGGCCGTTGCCAGCCCCGGAGAGGCTGGTAAGGAAGAGCGGATGCGCTAGAACGCGGGGAGCGGTGCGAGCTCTCCGATGATCATCGCGCGGTTCTGATCCCAGGGTGAAAAGATGGCCCTGTAATGGTGACCCCAATACCACGACGCCACTAACTTGGACATTACCAGCTGTGCAGTGCGGGCGGACAAGGATAGTCTGCAAGCCCCAATAAAGATTTTTCTTGTTTATATCTGGCTTGGAGATCAGCTTTCCTCGGGGGAGGAGTGGAAGCTTTGGAGCGGAGCAGCAGCTGAGCTAGCGATTGATGGTGGCGAATTTTACTTTTACTTTCTTTTGGATCTAAAAACTAAGTTGGATTCTGGACTTTACGATCTGTTTTGAGGGGCCTCTCCCTTTTTTAGTTTGCTTTTCTCTTGACTGCTTTATCCAGCGGCTGTTTGGCTGTGCAAGGATCTGCTGAACAATTAACAATTAACATTTTGCTGGCTGATTAGTTCCTTTATATTTTTGCTGATTCACAATGCGTATTTGGAGTGTGGAATATGCCTTTCACTATTTGAACTGGAACAGTGGCATTCTGAAGAAGGCTTTTGATTATTGGAACTTTTTGGACTCTGCTCCTTGATTTACACTGATTTTTTTGTGGGTTTTTTTCCTTAATTGATGTGATATTAATAACTCCAGACATAAGATTTTTTGCTTGTATCTCTGGATAAATTTATTGTTTATAAGTATTTTGGCTTTACAGTTAGATGAACTAATTCAAATAATTATTAATTTGGTTAATTAAACCCATAGGGGGAGGGTGAAGGTAGCAAAAAGGGGGGGGGGGGAAGGAAAAGGAAAGGAAAGGGGAAAAAGGGGGATTACCATATTGGGTGTGGGTAGTATATAACTTTTAAAAAGGATTGGGAGGCCTTATGGAAATGTCGAGTTCCTCTGCAGCAGTTAAACCAAAAAAGGGTTTTATAACGCCTCCTACACCACATAGAGTGATTGAAAGTATGGCGGCTGAGAAGGCTCCATCCCTCCAGGGGATTCAAAATTTATTATATTCTATGCAGGAAACGATGGTACGGAATCAGGAATCTATGGCAAAGGTTTTAGCGGATTTAAAAAATGAAGTGGGGGATATGAGAGGTGAGATACAGGAATTAAATACTCAATTTAAGGAGATATGGGCAACTTTGGAGGAGCATGATGGGAAAATTCAAGAATCAGCAACCAAGATTCAAAAAGTGGAAGGGAAAGTGGAAAGGGTTGAGCTTAAACAAATAGTAATTAATAGGGAGATGGAAGACAAAATTATTAAATTGGATATGGAAAGATCCGCATTTCTCTTGAGGTTTCAGAATATTGGTGAGGAATCTGGTGAAAATTTGCTTGAAGTGATCTCAGGAATTGTGGCAGAGATGTTACAAAGAGAGGTTGAAATGGTACGCAGAGATATTGATGAATGCTTTCGGGTGTACACTTCCTATACTAGGAAATTTAAACTTCCAAAAGAAATATATGTTAGATTTAGTAAAAAGGCACTTAGGGATGAAGTGTACCAAAAGTCTAGAAGCCAGACCTTCTCTCATCCTGGGAAGCAAATCACTGTGTTAAGACAATTACCCCGTAGGGTCAGAGAGAGAAGGCAGAAATATTTGGCACTGACATCCGAACTTAGAAGATTAGACGTAAGATATAAGTGGCTAGTTCCTGATGGTCTCTCGTTGATGTGGCAAGGCAAGAGAATTTGGTTGGACACCCCCCAAGATGCACAGGACTTTTAAGCTAATGAGATCAAACCTTCGGGAATGGAGTCTGGGTACGAAATGGGAGTGAAGGAATCGGAAGGTGGTGTGACAGGGGGAAGGGTGGATGATGTGGGGAGCGAGGGAGACAAAGAGGAAGAGGAGAAGTATCAGAGAGTGACTAGACAGACCACCAGGGCAAGAATGGCGGAGAAATGAAAATGGGTGATGTATGTCTACTTTCAGTTAACGTTAATGGTTTGAACTTGCCGGTCAAAAGGAAACGGGTTTTTTCGAAATTGTTAAAGTTGGGAGTGGATATAGTGTGTCTTCAGGAAGTGCACATTAAAAAACAACATGAAATTGTTTTGCATTGTCCAAAATTAGGTAATTTGTTTGTGGCCTTAGCAGATAAAAAGCAAAGGGGAGTGGTTTTTTATGTTAAACAGTATCTGAAAGCTAAATTAATTTATCAAGGCGAAGATGGGAGAGTCCTAATGATTGAAGTTGAGATTGGTTGTCACAGGACACTGCTGGTGGAGATATATGCCCC
This sequence comes from Vipera berus, assembly GCF_964194415.1. Lineage (NCBI taxonomy): Eukaryota > Metazoa > Chordata > Lepidosauria > Squamata > Viperidae > Vipera > Vipera berus. Next base: position 1,800,574 of record NC_138210.1, on the reverse strand, counting down.
GAATGGAGCCCAAAAGCAATTTTATGAAAGGCTGTATTATAGGTTGGTAGATTTGCAGTATGATCAAATTTGCATAATAGGTGATTTTAATGGGATTATAAATAAGGAGATGGACTATAATTGTGATCAGGACCAAGGGGTTAGGCGGCTGACAGATAGGCGGATACTTCCCAAAATATGTGACAAGATGAGGGAGGAGCTTGGCCTTCGAGATGCCTGGCGGGAGTTGAACCCAAACAGGAAGCAATTTACTTTCTTTTCTATGAGGCATAGATCTTGGTCGTGCTTGGATATGGTGTGGATGACGGCCGAGATAAGATCTCTAGCCACTGTGGAAATACAGACTAATTTATGGGCTGATCACAACCCCATAGTGGTGGTATAGGGTGAAGGTAGGATTGGGAAAAGGAGAAGGTGGACCCTTGATGTAACAATATTAAGAGATATAGAATTCCAGCAGTTAATTAAGAGAGAGATGGAGCTTTTTTTAGGGAGAACGATAATGGGGAGACGTCGTTACAAATCCTTTGGGATACGTCGAAAGCTTATATGCGTGGGGTGGCAATTAAATTTATTGCGAGGAAGAAAAAGGTTAAATTACGGGAAAGGGAGGAGTAGGTAGAGAAATTAAGAGAAGCAGAAGGGGACTTACAATTACACCCATCAGATCGAAGTTTGGGAGAGAAGGTTGATAGAATTAGACATCAGATTACGCTACTAGAACAGGTTGATTTGGCCCAGAAATTTCGAAGTGTCAGGCAGCACCATTTTGAGCACGCTAACAAAGCAGGGCGTTGGTTGACTTACCAGTTGAAGAAAGAGAAAGAGAAAAGGTTTATTGATCAACTACAAGATGAGACAGGAGAGATTAGAGTAGATATGGATGGAAAGAAGAGAATTGCACAAGATTATTTTTCACGCCTATACTTTGGAGAAGAGGTACAGGAGAATAAGATCTTGGACTATCTGACTTACATGGATCCCCCTGTAGTCCCACAAGACATGAGGGAGCTTTTAAATTAAGAGATAACAGAGGGGGAGATAGAAAGTGTGATTAGGAGTCAAAAGACGGGTAAGACTCCAGGGACAGATGGCTTGCCTGCCAAAATTTATAAATTGCTCTCAGAGACTTTGGTGAAATATTTGAAAGATCTATTTAACACAGTTTTAGAGGAATCTGTAGTTCCCAAATCTTGGTCTGAAGCCTATATCACATTAATTCCTAAAGAAGGCACTGATCACTCACAAATCAAGAATTATAGACCTATCTCCCTTTCAAATACAGATTATAAGATATTTGCTTCTATCATGGCTGGGAGACTTAAAAGATTTTTGAGTAGCTTTATTCATAGTGACCAAAATGGCTTTTTACCATCTAGGCAGATTAGGGATAACTTGAGAATTATAATCGATGTGCTGGAGTATTATGAGGCCCAACCTGATAAACAGTTAGCATTGGTATTCCTTGCAGTTGACAAGGTGAATTGGAGGTATCTAAATTGGTTATTGAGGTACATGGATTTTGGTCCAAGGTTTTTGAATGCATTCCAGGCGATTTATAAGGAGCAAACTGCCAAAATTTTGATTAATGGAGAGGAATCGGAAGTGGTGAAAATAGCGAGAGGAACGAGGCAAGGCTGTCCTATGTCTCCCTTGTTATTTATTTTATCTTTGGAGCCATTTTTGAGAGTCTTGAGAGGAGACCCAGAAGTTAAAGGGTTGAGGATAAAAGAAACAAGAATATAAAGTCCAGACATTCGCGGATGATTTAGTGTTTATTCTTGAAGAACCTATAAATTCAGGTAAGCGTCTCTTGGAGAAGTTGGAGGAGTATGGAGAAGTGGCAGGGTTACAGATCAACAGAGAAAAAACGAAAGTTATGGTAAAGAGTTGCAAGGCAAGTTGGGACTGCAGGTGGAACGTAAGGTAAAATATCTTGGAATCTGGCTCACAGAACGGTGCTCCTCAATTAAAGAAAATAACTATCAAAAATTATTGGTACAAATATCCAAGGACTTGGAGAAGTGGAACAAATTGCCCCTGTCTCTATTTGGTAGAATAGCATTAATAAAGACGCAGGTTTTGTTGAGATTTCTCTTTCTTTTCTTTCTCTTTCTTTTTCAAACAGCTCCAGTGAAGTTAGACAATTCATTTTTTAAGAACTTGGAGAGACTTGTTTCTAAATTTGTTTGGGCAAATAAAAAAACTCGGGTTAAAGCTAAGATAATGCAAGGACCAAAGGCAGAGGGAGGACTTGGGCTCCCTAATTGGAAATATTATTATGTTGCGGCATTGTTAGTTTGGATAAGGGAGTGGATGACTCTCCAAAATAGGCGGTTGTTAGCGTTAGAGGGACATGATCTATCCCAAGGGTGGCATGCTCATTTGTGGCGGGAGTCAGGAAGCCCATCGAAATATTTTATTAGGCATTATTTGAGTAATATACTATTAGGGGCTTGGTCGTTAGTTAGGAAGAAGTTTTATACGAGGACACCGTATTGGCTGTCGCCGATGGAAGCATTGACCTACCCTAATGTGTTTAACCCAGAAAAAAGGGTGATTTATAAAGAATTATTGCATTCAAATGGAGAATTAAAATCTAAATCGCAATTGCAGGAACAGGGTATCCAGGTAGATTGGTGGGCGTATATGCAGCTTCGCAGTCGGTTTATGAAGGAGAGAGTGGTGCCAGGGATTACTAGAGAAGCTCAAGGATTCGATAAGATTCTTTTTGGGAAAAGTGAGAAGTTGCTGGCAAAATGTTATTCTTTACTATTGGATATGGATGGGTTAAATGAGCTTACAGAGGGCTTTAGGGTCGCCTGGGAAAGGAATCTGGGTTACCAAATTGATCGTGATAAATGGCGGTCCATTTGGGAGAAAAATGTTAGGCTAACGAAATCTACTGCGTATAAGGAGAATGTTTATAAGTTGATGTTTTGTTGGCATCTCCCTCCAGCTAAAATGTTTTTGGGTGTGTCCCCAGCGTGTTGGAAGTGTGGAGAAAGAGAGGGCACCTATTACCACCAGTGGTGGACTTGCGGCGAAGCAAGGAAGTATTGGCATCGGCTTCATATATGGTTGAATGAGATTTTAGGACATTCTGTTAAATTGACTCCTGAGACGTTTTTGTTAGGCTTAAAACCAGACAATCTGAATAGATCTGCATGGTATTTGATGTCGCATTTTTTAACAGCGGCATGGATATTATGGGCTCAATATTGGAAGAATTCTGTTAGTCCTCCCGAGGATCTGTTAAACAAGAAATGTATTGATTGTGCGGAATCGGACCGTTTGACCATGCTGTTGAAAGATAAGGAGGATACAGATTATTATTTATCTTGGAGACTGTGGTATGAATGGTTGACAAAAAGGGATGGTTACGAGAAGGATTGATTATACAATGTAACAGCAATTTGTCTAAATCATTAGAATGTTTACTATTACGTTTTGTATTTTTTTAAAGAATTTTAATAAGCACTGCGATGTATTGTTATGATGTAGTTGTGGATGATTTCAATAAAATAAAATAAAAAAAGACATCAAGACTGGGCATTTGAAGCCTTATTTTGTTGTCTGGAGATGGGTAAAGTCTGTATGGGAAGGGGCTGAAGTTAAATCCAGGCAAGGCAGAGTTGTTTATCCATCATGATACTCTGCTGGCTCTGATATTGTTTCTTGCGGGGTTAGCATGCCCAGAGAAGCAGGTCAGTGACTTAGGTGAGGTCTTCCTCAACTCAGTTACTGTTAGATGGACAGGAAAAGGCTGTGGGCAGAAGAACCTTAACTGAGGCTTGTCTAGAGCACCAGTTATAGCCATACCCAGAGCAAGAGAATCTCATGACAGTATTTCATGCTGCCATCACTAACTGGCTACAAGGTGGTCTGCCTTTAAAAACCAAGTAGAAATTGCAATTGGTACAAAATGCAATAGCCCTTGTGCTATCTAGCACAAGATGTTACGAACATATTGCATTGGTGCTGCTGGTCCTATGTACCAAAATATTTTAAGGTACAACTTAAACTGCTGGCTTTAAGTTGTTAAATAGATTTAAAAGGCTCTTGGGAGCCACCCAGTGTTCATTATAAGATGGGCAGCTGTATAAAAGTTATATAGGTATAGATAGATGCTAGAGATAGATAGATGCTAGATGGATAGATAGATGGATAGATAGATGGATGGATGGATGGATGGAGATAGATAGATAGATAGATAGATAGATAGATAGATAGATAGATAGATAGATAGATAGATAGATAGATAGATAGATAGATAGATATAGAGGGGAGGCGGAGCCAGCTGCCATCTCTGTGTTGAGATGGTGCTCCAAATAAGCGTGCCGATTCCACAGCCACTTCCCCATACCTGGTGGACTTTCTAAAGCCCCAGATCTCTCGGAGGGAGATCTGAAAGAGAGGCGCCCGGCAGAACAGTTCTGGACAGCAGTCCGAACCGTAAAGCCTCAGAGGAGTTGGGTGGGAGAAGGAGACGGCCCAGAATGGCGGCCGTGAAGAAATGACAGCTGTCAGCTGGACAAAAACAGCGCTGGTTTAGCAGGACAACGATACAACAAATCTGGTGGCGTGAGTACCCAGCGAGCCTTTATGAGTGATCCGGAGCATAAAACCATTCCGGAGAATTTCGAAGAAGAAAAGAAGAAGGGAAACCCCAGAGCCACAGAGACAGCACCGATAAAGAGTTTGGGGAAAAAGAGGCTTTACCTTAAAGTAATAGATTTACAAGTTAAAAGAATTAATGACTAAGGGTGGTTTCTCTTTTGGGTTCTTTCAACAAAGCTAAAAAGAAAGTTAAAGACTTGGAAAGTGAAAGTGCTGACTGAGCAGAGAGAGCAGATATTTTGAATAAGACTGGCTAGCAATGAGGGAAGAGAAACACCTACAGTATAAGTTAAGAAGAAAAATATGCACAGAAATAAAGTAAAGAAATTGCTCTAAAATTGCTCTAATAAATAAAAAGGACAGCTGTAACTGATCTGAGGGTTCAGGCAAATAAGAATTAATTGAATATAACCTATTATATGATTGAACTGGAAGAGACTAACTAGGAACAAAAGGTTGAAAACTTAAAAAGGGTGAGAAAAACCATTTATCTCTCTACCTTGCTGAACACCCTAACACTTATACCTGTTAAAAGATTAATTGTAAAACTTGGACTGTATTGCCAATGAACTGAATACTTGTTATAATATTTAAGCAAATCAATTGTCATATTATTCTTATATACTATCATTTAAATGAATTAGAATTGTAGTGGAATATGAATATTTGAAATTGATAAATATATTAGACTGTTAATTACTGTATATTAGAAGTGCCAGTGTTAGAGGTTTCATATTGTGTTAGTAACAGAATATAATATTGTTAAGTTGTTGTCAAGGTAAAAATCACCTTTGTAGAGGGCGACGGACCGTGCTTCAGAGAATGCATGATACACTTGCAGGAAGGCAAGAAAAACACGACACATAATCTTACTAAATACCTTTTACTTACAAAAATATAAAAACTAAATATATATTATACAGAGCTAGCTGGGCTACATCCTAACGTAACAGACAGTAACAGCAAAGGGAAGAAAACAATACAGATAACAACCCAGAACTTTCTCTAGACATGCGCACTAAACAGACTGAAACCATAACATAGCTAGTCATATGGGATTCACTATGGTTACCAGATAAGTTATCACAACAGGTGCAGAGAGCAGGGGAAATGTACAGTTAGAAATGAACTTTCTGACGAACAAAAAAAAACGTGCAGTGACATTCCCCTTCTTTCGTCAGCAAAGTGAAGACTCAAGTAAGGCACATCTTCTGACGCAGATACTCATGCTGGGCTGTAGGAAGTGGTTTGTTCAGCATGTCAGCAATTTGATCACGTGTAGGCACATACTGTAATGTCACAAAACCTTGTTTAACCAGTTGCCTTATGTTTTGATATCGGATGTCAATGTGTCTGGACCTTGAACCTGTAAAACGTGTTTCAGAAATATAAACCACAGATTCATTATCTTCCATCACTGTAATCAGTCGAATCGGATGTGTCCAGATATCTGTGACTAAAGCATCAAACCAGGTTAAAGAATTGCATGCATCAGACACACAAGCATACTCAGCTTCTGTAGAGGAACAAGAAACAAAATTCTGTTTACGCACATGCCAGTAAACAGGACATCCATTTAAAAACATCATGTAACCTGATGTACTTTTCCGTGACTTCTTATCACTCGCCCAATCTGAATCTGCAAAACAACATAACTCTGCATAGTCAGTATGTGTGGGTTCCAACAACAACTTCATGTCTTTGGTGTGTTTTAGATACCTCAATAACTTTTTAACACATGTCCAATGAAACTGTTTTGCCTTGCCTACGTGTCGTGATAAAAGATTAACACTAAGTGCAATGTCGGGTCTAGTCCAACTACTAATATACAGCAGCGACCCAATGACTGAGCGATATAGTGTTTGATCTTCGAACTCAGGACTTGGTTCATGTGCCAAAATGTGAAAGTCGGTTTGCATGGGTATACTCACAGGCTTAGCGTCCTCCATGTTACAGTGATGTAACAGTTGTTCAATCTTCTCTTCTTGTGTAAGACTGAACCCCTTCTGAGTTTTGGCAATTTGAACACCTAAATAAGTGTTAATACACCCTAAAGACTTCAATGTGAAAAACTTTTGTAAAGCTTTAGCAAAAACCTCACTCATCTGCTTATTTGGACCAATATAAACAATATCATCGACATAAACAAGAATTATCTCATACCTATTACCGGATCTTTTGGTAAACACGCATTCATCTGTTTCGGACTTAATAAAGCCCATTGAATTTAGTTTGTCAGAAAGACATAAGTACCACATTAAACCAGACTGTTTCAGACCATAAAGACTTTTGTGTAGAAACCAGGTATCCCCTTCTTGCTGTCGGAAACCTGGAGGACCTTTGACGTAGATGTCCTCGTCAAGATTAGCGTGTAGATAAGCCGTTTCAACGTCGAACTGGAAAACCTCTAGGCCAAGGATAGTTGCAGTGGCTAATGCAATTTTCACACTTTCAGTCCGCACTGTGGGTGAGTATGTATTTGTATAGTCCTCAGGATAACATTGAGCGAAACCCTGGGCTACGAGTCTGGCCTTGTACAACGACTCACCATTCGGCTTCTTTTTGATCCTGTAGACCCATCGAGTACCAATAACTTTCTTGTTTGCTGGAGGGCTTGCAGGCGTAAACACTTGAAGTTTTTTTAGACTGTCCATTTCAGCCTGCATTGCCTCAAACCATTTATCTTGTTCTGATTCAGGAAGATGTTTGATCTGTGTGAACTTCTCAGGTGGAAGTGTAACATTACAAATCAAAGGTACAGGTGTTTTTGTTACTTGCCACGAATACCGTTTTGGAGGGATTCCCTTTGTGGACCTCTTGGAACGTCTCGGGCCAACCGTCCATTCTTCTTCTGTGTCGTCCTCGTCTTCATCGTCGCCAGCAGCAACATCAGCGGCTTGCGAAGACGGAACAGTAGGTTGAGAAGAACTCGTGGAAGGAACATTATCCTGTGCATCTTGATCATCAGGTTGCGTGGCATCAGCAACATCGTCTCTAGGAAAATAAACTCCAGGATCGTTAGAATGAATCCTGGACCAGTCAGCATCTTCCTCAAAAGTAGCAGATTGTGAAACCACAATAACATGATGAGAGTCAATGTATTTGCTCCATTTTGAATTATCATCAATGCCCATAAATCTCATCCTTTTTGCTGCAGGACCCCCTTTCTTTCTTTGGGCTAAAGGAATATTCACCATAGCATAGGAACCAAAAATATGGAGATGTGAGAGATCAGGCTTGTGTCCATACAACATGAAATAAGGGGTCTGATTTATCACACTACTCCAAGTACGGTTGATGATATGGTTAGCATATTTGATAGCTTCACCCCAGTATGGAAGACTGAGGTTGGCATCTTCAAGGAGGCAACGCATCATGGTTTGCAAAACCCCATTTCTGCGTTCTGCCACCCCATTTTCAGCTGGCGTATAAGGAGCGGATGTCTGATGTACTATCCCATTCTCACGCATCCAGTCCTGGAAACGCTGAGACATGAATTCAGTACCGCGATCACTCTGGATTCTGGCAATGTTGACCTCGAATTGGGTATAGACAAGACTAGCAAAGTCTTTAAAGATCTGAAAGGTCTCAGATTTTTCTTTCATAGGATATACATATCCATATCTAGAATAATTATCAACGATTGTCAAGAAATATCTTTTACAACCAAGTGTTGGTGCAAAAGGACCAACTATGTCAGTGTGTACCAAATCAAAAATGCGTGTTGACAGGCGTGTAGCGTGTTTTGGAATTGCTGCTGCTTTGGATTTGGCTTTCTTGCAGACAGCACAGTCCAAGAACACCTTACACCCCTTAAGATCCAAACCTCTTGCGAACTCTGGCATCTTCTTCAGAACACGGAAACTGGCATGACCCAATCTTCTGTGCCACTTATGGATACACCTGGAATGCAAAGGTTTACCTGTTAGTGAATTCTCAACATTAGCATTTTTGTTAGGAACCCCAGGCTTGCTGTGAGCAACCTGTGTCTTTTTTGTATTTTTACCATTATTAGGAACCTTTGGAGTAGCAACAGGATCTCTCTCTGGGACGTCTCTCTCTGGGCCTGTGCTCTTTGGAACGTGTATACTTGCCTGCTCTTGCTGCTTAGACTTTGGTTTTAAGTAATAAACACCACCAATCAACACGGTTTCAGCAACAATATCTCCGTCTTTGACTATATAACTTGCTTTTTCAAGATGGTGGACCTGAAAATGAGAAAACCTAGACAAATGACTCTGACTAAGCAAATTACTACTGGCAGACGGAACATAATAAACGTTTGGAATGAGAGCACCGAGCTCTTCAATGTAGACAGTTCCTTTTCCCATGACCTGAACAGGATGATTGGAAAAAGAGTAAAGTTCACGAAGTTCAGGTTCAGGCTCGTGCATCTCTGTGTAAAGCTCTTTTCTGTAGGTAACATGTAATGCTGCTCCACTGTCCAAAGTCCAAAGAAGTCGTCTGTCGTACTCTGGTTGAGGCTGTGGATCGTTGGTCACAACCAATGTGACGAGTGGAGCTTGTGAATCACGCCTGGAACCACGACCACGACCTTGTCGTCCGCCTCTACCTCTGCCTCCTCTGGAATCTGTTCCTCTGGGCTGGTATGTGACGGGCGCTGGAACTCGTTGGGGACAATCCCGGGTGGCATGTCCCACACGATTGCAGATGTAGCATCTTGGCATCCTTGGAACGTAGGTCCTTCCACGGAAAGCACGCCTCGCTGAAGCTCTTGATGCAGGTGGTTCCTTTAAATGTGGTGCAGCTTGCATAACTGCCTCTTCTTCGGCTAAGATCCTGCATACATGATCCACTGTGCGTTGAGCAATAGGCACTTGATTAATCTTGGAAATAGCATCTTTCCACTCATGATTCAAAGAATTGATGATAATGCTGATCATTTGAAAATCATCAATAGGATAGCCTTTTTCACCCAGTTCTTTTCTAATACCTTTCATTGTAGTCAAATGTGCTCCAATATGTTCACCAGGTTTTAATCTGGAACCATGGAACTCAGACAAAAGCAAACATGTAGACTCAATTGATGTAGGCCGATAACATGTTTCTAACTGAGTCCAAATTTGTTGGGCAGTTGCATCTTGTGAAAACGTGAGCTGCAATTCAGTGTCCATTGACATCAATAATGTTGTGCATGCTCTATTATCCAAGTCCCATATGTCAGGAGTCCATGGCTGGGCAGGAGGATTAAACACCATCATGTGAGTACCTTCTCTGCGTAACAAAAGTTCAACCTCACTGACCCATGCCCTGTAATTCTGTCCTGACTTCTTTAATTTTGAGTCACCAGCCAGTGGTACAATGGAAGGTGTTTGATGAGGAATATACAATTGAGGTACTGGCTGTGCAGGTTGTGCAATCCGACCATAACCTGCAGGGGGCACCAGTGGCGTCTGTGCCTGTGCCTGGACATGCGGCAGTTGCATTGAAGCTGCCGGTAGTCTTGGTGCTGGCTGTGACTGTCTTTGAGCTGCTATTCCACCCTGGCCAGCAGGAGGCGCTGGCGCTGGGGCTGGTGCAGTAGCATAACCTGCAGATGACACTGGCCTTCGCATATAAGAACCCGGTGGCAATTGCATGTGGGTTAAATATGGCTGTGTTCTGCCAGGTAGAGGGGCTTGCATAGAAGCAATATTAACAGGAGAAGCAATAGTAACAGGAATCCTAGCACCATCAGGGACTGGAGCCTCAGATAATGGCAGAAATCTTGTATCTCTGAGCAAAGACTCCTCCATAGACAATTGCGAGAGTGAGAGCTCCAATTTATGTCTTAATGCAGCTTCACCAGTAGATGGTGCTATAACATTTGCTTCAGGCATCACTGTGGCTCTGTATGTCCTTTGGGACAGCCCATAATCATGTGACATAGGAGCCTCCGGTTCCCATTCGTCTTGCATGACACTCAATGATGGGCGTGACTTTGGCTTTGGGGAAGAAGGAGGCAATATGGCTTCTCCTTGTGGGTGTGGCAATATGGCCGGTTCATGCTCATAATTCCTCTCATATTGCTGAACCATTGACACATATTCCTTTGCCTGCTGCAAACGCCTTTCAAAAACCCCAATTTGTTCACAGTAGCCTTGCATAGCCCTATCTCGCATAGTTTGCTTGAGGCTTGAAGGAGCAGAAGGAATTTTCTTCGGCTGAACTTTAGGTTTCACTCCAAGCCTTTGAAACTCATCTTGAGCCCCTGGAGTGTGAACATTTCCAAAAACAGCTGCCAGGGAGCTTGGAAAAGTAGAAAAAGGAGTGACTGACCTTGCATCGTAGACAGGAGCAGGTGCGTCTTCTCCAAGGCGTGTGGCCGAAGCTATCGGAGTTCTTAAAGTAGAAGGGAGCTGCCCCACAGAAAGACTCCTCTTTAGCCGTGACTTGCTTCCTGACATGTTTCAGCAGTTAATCACCGCTGCCTCGCTAGCACTAACTAACTGATAACAGCCGCAGAAACATGCATCTCTAAAACATAAATCAAACCATCCTCTGCTACCAAAATGTCAAGGTAAAAATCACCTTTGTAGAGGGCGACGGACCGTGCTTCAGAGAATGCATGATACACTTGCAGGAAGGCAAGAAAAACACGACACATAATCTTACTAAATACCTTTTACTTACAAAAATATAAAAACTAAATATATATTATACAGAGCTAGCTGGGCTACATCCTAACGTAACAGACAGTAACAGCAAAGGGAAGAAAACAATACAGATAACAACCCAGAACTTTCTCTAGACATGCGCACTAAACAGACTGAAACCATAACATAGCTAGTCATATGGGATTCACTATGGTTACCAGATAAGTTATCACAACAGGTGCAGAGAGCAGGGGAAATGTACAGTTAGAAATGAACTTTCTGACGAACAAAAAAAAACGTGCAGTGACAGTTGTAACGTAGCAGTGATTATAATACTAGAAGAATAACAAATTTTTTAGGTGTGGTGGAGGGAAAGACAAAGATTGTACATAAGTGGGAGGGCTGGTTGATGTCACTCCAAAAGATGACAAGCATCCCCAACCTAATAAGAGTTGGGACTGGAAGAAGGCAGATAACCCAAGCTACATCGGCAGAACTAAGCCCAGCAGGGCAAAGGTCGATAGAGGAGATGATACCACAAAAGAGAGCAGGCTCACTTAAAGACCTACAATCAATGTTACAATCAATGCAAGAGGTTATGCTGAGAAACCATGATGACTTGAAAAAAGAAATAGGTGAAATAAGGAATGATACCAGAGAGCTTAAAGAGAAGATGAGAGCAATGGATGGGAAATTTGAATGCTTCCAACAACAAATACTGAAAAATGAACAGAAACTATTAGAAATGGAAGATAGAATGAATAAGGAAGAAAGAAGAGTGGATGAAATGAATGAAAAACTCTCACAAGCAAATAAAGAATTAGAAAAAACTGTTATCTTGCTAGAGACAGAGAAAGCAGACCACTACCTACGTTTTCAAAACGTGAAAGAAGAGAAAGGGGAAGACCTCCCAGAAATGATGATGGACATGTTAGCAAGAGCTTTAGGAATCGGTAAAGAAGAGATGGCAAATGAGATGGACGAAATATATAGAATCCACACAAATTATGCAAGAAGAAACAACTTACCTAAGGAAGTGCATATTAGATTCGTCAAGAAGTCAATCAGAGACGAGATCTTGCATAGAACTAGAGATGGCCAGATTGAATACAGAGGAAAACAATTAACAGTTCTTAAACAAGTCCCCAGGAGGTTAAGAGATTTAAGAAGGCCCTATCAATACATCACATCAAGACTTCCGGATGGCAAGGCGTCGCCGGAGGCAGCCATTCTTAGGCTGCCAGCCCCGCGGCTCCATAGAGCCGCCGAAAACAGCACCGATCAGCTGTTTCGGCGGCTCGGAAGCCCCCTCCTCGGGAGAAGAGGAGGGGGTGAGCGCCCAGGTAGGGGTAGAGCTCTCCAGGGCCGCCAGAACTTAAAGTTTTGGCGGCTGAAGGATTGAGCCCCCCCGAAGCCTGGGTATGCTCCGGACTGCGAGGCGCTTCTGCTCCGGGCTTTTTGGAGCAGAACAGGGCGTCTGCAACCATCCCTGCTAGCAAGAAAGAACTTTGGAGAACTAGGATGCAGGCAGAGCGATACAGGAGATTCAGGTGAAAGTGGACTTTTGATCTTTAACTCAATGGATTTTGCTGAGCTTGAAAGTGAAAGTGCGTAGCAGACAATAGTGGGTGAAAATGGCGGCTACATCTTTTAAAGTTTCTAGAAGTGCCGGGGCTTCTCCGGTGGAGCAGTCTTCGTTGCAAGCTTTATTGCCCCCTGCACCCATACCTGCATCAGTCCTTACAGTTAAAGATTTGCAGAATGTGATGCAAGAGATTATAGAAAAGCAATTGCAACAATTAGCTGAGATAATGGATGAAAAGCTGGATGAGAAGTTAACAGAAAAACTAGCTGAGGTTATGGATGAAAAGATCACAGAGAAACTAACAGAAATGAGGGCAGACATCTTATCTGCATTTCAAGGCATGGCTATATGTATTGAGCGTTTGGACGAAAGAGTGGAAGATCTCAGTCAAAATAATACTAGATTAGAAGAAAAAATGACAGAAACCGAAAATGTGGTGGAGAAAATTGATTGTGATTTGACCTTGGTACAGTATCATCAGATGGAGTTTGCCATGAGAATCAGAGGCTTAAAAGAAGATCCTAAAGAAAATTTGAAGAAAATGGTTTCTGAGGCTCTGGAAGGGGTGCTGGGGCGATCAGCAGATGAAATAATGGAAGATATAGATAAAATTTTCCGTGTTAATTCGTGGATTGCAAGACAAAGGAAATTATCCAGAGATGTGGTGGTTTATTTTACAAAGAGAGCGATTAGAAATGAGGTTATTCAAGCCTCCTACAATACTGAATTTGCAATTGCTGAGCAAGAAGTCTTGATTTTAAAAGAGATCCCTCCAAGAATTTTAAGTAGAAGGAAGGAATTTGCTTTTTTGGCACAAGAATTAAGACGACGTGATATCAAGTTCAGATGGGAGATACCAGTGGGTATGGTGGTGACCTATGAAGGTATGAGGCATCGTCTTACTACGGTGATCCAGGCACGTGATTTTTATAGTAATGTTTTAAAAGCAGCCCCCATACCACTTTTGGAATCTACAAAGAAGAAAGGTGAGGGAGAGTCTCAACGACACAGAGAGAATTTACAAGGTGCTGAAGGAACAATGCAGACAGATGAGAAAGTTACAGGAGTGGATCAAATTTCAGTATCATTGGAGGAGGCCAGAAATTGGAGGAGGCGTGCTGCTTCTAGACGAACGAGACGAGCCTGAAGATTTAGCTATAGAACTGAAGGAGATAATAATGTAATAAGGATCATAAAAGGCGGTTTTAGAAGAGTAAATGGGAATTGAAATTGTTAAAAGGGTTAAATATTTGGGGATATATTTTTCACCCTCAAATGTAGAGTTATATAAAATAATTATGTTTTGTAATATTTTATGTTGTTTTAATTTTAAAATAATTATGAAAACTTAATTGGGAAGAATTGTAGTAGTGCTTACTGAAATTTTGAAGGTCATGATTTGTTATTTGGTTGGTATGTATATCTATTGTGTGATAAGAAGGTGGATAATGTGTTTAAGGTATATATTTTAAGACATGCTCTGTTGCGAGTTTGGGAAACAGTATAGATGCAAGTTAACTTGTAAGCTATTTTTATGGGCAATAATGAAACACGTAATAGAAAATATAAAAATGATGTGATTACATATAAGAAAATTTTAAGTTTGGAAAGGAATGTATGGTACTTGAAGCTGTATAATATCTTAAGAGAAGGAAAGATTGTATAAACTTGGTTTTAGTATGGAAAATTACAGACCAGGTGGAAAGAAGATTAGAAAATTGGTTTTTTAATGATTGATGTAAATTTGTTTTGTCTGTAATTGTTTTTATTGGGTATTTTTATTGACACTACTGTTATGGATATCAAGCGGATGTTGAATTTAATTACGGCAGTAAGATTTTTAGTAGGGCAATATTGGAAGAAGGAAGAACTGCCGATTATAGAAGAATGGACTGTAAAAGTTCCTAACTTGGAGGATATGGCAAAGATTTTAGTGTACTTGAAAGACTATTTGCAACAGAGAAATACTGTGGAGTAAATATGGGAGTAAAAAGTATTATCCAGTATTTGAATAATTATTGATGTGATATTTATACTGTTTGGAGTTAATTTATAAGAGTTAAAGTGCAATAGTTTTAATAGTTTATGATTGTTTGCATAAGGTAGATTATGATTGTTTGTATTCTTATACCCTGTACTTAGCTCTGGGAAGTCGGGGAGGGGGGAGGGGGAAGGGAGGGAGGGGTTGGGGAGGGTTGGGGAGTGGGAAGGGGGTGGGGTGGGGTTGTGTTTTGTTTGTTAAAAATAAAATGTATTGTAAAACTTTTTAATAAAAAAATAAAAAAATACATCACATTAAAATTAATAAGACAAAATATTAATTTTAGGTGGCTGATGCCAGAAGGGATCCTGGTGACCTGACAAGAAAAAAGATACAGACTGGATACGATCAATAAGCAGAAGAGTTTTTTTCAGTTATATCTAGGTAGTGAAGATGAACTAGAAGAAAGAGAACTAAGAGAAGAGGACACTACAGAGAGACACAATAGAAAGGCATGAGAACCACAAAGCAAAGAACGGGAAACTGAGAGAAGGGAAAAAACGAACTATGGCAATGACGATGAAAGCAGACTTAAAGAACTCAAAGAAGATAAACCAACAAGAGCGACAAGATCAAAATATAGGCAGTAATACAGAAGAACTAACAGCACTATCACTAAATGTAAATGGTTTAAACTCCCCGACTAAGAGAAATAAAGTTCTGAACAAGCTTAGTAAGAAAAATTTAGACATAATAATTTTACAAGAAACACATATAACCAGCACCAAGATTTATTAAACTACCCCAAGATAGGAACTAAATTTGTATCACTGTCACAGCAGAAAAAAGGAGGAATAATGATATATGTCAAGGATAGAATTCAACCAAAACAAATTTACCAGGACGAAGAAGGAAATATACAAAGACCATCTTTCTGGGTGAGTTACATTGAATTCTTCCAGCTTTCCGACCTTCGCCATCTCGGGAAGTCTTCGCAGCTGGGGCTTGTCGTCTTCTTGTCCTGCTCCTCCGTATGCCCAGGGACTGATCCACAGGGCTCGTGGTCGCTAGCGTGGCTGTGCTAAGCCGACCGTAGGGGGGGGAATTGCTTTCCCGCCAGGCACGTTCCAGCCTCACCCCTAGTGACTCTCAGCTCTGTGGAAGGAGCAGGATCCCATCCTCGTCACCAGTGTTGAGTACTGGGTTCGTTGTTTGAGAGAAGAGGCGAGGCGAGTGAGTTCAGTCAGGAGCATTCTTTATTTGCTTGCAGGAACTGAACTGGGAAACAGGGCTGCAAATTCAGCTATTTATACCCTGGCCTCTAGGCGGCGGCCAATAGGTTTAAAGCAACCTATTGCTGCCCTAGAGGCAGCCAATGGCAGCGCTGGAGACAGGTTGTCTGAGGAGCTGGGAGCCATTAGCCAGCTCCCTGCTTAAGCAACCTTCCAGCATTCAAACTCCACGTGGTACACTCAGTAAAACAAGGCCCAATACATTACAGTAACAATAGATATCAATACATGGGCAGACCACAATCCTATTATAATTAAATGGAAAGGACAGAAGACAACAAGGAGGTGGACTTTAAAAAAGGCAATTTTAAATAAAAAAGAATTTAAGCAAAAGATGGAAGAACAAATGTGGATATTCTTCCCAACAAACAAGAAAGAGGAGATTAATATCCAAAATCTATGGGATACTGTTGTCCCGGAATTAGGGAACAGTATAGGAAATATCAATTGTGAATGTGCAGATGGCCCTACTGTCTTTGGTCTCTTGCATAGTCCTGGATGCAGGGTCATGAAAGGCCAGCAAGGAAAATACCCAATGTCCTAACCCACCCAAGAACATACGATATCTATAGGGAAACACCCAGAAAGGAACATGTTTGTTACTTTTGCTCTCTTATCTACATTATGGCAGACCTACTGGGTGAAATCTTTATCATATGAGTGTCAGCTTTGCTGGATAGCTTGCTTATGTAACCAGAAAGAATAAATACAAGGATTTCTTGTCTTTCGGGGCTGCTCTCATTTAGAGGAGCCCGTCTTTTTGTTCAGCTGAATAAAAATGTAAAGCTTAAAGGCAACTTCTGGTTTCCTGTATTTTTTACCAGCAAAACCTCAGAAGCTGCATATCATTTTTGGCGAGCCTGGTTTCCAGGAGAGGTGCTTGGTTGGTCCTAGGGAGGCTCAGGAAAGGGGAAGGAACTGAGCGCACTCTGGGATTTCCTGGAAGTGCCCCCCTTCTTGACTCTTCATTGTGGTTTTAACAGGAACCAGGGTTTTTTTCTTCTTTTTGGTTGCCTTTTACTTAGTTCCTGCATACTCAGGAGGGCTGAAGATAAGGTAGGACACACAGATATACATTACTTTGTTGCACTGGCTTGCTTGGGGAGTGTGTATGTATGTGTAAACATGTGTCTGTTTCCTTGAATTATTTCCCACCGTTGACCAGAGCTGGGCGGAAGGGTTAATGCCAGCCTCACCTAGCCCCCCCCCCTCTTTTTGGGGTTCTGGGGGCACCTAGAAAGCAAGGGGCGTTAATCTTGTACTCTCGTGCTCCAACAGGTTGTGAGTGGTGTGTGGTTTGAGGTTTGTGGTTGCTCCTTATATATATATTTCCCGCTGTTGACCAGGCCTAGGCATGATACTGATCTTGGCTGAAGGTCAGTGGATCTCTTGTGGCCCAACAGGCTGTGCAAGTGGTGTGAGTGACTTGAACACATGGGCCCAGCCCAGGAAGACCAGTTAGACTGAATAAAAGGGCAGTTAGAATGAATAAAAGGAAGAGATGTGTCCTTAGCCCCCTTGACTATGTGATAAGGAACTTTGGTAAGCTTAAAACCTGTCAGGATATGAAATTGAAACTCTGATTAAATACAATGCCCTCTGACACTAGGGCATACCCACTGTTTGGCCCACAGGGGAATCCATAAATTTGTGAGTTTTTGAAACTGTGGAGACTGTTCTTAAAGAGGCATGGATCATGATCAGCACACTTCATATGCTGTTTTGTCTTTTGGGTTTTTTTGGTTTGTTTTTCTGGACCTTACATGTGAATAAGCAGGTGCTTAGAGCCTGTGGGATGTGGTGACCTTCCACGGCACTGCCTTTTCCTGCTTTAGCTTCTGCTCCACCACCCATGAAAGGATCTACTCCCTCACAGGGCAGGTAGCTGTTAGGAGGGGGGACACTGATGACATCCTGGTTTGTACTCCCTTCTCCACATCTGATCTTTATGTATGGGATTGGGTTCTTACACTGACACCCCACACAAATATTCTGAATTGGTTCTCTCTACTAACTAATCATGCTGGATGTCTTTTTAACAACAGAGGAGGGGCATCTGGTAGGCAATGCTACTAAAAGGAAGGAGGGTCCTTGATCTGCAACTTAAAGGTTTCCAGGATATTATTGTCACTGCATTGCAGATTGCCCTCCCTAAACAGGAAATGTGGGCATAATTTATGATAATAATAATAAAGTTGGAAGGGACCTTGGAGGTCATTTAGTCCAACCCCCTGCTCCGGCAGGAAACCCTATACCATTTCGGACAAATGGCTGTCCAGTCTCTTCTTAAAAACTTCCACTGTTGGAGCATTCACAGCTTCTGGAGGCAGGTTGTTCCGCTGGTTAATTGTTCTAACTGTCAGGAAGTTTCTCCTTAGTTCTAGGTTGCTTCTTTCCTTGATTAGTTTCCACCCATTGCTTCTTGTCCTGCCTTCAGGTGCTTTGGAGAGTAGTTTGAGTCCCTCCTCTTTGTGGCAGCCCCTGAGATATTGGAACACTGCTATCATGTCCCCCCTCGTCCTTCTCTTCATTAAACTAGACATACCACTGGGGCACTTGACCGAGTTGTACCCTTGCGGCCCCTGACCCGGTGCAGATCCCAACGAGCTTCTCTACGGAGCTCCGGGAGATGAAGCGTCGGAAACGGGGCCTAGAGAGCTGTTGGAGGTCCAGCCGATCCGAATCCGACCAGTTGCGACTAAGAACCTTTATTAGGTCTTATCTCGCAGCGATGAGAGCGGCGAGGTGCAATTACTTCTCTGCCCTCATTGCGTCCGCAGATAATCCCCCGGCCGCCCTGTTTAGGGTGACCCGCTCCCTCCTTAATCAGGAGGTGAGGGAGGAACCCTTGCAGGGTCGTGCCGAGGAGTTTGGTCAACATCTGTTGGATAAAATCGCTCGGATTCGGACCGGTCTGGACTCCAACTGGGCAGAGTCTGACGATCAGGACACGGGCGGTCTTGTCGATGTTATCTGGGAGGAGTTTGATTCTGTGACCCCTGAGGAAGTGGACAGGATTATGGGGAGGTTGAGCTCCACCACATGTTTATTGGACCCGTGCCCTTCTTGGCTGGTTTATGCAGCTCGGGAGAGGACACGAGGCTGGTTCCAGGCAGTTATATCTGCTTCCTTGAGTGAGGGTAATTTCCCCGCCGTCTTGAAGGAGGCGGTGGTGAGACCTCTCCTCAAGAAGCCTGTCCTGGACCCAGCTGTGTTGAATAACTTTCGTCCGGTCTCCAACCTTCGCTTTCTTGCGAAGGTTGTTGAGAGTGTGGTGGTGCATCAGCTCCCCCTGGTCCTGGATGAAGCGGATTATCTAGACCCGTTCCAATCAGGTTTCAGGCCCGGGTACAGCACGGAGACGGCATTGGTCGCTCTGGTGAATGATCTCTGGAGGGCCCGGGACAGAGGACATTCCTCTGTCCTTGTCCTATTAGACCTCTCGGCGGCTTTCGATACCATCGACCATGGTATCCTGCTGCGGCGTCTCAGGGGATTGGGAGTGGGAGGCACAGTCCTTCAGTGGTTCTCCTCCTATCTCCTGGGACGCTCGCAGTCGGTGTTGGCAGGGGGGCAGAGGTCGACCCCTAGGACTCTCGTTTGTGGAGTTCCTCAGGGGTCGGTCCTCTTGCCTCTCCTGTTCAACATCTATATGAAACCGCTGGGTGAGATCATTCGTGGTTTTGGAGTTGGGTATCATCAGTACGCCGATGATACCCAACTTTTCATTTCAACCCCAAACCACCCCAGTGATGCCCTCGATGTGATGTCCCATTGCCTGGAGGCGGTTCGGGCCTGGATGGGGAGGAACAGACTTCAGCTCAACCCTGACAAGACTGAGTGGCTGTGCATTCCGGCATCCCGGGACATTCAAAATATTCTACCTCTCCTTATGGGGGGTGAGTCCTTACCCCCCGTGGATAGGGCTCGCAACTTGGGAGTCCTCCTAGATTCACGGCTTACTCTGGAAGATCATATAGTGGCCGTGACTAGGGGGGCTTTCGCCCAGGTTTGCCTGATGCGCCAGTTGCGGCCCTATCTGGACCGGGATGCCCTGTGTACGGTCACTCATGCGCTCGTGACCTCTTGCCTGGACTACTGCAATGCTCTTTACATGGGGCTTCCCTTGAAGACCACTCGGAGGCTCCAACTGGTACAGAATGCGGCCGCGAGAGTTGTCTTGGGAGTTTCCCGGTACTCCCATGTTACACCTTTGCTCCGCGAGCTACATTGGTTACCAGTTGTCTTCCGGGTGAGATTCAAGGTTTTGGTTATGATCTTCAAGTCCTTACATGGCATGGGTCCGGGGTACCTCGAGGACCACCTGCTGCCGGCGTCAACTTCCCTCCGCCCTGTGCGTTCCCACAGAGAGGGCCTCCTCAGGGTGCCTCCGGTCAGGGAATGTCGACTGGTGGCCCCCAGGGGGAGGGCCTTCTCTGTGGGCGCTCCGGCTCTATGGAACCAACTGCCGGTTGAGCTCCGGATGGCATCGGACCTTCGCTCCTTCCGACGCGGTCTGAAGACCCACTTGTTTGAACTAGCTGGTCTGGCCTGAGGGGGGACGTTAGGGTTTTTTAATGGGTTTTTTATTGTTATTGTATTTTTTAACTGGGCATTTGTTTAATTCCTTTTTAATTTTTGTATTTGTTATTTATATATGCCCTGTTCACCGCCCTGAGTCCTTCGGGAGAAGGGCGGTATACAAATTTAATAAAAGTAAAGTAAAGTAAGTAAATACCCAATTCCAGCAGCCGTTCCTTATATATTTTAGTCTCCAGTCCCCTGATCATCTTTGTTGCTCTTCTCTGCACTCTTTCTAGAGTCTCAACATCTTTTTCACATCGTGGTGACCAAAACTGGATGCCGTAATCCAAGTGTGGCCTCACCAAGGCCTTTTAAAATGGTATTAATACTTCTCGTGATCTTGATTCTATTCCTCTGTTAATGCAGCCTAGCACTGTGTTGGCTTTTTTTGGCAGCTGCAGCACACTGCTGGCTCATTTTTTTTATTGAAAAGTTTTACAATACATTTTTTTAAATAGAAAAAAACTCCCTTCCTCCCCCTCCCCTCCCCTCCCCTCCCCCCTCCCCGACTTCCCAGAGCTGAATACAGGGTATAAACTTACAAACTTAAGCTACAATATGCTAACAACAAAAATAAAACATTAAATTCTATCGCACTTTAACTCTCCATAAACATAACTATATTACTAACAAATAAGAAATAACTAATAATACATCTTATAAAATCACTACTTATTCAAATGCTAAATGAAACTTTTTAGTCCCATATTTATTCTGAATATATTCGATCCATCTTCTCCATTCCACAATATATCTCTGTTGCGATTGTTCTTTCAAATATGCTGAAATCTTTGCCATTTCCGCCAAGTTAGAAACTTTCAAAGTCCACTCTTCTATAGTAGGCAGCTCCTTCTTCTTCCAATATTGTGCTACTAAAAGTCTTGCTGCCGTAATTAAATTCAACATCAATTTAGTATCTATAACAGTAAAATCTGTAATAATACCCAACAAAAACAACTGTGGAGAAAACCTTATCTTTTTCTTAAATATCTTTTGCATGTTCCACCAAATTTTAATCCAAAAAGCTTTGACTTTTTTACAAGTCCACCATATATGATAATACGTTGCATCCTCACAACCACACATCCAACATTTAGGCTGGCAGTTCGGATACATACTTGCTAATTTTTTTGGGTCTAAGTGCCACCTATAAAACATTTTATAAAAATTCTCTCTTAAATTTTGAGCCAGTGTGAATTTTACGTTTCTGACCCAAATCTTTTCCCACGTATCCATTGTTATAACCTCCTGAAAATTCTGGGCCCACTTTATCATGCAATCTTTAACAAGTTCCGTTTCTGAATCAATTTCTATCAGTGCATTATATATCCTTCTTATATGTGCTTGACCTTGATCTCTAATTTGTTTTACCAAATTTCCATCAGTTATCGAAATACCAACTTTCTGATCTTCTTTCCATCTTGCTTGTAACTGCCCATACTGAAACCAAGTTTATACAATCTTTTCTTCTTTTAAAATATTATATGGCTTTAATTGCCATACATTCCTTTCTATCCTTAAAATTTCTTTGTATGTAATCACATCATGTTTAAATCCAACATTTATATTTTCTATTGCATGTTTAGGTATTGCCCAAATTGGTATTTTATAATTTAACTTATGTCTATATTTTCTCCATACTCGCAACAGAGCATACCTTAAAATATGTATCTTAAACACATTATCCACCTTCTTATCATACAATAAATATGCATGCCAACCAAATAACAAATCATAACCCTCAAGATTTAATAATCTCCCTTGTGTTAAATTAAACCAATCACTAATTGATGATAAAGCAGCAGCCTCATAGTATAATTTAAGATTAGGCATTTTAAGACCACCTCTTTCACGTATATCTTGCATTATCTTAAATTTAACTCGTGGTTTTTTCCCTGCCCAAACAAATTTATTAATACCTTTCTGCCATTCCTCCAAATTTGAATCCTTTTTAAGTATAGGTATCATTTGAAACAAAAATAAAATTTTGGCAAAACATTCATTTTTACTGCTGCAATTCTTCCCAATAAGGATAATTGTAATTTTTTCCAACCATCTAGCTCTTTTTGTATTTTTGACCATAACAATTCATAATTATTTTTATATAATTTCACATTTGAAGCTGAAAGATATACCCCCAAATATTTAATCTTTTTAACTATTCCAAATCCCGTTAACTCTTCTAAAACAAACTTTTGTTCTATAGTCATATTTTTAGACAATATTTTAGTTTTTTGCGTATTTATCGTAAATCCAGAGACTTTCCCATATGAGGTTATTACCTCCATCAACTCTACAACTGAATAAGTCAGTTGACTTACTGTAATAACCAGGTCATCCGCAAACGCTCTCAATCTATAATCTTGATCTCTTATTTTAATTCCCTTAATTTTATTTGAATCTCGTATTTTAATCAATAATATTTCCAATGTTAAAACAAACAGCAAAGGTGACAACGGACACCCCTGTCTTGTACCCTTTTCAATATTACATGTTTCTGTCAAACTACCATTAACTATTATTTGAGCTGTTTGCTTCTGGTATATTGCTCTAATAGATTGTAAAAAAATTTCCCAAAACTCCATTTTCTCCAGTGCCTTAAACAAAAGTTGCCAATCCAATTGATCAAAGGCTTTTTCAGCATCCAAAAAGATCAGCGCTGCAGGAACCTGGTTATTTCTGTCCAAAAATGCCAATAAATCTACAATATGTCTCACATTATTCTTCATTTGTCTACCACTTATAAATCCAGTTTGATCACTATGAGTCATTTGCTGCATTACCTTCATTAATCTATTTGCCAAAATTTTTGCAAATATTTTGTAATCAGTGTTTAAAAGCGATATTGGCCTATAGCTTTTCGCTTGAGTAGCATCTTGATCTTCCTTCGGAATCAACGATATAAAAGCTGTTTCCCAAGATGGAGGCACTTCTCCTCCCAATTGAATTGTCCTAAACAATTCTCTTAAAGGTTCCACCATTTCTGACTGTAAATCTTTATAATAGACGGCAGTCAAACCATCTGTTCCTGGTGCTTTACTCACCTTTAATTGCTTAATTGCTAAAATAATTTCTTCATCATTTATCAATTGATTCATCCCTTCCCTTTGCTCTTGTGTAAGAACAGGGATATTAACTTCTCGTATATATCTATCTATATCTACATCTCGAATCTTGTCTCTAACATACAACTTAGAATAAAAATCAACAAAGGCCTTTTTAATAAGATTCTGCTGAAACACCACTTTACCCTTGTAATCTATTCTATCTATATTACGTGACCTTTGTTTCTTCCTTAACAAGTAAGCTAACCACCTACCCGGCTTATTAGCATTGCAAAAAGTATTATGTTTAGCATACCGTAAATTGGTTACCACTTGATCTGCCATCAACATATCAAACTGGCCTCTTAGTAGAGTGATTACCTCTTTAATCTTCCCATCAGATAGATTCAAAATTAAAGCCTTCTCTTTCCTCTTAATTTCCTCCTCTAATTCTTTTCGCCTATGTTCCAGTTTACATCTATATTTATTATTCAAATATATTAACACTCCTCTCATATAAGCTTTACTTGCATCCCAAACCATCTCAATAGAAGTACCCTTGTGCATATTCATATTAAAAAATTCTTTCATCTGTTTTTTACACTCTTCCACATTTTCTTGATATCTAAACAAATTTTCATTTAATCGCCAAGACCATCTGTCTCCATTGTCTTTTTCTATTTCCAGCCATACTGGACTATGATCTGATATAGTTCTTGGACATATCTTAATCTTCTTAATCCTAGAAAAAATATCATTAGTAATTAGTACAAAATCAATCCTGGAAAAAGATTGATGCCTATCGGGAAAAAAAGGTAAAGTCTTTTTCTTGCAAATTTCTTTCTCTCCAAATATCTCTCAATTCCAGATCGTCTTTCATCTCAAAAAAAGATTTAGGCAATCTACCATGACTTGGTGTAC
The DNA here is from genome assembly GCF_964194415.1 of Vipera berus. Lineage (NCBI taxonomy): Eukaryota > Metazoa > Chordata > Lepidosauria > Squamata > Viperidae > Vipera > Vipera berus. Next base: position 1,775,951 of record NC_138210.1, on the reverse strand, counting down.
TTCTAAAAAGGCCTTTTTTGTCCATTTGTACATCCAAAACCCCATTCCAGTCTCCCATAAAAATACAAGATTTGTAATCCCATTGAACGATCTTGCTATGTAATAGTTTATAAAATTCTCCTTGCTGTTGATTAGGAGCATATAATCCAACCAAAAGTATTTTCTTGCCTTCTATTAATAGTTCAAGTATAGCATATCTTCCTTGTTTATCTGTTTCAATTAAATTGGCTGTTAAATTGTTCTTAACATAAATAACAACTCCATTTTTCTTGTCAGGAGCAGAGGCAATAAACTGTGTGCCCAGCCTAAAGTTTATCAAATACTTTTCATCAGCTGCTCGAATATGCGTTTCCTGTAAACAAATAACATCATTTCTAAATTGTTTTAAATACTGAAATGCTTTCTTTCTCTTGTGCGGGGAATTTAATCCATTAACATTCCAAGTTAGAAACTTTGTCGCCATCTTTTGTGACCTGAAGCTTTCGGAGCGCCTCTTCCAAAACCACCTGCACTCTCTCCGGTTTCACTCCTCCCACTGCTTCACTATAAGTAGGTTTTTGAGATGTAATTGTAGCTTTCTGTTGTTCTTGTTCTTGTCTCATTCGTCTGATTGCAGCCCATGTCATTCTTTGTTCTCTAAGCTCTTCCATTGGTGCCTGGGTCTGATCCACTCCTGTAGTTTGCTGGGATTCTTTATCCTTCTGCAGAATAACTCCTTCAGCTCCTTGTATACTCTCCATTCGCGACTGACGCTCTCCTTCACCATTCCTTCCTTTAAATTCTGAAGATGGCGGAGAGACTGCCTTCAAAATATTAGCATAAAAATATCGTGCCTGCAAAACTGTATTAAGACGATATCTCATGCCTGCGTACATCACCGCCATACCTGCTGGAATCTCCCATCTAAACTGAATCTGCCGTTTCCTTAATTCTTCTGCCAAAAAAGCAAATTCTTTTCTTTTCCTTAAAATTCTTGGAGGAATCTCTTTCAGAATTAAAACTTCTTGCTCAGCAACTGTAAATCTATTGTTATAAAAGGCTTGAATAACGACATTTCTAATTGCTCTCTTTGTAAAGTAAACCACCACATCTCTAGGTAACTTTCTTTGTCTTGCAATCCAAGAGTTAACACGAAATATTTTGTCTATATCCCCCATAATATCTTCTGCTGGACACTCCAAAACCTGTTCAAGGGCCTGTGCCAGTAATTCTTTCAAATCTTCCTTAGGATCTTCTTTTAAACCTCTGATTCTCACAGCAAATTCCATGTCTCGGTATTGTAACATCACTACATCATCATCAATCTTTTCCATCACATTTTCAGCATCCAGCATTTTAGCATCTAATCTCATATTATTTTGACTGATCTCTTCCACACGCTCATCCAGATGCTCAATACAAACTGCAAGCCCTTGAAATGCAGCCAAAATGTCTGCCCTAATTTCAGTGTTCTTCTCCTCAATAAGTCCAGCTATTTGTTGGGATTGCATTTGTAAAGCATCCTGCAAATCTTTTATTGTTAAGGCTGGTGCGGGTGCGGGTGCCACAGGAGGAGGCATCAAAGCCTGTAATGGAGAATGCTGAACTGGCGAAGCACCAGCACTTCTAGGAGCTTTGGTTAATTTAGAATCCATCTTAACACCTGTTTATTTCTATTGCGCACTTTCAATTTCCGCACCGCTTGCAACTTTTTCTCTCAAAATACTCTGAGTTAAAGTTCAAATACTTGCTATTACAGCACTCTCCTGCACAGCTCTGCCTGCATCCAAGTAATTCCACAGTTAATTATTGATGGCAGGAATGGTTGCAGCATCCTGCTCTGCTCCAAAGCCTTGGAGCAGAGGCGTCCCGGAGTCCGGAGCAAACTCAGGTTTCGGGGGGGCTCACACCCTTCAACCTAAGCTCTACCCCTACCTAAGTGCTCACCCCCTCCTCTTCTCCCGAGGAGTGGGTTTCCGAGCTGCTAAACAGCTGATTGTCGCTGTTTTTAGCGGCTCTACGGAAAACAGTGGGGCTGATGGCCGGAACAGCTGCCATCAACGGAGCCTTGCCACTCGGAAGTCCACTGCTGGCTCATATTTAAGTGATTGTCCACTAGGACTCCGAGATCCCTCTGATGTTCATCAGTTGCTAGCTGAAAGTCCCAGTGACTTCCTTGAGCGCTCCAGATGTTAGGTGTGAATTACAGAAGGTGGAGGGGACTTCAGGTGATGATAGGCAAGTTGTTGGAAGGAGCATATAAAGCCTATATGACATGGCCTGAAGTGATAACCAGGGGGGGCTGAAGAGGGTGAAAAAAATACACAGTATTGTTTTGCTGGCTTAAGCTCTGTAACAGGTGCCCTGGTGCGCGGCTTTTCAACCTTTGCCCCCATTGTACTGCTTTTCGGATACAGTATCAGTTACAATATTTGAGAATACACCCCCAAAACTCTTATGCAAACATGATGCATCATGTCAGTTGTAGGACAAATAACATGAGCAAGCATTTTATTTCCTCCCTGGATACAATTCCTGTAGCTGCAGAATAAGCAGCAAATGTGAAGAAAGAGGATGTGCATTTCCTTGATGTAGACAGTGCTTTTTTGTGAAAAAAGAAAACCAAAAAGGTGCCAGAACTCACACACGTCACACAACCCGCCTTGCCTACCCTACAAGGTTCCATGCAAAAAAGAGTGCCAGGACTCCGTTCTGGGCATTCTATGACAAAAAAAGCCCTGGCTGTAGAACAAAGGGATGGTAAGTAACTTAGACTTAAGAGGAAAAAGTAAGCTACGGATCAATAAGAAGTTTGTAAGACGTTTGTTCTTCTTAATTTCCTAGCTTGGTTTTTTTTTCCCCGTTTCGGTAGGATTGCTTATTCCTATCTCCCAGGATGGGGATACCTTGTTGATGCAGTTTTTGTCTTGTCTTTGTCTCTGTCTTGTCATGGGTCCTGGTTTGTTTGGGGTTAATACTGTTGTTGGCTTTTCTGTGTGTGGGGGGCAGACCTGTTGGCTTTCTGTTAATTTGTTCATGGTTAACGCTTATCTTTTCCTTCATGTTTCTTGGCTGTCTGCCTGGGACTGTTCACTGTACTGGGCGGGGGCGAGAAAGAGAGGGGAGAGAAAAAAAGGAAAAAAAACCCTCTTCCCTGGTGCTTTTATTTTTTGGCTTGCCTTTCCTGAGAGAAGGGGGGGTTGCAGCAGTCTTTCGTATTGTAATAGTTGGTTTCTGGGGCTAGGTTTTCTACTTTTTCATCCATGTTGGCTCAGGGATTCTGGGAACCGAGGTCCACAAGTCACAAGAGGGCCTGGGTTCCCTGCCCACCAAGCCCTGTCCTAGTGGAAGGGGGAGAAAGTGGGACTTGCGGAATAGGATGGCGAGGAGTGGTAGGGTCCCCTTCAAGAGAGAAATGGGATGATGTCATCCAGATTTCAGGCACCCCCAGACCACCTGCTGTGGTCTTTTGTCCTGGGACAGGACTGGTGTTGTATATGCATGACATTTGGTCACTGGAGCAGGGAATGTCTTTTATTTTCCCTTCTTAACTGTCCTATAGGGTACTGTTCCTCAACCATGCTCTGGATAGAAAGGGGGGTTGAGGGGATGGGGCCTTTATCTCCCTGCCTTTATGGATGATTCTTCCTCTTCACCCCTGATACAAGTCAAAGTAAGAGAAGAACAATACCATTTTTGGTTGGTACAGGAGCATCACATTTGGTATTAAATAAGCCCCTTGGAGACCCTTCCTCGCAAACGTTTCAGGTCTTTGGGGCCAATGACCCTTCTGTGTCAGCTGCAATACTCGACCCTTTGGAATGCTTTATGGGTGGTGTTGGCCTTACTCATCTTTCTTCCCCTTTCAGACTGCCCTATGCTCTTTTAGGATGTATTTGCTTGCTACGTTACAAGCCACCATCTTTGCTCTAATGTCTAAGCCCCTATATCAGGCTACTACAGGCATGGATAAAGAACCCTTTGTGTGGACCAAGGATTGTCTGGTGGCATTTGATAACATTCAAACTGCTTTAGTCAATGCTCCGGCCCTTGGCATTCCTGATGTCACTGAATCATTCCCCTTGTATTTGGCTAAAAGTAAAGTGGTGACTGCTGGGTTCCTTACTCAAACCCTTGGTACTTGGTCTCACCCTGTAGCCTATTTTTCCAGACAATTGGATTCTGTTGTTCAAGGATGGCCAGTGTGCCTTCGGGTGGCTGCAGTGCCATTCTTCTTTTGGGGCTGCTGAACAATTAACCTTTGGGGCTCCTATCACAGTGGAATCACCCCATTCCATCCAGGATCTGTTAGCATCCAAGAGGGGCCATTGGCTTACAGCCTCCTGACTGGAACGGTATCAGATAGCACTCCTTGACAACTCACAAGTTCATATAGAGCGCAGTAGCAGGTTCAATCCAGCGACCTTTCTTTCCCATCTGGATAGTGATCATAATTGTGTATAAACTATTACAGAAGTATTTTCTGGCCGGCCAGATCTACCAGACCCGCCATTGGAGTAAGTGGACAGGGACCTGTATACAGACGGCAGCAGTTTTATACGCAGGGAGAAAGGCTAGCTGGCTATGCTGTGGTCACATTGGACCAGATAGTGGAAGCAGCAGCTCTCCCTGCAAGTACTTCAGCTCAGGAAGCTGAACTCATTGCTTTGATGAGGCCCTTGAAAAGTCAGATGGTACAGTTACTATATTTATAGACAGTAAATTTGTGGGATGGTTTGTGTTATACATGCACGTGGGGCATTATAGATGGAGTGTGGTTCCATCACCGCTCCTATTAAATTTGGACGGGACATTTTCAGGCTATTGGATGCTGTTTTGCTCCCACGTAAGGTAGCTGTCATGCATGTGAGGGCCCATGTTAGGGTTGGTACTGTACATGGAAGAGGAAGTGCCTTGGCCAACCGCACCTTAAAGTCTGCCGCATCAGGTCTGCTGTCCCCTTGGCATATGGGTGCACTTGTACCCTCACGTTTGCCTGTGCTGGCTCCAACATATATGCACTGGATGGGCACAGAGCTTCTGAACTAGGTGCTGTTTATCGTGGATGTGGGCTGGAGAGGGATGGGAAGTGCCTTCTCCCAAAACATGCATTATGGGCTCTCTTACAAAAATTGCATGCCAGCACTCACTGGGGTTACAAGGCCATGGCTGAGTTTCTTATAATGGGGCCCTCACAATGATCAGGCGATGTGTGATTTGTGGATGTAATGACCTGTGGAAATTATTTAGTTCCCCTTGGGGAGGCTTGGGGCTGGTCGGGATCCTGCTAGTTTTTAGGAATTTGATTTTACTGAGTTGCCATGGACGTGGGGTTTTTGTGGATGCTTTCTCTGGAGGGAATGAGACCTTTCCCTGCCATTATCCAGCAAGAAATTCAGGACCTGGGTATGCTTTGGTGGTTTCATCTGTCCTATAGGCTCCAGTCTTCAGTACACATGGGGACGCCTGTTTCCCTTTGGGATGGTGTATGGTCAGCACTTTCTTTCTTATTTGCCTTATCCACTTCCCTCCCTGTTGTTGGAGACCAGGCCCTCAGAGGATGTATACACTCCCTTGCTAATGATTTTTCTTCCATTTCTCAAGCTGTTCAAGTCCTCCATCATCCAGGGGTGGATCATCCACTCCATCCTTTCCTTCCTGGTGTTTGGGTGCTTGTCATGTCCTGGACTGCTTCTGGCCCTTTAGCTCAGGGCTTTTCAATCTTTTCACCCATTGTACCACTTTTAGGATAAGGCAATATCCAAGTACCACCAGTCACCCAGCAAGGTGTCAAAAACTTGACCAAAAAAGGGAAAAAATGATAAAGTACAAGTAGTCCTCAACTTACAACAATTCGCTTAGTAACTGTTCAAAGTTACAATGGCACTGAAAAGTGAATTATGACCAATTTTCACACTTATGACTGTTGCAGCATCCCCAGGGTCATGTGATTTACATTCGAATGCTTGGCAACTGATTCATACTTATAACATTCAGTGTCCCAGGGTCATGTGATCAATGGCCAGGTCATCACTCAGATTGTGGGGTGCCTGTGGGGGGGATCCGTGGGTCTCTGGTGGAGGGGAGTGGGACTGGGATGGGTGCCTTCCCTCTCTCCCATTGTCCCTTCCTTCCTTCTTTCTTTCCTTTCCTTTCCTTTCCTTTCCTTTCCTTTCCTTTCCTTCTCTTCCTCTTTGTCCCTTCCTTCCTTCCTTCCTTCCTTCCTTCCTTCCTTCCTTCCTTCCTTCCTTCCTCCCATTGTCCTGTGCTACGCCGCCCAGATCCCAGCCTGGTTTTGGCAGGTAGCGGCGCATTCTCATCCACACAGAGCGGCCGGGCAAAGTAAAACCACTGACATCATGGCCCTGCCTGTGCACGAACAAAGGCAGAGGAGAGCACATGTGCCTCAGCCTCTGCGCGTGCACACAGGCAGGGTGGGGATGTCACCGGTTCACCTCCTGTTTTCAGGCACGTACATTATGAACCGGCTACTACTCCCAGTCATTTTTCCCCTACCAGAGCCCAGCGTTTGAGCCAGGTTCCCCAATCCTCTCCATGTACATCGTTCTTCCCATAGCTCTCCCCAGCGCTGTCAAGAGATACCAATTTCTGGCTGCATTGCTACCATTCTTAAGTTACATTTGCACCCGCCCGAAGGAAGAGAGCGACGATTTTCTCCCTCCTCCAAAGAAAACAAACCCGCATCGCCACCAAGTCACCCTTCCTTCGGGTGAAGTAATCTCTGGACCCAACTTTGAGACTGTTTTAGCCTGAAGCAGAGAGTCAGAGAGCTGCGTCACTCTCACTGTTTGGATTCTACTTTTACACCCTGGGAGCAGCTTGCCTTTCAAACCTCCGATATATAACAGAAGGGGAGACCCGCTGCAAAGGCGCATCTTGCAGAGTCTTTCCCAAGCGACGCCTGCTCTCCACCGATGCAGAAAAAGAAGCACCACATTTCCCACCAGTGCAGGCAGCCCGGGTCCTGTGAGAGGCCAAGTGGGAACGAAGCAGCCCTACGGTCTGTGCTGCAGAAAAGCCGCAAGCGCCGGTGTCGCCTGGGCTCCTGCCCAGCTCGCTTGCGGAAAAGAGGCTGCTTGCTAAATGAGCTGGGCAGCAGACCGGGATCAGTTTCTGAGCGTGACTTCTGAGCGTGACTCAGCTGAACCCGGGCTTCTGCCCAGCTCACTTGCTTGTGGAAAAGAGGCTGCTTGCTAAGTGAGCTGGGCAGGAGCCCAGGATCAGCTGAGTTGCGCTCAGAAGTTGTGCTCAGAAACACGGATCCCGGGCTCCTGCCGAGTTCACTTAGCAAACAGCTTATTTTCTGCAAGCAAGTGAGCCAGGCAGGAGCCCGCGATCAGCGTTTCTGAGCATGATTTCTGAGCGTGACTCAGCTGATCCCGGGCTTCTGCCCAGCTCACTTGCTTGCGGAAAAGAGGCTGCTTGCTAAGTGAGCTGGGCAGGAGCCCAGGATCAGCTGAGTCATGCTCAGATGTTGCACTCAGAAACGCTGATCCCAGGATCTTGCCTGGCTGAGACTCCGGATTTCAGCCACCGACCAGAGGAGAACACCGCTGAGCAGCTGGGAGGCTAGGATGCCTCTGGCCAGCTGGAAGTCCTGGCGGGCGGCCCCGACACCGCTGAACAGCTGGGAGCATTGGCAACCTTCTCTCATGGCCGCCAGTCAGCTGGGAGTGCCGGTGCTTTTGAGCAGGAGTGGCTGTCAAGCCCCGGGCTCCCAGCTGACTGGCAGCCACGAGAAAAGGTTGCCGATGCTCCCGGATGTTCAGCAGTGTCAGGGCCGCCCACTGGGACTTCCAGCTGGCCGGCGGCGTTAGATCTGGAGTCCCAACCTCCCAGCAGATCAGCGGTGTTCTCCTCTGGTCAGCGGCTGAAATCCGGAGTCTCAGCCTCCCACCTGATCGGCAGAATAATGAGCAGCTGGCAGGCCAGGTAGCCGGGTTGCTGCATGGATTCCCCCCCCTCGGTTGATTGTTGAGCCCGGGGCTTCACAGTCGCTGCTGCTTGAAAGGCAGGCTAGCAAGGCACTCGCATGGGGCTCTCCCGGGGGGTGGCAGGCCAAACAGGGACTGGCCTCTCCCTCTCCGCGCTAGACTGGTACCCATGGAGGCGGCCAAGGGCAAGCAGGGCAAGGCTGCTCCTGCTCAAAAGGCAGGGTTCGGCGGCTGGCAAGGCACTTGCGCGGGCAGCTTTCCTGGGGCTGGTGGGTGATGGGGGAGGAGCAGGCCGATCGCCTTACAGATACCTGGGACTCTGATGCGCCTTCCCAGCCATGTGTGCCCCGAAGAAGCGCCGATCAGAAGTCAATCTGGTTGCTGCACAACAAGTCCCTGGGCAGGGTGGGGCCTCGCTCTGCACCTGCGCACGCCCTCTGTAGGGTTCCTACAGGCCGCTGCCAAGCAGCATGCTTTCCGGCAGCAAGTGAGGTGGGAAGGAGTGGAGTATGGGGGGGAGGAGGAGGCGGAGGGAGGTGGGGGGGAGGAAGGCAACACCGCGTACCACCAGCCAGGTGCTCGCGTACCACCAGTGGTACGTGTACCACTGGTTGAAAAGCCCTGGTTTAAACTACGACCTGTATGATGCTTGCCTGCCTAGAGGAGACCCACGCCGACCTGACGAATGGTATGTCCTAGCGGAGGAAGCAGAAATAGATCTACTTTTTTAAAATATATATATTTTCAATTTTATTTTCCCATTTCTTCCACAAATAAGTCAACAAATATATTGCCATACATAAATACATACACGTAAGTTTGGGTGCTGCTCGTCCATTTCCCCTTTCACTGTATCCACCCTCCTTCTCTCTCTTCCCTCTTCTCTACTTTCTTTTGCCCTTTCTCCTTTCTTTCCTACTTCCCTCTTCTTCCTCTCCTCTTTCCCTCACCACTGCCCTCCCATTTCTCCCCACTTCTCCTCCTCTTTTCCTCCAACCTTCCTACTTCCTCCCCCCCTCCTCTACTCTCTTCCCTCTCTCCTCTCCTTTCTTCCCTCCCATTCCTCTTCCAATACAATTCAGGGGTAATGTCCGAGCAGCTCCTCTCCTTAGATTTTCAATGTCTATATTAGGTATGATAATATCCTTATCTCCTCATTTTTCTTCCATCTAAATTAGTCTTAGCTGTCTTTTAAGCATATTCTCTTTTTCATCCACTCATAAAATTTTCCCCAAATTTCATAATACTCTGACTCTGTCTTATCTTTAATTATCATTGTTAATCTATTCATTTCCACACATTTCATTATTTTCCTGATCACCTCTTCTTCTGGAGGAGCTTTCAGTGCCTTCCAGTTTTGTGCAAACACAATCCTAGCTGCAGTGGTTATATGAATAATCAAATATGTGTTCTCTTTGCTATATTTCTCTGGTAAAATACCCAACAGGAATATTTCTGGTCTTAATTCTATACGTTGTTGTATCATCTTTTCTATCCATGATTTGATTATGTTCCAATAGGTTTTAGCTTCTGCACATGTCCACCACATATGATAGAAAGAGCCTGGCATTTGATGGCATTTCCAACATTTCATAGATCTGTCCTTAAACATTTTAGCTAGTTTTTCTGGAGACATATGCCATCCATAGAACATTTTGTACATATTTTCTTTATACGCTGTCGCCATTGTCAGTTTATAGTTTCTTTCCCAAAATTGCTGCCATCTATCTAATTCAATCGTATATCCAAAATTTTACCATTTTATCATTGACTCCTTAACTTGCTCCTCCTCTAATTCTCTATATAATAAGTAGCTATACATTTTTTTAATCCATTTTTCTTCAGTTCCCATAAGTATTTCATCTAACTCTGTTCTCCCCAAATTAAAACCATCTATTTTAGCATCTTTTTCATATCTAGATTGTATTTGTGTTCTCATGTACCAATCCGTCTTTATTCCTTGTTCCTCTAATTGTTGTTTGGTTTTCAGCTTCCCCGTGTCTGTTAGTAGGTCTTTATATCTTATAATGTTTCCCATGTTAAACATATTGGGGTGTATTAACGCTTCCATCATTGAGAGCCAATCTGGAATCCTCAAGTAATGCTTCCTCTTTATTTTCTCCCAAACCATCAGTAAAGAATTCCTGATATGATGTCTCTGGAAATAGCTGTGTATTCTATTTTTCCCATACCATATGAACGCATGCCATCCCAACTGTAAATCATGTCCCTCTAATGTCAATAATCTAGTATTCCTCAGTAAAATCCATTCTCTCATCCATGACATTACTGCAGCCTGGTAATATAACTCCCAGTTAGGTAAGCTAAACCCACCTCTGAGTCTTGCATCCTGTAACATTTTTAAATTAATCTTTGCCTTTTTCCCCTGCCAAATATACTTCAAAATTATTTTATTTAGCCCCTCAAAATATTTCTTTTCCAATCTTATTGGTATTGTTGAAAACAAAAACAACAATCGTGGTAATATATTCATTTTGATTATTGCAATCCTGCCCATTAATGATAGTTGTACCTTTTTCCATTTATCCAAATCTACTTTGATTTGTCTTTTCAATTTGTAATAGTTATCTTCTTTAATTGTTGTACATCTTGCTGTCAGGTGAATCCCCAGATATTTTACCTTCTTTACAATCTGTATCTTTAACTTTCCCATCAATTCTTTTTTTTTTTGTTTTTCAGTAATATTTTTCACTAACATTTTTGTTTTATCTTTATTAATCTTCAAACCTGCTACCTCACCATATTTTTCTATTTGTTCTATTAATACAGGTCCTGTCTCTAGTGGCTCCTCCAAGATAAATACTAAATCATCTGCAAAAGCTTGTAGCTTATATTCTTCTCTCTTAACTTTCATACTGTTTATATCCTTATTCTGTCTTATAGTTCTAGTTAGTATCTCCAGTGTCAATACAAACAATAATGGGGATAAAGGGCATCCCTGCCTTGTTCCCTTCATAATGTTAATCTTTTCAGTCATATCTCCATTAATCATTATTTTGGCTATTTGCTTATTGTAAATTGCTTTAATTACATTTATAAATTTCTCCCCAAAATCCATAATCTGTAGTTGTCTTATTATGAATTGCCAATTCACATTGTTGAATGCTTTCTGTGCATCCAAAAACATCAATGTCATCTGTTTTTTGGGATGTGTTTCATAATATTCTAATGTGTTTAATATAATTTGTATATTGTCTCTAATCTGTCTTTTGGGCAGGAACCCATTTTGATCCATATGTATAAATTTGTTTAGGAACTTTTTAAGCCTTTCAGGGGGCAGGGCCAGCGCCAGCGCCGTGGCGGGACAACATCCTTTGGAAGCTCCTGAAGGATTCCAGCTTTTCAGCTTTTTGGGGTTCTGTCTGAGTTTCAGACAGATCAGAGCTGTCCTGTAAGGACAGTGAAGAAGGGAGGCACAGTTTTGGCAGCACAGGAGGGATCACAACCTCCTGGAGAACCGACAGAGGCTTCCCAGACCAGCAGCTGTCAGACAGCCATTGCGAGCCGTCACAAGCCAGGGCGGCCACTTGGAAGATCTTGAAAGTAAGTTTGGAGGATTGCCTGGGTGAGAAGATTGAAAATCCTTAAATGCTGGAAACTGTGAGGGGGAAAATAAGAAGAATTTGAAGCCGTGGAGAAGGGGGGGAGCAGATTTTTAAACTGCTCCTCTCCTGTGTTATCTCTCTCTCTGAACTCTATCTTTTAAACTGTCAATTAAGAACAAAGGAGGAGATAGAACAAAGGAGGAGATAAGGAATCTAACCTCAGTGCCTGGATTTTGTCTACGCTCCCAGAGAAAGGTATATATTTTTTCCCTTTTGTTCTATTTACCTCTCCTATTTGTTAGGAGCCTATTGGATTACAAATTCTGATTTACTTGGTGGATTACAAAGTATGATTAAAAGAAAACGATGAGTGTCCCCAGTCTATCTAAAGTTGGAAAAAAAGGAACTTCCACTCCCTCTTCTGCTTCTGCAAGTCCAGTTTATCAAAGATCAATTGATACAATGCTCCAACAGGAAAAGGCTAATAATTTCCAAGATGGAGAACAGCATTTTGAGATCATAGAAATCCTGGATTCCAGGAAACACCATGGGTCAACCCAATACCTAATAGCTTGGAAGAAACTTCCCTCTTCTCAAAATGAGCGGGTTCATAAACGACACGTTGGAGCCCCTAGGTTATTAAAAAAGTTCCATTCCCAATACCCTGATAAACCTGACTAATCTATTTCTAATTGTCTCTCCTTGTTATTATTTTCTTTCTCTCCAGAAGGATCTCTCATTTTTTAAGAGAGGCGGCATGTCAGAACCCTATGTTCTGTGTGCATGGGATTTCTTATTCTTTTTGGGTTCTGCCATTCTCCTGGGGAGGGGAGGGGGAAGCTTGAGGTGCCGAAGTGTATTTGCTTTGCTCTGTCTCTTGCTCTATCCTTTTTGATATGTCTCTAACAGGGTGAGAATGGAATGTACCTCCAGCCATCTGCCTTATCTCCAAGCATGGAAGAAACAGTGCAGACACCTAACAGCCTTGGAAGCGATGCATTATCACTCTGTTCCCACGACATTTTCACACCTGTGGATTGGCCTGTTTGAACTGTCCAGATGGACAGTTAGGGTGGGGTTACTATGGACACTTTTAATTACTTGATTCTCACAGGAAACCCTCAGATCCTGCCTTCTATTACTGCTGTCAACACCTCCCAATAAAAGTTCCTTTTGAAATGATGTGGTTTCAAGAGTTCTGCTTTCTTGGGAGAACTGATTGAGGCAGGTCCTTACATTTAGATTATTTTCCTTAACATCTTCCCTTGTGAACTTAATGTATCTGTCCACGGAGTTGATGTGTTTGGTGAAGGCTTCCACTTCCTATGTGTTAATCTTGACCCAAATATCATCCACCTACCTATACCAATGAGTGGGTGGAATTCCTGTGAAGAAGTTTAGGGCTTTGGTTTCTACATCTTCTCTACATGTGGCTAGTCCAACTGGGCCTTCATCAAATCCAGAAATGATCCAGCAGGAGCTCCTCCATAACAGACAAGGAAGAGAACAACAAATGAAGCAACATTGCCATTCCATGTGTAGATCTGTACATTGGAGAAACAAAACAGCCACTTCACAAACGCATTGCACAACACAGGAGAACAAACCCATCAGGGCAAGATTCAGCAGTCCATCTTCATCTGAAAGACAAAGGTCACTCTTTTGAAGACAGCAAGGTCCATATTCTGGACAGAGAGGACCACTGATTTGAAAGAGGAGTAAAAGAGGCCATCAATGTTAAAATTGAACAGCCCTCTGTCAACAGAGAGGAAGGGATACAACACCACCTATTTCCTGTCTACAACACAGTCCTTTCAGTAGTTCCAAGAAGGCACCACACCCATTTGCACTCTGATTCAGTTTACCCGGAGGGTACAGATAAACCCACAAGTGGCCTCAATGATTGACCTTCAGAGTGCTAACAACCAGATGACTGCAAATAATATAAATCCTTCCAGGGCTTTTTTTCTCATAGAACACTCAGAACGGCGTTCCAGAACCTTTTTTTTTGCAAAAAAACAAAAACAAAAAACAACCCAGCTCCCTTATTGGTTTTCCTAAGCCTATTGCAGGGCTAGCAATCTTGGCTCTTTTTTATGACTCGTGGACTTCAACTCCCAGAAATCCTGAGCCAGCCATGCTGAGGGGAAAGGGAGAGGTTTCCAAGCTGAGCCATGCTGGCTTAGGTATTCTGGGAGTTGAAGTCGTTGAGTCATAAAAGAGCCTGCACTAGAGGAGGACATTAAAATTATTTACAGGATTACTTCTTTAGGAACTAAACTTTTAGAATCTAAAACAGCTAATTCAGAAAAGCCAACAGGAAAGAACCTCACATTTTTCATCTGCTTCTGTCTTTTGGAAGGTAAAATTAGATAACAAAATAATCTATTTCTTATGTTAACATCTCTGCAATGAAATCAAAGGTAACAGGAAAGAAATAAGAAACATTCTTGTCAATGCAATATGTCTAATTTAGCTGATTCTAGAAAAAAATAGTATCTTTTGTACACTCTTGAAAACTATTTTGAATCTAAACAATTCTTAAGAATGAAATATTCTTTCAAGCACAACAAACAGCCCAACAAATAAAGGAGGAGATGGCTGATCTTCTTGAGGGTAAAAATAGAGAGATGAGAGAAGACATATTGCTTGCAATTCAAGGGCTGGCTGCACATATTGAACGCTTAGATGACCGTGTGGATGAGGTTGTGGAAAACAGTGAAAAATTAGAAAGTAGAATTGCTAAAGCTGAAAATAAAATTAATAGAACTGAGGATGAGGTGATTATCTCACAATATAGAGACATGGAATTTGCTCTGAGAATAAGGGGATTGAAAGAAAACCCACGAGAGGATTTGCAAGAAGAGGTGATTAAAGCTATAGCTCCCATTTTGGGATGGGATCCTAAGGAGTTATCAAAGGAGGCGGATAAAATTTTCAGGGTTAACTCTTGGATTGCGAAGCAGAAAAATTTACCTAGAGATGTGGTGATTTATTTTTCTAAGAGGTCACTCCGAAATGCAACCATTCAGGCCTTTTATCAGCAGAGATTTCAAATTGCAGGTCAAGATATTATAATTTTGAAAGAAATACCTCCCAAAATTTTGAGAAAAAGGAAGGATTTTGGTTTTTTGTCTGATGAGCTTAAAAATTGACAGATTCAGTTCAGATGGGAGATACCTATTGGAATAGTGGTAAACTATGCAGGGACGCGATACTGACTTAATACGATTGCAAAGGCAAAAGATTTTTATACTTATGTCCTGAAAGCAGGATCACCACCATCTCCACAATTTAAGAGAACAGAAGAAAGTTTGGAAGATAAACAACAAGTTGAAGGTGCAACATCACAGTTTGTTGGAGAGGTACAGCTGGCTGAATCTACTGAACAGATTTTGGTGTTAAAGGGTGATCCAAAAGAACAGAGAATGATGTGTGCTGCACATAAACGTAAAGAAAAGGAGCAATTGAAACAGAAGACAGATTCTGGGCCTATGATACAAGGCCCTGCTACTACGGAGCCGGTGGGAGGGGCGTGACCGAAGAGACCAACTGCGGATCTTCAGGTGGTGTTCCATAGGCTTCAGGTTGCTAAGAATGGCGATAAAGCTCCTGACATGGAATGTTAATGGCCTGAACTCACCACAAAAAAGAAAGTATTTCACTACTTGAAGCAACATAAAAATGATATTGTTTGTCTACAAGAAACTCATATTTGTGCAAAAGATCAAAAGTATTTGATTAATTCCCAGTTGGGATTACATTTTACAGCATCTGCCCCAGATAAAAAGAGTGGGGTGGTTATCTTTCTAAGAAGAGACTTATCGGCTAGATTAATTGGGTCTGATCTACAGGGAAGATATGTTATTATTGAATTAGTGTTACAAGGCAAGAAAATTCTTATTATTGGATTATATGCTCCTAATCAACAGCAAGGAAAGTTTTATAAGTTTTTACATGACAAATTAACTCAATTGGATTACAAATCTGTTATTCTGATGGGTGATTGGAACGGTGTTTTGGATTCATGCAAGGACAAGAAGGGATTTTTTAAAAATTCTCCTAACCATTCTAGATTGCCTAAAGCTTTTTTTGATTTGAAAGATGACTTGGAATTAAGAGATATTTGGCGGGAGCGGAATTTGGAGGACAGAGATTTTACTTTTTTCTCAGACAGGCATCAATCATTTTCTAGAATTGATTTTTTTTTAATTACTGGTGATCTTATTTCCAGGGTTAAGAATGTCAAGATTTTTCCTAGGACATTGTCGGATCATAGGCCTGTATGGATTGAGTTGTTTAGGGAAGACGGGATCAGAAGATCTTGGAGACTGAATGAAAACTTATTTAGATATGATGTGCTCTCAGAGAAATATGGAGATTATTTTAAAGAATTTTTGTTTTGAATATGCATAAAGGTACACCGATTGAAATGGTTTGGGATGCTAGTAAAGCTTATATGAGGGGGGGTTGATTCATATGAATAACGGTCATAGGTGTAAGCAGATGCAAAAACGTAAAGAATTGGAAGAAGAGATTAAATTGAAGGAGAAAGCTTTTATTTTGAATCCATCAGACAAGAGACTAAGGATCTCAATAAATTTGTTGAAAGAGCAATTTAATATGTTAATGGCGGATCAGGTTGCAACTAACTTGCGATATGCGAAACATAATACTTTTCATAATGCAAATAAGCCTGGTAGGTGGCTAGCTTATCAATTAAGGAAAAAACAGAAGTTACGTACCATAGAGAAAATAGAATACAAGGGTAAAGAAATATATCAACAAAATTTGATTAAAAAGGGTTTTTTAGATTTTTATGCAAAATTATATGCTAGCGAGAATATACAAGCTTTAGATATAGATAAGTACTTACAGGAAGCGCATATTCCTATGCTTTCACATGAACAACGGGAAGGGATGAATCGTTTAATTACTTCTGAGGAAATTATTTCAGCAATTAAACAGTTAAAAGTGGGTAAGGCTCCTGGTACAGATGGATTATCAGCAATTTATTATAAAATTTTACTTGCAGAGATGGTAGAACCTTTAAAGGAATTATTTAATAATATCCAGGCTGGAGGGGAAGTGCCTCCGTCCTGGAGAAGCGCTTTTATATTGCTGATTCCAAAGGAGGATCAAGACCTTACCCAGCCTAAGAATTACAGACCTATATCGCTTTTAAACACAGATTATAAGATTTTTGCAAAAATATTGGCAAACACATTAATGCATGTTTTGAAACAAATGGTTCATAGTGATCAGTCTGGATTTATAACTGGAAGACATATGAAATATAATGTAAGACAAATTGTAAATTTAATAGAATATTTGGATAAGAACAACCAAGTCTCTGCGGCATTGATATTCTTAGATGCTGAAAAAGCGTTTGATCAGTTGAATTGGCAATTTTTATTGAAAGTTGTGGATAAGATGAATTTTGGGGATAAATTTCTGCAATCTATTAAGGCTATATATCAACAACAATCGGCGCAGATTATAATTAATGGGGGACTAACAGATGCATTTAAAATTGAAAAAGGTACAAGACAGGAATGTCCCCTGTCACCATTGTTGTTTGTTTTAACATTGGAGATTTTATTGATTAAAATTCGTGAATCAACTAAAATAAAGGGAATAAAATAAAGCAGAATGATTATAGGCTAAGGGCATTTGCAGATGACTTGGTTGTTACATTATCTCAACCGATTCAATTGGTTATAGACTTGATGGAAATTATAATTCAATATGGGAAAGTCTCTGGTTTTAAGGTAAATAATAATAAAACTAAGATATTATCTAAAAATATGACCACGAATGAAAAGGAAATGTTAGTAAAATTGACAGGTTATGAAATAGTGAAAAAGGTTAAATATTTGGGAGTATATATCACAGCTTCTAATGTGAAATTATATAAGAATAATTATGAGATGTTATGGTCAAAAGTACAAAAGGATATAAACAATTGGAAAAAATTACAATTATCTTTGTTGGGGAAAATTGCAGCTGTTAAAATGAATGTTTTACCAAAGTTTCTCTTTTTGTTTCAAATGATACCTATTTTGAAAAAAGATGCTAATTTGGATGAGTGGCAGAAGGGTATTAATAAATTTATCTGGGCGGGGGAAAAACCAAGAGTTAAAGTTAAGATTTTACAAGATGTACGGGAAAGAGGAGGACTTAAGGTGCCTAATTTGAAATTATATTATGATGCGGTGGTTTTAACATTGGTTAGTGATTGGCTTAAATTAACAAATAAAAGAATACTTTATCTTGAGGGATGGGACTTATTATATGCGTGGCATGCATATTTAATATATAACAAAAAAGTTGACAAGGTATTTAAATCCCATATTTTAAGAAGTGCTTTATTGCGTGTCTGGAAAAAGTATTATTATAAGTTGAATTACAAAATACCAATTTGGGGGATTCCTGGACACGCGATAGAGAGTGTATCTATGGGTGTGAATTTGGATAGGATTTTTTATAAGGAATTACTTAGATTGGTAGGGAATGATTGGCAATTAAAATCGTTAGTTGAGTTAAAGCAAGAAAATATTGTGCAGTCTTGGTTTCAGTATACTCAATTGCTAGCTAGGTGGAAGTTAGATCAAAAGGTTGGTATTACATTAATGGATGAAAATTTGGTAAAACAGATCAAAGATCAAAATCAAGCGCATATAAAGAGAATTTATAATGCTTTAATAGAATTGGATTCCGAAATGGAATTAGTTAAAGATTGTATGGTAAAGTGGGCTCAAAATATTCAAGAACCGATCCCATTGGATATATGGGAGGTAATTTGGGTTAGAAATGTAAAATTTACCCAGGCCCAAAATTTAAGAGAAAATTTTTATAAAATGTTTTATAGATGGCATCTGGATCCTAAAAAGCTGTCTTGTATGTATCCCAACTTACAGCTCAAATGTTGGAGATGTGGTAGTTTGGATGCTACTTCTTTTCATATTTGGTGGACTTGTAGAAATATAAAAGCTCTTTGGATTAAAATTTGGTGGAATATTCAAAAGATTTTTAACAGAAAGATAAAGTTTACCCCACAATTATTTTTATTGGGTGTTGTTGTGATTCAGGGTCAGCCTGTGGGTTCGGCAGTTGGGTCAGACGATTCAGAGGAGGAAGAGGGGGGTGTTGGAGAGCTTGCTGAGGATAGCCTTGAGGCTCCGCAGAGCCCTCAGCCAGGCCCCTCCCATCTGGTTATGAGGCAGACCCAGCTGTTTGAGCCTGACAGCGTGGATGAAGATGACCCACAGCTGGCCCTGTTCAAGGACGCCCGACAGCAGGCAGTCAATCAGGAGTAAACAGAGGAAGGCAATGGGGCACCTCGGAAGGAGGCAGAGAGAAGCCACGCCCTGAACTGTATAAAAGGGGGATGTGTGGGAGGGCTGGTTTGCTGAAGGCAACCGTTTGAATAGCTCCTGTTTCATGGTTCGTGTTTGCTCTGTTTGCTCTGTTTTATGTTAATAAATTTGGCAGGCTTAGTTCCAGCCTCTTGCCGTTTTGTAAAGGGGTTGTCCCTGCCTTTTCTGCAGGACCGGTAGTAGGCTGGTACAGAACAGTTTGCCTTCAGCCTCCCACCCCTTATTATTTTTATTATGGAGCAGCTACGTGCTGAGAATGCCCAGCTCACCCAGCAACTCGCTTTGTTGGCAGCTCAGGTGGCTCAATTGCAAGCTCAGGTCCATGCTGTACCCCCACCATCACCCCCACCCAGGAGAAAATGCCAAGTTGCAATGCTGGATAAATTTACTGGCAATCCAGAACTGTTTCCTGCTTTCCTGGGACAATGCCAGCTCTTTATCAGTGTGAGAGCAGCTGATTTCCCCACTGACCGAGATAAGGTGGGGTTTGTGTTAAGCCTTCTTTCGGGTGATGCAGCTCGTTAGGGCACGCCTCTGCTGGCTCACCCTAGTCCATTGTTGGACAACTTTGTGGGGTTTTGTGATCATATGCGTCTGATGTATGAGGACCCTATAAAGATGCAGAACACTACTCGATGCTTGAAAGCTCTGAGGCAGGGTCAACAGGGCTAGTACAGAACAGGTGTTATCACAGATTTTGATACTAAAGAAATTAATTTGATGTTGAACTTGATAACAGCTTCAAGGTTATTGGTAGGGCAATATTGGAAGGATTGCTTGCCTACTATAGAAGAATGGACGGTTAAAGTGTCAAATTTAGCAGAAATGGCTAAGATTTCTGCTTATTTGAAGGATCATTCACAAGAAAGATACATTTCGTTTTGGAGAAGATGGATAGATTATATTCAGAATAAATATGGGACTAAAAAGTTCCATTTAGCTTATGAGTAAATTTTAGATTGTTATAGTTTATTATACCCCTTCATGGATTACTGCCTTGTCGTGGCGAAGGGGCTTGCGTAATTCAATGAAGCTATGAGCTATGCCGTGCAGGGCCACCCAAGACGGAAAGGTCATAGCAGAGAGTTCTGACAAAACGTGATCCACTGGAGAAGGAAATGGCAAACCACTCCAGTATCTTTGCCATGAAAACCCTATGGACAGTACCAAAAGGCAAAACGATATGACGCTGGAAGATGAGCCCCTCAGGTCGGAAGGCGTCCAATATGCTACTGGGGAAGAGCAGAGGGCTAGTACTAGTAGCGCCAGAAAGAATGAAGCGACTGGGCCAAAGCCGAAAGGACGCTCAGCTGTGGATATGTCTGGTGGTGAAAGGAAAGTCCGATGCTGTAAAGATTCTTTCTCCATAGGAACCTGGAATGTAAGATCCATGAATCAAGGAAAGCTGGACGTAGTCAAACAAGAGATGACAAGACTAAACATCGACATCTTAGGTATCAGCGAACTAAAATGGACAGGAATGGGTGAATTTAATTCAGATGACCATCAGGTATACTACTGCGGGCAAGAATCCCTCAGAAGAAATGGAGTAGCCTTCATAGTCAATAAAAAAGTAGGAAAAGCAATACTGGGATACAACCCTCAAAATGACAGAATGATCTCAGTTCAAATCCAAGGCAAACCATTCAATATCACAGTAGTCCAAGTCTATGCCCCAACCACCAGTGCTGAAGAGGATGAAATTGACCGGTTCTATGAAGCCCTACAGCACCTTATAGAACTAACACCCAAAAATGATGTCCTTATCATCATGGGGGATTGGAATGCTAAAGTAGGAAGCCAAAAGATAACTGGAATAACAGGCAAGTTTGGCCTTGGAGTACAAAATGAAGCAGGGAACAGGCTGATAGAATTTTGTCAAGAGAATACGATGGTCATAGCAAACATTCTTTTCCAACAACCCAAGAGACAGCTCTACACATGGACATCACCAGATGGTCAACACAGAAATCAGATTGACTATGTGCTCTGCAGCCAAAGATGGAGAAGCTCTATACAGTCAGTAAAAACAAGACCAGGAGCTGACTGTGGCTCAGACCATGAGCTTCTTGTTGCAAAGTTTAGGCTTAAATTAAAGAAAGTAGGGAAAAGCGCTAGGCCAGTCAGGTATGAATTAAATCATATCCCTGTTCAATATACAGTAGAGGTGACAAATAGATTTAAGGAATTAGATCTGATAGACAGAGTGCCTGAAGAACTATGGACAGAGGTTCGCAACATTGTACAACAGGTAGCAACCAAAACCATCCCAAAGAAAAAGAAATGCAAGAAAGCAAAATGGCTGTCTGAGGAAGCTTTGCAAATAGCTGAGGAAAGGAGGGAAGCAAAAGGCAAGTGAGAAAAAGAAAGATATGTCCAATTAAATGCAGAATTCCAAAGAATAGCTAGAAGAGATAAGAATGCCTTCTTAAATGAACAATGCAAAGAAATAGAAGAAAACAATAGAATAGGGAGGACCAGAGATCTTTTCAAGAAAATTGGAGAGATGAAGGGAACGTTTCATGCAAAAATGGGCATGATAAAGGACCAAAATGGCAGGGACCTAACAGAGGCAGAAGAGATTAAGAAGAGGTGGCAAAATTACAAAGAAGAACTATACAAGAATGAGCTTAATGTCCCTGATAATCACAATGAGTTGGTCACTGACCTCGAGCCAGACATCCTAGAATGTGAAGTGAAGTGGGCCTTAGAAAAGCTGAGCAACAACAAAGCTAGTGGAGGTGACAGTATTCCAGCTGAGCTATTCAAAATCTTAAAAGACGATGCAGTAAAAGTGCTACACTCAATTTGCCAGCAAATTTGGAAAACTCAACAGTGGCCACAGGATTGGAAAAGATCAGTTTACATTCCAATTCCAAAGAAAGGCAGTGCCAAAGAATGTTCAAACTATCGCACCATTGCACTCATTTCTCATGCTAGTAAAGTTATGCTTAAAATCCTACAAGCTAGACTCCAGCAGTATGTGGATCAAGAACTACCAGAAGTACAGGCAGGATTTCGAAGAGGCAGAGGAACTAGAGATCAAATTGCTAACATACGCTGGATCATGGAGAAAGCTAGAGAGTTCCAGAAAAACATCTACTTCTGCTTCATTGACTATGCTAAAGCCTTTGATTGTGTGGATCACAACAAACTGTGGCAAGTTCTTAAAGAGATGGGAGTACCAGACCATCTTATTTGTCTCTTGAGAAACCTATATGCAGGCCAAGAAGCAACAGTGAGAACTGGACACGGAACCACTGATTGGTTCCAAATTGGGAAAGGAGTCCGGCAAGGCTGTATACTGTCGCCTTGCCTATTTAACTTATATGCAGAGCACATAATGAGAAAGGCAGGGCTAGATGAATCAAAAGTTGGAATTAAGATTGCCGGAAGAAACATCAACAACCTAAGATATGCAGATGATACCACTCTAATGGCAGAAAGTGAAGAAGAACTAAAGAGCCTCTTGTTGCGAGTGAAGAAGGAGAGTGCAAAACTTGGGTTGAAACTAAACATTAAGAAAACCAAGATCATGGCATCTGGCCCTCTCAATTCCTGGCAAATAGATGGGGAAGAAATGGAGGTAGTGACAGATTTTATTTTCCTGGGCTCCAAGATCACTGCAGATGGGGACTGTAGCCAAGAAATTAAAAGACGCTTGCTCCTGGGGAGGAAAGCCATGGCAAATCTAGACAGCACACTAAAAAGCAGAGACATCACCCTGTCAACAAAAGTGCGTATAGTCAAGGCTATGGTCTTCCCAGTTGCAATGTATGGCAGTGAAAGCTGGACCATAAGAAAGGCTGAGCGCCAAAGAATTGAAGCCTTTGAACTATGGTGCTGGAGAAGACTCCTGCGAGTCCCTTGGACTGCAAGGCGATCAAACCGGTCAGTCCTAGAGGAGATCAACCCTGACTGCTCTTTAGAAGGCCAGATCCTGAAGCTAAAACTCAAATACTTTGGCCACCTAATGAGAAGGAAGGACTCACTGGAGAAGAGCCTAATGCTGGGAAAGATTGAGGGCAATAGAAGAAGGGGACGACAGAGAATGAGGTGGCTGGATGGAGTCACTGAAGCAGTAGGCGTGAGCTTAAATGGACTCCAGAAGATGGTAGAGGACAGGAAGGCCTGGAGGAACATTGTCCATAGGGTCGCGATGGGTCGGACACGACTTTGCAACTAACAACAACAACAACAAGTTTATTATAATGGAAATTTTTCTTTTTTTATTATTAGCTTTAATCATATGGTATTATTATTGTATTAGTATAATTTGGATACTTTTAGTTTGCTTGTATTTATGTTATAGGGGAGTTAAAGCGCATTATGTATTTGGTTATTTATATAGTTGGTTAATGTTAGTTAGATTATGATTATTATATATCTGTAACCCTGTAATCAGCTTTGGGAAGTGGGGGAGGGGGAGGGGGGATTAAAGGTGGGTTGGGGAGGGGATAGTATTGTAATTTTTATAAAACTTTTCAATAAAAAAAAGAATGAAATATTCTTAATTTGGACTTTACTTTTACTGTTTGGACTGTTGTGTGTTTTGAAAAATAGATTATTTAGAATCTAGTTATGTTGCACTTCAGTCTTTAAATAATTAACCTAGTACATACATAACAATATATGATGTTTTCCCTGTTGAGCTTAACATCAATAACAACATTTATTAAAAAGGCTAAAATAATTTCTCGGGGTATTATCTGTATAGTAAAATTTTGGACAAGCAGTGATCATGTTACATATGTGCATAAGCGTAGTCAGTAGCATATGCCTTTTTAAAAATATCAAACATTCAAAGAAACAAAAATAAGTCCAAAATATCTGTATTACATCCAGAAATGCCAACTTTGCAACCAATATTTCTCATCCATAACTATGGCACCCTAAGGATACCTGCATACATGCAAATGTTTCTCTGGGATCAGTAACGCAACAGGGATTGCTTTTTCCTTCCAGTAACATATACCTAAAACCAGTTTATTGCATTTGGCAATTGTACTAAAAAAAAATCTCATTCATTTAATTTGAAATCAAGTGAAAAATTGATTTAAATTATTTTATTAAAACAAATTAATGGCAATTCTTTTATAAAAAGTTGCCTCAAACAAAATGACTTTGACATGCCTGCTCTAGATAGTTGAATGCTCCAAAATAAATTCTAGACCAGGCCTGTACATGCAGCCTACCAAGCACCCTTGGACAGAGCACAGACTTTTTTTTTAAAAAAGTAATAAAATCACCACCACTGCCCTGAAAGTCATGTTGCCTAGTGCCTCCATGGCTTACCATGACCACAAGCTCCAACACTGTAGATGCTCCTCTAGTCACCAAATCATTGATTAGCCCACCAGCATTCCTTTGCAGACCACAAAGATTTTTAATTTATCAGTGTGGGCCTTTCCTTTCTACAAGATAATAATAATAATAATAATAATAATAATAATAATAATAATAATAATAATAATAATAATAATAATAATAATAATAATAATAATAATAATAATAATAAGAAGAAGAAGAAGAAGAAGAAGAAGAAGAAGAAGAAGAAGAAGAAGAAGAAGAAGAAGAAGAAGAAGAAGAAGAAGAAGAAGAAGAAGAAGAAGTAGTTGTTGGAAGGGACCTTGGAAGTCATCTAGTCCAACCCCCTGCTCAGGCAGGAAACCCTATACCATTTCAGACAAATGGCTGGCCAGTCTCTTCTTAAAAACGTCCAGTGTTGGAGCATTCACCACTTCTGGAGGCAGGTTGTTCCACTGGTTAATTGTTCTAACTGTCAGGAAGTTTCTCCTTAGTTCTAGGTTGCTTCTCTCCTTGACTAGTTTCCATCCATTGCTTCTTGTCCTGCTTTCAGGTGCTTTGGAGAATAGCTTGACTCCCTCTTCTTTGTGGCAGCCCCTGAGATATTGGAACCCTGCTATCATGTCACCCCTCACCCTTCTCTTCATTAAGCTACACTTACCCAATTCCAGCAACCGTTCCCTATATGTTTTAGCCTCCAGTCCCCCAATCATCTTTGTTGCTCTTCTCTGTACTCTTTCTAGAGTCTCAACATCTTTTTTACATCGTGGTGACCAAAACTGGATGCAATATTCCAGGTGTGGCCTTACCAAGGCATTGTAAAGTGGTATTAGTACTTCACGTGATCTTGATTCTATACCTCTGTTAATGCAGCCTAGCACTGTGTTGGCTTTTTTGGCAGCTGCAGCACACTGCTGGCTCATATTGAAGTGATTGTCCACTAGGACTCCGAGATCTCTCTCACAGTTACTACTATTGAGCAAGGTACCACCTATACTATACCTGTGCATTTGATTTTTCCTGCCTAAATGTAGTGTGAGGTGATCTCACGATGGATCGTTAAAGGTGCTTCCAAGTAAAGGCATCACGCAGAGATGCAATCATATTAGCTTTATTCAATGATAGATCAAAGAGAAAGAAATACTTGGCATGAAAGCATTCATGCCTGCATGTGAGAGAGAAACAAAATAAGAGCAAGCTAGCATTACATAACTAAAACAGAAGAAGGACTAGGGGCTAGGAGTAGAGGTAGAAGCAGAGTTAGAACTAGAATGAGAACAAAGAGCAGCCCCTCGTGCAGAGGTATTTATGGGGGGGTCTTGGTCCCTCCCTGACCATAAAACTCTCTCACCAATGGGGCTGTCGGGTCTGAGACCCTTGGCTCATCAGTGGAAGCAAAGAAGCCTCTTTGCTCCCATCTGATGACCTTTTTAGGGAACTGCCATGGCTGGCACTAATCATCTAACAATTCCCCTTCTTGCCAGCCAATGACAGGGACCAGTGAATGTATGTGAGGGGCGAGCAGGTGTCATAGACATGCATAAAAACATTCAGAAGGCCAAACACAAACGCTTACACAGAAGGTTGTGCCGGTCAATGGGAACAGGTTTGGTAAACAGATCAGCTATCTGGTCAGCTGTATTACAGTGCTCAACATGTATAAAACCCTTTTTGGTAAGCTGCCTGACATTTTTATAGCGTATGTCTATATGGCGAGATCTAGATCCTACTGCATAAGCGCCCGAGATTGCAATTGCGGCAGTGTTGTCCTCTAGAATTTGGATGGGCAGAGGGGGAGATGCCCAGATGCTTGTTATCAGCTCATTGAACCAAGTCAAATCATTGGCCGTGTCTGACAGGCTGGCATATTCAGCCTCGGCCGTGGAGCAAGAAATAAATTTTTGCTGCCTAACATGCCAATGTATTGGGCAGCCATTTAGCAATATGAGGAAACCAGAAGTGCTCCGTCTACTTTTGGTGTCGCCAGCCCAGTCTGCGTCTGAGTAAGCGGAGAGCTGGGCCGTCTTCCCCTTCTCTGGTTCTAGCATAAGGAGGGCATCAGCTGTGCCCTTAAGGTATCTGAGCACCCTTTTAACAGCAGTCCAGTGGAATTCCTTTGGGTGTTCCACGTGCCTGGACAATAGATTCACAGCTAAAGCTATGTCAGGTCTGCTCCAATTGCTGATGTATAGCAAGGAGCCAATCACAGATCTGTAAAGCGTGTTATCTGTGAACTCAGGACCGTCCTTATGGGTGTGGTTGTAAAAGTCGGTTTGCATTGGGCTATGCGTAGGATTAGATTCTGTCATTTTGCATTTGGCCAGTAATTCCTCTATCTTTTCTTTTTGAGATAGAGCGAACCCCCCCTTAGTGGCCAAAATATGCACACCCAAGTACTTGTCAACCCTCCCCAAAGACTTCAGAGTGAACTTTTCTTCCAGGGCCTTGGCAAATTCATCACACCCTTCCTTGTCAGGCCCTACATATAATAGGTCGTCCACATAAACTAACACCCGTTCTGTGGTACCTTTGGAATTGCGTGTGAAGACACATTCATCTGCATGAGATGTGGTGAAACCAACTTGTTCTAAACTCTTTCTAAGACAGTCATACCATAATTTCCCTGACTGCTTGAGACCATATAACCCTTTGTGAAGCAACCATGTATTTCCCCCTTCTTGCTGGTAGCCAGGAGGAGCCCTCACGTAGATCTGCCGGTCCAAGTTGGCGTGGAGGTAAGCCGTCTGGATGTCGAATTGGAAGACTTCTTCTCCCAGAGCGGCTGCAGTCACGAGGGCGGCCTTGACGCTCTCTGCCCGGACGGTTGGAGAGTAAGTCTCCGAGTAGTCCTCCATGTAACGCTGAGCGAAGCCCTGGGCTACCAAACGGGCCTTATACAGGTAGAGGCCATTGGCAAGTGGTTTGGCTTTGTAAACCCACCTTGTGCCAATGACTTTTCTCTCCTTTGGTGGTTGCTGGGGGATGAAGACTTTGAGTTTCTTTAAGCTCTGCATCTCCTTCTCCATCGCGAGCTGCCATTTCTCCTGCTCTTCGATGGGCAGCTCCTGGATGTCAGAGAAGGATTTTGGGGTGACCACAACGCTGTTGACAGACGCGATGTGGCCAATGTCAATTCTCTTTGGCGGGACCCCTTTGTTGGACTGCTTTGACCTCCTTACCTTCTGCCACTCACCGCTCTTTTCTTCCGTGGGTCTCTGAGGCGTCGCTGGGGGTGAAGACGGCGTGTCTTCCTCCGTGGGACTGGACGCATCTTCGTCTTGTTCCTCACTTTCGTCGGTGGCAGGGTACATGGTCGCCTCTGGTGATGTCGTGGTCGGTGTGTCCTTGCTGGGTCGGTTGGCATATGGGCTCAGATCATTTGAGTGGATCTGAGTCCAATTGTAGTCCTCTTCGAAAGAGGCAGATTGGGAAGTCACGGGCCTGCCCCCTTCTCCCAGGAAACGATAGGCCTTGGAGCCAGGAGCATAGCCCAAGAACCTTAGTCTCTGGGAAACAGATCTCCCCTTCTTCCGCAGCTGCTTGGGGATGTGCACCCATGCGTAGGAACCAAAAACACGCAAATGTCCCAGTTTTGGTTTCCTACCGTGAACCAGGAAATATGGGGTCTGGTTCACAACACTGCTCCAGGTGAGGTTTAAGGTGTAATTGGCATAATGAATTGCCTCCCCCCAGTATGATTCTGCGACATTAGCGTCTGCAATCAGACTACGCATCATGGTTTGCAGGATTCCATTTCTTTTCTCAGCTACACCATTTTGCGAAGGGGTGAATGGTGCAGTAAGAAAATGGCGGATGCCCTTACGCCTTACCCAGTCCTGGAACTTCTGAGACATGAACTCAGCCCCACGATCGCTCTGCAATTGTGCGATCTTGGTCTTGTACTGGGTCTCTACGAAGTTGTACAGTGACTTTATGGCGTCAAAGGCTTCAGATTTTTCTGTGAGGGTATACACGTGGCCGTATCGTGAAAAATCATCTACGGCAGTGAGAAAATACTTTTTCTTTCCTAGGGATGGTGTGAAAGGCCCAACCAAATCAACATGTACTAGTTGGTACGGGTATTGAGTCTTACGTAATGACACCTTTGAGGTAGGAGCAGCCTTCCTCTTTGTTTTCTTGCAAATGGCACAGTCCAGAAACACGTCACAGTCCTTGAGCTGGACTCCCTCAGCAAATTCTCCCATCTTTTTAACTACAGGGAAGCCTGCATGACCTAGCCTTCTGTGCAAGAGATGGGCACACTTATCGTGAAGCCGCTTCCCCACTGACACCCTCTTGGCTCTAGTTGCTTTGAGTGGTGCTGTAGGTGCCTGCTGAGATTCAGGCTCCTTGCCCACACTGCCCTTGGAAAGCCTTGGGGCAGGCTGTGGTGGCTTGGGAGAAAAATATGGTAAGCCATTTATGATGGCTATATTTCCAATGACCTTCTGGTTCCGGGTGACATGACCTCCCCCCTTGCGAAATAAGACTTCCACTTTGTCATCGTCACATAATTTGGTAATGCTTAATAGGTTGTTGGCAATGGAGGGAGCATGTAAAACACCTTCAACTTTTCCAAGTCCAGGTACAGAAACAAACCCCTCCCCAACAACTGAAGCAGTATCACCATTTGCCACTTTGACAGATGAGTTAATTTTCTTTAACCTTTTAAAACCTTGACTCATATTAGTAATGTGAGAAGAAGCTCCAGAGTCCAGTAACCATAAGTCAGTGGAGCTATCAGCCTTTGTTGTGGGGGTGAGGGAACAAGTATGCAGAAAATTTCCTTTGCCCCTGCCACGCCCCCTTCCTTGCCCCTTGCTCCTTACTTGATTGGGAGCACGTTTAGGGGCTTGATGTTGATGGGGGCAGTCTTTCTTGAGGTGCTCCTCAGAGCCACAGATGAAACACTTAAGTAGAGCATTAATTTGCTCTGAGTTGTGGTGCCCCCTTCTGGCTTGCTGAGTGGTGACTCTGGCGTATTCTCCAGCATCCCGTCTCCTCCTATCCTCTTCGATGAGTCTCCCTGTGAGGTAGGACAGATTTATGTCTTCCTTCTTGACCGCTTCGAGTGAAACAATGAAATTGCTCCAACTCCTGTCTAGGGAAGCAAAAATGATCGCGACCATGTTCACATCAGTTACAGGAAAATCTCTGGACATCAATTCTGCCCTGAGTGCCTTTAATTTTGCAAGATGTTCAGGCATGCTGGCACCAAACCTCAGTTTGGTTGTATAAAGCTCAGTTGTATATCTGGTGATGGAACCAATGGTATCGCTGTTGAATAAATTGTATAATAGCTGCCAAACTTGAGCAGCTCTGAGTCCTGCTGGGATGCTGGAGAACAAGTTATTATCCAGCGAACTGAGCAGAGCAGAGTAAGCCTGCAAGTGTCGCCATTCTTCTTGACGTCCCCATGGGGGAGGGGGTGGTTTCTGAACCATTTGTAGAGTCCCATTCTTTAAGAGATATACCTGTATATCTTTACTCCAACTGTTATAATTCTCCCCTCCCAGTTGTAGCTTTTTAAAGTCGCTTGGAAGATTTGCCGCTGGAAAAAAATCCCTCTCAGATCCATTTTCAAAGATCTCTGAAATGTCCATCGACATAAAAGGGAAAGGGAAAGGGGTCCCTCTAGTGGTCGAGGAGGGAATTTTTTCTTGATTATTTAGTAACTCCAGATGGGCGTGCCCGGAAACCATGTGATCCGGGGGAGGGCGTTGTTCAGGATTTCTCCCTTCTTCCCATGAGGCATTGGGGGGGCGGAGCCCAGATTTGCCGGCTTGCAGCTGCTGCAATGATTCCTTTTGGGAATTGCAAGCACATGGTTGCCTGATTTGCTTTGCCATCGGTGGTCCTGAAGACCTGAAGAGAAGGTAGGAGGCCGCGGGGGTTGATCGTTGGGAGGCTCCAGGCTGGACCCCCCCCGGCAGTTGGGCCCTGGGGAGAGGATAGGAGGCCTGGGGGGGGCTGGGCACCCCCGATGCTGGGGCCGCTGTCTTGCTGGCCTCTAGGGCTGTGGTCAGGGCTTGCATGGCTGTCTGAAGTGCCGTTGTAACAGTTTTGGCTGGACAGACCTCATTGCCATCATAGGATTTTAGGCTTTGTGGTGGGGAGAACTCAGGAATTTGCATGCTACTTTGGCTGGATGCCAGGGATTGCATGCTATTTCTGCTGGATGCCAGGGATTGCATGCTATTTGGGCTGGATGCCAGGGATTGCTGGCTTTCCAGGCTTAAAAGAGGTTTGTCTTTGTTAGACCGTGTGGGCTTACTGGGGGCCGCCATCTTGTTTCCTGGGCCAGACCATGTGGGCGGAGCCATCTTGTTTCCGCTTGCCCCAGGAAGCTGTAGCTCACAGCTGGGCGGGGGGGTTCGCGCCAAAAGCCCTGGGGTCCCGGGGTCACTAAGGGTGGCGGGCGCCATATTTGGAGGCCTCGTGGTCGCTAGAGAAAGACTCACCACGTGTTCGGAGGCTTTCTGAGCTGTTTCCTGGGCTGCCTTCCCCCTCCCCTGCATTGCAAAGATCTCTTTAGGCAGCTCTTCACGTTCCTGTGCAGTCAGCTTACTCACGCGGCGTTTGGTTTCAGCCAGGTCCGTCTCTGCAGCATCTGAGCAGTCTTGGGCAGTCTGCAAGCCTTCTATGCTCTCCTCTGTGGCGTTCAGTTGCAAAGAGACATGTGAAGGGGTCCTAGACGCTCTGCTGGATCCTCTGACGGGATGAAGGTCATTTGTGCTCTCATCTGTAGCTGAGATTGCTTCAGGGACTGAAGGCTTGGATGTAGGCAGGGACGCCGTCTTTGATCGATGACTTCTGGTCACGATAGAAGAGGTCCTGCCGTCTGTTATAAATAGATTTGAGCTGGATCTTTCAGACATCTTGTTGGACTTGGAAGCGTTCCTTTAAACCATCCTCTGGCTACCAACTTGTGAGGTGATCTCACGATGGATCGTTAAAGGTGCTTCCAAGTAAAGGCATCACGCAGAGATGCAATCATATTAGCTTTATTCAATGATAGATCAAAGAGAAAGAAATACTTGGCATGAAAGCATTCATGCCTGCATGTGAGAGAGAAACAAAATAAGAGCAAGCTAGCATTACATAACTAAAACAGAAGAAGGACTAGGGGCTAGGAGTAGAGGTAGAAGCAGAGTTAGAACTAGAATGAGAACAAAGAGCAGCCCCTCGTGCAGAGGTATTTATGGGGGTTCTTGGTCCCTCCCTGACCATAAAACTCTCTCGCCAATGGGGCTGTCGGGTCTGAGATCCTTGGCTCATCAGTGGAAGCAAAGAAGCCTCTTTGCTCCCATCTGATGACCTTTTTAGGGAACTGCCATGGCTGGCACTAATCATCTAACATGTAGAACCTTACCTTTTTCACAATTGAATTTCATTTTGTTAGATAGTGCCCAGTGTTCGAGTCTGTCCAGATCCTCCTGTATCTTAAGCCTATCTTCTGGAGTATTGGCTATTCCTGCCAGCTTGGTGTTGTCTGCAAATTTGATGAGTTCCCCATATATTCCCTCATCCAAATCGTTGATGAAGATGTTGAAGAGCTGCACAGACCTCTTCTAGATTTTCCTCTTGCCTTTCCGAGTTAACTCCTTGGTCTGTCATTGAGCAAGAATTGACTTTGTAGGGAAGCATATTATCATTTGATGTATATTTAACATATGTTCTACCTTTATTTACCAATTATATAATATTTGTATGCAATCCACATGGCGAGGTTTGGGGAAACTTACAATAGAAAAAATATATTTTTAAAATCATAAGATTAAAACATCGCCTGGCCCGCACCGCCTCTGCTGCCTGCATTGCGCAGCCCCGCCATATAGAGTGGGCTCTGCTGCTCCCACAGTACCAGCTGCGCCGGCTCTGGCCCCAGGGAGGGGAGCCCGCCGCCAACACCCTTCGCACCTGTGACTGCAGCAGCACCCCCCCCACCCCACCGCCTCCTGCGCCCGCCAAGATGAGAGTTCTGGCACCTTTTTTTTAAGAAAAAAAGCACTGAATCCTTCCATTCCCCACTATTCAGTCAGAACGGAAGAAGCTTCTTGGATGAGAAGTGAAACATCTTCAAGGAAAAAACAAAGAAAGTCCAGCTGTCTTTTTTTTTTTATTGAAAAGTTTTAACATACAATTTTCCTTTAAAACCCCCCCTCCCCCTCCCTTCTCCCTCCCCCCCTACCTCTCCCCCCTCCCCCCCTCCCCCCCCGACTTCCCAGAGCTAAATACAAGGTATATAAAAAAAAACAATCATAAACAACCATATACTAACAACTATAAACTCTAAAATCCATCACTCTCTAGCTTATATAGGATAAAACAAACCTTAGTAATATTGAATATATATAAAAAAACTAAAAGAAAAAAAGAAAAAAAGAAAGAAGACTTATTCAAATGCTACATAAAACTTCTTAACCCTATACTTGTTCTGGATAAACTCAATCCATTTTCTCCATTCCATAATATAGCGTTCTTGCGAGTGATCTTTCAAATAGGCCGAAATCTTCGCCATTTCTGCCAGGTCGGAAACCTTTAAAGTCCACTCTTCTATGGTCGGCAGTTCCTCTTTCTTCCAATACTGACCTATCAAAAGTCTTGCTGCCGTAATAAAATTCAACATCAACTTAGTGTCCACAACTGTAGCATCTGTAATTATTCCCAACAAAAAAAGTTGCGGACAAAACTTTATCCTCTGTTTAAAAATCTTCTGCATGTTCCACCAAACTTTTATCCAAAAAGCCTTAACCTTTTTACAAGTCCACCATATGTGAAAATATGTTGCGTCTTCATCACCGCACCTCCAACATTTAGGCTGATAATTCGGATACATACTTGCAAGCTTTTTAGGATCTAGATGCCATCTATAAAACATTTTGTAAAAGTTCTCTCTTAGATTTTGAGCTTGTGTGAATTTTACGTTCCTCACCCAAATCTTTTCCCACGTGTCCATTGTGATAACTTCCTGGATGTTTTGGGCCCATTTTATCATACAATCCTTAACAAGTTCTGTTTCCGAATCAATCTCTATCAGCGCAAGATATATCCGTTTAATATGTGCGGGTCCCTGATTTCTAATTTGCTTTATCAAATTTTCATCAGTCATTGTAAAACCATTTTTCTGGTCTTCTTTCCACCTGGCCCGTAACTGAGTATATTGAAACCAGTTTTGAACAACCTTCTCTTCTCGCAAGAGGCTATATGATTTCAAACACCAGACATTTCTTTCCAAACTTAGGATCTCCTTGTACGTAGTCACATCATGTTTGAAACCAGCATGTATATTTTCTATTGCGTGTTTTGGAATTGCCCACAGTGGTATCTTGCAATCTAACTTATGTCTATACTTCTTCCAGACTCTCAGCAATGCCTGTCTTAAAATATGCACTCTAAACACATTGTCTACCTTCTTATCATACAACAAATATGCATGCCAGCCAAACAACAAGTCATGGCCCTCAAGATTTAATAATCTCTCTTGTGTCAAATTAATCCAATCACTTATTCCTACTAATGCAGCAGCTTCATAATATAATTTAAAATTGGGCATTTTAAGCCCACCTCTCTCACGAGTATCCTGCATAATCTTAAGTTTAACTCGTGGCTTTTTCCCTGCCCACACAAATTTATTGATACCTCGCTGCCATTCCTCCAAATTAGAATCTTTCTTAAGAATCGGTATCATTTGAAATAAAAATAAAAATTTAGGCAGGACATTCATTTTCACTGCTGCAATCCGTCCCAACAAAGACAATTGCAATTTTTCCCAACTCTCCAATTCTTTTTGAATTCTCCCCCATAGTTTTTCATAATTATTTTTATATAACTTTGTATTAGAGGGCGACAAAAGCACCCCCAAATATTTAACCCTTTTAACAATCTCAAATCCAGTTAGTCCTTCTAAGAGAGCCTTTTGCGAAACTGTCATATTTCTGGCCCAAAGTCCAGCTGTCTTTTGAAAAGCACCTTTAGGACTACCATGACCTGGATGAGTGAGAATCTCCATAGACAAACAGCTTCTGATCTACCATAAACCAACACAATCATTATCTCTGGTCCGTCCAGGATGAAATATCCTTGATTGATTCTTAATAATAAAACTTTTCCTTAAAATTTTAATCCCAACATTATCCCCTCAAATCATAAGTCTCTGTTGTAAATACCTCTGCAGCATTTGTTGTTCAAAGAATATTCCTACACATTGAAATGCAGCATCTCTTGACAATTGTTTTCTGATTGGATATAAGTCCATTCCCCAATCTTCATCATCTTGTTAAGAAAGTCCAGTCCATCATTCATCAATTCTGTCATGTTTAGAATTCATGCCCCTTTCAGCCTTCTCCAACAAGCCAGCAGTTCTCAAACCAGATTTCCTCTCCTTCAAATCTGCCAGCAAGAAATTAGATCGTAATCTATCCAACTGTAAGTCTGGTTTGGCTGTTATTATTTGTACAGTATCTGAGTGTAATCTTCTTCTTCTTCTTCTTCTTCTTCTTCTTCTTCTTCTTCTTCTTCTTCTTCTTCTTCTTCTTCTTCTTCTTCTTCTTCTTCTTCTTCTTCTTCTTCTTCTTCTTCTTCTTCTTCTTCTTCTTCTTCTTCTTCCAAGGGGACTCACTTTCACCACTACTGTTCAACATCGCATTAATTCCATTGACAATAATATTTTTTTTATTGAAAAGTTTTACAATACATTTTATCTTTAGCAAAACAAAACCCCTCCCAACCCCCTCCCCTCCCACCCCCTTCCCACTCCCCAACCCTCCCCAGCCCCTCCCTCCCTTTCCCCTCCCCCCCGACTTCCCAGAGCTGAGTACAGGGTATAAAAATACAGACAATCATAATCTACCTTATGCAAACAATCCTAAACTATTAAAACTATCGCACTTTAACTCATATAGATAAACTCCAAACGTATAAATATCACATCAATAATTATTCAAATGCTGAATAGTACTTTTTAGTCCCATATTTACTCCGTAGTATCTCTCTGTTGCAAATAGTCTTTCAGGTGCACTAAGGTCTTTACCATATCCTTGAAATTAAAAACTTTACAGTCCATTCTTCTATAATCAGTAGTTCTACCTTTTTACTAGAAATCTTACTGCCATAGTTAAATTCAACATCCACTTGATATCCACTGCAATAGTGTCAATAAAAATACCCAATAAAAACAATTACAGGCAAAACAATTTTATATCAATCATTAAAAACTATTCTTCTTTCCAGCTGGGCTTTAAATTTCCATACTACAACCAAGTTTATGCAATCTTTCCTTCTCCTAATATATTATACAGCTTCAAGTACCATACATTACTTTCCAAACTTAAATTTTTTTTTATATAGTCACATCATTCTTATATTTTCTATTACGTGTTTCATTATTGCCCATAAAAATATTACAAGTTAGCTTTCATCTATAATTTTTCCCAAACTTGCACCAGAGCATATCACAAAGTATATACCTTGAACACATTATCCACCTTCTTATCACACAATAAATATACATACCAACTAAATAGCAAATCATAACCTACAAAATTTCAGTAAGCACTACTACAATTCTTCCCAATTAAGTTTTCATAATTATCTTGAAATTAAAACAACATAAAATATTACAACACATAGTTATTTTATAAGGGTGAAAAATATATCCCCAAATATTTAGCCCTTCTAACAATTTCAATTCCCATAATTCTTATTACATTATTATCTCCTTCAGTTATGCAACTAAATCTTCAGGCTTGGCTCATTCGTCTAGAAGCAGCACGCCTCTTCCAATTTCTGGCCTCCTCCAGTGATAATGAAATTTGATCCACTCCTGTAACTTTCTCATCTATCTGCATTATTCCTTCAGCACCTTGTAGATTCTCTCTGTATCGTTGAGACTCTCTCTCACCTTTCTTCTTTGTAGATTCCAAAAGTGGTATGGGGGCTGCTTTTAAAACATTACTGTAAAAATCACGGGCCTGAATCACCGTAGTAAGTCGGTGCCTCGTACCTTCATAGGTCACCACCATACCCACTGGTATCTGCCATCTAAACTTGATATCACGTCGTCTCAATTCTTGTGTCAAAAAAGCAAATTCCTTCCTTTTTCTTAAAATTCTTGGAGGGATCTCTTTTAAAATCAAGACTTTTTGCTCAGCAATTACAAATTCAATGTTATAGGAGGCTTGAATAACTTCATTTCTAATCACTCTCTTTGTAAAATAAACCACCACATCTCTGGGTAATTTCCTTTGTCTTGCAATCCACGAATTAACACGGAAAATTTTATCTATATCTTCCATTATTTCATCTTCTGGTCGCCCCAGCACCCCTTCCAGAGCCTCAGAAACCATTTTCTTCAAATTTTCTTTAGGATTTTCTTTTAAGCCTCTAATCCTTAAAGCAAACTCCATCTGATAATACTGTACCGAGGTCAAATCACAATCAATTTTCTCTACCACATTTTCAGTTTCTGTCATTTTTGCTTCCAGTCTAATATCATTTTGACTGAGATCTTCCACTCTTTCATCCAAATTCTCAATACATATAGCCATGCCTTGAAATGCAGATAAGATGTCTGCTCTCATTTCTGTTAATTTCTCTGTAATCTTTTCATCCATAACCTTAGCTAGTTTTTCTGTTAACTTCTCCTCCAACTTTTTATCCATTATCTCAGCAAATTGTTGCAATTGCTTTTCCATAGTCTCTTGCAGCATATTCTGCAAATCTTTAACTGTAAGGGCTGATGCAAATACGGGTGCAGGGGGCAATAAAGCTTGCAACGAAGACTGCTGCACCAGAGCAGGAACTTTAGAAGATATAGCCGCCATTTTCACCCACTATTGTTTGCTACGCACTTCCACTTACAAGCTCAGCAAAGTCCATTGAGTTAAAGATCAAAAGACCATCTTCACCTAAATCTCCTGTATTGCTCTGCCTGCGTCCTCGTTCTCCAAAGTTCTTTCTTGCTAGCAGGGATGGTTGCAAACGCCCTGTTCTGCTCCAAAAAGCCCAGAGCAGAGGCGCCTCGCAGTCCGGAGCATGCCCAGGCTTCGGGGGGGCTCAATCCTTCAGCCGCCAAAACTTTAAGTTCTGGCGGCCCCGGAGAGCTCTACCCCTACCTGGGCGCTCGCCCCCTCCTCTTCTCCTGAGGAGGGGGCTTCCGAGCCGCCGAAACAGCTGATCGGTGCTGTTTTCAGCAGCTCTACGGAGCCGCGAGGCTGACAGCCGAAGAATGGCTGCCTCTGGTGACGCCTTGCCATCCGGAAGTCCCATTGACAATAATATTAAGAAACACAAAACTGGGATACCACATCTCAAGCCAGCATGGCAAGATAAACCATCTACTATACATGGATGACTTAAAACTGTATGCGGAAAGCCACACTGAAGTTGAATCAATACTCAACACAGTTCAACTGTTTAGCAGCGACATCAGAATGGACTTTGGACTTGGAAAATGTGCTATATTATTCATGCAACGAGGAAAAATGAGAAAAATAGAAGGAATAGAACTGGGAAACAGAAGTATTATGAAAGCACTAGCAAAGGATGACAGTTACAAATGCCTAGGCATATTGGAAGCAGATAACATCTTGAATGGAAAAGTCAAAGAGTCAACACAAAAGGAATACATCAGAAGAGTCCACAAAATACTAAAATCAAAGCTGAATGCTGGAAATATAATTAAAGCCATTAATACATAGGCAGTCCCAATGATACGCTACCCAGCTGGAATTATCAACTGGACATTGGCTGAATTGGAACACCTAGACTGGAAAACACGTAAACTTTTGAACATGCACCAAGCTCTACATCCACGAAGTGACATCGACAGATTGTACCTGCCAAGAAGAATAGGGGCAGAGGGCTACTGTAAATCCACCAAACTGTAGAAGAAGAAAAACAAAGTTTGAATGACTATGTGAATCAAAGTTCTGAAAAATTGCTGCAGTTTGTGAAAACAGAGAGCATTATCAAAATAACAGAAGCAAAGGCAGAATATAAGGAAAAACGCCGGATGATAGGTTAAATAGATGGAAAACCAAAGCTTTACATGGACAACTTTTGAAAAACATTGAAGGAAAATGTGTTAACAACTTGACATGGGCATGGCTTAAGATGGGAACCATCAAGAAAGAAACGGAAGGCTTAATACTGGCTGCTCAAGAACAAGCACTACAAACGAATGCCATGAAAGCGAAGATACAAAAATCTACTGACAATCCAAATTGCCGACTTTGCAACAACAAAGTTGAAACTGTTTCACATTTAATATGTGAGTGCAGCAAAATCACGCAAACTGATTACAAAGCTAGAAATGACCGAGTTGCTAAACTAATCTACTGGGCATTGTGTAAAAAATACGACTTGCCTGTGTCCAAAAAGTCGTGGGAACATAGGGTGGAAAAAGTTGTCAAGAATGAGAGGGTGAAGATCTTGTGGGACTTCTGAATACAGACAGATCGCCATTTGGAACACAACACGCCAGATATCACAGTTGTAGAGAACCGAAGTGTACAGCTGATTGATATCGCTGTACCAGGAGATGCCAGAGTCGAAGAAAAAGAACTGGAAAAAATTACGAAATAATAACCATCGAAACTGCACAATTATGGATGAAACGCGTAACAGCGATACCCATTGTCATCGGGACACTGGGAACAATGTCCAAAAACTTTGCAAAATACATCAAGAAATTGCAGCTTCCTGCAATAACTCCAGCAAAGCTACAAAAAACTGCGCTACTCGCAACATCTTACATTTTAAGGAGATTTTATTTATTTATTTATTTATTTATTATATTTTTATACCGCCCTTCTCCCGAAGGACTCAGGGCGGTGTACAGGGCAATAAATATACCTGGTTGATACCTAGGATGCTGGCAGCAGCCCATGTCAACCATTAGTGCCAGTCAATTTGAGTGTTCAGTTGACTGAGTTTCATGTTTTATGAATAAATGTTTTATAATAATAATAATAATAGAGTTGGAAGAGACCTTGGAGGTCTTCTAGTCCAACCCCCTGCTCAGGCAGGAACCCCTATACCAGGCATGTCAAACTGCCGGCCCACAGGCCGGATGCGTCACACTGAAACTGCGCCCACCCCATTGCTGGCAATGGGGAAAAAGTCATGATACGTCGCACGCCGTCACATTACATTGCAAGTTTGACATGCCTTCCCTATACCATTTCAGACAAATGGTTGTCCAGTCTCTTCTTAAAAACTTCCAGTGTTGGAGCATTCACAACTTTGGGTTGTGTTTAAAACCATTGTTATTTTATCACACTTTTTATCTAAGTTTTCAATTTGAAAAGTTGAGTTGAAAAGCATTTTTTTTCAAAGGCTTCCCAAAGGGTTTTAACATTAAGTTGATCAATTGTTTGTATTTTTAATGTAATGCAAAACACTCCTCTAGCTGAACTTTCACAACCAAACATAAACAGTTCCTCTCAAGGACAGGGGAACTAGATGTACCATGAAAGAATGACCACAGAAAAATCTGAGATATTTTGCACAATAAAAAGTGAATACCGGCATAGAAAAAAGGGGAAATTCCCATCAGAGGTTAAAAGAAGTAAGAGCAAAGCTTTTAAAAATTAATAGAATAGAAAATCCTTGTAATGAAAATCCAATGTAAATGTAAATCAAATCAGATCACTTTCACTACCCCAGGGATCGCTGTTGATTTCCATACGGCAAAAGCAAAAGTGACTCGCAACTCCAAACTAAAGTAATAAAAAGATGCTAAAAATTCACATTAAAATCCAGCAAGGGGGTTAGAATAAACCAGCATTCAACCAGTTAATTAACAGTTAACGATGAAAAACAAAATGAAAAAAGAAACTCCAAAACATGCAGTTAAAACCAAGTTGCACTTAAAAAACAGCTGAAAGGAAAAGATGGAGACCCAACCCTCTGTCTGCTCCTACCGATAATTGCAATTGTTGAGAGTCCTCTTCACGGGTAGGTACACAGTCATCTGAGGGTCATCTTAGGTCATTCCAAGTTGCTCCCATTCGAATCTGGGGAGTGTGCTACAAAGAACCAGCAAACCAAACCAGATTTTGGCGGCAAAATCAGCTGTTTGTCAGCAGGAGAAAAAGGTCATCCTGCTGCTCAGCATGACATTTTCAGAGGACATCTAGAGCAATGTTTCTCAACCTTAGCTACTTTAAGACTTGTGGACTTCAATACACAGAATTCCCCAGCCAGCATTTTGGGGAATTCTGGGAGTTGAATTCCACACATCTTAAAGTTGCTAAGGTTGAGAAACAGTGGTTTAGAAGTTGAGGGTGGTGGGGTGTTGCACAATACTATAATTCATAAGTGAAATGGATAGTATTATGTAGTGGGTTCTGGACCGCATGGAAGACAGCAGGCAGATAAGTACAGCAACAGCTCTTTATTGTGGGTAGGACTGTACTGAACAAAGGGGGTTACTGAACAAAGGGGGTGAATGATCTCTGGCGGGCTTGGGACAGGGGTTGCTCCTCTGTCCTAGTCCTATTAGACCTCTCAGCGGCTTTTGATACCATCGACCATGGTATCCTACTGCGGCGCCTCAGGGGGTTGGGAGTGGGTGGCACTGTTTTACAGTGGTTCTCCTCCTACCTCCTGGATCTTTCGCAGTCGGTGTTGGCAGGGGGGCAGAGGTCGGCCTCGAGGCCTCTCGTTTGTGGAGTCCCTCAGGGGTCGGTCCTCTTGCCCCTTCTGTTCAACATCTATATGAAGCCGCTGGGTGAGATCATTCGTGGTTTTGGGGTGGGGTATCATCAGTACGCTGATGATACCCAGCTTTTTATTTCCACCCCAGATCAACCCGGTGATGCCCTCGACGTGATGTCCCGTTGCCTGGAGGCGGTGAGGGTCTGGATCGGGAGGAACAGGCTTTGTCTAAATCCCGACAAGACCAAGTGGCTGTGCATACCGGCATCTCGGGTTGTCCACTCTATTCCATCTTTATCTATAGGGGGTGAGGTGTTACCCCCTGTAGATAGGGCTCGCAACTTGGGTGTCCTCCTTGACTCACAGCTCAGTTTAGAAGATCATATAGGAGCTGTGACCAGAGGGGCTTTTGCCCAGGTTCGCCTGGTGCGCCAGTTGCAGCCCTATTTGGACCGAGATGCCGTACGCACAGTCACTCATGCGCTCGTGACCTCTCGGATAGACTACTGCAATGCTTTCTACATGGGGCTGCCCATGAATACCACTCGGAGGCTCCAGCTGGTGAAGAATGCGGCCGCGCGAGTTGTGATGGGGGACTCCCGATACTCCCATGTAACACCTCTGCTCCACGAGCTGCATTGGCTTCCAGTTGTCTTCTGGGTGAGATTCAAGGTGCTGGTGATGACCTATAAAGTCCTAAATGGCATGGGCCCAGATTATTTACGAGAGTACCTTTTGCCGGCGTTAACTTCCCATCGTCCTGTGCGCTCCCACAGAGAGGGCCTCCTCAGGGTGCCGTCGGTCAGGGAATGTTGACTGGCAGCCCCCAGGGGGAGAGCATTCTCTGTGGGCGCGCCTGCCCTCTGGAATCAGCTCCCTGTTGAGCTCCGGATGGCTCCCGACCTTCGCTCTTTTCGCCTGAAGACTTGGCTATTTGAACTTGCCAGCCTGGACTGAGGGACTGGGATTTTAGATTTTAAATTTTAAATTTTAGAACGTGTTTTATTGTTTAGGGCTACTTGGTTTAATTTATTTTAATTTTTGTATATTATGTGTTGTATATAGTGTTTTAATTGCCCTGTACACTGCCCCAAGTCCTTCGGGAGAGAGGCGGTATATAAATCCAAATAATAAATAAATAAATAAATAAATATACCTTGCCAGGTACGCTCCCGGCCAATCCCTTCATCTGAATCTCCCGCCGAAAGCTAACCAGCCAATTGGTACAGCGCCACCTGGTGTTATTTGCTGAGCTGCTGCTTAAACCCCATACATAACACCCCTTCCCCCTTAAAGAACAAACAATATACAAACATCATGCACCAAAATTTCCAGAAGTTACAATGGTTAATGGCAAACCACGACTTGACTCTAGGCCCTGTCCCCCCCCCAACATTTTACATAGTCTGCGCGATAGGCAGGTGGCCTGTGAGCCCTGAATGACCGTCTCAGCGTTTGCCATTCGTCCAGGACAGCAGAGTCAGTGGTTGAGTCCTGGCTTAGTGTTCCTGGTTGACCCATTCCAGGGTCAGCCCTAGCACACACGCTGTCATGCTGGTCCTGGGCCTATTGTTGTATGAACCTACTCTCCTCCAGTCCTGTTGTTGTCGGT
Source organism: Vipera berus (assembly GCF_964194415.1). Lineage (NCBI taxonomy): Eukaryota > Metazoa > Chordata > Lepidosauria > Squamata > Viperidae > Vipera > Vipera berus. Next base: position 1,733,491 of record NC_138210.1, on the reverse strand, counting down.
TGTTGGGGTTGATCGATCTGTGACCCTTCAGGAACCTGCTTCCTGATTTGGTCTATGTGTCGTCTGATCTGACAGTCCCCCTCCACCCCTACAACGTAAAACAAGGGCCCAGTTCTGTCAACCACCACCCCCGGAATCCATGCATGTCCTGGCCTGTAGTTCCTTGCCCAAACCAGGTCATTGGTGTGAAATTTTCTAGAGAGCTTGGGTTGCTCAGTCTCCGCAGCCACTCTGTCAGGGTGTAGCCTGTCCAATTTGGTGATGAGGCACCTGCCCCAACGAAGTTCCGCTGGACTCTTCCCTGTGGCTGTGCAAGGTGTGGTGTGTTGTGCTAACAGGAATTGTGCCAACCTTTGATGCCAGTTGCCACTGATGATGCGCCTCAATGAGTCCTTGGTTGTTCGTACCATGCATTCTGCTAATCCGTTGGTCGATGGGTGGAAGGGCACAGCTGTGACATGCCTAATCAAGTTGGCCTTGGTGAATGCCTGGAATTCAGCAGAGGTGAATTGAGGCCCATTGTCTGAACCAATATGTCAGGGAGGCCATGTGTGGCAAAGAGCCCCCTGAGCACTTGGATAGTTTTGGCCGAGGTCATGCTATTGACTGGTATCACCTCTAGCCATTTTGAATGGCTGTCTACCACCACTAGGAACAGCTGTCCTTGGAAAGGACCAGCGTAATCAATGTGGACTCTGGACCATGGGGTGTGCGTGGCCTCCCATTTGTGTACAGGTGCATGGGGCATCTCCAGTCTGGACCTTTGGCAGTCATAGCAACTATTAACCTGCTCCTCTATGGCCTTATTCAGACCTGGCCACCACAGGTAGCTTCTAGCTAATGCTTTCATCCGGACTATTCCCAGGTGTCCTTCATGTAGTGACTTAATGACTTTGTTCCTCAGTGTCTTGGGAATAATGACCCTACTCCCCCACAAAAGGCATCTCTTGTGGGCAGATAACTCATGCCTCCTATTGAAGTAGGCCTGGAATTCCGGGCCTGGACTCTTTTCTTGCCACCCCGTGACTACCCAAGACTGAACTCTGGTTAGGATTCTGTCTGTAGTTGTTTCAGCGGCTATGTCTTTTGCCTGTAAGGGACACTCGGGTAAATCCTGGATGGTCAGTATTTGGGCTGCAGGAGCCGGATCAGGTTCTGAATTTGCTAGGGGCAACCTACTTAACCCGTCTGCATGGCCCATATCTTTACCTGGTTTGTGAACCAGTTTGTAAGTGTATGCAGATATGAATATGGACCACCTGAGCATCCTCGGTGACAGAATTTGAGGGGTTTGTTTGTCTGTTGTGAACAACCCCAATAATGGTTTATGATCCGTGAATATGGTGAAATCCCTGCCATAAAGGTAGTCATGGAATTTTTTGACCCCGGCCACTATAGCCAGGGCTTCCTTGTTAATCTGGGCGTAATTCCTTTCTGCCCCTGACAATGTACGGGAGTAGTACACCTGTCTCCCGTTCTCTTCTAGGTGGCTCAATACTGTGCCCACTCCATAGGGAGATGCATTGCAAGCGATGCAAATGGGCTTTGACTCTATGAAATGGGAGACAGTGGAATTACTAGACAGTAATTCCTTTAGGTTTTTAAAACTCTTTTTTTATTGAAAAGTTTTATTGAAGTTACAATATTATCCCCTCCCCAACCCACCTCAGAGCCCCTCCCCCTCCCCCACTTCCCAAAGCTGAATACAGGGTTACAAATACAAAATAATCATAATCTATCTTACATTAACCAACTATGTAAATAACCAAATACACAATGCACTTTAACCCATCTATAACATCATTACAAACAAACTACAAGTATCCAATTTATACTAATACAATAACAATACCATATGATATATACATTATTGTAACTAATAATAATATTAAAGAAGACTTAAATTATAGCAATCTTATTCATAAGCTAAATGGAACTTTTTGATCTCATACTTTTTCTGAATATAATCTATCCATCTTCTCCAAACCGAAATGTATCGTTCTTGTGAGTGATCCTTCAAGTAAGCCGAGATCTTAGCCATTTCTGCTAAGTTGGACACCTTAAGCGTCCATTCTTCTATAGTCGGCAGGCTGTCCTTCTTCCAATATTGCCCTACCAATAACCTCGCTGCTGTTATGAGGTTCAACATCAAATTAATTTCTTTAATGTCACCATCTGTAATAACACCCAGTAAAAATAATTGTGGGGTAAACTTTATCTTTCTCTTAAAAATCTTTTGCATGTTCCACCAAATTTTGATCCAAAAAGCTTTAATGTTTCTACAAGTCCACCAAATATGAAAGTAGGTAGCATCCAAACTACATCTCCAACATTTGGGCTGTAAATTAGGATACATGCAAGACAGCTTCTTAGGGTCCAAATGCCATCTATAGAACATTTTATAGAAGTTTTCTCTTAAATTTTGGGCTTGAGTAAATTTCACATTTCTAACCCAAATTACCTCCCACACATCCAATGGTATCGGCTCTTGAATACTTTGAGCCCATTTCACCATGCAATCTTTGACCAATTCCGTTTCCGAATCTAATTCTATTAAGGCATTATAAATTCTCTTTATATGCGCTCGTGTTTGATCCTTAATCTGTTTTACCAAATTTTCATCCATCAGCATCAAACCAACCTTCTGGTCTAATTTCCACCTGGCTTGCAATTGAGTGTACTGAAACCAGGATTGTACAATATTTTCTTGTTGAAGCTCAGCTAGCGACCTTAATTGCCAGTCGCTCCCTTCCAATCTAAGTAGTTGCTTGTAAGAAATCACATCCAAATTCACACCCATAGATATCCCCTCTATTGCGTGTCCAGTAATCCCCCAAATTGGTATTTTATAATTTAACTTGTAATAATACTTTTTCCAAACACGCAATATAGCACTTCTTAAAATGTGGGATTTAAAAGTCCTGTCAACTTTTTTATCATAAATCAAATATGCATGCCACCCATATAATAAGTCCCATCCCTCAAGATAAAGTATACTTTTATTAGTTAAATTAAGCCAATCACTAACCAATGTTAAGACCACTGCGTCATAATATAATTTCAAATTAGGCACCTTAAGTCCTCCTCTTTCCCGAGCGTCTTGCATAATCTTAAGTTTAACTCTCGGTTTTTTCCCCGCCCAGATAAATTTGTTAATACCCTTCTGCCACTCATCCAAATTGGCATCTGTTTTCAAAATAGGTATCATTTGAAACAGAAAGAGAAACTTTGGTAAAACATTCATCTTAACAGCTGCAATTTTTCCCAACAAAGATAATTGCAGTTTTTTCCAATTATCTAAATCTTTTTGTACTTTTAGCCATAACGTCTCATAGTTATTCTTGTATAATTTCAAATTAGAAGCTGTAATATATACCCCCAAATATTTAACCTTTTTCACAATTTCATAGCCCGTCAGTTTTACTAACATATCCTTCTCCTTCATCGTCATATTTTTAGATAATATTTTAGTCTTATTATTGTTCACTTTAAAGCCCAACACTTTCCCATATTGTTCTATAATTCCTATCAAATCTATAACCAATTGAGTTGGTTGAGATAAGGTAACAACCAAGTCGTCTGCAAACGCTCTTAATCTATAATCATTCTGTTTTATTTTTATTCCCTGAATTTTAGTTGATTCCCGAATTTTAATCAATAAAATCTCCAATGTTAAAACAAACAATAATGGTGACAGAGGACACCCTTGTCTTGTACCTTTTTCAATTTTAAATGCATCTGTTAATCCCCCATTAATTATAATTTGTGCTGATTGTTGTTGATATATAGCCTTGATAGATTGAAAAAATCATCCCCAAAATTCATCTTCTCTACAACTTTCAATAAAAATTGCCAATTCAGTTGATCGAAGGCTTTTTCAGCATCCAAAAATATCAATGCCGCGGAGACTCGGTTGTTCTTATCCAAATACTCAATTAGATTAACTAGTTGTCTTACATTGTATTTCATATATCTTCCAGTTATAAATCCAGACTGATCTGCATGAACCATCTGTTTCAAGACTGACATTAATCTGTTAGCTAATATTTTGGCAAAAATCTTGTAATCTGTGTTTAAGAGTGATATGGGTCTATAGTTTTTAGGCTGAGTAAGTGTTGTGATTCAGGGTCAGCCTGTGGGTTCGGCAGTTGGGTCGGATGACTCAGAGGAGGAGGAGGGGTGTGTTGAAGACCTTGCTGAGGGGGTTGAAGATCTTGCTGATGAGACGCAGGAGGCAGTCAATTAGGAGTAAACAGAGGAAGGCAATGGGGTTTCTCGGAAGGAGGCAGAGAGAAGCCACGCCCTGAACTCTATATAAGGGGAATGTGTGGGGAGGGCTGGTTTGCTGAAGGCAACCACTCGGATAGTTCGTGTTTCTTAAAGCTCCTGTTTCTTGGTTCGTGTCTTGTTTGTTTTTGTAGTAATAAATTTGGCAGGCGTAATTCCATCCTCTTGCCGTTTGTAAAGGGGTTGCCTTTTCTGCAGGGCCGGTAGCAGGCTGGTACAGAACAGTTTGCCTTCAGCCTCCCACCCCTTACTACTATTATGGAGCAGCTACGTGCTGAGAATGCCCAGCTCACCCAGCAACTCACTTTGCTGGCAGCTCAGGTGGCTCAACTGCAAGCTCAGGTTCATGCTGCACCCCCACCATCACCCCCACCCAGGAGAAAATGCCAAGTTGCGATGCCGGATAAATTTACAGGCACTCCAGAACTGTTTCCTGCTTTCCTGGGACAATGCCAGCTCTTTATCAGCGTGAGAGCAGCTGATTTCCCCACTGACCGGGATAAGGTAGGGTTTGTGTTAAGCCTTCTTTCGGGTGATGCAGCTCGTTGGGGCACGCCTCTGCTGGCTCAACCTAGCCCATTGTTGGACAACTTTGTGGGGTTTTGTGATCATATGCGTCTGATGTATGAGGACCCTATTAAGACGCAGACTGCTACTCGATGCCTGAAAGCTCTGAGGCAGGGTCAACGGGGCGTATATCAGGGATATATCAGCAATTTCCGGCTGCTTAGCCAGGATTCCGCCTGGAATGAGGCTGTGCTTGTGGATGCCTTCCAGGATGGATTGTCGGAGGAGATGTTGGATGAGCTGGCCCGTGTGGATATTCCCTCAGACCTGAATGGGCTGATCCATCTCTGCCTTCGGATCGATGCTCGGTTGCAGCAGCGAAGGAGTCGCCGTGCCACCCCACAGACCCCTGCAGCCCCTGTTGTGCATCAGCCCCCAGTTCAAAGGGAGGAGCCAATGGAGCTGGGTGCCGCCAGGTCTCGTCTATCGGTGACTGAAATGAACAGACGACGATCGGGGGGTTGTGTTTTTACTGTGGGGACCATGGGCATTTGCCTGCTTTTTGCCCAAAGAAGCGACAGCGGGCATCAGTGACTGAGTCTGCCCCGAGAAAGTCCCCTACTTTTCTGTTGGGAAACGCCCCGAGCCCGATCTAGACGGTGTGATAGATCGGGCGTCCCACAACAACACTGAGCGACGTCTTTCCGATGCTGCCTGTGGACCTCCACGGCATCTGATTTTGGAGGCACGTCTGATCCTTCCTGGCAAGCCAGAGGGGATTCCAGTCCATGCCTTAATTGACTCTGGGGCCACCACAAATTTTATGGACTCAGCATTTGTGGCCAAGTGGGCTGTTCCCCAGTGCCCGGTGGATCCGCCCATGTTAGTGGAGACTATCGATGGTCGAGTGCTCCTGTCTGGGCCAATCACGGCCGCCACGCAACCATTATGTATGGCCATCAGTTCCCATGTGGAGGCCATCCAGTTCTATATCACCTCAGATCTGCACTTCCCCGTGGTCTTGGGACTGGCGTGGCTCCGGGCGCATGACCCACAGATCTATTGGTCACAGAACTTGGTCACCTTCCCGAGCTTGCAGTGCGTGGACCACTCCCGCCATATCTGTGCCGGCCAGGTGGAGGGTTCCCCAGGGGTTTCCTTGCCTCCCGAACTGTCCGACTTTGCTGATGTGTTCAGCGAGACAGAGGCGGATCAATTACCCCCGCACAGGCCCTATGACTGCCCCATTGCTTAAGTCCCTGATGCGCCTCTCCCAGTGGGGCGTTTGTACTCCATGTCGGACCCCGAGTTGGCTGCATTGCGGGACTTTCTGGAGAAGAATTTGGCTCGCGGTTTCATCCGGCCCTCGTCCTCGCCAGTGTCTGCACCCGTGCTCTTCGTCAAAAAGAAGTCGGGCGAATTGCGGCTTTGCTGCGATTATAGGAAACTCAACGCCATCACGGTGCGCAATCGTTACCCGCTGCCCCTCATCCCCGAACTCTTGGACCGACTCCGGGAGGCTAAGATCTTCACGAAACTGGACCTGCGTGGAGCTTACAACCTCGTCAGGGTTCGGCCGGGTGATGAGTGGAAGACGGCGTTTGGTACTCGCTATGGACATTTTGAGTACACAGTGATGCCGTTTGGCCTGACCAAAGCCCCCGCTGTGTTTCAGCATTTCATGAATGACATTTTCCGGGATTTGTTGGATCAGTTTGTCGTGATCTACTTGGATGACATCCTGATCTACTCCCCGTCGCGTGAGGTGCACCATCAGCATCTCCATCAGGTCCTGCAGCGACTCCGAGAACATCGGCTGTTTGCCAAGTTGGAGAAGTGCCAGTTCTACCGGGTGACCATCGATTTCCTGGGTCACCGCATTTCTCCTGAGGGCATCGCCATGGAGCCGAGTAAGGTTGAGTCTTTGCAGAGTTGGCAACCCCCGCGTCGCGTGAAGGATGTTCAGCGATTTCTTAGGTTCGCCAACTATTACCGAACTTTCATCCCTGGGTTTGCTGCCTTGACAGCCCCCCTCACCCGGCTCCTGCAGAAGAAGACTCGGTTCCAGTGGAACGCTCCAGAACAACAGGCTTTCCAGACTTTGAAGGAAGCCTTCATGAAGGAGCCCATCTTGAAGCATCCTGATCTGCAACGGCCGTTTGTTGTGGAGGCGGACGCCTCCGACATTGCCATTGGGGTGGTGTTACTCCAGGCAACGACGCCCAGCGGTACCCTCTTCCCTTGCACGTACCATTCACGAAAACTGAACCCTTCGGAGCGCAATTATACAATCTGGGAGAAGGAGCTGCTGGCCATCAAAGCGGCGTTCGAGGCCTGGAGGCATCATCTGGAGGGAGCGCGGCATCAAATCGAGGTCCGGACGGACCATAAGAATTTGGAAAGCCTGCAGACCACTCGGAATGTGAACCAATGCCAGATCCGGTGGTCTCTTTTCTTTGCGAGGTTTGACTTCCGGGTTCATTACATACCTAGCGGGCAAAATCAAAGAGCGGATGCTCTGTCCAGGAAGCCCGAATATTCCCGAGTGGAAGACAAGCTTCTGCCCAGGACAGTGATCCCCGTCGAGTCTTTTGCTGCGGTGCAGGAGCCGAGTCCGACACGACGTCCAGTCCTATGTTACCTCCTGCATCCCATGCAGGCAGGCCAAGTCAGCGACAGGGGCCCCGCCTGGATTACTGCAGCCTTTGCCGACACCCAAAAGACCCTGGGGGGCTGTGTCCATGGACTTTCTGATGGATTTACCCCCATCCTCTGGTTTTACGACAGTGTATGTGGTGGTGGACATGCTGACCAAGATGGCGCACTTCATCCCCTGTCGCGGCTTACCGTCAGCCCGCGCCACTAGTCGTATGTTCATTCAGCAGTTGTTTCGGCTGCACGGCCTCCCTGATAGAGTCGTCTCTGATAGGGGGGCCCAGTTTACAGCCCGCTTCTGGTAGGAGTTGATGCATGCGTTGGATATCAAGATTTGCCTCTCGTCCACGCATCATCCTCAAACTGACGGGGGAACCGAGAAGGTCATCGGTATCCTGGAACAATATCTGCGCTGCTACGTCAATCTGCAGCAAAACAATTGGGTGGACTATCTGGCCATAGCTCAGTTTGCATTTAACAATTCGCAGCACACCTCCACACAGATGACACCGTTCTTGGCCAATGTGGGATATCACCCCCGGTTTTTCCCCCTTTCTTCCGTGGACTCACCGGAGCCGGCAGCGAACGACTTCATGGCAGAGTTACAGGCGATCCATCGATTGGTGCGACGTCAGTTAGAGAAGGCCAAGGCCGATTACAAAAGGTTTGCTGATCGGTCAAGACGGGATACGCCTCCACTATCGGTGGGAGATTGGGTCTGGTTGTCCACCAGGAACCTACCGTCAACACAGCCGGTGAGAAAGTTAGATCACCGATATTTAGGACCGTTCCCAGTCGAGGCTGTCATCAATCCGGTCGCCTATTGCTTAACTCTGCCACGTTCCCTGCGCGTGCACCCAGTCTTTCAACGGTCTCTGTTGGTCCCCGAGCAACCGGCCTGTCCACTCCGCCGAGCGGAACCTCCCCCATCAGGACCTCGTGATGGAGGCAGCACCCCCGAGTACGAGGTCGCCAGCATCAGGGATTCCCGTTGGCTGAAAGGTCGTTTCCAGTACCTGATTGAATGGAAAGGTTACGGACCAGAGGAATTCACCTGGGAAGACGCGACCGCCGTTCATGCCCCTGCGTTGGTGACCGCTTTTCATGAACAATTTCCATCCCGACCGCATCCGGATCGGCAGACCCGGGGGAAGGGCCCTGCGGTGCGGGATAGTGTTGTGATTCAGGGTCAGCCTGTGGGTTCGGCAGTTGGGTCGGATGACTCAGAGGAGGAGGAGGGGGGTGTTGAAGACCTTGCTGAGGGGTTTGAAGATTTTGCTGATGAGAGTCCTCAGCCAGGCCCCTCCCACTTGGTCACCACGGAGACCCAGCTGTGTGAGCCTGACAGCGTGGATGAAGATGACCCACAGCTGGCCCTGTTCAAGGACGCCCGACGCAGGAGGCAGTCAATTAGGAGTAAACAGAGGAAGGCAATGGGGCTTCTCGGAAGGAGGCAGAGAGAAGCCATGCCCTGAACTCTATATAAGGGGAATGTGTGGGGAGGGCTGGTTTGCTGAAGGCAACCGCTCGGATAGTTCATTTTTCTTAAAGCTCCTGTTTCTTGGTTCGTGTCTTGTTTGTTTTTGTAGTAATAAATTTGGCAGGCGTAATTCCATCCTCTTGCCGTTTGTAAAGGGGTTGCCTTTTCTGCAGGGCCGGTAGCAGGCTGGTACAGAACAGTAAGATCTTGTTCCTCCTTTGGGATCAATGATATAAAAGCCCTTCTCCAAGATGGAGGCACCTCTCCTCCAGCCTGGATATTGTTAAATAGCTCCTTTAAAGGTTCAACCATCTCTATAGATAAGGTTTTATAATAAATTGCTGTTAAGCCATCTGTTTGATTGCTGAGAAAATTTCTTCAGAAGTAATTAAACAACTCATCCCTGCTCTTTGCTCGTGTGAGAGCTCAGGAATATTCGCTTCTTATAAATATTTATCTATGTCTAAGATTTGTACATTCTCACTAGCATATAACTTTTGATAAACATCCAAAAAGCCCTTTTTGATCAAATTTCGTTGATACGTTTCTTTACCCTTATATTCTATTTTCTCTATTGTACGTAACCTCTGTTTTTTCCTTAGTTGATAGGCTAACCACCTCCCAGGCTTATGTGCGTTACAAAAAGTATTATGCTTCGCATATCTCAAATTAGTTGCAGCCTGATCCGCCATTAACATATTAAATTGTTCTTTCAACAAATTTATTGAGGTCCTTAATCTCTTATTCAATGGGTTCAAAATAAAAGCTTTCTCCTTCAAGTTAATCTCTTCCTCCAATTCTTTACGTTTTTGCCTCTGCTTACGCCTATAACCATTATTCACATGAATCATAATCCCCCTCATGTATGCTTTACTGGCATCCCAAACCATATTAATCGGTGTTCCTTTATGCATATTCAGAACAAAAAACTCTCTCAAATAATCTTTACATTTTTCTGAGAGTACATCATATCTAAATAAATTTTTGTTCAGTCTCCAGGATCTTCTTATTCCATCTTCACAAAATAATTCCATCCATACAGGACTATGGTCTGATAACGTTCTTGGAAAAATCTTAACATTCTTAACCCTGGAAATAAGATCACCAGTAACCAAAAAGAAATCAATTCTAGAAAATGACTGATGCCTATCTGAGAAAAAAGTAAAATCTCTATCCTCTGAGTTCCGCTCCCGCCAGATGTCTCTTAGTTCAAAGTCTTCTTTCAAGTCAAAAAAACTTTTAGGCAATCTAGAATAGATAGGAGAGTCTTTAGATGACCTCTTCTTATCCTTATTTGAGTCCAGAACACCATTCCAATCACCCATCAGAATAACTGATTTGTAGTCCAATTGAGTTAGCCTATCGTGTAAAAACTTATAGAATTTTCTTGCTGCTGGTTGGGAGCGTATAATCCAATAATGAGAATCTTCTTACCTTGTCAGATTCAATTAACGTAGCAGATAAGTCTCTTCTCAAATAGATAACCACTCCACTCTTTTTATCTTGAGCAGATGCTATAAAATGAAGTCCCAATTGGGAATTAATCAAGTATTTTTGATCTTTTACACAAATATGAGTTTCTTGCAGACAAACAATATCATTTTTATGTTGCTTCAGATAATGAAACACTTTCCTTCTTTTTTTGTGGTGAGTTCAAGCCATTAACATTCCATGTCAAAAGCTTTATCACCATCCTCAACGACCTGGAACCTCTGGAACGCCACCTTGAGGTCTGCAGTTGGTCTCTTCGGTCGTGCCCCTCCCACCGGTTCCGTACTACCAGGGCCTTGTATTATAAGCACAGAGTCCATCTTCTGTTTCTGTTGTCCCTTTTCTCTCCGCTTGTGTGCCGCACGTGTCATTCTCTGATCTTTTGGATCAGCCTTTAACATCAATCTCTGGTCAGTAGATTCAGCCAATTGTGCCTCACCAACAAGCTGTGCTGATACACCTTCAACTTCTTGGTTGTCTTCTTCCACTCTCTTACGCGATGGAGATGGTGGTGAACCTGCTTTCAGGACATTCATATAAAATTTCTTGGCCTTGGCAATCGTCGTCAGCCTGTATCGTGTCCCTGCATGACTCACCACTATTCCAATAGGGATCTCCCATCTGAATTGTATTTGTCGATTTTTAAGTTCATCAGACAAGAAACCAAACTCCTTCCTTTTTCTCAGCATCTTAGGAGGTATTTCTTTCAAAATCATAATATCTTGTCCCGCAATTTGAAATTTCTGGTGATAAAAGGCCTGGATAATCTCATTTCGAAGTGACCTCTTGGAAAAGTAAATCACCACATCCCTGGGTAAGTTCTTCTGTCTCGCTATCAGTTTTATCAATTTTATTTTCTACTGTAGTAATTCTATTTTCAAGTTTGTCAGTCTTTTCCACAACCTCATCCACGCGATCATCCAGACGTTCAACATGTGCAGCCAGCCCTTGGAATGCAAACAAAATGTCTTCTCTCATCTCTCTATTTTTAAGTTCAAGAAGATCAGCTACCTCTTCCTTTATTTGTAAAGTCATTTCTTTCAACGCATCCTGTAGGTCTTTAAGTGTAAGTGCTGGTGGTGGAAGAGAAAGTGGAGGGGATCTGGGTTTTACATTAGACTGAGTGACAGGAGAGGAAATTGAAGTTTTAGAAACAGAAGGAACTGCCTGCCTTCTTGAAGCCATTTTCACTTGCTACAAATCACTTTCTCTTGTCACTTTCGCTTTCCCTCTGTACTCCGGAGAAAAAAAAGGAGGTAATAATAGAATCCAAAAAAAGAGAAGGAAATAATCTTAATAATAAAAAGAAGGGAGAAAGAAATTCCAATATATTAGTTAAATTGTGACAAAGTCCTCTTAGTTATTCTTTTAGAAAAAAAAAACATTTCAGCGCCATTTTCTTTTCCTTCTTCAAAGTCTGATTTATAAATGGAGAAGATTAATGCAACTTAATGCAACTTAATGCAACTTAAAGTTCTAAATACTTGCAACTTAACTCCTCCTGGTCAGCTCTGTCTGCTTTAAAGGTACACATAAATCAATATAATCAGCAGATATGGTTGCCGTGTCTAGCTTCTCTTCCTACACGGAGAGAAGGCGTCCTGGGCTCGGAGAACCCTCGGACTCCGTGGGAGCTCTCACCCTCCGATCCCCAGATCACTCTGGGATATTGGGGAGCTCTACCACTATCCGAGGGGACTCACATCCCCTTCTTCTCCTGAAGGGAAAGTCTACGAGCCGCGGAACAGCTGATTTTCACAGTCTCCGCAGCTCCAACGAAGCCTCAGGGTGAGCGGCTAGGAAAAAGCCGCCATTCGGCGCGACGGAGCCACCAGAAGTCCCCCAGGTTTTTAAAACTCTTGTCGTGGACCTTGGTCCAGTTCCATGCAGCTTGCTTGTCTAGGAGCCTGTGCAGAGGCTCAGCTATGGCTGCTTTGTGTGGGAGGAATGAATGGTAGAAATTCAGGAGCCCCAGGAATGCTTGCAGTTCCCCCTTGTTTGTGAGTGTAGGGGCCATTTTGATTGCCCTTACCTTGGATTCTGCAGGGTGGCTTCCTTTGGCATCAATCCTGAACCCTAGGAATTCTGTGGATGCCACCCCAATGCTACACTTGTCTTTTTTGAGTTTGAGCCCTGCAGAGCAGAACCTGATTAAAACAGTCTGCAGTCTCTCAGCCAGTACCTCCTCAGTATTCCCAGCGATGAGGACATCGTCAAAGTAAGGGCATACTCCCGGAATGCCCTTCAGGGTCTTCTCCATCACCTCCTGAAAAATCCCTGTAGCTACAGAGACACCGAACTGCAAACGGTTAACTCTGAAAGCTCCTCTATGCGTTACTATGGTTTGAGCGTCTGCCGTCTCCCTGGTAACCGGGAGTTGCTGGTATGCCTGCGCGAGATCCAGCTTTGCAAAATGGCGCCGCCCTGGAGAGAAGCAAGAACGTGGCTGACCGTCGGAACCGGGTAAGCGTGCGGATTAAGGGCCCGGTTCACCGAGCACTTATAGTCAGCACAGATTCTCACCTCCCCATTAGCCTTTAGTGGGGTAACTATAGGGGTCTCCCACTCTCCGCCTTCTACTGGTTCTAACACCCCTTGCTCCACTAGCCTATCTAATTCAATCTCAATGTTGTGTTTGAGAGCGAAGGGGACTCTCCGGGGCTTAATTCTAACGGGCATTATGTTGGGGTTCAGTTTGAATTTAATGGGTGGCCCGGTGTACCTTCCTAACTTGCCATCGAATACGTCTGCAAACGTTTTGCAGATGGATTCGAGGCTCTTGGCCTGGGTGCTATGGATCCCTGAGATCCCTATGCCCAGAGCCCCAAACCAGTCCAGCCCCACTAGGCTAGTCCTCCAGCCCTCAACTACTAGGACATCCAAGTGCCCACGGAACTCCCTGAACCCCACCGACAGGGTGGCCTCCACCTTAATTTTAATGGGTGCATTTTGAAAATCAGTGTTCTGTTCCAGCCTACTACCAGCCCTGCAGAAATGTCAGGGACAACCCCTTTTCAATAGTCAATAGGCTGAAAGTAAGCCAACCAAATTTATTTACACAAATGAAATGAAACATATCCAAAACAGAGCAAAACAAATACTAACCACGACTAAATCAGAAGCTGTTCAAACTGTTGCCTTCAGTAACCAGCACCTCCCACACATTCCCCTTTTAAACACAGTTTCAAGGCGTGGCTTCTCTTTGCCTCCTCCCGAGGTGCCTCATTGCCCTCCTTTGTTCACTCCTGCTAGTCTGCTTCCTGCTTTGAGCGTCCTTGAACAAAGCCACCCGTGAATCATCTTCATCCAAGCTTTCAGGCTCACACAGCTGGGTCTGAGGAGGAACAAGACGGGAGGGGCCTAGCTGAGAGCTCTGCAATGCCTCAGAACTTTCCCCTGCAGGCTCTCCAATCCCCTCCTCCTCCTCCTCCTCCTCAGAATAGTCCGATTCAGCTGCCGTACCAACAGGCTGACCCTGAATCAAAACACTATCCTGCACCGCAGGGCCCTTCCCCCGGGTCTGCCGATCCAGATGCAGTCGGGATGGGAATTGTTCATGAAAAGCAGACACCAAAGCCGGAGCATGAACGATGGTCGCATCCTCCCAGGTGAACTCCTCTGGTCCGTAGCTTTCCATTCAATCAGATACTGGAAATTTATTTATTTATTTATTTATTTAGTTACATTTATATACCGCCCTATTCCCTGAGGACTCAGGGCGGTTTACAGGAAATTAAAAAATCCACCATACAAAAGTTAAAAAACCAAATTAAAAAATATTAAATTGACCCTGTATACTTAAAACCCCAATTAAAATTTCTCCTCAGCCTGGGCCCGAGAGCTCAAAGAGCCAGGTCTTCAGGCCCCGGCGGAATGATCGGAGGTCGGGGGCAGTCCTCAGCTCCACCGGCAGCTGGTTCCAGAGGGCAGGCGCTCCCACTGAGAAGGCCCTATCCCTGGGTGTCACCCGCCGGCAATCTCTCACCGGCGGCTGAAATGACCTTTCAGCCAAGGGGAGTCCCTGATGCTGGCGACCTCGTACTCGGGAGCACTGTCTCCATCACAATGTCCTGATGGGGGAGGTTCTGCTCGGCGGAGTGGACAGGCCGGTTGCTCAGGGACCAACAGAGACCGATGAAAGACTGGATGCACGCGCAGGATACGTGGCAGAGTTAAGCGATAGGCGACTGGATTGATGACAGCCTCGACTGGGAACGGTCCTAAATATCGGTGATCTAACTTTCTCACCGGCGGTGTTGATGGTAGGTTCTTGGTGGACAACGAGACCCGATCTCCCACCGATAGTGGAGGCGTATCCTGCCTTGACCGATCAGCAAACCTTTTGTAATCGGCCTTGGCCTTCTCTAACTGACGTCGCACCAATTGATGGATCGTCTGTAACTCTGCCATGAAGTCGATGAAATGCGCCATCTTGGTCAGCATGTCCACCACCACAAACACTGTCGTAAAACCAGAAGACGGGGTTAAATCTGTCAGAAAGTCCAGACAGAGCCCCCCAGGGTCTTTTGGGTGTCGGCAAGGGCTGCAGTAATCCAAGCGGGGGCCCTGTCACTGACTTGGCCTGCCTACATGGGATACAGGAAGTGACATAGGTCTGGACGTCATGTTGGACTCGGGGCCACCAGAAGGTACGGGAGACCAGATTCAGGGTCTTGAACAGGCCAAAATGCCCCGCCGCCGGGTTATCGTGACACTGGCTGAGGATGAGTCCCCTGAGTGGCCCTCCCGGAACGTAGAGCCGGTCATGATAATACAAGAGTCCATCCGTGACCGTCCAAGGAGAATCTGGCTCCACCTCCTCCTTCCACTGAGCCACCCACCCATCCAGCTGCTGTGCCTCCCGGATCCGTGCCCGTGTATCAACCGGCTCCCGCACCACAGCAAAAGACTCGATGGGGATCACTGTCCTGGGCAGAAGCTTGTCTTCCGCTCGCGAATATTCGGGCTTCCTGGACAGAGCATCCGCTCTTTGATTTTGCCCACTGGGTATGTACTTAACTCAGAAGTTGAACCTTGCAAAGAAAAGAGACCACCGGATCTGCCGTTGGTTCAAATTCCGAGTGGTCTGCAGGCTTTCCAAATTCTTATGGTCTGTCTGGACCTCGATGTGATGCCTCCAGGCCTCGAACGCCACTTTGATGGCCAGCAGCTCTTTCTCCCAGATTGTATAATTGTGCTCCGAAGGGTTCAGTTTTCATGAATGGTACGCGCAAGGGAAGAGGGTACCGCTGGGCATCGTTGCCTGGAGTAACACCACCCAGATGGCAATGTCGGAGGCATCTGCCTCCACGACAAAAAGCCATTGCGGGTCAGGATGCTTCACGATGGGCTCCTTCATGAAGGCTTCCTTCAAAGCCTGGAAAGCCCATTGTTCTGGAGTCTTCTTCTGCAGGAGCCGAGTGAGGGGGACTGTCAAGGTAGCAAACCCAGGGATGAAAGCTCGATAATAGTTGGGGAACCCAAGAAGTCACTGAACATCCTTCACACGATGTGGGGGTTGCCAACTCTGCAAAGACTCAAGCTTACTCGGCTCCATGGTGATGCCCTCAGGAGAAATGCGGTGACCCAGGAAATCGATGGTCACCCAGTAGAACTGGCACTTCTCCAATTTGGCATACAGCTGATGTTCTGGGAGTCGCTGCAGGACCTGACGGAGATGCTGATGGTGCACCTCTCATGACGGGGAGTAGATCAGGATGTCGTCCAAGTAGATCACGAGAAACTGATCTAATAAATCCCGGAAAATATCGTTCATGAAATGCTGAAACACAGCGGGGGCATTGGTCAGGCCAAACGGCATCACCGTGTACTCAAAGTGTCCATAGCGAGTACGAAACACCGTCTTCCACTCATCACCCGGCCAAACCCTGACAAGGTTGTAAGCTCCACGCAGGTCCAGTTTCGTGAAGATCTTAGCCTCCCGGAGTCGGTCCAAGAGTTCAGGGATGAGGGGCAGCGGGTAACGATTGCGCACCGTGATGGCGTTCAGTTTCCTATAATTGCAGCAAAGCCGCAATTCGCCCGACTTCTTTTTGACGAAGAGCACGGGTGCAGACACTGGCGAGGATGAGGGCCGGATGAAACCTCAAGCCAAATTCTTCTCCAGAAAGTCCCGCAAAGCAGCCAACTTGGGGTCCGACATGGAGTACAAACGCCCCACTGGGAGAGGCGCATCAGGGACTAAATCAATGGGGCAGTCATAGGTCCTGTGCGGGGGTAATTGATCCGCCTCTGTCTCGCTGAACACATCAGCAAAGTCAGACAGTTTAGGAGGCAAGGAAACCCCTGGGGAACCCTCCACCTGACTGGCACAGATATGGCGGGTGTGGTCCACGCACTGCAAGCTTGGGAAGGTGACCAGGTTCTGGTCGGAAAGACATCGCTCAGTGTTGTTGTGGGACGCCCGATCTATCACACCGTCTAGATCGGGCTCGGGGCGTTTCCCGACAGAAAAGTAGGGTCGGGTAGCGGTCTGCGTCTTTATAGGGTCCTCATACATCAGACGCATATGATCACAAAACCCCACAAAGTTGTCCAACAATGGACTAGGGTGAGCCAGCAGAGGTGTGCCCTAACGAGCTGCATCACCAGAGAGAAGGCTTAACACAAACCCCACCTTATCCCGGTCAGTAGGGAAATCAGCTGCTCTCACGCTGATAAAGAGCTGGCATTGTCCCAGGAAAGCAGGAAACAGCTCTGGATTGCCATTAAATTTATCCGGCATCGCAACTTGGCATTTTCTCCTGGGTGGGGGTGATGGTGGGGGTGCAGCATGGACCTGAGCTTTCAATTGAGCCACCTGAGCTGCCAACAAAGAGAGTTGCTGGGTGAGCTGAGCATTCTCAGCATGTAGCTGCTCCATAATAATAATAAGGGGTGGGAGGCTGAAGGCAAACTGTTCTGTTCCAGCCTACTACCGGCCCTGCAGAAATGTCAGGGACAACCCCTTTTCAATAGTCAATAGGCTGAAAGTAAGCCAACCAAATTTATTTACACAAATGAAATGAAACAGATCCAAAACAGAGCAAAACAAATACTAACCACGACTAAATCAGAAGCTGTTCAAACGGTTGCCTTCAGCAACCAGCACCTCCCACACCAGACATGTCAAATACAAGGCCCGGGGGCCAGATCCAGCCCATGAAGTGGTTTCATGTGGCCCACAAAGGCATCCTGAAAACAGTGAGGGAATGGCCCCTGCTGCCTTGGCTCCAGCCTAGGCTGGCCAGGAGCCAAGGTACAATTTTGTGGTGGTCATCTATGCTGAAATACATTCAGTCTTAGCTCCACAAGGCCATCTGGAAACAGTGAGGGACCAGCCCCTGCTGCATTGGCACTGCCCCCTGAGTGCACGCTGGGGAGGTATTACCCTTTGTGAGGAATGAAGAAATGCATCATCGCCTGGAAGTGGCCAGCACATGGCCCTGCCTACTTCAGGCAGACTAGGGGCTGGGCAGCATTGCGCTTCTCTTCAGATTCGTGCCACCCGGCTCAGCCTCTCAGCGCTGTGAGGAGAGCACCCTGCTGCCTTCCAAAACCGGGGAGGCTGGTGGCTGAGCGGCATCGCACTTCTCTTTGGATTTGCACTGCCTGGCTCAGCCTCTCGGCGCTGTGAGAGGGCGCCCTGCTGCCTGCTGAAACCAGGCAGGCTGGTGGCCGGGCATTATTGAGCTTTGCGCCACCTGGCTCAGCCTCTCGGTGCTGTGAGGAGAGTGCTCCACTGCCTGCTGAAACTGGGCAGGCTGGGGCTGGGCGGTATCGCTCTTCTCTTCGGATTTGCACCGCCTGGCTCAGCCTCTTGGCATTGTGAGGAGAGCCAAAACTGGGCAGGCTGGGGGCTGGACAGCATTGTGCAGGTAATGTCGACTCTTACGCTGCTCATGGCATCCCCTCCCCCAGAACCCACCAAGCCAGATATGTGAAGTAGGCGAGGGCCATGTGCTGGCCACTTCCAGGCGATGGTGCATTTCTTCATTCCTCATGAAGGATGACACTTCCCCAGCTGCGTTTCTTGCCTGTTTCTCTCCCTCCCTCATCTCAAATATTTTCCTACCACTCTGTTCTTAGGAAGGAAGGAAGGAAGGAAGGAAGGAAGGAAGGAAGGAAGGAACGAAGGAAGGAACGAAGGAAGGAAGGAACGAAGGAAGGAAGGAAGGAAGGAAGGAACGAAGGAAGGAACGAAGGAAGGAACGAAGGAAGGAAGGAAGGGTCTGAGGGAAGTCCTGCCTTAGTCCTGCCCTGCTGCCCTTTCACCATCCCCTTGACCCCTCCTCCTGGCCTATCCTGGGGGGTCTCCCATCCTATTGCTAAGGAAGCTTTGGATACAAAGCCAGGTCTCCTCACGTGGAGAGGGACAGGGCCTCCCTCTTGACTTTGCCCTCGTACCCATCATGAGGGACCTGGCTAAGCAGAGCAAGCACAGCAGCTGGGCACCCCCTTGAGGAAGTGGGGCTGGGCTTAGTGCCACGGGTGCTTGAGGGCTGGGCTGGCCATTTGACCTCTGCACCACTGTCCAGCCCCCCCCACCTGCATGACCTGAGAGGAACAGTGAGGCTTCTCCAGTGGACCATGCCTTGGGACTCCCTTGCCTCCGATTCGTTGCTGCGCACATTGGACAGCTGTAAACATAACTCTCAATGTCTTTTTTGAGAGAGGGCCAACAGAACTGTCTTTTGAGGAGACACAGGGTTTTCACAAACCCAAAGTGTCCCGCTAATTTACAGTCATGGCAGATTTGCATGGTTTTTAGTCTCTGACTGGTAGGTACATATAGTTTCTTACCTACCCAGGCCAGTCTGTCTTGCACAGATCAGACATTTTTGTTGCTGCTGAACAACTCGTCTCTTTCTAATGCTTTGTTAAAATCCTCTGCAGTAGCATTGTCCATGGGTTGTTTTTCCCTTCGCTGCAGTCTTGTGATCATCTGGGCTGCCAGCTGATGTAATGGGAATAAGGGCTTGATTATTTCTGCCTTAGTGCTATTATATTGTGGCATTCTTGACAAAGTATCTGCCAGGAAATTCTTCCCCCTGGTAAATAGCACAGGATGAAATTAAAATGTTGGAAGTGTTGGGCCCATCATTTTTGCTTGGGGGACAGCTTCCAAGGGGTTTTTAATGCTTCCAGATTTTTATAATCTGTCCAGACCTGGAATGGGATCTTACTCCCCTCTAGGAAATGTTTCCAGGAGAGAAGGGACCACTTAACAGCATACGTATCCTTCTCCCATACAGCCCAAAGTTGTTCAGTCTTCCTCTGGTGGGGTTGGAGTTCTCCCCCTCCATTTGGGTGAGGGGGTGAATGCCACAACCTCCATGCTTTTCAGAGCTGCCTCCTTCATGACGGGATGCAGCTGTCAAGCCCTGTGGGCTCGACATCACGAGGGGAGCAGGGGAAACGCCGCGCAAACCGCCCGCCCGAACCTTCCTGCTGGAGCCACCCGGGAACAGCACATCCAGCAGTCAAACGGCCGCCAGCTACCACGGGCAGCTGCACAAGTCCCACAGCCATGCCACCGACGGGCAGCTGTTCCGGGGCTTTCTGGCGTGTCTGCATCGACGGAGCTGCTGAAGGGACCCACAGGCAGTCAGACCGGCAGCCGCAGCTCGTCCTGGGATTATCCAGCCGCCTGTTCCTCAGCGGGGGCGTCGGGCGGCTCAGAGGGGGCGTCGGGCAGCTCAGAACGAAGTCCGGACAGCGGGGCGTTGTGGGGAGCTGTTAGGGGGGCTGTAACACTGACACGCTGGACGGTGGAGGGGAGCACGGAGGAGGGGTGGGGGAGCACGAAAGGGGGGTTAGGGGCATACACTCACCTGGAGGCTGTGTGGGAGCTCAGGCACAAAGGGCGGGGTGACATGCGGAGAGCTGGGAAGGGGGCGGGTTTTGAGCAGACTCAGCCGGATGCTGGTTTGCATGGGGAGGGGTGGGGCTAATCACCCCCAATGTATAAAAGACGCATTGGGACGGCTAGCTCCCAACACTGACTTTGTATCTGCTAGGCTTTTCTGAAGTAAAGAAAACCTCGTCGTCACCCGTACCACGTTGTCATCGTTCTTTCAGCGTGGACGGCTCTGACAGCAGCTTTGCTGGTTCCTACCTGGTGCCTGGTCTCCCTTCTTTACTGGGGTCTTTGTTTTGCATTTGGCTGCTTGGTGGCCTTCCTTCCTGCATTTGAAACAGGCAGTGGAACACACATGTTGGAACTGGGGTCTGGCTGCTTCCCTCTTCCTCT
Organism: Vipera berus; assembly: GCF_964194415.1. Lineage (NCBI taxonomy): Eukaryota > Metazoa > Chordata > Lepidosauria > Squamata > Viperidae > Vipera > Vipera berus. The sequence continues at coordinate 1,712,819 of NC_138210.1, read as the reverse complement.
CTGGGGTGACCTTTTTCCAGAATTTGCTGGAGCAGCACTTATTTCGGTTTTGCTCAATCTTTGCTTCTTCAGCCAGTACGCACCAATCATGGAGGCGTACTGGGGGCCTTCTTGCGATGCAAGCATTGTACAGGTTGTTGTTTGGCCCACCTTTGAAACAGCTTACAAGGATGTCTTCCGGCCAATCAGGGTGGCATGCCAGATCTCAAAACTCCTTGGTATATTCGGCTACTGGGCAACGTCCCTGTTGCACTATATTTATGCGATTATGGGCTTTTCAATTGGCCTGGGAGTCCTTGAATCACCATCTCAGGGCTGTCATAAACTGATTGAAATTCTCCAGCTCCAGAGTGTTTGCCTTGTGGAGGGTCACCATCCATCTGGCTCCCTCTAGTGGTAGGGCGATAACCCTGACCCTGGCTCCCTCAGTAGGGATGTCATGGCTGTACTCCTGCATGTACATAAGGATGTGGGCTAGAAAGAACCCAAGCTGCTGTGGGTCTCCATCAAACCTCATGCCCGAGCAGGTGCTTTTCAGTCCCATTGGTGAGCCCCACCATTGCCAACTCTTGGTGCGTTCACTCCCCTGGAGTCCCTTTCTGGAGACACCATTGGTGCTGCTGCTGCTCCTGCCATTGTGTTGCCCCCATTGTGCACTCTGTCACTCTGATCAGTCCTGCTGGCTGCTGTCCCCATTGCATGGTAAACAACAAAGTAAACAACAATACTGGAATCAAAGTTTTAAGATCTGAAGGAGTAATTCCCTTTCTTTTAAATGTTTAAACAACAAAGCTTTAAATGTACGATGTGCACGTTCCACTATAGCTTGGCCTGAACTATTGTAAGGAATGCCATGTCGGAGAGAAATATCCCAAGTGCTGCAAAATTGAGAAAAAGCATTAGAAGTATACGCAGGAGCGTTTTCTGTCTTTAAGACAAGTGGTCGTCCCATGACAGCCATGGCAGCGAGAAGGTGCTGAATAACATAAGAGGCAGTTTCGCCGCGAAGGGGGGTAACCCACACATAGCCAGAATAAATATCTATGCAAATGTGAAGGTAGGAAGCTGGAGAAAATTGTGGAACGTGAGTAACATCCATCTGCCAGAGGGCATTGGCCTCAGTTCCTCTTGGATTGACAGCATCAAAGGGAAAAGAGAGGGGGGAGGAGGAGCAAGAAGGACAGGCTGAGATAATATCATGAGCCTGAGAAAGTGGAATGTTAAAGGTAGCACGAAGAGATTTAGCATTCTGGTGAAAATAGGAATGGCTAGTCAAAGGGTCAATAAAAAGTGAAACCACCTTAAAAGAGTGGAGAGCCGCATTGGCTCTATGGTTGCCATCAGAAATAATATCAGAAAAACCTGTATGGGAGCGAATATGAGCAACAAAAAATGGGGCAGTATGGTCACGCAGGAGAGTTTGAAAAGTAAGGAATAGAGAAAGCAAGTTACGGTCCAAAAGTGGGGATAAATAAGCAAATGCAATATGGTTAAAAAGATTGTAAACATATTGTGAGTCCACAATAAGATTAAAAGGAATTGTAGGATGTAATTTAAAGGCTAAAATCACTGCAGCAAGTTCAGCACGCTGGGCGGATTTTGAGAAGCTGTAAACCTAGTTTGCCATTTGCCATTATCTTGCCAAACAACCACCCCACGGGTACGAGACCCATCTGTAAATAAAGTAATAGCATTAGGAAGAGGGGTAGAAACCTGTGCAGATTGAAAAACAAAAGGCAATTCCTGCAATAAAACCAAACGTTGGTCCTTGGGGGGGTTAAACAATACAGCTCCCACATAATCTACAAAGGCAATCGCATTAGCATTAGACATTTGCATAAAGAAATCATGCTGATCCTTGGTGCAAGGCAAATGAATGACTAAAGGATCAAAGCCAGTTAACTGGAGTGCGCGATGCTGTACCTTCATTAAAAGATCAGAATATAACACTTCAACAGGAGATACATTTTTAGCTGGTCTGTGTGGCAAATACAACCATTCTACAATGCATATAGATTTAAGCGTTTCAGGAAAAAATAAGATAGCAGTTGGCTGTAAAGGATTATGGAAGAGGGCTGCTGACAATGATCCTAAAAGAGGAGCTCTGTTAACCATAACTTTGCAAAGGGCAGAATTGATTTGATGAAGGCAATGCCGCATCGCCGTGGAGACTGGAATCAGTGCGTCAGGGGTTAAATGACCTTGCAAGGCAATAAAAAGTGGACGCAACAAAGCAGTAGTTAACCCTAAAAAAGGTCTAGCCCAATTAAGATGACCTAAAAAGCTTTGCAAATGTACCAGAGTGAAATGAGATGGAATGCGCAGAGCTGGAACAAAAGGAGAAGAAAAAGACTGAAGCATCCGATGACCTAAATATAGGAAGGGAGGTTTTATTTGAACCTTCTCAGGGGCAATGACAAGTCCCAATTTAGCCAAGATTTCCTGTAAGGTTAGTAAACAGTTAACAGGTAAAGGCTTTCCAGCTAGCAAGATATCATCCATACAATGGTAAGCAAAGCATTTTTTGTCTTTGGCTGGATGAACTACAGCTGCAAGAGCTGTAGCCAAAAGTTCTGTCTTATGAGATTCAGTTCCAATGTTCTGACACAATTTAATCATCGGAGCAATGGTAGTTTCAGGTTTGGAATAAATTGCTTTCAGGGCTGTTTTGCAGTCCTGATTAGCATTTTCATATGCCAATTGTTTCATCAGAACGTCAGCAGCAGTTTCATTTTGAACCTGTCGTTCTATAGCTCTCTGCAATTTATTAACAAAAGACATATAGGACTCACCTGCTTCCTGGCGAATATTTGCAAATGACCCTAGAGGTGTCCCGCTGTCTGGGACACGATACCAGGCATCTTTGACTAGCTAGCCAATTTGTTGAAAGGCGATGGCTGGCATTATGATCTGCTGTGCAGTGGTTGCATATTGTCCTTCCCCAAGCAGCATATCAACATCAATTGCCAGCTGTTGCCCAAGATTTTCCATGGCCTTTATATTAGCCAGGTCACGCCATTCTTGCAAAAATAATACATACTGTGCAGGAGTCATCATAGCCTTTACCATAGATTGCCAATCACAGGGGCACATGTTGTTATTACCTCGCAAGCCATCCAAAAGCCCTCGGGTGAAATTGCTTTGCAACCTATTTTCTGTAACACTTCTTTTCAGCTCTTTGTAAACTGCAAATGGGACAGACTCATGGACTCGCTGATTTGAGCGTTTCGGATCACGGGGCATACAGCCATTAATGGCAATGCCTCCTGGACATCCTCTGAATTTCCAGAGGCCAATGCAGACTGCACCATTTGCTGAATAGCAGTCTGTGTTTGAGGCTGTTGAAGGTCCAAATTTTGCTGACCCTCAGAGCTCCACTGCCGTGAAGAATTATTATAAGACGGCGGTGGCTGAGGGTCTGGGGGGTACAGGATTGGTGCCTCAGGAGTTATTAATTTTGGGGGGTACAAGAGAGGATTGGACAACTCAGTAATAGCTTTACAGGAGAGTTGCCAAGTGTGTAGTACTGATACTGGAGTGGTTGCAGCCCGATGCAAATTTTGCCCAATTTCTTGCCAATCATTGGGATTAAGAGACCCATCTGCAGGATACCAAGGGCATACCTTACCAATCATCTTAACCGGCTCTTCTACATCCTCTTTATAGACTTTAACTGTTTGCGTAGTCCTTGTCAACAAATAGCAAAGGTCAGATACCTGTTTTTTCTGTCCTGTTGAAAGAGAAGTCCCCATACTTACCTCGTTGATTCCTTAAACAGAATGAATAGTTGAACACGTTCGTTTAGCTCCTGCCGAGCAAAGGTAAGCCAGAAGTTACAGTTTGCCTCACGTGCCTCAGAAAGGGCACCACATGAAGGGAAAAGAATTTAGACCCGGGTCGATAGAGATGCTCTGAACCAGCCAGGCAGCCTCATCTCCAAAAAAAACCCTTCTGGAGCAACTGCCCGCTGAACTTTTATTCACCTCCAACATTACAAAAACTCCATCAATCTCATACAACATAGGATACATAGATAATTGGATACATAGTGAGAACTTCTCAGGTGCCTATGAGATCATTACAAAAACAAGATACTAAAGATATATGTGAAAGCTCTATCATAGCGTTTCCCAAACCTCCCACATGCCAACCTGTGAGCCAGGAGAGTATGCTCTTCACTGTAACTCATGTGGAGGCCCTTAAGGGGGTTTGGGAAAGCTGAAGGCTGAGAGACCAAATTCTTGGGAGGCCAAATTCTGGCCGTTCCCACAACCTCCATCATGAAGTGCATTGCCTGCCTCATGAAGAGGTCGGCATGGTCGGGTTCATTTCCTTTCCCTCATCATCCATCGCCTCCAGCTTCTCTCTCCATCCTTTATAGTGGCTGCCTTGTGTAAGGGTGATTCCTTTCATTCTCCCCAATCAATTCTCTTCCCCATACCTATGGACCATCTCGGTTTAAATGAGTCATTTAGGCTGGCAGTGTCCTCTGTCCATCTGGTGGAGTTCATGCCAGGATCAGCCTTAGAAGAGGCTTCTCCCCAGCATTCGGCTTCCTTTTGGTTGCTGCCTTGGTTAGACATTGCACAGTCCCACGGTAGGGCAGGTGCCTTTCCAGGTTGACCACTTTGCAGATTCTGCCTAAGCTATCTTCTCAGGAAAGCATAACTCTTGAAACAAGTATTATTTCAAAAGGAAGTTTTACTGAGAGAAAGTGATTGCAGAGAAGTCAGGCAGAATCTGAAGTTCCTGCGTGAAACATTAAGCTAATTTCCCACTGTTCAAACCCTACCCCATTGCCCAGTCCATCAAGAACCAATCCATTGGTGTGAAGTTGTTGTGGGAACTTCGAGCCAAAAAGGTGATAAAAAGTCATTCTCTGGCGCCATGGCCTTGGTAACACACAGGAGTTAGCCGGAAAAGAGCCCAACCATTTCCCCCTCCGCAATGCCCATGCAGATACATCAAACTGACAGAAGAAACATCTTCAGTCCCCAAGTAACACTTCCCCCTCCTCTTGGAATGGCAGCGTTCCGGCAGTCTTCCCCTTCTGCTAGTTGTGGACCACAAGGGCAGAATGAGCCTATCTAGAGAGACATAGGAGGTCTCATGACATGTACAAAAAAATTGGCACCAAAAATATCTTTGTAAACTAGTGTTTAGGGTATGTTAACAGCAAATAAAAATCAGCGTTAGAGTTGAAGAAAGGATTAGACTCCAAGAAGGGAAGTATGAACAAAGGAACATTTTCTCTTAATCAACAAAGGAAATTCCATCTAAGTTGATGATTAAGATGATAAATCCAGAGGAGAAGCTAATTTTGCATGATTTGCCCCGAGCACATACAAAATAAAATCAAGACTAATGACACTCTGTCAAGTTACTCAATACTTTTAGAAGTCTGCATGGGTTGGATCCCTTCCTCTGATCTGGGAAATATGGGGTGGAGGAGAGGTTAGATCTATTTCTTTCTTTGCCTAAAGCAAATCTGTGTTTCTGGGAGAAAATATAAAAAGTCTCCAGGAAATTCCTCCCTTGCTATTTAACCTTAAGAGAAGGGAGCTATTCTTATTGTGGGTTTTAGCTAACAGATCTCCCCCAACTTAAATTACTGTAGGTGTGAAGGTCTACAGGTCAATTGAGAATGGATTCTGACCTAATGGGAATCCCTAAAGGTATCTATTATTATCTTATAAAGGTAAAAGGTAAAGGTTCCCCCGCACATGCATGCTAGTCGTTTCCAACTCTAGGGGCTGGTGCTCATCTCCGTTTCAAAGCCGAAGAGCCAGCGCTTGTCCGAGGACGTCTCCGTGGTCATGTGGCCAGCATGACTAGACGCCAAAGGCGCACGGAACGTTGTTACCTTCCCAACGTAGTGGTCCCTATTTTTTTACTTGCATTTTTACGTGCTTTCGAACTGCTAGGTTGGCAGAAGCTGGGACGAGTAACAGGCACTCACTCTGTTACGCGGCACTCGAGATTCGACGACCTTCTGATCGACAAGCTCAGCGTCCTAACCCACTGAGATTATATTATATTATATTATATTATTATATTATATTATATTATATTATATTATATTATATTATATTATATTATATTATATTATATTATATTATATTATATATTATATTATATTATATTATATTATATTATATTATATTATATTATATTATATTATATTATATTATATTATATTATATTATATTATATTATATTTATTATATTATATTATATTATATTATATTATTATATTACATTACATTACATTACATTACACTACACTACACTACACTACACTACCACACCACACCACACCACACCACACCACACCACATCACATCACATCACATCACATCATATCATATCATATCATATCATATCATCCTATAATTTCCACTTCAGACTTTATCCATCAGTATCTTTCATTTCTCTTTCAGTTTATTGTGACAGAATATATTGTGGGCAATTGTTTTTTGAACGTACTCAAAGGCGTGCTTGGGTTCTTTAAAGAAAATATTACAAATTTGGAAAATGAATCATGGATCCAAGACTTTGAAGAGTTTATTCGTGTCGTAGAAGGTAAAGGCATAATATTTTATTTTTTTTTATTTAGTTATATTTATATACCGCCCTATTCCCTGAGGACTCAGGGCGGTTTACAGGGAATTAAAAATCCAAAATACAAAAATTAAGAACCAAATTAAAAAATATTAAATTAACCCTGTAGTCAGTTAAAAAGAACCCCAAATTAAAAATTCCTCCTCAGTCTGGGCCCGAGAGCTCGAAGAGCCAGGTCTTCAGGCCCCGGCGGAATGATCGAAGGTCGGGGGCAGTTCTCAGCTCCACCGGCAGCTGGTTCCAGAGGGCAGGCGCTCCCACCGAGAAGGCCCTATCCCTGGGTGTCACCCGCCGGCAGTCTCTTACCGGCGGGACCCTGAGCAGACCCTCCCTGTGGGAGCGCACTGGGCGAAGGGCATTTGATGCCGGCAGCAGGTGTTCCCTCAGATATCCCGGACCCAGGCCATGTAGGGCTTTATAGGTGATAACCAGCACCTTGAATTTCACCCGGAGGGCAACCGGAAGCCAATGCAGCTCACGGAGTAGAGGTGTTACATGGGAGTATCGGGAAACCCCCATTACAACTCGCGCGGCCGCGTTCTGCACCAGTTGAAGCCTCCGAGTGGTCTTCAAGGGCAGCCCCATGTAGAGAGCGTTACAGTAGTCCAAACGGGAGGTCACAAGCGCATGAGTAACTGTGCGTAGGGCGTCTCGGTCCAGATAGGGACGCAACTGGCGCACCAGGCGAACCTGGGCAAAAGCCCCCCTGGTCACGGCTCCTATATGGTCTTCGAAATTGAGCCGTGAATCCAGGAGGACGCCCAAGTTGCGAGCCCTATCGACGGGGGGTAACACCTCACCCCCCATCATTAAGGATGGAATAACTTGGTTAACCCGAGATGCCGATATGCACAGCTATAATACTTTGTGAATATAACATTACTTTCCCATGAGTGGTATAGTGTATTGAAAAAGAGAATGACAAACTTCTAATAATGTAGTCCCTAAATAAAAACCTGATAATGCTTGAAGAAAAAAACAAAAACAGCCAACATCTCTTGAACATCCATTCTTTCTTTCTTCAATGGGAGGAGGAGCAACTATGTTGGGAAATGCCCCTTTTGAAGGGCTGGAACCTCAAGTCTCTAAAATTGAACTTGAACAAACTTCTTTGTGCAGAATCATCTTCCTTATTGGAACCGAGCATGGTTTACTAAGCCGAATAAGGTCAAAGGAGAAGGCCACTATTTCTTCAGTAGAGTAGAAAAGTGGCTGTCATCCATTGACTTCTCAGGAGATGTTATATTCTCCATTGGCCCTCCTTCCCAGAGGCTTCAATTATGGTTAGGTAGACTATATTACACTATCATTATTTCTATGTCTTTCTCTGTGTGTGTGTGTGTGTGTGTAAAATGTGAATGTCGTACAAATAAATAAATTCATAGACAGCTCCCCCAAATATAAGATAAATTTCTTTCCTAAAGTTTTCCCATCCAGATTTCCTACAGTATGAGCATTTTCCAGCTGGAAGGTATGTATGTATGTATGTATGTATGTATGTATGTATGTATGTATATGTAGCTGGAAGAGGACGTATTCTTTTTTCAATATTCATGGTATCAGGGAATAATTAAAATATATATACAGTATTTTAAGATGTATGGCAATTATATTTAAAAAATTGTGGAATGAACGTAGGAAAATATAGCATAGTATGAGGTAATTACTGGTGCCAGAAATTTCTGTTGTTCAGGTGCAGCCGTTAGGCTGGTTTCCTTTTGTCCTTGCAAGATGACTAGCAAAAATCTCTCAAATGTTCAGCAGAACTATTTTCATCAGATTTCCCTGGTTGTTGAGGTAATAGATCAGGGGTGTCAAACTGCCGGCCTGCAGGCCGGATGCGTCATGTTGAAGCCGCGCCCACCCCCATTGCTAGCAATGCCAAAACCGTCCCGATACGTTGCGCGACGTCACATGACATTGTGAGTTTGACAGTTCTGTAATAGATCCTCTTATATTTTCTTTTTTAGATAGCCCTATGTGGATGCAGTCCTGGGAGCAGACTATAATTGCCTTTCAAACCTTATGGCTGTAGCATTGACCTGAAAATGAGCTGTAACCTCTAGCTCAGGGGTAGGCAACCTTGGCTCTTTTATGACTCATGGACTTCAACTCCCAGAATTCCTAAGTCAGCATAGCTGACTCAGGAATTCTGGGACTTGAAGTCCATGAGTCAAAAGAGCCGAGGTTGCCTACCCCTGCTCTAGCTGATCAGGAGGCTTTTTTCTCTTAGCAGGTTTCATTCCTTGCACTCCCTAAAAGATTATGGTGTTTGTTTGGCATTTCTAGTATGAGTAAGATATTAAGAAATGATTGCATCAGCAGAACAGCAAATAAAGGTAACAGAAATGATAAGGGAGTTAGAACAGACCTTTTTCTTTGCATCAACTCCTAGGAAATCACAGTGGGTGAAGAAACTTGTCGATGCTTGTTTCTGGAATGTGTTGATCGACTTCTCTGGGATACAGAATGTGGACTGATAGCCATGGGACTGATCCAAGACATCTTTTCTTCTGATCGTTCAGGCCTTTCTTTATTCAAGAGATTGATTAGGGAGTTTTCACGTCTAGAAAGTCACATTTATGTTGTAGTGTAGACCAGGAGTCACCAAAGTTGGCCAACTTTAAGACTTGGGGACTTCAACTTCCAGAATTCCGCAGCCACCCATGCTGTTAAAGTTAAACTTGCCAAGTTTGGAGATCCCTGGTTTAGACAAATAAGAAGACATTAAAAAAACATTTACAACAGCATTTACATTATTTATATTTGTTAGATTAATATTCTGTCATTCTTTAAGGAATAGTGTTCCCTCCTTTTGTCTTATTCCCCACACTGCAATCACATGAGATAGATTGGACAGAGAGATGGCAGCTGGTGCACAGGCACCAGTGAATGTGGACTTGGATTCGAATGTGCCCAGATCTATTCCATTAGCTGGCAAACCACATATGACTAGTTAGAATTGTTCAGAATGCTACTTAGATCTACCCTAAACATTAGGATTGATGAATACTGTATCTACAACTGGATAACGAAAAACAAAATATTATAACATTTCAAAAATACAAAAAGATGCAGGCATTAAGAAATTAATGACTAACTATGTCCCAAAGTAAAAAGAAGAAACAAACACAAAAGAGACTAAAGAATGTATATAGACTATTTCAGACATGTCAAACACAAGGCCCGGGGGCCGGATACGGCCCGTGAAGTGGTTTCATGTGGCCTGCGAAGCCATCCTGGAAACAGTGAGGGAACGGCCCCCACTGCCTTGGCCCTGGCCCAGAGACCCTCCTTCTACCAGAGACCCTCAGATCTGTCCCACTCCTGCCCAGGCCCCCATAGGCACCCTTGATGCGAACGATGTAGATCTGGCCATGCCCACCCAGTAGGCCATATGCACTCTAGCCACGCCCACCCAGTAGGCCACGCCCACCCAGGCCATACCCACCCGGCCCCTTGAGGGCAACCGCAATGCTGATGCGGCCCTCAATGAAATTGAGTTTGACACCCCTGTCCCACACATTCCCCTTTTAAACACAGTTTCAAGGCGTGGCTTCTCTTTGCCTCCTCCCGAGGTGCCTCATTGCCCTCCTTTGTTCACTCCTGCTTGTCTTCCTCCTGCTTCAAGCGCCCTTGAACAAAGCCAGCTGTGAATCATCTTCGTCCAAGCTTTCAGGCTCACACAGCTGGGTCTGAGGAGGAACAAGACGGGAGGGGCCTGGCTGAGAGCTCTGCGATGCCTCAGAACTTTCCCCTGCAGGATCTCCAATCCCCTCCTCCTCCTCCTCCTCAGAATTGTCCGATTCAGCTGCTGTACCCACAGGATGACACTGAATCACAACAATCAGTTAGTTTTAGATTGGTAGGTCTTAATTGTGCCCACCGCTTGCTCCGGCCGCACAGAAGTTTAAACGTCTCGCAAGAAATTATAGAGATGGCAGAACCAGAGTCGAGCTCCATCTTGCAAGGCACGCCTTGCAAAAGGACCTCTAATTTAATTTTGGGGGTGAGCAGCCGATGGACCCCAGTGTGGGATACGGCTCTCAGACTCACGAAGGAATTGGAGGTGGTGACTTGGGGTTTCCCGGTACCTTTCGGCGACACATCCTCATCCCGGGATGACTCTGACAGACCACTGCGATGTGGCCTGTTTTTCCACAGACCCGGCACTTAGCCGAGCGGAATCTGCAGGCCACCCTCGCATGGTTTCCTCTGCAGCTGGCACACTTGGGACTGGTTGCTCCGCCTCCAGAGGTAGTTTCGGGGCCGTTCCCTCCGGTGTATTTTCGCGATGGCATTGGCCGCCGATGGGCCCCTTGGTCTCCACGCTGTTGAATTTGTCGATTGTCCGGCCTTCGGTGTACCGCATCAATTTCAGCTGCTTTGTCTTTGTCTGTTCCGCCGTACGCAGCGCTCTCATGGTGGACTGATCCTCCAGAGCTGCTGCTGGGTCGGTGGGTGGTCTGGCCTGAGCTGCTGGCCACCTCGTATGCCAGGACCTCGTCCAGAACCTCTTGCAGGCTCATTGTAGGCTTCACGAGCAATTTCTGTTGCAGCCGCTGCTCGCTTAGACCAAAAACGATCCGGTCGCGAAGCCTCTCTTCTAAATCGGGAAACTTACAGAGACGGGCGGCCTGTCGCATGGCCGCTATAAAGTCGGCCATCGGTTCGCCAGGTAGCTGGATCCACTGGACCTCCATGGCATGAAGTGCCTGTTTAGTTTGGCCATGAGATCGCTATAGGGAACAGTTCCGATAGCTGTTGGTGAGCACAACCTGACGGCTATATCATAAACGGCAGGCCCGCTGATGCACAGCAGGGCCGCCGCTTTCAAGCGGTCTTTAGTGATCCGGTTGACCAGTAGGTATCCTTCAACCTGGCCCAGATGCGATTCCCAGCATTCGGGATGGCTGACGTTGAATTTGCAGATCTGACCGAGTTTTGCAATGCTGTGTCCGGTCCTGTGGATGCTACTTCGGTAGAAGGAAATCGGAGGAAGATACTCCTTTTCCTCCATCCCTAGTGACTTCAGCTAGTGATTTCAGCTAATGATTTCAGCTCTGAGTGAAGCAGCATCCCACCTTCGTCGCCACTATTATGTAGTGGGTTCTGGACCGCATGGAAGACAGCAGGCAGATGAGTACAGCAACAGCTCTTTATTGTGGGTAGGACTGTACTGAACAAAGGGGGTTACCTGTACCCCTTATATACCTTGCCAGGTATGCTCCCAGCCAATCCCTTCATCTGAATCTCCCACCGAAAGCTAACCAGCCAATCCACTAACGGTACAATGCCACCTGGTGGTATTTGCTGAGCTGCTGCTTAAACCCCATACATAACAGATAGAAACTACAGAGATTGGACTACCATATCTTACAAGTTTAATGTTGGCTTCATGTAATGTGTGATGTTGGCCCATGTGTTTTCTGTTTTCTTGTATTAGATTTGAATCTGTTCAGTGATATCTCAGAATCAAATTAGCTTGTTAGAGGTATATCCCACTTTTCTTTCAGAAGCCGAAGACACTGTGCATTGCACTCCCTCCTCTCATTTTTTCCTAAGGATATGTGACTGGCCCAAAATTACTCGGAGTTCTGTACCTGAGTATGGACTTGAAAATGATTCTAAAGTCCCATTACATTAACCACAAAACACACTGGCCGATCTTATTTCATGAAGGAAAGTAACAACTCATATTATCACAATACAGAATAACAATAAAATAACCCCTCATAACTGCCTTACTAGCCTCCCAAATTGTTATTAGATCTGTCCCTTTACCTAAATTATTATCAAAATATTCATGTAATTTCTTTTTACATTCCTTTACAGTTGTCTCCTTTTGTAAAATTGATTTGTTCAATCTCCATTTATAACTCAAACTCTTTTTTCTGAGGACCAAAACAACTGAGTTATGATCAGAAACCCCTTCATGGATTACTGCCTTGTCGTGGCGAAGGGGCTTGCATAATTCAATGAAGCTATGAGCTATGCCGTGCAGGGTCACCCAAGATGGAAAGGTCATAGCAGAGAGTTCTGACAAAACGTGATCCACTGGAGAAGGAAATGGCAACACACTCCAGTATCTTTGCCATGAAAACCCTATGGACAGTACTAAAAGGCAAAACGATATGACACTGGAAGATGAGCCCCTCAGGTCAGAAGGCGTCCAATATGCTACTGGGGAAGAGCAGAGGGCTAGTACTAGTAGCGCCAGAAAGAATGAAGCGATTGGGCCAAAGCCGAAAGGACGCTCAGCTGTGGATGTGTCTGGTGGTGAAAGGAAAGTCCGATGCTGTAAAGATTTTTTCTCCATAGGAACCTGGAATGTAAGATCCATAAATCAAGGAAAGCTGGACGTGGTCAAACAAAAGATGACAAGACTGAAAATTGACATCTTAGGTATCAGCGAACTAAAATGGACAGGAATGGGTGAATTTAATTCAGATAACCATCAGGTATACTACTGCGGGCAAGAATCCCTCAGAAGAAATGGAGTAGCCTTCATAGTCAATAAAAGAATAGGAAAAGCAATACTGGGATACAATCCTCAAAATGACAGAATGATCTCAGTTCGAATCTAAAGCAAACCATTCAATTTCACAGTAGTTCAAGTCTATGCCCCAACCACCGGTGCTGAAGAGGATGAAATTGACCGGTTCTATGAAGCCCTACAGCACCTTATAGAACTAACACCAAAAAATGATGTCCTTATCATCATGGGGGATTGGAATGCTAAAGTAGGAAGCCAAAAGATAACCGGAATAACAGGCAAGTTTGGCCTTGGAGTACAAAATGAAGCAGGGCACAGGCTGATAGAATTTTGTCAAGAGAATACGATGGTCATAGCAAACAATCTTTTCCAACAACCCAAGAGACGGCTCTACACATGGACATCACCAGACGGTCAACACAGAAATCAGATTGACTATGTGCTCTGCAGCCAAAGATGGAGAAGCTCTATACAGTCAGTAAAAACAAGACCAGGAGCTGACTATGGCTCAGACCATGAGCTTCTCATTGCAAAGTTTAGGCTTAAACTGAAGAAAGTAGGGAAAAGCACTAGGCCACTCAGGTATGAATTAAATCATATCCCGGTTGAATATACAGTAGAGGTGACAAATAGATTTAAGGAATTAGATCTGATAGACAGAGTGCCTGAAGAACTATGGACAGAGGTTCGCAACATTGTACAACAAGTAGCAACTAAAACCATCCCAAAGAAAAAGAAATGCAAGAAAGCAAAATGGTTGTTTGAGGAAGCTTTGCAAATAGCTGAGGAAAGGAGGGAAGCGAAAGGCAAGGGAGAAAAAGAAAGAAACGCCCAATTGAATGCAGAATTCCAGAGAATAGCTAGAAGAGATAAGAATGCCTTCTTAAATGAACAGTGCAAAGAAATAGAAGAAAACAATAGAATAGGGAGGACCAGAGATCTTTTCAAGAAAATTGGAGAGATGAAGGGAACGTTTCATGCAAAAATGGGCATGATAAAGGACCAAAATGGCAGGGACCTAACAGAGGCAGAAGAGATTAAGAAGAGGTGGCAAAATTACACAGAAGAACTATACAAGAATGAGCTTAACGTCCCTGATAATCACAATGAGGTGGTCACTGACCTCGAGCCAGACATCCTAGAATGTGAAGTGAAGTGGGCCTTAGAAAAGCTGAGCAACAACAAAGCTAGTGGAGGTGACAGTATTTCAGCTGAGCTATTCAAAATCTTAAAAGACGATGCAGTAAAAGTGCTACACTCAATTTGCCAGCAAATTTGGAAAACTCAACAGTGGCCACAGGATTGGAAAAGATCAGTTTACATTCCAATTCCAAAGAAAGGCAGTGCCAAAGAATGTTCAAACTATCGCACCATTGCACTCATTTCTCATGCTAGTAAAGTTATGCTTAAAATCCTACGAGCTAGACTCCAGCAGTATGTGGATCGAGAACTACCAGAAGTACAGGCAGGATTTCGAAGAGGCAGAGGAACTAGAGATCAAATTGCCAACATACGCTGGATCATGGAGAAAGCTAGAGAGTTCCAGAAAAACATCTACTTCTGCTTCATTGACTATGCTAAAGCCTTTGATTGTGTGGATCATAACAAACTGTGGCAAGTCCTTAAAGAGATGGGCGTACCAGACCATCTTATTTGTCTCTTGAGAAACCTATATGTGGGCCAAGAAGCAACAGTGAGAACTGGACACGGAACCACTGATTGGTTCAAAATTGGGAAAGGAGTCCAGCAAGGCTGTATACTGTCGCCCTGCCTATTTAACTTATATGCAGAGCACATCATGAGAAAGGCAGGGCTAGATGAATCAAAAGTTGGAATTAAGATTGCCACAAGAAATATCAACAACCTAAGATATGCAGATGATAGCACTCTAATGGCAGAAAGTGAAGAGGAACTAAAGAACCTCTTTTTTTTAATTGAAAAGTTTTACAATACATTTTTCCATAACATACACCCTCCCTCCCCCTCCCCTCCCCCTTACCCTCGCTCCCCCTTCCCCTCGACTTCCCAGAGCTGAATACAGGGTATAAACTTTACAAACTAAAGCCAAAATATGCTAACAAACTAAAAAAATAACATATAATTCTAACGCACTTTAACTCCTCTTAAACATAACTATATTATTAACAAATAGCATACCTAATACTACATCACATAAAACCAGTACTTATTCAAATACTAAATGAAATTTTTTAGTCCCATATTTATTCTGTATATATTCAATCCATCTTCTCCATTCCAAAATATATCTTTGTTGTGATTGTTCTTTCAAATAAGCTGAAATCTTTGCCATTTCTGCCAAGTTAGAAACTTTCAAAGTCCATTCTTCTATAGTAGGCAAATCCTCCTTCTTCCAATATTGCACTACTAAGAGTCTTGCTGCCGTAATTAAATTCAAAACAAATTTAGTATCTATAACAGTAAAATCTGTAATAATACCCAACAAAAACAACTGTGGAGAAAACTTTATCCTTTTCTTTTTTTTTATTGAAAACTTTTACAATTTTTAAATACAATGAACTCCCTCCTCCCCCTCCCCTCTCCCCAACCCTCCCCTCCCCTCCCCCCTCCCCGACTTCCCAGAGCTGAATACAGGGTATAATAATACAAACATAAACTAAAATATGCTAACAACAAAAATAAAACATTAAGTTCTATCGGACTTTAACTCTCCATAGTCATAATATTAATAAAGTAACAAATAACTAATCATACATCATAAAAATCCACTACTTATTCAAATGCTAAATGAAACTTTTTAGTCCCATATTTATTCTGAATATATTCAATCCATCTTCTCCATTCCACAATATATCTCTGTTGCGATTGGTCTTTCAAATATGCTGAAATCTTTGCCATTTCCGCCAAGTTGGAAACTTTCAAAGTCCACTCTTCTATAGTCGGCAATTCCTCCTTCTTCCAATATTGTGCAACTAAAAGTCTTGCCGCCGTAATTAAATTCAACATCAACTTAGTGTCTATAACAGTAGTATCTGTAATAATACCGAATAAAAACAATTGCGGAGAAAACTTTATCCTTTTCTTAAATATCTTTTGCATATTCCACCAAATTTTAATCCAAAAGGCTTTAACCTTTTTACAAGTCCATCATATATGAAAATATGTTGCATCCTCACAACCACACCTCCAACATTTGGGGTGGCAGTTCGGATACATTCTTGCTAATTTTTTTGGGTCTAAGTGCCACCTATAAAACATTTTATAAAAATTCTCTCTTAAATTTTGGGCCTGTGTAAATTTTACATTTCTGACCCAAATCTTTTCCCAAGTATCCATTGTTATCACCTCCTGAAAATTCTGGGCCCATTTTATCATACAATCTTTAACAAGTTCCGTTTCTGAGTCAATTTCTATCAATGCATTATATATCCTTCTTATATGTGCTTGACCTTGATCTCTAATTTCTTTTACCAAATTTTCATCAGTCATCGAAAAGCCAGCTTTCTGGTCCTCTTTCCATCTTGCCTGTAATTGCCCATACTGGAACCAAGTTTGTACAATCTTTTCTTCTTTTAAAATATTATATGGCTTTAATTGCCATACATTCCTTTCTAGACTTAAAATTTCCTTATATGTAGTCTCATCCTGTTTGAATCCCACATTTATATTTTCTATTGCATGTTTAGGTATTGCCCAAATTGGTATCTTACAATTTAACTTATGTCTATACTTTTTCCAAACTCGCAACAGAGCATACCTTAAAATATGTATCTTAAACACATTATCCACCTTCTTATCATACAATAAATATGCATGCCAACCAAATAACAAATCATGACCCTCAAGATTTAATAATCTCCCTTGTGTTAAATTAAACCAGTCACTTATCGATGACAAAGCAGCAGCCTCATAATATAATTTAAGATTAGGCATTTTAAGACCAAGTCTTTCACGCGTATCTTGCATTATCTTAAATTTAACTCGTGGCTTTTTCCCTGCCCAGACAAATTTATTAATTCCTTTTTGCCATTCCTCCAAATTTAAATCCTTTTTAAGTATAGGTATCATTTGAAACAAAAATAAAAATTTTGGCAAAACATTCATCTTCACTGCTGCAATTCTTCCCAATAAAGACAATTGTAATTTTTTCCAACTATCTAGTTCTTTTTGTATTTTTCCCCATAACATTTCATAATTATTTTTATATAACTTCACATTTGAGGCTGACAGATATATCCCCAAATATTTAATCTTTTTAACTATTTCAAATCCCGTTAGCTCTTCTAGAACAGCCTTTTGTGCTACGGTCATGTTCTTAGACAGTATTTTAGTTTTTTGTATATTTATCTTAAATCCAGAAACTTTCCCATATAACATTATTATCTCCATCAATTCTACAACTGAATAATCCGGCTGAGTTACTGTAATAACCAGGTCGTCCGCAAACACCCTCAATCTGTAATCCTGATCTCTTATTTGAATTCCCCTAATTTTATTTGAATCTCGTATTTTAATCAGTAATATTTCCAATGTTAAAACAAACAATAAAGGTGACCGCGGACACCCCTGTCTTGTACCCTTTTCAATACTGCATGATTCTGTCAGACTGTTATTTACTATTATACGAGCTGTTTGCT
Organism: Vipera berus; assembly: GCF_964194415.1. NCBI lineage: Eukaryota > Metazoa > Chordata > Lepidosauria > Squamata > Viperidae > Vipera > Vipera berus. The sequence goes on along the minus strand of NC_138210.1, from coordinate 1,695,086 downwards.
TCTGATATATTGCCGTAATAGGTTGTAAAAAATTTTCCCCAAATTCCATTTTCTCTAATACTTTCATTAAAAATTGCCAGTCCAATTGATCAAAAGCTTTTTCAACATCCAAAAAGATCAACGCTGCGGGGATCTGATTATTTCTTTCCAAGAATTCCAATAGATCTACAATATGTCTCACATTATTCTTCATTTGTCTACCACTTATAAATCCAGTTTGATCACTATGAATCACTTGCTGCGTTACCTTCATTAATCTGTTGGCTAAAATTTTTGCAAATATCTTATAGTCAGTATTTAAAAGCGATATTGGTCTGTAGTTTTTGGCTTGGGTAGCATCCTGATCTTCCTTCGGGATCAACGAAATAAAGGCAGTTTTCCACGATGGAGGCACTCCTCCTCCCAATTGAATTGTCTTAAACAATTCTCTTAAGGGTTCCACCATTTCTAACTGTAAATTTTTATAATAAACGGCAGTCAAACCGTCAGTTCCCGGTGCTTTACCCACTTTTAATTGTTTAATTGCTAAAAAAATTTCTTCATCAGTTATCAATTGGTTCATCCCTTCCTTTTGTTCTTGCGTAAGAACAGGAATATTAGCTTTCAGCAAATATCCATCTATATCTACATCTCTAATCTTATCTCTAGCATACAACTTAGAATAAAAATCAACAAAAGTCTTTTTAATAAGATTCTGCTGATACACTACTTTACCCTTATGTTCTATTCTATCTATATTGCAAGCTCTTTGCTTCTTCCTTAACAAGTAAGCTAACCATCTACCCAGTTTATTAGCATTACAAAAAGTGTTATGTCTAGCATACCGTAAGTTAGTTGCCACTTGATCTGCCATTAACATATCAAACTGACCCCTTAGTAAAGTAATTACCTCTTTGATCTTCCCATCAGATGGATTCAGAATTAAAGCCTTTTCTTTTTCCTTAATTTCATCCTCTAATTCTTTCCTCTTAAATTCCAATTTACGTCTATGTTTATTGTTCAAATATATTAATACACCTCTCATATAAGCTTTACTTGCATCCCAAACCATCTCAATAGAAGTACCTTTATGCATATTAATTTAAAAAAATTCTTTCATCTGTTTTTTACACTCTTCCACATTTTAGATTTAGATTTAGATTTTATTAGATTTATATACCGCCCTTTCCCGAAGGACTCCTGGTATCTAAACAAATTTTCATTTAAACGCCAAGACCGTCTGTCTCCATTATCTTTTTCTATCTCCAACCATACTGGACTATGATCAGATATAGTTCTTGGACAAATCTTGATCTTCTTAATCCTAGAAAAAAAATCATTAGTAATTAATACAAAGTCAATCCTGGAGAAAGATTGATGCCTGTCGGAGAAAAAAGTAAAGTCTTTTTCTTGCAAGTTCCTTTCTCTCCAAACATCTCTCAATTCCAATTCATCCTTCATCTCAAAAAAAGATTTAGGCAATTTAGCATGACTTGGCGTACTTTTAAAAAGACCTCCCTTGTCCATTTGTACATCCAAGACGCCATTCCAATCTCCCATAAAAATACAAGATTTATAATCCCACTGAATAATCTTGCTGTGTAATAAATTGTAAAAATCTCCTTGCTGCTGATTAGGAGCATATAATCCAACCAAAAGCGTTTTCTTGCCTTCTATTAATAATTCAATTATAACATATCTTCCTTGTTTGTCTGCTTCAATTAAACTCGCTGTTAAAGTATTCTTAACATAAATAACAACTCCATTTTTCTTATCAGGCGCAGAATCAATAAACTGTGTGCCCAACCTAAAGTTTACCAAGTACCTTTGATCAACCGCTCGAATATGTGTTTCCTGTAAGCAAATAACATCATTTTTAAATTGCTTTAGATATTGAAATACTTTCTTTCTCTTATGTGGTGAATTTAGACCATTAACATTCCAGGTTAGAAGCTTTGTCGCCATCTTTTGCGATCTGAAGCTTTTGGAGCGCCTCTTCCAACATCACCTGCACTCTCTTTGGCTTCGCTCCTCCCACTGCTTCACTGTAAGTAAGTTTTTGAGATGCAATCATAGCTCTCTGCTGTTCTTGCTCTTGTCTCATTCGTCTAGCTGCAGCGTGTGTCATTCTTTGGTCTCTGACCTCCTCCGTTGGTACTGAAATCTGATCCACTCCTGTAGCTTTCTGGAATTCTCCATCTTTCAACTGCGTAACTCCTTCAGCACCTTGTATACTCTCACTTTGTGGTTGCATGCTGCCACCCGGTACTGGTCCATGGATCGGGGGTTGGGGACCCCTGCTTTAGCCAATGGTTTATTTCTAGAATTCTTTTTTCCCCTCAATGGATGTTGGCCTTTTGTTGGGAGTACTGATGAGAACACTACTTGTGCTCCTAGCTTCTTAACTTTATTGCCTAGTTGTTTATAATCTCTCACTATTGTACTCAGGTTCTTTGTTGTGTCATTCATTCCCATTTGGAGGAGGAGGAAAGTGTAGTAATCTGTGGGCATAATTATTTTGGTTAGGTTCTCAGCCACATCTTTGATTTTTGCTCCAGGGAGACAACATACCTCCCTGGATTGTCTGTCTGGCCTGCAAATGTATGATTCTGTTCCTTTGAGGATAGAATCTCCTATTACCAACACTCGCCTTCCTTTTTGGGGGCTGCAGTCTGGGGTGTTTTTCTGTTTGTCTTAGGTGTGTTTGTTGATGTGACTTTTTTAGGGATATTTGAAGTGGCTTTTTAGGGATATTTGAAGTTGTTTCTTTGCTAGGTGTCTGCATGTTTTCTTTGAGAGGGAGGTTGTGGGTCTGCATATTTCCACCTAGGGGAGAAATCAATTGCTCAGTTTTAATGGGGCTGCTTTTGGTTGGGTAAGATTCGGCAGTAGGGGTTTGTTAGATGTCTATTGCATCTTTCTTTGATTATTATGTTTCTTTCTATGTGTGACATACCTCCATTTGTCTTCCTCCAAGGGTTTATCAGTAGGGTCAAATCCTCTGGGAGTTATTTGTTCATTATTTGGTTCGGTTTGGGTATAGCTTTCTTGTGTAGGTTGGAGTTTGGCTAGAGTTGCCTCTAGATACCTTACTTCTTCCTCTAATAGTTCACATAGTTTACATTTAATGGATGTATAATTTGGGTCTTCTTTGGGCATAAGCACATACATGGAACATGTATTGCATACCACAATAGTATCAGTCACCTGTTCCATGTGTTTGTTGTTTGAAAATCCCTTTTTGGTTGGTGGATGTGCTTTGCTGTTAGCCTTGTTTCTAGCTTGTCTGTTCTGGGTAATTATGCCTATTTTTTCTATCCTTTTTTCTGCCTGTTTGTGCTTGTTTTTTGCCTTGTTATTTAGGTATAGATAAAAGTATGTGGCAGTATGCCCTTTGGTTTTAATGGAAAAAATTGCAGTTTATATTGAAGTTAAAAGTTAATGTTAGGATAGGGCTATTTAATGAAGGGAAGGGCTGCTTTCTCCTCAACAAGGGATTTGCTTTTACCTTTCTGCTCTCTGCCTAAAAATTCATCCCTATCCTTCTTTTTCTTAATTTGCTCCTTATTTATCTCTATCCTCTCTGCCTTGCTTTTTTGACTGCCTTCCTGTGCTCAGCTGGTCTTTCTAATTGCCCGCAGTTGCTTCCAGCCATTGCTCCTCTGAGGTCTCTTCTATGTTCAGCTAGTTTTTCTGTGCTGAGCTAGTCTAACAGCCGATCTTTCTGGGCTGGGCAGGTTTGCTAGTTGTTTTTTCTCTGCTGAGCAGGTTTAATAGCCGGGTTTTATCTGCTGCGCCTTCCTACCAACTGCCTCCATCTGCTGCTCTGCCGGTCCGTCTCCGGCCATTTCTCCACCTCCGACATTCAGCCAGGTTCTCTAGAGCTGCCAGTTGGGTCCTCCGCTGCTTCACCACCTCTGTCATGCTGCCTCATTGCCACCTGCAGGCCTCCCGATCAAGTCCCAGTAGCACCTGGTCTGCTGCCGTCTGTAGGCCCTGGTCTACTGCTGTCCATAGCACCTGGTCTGCTGCCATCTGTAGGCCCTGGTCTACTGCTGTCCGTAGCACCCGGTCTGTTGCCATGTGTAGGCCCTGATCTACTGCTGTCCGTAGCACCTTGTCTGCTGTCATCTGCTGGCCCTGGTCTACTGTGCTGCAGTGTTCCACCACCCCTACCAACAGCTCCACAGCCACATGGCTCCCATTTGCTGGTCCATCGCGCCAGTGTTCTGCTTCCTTCAGCAAACAGGGCTGCCTGGATGGTTTACAGTAAGCTCTCCTCTTCTCTGCCTGGCTGGCTCTCCTCCCTGCTCCACTATCTCACCAGCTCTCCTGTTTCTCCTCTCTGCTGGTCACTGCACTGCCCTCAGTTGGCTTTCCTCTCTGCCCAACAGCTGATTCTCCTCTCTGCCCAACAGCTGATTCTCCTCTCTGCTCCACAGATCTTTCTTCTCCTTTTCTCTTCTCCAGTCTTTTTTATTTTTCTGACTTATCTTTCCCTCTTTCCCTCTCCCCCTACCATTTTGTCTTAGTTTAAGATAACTTAGTTTAATAGCAACTTCCCTTCCCATGATGTAAACATGCTTCCTCTGTGGCTGCCATCTTGGAGATCTTTTGTATTTTTGTATTTTATTCTATAATCTAATAAAATGTTACAAACAGAAAAAAAGAAGTAAGTATTAAGTCCAGTATGCAGATGATACCAGTCTAATGGCAAAAAGTGAAGAGGAACAAAACAGCCTCTTGTTGCTGGTAAAGAAGGAGAGTGCAAAAGTTGGCTTAAAACTTAACATTAAGAAAACCAAGATCATGGCATCCGGCCCTCTCAATTCCTGGCAAATAGATGGGGAAGAAATGGAGGTAGTGACAGATTTTATTTTCCTGGGCTCCAAGATCACTGCAGATGGGGACTGTAGCCAAGAAATTAAAAGACGCTTGCTCCTGGGGAGGAAAGCCATGGCAAATCTAGACAGCACACTAAAAAGCAGAGACATCACCCTGCCAACAAAAGTGCATATAGTCAAGGCTATGGAACACGACAAGGCTGCCCCTTATCACCATTGCTGTTTATATTGACACTTGAAGTATTAACGAGAATTATAAGAAATGACCCAAAGATAAAAGGATTAACTATTAAAAAGGAAACCTTTAAACTTCAAGCATTCGCGGACGATTTGGTTTTTATTATGGAGGATCCATGTCAGACGGGACCAAAACTATTGGAAGAACTATCTAAATATGGTGAGGTTGCCGGACTGCGAATAAACAGAAATAAGACCAAGATGATTGTTAAAAACATGACTAATAAACAAAAAGAAAATTTGGCTGGAATCATGGATATAGAAATAGTCAAGAAAATAAAATATCTAGGGATTAATATTACGGCTAGATGCACCTCACTCAAAAAAGATAATTATGATAATGTAGTGAATCAAATAAAAGGTGATCTGGAAAGATGGGGAAACCTAAAACTCTCATTATTGGGAAGAATCGCTGTCATCAAGATGAATATTCTGCCTAAAATTCTGTTTCTGTTCCAGAATATCCCAATACAACTCGATTCTAAGTTTTTTCGAAATTTGAATAAATTATCATTAACTTTTGTTTGGCAGGGGGAAAAACCAAGAATTAAATTGAAATATTTACAGGACACGAAGGAAAATGGGGGTTTTGGATTGCCAGACTGGGAATTATATTACCACGCCGCGGCTCTGAGTTGGATTAGAGAATGGGTAATTTTGAAAAATAGAAGACTATTAACTTTAGAGGGTCACGATTTGCAATATGGCTGGCATGCTTTCCTATGGACGGAGAAACAAGGTCTTTTCTCACATTTTCAAAAACATCGGATCAGGCAAGCGTTACTTAATACCTGGAAAAAAATTAGATCTCACAATTACACTAAAGTACCGGTCTGGCTATCCACCCTCGAAGCGATTGTTTACCCAAATCTATTTGATTTGGGTAACATAATTTCATACAAGGATATTATGAATGAGGAGGGGGAATTGAAACTTAGGAATGAACTAGAATTACAAGGTATAAAACTCGATTGGTGGGCCTACTTACAAATCCAATCAAGATTTAGGAAGGATAAAAAAGAATGGGGGATATATACCTCTGAAACAGCATTGGATAAAATATTATTGGGCCCAGACTCCAAACAGATAAAGAAATTATACAAATTGCTTTTGGGATATAAGCTGTTTGAAGAGCAAGTGAAGGATCCCATGTTGATTTGGGCTAACAATTTAGGACATAACATCGACTTAGGTACTTGGCAAACAATTTGGGACAGAAATAAAAGGATAACACTGGCCTCATCGTATAAAGAAAATTTATTTAAAATGTTTTATCGATGGCATCTTCCCCCAGCCCGTCTAGCAAAAATGTATACAACAGCATCTCCCAAATGTTGGAAGTGTTCTGAAGAGATAGGCACATACTTCCATACGTGGTGGTCTTGCAGTAAAACACAAAAATTTTGGAGAATGATTTGGATTTGGCTGAAAGAAATACTAAAACAAGATATTGAGTTTAGTCCAGAACTTTTCTTGTTGGGAATTACGAAAGAGAAATATCCTAAAGATGTGCTATATTTGACGATCCATATTATCACAGCAGCTAGAATGTCATTTGCGCAAAAATGGAAAAAGAATGAGATCCCAGGAGAAAAAGAGGTTATTAGGAAAATTTGGGATTGCGCAGAAATGGACAAACTAACTTTGGAACTAAAGAATAAAGATCAATCAGATTATTATAGAATTTGGAACAAATTGTATCTTTGGAGGGATAAAAAGAAAGGTCTCTAATAGGTTTTACAGACTAGCTTATTGTCTTAAATATTGTGTTATTTCACTGATTTGTAATTTAAGTGTATTTAAGTGTATCTTTGATGTACATATATACATGTATATATATATATTTGAACATTGTAGACAAGAAGGTTTGTCAGCCCGCTTACTATGTCCAATGTTTTTAAACAATAAACTTAATAAAAAATTTAAAAAAGAAAAAAGAAAAGAAAGGCTGAGCGCCAAAGAATTGAGGCCTTTGAACTATGGTGCTGGAGAAGACTCCTGCGAGTCCCTTGGACTGCAAGGTGATCAAACCGGTCAGTGCTAGATGAGATCAACCCTGAATGCTCTTTAGAAGGCCAGATCCTGAAGTGGAAACTCAAATACTTTGGCCACCTAATGAGAAGGAAGGACTCACTGGAGAAGAGCCTAATGATGGGAAAGATTGAGGGCAAGAGAAGAAGTGGAGGACAGAGAATGAGGTGGCTGGATGGAGTCACTGAAGCAGTAGGCGTGAGCTTAAATGGACTCCAGAAGATGGTAGAGGACAGGAAGGCCTGGAGGAACGTTGTTCATGGGGTCATGATGGGTTGGACACGACTTCGCAAACAACAACAACATTAAGTCCAGTATAGCTGACCCTCTGGTTCCCTCCTCTACCTTTTGGCTGACAAAGTTGTCTGCTAGGTTAGACAGGAATCTGTTTGATCTCCCACTTGGTGCAGAGTTTGTCTCCCAGTTAATATCAGGGTATGCAATAGTGGCAAATATCTGTAGCTCGGGTGTAGGATGAGGGTGAAGGTTCATTCTCTGCGCTTAAGGGTTGGTTTCCGAACGTTTCATTACCAGGCTAGGTAACATCTTCAGTGGTGTCTGGTGGATGTCTGTGTCAGTGTTCTACTTATGTCATCTACAACAGTGCTTTTCAACCTTTTCACAGATTGTACCACTTTTAGGACATGACAATATTTGAGTACCACCAGTGCTTAGCAAGGTGTCAAAAACTTGATGATGTCGAGCCCCGTGGGCCCGACACTCAATGGGGGGGCAGCCTCGTGCGCCAGCCTTGCGCCTCCCTGTCCGGCCTCGAGCAGCCTCTGCTTGGGGCCTACCGCCGGGCAGCCATGTCACCCGCCCGTTCCCTCTGACACCGTCGGCCTTCCTGGTTGTCTTCCTTTGTTGGCCGGTCTCCAGCCACTTCCGGGACTTACGGTGGGTGCGGCTGCGCAGACGGACCATCCGGCCAGGCCTGCTGAGTGCCAGCTGCTCCCTGCGTCCTTGGCCGCCTGCCAGCTGCTTCTAGGAATGCTGGCAGGTGCTGCCAAAAGAACGGACCTTCCTGCCAGGCCTGCCGACTGCCAGGTGATCCCTGGGTCCTCGGCCACCTGCCAGACACTTTAGGGAACGTGGGCAGACGCGGCTGAGCAACCGGACCCTCCTGCCAGGCCTGCCGCCGAACAGCTGTTCCAGAGTGCAGGACCGGACTTCCTCGGGTTTGAGGAGGGTGGTTTGGGGCACGAATCCCTTGGTGTGGCTGGGTGCGATGGGGTTGGGCACCTGGGGTTAAGGGTAGGGGTTACCTGATTTACTTACCTGGCTGGGGGTGGCATGCCGGATAGGGGGGAGGCAGGTTGACATATGCGCGTGGGGATGGCGTCTGGGGATAGCAGCAAACGGAACTGTAGGGGGGAGGAGGGTTTATATGGATGTGTGGGTGGATGTTGGTCTGTGGCTTGAGGGTGGAGCCCTTGTACCTTACGGCTATGTAAGCATTGGGAGCGATGTGCTACCAACACTGACTTTGTTTCCACTTTACGTGCATTGGAGCTGAATAAAACAATCTCTGTTTTGTCACACATTCCTGCTGGAGATTCGTGTTTGCTTCCATTCGAGGACGTGTATTGACAGTAAGTCAGCGTTCCTTTGTTTATGCTGTTCACCTCTACCTGTCTTTTTGCTCAGGCATAGGCATGGCAGAGGGAACACAGGGGGCTGCCCCAGTGGCTGATGAGGGAGAGCCAGCTGGAGCTGCAGCACCTATTGAGGTGGCAGAGCTGGGAGAAGCTCAGCTGGCGGTTAGACCCAAGGTTCTGGACCCACCGCCGGTAGCCACAGTGGATGATTCCCAGGAGGCAGGGGACCGGACCCATGGAGGGGAATGGTGGTTCAGCCCTGCTCTTGGCCACATGGACCCTAGTCAGGGACAAACAGCAAGGCCAAGAGGTCCTTTAATGGAGTGGAGAGAGCGACGTCTCACCGAGGAGGAGGAGGAGGAGTGGAGTTACTCCACAACGCCGGGCAGGCAAACTATGGAGATACTCCAGGACAGATTCGGTGAGATTGGATATTAAGATCCCTTACCATGGCCAGTCCCAGAGGCTGAACATGATACAATGTGGTGGTCACACACTGAGACCCAGCCTGTTCGCTCGGGGTCGTCTCATTTCCGGCTGGCTAGCCCATGGTTCTGGATTCTGCCCGGTCAGGGTACGTCTCAGGGGAGGGGTCCTGCTGCTCACATCCCGACAGCAACAGCACGGAGTGGTTCTGATGCCAGGCTAACAGTGGACGGAGGGCCCACCCGGCAGGCAGCAAGGCCATCTAGCGCCTTGGACTGGCAGGAAGCAGGTCCCCAATGCTATGAAACCACTCCACGGGGGCCAGGGCCACAGATGGGTCCATGGGGGTCGGGTGTGGTTTGGGGTCCGCCACCACTGCCAATGTCCTATGACGGGCATCCCGACCGCCTGGCTATGTTTTTGAGCCATGCCATCAGTCATCTGGACAGGTATGCCCCGGCTTACTCATCCCAGTGGGCGATGGTGGTGGCAGTGATGGCTAGCTTGCAGGGCGAGACCGCAGCCTGGGCAGCAGATCTATACAGCAACCACGCCAGAGAACTGGGTGATGCTGGTCTCTTCTTGGAGGCAGTACGTGCACGATTCGAAGATGTCTCCCGGGTCCAAAGAGCCGAGGCTGAGGTGGTGGGTCTCAGACAGCGCGGCAGACCTGTTGTCGACTATGTCCGTGAGTTCTGCTGGGTGGCTGGCAAATTACACTCATGGCCAGAACACCTTCTGGTCCACCATTTTAGGGCGGGTCTGGATGGGGCTCTTCGCAGGGCATGCATCGTCCGCAGCATCCCAAACAGATTACAAGACTGGTTCTGGGTGACGATAGAGCTGGACGTAGGGTTGCAGGAGTTCCGGGGAAGAACGGAGAGCATGCCTAGAGGCCGAAGAGCAACTGAGAAGGTAAAGGAGGAAGGACAGAAAACCCCGACCGTAACACCAAGGCCTTCCGGTCCAGCAACTTGGTCGTCGATCCGGTGCTTCCGTTGCGATCAGCCGGGACAGAGGGTGGCAGAGTGCCCTGTCCCGGTGCCCCGAGCAGTCCCAACAACCCCTGGAACATGCAGCGCTACACCCAGGAGGCCCGTGGAACGAACACAAGCTGCACATCAGATGCTGGGCAGGGGGTCATCCCGGACGGGGCTGGAGACACCAATGGCTGATGGACATCAACCGATGATCTACGACAGCACTGATGAGCCGGATGAGGATCCCATGGTGAGTGCGCCGGTGTGTCCCTTTGCAATCCCTATTGTGTTAGTGAGCCCACAGACAGGACGGAAGGGTGCATACCGGGCTTTAATTGATTCAGGTAGTACCCGCTGTCTCATTAGTCAAGCGGTGGTGTCCAAGGTGGGCATTAGGATGGAACAGTTAGCCACCCCACTTAGATTTCAGCAGGTGGACTGGTCCCTTCTGGGAGGGGTACCTGTTACTCATGTGACGGAGCCTATCCGGATGAAGATGGGGGAGCATTGGGAAACCCTTCGCTTCATAGTAGTACCCTCTATGACCAAGGCGGTGATTCTGGGGCTTACCTGGCTCGACAAATGGGGCCCGACGATTTGGCGGGAGGGAGACTACCATCACCTAAATATCAGGATGGGACCCCAGCCTCCAATTCATGACCTCGTAAGACCAGAAGGGAAAGCTGAGGGAGAGAGAGCCTGTATGGCAGAGTCTGGACAGGGAGTCCAGGTCCCATGGGTGTATTCCGATCTGGCCAATGTATTCAATGAACAAGAATGTGACATCCTGCCACCTCATCAACCAACGGACTTGCTCCATTCACTCACACGTTGCTCGCAAAAGCTTCTCTCTTGCTCCATTCACTCACACGTTGCTCGCACAAGCTTCTCTCTTGCTCTCATTCACACACACGTTGCTCACAAAAGCTTCTCTCTTGCTCCATTTACTCACACGTTGCTTGCGAAAGCCCCTCGCTCGCTCTTTCACTCACCCTTCACTCGCAAAGGCTGCTCGCTCGCTCTCCCCTCACTGCTTCACTAACAAAAGCCTCTTCTCTCTCTTTCTCTATATGTTTTTTTCTCCCGCTCAAACCTGCTCCTTTTATAGCTTCTCCTCTCTCCGCCTCCTCTTCCTCCTTTTGTCTTCCATCTGTGCCAGAAGCTCCAACCAGCATGCAGCCGCACATGCAGATCTTGGGGCTTCTGCTGAGCCCTGCAGTTCCAGCTGATCTCCTCCAAGTCTGTGCAGTGCCGCTTTAGCTGGTTCCCTCCCCCACTACACTTGGCTAGGGGTTGCATACGTGTACCACTGGTTGAAAAGCCCTGATCTACAACATCATCTGTAACGATTGCAACCACTTCTACGTGGCACAAACATCACATCAGTTAAAAAACAGGATTCATGAACATCAGCTAGCAGTCAAATGCCACAATCCCAAATCCCTAATCACTACCCACACTGACACCAAACAACACCAGTTCAATTGGAGGAACACTAAAATCATCTGCCACACTCGGGAGTTCATCAAAGCCTGGCACTCCACAAGCAATTCCATCAACAGACATGTTGATCTACAACCAGCATATGAACCCCTCAGAATCCAAATCAATTGAACAGCCATCTGGAGACAGCACCAACCCTGAAGCCCCTCTTCCCCCCCCAAAAAAAATACCCTGACCTGATATAATCTCCCCATCACAAGACCTATTACCAGCCTCCCATTGATGACTCCTGACCCACTAATTCACACCCTCTAATGACCCTGACCTGAAGTACCTCCCCATCATAAGCTTCTCTCTGTTGACTCACACCTGGCCCATCACAAGACCCTCACTTGACACTCCCACACCTGAAGCCCTTATATAAGTAGAACACTGACACAGACATCCACTAAACACCAGTGAAGATGTTATCTAGCCTGGTAATGAAACATTCAGAAACCAACCCTCAAGCTCAGAGAACAAACCCTCACCCTCAATGGGTAGTTAAAGTCTCCCATTACTACAATGGTTGGTTTCCTGCATACCTTAGGTAACTGGTTAGCAAAAAGTTCACCTATTTCCTCTGCTTGGTTGGGTATACTCCTATGGCAATGTCATTCTTTTTTACTTTTGTATTAACCCAAATTCATTCAAGAAGGTTTTCGTCTTTTTTTTTTTGCTTTTCTGTAGAGGTGTAGTGATTTCTTACATACATATTGTAAGGTCTGTTTCTTTTGAACAATTTAAATCTTTCTAGCAGTATATTCCACTCATGGGTTTCATCCCACCAAATTTCTGTAGTGGCAACAATGTCAGGGTGCCGTCGGCTAGACAATGTCGGCTGGCGACCCCCAGGGGAGAGCCTTCTCTGTGGGAGCGCCAGCCCTGTGGAACCAACTCCCCCTTGAGCTCCGGATGGCCCCGGATCTCCGGTCCTTTCGCTGCGGCCTCAAAACACTCCTTTTTCATCAAGCTGACCCTGACCCTAACCCTAACCCTAACCCTAACCCTAACCCTAACCCTAACCCTAACCCTAACCCTAACCCTGACCTGGATTGACGACGGGTTTTAAAATTGTTTTAATTTTTAATTGTTTAGCTAATTTATTTTGGGGCTGTTTGTTTAATTCTTTTTTAACTTTTGTATTGTTGTTTTTATTGTTGTTAGCCGCCCTGAGTCCTTCGGGAGATAGGGCGGCATATAAGTCCCAAAAATAAATAAATAAATAAATAAATAAATAAATAAATAAATAAATAAATAAATAAATAAATACCTCCAATCTAGACAAAGGTCCAAAAAACTGGGGCCCAAATATGTTGACCCTTTTCTTATTTGTAAAATCATCAACCTTGTCACAGTACACCTAACACTTCCTAAGAATCTCAGACAAATCCATCCAGTATTTCATTGCAGCTTGTTGAAGCTGGCACTAACCTGTTTTCTATGGCCAGAGCTGGGAGCCCCTCCAATCCCCACCCTGATTGAAGGGGAACAGCATTTTGAAGTTAAAGACATTCTTAACTCCCACAAGCACAAAAGAAAAGTCCAATGCCTAGTAGCCTGGAAACATTTTCCCCCATCTGAAATCGAATGGGTGGATGTGTGGCACGTGCGCACTCCCAAATTACTCCAGAGATTCCATAACCAATATGTCAAGAGTGACACAATATCCACATAAACCACAAGGCATCCTTTAATCACTCTCTGTCTCTCTTCCTCTTTCCAAGACTAATGTCCCTGTGAAGGGGGGCAGCATGTCAGGCTGTCCTCCCATCGCTTGTGCTGTAGCCTGCCACAATCCAGGGGGGGGAATGAGGGGTAAGAGGGCCTGTTGTAAAAGGGGAAAGGGGGGGAGACCAGTGTGAACAGGAAGCAGAGATGTAAACCAGTTTCATCTGGCCACTTCAAGGACTTTTGGTGCCCAGGACCTGGGAATGGAATGTTAACTGCTTCTCAAAGTGTCCTGTTCTCAAAACATCCAGCTACCATCCTATTAGACACTGATAAAGTTGTCAAAGGGGAAAGGGCTAAAGTTTTGGAACAATGTAGCAATTTGCATGGGTTTTCTTCAGATCTGGCCTTGCTTTTGCTGCATCCAGTTGTCTCTAGTAAAAGATCCTTGAAACCTTCAAATGGAGTCAAGTGTTTTTCTTTCCTAGAGAGCCAGCTGGGGCAGGGCTGACAGGAACAATCTTCCCATATAGAGGACAGTACAGTTGCCACCATCCATCATTCTTAGCTTTAAAATTATGACACATATTAAGGGCAGTTGAGTACAATTGAAATGTATGTAACATGTGGCAGTGTAAAAAACTACTTATTAGTGGGAAATGCATGCATACATACAGTATATATAGAACATACTGGGGTGGTGCTTTCACTGAAATACCTCTCTTTCTTGCCAAATCAGAGTTAGTTCAGAGACCATTTGTGTAGAGATGAAATTAGTGTTATTGTTTTGGGGGCTTTTGTCTCAGTGGACAGCACTTTAAACAGTGATGATCCCTTGTTTCATTTTCTCATGGCCACTGTATTATATACAAGCACTCATCTTTCTCTCCTTAGGGTTGGGTATAATTACAGCTCAGACCAGCTGAAAACAAGTTTATATAGGAGACTGTAGTATTCAAGGTCATGCATATATTTCAGGTGAATGGCATTATGGTGTCAAGGTTCTGACTAATGAAACCAAATAAATCAGAACTCCAAGGCTTGAAGGTTCCTCAAAGCACGTTTATTGGATACATAATATTGGCACGGTGAAAAGTGAAACCAACTCTAAAATTCACCTTAAAGATTCAATGTAGCTAAATGCAACAATTCCCTCCTCTTTGCTATGTAATTATTACAACACCCAATGAAAGCAGTTGGTGGGTTCCGTTAAACTTCTTTTCTCCACCTTCCAGCTTTTGTGGGAATGACCTTGGTTCCCACGGGACTGCTCTATGTTTAGTCTAGCAATGCTACCATTTTCCTTTCCCCCCCCCTTCCCCCCCAACCTGTGGCAACTTAGAACGACGAAGATGGCTTTAGCCAGGTTCATTTCAAAAGTTGACAGTCGGACTTTCCTTAAAGAGAAAGCAGTTCCTGAAAAATAACAAGCATAGATACACATTAGGGTTTTGCAAATCCTCTGTTCTATTGTCAGGAGGGTCCCTAGGTTTATGAGGATGTTTATCATGAAACCTCTGTATAAATCTATCTGCCTTTACACCTCTGCTCTTCACCCAAGTAGCTTCTGACAGAGGATACCCCTTCCATTGAACTAGATACTGTAATTTCCCTTTATACAATCTAGAATCAAGAATTCATTTGATTTCATAATGGGTGTCCCCCTCAACTATAATGGGACCTGGAGCAATTCGAGGTATTGGTCTCAAGGTCAATTCTATATCTGGTTTCAATAAACTGCAATGAAAAACTGGATCTATTTTCCCCAAGAGTCATGGGAGCTTTAGCTCTACTGTGACAGGGTTTATTATTTTTACGATGGGGAAAGGACCAATAAATTTAGGTCCCAGATTTTTACAGGGTAGTTTTGATCTTAGGTATTTGGTTGAGAGATTGACTTTCTCTCCTATATGAAATGGTTTCTGGGGGGATTGCTTCTTATTTGCTTGCTCCTTTTGAATTTTTGTGGCTTTGGCTAAGGCATGTTTGATGTTCACCCAAGCGCTCTGCAGTGAGTTTACGCACTTGGTCAGTGTTTGTGAGGAGGGGCGTTATTGAAGGTATTCAGGCATGGGCATGAATTCTCTGCCTGTAGCTAGTTTAAAAGGAGTATGTCCAGTACTGCTGCACACAGTATTGTATGCCACTTCAGCATAAGGCAGGAGATCTGCCCAGTTAGTTTGCTGATAGTTAACATAGCATCTCAGATATTGTTCCATCATTGTGTTCACTCATTCAGCAACTGCATTCATACTCGGATGAAAAGCCAACCTGAGCCCCTGGGAGGATCTGATCAGCTTCAGGAACTCCCTCCAGAATTTTGCTGTGAACTGGACTCCTCAGTCTGATATGATTCTTCTTGGTGCTCTGTGGAGTTGGTAGATATGTTTTTAAAACAGCTTCACCAGTTTCTGGGCAGAGGAAAGCCCAGAGCAGGCTATAAAGTGAGCCTGCTTTGAGAAAAGGTCAATAGCAGTCCAAATTATGGTATTTCCGCTATTTTCAGGGAGCTCTACAATGAAGTCCATTGCGACTTCCTCCCAGGGCTGGGATGGTTCAGCTACTTGCTGTAACAGTCCAGGGGGCTTTCCTGGTCTTTTTTTCATGGTGGCACAGATTGCATAGCTCTTAACATAGCTTTAAATGTCCTTTTTCATTCCAGGCCACCAAAACTGCCGTCTTACTAAGTGTAAAGTCTTTAAGAACCCAAAGTGACTGGCTTGCTTGGCATCGTGGTTTCATTGCAGGGCTTGGACCCTGAGGGTGCTAGGAAGGTATAGTTTGGAACCTTTCCATGCTAATTCATCTCTATATGTCAACATTTGCCTGTTGTCTTTGAACCAGGGGTCGGATTTCAGTTTGGTTCTGAGTTTCTGGGTCAAGCTGGGACCTATGGATTGTTTTTGAGCTTGATGCCTAGTGGTGACCTGAGAGGCTTTTTGTGGTCAGAGGATGAGAGCATTTACCACTTCCTCGTGATGGCTCTCATATTGTGGTATTCTAGACAAGGTGTCAGCTAGGAAGTTCTTCCCTCCAGGGATGTACTTTAAAGAGAAGTTAAAACAATTAAAATGTTGCACCCATTGAACCTGCTTGGGGGATAATTTTCACGGGGTTCTAAGAACCTAAAAGTTCTTATGGTCAGTCCACACTTCAAACGGTACCTTACTCCCCTCTAGGAAATTGCACCAGGTTAGCAAGGCCCATTGTACAGCATATGCTTCCTTCTCCCATACAGCCTATCACTGCTCTGTGCGGGTGAGTTTTCCAGAGGTGTATGTACATGGTTTCAGTTCTCCCGTTGTATTTCTGAAGAAGAACTGCACCCACAGTGACATCACTGGCATCCACATGGATGATGAACTGTTCCTCGGGGTTAGGATGTTTGAGAAGCTGCTCTCCTGTGGACAATCTTTTGAGTTGTTCAAATGCTGCTTGGCATTCCATAGCCTATTTTAAAGGTTGTCTAGGATGGGGTTTTGCCCCACCCCTTGTACCTGTTTTCAAAAGTTCGGTAATCAGTAAGGCTACTTTTGTGAAGGAGGGAAATAATTTCCAGTAAAAGTTAGCAAATCCCCAAAAGCTTTGTAGTGAATACTTCAGCCAGACCTCGGTATTCCTTAGGAATGAGTTGGACACTGGGCAACAGCTCAGCTGCAATTTTCAAAGGCTCATTTGGTCTGTCTCCGGCTCCAGTGGAAGTGGCCTTCCTTACCTGATCATTAGGATAGGATAGGATAGGATAGGATAGGATAGGATAGGATAGGATAGGATAGGATAGGATAGGATAGGATAGGATAGGATAGGATAGGA
Organism: Vipera berus; assembly: GCF_964194415.1. Classification (NCBI taxonomy): domain Eukaryota; kingdom Metazoa; phylum Chordata; class Lepidosauria; order Squamata; family Viperidae; genus Vipera; species Vipera berus. The sequence continues at coordinate 1,678,025 of NC_138210.1, read as the reverse complement.
TAGGATAGGATAGGATAGGATAGGAGCTGGAAGGGACCTTGGAGGTCTTCTAGTCTAGCAGGGCTCGAGCAGGAGAACCTATACCATTTCAGACAACTGACTGTCTACTCTCTTCTTAAAAACCTCCAGTGATGGAGAGCCCACGAGTTCTGAAGCCAAGCTGTTCCACAGGTTAATTGTCCTCACTGTTAGGAAGTTTCTCCTTAATTCCCGGTTGCTTCTCTCTTTGGTCAGTTTCCAACCATTGTTTCTGGTCCTGCCCTCTGGTGCTTTGGTGAATAATGTGACCCCCTCTTATTTGTGGCGGCCCCTGAAATACTGGAACACTGATATCATGTCACCCCTGTTACTTCTTTTCTTTAGACTAGCCAAACCCAAGTCCTGCAGCCATTCTTCATATGTTTTAGTCTCCAAGCCTTTGATCATTTTATTTGTTCTTTTCTGATCTTTTTCCAAAGTCTCAACATCTTTTTTGTGGTATGGTAACCAAAATTGGCTGCAGTATTCCAGGTGTGGTCTTACTAGGGTTTTACAAAGCGGTACTAATACTTCGTGTGATCTTGATTCTATGCCTCTGTTTATACAACTCAGGATTGCATTAGCTTTTTTGGCTGATGTGCACACTGCTGGCTCATAGTCAAGTGATCGTCCACTAGGATTCCAAGGTCCCTCTCACACTTACTGTTTTTGAGGCAGGTCTTGCCAAGTCTGTACTTGTACCTTTGATTTTTCCTGCCTAAATGTAAAACCATGCTTTTCTCCACATTAAAACTCATTTTGTTGGATAGGGCCCATTGTTCCAGTTTGTCAAGATCTTTTTGGATCCTGAGTTTGTCTTCTGGGGTGTTGGCTATTCCTGCCAGTTTAGTGTCATCTGCAAATCTGATGAGTTCCCCATCTATTCCTTCATTTAAGTCATTTATAAAGATAGTAAAGAGTACTGGGCTTAAGACGGAGCCTTGTGGTACCCCACTGCTTACTTCTCTCCATGTGGATGTAGTACCATTGAGGACTACTCGCTGAGTACGATTTGTCAGCCAGCTACAGATCCATCTGGTGGTGATGTTGTCTATCACACCTTTTTCAAGCTTACTAAGCAGCAGGTTGTGGTCCAATTTGTTAAATGCCTTACTGAACTCTAAGTATACTATATCCACAGCGTTTCGCTGGTCTACTAATTTGGTCACTTTATCAAAGAATGAAATAAAATTGTTTTGGCATGATCTGTTTTTAACAAACCCATGCTGGCTGCTAGTTATAACTTTGTTTGCTTCTAGTTGTTCGCAGATCTGTTTTTTGATTATCTTTTCCAGGATCTTCCCAGGTATTGATGTTAAACTGATTGGTCTGTAGTTTCCTGAGTCTGTTTTTTTTCCTTTCTTAAAGATGAGAACCACATCAGCCCTTTTCCAATCCTCAGGTACTTCCCTGGTGCTCCAGGATTTTTGAAAGATATGGTGCAATGCTTCTGAGATAACATCTGCCAACTCCTTCAGAATTTGGGATGTAATCTGTCAGGTCCCAGTGATTTATATTCGTCAAGGTCGGATAGGTGTTCTCTTACCATTTTCTTGCTTATTTTAATTTTTGTTTCTAGTTTGTCTTTTGCGGGGTTTTTTTGGTATGTTGTGCTATAATTTCTTTTTGTGTGAAGACTGATGCAAAGAATGAGTTAAGCAGTTCTGCTTTCTCCCTATTGGTTGTTACTTCCTTGCCATCTTCTCTCTTTAGTGGACCTACAGTTTCCTTGACTTTTTTCTTGTTATTAATATGTTGAAAGAATCTTTTTTTATTATCCTTGATTTCTGTTGCAAGACTTTGTTCTGAGCCTTTGCTTTCCTGACTTCATATTTGCATGTTCTGGCTCTCTGATAATAATCAGTCTTAGTTATGTTTCCCTCTTTCCATTTTTTGTACTTGTTCTTTTCGTCTTTCAGTTTGTCAGAGAGAGCTTTGTGCAGCCATGCTGGTTTCTTCTTAAATTTCTTGTTTTTCTTTTTCAGTGGTATTGTGCTGGACTGGGCTTTTATGAACATATTTTTCAGAGTTTTCCATGCTTCTTGAGCTGTTTTCCCCTTTCTGATGTTTGTCCATGGAATCTTTCGTAATTTCTCTCTCTGTTTGTTAAAATCAGCTCTTTTGAAGTTTAAGCCACTGGTTGGATTATTTTCTATTGCTTGTGTTTGCATTATATTGAATTTCAGTATGACGTGGTCACTTTCACCCAAGGTTCCGGCAACGTCAGCTCCCTCTATCACTTCTTGTTATATTGACCCATATACATTCTGGAGGGATTTCATCTTTGATCATGTGCATTTTTGTAGATATGTAGTGTTCTCTTACATATATTGCAACTCCCTCTCCTCTTTTTGTAGATCTATTTCTTTTGAACAATTTGTATCCATCCATCAGTGCATTCCAGTCATGGGTTTTGTCCCACCTGGTTTCTGTAATGCCAACTATGTCATACCCACCCTTGTGTACTATTGCTTCTAGTTCATCCTGTTTCTTCCCCAAGCTTTGAGCATTTGTATATAAGCATTTAAGACCTTTATGCCTCTCTGTGGGTATGTTTCCTGCATCTCCTGATTGTTGTTGGAGCTTTCTTTTTTCTCATCACTCCCTACCTCATTGTTTGATTTGTTCTCTTGGGATTTATGACTGGTTTTGTGTTCTACAGCAGGGCGTTTCAACCTTTTCACACATTGTACCACTTTTAGGTGGTACTTTTAGGCAGATGGGGACTGTAGCCAAGAAATTAAAAGACGCTTGCTCCTCGGGAGGAAAGCCATGGCAAATCTAGACAGCACACTAAGGAGCAGAGACATCGCCCTGTCAACAAAAGTGCGTATAGTCAAGGCTATGGTCTTCCCAGTGGCAATGTATGGCAGTGAAAGTTGGACCATAAAAAAGGCTGAGCGCCAAAGAATTGAGGCCTTTGAACTATGGTGCTGCAGAAGACTCCTGCGAGTTCCTTGGACTGCAAGGCGATCAAACCGGTCAGTCCTAGAGGAGATCAACCCTGACTGCTCTTTAGAAGGCCAGATCCTAAAGCTAAAACTCAAATATTTTGGCCACCTGATGAGAAGGAAGGACTCACTGGAGAAGAGCCTAATGCTGGGAAAGATTGAGGGCAATAGAAGAAGGGGACGACAGAGAATGAGGTGGCTGGTGTCGGGCCTCGGGAGCCCGACACTCGAGGGGGGGTCCCTCCACCTCCCCGGCAACCCCCGCCTGCCGCCCGCTCGACCTGCCTGCCTCCCCGGCGGACTGCGAGGCTCCTGGGATCGTGCCGGTTGGGGCCGGCTCTGTAGCAGCCCGGGAGACTCCAAGGGCCGCGCCGCCGCTTCGACCGCCCTCGTCCGTCGCCGCACAACAGCTGACTGCGCCTGGCGGCGCGTCGGTGGCCCGGAAGGCTCGGGAGACCGCGCCGCCGCTTCAGCCGTTCTCCTCCCCCGCCGCACAACAGCTGACTTTGCCTGGCGGCGCGGTGGCGGCCCGGAAGGCTCGGGAGGCTGCGCCGCCGCTTCAGCCGTCCTCCTTCCCCGCCGCACAACAGCTGGCTTTGCCTGGCGGCGCGTCGGCGGCCCGGAGAGCTCGGGAGGCCGCGCCGCCGCCCCGGTCGTCTTCTTCCGCACAGCTGACCGGCGGAGGTTCGGGCCCACTCACGGCGGACTGGGGGGGTTCAGGACCTACGGTGGGTTCGTTGGGAGACAAGCCCCTTCCCGCCGCGGTGCCTGGGTGGCTAGGAGCTGCGGGTGTGGATGACCACAGGGGGTTTCAGAGTTGGGCACGGCAGGGAGGTGGTGAGGGGGTGGAGCACGGTGACGGCAACGCACGGGAGGAGGCTTACCTGGTTGGGCGACGGGCAAAGGGACTTGTAGGGGTGGGGTGGGGAAGTTATAGGGAATGGGAGGGCGTGGGCGTGTTTGGGTGGAGTATGGGTGGGGGTTTCAGGTGTGTATATAATAGCGCTGGCTGCGGATAGCGGCCAACGCTGGCTTTGTTTCTTGTTGCGGCTGTTGCTCTGAAGAATAAAGTGCTTCTAGACTGCAGCAGAAGTCTCTCGTTCCTGTTTCGGCACCTGCCCTGCTTGTTGCAGGACGAGTTTTGACAGAAAGCCAGCGTTGCCTTAGCATTGCGGCCTTACTGCCTTTCTGCTGTGTTCCGTTTGTGCGCCATGGCAGAGGGTGTGCAAGGGGCCGCTTTGGAGACTGCATCGGAGGAGGCTGGCGTGGCCGGGGAGGAGGCGACAACCCCTGCGGAGAGGGACGTGGAGGACGTCCAGCCTGCTGTAAGGCCTAAAGTGCGGGAAGTGCCACCAACTGACCCTGCGGTGGAGTCCCAGGGTGCTAGTAGCCAGACCCAGGGGGGGGAGTGGTGGCTGAGCTCGATCCTGGGGCGCACGGGGCTCGAGCAAGGACGAACGGGCCGGCGCGGTGGGGCTCCACTGGGTTGGAGGGAGCGTCGGCTGACCGATGACGACGGCGAGGAATACAGCTATTCAACCGCACCCGGGAGCCAGACTATGGACGTGCTGCGCGACAGGTTCGGAGAAGTCGGGGCACGTGACGGCGGTTCCTGGGTGGCCATGGGCCCTGAGGAAGACACGGGACAGTGGTCTCTTGGGGGGCCACCCAGTCAGTCAGCAACGTCCCGTTTCCGACTGGCCAGCCCGAAGTTCAAGGTGCCTGGGGAGGGAGGCGTTCGGGGCCCATCCACACGAGCACAAGGAGGGCGTGATGCTTGGCCAACGCCTGACTGAGGCCCTGGACGTCCGGCACCCAGGTCAGTGGGGGTGTCCCAGGCTCAGACCCGTCCACCTGTTGGGCATTGGGGTCCGGGTGTGGTGTGGGGACCCCCACCGCTCACCACAACCTATGATGGGCATCCCGACCGCCTGGCCATGTTCCTAGGGCAGGTGATTAACCATCTGGACGGGTATGCCCATGCCTATCCATCACAGTGGGCGATGGTGGTGGCGGTCACCGCGTGCCTTCAGGGAGAGGCTGCAACCTGGGCAGCGGACCTCTACAGTGACCACGCCCGTGAGCTCGGGGACGTGGGGCTGTTCCTGGAAGCCCTGCGCGTCCGCTTCGAGGATGTATCCCGCTTACATCGTGCGGAAGCTGAAGTGTTAGCCATCAGGCAGCGAGGACGACCGGCAGAGGAGTATGTGCTCGAATTCCGAAGGGTTGCGGGCAGGTTACGCTCGTGGCCCGAGCGCTTGTTGGTGCACCACTTCCGGGCCGGTCTTGATGGAGCTCTCCGGCGGGCATGTGTGGTGCGGGGGGTTCCTGCACGGCTTCAGGATTGGTTCCGGGTGGCGGTGGAGCTAGACATTGGGTTGCAGGACACCCGGGGCAGGCCAGTAGTGGGCCCTGGAGCCTGGAGGACCCCGGAGGGGCCGAAGTCCGAGAGCCGGAAGCCCGAGCCGGCGGCGACACAACCCGGCCCCCTCCCGGCGCCCCGTCCAACAATCCGCTGCTTCCGCTGCGACCAACCGGGCCATCGGGCAGTGGACTGCCCGCTACCTCCGCCACGACCGGGGCCCAACCCTCCGGTGGCGCGGGTCCCGACCCCCCAGGAGAGCTGCAGAACGCTCCAGAACAGCGTACCAGGTGGCCGACAAGACACCCCGAACATCGACACCGGTGCGTCCAGTGGGCCCGGCGGATGGACGGACTGACACATCCGATGGGTCTGAGGATCACGAGTACGAGGAGGACCCGATGGTAAGCGCTCCGGTGTGCCCTTTTGTGCTGCCTGTGGTATTGATAAGCCCACGAACAGGTGAGAGGAGGGAGTGTAAGGCTTTGGTTGATACAGGCAGCACGCGCTGCCTTATTAGCCTGGTGATGGCAAGGGAGGCCGGTATCCCCCTTCAGCGGCTCCCCAAACCTATCCGGTTTCAGCAGGTAGACGGGTCCCTTTTGGGCGGAGCACCCATTACGCATGTAACGGCACCGGTGAGAATGGAATTGGGTACACACTGGGAGACTCTCCGGTTTGTCGTGGTGCCGTCTATGACGGAGGCGGTCATTCTGGGGCTTACGTGGTTGGACAGGTGGGGCCCCACGGTTTGGTGGGAGGGGGGATGCCGACATCTCCGCCTCGGGACAGGGCCCCAGCCTCCTGAAAAGCATTCCTTCATGGGCCCGGAGGAGATTGGTGGGCCAGAGGGGGCCGCAGGGGTGGGTACTGGGCTTGAGACACAGGTGCCGCGGGAGTACAGCGATCTCGCAGATGTCTTCGACGAGAAGGAGTGTGATGCCTTGCCACCCCACCGCCCCACGGACTGCGCTATTGAACTGGAGCCAGGGGCAAAACTGCCGAAACCCCGCATGTACGCAATGGCACCCTGGGAGATGCAGGAGCTTCGTCAATACATAGACAAGAACCTGCGGAGGGGGTTCATCCAGCCCGCTCGATCTAAGATGGCGGCCCCTGTCTTGTTCAGGGAGAAGAAAGACAGGACCCTAAGACTGTGCGTTGATTATCGAGGGGTTAACGCGGTATGTGTAGAGCACTTGTACCCCCTCCCTTTGGTGAAGGACCTTTTAGCTCATTTGGCTACGGGCCGGGTGTTCACCAAGTTAGACCTCAGGGAGGCGTACTACCGTGTCCGGATTAAAGCTGGTGATGAATGGAAGACGGCTTTCAACTGCCCGTTGGGGAGCTTTCAGTTTAGGGTCATGCCGTTTGGACTGCAGGGAGCCCCCGCGGTCTTCATGCAGTTGATTAACCAAGTCCTGCATGACCATTTGTACCGGGGGGGTCCTAGTCTATCTTGATGACATCCTCATATATACGCCCACGCTGGAGGAGCATGTCGTCTTAGTTCGGAGTGTGCTGACCAAGCTGAGGGACGCCCAGTTATATGTGAAGCTCTCCAAATGTGAGTTTCACAAGCCCCGACTGGACTATTTGGGATATCGGGTGTCCTCCAACGGGGTGGAGATGGACCCGGGGAAGGTGGAGGCTATCCAACAGTGGCAGGCCCCGCGGACCCGGAAACAGCTGCAGAGCTTTCTGGGCTTCGCTAACTTCTATCGACAATTTATTCCACATTTCGCTTCCATTGCCCTGCCGCTTACGGATCTACTGCGGACTAAACAGATGACAACATTGCCGCGGCCAGGGCAGAAGCTTGCGTGGACCACTACATGCCAGCGGGCCTTTGAGGCGCTCAAGGCGCAATTTGCTAAGGAGCCCGTCCTGCAACACCCGAACCCTGACCTGCCCTACGTAGTACAGGCTGATGCGAGCGACGTGGCTGTTGGAGCTGTCCTTCTGCAACGGCATGCAATGGGAGGATTGCGGCCCTGCGCTTACGCCTCTAAGAAGCTAACGACCGCGGAGAGAGCTTGGGCCATCTGGGAGAAAGAGGCCTTCGCGGTCCGCTGGGCCTTGGGGACTTGGAGACACCTTCTGGAGGGGGCTAGCCAGGAGTTCGAGGTTTGGACGGACCATAAAAACTTGGAAGCCCTGCAAACACCCCGCCGTCTGTCCCCGAAACACGTACGGTGGGCCCAATACTTTCAACGCTTCCGGTTCCGCCTCAAGTATGTGCCCGGGGGAAGAAATTTCCTGGCGGACGCCTTGTCTCGGCTACCACAATACGATTGTCGGAAAGAGGAGGTAGTACAGGCATTGGTACCGCCGCCCCGCCCGGTGGAGGAGACGGAGCACAGGGCCAACGCCGTGACAGACGGTTTCCTGCGGACCTGTAAGGGAGCACTGGCGACTGATGAATGGGTGCAGGCGCACCCCGACACCCTCTCGTTGCGGGACGGCTTAGCCTGGCACGGGGCCAGGCTGTATGTGCCTGCAGCGGCACGGGATCAAGCGCTCTATCAATGCCATGACGCTAGGCAGGCAGGTCATTACGGGTTCGTGAAAACCCTGCATCTGGCCCGCCGCCAGTTCTGGTGGCCGACCATGAGACGAGACATTGAAAGCTACGTGCAGAAGTGCCGCATTTGCGCAACCACTAAGCCCTCTACTAATAAACTGGCAGGCCTTCTGCAACAGGTGGCAGACCCCGTACGACCTTGGCAGGACATTGCCATGGACTTTGTGGTCGAGCTACCGGAAAGCAGGGGATATAACGTTTTGTGGACGGTAGTAGATTTGTTCTCGAAACAAGCCCACTTTATCCCCTGCAAGGGGTTGCCTTCAGCCCGTCGGCTGGCCTGGCTGTTTGTCCAACATATATATCGTCTCCACGGGGTGCCACGACGTATCATCTCCGACCGTGGGGTGCAGTTCACGGCCCGGTTCTGGAGGGATTTCGTGTGTTATATTGGAGCAACACAGGGCCTGAGCTCGGCATACCACCCAAGCACAAATGGAGCTGCGGAACGTGCAAACGCGGCGGTGGAGCGATACCTGCGTTGTTATGTATCATACCAACAGTCCGAATGGGTGGACCTGTTATCCTTCGCGGAAGTAGCCTACAACAACGCAGTACATAGCAGCACCGGGTTCTCCCCCTTTAAAGTGGTCTCTGGATATGAGTTCGTTCCTATCGCGGGGTGCGACCAGGGGGCCCCGGCATCCTGCACACCTGGGGAGTGGGTGCACCGGTTGGAGGAGGTGTGGGGGATAGCTAAGAAAGCGTTAGAGCGAGCTGCAGGGTCTTACAAAGAGCAAGCAGACAGGAAGAGACGGCCGTTTGCACCCCCTAAAGTAGGTGATCTTGTCTACCTCTCCACGAAATACCTACGGCTACAAGTGCCTTGTAAAAAGCTAGGGCCCAAATATCTCGGACCCTTCCGGGTTATACAGGTAGTAAATCCTGTCACCGTCAGACTTCGGCTACCTCCCCTACTTGGAAAGATACACCCCGTCTTCCACAGTAGCCTGCTGAAGCCTGCTACAACTGCCTCTGTGGCGGCGGGGGAGGGCGGCCCAGGGCCTGTGCACGGCGACCACTATGAGGTACAGAAGATCCTGGACTCCCGGAAACGGAGGGAGCGGGTGCAATACTTGGTGCTCTGGAGGGGGTACCCCATGGAGGAGGCCACCTGGGTACGGGATGGGGATGTGTGTGCACCACGCCTTCTCCGCGCTTTCCACCGGAAACACCCGGGGAAGCCGGGGGAGACCCAGGAGGGAACTGCTGATCATGTTACAGACTGCTCACCTCTCTCTCCTTGCATTCCAGGTGGGCCCTTGGTAGAGGGGGCAGCATGTCGGGCCTCGGGAGCCCGACACTCGAGGGGGGGTCCCTCCACCTCCCCGGCAACCCCCGCCTGCCGCCCGCTCGACCTGCCTGCCTCCCCGGCGGACTGCGAGGCTCCTGGGATCGTGCCGGTTGGGGCCGGCTCTGTAGCAGCCCGGGAGACTCCAAGGGCCGCGCCGCCGCTTCGACCGCCCTCGTCCGTCGCCGCACAACAGCTGACTGCGCCTGGCGGCGCGTCGGCGGCCCGGAAGGCTCGGGAGACCGCGCCGCCGCTTCAGCCGTTCTCCTCCCCCGCCGCACAACAGCTGACTTTGCCTGGCGGCGCGGTGGCGGCCCGGAAGGCTCGGGAGGCTGCGCCGCCGCTTCAGCCGTCCTCCTTCCCCGCCGCACAACAGCTGGCTTTGCCTGGCGGCGCGTCGGCGGCCCGGAGAGCTCGGGAGGCCGCGCCGCCGCCCCGGTCGTCTTCTTCCGCACAGCTGACCGGCGGAGGTTCGGGCCCACTCACGGCGGACTGGGGGGGTTCAGGACCTACGGCGGGTTCGTTGGGAGACAAGCCCCTTCCCGCCGCGGTGCCTGGGTGGCTAGGAGCTGCGGGTGTGGATGACCACATGGGGTTTCAGAGTTGGGCACGGCAGGGAGGTGGTGAGGGGGTGGAGCACGGTGACGGCAACGCACGGGAGGAGGCTTACCTGGTTGGGCGACGGGCAAAGGGACTTGTAGGGGTGGGGTGGGGAAGTTATAGGGAATGGGAGGGCGTGGGCGTGTTTGGGTGGAGTATGGGTGGGGGTTTCAGGTGTGTATATAATAGCGTTGGCTGCGGATAGCGGCCAACGCTGGCTTTGTTTCTTGTTGTGGCTGTTGCTCTGAAGAATAAAGTGCTTCTAGACTGCAGCAGAAGTCTCTCGTTCCTGTTTCGGCACCTGCCCTGCTTGTTGCAGGACGAGTTTTGACAGCTGGATGGAGTCACTGAAGCAGTAGGCATGAGCTTAAATGGACTCCAGAAGATGGTAGAGGACAGGAAGGCCTGGAGGAACGTTGTCCATAGGGTCGCGATGGGTCAGACACGACTTCGCAGCTAACAACAACAACAGAGGTCCACCCCGAGGTCTCTCGTTTGTGGAGTTCCTCAGGGGGTCGGTCCTCTCTCCCCTCCTGTTCAATATCTATATGAAGCCGCTGGGTGAGATCATTCGTGGTTTTGGGGTGGGGTATCGTCAGTACGCCGATGATACCCAACTTTTTCTTTCCACCCCAAACCAACTCAGTGATGCCCTCGACGTGATGTCCTGTTGCCTGGAGGCGGTTCGGGTTTGGATGGGGAGAAACAGGCTCCGACTCAATCCTGCCAAGACTGAGTGGCTGTGCGTACAGGCATCTCGAGTGAATCATTCTATTCCACCTTTAACGATGGGGGGTGAGGTGTTACACCCCCGTCGATAGGGCTCGCAACTTGGGTGTCCTCCTGGATTCACGGCTCAGTTTTGAAGATCATATAGGAGCCGTGACCAGGGGGGCCTTTGCCCAGGTTCACCTGGTGCGCCAGTTGCGGCCCTATCTGGACCAAGATGCCTTGCGCACAGTCACTCATGCGCTCGTGACCTCCCGGTTAGACTACTGTAACGCTGTCTACATGGGGCTGCCCTTGAGGACCACTCGGAGGCTTCAACTGGTGCAGAATGCAGCCACGCAAGTTGTGATGGGGGCTCCCCGATATTCCCATGTAACACCTCTGCTCCGCGAGCTGCATTGGCTTCCGGTTGCCCTCCGGGTGAGATTCAAGGTGCTGGTGATGACCTATAAAGCTTTAAATGGCTTGGGTCCGGGATATCTGAGGGAACACCTGCTGCCAGCATCAAGTTCCCTTTGTCCTGTGCGCTTCCACAGGGAGGGCCTTCTCAGGGTGCCGCCGGCAAAGGATTGCCGGAGGGCGACACCCAGGGGGAGGGCCTTCTCTGTGGGCTCGCCTGCCCTTTGGAACCAGTTACCCATAGAGCTCAGGACTGCCCCAGATTTCCTTTTTTTTTTTATTAAAAAGTTTTAACATACAATTTTTCCCTTTAAAAAATCCCCCCTCCCCCCCCTTCTCCCTCCCCCCCTTCCTCTCCCCCCTCCCCCCCTCCCCCCCCGACTTCCCAGAGCTAAATACAAGGTATATATAAAAAAAACAATCATAAACAACCATATACTAACAACCATAAACTCTAAAATCTATCACTCTCTAGCTTATATAGGATAAAACAAACCTTAGTAATATTAAATATATATAAATATATATAAAAAAACTAATATAGAAAAAAAAATTAAAGAAAGAAGACTTATTCAAATATAAAACTTCTTAACCCTATACTTATTCTGAGTAAACTCAAGCCATTTTCTCCCTTCCATAATATAGCGTTCCTGCGAGTAATCTTTCAAATAGGCCGAAATCTTCACCACTTCGACCAGGTCGGCTTTCCAGTACTATCCTATCAAAAGTCTTGCTGCCGTAATTAAATTCAACATCAACTTAGTATATTCCATCAGACTTTTATCCAAAAAGCCTTAACCTTTAACCTTTTTACAAATCTACCATATATGAAAATATGAAAATATATTACGTCTTTATCACCGCACCTCCAACATTTAGGCTAATAATTCAGATACATGCTTAGCTTTTTAAAATCTAAATACCATCTATAAAACATTTTATAAAAATTCTCTCTTAGATTTCAAACTTATATAAATTTTACATTCCTCACCCAAATCTTTTCCCACCTCCCACTACTTGGCTGTAAGTACGTTGTGAAAGTTCCATAGACTTCTGCTGATCTTGTTCTTTTATCTTTTTTGACTGCCCCAGATTTCCGTTCGTTCCACCGGGACCTGAAGACCTGGCTCTTAGAGCTTTCCGGCCAGGACTGAGAACTTTTAATTTTTAACCTATTGTAATTGGGTTTTTAATTAGAGTTAAGGGTTTTAGATTTTAATTAAGGATAATTTAATTTAATTTATTTTAATTTGTTATTAACTTTTGTATTGTTATATTGTTTTAATCGCCTTGTGAACCGCCCTGGGTCCTACGGGAGAAGGGCGGTATATAAGTCTAAATAATAAATAAATAAATAAATAAACAACAACCAATTTTAGGACAGGACAGTATTCGAGTACCATGAGTGCTTAACAAGGTGTCAAAAACTTGATGACTGAAAAAAGGGGGCGGGATTTTGGGTTTTACTGGTTAGATTAATTTGTTGTTATAGAAATGGCTAGTTTGTCAGGACCTATTTGAAGCCCAAATCTTAAGAAAGCAGAACTCTTGGAAACAATTACTTCCAAGCAGGAACTTTTATTAAGAATAGGAGATAGCAGGCATAATAGACAGAATGTCATGGTTCTGATTAAAAAGACACATCAAAGAGCACTGCATGATTATTTATTCTAAAAAAGTCTATAATGAGCAGAACAGAACATCGGCACTCATGGATGGATGCCAGAATCTGAATTCTCCTCCCCTTGACACACCACATCATACAGAATTTCCCTCCCTTATTTACACGTCATGAATCACATTTACCAATTAATTAAATTTCACTTCCCTTCTGAAGCGGCTATCCCTTATCTTGTCAAAACATCCAGTTTGCATTCCTCCCGCGCTTTAGCTACAATGGAAAACCGGGTGAATTTTTCCCCAAAGTCTGGGAAGTTTCAATTCTACTGTGACCGGGTTGATGATTCTCACAATGGGGAAAGGCCACAAGAATTTCGGTCCTAATTTCTGGCTGGGTAATTTGAGGTGTAAATATTTAGTTGACAGATAAACCTTTTCCCCCACTTGGAATGTTCTTTGGGGAGCCCTCTTTTTATCAGCCTGTTTTTTATAAGTCTCAGAAGTCTTTTTAAAGCTGTTTTCGCATTTCTCCAAACCTCTTTCCACCCCCTCACCCATTGATCAAGTGTCTGGGAAGCGGAGGGCACCTGAGGGTAATCAGGCATTGGGCTGAACTGTTTTCCTGTGGCTACTCTGAAAGGCGTGTAGCCAGTGCTGCTGTGAACAGAATTATTGTAGGCCACCTCGGCGAAAGGGAGGAGGTCAGTCCAGTTTCTCTGTTGGTAGGAAACATAGCATCTGATGTATTGCTCCACCATTTTGTTAGCGGATTCTGCAGCCCCATTGGTAGCTGGATGAAAAGCAGATGATAAGCCTTGAGATGATCCAATTAATTTAAGGAAATTCCTCCAAAATTTCGCTGTGAACTGCACTCCTCTATCTGAAATTATTCACTTAGGGGCACCATGCAGTCGGTAGATATGTTTCAGGAACAATTTAGTCACTTGTGCATATGGGAGTCCTTTACAGGCGATAAAATGAGCCTGCTTTGAAAACAGATCTATCGCAGTCCAGATGACAGTATTTCTTCTACTTTTGGGTAGGTCTACAAAAAAGTTCATAGCTATTTCTTCCCATGGTTGAGAAGGGTCTGCCACCGACTGCAGTAGCCCAGGGGTTTTCCCTGGAATTCTTTTCATGGTGGCACATACAGTACAACTCCTGACATAGTTTTCTACATCTCGTTTTAGCCCCGGCCACCAAAATTGCCGGTGGATGAGGTGTAGAGTTTTTAAATATCCGAAGTGTCCAGCCTGTTTTACATCATGGCTGTGTTTGAGAGCATTGAGATGGAGGGCTTCAGGTAGATACAATTTTCCCCCCTTTTATGCCAAACCATCCCTGCATGTTAGGGAGGTTTGATTATCTTTGAACCATTGATCAGTAAGGAGCTCTCGTTTTATCTTCTTCGCTCCCAGGTCATCAGGATTAGGGGTTCTGCAAGGTGTGAGTTGTGCTGCAGGTTGTGAACTGGGGATAATTGCCTCGTAGACCTCTTCACGTTCACTTTTGTAAATTCCCAGTGCTCACCTATTTCTAAGCGTAGGGGCTCCGTTAATTGCGTGACTAAAGTCCCTCCCATCAAGGAGCCATCGGCTTGTTCAAACCTCCCAGGTTTGGAGAGCAGTTTTGCTCATATGCCCAGTTTCATGGCAAATGGCAAGCTAATGATGCATTGGGAGCATCCAGAATCAACTAGCACCTTTAAATCTACCTGTGTACCCAATTTAGGGATTATGAGCTTGGCAGGTAGTAAAAAAGGTGGGACGTGTCGGCTCACCATCGGCTCATTCGTCGTCGCTGTTGAAAGAGGGTAGAATGGGGGTGGATCCAGCCTGAGTTCCGGCATCCTCCCGTGTGGGGGATGTGACCTGGGCAACAGGTTCCTGCGTCATCCGGTTGGATTTCTCTCCCATTAGCCGCTGTCCAGGTCTCTTTCTCACTGCTGGTTCTGGTCTGTTCTGCTGTTGGGGGAAGGGTACTGGGCATTTTGCTGCTCGATGTCCCTGCTGTCCACACTGGAAACACTTAATTGCCGGGCTTACAGGTGGCCTGGGTCTTTCAGCCATCACTGTCAAAACCCGTCCTGCAGCAAGCAGGGCAGTATGCTGAACACAGGAACGGGAGACAACCGATGCGATCTGCAAACACTTTATTCTTCAAGGCAGCAGCCACAACAGGGAACAAAGCCAGCGTTGGCCGCTACTTGCAGCCAACGCTACTATATACACACCCAAAAACCCCACCCATACTCCACCCAAACACGCCCCCGCCCTCCCACTCTCTATATCTTCCCCACCCCTCCCCTACAAGGCCTTTCGCCCGTCGGCCTGACAGGTAAGCCCCCTCCCGTGTGTTTCCGCCACCGTGCTCCTCCCCCTCACCCACTCCCTGCCGCGCCCAACTCCGTGCCCCCCTGTCGTTGTTCACGCCCGAGGCCCCCAGCCACCCGGTCACCGCAGCGGGGAAGGTCCCATCCCCTAATGGCAGCGCCGGCTCCCAATCCACACAGTCCCGTGCAGGCATGACGTCGGCCAGAGAAGGCGACTGCAACGGCGGAGCCTCTGTAACAATCCGCCGCGAGGCCGAGGCTCCCGAAGCCTCCCAGGCCGCTGGGACGCTGAGCCGGCCCGAGCCTCCACCGGGCAGGCCGCAGGCCAGGGAACCCTGCGCCGACGCGCCGCCGGGCGAGGGCAGCAGCCGCGGCGCGTCCGGAGGCGGTAGATGAGGCGGCGCGGGCCCCGGAGCCTCCGAAGCCGGGGAACCCTGCGCCGACGCGCCGCCGAGCGAAGCCAGCAGCCGCGGCGCGTCCGGAGGCGGCAGAAGAGGCGGCGCGGATCTCGGAGCCCTCCAAGCCGGGGAGCCGTGAGCTGACGCGCCGCCGGGCGAGGCCAGCAGCCGCGGCGCGTCCGGAGGCGGCGGGAGTGGCGGCGTGGATCCCGGGGCCTTCCGAGCCGTTTTGGTGCCGGGTAGGATCGGCGGGAGGGAGGCAGGGTGTGCCGAGGGGGTGGAGGGACCCCCCTTTGAGTGTCGGGCTCCCGAGGCCCGACATGCTGCCCCCTCTACCAGGGGTCCACCTGGAATGCAAGGAGAGAGAGGTGAGCAGTCTGTAACATGACCAGCAATCCCCCCCTGGGTCCCCCCCGGCTTCCCCGGGTGTTTCCGGTGGAAAGCACGGAGAAGGCGTGGTGCGCACACATCCCCATCCCGTACCCAGGTGGCCTCCTCCATGGGGTACCCCTTCCAGAGCACCAAGTATTGCACCCGCCCCCTCCGTTTCCGGGAGTCCAGGATCTCCTGTATCTCATAGTGGTTGCCGTGTATAGGCCCCGGGCCGCCCTCCCCCACCGCCACAGAGGCGGTTGTAGCAGGCTTCAGCAGGCTACTGTGGAAGACGGGGTGTATCTTTCCAAGTAGGGGGGGTAGCCGAAGTCTGACGGTGACAGGATTTATTACCTGTATAACCCGGAAGGGCCCGAGGTATTTGGGCCCTAGCTTTCTACACGGCACCTGTAGCCGCAGGTATTTCGTGGAGAGGTAGACAAGATCACCTACTTTGGGAGGTGCAAACGGCCGTCTCTTCCTGTCCGCCTGCTCTTTGTATGACCCTGCAGCTCGCTCTAGCGCCTTCTTAGCTATCCCCCACACCCCCTCCAACCGGTGCATCCACTCCCCAGGTGTGCAGGAAGCCGGGGCCCCCTGGTCACATCCCGCGATAGGAACGAACTCGTAACCAGAGACCACTTTAAAGGGGGAGAACCCGGTACTGCTATGCACTGCGTTGTTGTAGGCTACTTCCGCGAGGGATAGCAGGTCTACCCATTCAGACTGTTGGTATGAAACATAACAACGCAGGTATCGCTCCACCGCCGCATTTGCACGTTCCGCGGCTCCATTTCAATAGCGCAGTCCGTCGGGCGGTGGGGTGGCAAAACATCGCACTCCTTCTCGTTGAACACATCTGCGAGATCGCTGTACTCCCGTGGCACCTGTGTCTCAAACTCAGTCCCCACCCCAGCGGCCCCCTCTGGCCCACCAATCCCCTCCGGACCCATGAAGGAATGCTTTGCAGGAGGCTGGGGCCCTGTCCCGAGACGGAGGTGTCGGCATCCCCCCTCCCACCAAACCGTGGGGCCCCACCTGTCCAACCACGTGAGCCCCAAGATAACCGCCTCCGTCATAGACGGCACCACGACAAACCGGAGAGTCTCCCAGTGTGTACCCAATTCCATTCTCACCGGTGCCGTTACATGCGTAATAGGTGCTCCACCCAAAAGGGACCCGTCTACCTGCTGAAATCGGATAGGTTTGGGGAGCCGTTGAAGGGGGATACCGGCCTCCCTTGCCATCACCAGGCTAATGAGGCAGCGCGTGCTGCCTGTATCAACCAAGGCCTTACACTCCCTCCTCTCACCCGTTCGTGGGCTTATCAACACCACAGGCAGCACAAAAGGGCACACCGGAGCGCTTACCATCGGGTCCTCTTCGTACTCGTGATCCTCAGACCCATCGGATGTGTCAGTCCGTCCGTCCGCCGGGCCCACTGGACGCACCGGTGTTGATGTTCGGGGTGTCTTGTCGGCCACCTGGTACGCCGTTCTGGAGCGTTCCGCAGCCCTCCTGGGGGTCGGGACCCGCGCCACCGGAGGGTTGGAGCTTGGTCGTAGCGGAGGTAACGGGCAGTCCACCGCCCGATGGCCCGGTTGGTCACAGCGGAAACAGCGGATCGTTGGACGGGATGCTGGTAGGGGGCCGGGTTGTGTCGCCACCGGCTCGGGCTTCCGGCTCCCGGTCTTCGGCCCCTCCGGGGCCCTCCAGGTTCCAGGACCCACTACTGGCCTGCCCCGGGTGTCCTGCAACCCAATATCTAGCTCCACCGCCACCCGGAACCAATCCTGAAGCCGTGCAGGAACCCCCCGCACCACACATGCCCGTCGGAGAGCCCCATCCAGACCGGCCCGGAAGTGGTGCACCAACAAGCGCTCGGGCCACGAGCGTAACCTGCCCGCAACCCTTCGGAACTCGAGCACATACTCCTCTGCCGGTCGTCCTCGCTGCCTGATGGCTAACACTTCAGCCTCCGCGCGATGTAAGCGGGACACATCTTCAAAGCGGACGCGCAGAGCTTCCAAGAACAGCCCCACGTCCCCGAGTTCACGGGCGTGGTCACTGTAAAGGTCCGCTGCCCAGGTTGCAGCCTCTCCCTGAAGGCACGCGGTGACCGCCACCACCATCGCCCACTGTGATGGATAGGCATGGGCATACCCGTCCAGATGGTTAATCACCTGCCCTAGGAACATGGCCAGGCGGTCGGGATGCCCGTCATAGGTTGTGGTAAGCGGTGGGGGTCCCCACACCACACCCGGACCCCAATGTCCAACAGGTGGACGGGTCTGAGCCTGGGACACCCCCACCGATCTGGGTGCCGGACGGCCAGGGCCTCGATCAGGCGTTGGCCAGACATCACGCCCTCCTTGTGCTCGTGTGGATGGGGCCCGAACGCCACCCTCCCCAGGCACCTTGAACTTTGGGCTGGCCAGTCGGAAACGGGACGTTGCTGGCTGACTGGGAGCCCCCCCAAGAGACCACTGTCCCGTGTCATCGTCGGGGCCCATGGCCACCCAGGAACCGCCGTCACGAGCCCCGACTTCTCCGAACCTATCGCGCAGCATGTCCATGGTTTGGCTCCCGGGTGCGGTTGAATAACTGTAATCCTCTCCGTCTTCGTCAGTCAGCCGACGCTCCCTCCAGCCCAGTGGAGCCCCACTGGGCCGGCCCGTTCGTCCTTGCTCGACCCCTGTGCGCCCCAGGATCGAGCTCAGCCACCACTCCCCCCCCTGGGACTGGCTACCAGCACCCAGGGATTCCACCACGGGGTCTGCTGGTGGTACATCCCGCACTTTAGGCCTCACAGCAGGCTGGACGTCCTCCACGCCCCTCTCCGCAGGGGCTGTCGCCTCCGCCCCGGCCACGCCAGCCTCCTCCGATACAGTCTCCAAAGCAGCCCCTTGCGTGCCCTCTGCCATGGCGCATTAACGGAACACAGCAGAAGGGCAGTCAGGCCACGATGCTAAGGGGAAAACGCTGGCTTTCTGTCAAAACCCGTCCTGCAGCAAGCAGGGCAGTATGCTGAACACAGGAACGGGAGACAACCGATGCGATCTGCAAACACTTTATTCTTCAAGGCAGCAGCCACAACAGGGAACAAAGCCAGCGTTGGCCGCTACTTGCAGCCAACGCTACTATATACACACCCAAAAACCCCACCCATACTCCACCCAAACACGCCCCCGCCCTCCCACTCTCTATATCTTCCCCACCCCTCCCCTACAAGGCCTTTCGCCCGTCGGCCTGACAGGTAAGCCCCCTCCCGTGTGTTTCCGCCACCGTGCTCCTCCCCCTCACCCACTCCCTGCCGCGCCCAACTCCGTGCCCCCCTGTCGTTGTTCACGCCCGAGGCCCCCAGCCACCCGGTCACCGCAGCGGGGAAGGTCCCATCCCCTAATGGCAGCGCCGGCTCCCAATCCACACAGTCCCGTGCAGGCATGACGTCGGCCAGAGAAGGCGACTGCAACGGCGGAGCCTCTGTAACAATCCGCCGCGAGGCCGAGGCTCCCGAAGCCTCCCAGGCCGCTGGGACGCTGAGCCGGCCCGAGCCTCCACCGGGCAGGCCGCAGGCCAGGGAACCCTGCGCCGACGCGCCGCCGGGCGAGGGCAGCAGCCGCGGCGCGTCCGGAGGCGGTAGATGAGGCGGCGCGGGCCCCGGAGCCTCCGAAGCCGGGGAACCCTGCGCCGACGCGCCGCCGAGCGAAGCCAGCAGCCGCGGCGCGTCCGGAGGCGGCAGAAGAGGCGGCGCGGATCTCGGAGCCCTCCAAGCCGGGGAGCCGTGAGCTGACGCGCCGCCGGGCGAGGCCAGCAGCCGCGGCGCGTCCGGAGGCGGCGGGAGTGGCGGCGTGGATCCCGGGGCCTTCCGAGCCGTTTTGGTGCCGGGTAGGATCGGCGGGAGGGAGGCAGGGTGTGCCGAGGGGGTGGAGGGACCCCCCTTTGAGTGTCGGGCTCCCGAGGCCCGACAATCACATTAGCTGGAGATTTTCGTGGGGGTGATTGCCATTTGGGTTGTTCTGACCTTGGCTCGGCTTCAGGGAGGAGAGGCTTCTTATAGCGGGTGAGCTGAACATCTAATTTCACCGCTGTCTGGTACCATTCATGCGGCTGGTCAGGCACAGCTTGGTAGATGCATGCCTGAGAAAGGTGGTCGTCTAACCCTTCTCTAAAAAGATGAATTATGGATTGCCCAGGCCATCTCTCTATCCGACTGGCCATCTTTTGAAACTCTCGCATGTACTCCAGGGCAGGCCGGCCAGCTTGTTTTATCTTGTGGATATATTCTTCCGCTTTGAGGGCAATGGATGGGTCCTCAAATCTTTCCCTCAGTCCTAGGAGGAAAAGGTGGGGGTCCTCCAAGTCAGGGGCTTGCTTGTTATATAAATTGTTCAACCATTTGGATGCTTCTCCCTCTAGGCTGGACGCAATTACATAGACCATAGCACCTGGGTCTGGGTAGAGATGGGCCCAGCAATTCAAGTAAGAGCGTACTTGGTTGAGAAAGAAAATCAGTTTCTCTGGCAGTGCAGTCTCAAGGCATCTGTAGTCTCCACTGGAGTGGTTCCAGCATGGTGACCAGATAGGCTCACTTAGCTGCTGAGGATTGGAGATCTGCCCAAACTCATCTTCCCACAGCAAGCCGTCTATTGTGTTGTGATTCAGTGTCAGCCTGTGCTCCCAGCAGCTGAGTCCGATGAATCTGAGCAGGAGGAGGGGTTTGGAGAGCCTATGGTGTCAGAGGGAGGCTCTGATGCACTGCAGGACTCTCAGCTTGGCCCCTCTAGTCATTTTCCTCATGAGGCTCAGCTGTGTGAGTACGAGGTGTCAGACTTAGAGGAGTCACAGCTGAATCTGTTCAGAGACGCTAGAAGCAGAAGGCAATCCAGCAGAGCAGAGCAGAGAAAATCAATGAGGCAACTCAGTGAGAAGAGGAGAAGGAAGTGAGAAGCCACGCATTGGGACTGATAATAAAAGGGGAAGGTGTGGGAGGGGCTGGTTGCTGAAGGCAACCGTTTGGAGACATTCTAAGAGAATTCCTGGTCTGTTCTTGATACTTCTGTTTAACTCTTGTTTGTTGACTCTTGTTTGATATTTTGATTCATTTATTGAAGGAAATATTCTGTTGCTTTTTTGTTTGAACTGTAAATAAATTTGGGTTGGGTTTTTCCAGCCTATTCACTGTAAAAAGGAAAAAGGGGTTGTCCCTGACACACAAACAGAGCCGGTCCTAGGCTGGAAGAGAACATATTGCTCCCTCCTCTGAGGTTTTGCCAGCAGCCAGGCTTTCTCTTCCCATGCTTAAGATTCTGCCCTGAATCTTTGCCAGCTTATCTCCCTGACTAGAGACAGCGGCGGGGGCTCAGGACTCCCAGGATGTTTGAAAGAAAGGAGATTCTGGCATGATGTCATGGTTCCGATTAAAAAGACAAATCAAAGAGCACTGCATGATTATTTATTCTAAAAAAGTCTTTAATGAGCAGAACGGAGCATCGGCACTCATGGATGGATGTCAGAATTTGAATTCTCCTCCCCTTGACACACCACATCTTACAGAATTTCCCTCCCTTATTTACACGTCATGAATCACATTTACCAATTAATTTAACACATGAAGTTTCACTTCCCTTCTGAAGCGGCTATCCCTTATCTTGTTGTTATGTACTGGGCTTTTGGTATATCACCACGTGTGTTGCTGGAGAACTAACGGTTCTCCAGCAACCCAGACAGGACGTCTCTGGTCCTGCAATTGGTCAACTTTGGACGGCAAGCATGGGTTCAATCCGATTGGTTGCTACCAGAGAGTCTGACTATATATTGAGGCAGGGTGACTCCAAATCCTCAGTACAGTTTCTGCTTAAATAAAGAATGAGTTTCTCTGTACTCAACTGCGTGTCTTCATTCCTGCTCATCAGAGCCCACAACATAATAGTGACGACGAAGGTGGGATCCTGCTTCACTGCCTAAGGGCTGAAGTCACGAGGGGACGGCATTACTTGCTGGAGGGAAGAGGCATCTTCCCCCCCCAGCCAGCTAGTAAAGCTACACTAGCGGCCGCGTGCTCAGAGGACGCGTTCCCTGAGTCTAAGAAGCAGGATCCAACAACAGCGCAAAAATTGAGGAAAGATGTCAAAGGTCGGCAAACTCAGAGAGTTCGACATTAAACATCCAGAAGATTGGCCGTCTTACCTCTCACAAGTGGAGAATTACCTACGAGCTAACCAGATTGCAGAGGAAGGCCTAAAAGCTGTTGTTCTGAACCAGCCCTCTTCTGGCCTTGTAATAAGGCAAACCCCTATTCAGAAAGAAGAGACTGGAGAGCGTCCAAAGCTAAAAGGCATCTGCCAAGATTTATTACGCAGTTAACAAAAACACTAGAGCTTGTCTTCTCAAGCGGAAAAGTTGCTTTCAGCAACCAGCCCCTCCCCAAACACTCCTTTTATAGAGAGCTCAGGGCGTGGTCTCCCTGTGCCTCCTCCCGAGGAGTCCCGCAGCCTTTCTTTGTTTGTTCCTGCTCGACTGCCTCCTGCGTCGGGCGTCCTTGAACAGGGCCAGCTGTGGGTCATCTTCCTCCGCACTCTCGGGCTCACGCAGCTGAGAAGAGGTCCCCGGCTGAGGGCTCTGCAAAGCCTCCAAACCATCATCAGCCGGTTCGTTTCCCTCCTCCCCCTCATCTGAGTCATCCGATACATCGGAGCCGGCTGTCGGACCCACAGGCTGGCCCTGAGTCACAACAGCTGTGATGTTGCTGTGTGTGTGTGGGCCAGCGACTTTCAATCTAGCAGAAAACCTCTTCGCGCCAACGCCCATTGAAGCAGTATCGTTTGCTGACCTTAAGAAGAAGCTGACCGGGCATTTTCAGCCAAAAATGTCAGAAATTGTATGGCATTTTAAATTCAACCAACAAGTGCAGCTTCCCGGTGAGACAGCATCAGAGTTTATTGCGGGCCTAAGGCCGGCAGCACGTCTCTGCAAGTTTTCGAATTTAGAGGAGCGTCTGAGAGACCGACTCATCTGTGGCCTGAGAGACAGAACCCTGCAGCAGAGATTGTTTGCCAGACCAAATCTCACATTTGCCGAAGCACAGGACGATGTCATGTCTGATGAAGCAGCCGGAGGTGCAGTACAAACAGTGCAGCCCACCAAATCTCCAAAGATAGAAGATTCCGTCCACCCCGAGGTCGCCAAATGCGGCGGAGAATCGTCAGAAGATGAAGAACCCGAAATAAACAAGCTCCAGAGACAGCCAAGTGCACAAAACCACGGCAATCAGCAAAGAGAGAACAATTACAAGGCAGTTCTCTTACCTAGATGTAAGGGGTGTGGAGGCAACCACTCCTGCACAAATTGCAGATTCCGTTCGGCCATGTGTAGAGCTTGTGGAAGGACCGGTCACATCGCGGTGGTGTGCAGAGCTCGCCAGAGAGACAGGCCACCCAAGCACCAGTCAGAGGAACCGACTAGGAAAGGTACTGGGGCCCTGGGTCCAGTCAGTGTGGGGTTCTTCAAGAGCCGGAGAAGTGTTTGTTGCACTGGGGCTCATCGTCCCCTTAAGCCTAAACTTAAGCTCTCGGTGGAGCTACAAGGAATTCCATGCAAAATGAAACTGGACTCCGGCTCGGTGGTCTCAATCATCTTGCATGACACATTCAACCTTGTGTGCAGACGCAGCAAACAGTGGGCTAAACTAAGACCCTCAGATATTATTTTAACAGATTTTCAGAATGCTCAGGTTAAAGTTAAGGGTGAAGCCACCTTATTGGTGAAATTTAAAGGGTTTTTGGGGCACCTGGATGTCATAGTAGTAGAGGGCCAAAGAACAAGTCTTATAGGACTTGATTGGTTTGAGGCTTTGGGCATTCAAATAACAGGCATTAACCGGACACAGACAGCAGACCTCATGGCTGTTTGTGAGGAATTTGCGGATGTTTCTGAGTCAAAACTGGGAACTTATACTGGGTCACCAATTTCCTTTAAATTAGATCCTAACGTTGTACCGATAAGGGTCAAGCCTCGCATAGTTCCTTTCGCCTTTAAACACAAAATCGATTCTGAAATCGATAAGTTAGTAGAGCAGGGTGTATTACAGTCTGTTGATGGGGGGGAGTGGGAAACTCCGATTGTCACCCCACTAAAGCCCAACGGGGAGGTTCGCATTTGCGCAGACTGCAAATGCACATTAAATAAAGCCTTAAATCAACATGCATACCTGGTCCCGATAGTCAGCCATATTCTAGCCTCTTTGCAAGGAGGAACCATTTTTGCTAAACTTGATTTAGCGCAGGTGTATCAGCAACTGCCGGTAGACGAGGGCACAGCCGCAGCTCAAACAATAGTAACTCATAGAGGGGCATTCAAAGTCAAACACTTGCAGTTTGGACTCAGCGTTGCACTGGGTATTTTCCAAGGGATTATGGAACGCACACTTAAAGGTATTCAGGGTGTCTGTCCTTATTTTGATGATGTTCTCATTGCTGGGGAATCCCCAGAAGTATTGGCCAATAGGCTCAGGGCTGTGTTACAAAGGCTCCGCGATGTGGGCCTCAAGTTAAAGAAAAACAAATGTAGTATTGGGGTTTCTTCAACAGAATTCTTGGGGTTCCGTATCGATGCTAGTGGGATTCACCCCGCTGAGTCAAAAGTTAAAGCCATCAAAATGGCTCCTAGGCCAAAATCAAAAGCAGAGCTGCAAGCATTTTTGGGCCTCCTGAATTTTTATCACACATTTCTACCTCATAAGGCTGCAATAGCTGAGCCCCTCCACAGGCTACTTGATATAAAAGCCCCTTGGAAGTGGACTGAATTACATGAAAAAAGTTTCCAGGATCTCAAGGCCCTTCTTTCAGAAAAGTCCACTGTAACTCATTACATTGAGTCTAAACCTGTATGTCTTGCATGTGATGCATCTCCCTATGGGGTGGGGGCAGTCTTAAGCCACATAGAGAAGAATGGGAAACATGTTCCTATTGCATTCTATTCTAGAACCTTATCTGCTGCTGAGTGTAATTATGCACAAATTGATAAAGAAGTCTTAGCCATAGTGGCTGGAGTCAAAAAATTTCATGATTATTTATATGGCAGAGATTTCACTGTCTTCACTGACCACAAACCCCTTTTGGGCCTATTCACAACAGATAAGCAAACTCCCCACATACTATCTCCAAGAATGCTAAGATGGTCTATATTTTTGTCTGCATACAAATTTAAGTTAGTTCACAAAGCTGGGAAGGAAATGGGCCATGCAGATGGCCTCAGCAGACTACCACTGCCACTAATGGATCCTGATCCAGCTCCTGCTGCTAAAATATTGTCCATTCAGGACTTGCCTGAGTTTCCCCTCCATGCTGGGGATATTGCTGCTGAGACTACTACAGATAAAATTCTGAGCAGAGTACTGTCATGGGTATACACGGGCTGGTTGGAAAAAAGTCCAGGCCCTGATTTCCAAAGTTATTTTGTCAGAAGACATGAATTGTCTGTAGGACGCTGAGCTTGTTGATCAGAAGGTCGGCAGTTTGGCGGGTCGAATCCCAAGTGCCACGTAACAGAGTGAGCACCTGTTACTCGTCCCAGCTTCTGCCAACCTAGCAGTTCGAAAGCACGTAAAAATGCAAGTAGAAAAATAGGGACCACCTTTCTGCCATTGCTCCAAATTTGAATCCTTTTTAAGTATAGGTATCATTTGAAACAAAAATAAAAATTTTGGCAAAACATTCATTTTTACTGCTGCAATTCTTCCCAGTAAGGATAATTGTAATTTTTTCCAACCATCTAACTCCTTTTGTATTTTATTTCAGTATTCTTCTCTTCAATAAGTTCAGCTATTTGTTGGGATTGTGTTTTTAAAGCATCTTGCAAAGCATCTTGTAAATCTTTTATTGTTAATGCTGGTGTGGGTGCGGGTGCCACAGGAGGAGGCATCAAAGCCTGTAATGAAGAATGCTGAACTGGCGAAGCACCAGCACTTCTAGGAACTTTAGTTGGTTTAGAAGCAATCTTAACACCCAGTTGATTTCTATTACGCACTTTCACTTTCCACACCGCTTGCAACTTTTTCTCTCTAAGTATTCAGAGTTAAAGTTCAAATACTTGCTATTACAGCATTCTCCTGCACAGCTCTGCCTGCATCCAAGTAATCCACAATTAATTATTGATAGCAGGGATGGTTGCAGCATCCTGCTCTGCTCCAAAGCCTTGGAGCAGAGGTGTCCCGGAGTCCGGAGCAAATTCAGGCTTCAGGGGGGCTCACACCCTTCAACTCTGGTGGTCTAGGGGAGCTCTACCCTTACCTAAACGCTCACCCCTCCTTCTCCCGAGGAGAGGGCTTCCGAGCCACCAAACAGCTGATCGTTGCTGTTTTTAGCGGCTCTAACGGAAAACAGCGGGGCTGACGGCCGCCATCGATGGAGCCTTGCCACCCAGAAGTCTCAATAATAAATTTGTTTGGGCAGGAAAAAAACCACGAGTTAAATTTAAGATAATGCAAGACATATGTGAAAGAGGTGGTCTTAAAATACCTAATTTTAAATTATATTATGAGGCTGCTGCTTTATCATCAATTGGTGATTGGTTTAATTTAACACAAGGGAGATTATTAAATCTTGAGGGTTCTGATTTGTTATTTGGTTGGCATGCATATTTATTGTATGATAAGAAGGTGGATAATGTGTTTAAGATACATATTTTAAGGTATGCTCTGTTGTGAGTATGGAAAAAATATAGACATAAGTTAAATTATAAAATACCAATTTGGGCAATACCTAAACATGCAATAGAAAATATAAATGTTGGATTTAAACATGATGTGATTACATATAAAGAAATTTTAAGGATAGAAAGGAATGTATGGCAATTAAAGCCATATAATATTTTAAAAGAAGAAAAGATTGTACATACTTGGTTTCAGTATGGGCAGTTACAAGCAAGATGGAAAGAAGATCAGAAAGTTGGTATTTCGATAACTGATGGAAATTTGGTAAAACAAATTAGAGATCAAGGTCAAGCACATATAAGAAGGATATATAATGCACTGATATATATTGATTCAGAAACAGAACTTGTTAAAGATTGCATGATAAAGTGGGCCCAGAATTTTCAGGAGGTTATAACAATGGATATTTGGGAAAAGATTTGGGTCAGAAACGTAAAATTTACACAGGCTCAAAATTTAAGAGAGAATTTTTATAAAATGTTTTATAGGTGGCATTTAGACCCTAAAAAATTAGCAAGTATGTATCCGAACTGCCAGCCTAAATGTTGGAGGTGTGGTTGTGAGGATGCAACGTGTTATCATATATGGTGGGAAGGTAACAGCGTTCTGTGCGCCTTTGGCGTCTAGTCATGCCAGCCACATGACCACAGAGACGTCCTTGGACAAGCGCTGGCTCTTCGGCTTTGAAACAGAGATGAGCACCAGCCCCTAGAGTCGGAAACGACTAGCAGGCATGTGCGGGGGGAACCTTTAAGGGCTGCATATTATGGGGCAACAGAGTCATTATCCCCACATCATTGAGGGACAGAAACTTACATTCCTTACATGAAGGCCATCCAGGCATTGTAAGTATGAAAGCCTTAGGTAGAAGCTATCTGTGGTGGCCTGGCCTGGATAAGGCTGTGGAGGATCAAGTCCATGGTTGCTACACCTGCCAGAGGTCTAGGCCTGAAATGCCTCATGCCCCGGTTCATAGGTGGGAGGAAACACATACCCCCTGGTCTAGGGTTCATATAGACTACGCTGGGCCGTTCCAAGGACAGCTTTTTATGGTAGTAGTGGATAGCCACTCAAAATGGCTGGAAGTATTTCCAGTCCCTAATATGACTACTGCTAGGACCATCCAGGTGCTGAGAAAACTCTGCAACACATGGGTTGCCTGATGTTTTGGTTTCTGATAATGGGGCTCAATTCACTGCGGCTGAGTTTCAGGCTTTTCTCAGAGCTAACCTCATCAGACATGCTACGTCTGCACCATTTCACCCCTCTATGAATGGACAAGCCAAACGCATGGTGAGGACAACAAAGGAGGCGCTCAAGCGCATCATCACAGGTGACTGGCATCATAGACTGGCAGATTTCTTGCTCTGTCAACACACTACACCCTGCACAGCTACAGGTAAAAGTCCTGCTGAGTTTCGTTGGGTAAGGCGCTTAATTACTAAACTGGACAGGTTGCATCCAGACAGAGTGGCATCCGAAGCGTCTAAACCAAACCCCCCGAGGGGGCTGCAAATAGGTGATTGGGTTTGGGCCAGGAACTATGGGCCTGGAAACTTGTGGGTTCCTGGTCAGGTGATCAAAGAATCCGGACCTCTATCTTATAAAGTGGGGTTGGAGGGAGGGCAACTGGTCAGAAGACATATTGAGCAACTTAGGAAAAGGTTTCCAGAACGGTCACTATGTGAGTCCACTACGTGAGGACTATGACACAAGTCCCTGCCGAGGTCCTCAAGTTGGCGCCCAAGCCAGCTCACACCAGAACCACCAGGGTTTTCCTTTCTCAGTGGAACTTGATTCAGAAGAGGAACTTGGCAGCTCAGAAGTGCAACATGGGACCCCTGACCAGGCGAACCAGCTGAATCTCAGTGACCGCTGTGCCTACTCTGCTAAACAGTCAGACTCTGGGGTGGGCCAACCTGGAGAGGCCAGCCAGAGCAATTCAACTCCCATGGACACAGGAGCACAAGGGGACATGGGTCTACCCAGCCCACTGGGTAAGCTGGTAGACCACAAAGTGACTGGAACTCCAAGGCATTCCTCCAGACCACACAAACCCCCAGCATATCTTACAGACTATGTTGTAAAATAAAGTGATGTGTAATGAATGACATTGTACCACTACCTACATAATTGGGGTAAATTGTAACTGCTGGCAAGCATGTTCACTCAGACGTTGTTTTATCTCTTTGTAGTTATACTGCATTGACAAGCTATTCTTTAATCTCTTTGTAGTCCACTCTACAAGGCACATCTGTAAAGGTCGTGTAATGTCTTTCTAACTACCTTGGCTTAACAAAGCATCACATTTATTATTGTTTAGTATTATTTTAGTATTTGGGGTGTTGGGAGTGATTGATAAGCCTTGACTATTGTCAAGGGTATTATAGCCTGATCTTAGGAGGGAGGGGTGTTATGTACTGGGCTTTTGGAATATCACCATGTGCATTGCTGGAGAACTAACGGTTCTCCACCAACCCAGACAGGACATCTCCGGTCCTGCAATTGGTCAACTTTGGACGGCAAACATGGGTTCAATCCGATTGGTTGCTACCAGAGGGTCTGACTATATATTGAGGCAGGGTGACTCCAAATCCTCAGTACAGTTTCTGCTTAAATAAAGAATGAGTTTCTCTGTACTCAACTGCGTGTCTTCATTCCTGCTCATCAGAGCCCACAACATAATACTTGTCAAAACATCCGGGTTGCATTCCTCCCGCGCTTTAGTGATTCAAAACCAAACAGTTAAAGCAAAAGGATGCCTCTTATGTTGTCACTGCCAAAACATGTCAATGTTTGCAGCATTGACACAGGATCTGAGATTTCCCACGCAATGCAGCAGATTATAATGTCCCCAAGCAGGAGCCCACCCAATAGATTGACACCCCCCCCCATGTGGGATAGCCAATCCCCAAGTGTTAAGTCTGTTGTGGAAACCGAGGAGATAATATCGGCCCGTCTCCAGCTCTTCACACCTTTCTCTGGGAACGTAGAGAAAATCCAGGCACTGAGGTTAGACTCCTATCTCCTCCTTTGTTCTATCTCCTCCTTTGTTCTTAATTGACAGTTTAAAAGATAGAGTTCAGAGAGAGAGATAACACAGGAAACAGGATACAGACCCAATAAAAAAAATAAAGGATTACATTGCAGCGAGGGGAGGAAATGAAAGCAATAGCCCTGCAGGCACATCCCCCCTCCCCTTTGGAAGCATGGCAAAACCCAGGAGAGGTGGAATGAAATAAAAATGAAATGAAATAAAATAGGAATGGGTTTTGACATAGTTTATGCTATTATGAAAAGGTAAAAAGTTGAGGTTTGATGTTAATGCTTTATTGTACTGCAACAGAGGAAGTCGGAAGTCAATGCCTTTTCTTTTCCCCTTTTCCCCCTCACTTTTTTCCCTTCTTCCTCCCCACTGTGTCCTACTATTTGCTTTTGTATTTTTCTAATTTATTCCATAATCTAATAAAATGTAACAAACCATAAAAAGGAAAAAGTACCAGTTTTAATTTCTTCTGTGGCAGTTCCTTTGCTTTCAGGCCATGCGGAGAACCCCCAGCAGTGCAGGCTGCCCAGAGCCCTGGGCAGTGCAGGGCAAGCGCCCAGCTCAGCTCAGCCTTCCCCAAGGGGGTGCCTGGCTGGGCTTACCTTCTCCTTGAGACTGCTGCTGCTTGACTCACTCTCCTTGGCCAGGTTGCTCATGGTGTGTGCAGGAGGGCAAAATGTGTGGGTCAGAAGGAGGCCCAGCTTTGTAACCAAAGCATCCTCAGCGATAGGATGGGAGACCACCAGGAGAGTAAGAAGGAGGGAACAAGAGGATGGCAAATGGGCAGCAGGGCTGGTCATGGCGAAGTGCTAAGGCAGGACTTCCCTCAGACCCGCCCTCCTTCTCATTATAATAGCCTTCCTTCCTTCCTTCCTTCCTTCCTTCCTTCCTTCCTTCCTTCCTTCCTTCCTTTTCTTCTT
Organism: Vipera berus; assembly: GCF_964194415.1. Classification (NCBI taxonomy): domain Eukaryota; kingdom Metazoa; phylum Chordata; class Lepidosauria; order Squamata; family Viperidae; genus Vipera; species Vipera berus. The sequence continues at coordinate 1,647,692 of NC_138210.1, read as the reverse complement.
TTTCTTTCCCTCTTCATTCTCCTTTCCTTTTTCTTCCTTCCCCTCTTTCTTTCTTTTTCCTTCCTTACTCTCCTTCTTTCCTTCTTTTTCTTTTTCTTTCCCTTTCTCCTTTCCTTTCCCTTCTTGGATGCTTGAATGCAAAAGGGGAAACATTTCTCGATGCCTCCTTGCCTTGTGATCAAATGCCACTTTTGCTAGTAGTTTGTGGCCACTTAAAAGATTGAGAACAAACCAGGCTCAGTTTATCCCATGCTTGCATTTAGTGGGGGCACCCACAGACAACAGTACAGCAAAACTGTCAAAATGGTGGCTGTGATAGTTGATCAGAGCTCCTCCGTTTTTTATGTGCAACAGCTTTAGCATTTAGGAACAGAGGTAGCTTAGTTGCTTTTCTATTAATACATAACCCTTAAAAGGGCTCTCTTGTAGGGACCCTGCCTTGGTCTAATTCAGACTGGAAATATAGCAAAGGAAAATATTTTTCCCCACTCTGCTTTGTCCTGTTTTCCCCACTGGAAATGGCTGTTAGCAACACACAAGGAAGGGATACTTTCCTAAGAGCTCACAATTCAAGAATACCAATGTTAACTTGGACTGCCTTTAAAGTTCTGTCTGTGACAAAACAGAACACAAAATTGTTTTCTCCTTCGAACTGGGGCATTTCCAACCAAGTTGCCTCTCCTCCCTCCCTCTCTCCTTCCTTCCTTCCTTCTTCCCCCTTTTTTTTAAAAAACTGCCACAGGTTCCAGGCAGAGGTGGCAGCAGGCAAGCAGCGGTGGGCAGTTGCTTTGTATTTTGACCCGCTCCCATGTTGTTGCCTCTGCATGGCTCTCAGCTCACCTCTCCCAGATCTGCGCATGTGTGTGTGTGTGTGTGCATACAGGCAGGCGGGGGGGTGGGTCTTGCCCCTAGCAGCCTGGTGCCCTCAACAGAGACCTTCTGTGATGGCAGGCTGAAAACTAATGAAAGCTGTTTTTTTGGAGTACTTGTTTCTTTTTTTCTTTTTTTCTTTTTCTTTTTATTGAAAAGTTTTACAGTACATTTTTTTAAAAGAAAAACTCCCTCCCTCCCCCTCCCCTCCCCCCAACCCTCCCCTACCCTCCCCTCCCCCCTCCCCGACTTCCCAGAGCTGAATACAGGGTATAAACTTACAAACCTAAGCTAAAATATGCTAACAAACAAAAATAATACATTAAATTCTATCGCACTTTAACTCTCCGTAAATATAACCATATTACTAACAAATAACTAATAACTAATAATACATCATATAAAACCACTACTTATTCAAATGCTAAATGAAACTTTTTAGTCCCATATTTATTCTGAATATATTCGATCCATCTTCTCCATTCCACAATATATCTCTGTTGCGATTGTTCTTTCAAATATGCTGAAATCTTTGCCATTTCCGCCAAGTTAGAAACTTTCAAAGTCCGGGTGGCAAGGCGCCGCCGAAGACAGACATTTTCGGGCTGTCCGCTCCGTGGCTTTGTAGAGCCGCCGAAAACAGCGCCGATCAGCTGTTTTGGCGGCTCGGAAGCCCCCTCCTCGGGAGAAGGGGAGGGGGTGAGTACCCAGGTAGGGGTTGAGCTCTCCGGGGCCGCCAGAGCTTAAAGTTCTGGCGGCTGAAGGATCAAGCCCCCCCGAAGCCTGGGTTTGCTCCGGGGTGCGCAGCGTTTCTGTTCCGTGCTTTTAGGAGCAGAACAAGGCGTTCGCAACCATCCCTGCCAGCAGGAAAGGATTCTGGAGAACGAGGATGCAGGCAGAGCGATACAGGAGATTAAGGTGAAAGTGGACTTTTGATCTTTGGCTCAATGGACTTTGCAGACTTTGAAAGTGAAAGTGCGTAGTAAGTAACAGTGGGGGGAAATGGCGGCTAAATCTTCCAAAGTTATTCGAAGTGCGGGGGCCTCCCCGGTGCAGCAGTCTTCGTTGCAAGCTTTATTGCCCCCGGCACCTCCACCTTCGCCTGCTCTGACAGTTAAAGTTTTGCAAGATGCTTTGGAAAAGCATTCACAGCAAATAGCTGAGATTATAGATGAAAAGCTGGATGAGAAGTTAACAGAAAAACTAGCTGAAGTTATGGATGAAAAGCTGGATGAGACGTTAACAGAAATAAGGGCGGACATCTTGCTTGCATTTCAAGGCATGGCAATATGTATCGAATGCTTGGATGAAAGAGTGGAAGATCTCAGCCAAAATAATATTAAATTAGATGCAAAAATGTTAGAGACTGAGAATGTGGTGGATAAAATTGACAGTGACTTGATCTTGGTGCAGTACCACGAGATGGAGTTTGCTGTTAGAATCAGAGGCTTGAAAGAGAATCCTAAAGAAGATCTGAAGGAAATAGTCTCTGAGGCTCTGGAAGGGGTGCTGGGACGGCCAGCAGATGGAATTGTGGGAGACATAGATAAAATCTTTCGTGTCAATTCGTGGATTGCAAGACAAAGGAAATTACCTAGAGATGTGGTTGTTTATTTTACAAAGAGAGCAATCAGGAATGAAGTTATTCAAGCTTCTTACAATACTAAGCTTGTAATTGCTGAGCAAGAAGTTCTGGTTTTAAAAGAGATCCCTCCAAAAATTTTAAGGAGAAGAAAGGAGTTTGCTTTTCTAGCACAAGAGCTCAGGTGACATGATATCAAGTTTAGATGGGAGATACCAGTGGGTATGGTGGTGATGCATGAAGGCACGAGACATCGTCTTATTACAGTGATGCAGGCACGTGATTTTTATAGTAATGTTTTAAAAGCAACCCCCATACCACTTTTGGAATCTACAAAGAAGAATGGCGAGGGAAATCCTCAAGGTGCTGAAGGAACAACACAGACAGATGAGAAAGCTACAGGAGTGGATCAAATTTCAGTATCATCGGAAGAAGCAAGAGACCAGAGGATGATGCGTGCTGCTTTGAGACGAATGAGACGCGAGCAAGAACAAGACCAGCAGAAAGTTATGGAACCTCCAAAACGTACTTATAGCGAAGCTGTGGGAGGGGCACGGCCTAAGAATGTTAAGGGGATCCTGGAAGACGCGCTCCAAAAGCTTCGGGTCGCTAAGGATGGCGACTAAGCTTCTAACTTGGAATGTCAATGGTTTAAATTCACCACAGAAGAGAAAGAAAATCTTTCAATATTTAAAACAATTTAAGACTGATGTTATTTGCTTACAAGAAACACATATTAGAGTTATGGACCAAAAGTATTTATTAAATTCAAGATTGGGCACACAATTTACTGCTTCTGCAATGAATAAGAAAAATGGAGTGGTTATTTATGTCAAGAATACTATTACAGCAGAGTTAATTGAAGCAGATAAACAAGGAAGATACGTTATAGTAGATTTGTTAATAGAAGGCAAAAAAATGCTTTTGGTTGGATTATATGCTCCTAATCAACAACAAGCTGACCTTTATAGTTTATTACACAGCAAGATCACTCAATTGGATTATAAATCTTTTATTTTTATGGGAGACTGGAATGGTGTCTTGAATGTACAAATGGACAAGAGTGGCTCTTTTAAAAGTACTCCAAGTCATGCTAAATTGCCTAGGTCCTTTTTTGAGATGATGGATGATTTGGAGCTGCGAGATATCTGGAGAGAAAGAAATCTACAAGAAAAGGATTATACTTTTTTTTCTGATAGACATCAATCTTTTTCTAGGATTGATTTTATATTAATCACTAATGATTTTTTTTCTAGGATTAAGAAGATAAAGATTTGTCCAAGAATTATGTCTGATCATAGTCCAGTCTGGTTAGAGATTGATAAGGACAACAGAGATAGGCGCTCCTGGCGTCTAAATGAGAACCTGTTTAGAAATCAGGAAAATGTGGAAGAATGTAAAGAACAGATGGTTTTTTTTTGAAACTAATATGTATAAGGGTACTTCTATGGAAATGGTTTGGGATGCTAGTAAGGCGTACATGAGAGGTGTGTTAATATATTTGAACAATAAATATAGACGTAATTTGGAATTTAGGAGGAAAGATTTAGAGAATGAGATTAGGGAAAAAGAAAAGGCCTTAATTTTGAATCCATCGCATGTGAAGATTAAAGAGGTTATTAATTTATTAAGGGGACAATTTGATAAGTTGATGGCTGATCAGGTGGCAACTAATTTACGGTTTGCTAGACATAATACTTTTTGTAATGCTAATAAACCAGGTAGATGGTTAGCTTATATGCTAAGGAAGAAGCAAAGGGCTTCTAATATAGACAAAATAGAACATAAGGGCAAGGTTGTGTATCAACAGAATCTTATTAAGGAAACCTTTGTTGATTTTTATTCTAAATTATATGCTAGAGATAAGATTAATGAAGCAGATATTGATGCATATTTGAGGAATGCTAGTATTCCGGTTCTTATGCAAGAACAAAAGGAAGAGATGAATCAACTGATAACTGAGGAAGAAATTCTTTTAGCAATTAAACAATTGAAAGTGGGTAAAGCGCCAGGCACGGATGGTTTGACTGCTGTGTATTATAAAAATTTACAGTCTGAGATGATAAAGCCATTAAGGGAATTGTTTCAGACAATTCAAAGGGGAGGAGGGGTGCCTCCGTCTTGGAAAACTGCTTTCATTTCTTTGATTCCGAAGGAAGATCAGGATGTCACTCAAGCAAGAAACTATAGACCAATATCACTTTTGAATACGGACTACAAGATAAGGTCTTAGCTAACAGATTTATTTTATTTTATTACATTTCTATATCGCCCTTTCCCGAAGGACTCAGGGCGGTTTACAGGGTAATTAAAAAACCGAAATACAAAAGTTATGTTGATGAGGGTACTGCAACAGGTAATCTATGGTGATCAAACTGGGTTTATAAGTGGTAGACAAATGAAAAATAATGTGAGGCATATAGTTGACTTGTTGGAATTTTTGGAAAGAAACAACCAGATCCCTGCAGCGCTGATTTTTCTGGACGCTGAAAAAGCCTTTGATCAATTGGATTGGAAATTTTTGATGAAAGTATTAGATAAAATGAATTTTGGGGATAAATTTTTACAACCAATTAGGGCATTATATCAAAAGCAAACAGCCCGTATAATAGTTAATAACAGTCTGACCGAAGTATGCAGTATTGAAAAGGGCACAAGGCAGGGGTGCCCGTTATCACCTTTATTATTTGTTTTAACATTGGAGATATTATTGATTAAAATACGGAATTCGGAAAAAATCAAGGGAATTCAAATAAGAGATCAGGATTATAGATTGAGGGCGTTTGCAGATGATCTGGTTGTTACGGTGACACAGCCAGAAAATTCTGTTGTAGAATTGATGGAGATAATAATGCAATATGGGAAAGTTTCTGGATTCAAGGTTAATATACAAAAAACTAAAATGTTGTCTAAAAACATGACAGTATTACAAAAGGCTGTTTTAGAAGGGTTAACTGGATTTGAAATTGTTAAAAGGGTTAAATATTTGGGGGTATATTTGTCACCCTCAAATGCAAAGTTATATAAAAATAATTATGAAAAGCTATGGGGTAAAGTTCAAAAAGAATTGGACAGCTGGAAAAAATTACAATTGTCATTATTGGGAAGAATTGCAGCAGTGAAAATGAATGTTTTGCCGAAATTTCTATTTTTGTTTCAAATGATACCTATTCTAAAAAAGGATTCAAACTTGGAGGAATGGCAAAAGGGTATTAATAAATTTGTCTGGGCAGGGAAAAGGCCACGAGTTAAATTCAAGATTATGCAGGATACGCGTGAAAGAGGTGGTCTCAAAATGCCCAACTTTAAATTATACTATGAAGCTGCTGCATTGTCAGCGATAAGTGATTGGATTAACTTAACACAAGGGAGATTATTAAATCTTGAAGGTCATGATTTGTTATTTGGTTGGCATGCATATTTATTGTATGATAAGAAGGTAGATAATGTGTTTAAGGTGCATATTTTAAGACATGCTTTGTTGCGAGTTTGGAAAAAGTATAGACATAAGTTAAATTATAAGATACCTTTATGGGCAATACCGAAACACGCAATAGAAAACATAAATGTTGGGTTCAAACATGATGTGACTACATATAAGGAAATCTTAAGTTTGGAGAGGAATGTATGGTGTTTGAAGCCATATAACTTTTTACGAGGAGAAAAGATTGTTCAAACCTGGTTTCAGTATGGGCAACTACAGGCCAGGTGGAAAGAAGATCAGAAAATTGGTTTTTCAATGACTGATGAAAATCTGGTAAAGCAAATTAGAAATCAGGGTCCAGCACATATCAAACGGATATATCTTGCATTGATAGAAATTGATACAGAAACAGAACTTGTTAAAGATTGCATGATAAAGTGGGCTCAGAATATTCAAGAAGTTATTACAATGGATACTTGGGAAAAGATCTGGGTGAGAAATGTAAAATTTATGCAAGCTCAAAATTTAAGAGAGAACTTTTATAAAATGTTTTATAGGTGGCATTTAGATCCCAAAAAGTTAGCAAGTATGTATCCGAATTACCAGCCTAAATGTTGGAGGTGTGGTGGCGAAGACGCAACGTATTTTCACATATGGTGGACCTGTAAAAAGGTTAAAGCATTTTGGATTAAAATCTGGTGGAATATGCATAAGATATTTAAGAAAAGGATAAAGTTTTGTCCGCAATTGTTTTTACTGGGCATTATTACTGATACGACTGTTGTGGACACTAAGTTGATGTTGAACTTAATTACGGCAGCAAGACTTTTAATAGGGCAATACTGGAAGAAGGAAGAACTGCCGACTATAGAGGAATGGACTTTAAAAGTTTCTAACCTGGCGGAAATGGCAAAGATTTCGGCGTATTTGAAAGACCATTCGCAACAACGATATATTGTGGAGTGGAAAAAATGGATTGATTACATCCAGAATAAATATGGGACTAAAAAATTTCATTTAGCATTTGAATAAGTATTGATGGGACATTTATATTGCTTGTAGTCATTTTATAAGAGCTAAAGTGCGATAGACCTAATAGTTTATTGTTGTTAGCATATGGTAGTTTATGATTGTTTTTTACTTTTATACCTTGTATTTAGCTCTGGGAAGTCGGGGAGGGGGGAAGGGGAGGGGGGAGGGTTGGGCTGGGTTGGGAAGGGGGGGAGGGGGTGGGGAGGGGTTGTTTTGTTAAAGATAAAATGTATTGAAAAACTTTTCAATAAAAAAAGAAACTTTCAAAGTCCACTCTTCTATAGTAGGCAGTTCCTCCTTCTTCCAATATTGCGCTACTAAAAGTCTTGCTGCTGTAATTAGATTCAACATCAATTTAGTATTCTATGACAGTAAAATCTGTAATAATACCCAACAAAAACAACTGTGGAGAAAACCTTATCTTTTTCTTAAATATCTTTTGCATGTTCCACCAAATTTTAATCCAAAAAGCTTTGAATTTTTTACAAGTCCACCATATATGATAATAAGTTGCATCCTCAAAGCCACACCTCCAACATTTAGGCTGACAGTTCGGATACATACTTGCTAATTTTTTTGGGTCTAAGTGCCACCTATAAAACATTTTATAAAAATTCTCTCTTAAATTTTGAGCCTGTGTAAATTTTACGTTTCTGACCCAAATCTTTTCCCAAGTATCCATTCTTATCACCTCCTGAAAATTCTGGGCCCATTTTATCATACAATCTTTAACAAGCTCCATTTCTGAGTCAATTTCTATCAATGCATTATATATCCTTCTTATATGTGCTTGACCTTGATCTCTAATTTGTTTTACCAAATTTCCATCAGTTATCGAAATACCAACTTTCTGATCTTCTTTCCATCTTGCTTGTAACTGCCCATACTGGAACCAAGTTTGTTTCTTCTTTTAAAATATTATATGGCTTTAATTGCCATACATTCCTTTCTATCCTTAAAATTTCTTTATATGTAATCTCATCATGTTTAAATCCAACATTTATATTTTCTATTGCATGTTTAGGTATTGCCCAAATTGGTATTTTGTAATTTAACTTACGTCTATATTTTTTCCATACTCGCAACAGAGCATACCTTAATATATGTATCTTAAACACATTATCCACCTTCTTATCATACAATAAATATGCATGCCAACCAAATAACAAATCAGAACAGTCAAGATTTAATAGTCTCCCTTGTGTTAAATTAAACCAATCACTAATTGATGATAAAGCAGCAGCCTCAGTATAATTTAAGATTAGGCATTTTGAGACCACCTCTTTCACGTATATCTTGCATTATCTTAAATTTAACTCATGGTTTTTTCCCTGCCCAAACAAATTTATTAATACCTTTCTGCCATTCCTCCAAATTTGAATCCTTTTCAAGTATAGGTATCATTTGAAACAAAAATAAAATTTTTGGCAAAACATTCATTTTTACTGCTGCAATTCTTCCCAATAAGGATAATTGTAATTTTTTCCAACCATCAAGCTCTTTTTGTATTTTTGACCATAACAATTCATAATTATTTTTATATAATTTCACATTTGAAGCTGATATACCCCCAAATATTTAATCTTTTTAACTATTTCAAATCCCGTTAACTCTTCTAAGACAACCTTTTGTTCTATAGTCATATTTTTAGACAATATTTTAGTTTTTTGCGTGTTTATCTTAAATCCTGAAACTTTCCCATATAACGTTATTATCTCCATCAATTCTACAACTGAGTAAGTCGGTTGACTTACTGTAATAACCAGGTCATCCGCAAACGCTCTCAATCTATAATCTTGATCTCTTATTTTAATTCCCTTAATTTTATTTGAGTCTCGTATTTTAATCAATAATATTTCCAATGTTAAAACAAACAGCAAAGGTGACAACGGACACCCCTGTCTTGTACCCTTTTCAATATTACATGTTTCTATCAAACTACCATTAACTATTGTTTGATCTGTTTGCTTCTGGTATATTGTTCTAATAGATTGTAAAAAAATTTCCCCAAATTCCATTTTCTCCAATGCCTTAAATAAAAATTGCCAATCCAATTGATCAAAGGCTTTTTCAGCATCCAAAAAGATCAGCGCTGCAGGAACCTGGTTATTTCTGTCCAAAAATTCCAATAAGTCTACAATATGTCTCACATTATTCTTCATTTGTCTACCACTTATAAATCCAATTTGGTCACTATGAATCATTTGCTGCATTACCTTCATTAATCTATTTGCTAAAAAAAATTCAAATATCTTGTAATCAGTGTTTAAAAGTGATATTGGCCTATAGCTTTTGGCTTGGGTAGCATCTTGATCTTCCTTCAGAATCAACGATATAAAGGCTGTTTTCCACGATGGAGGCACTTCTCCTCCCAATTGAATTGTCCTAAACAATTCTCTTAAAGGTTCCACCATTTCTGACTGTAAATCTTTATAATAGACGGCTGTCAAAAAGTCTGTTCCTGGTGCTTTACCCATCTTTAATTGCTTAATTGCTAAAATAATTTCTTCATCATTTATCAATTGATTCATCCCTTCCCTTTGCTCTTGTGTAAGAACAGGGATATTAACTTCTCATAGATATCTATCTATATCTACATCTTGAATCTTGTCTCTAACATACAACTTAGAATAAAAATCAACAAAGGCCTTTTTAATAAGATTCTGCTGAAACACCACTTTACCCTTATAATCTATTCTATCTATATTACATGACCTTTGTTTCTTCCTTAACAAGTAAGCTAACCACCTACCAGGCTTATTAGCATTGCAAAAAGTATTATGTCTAGCATACCGTAAATTGGTTGCCACTTGATCTGCCATCAACATATCAAACTGGCCTCTTAGTAAAGTGATTACCTCTTTAATCTTCCCATCAGATGGATTCAAAATTAAAGCCTTCTCTTTCCTCTTAATTTCCTCCTCTAATTCTTTTCGCCTATGTTCCAGTTTACGTCTATATTTATTATTCAAATATATTAATACTCCTCTCATATATGCTTTACTTGCATCCCAAACCATCTCAATAGAAGTACCCTTGTGCATATTCATATTAAAAAATTCTTTCATCTGTTTTTTACACTCTTCCACATTTTCTTGATATCTAAACAAATTTTCATTTAGTCGCCAAGACCGTCTATCTCCATTATCTTTTTCTATTTCCAGCCATACTGGACTATGATCTGATATACTTCTTGGACATATCTTAATCTTCTTAATCCTAGAAAAGAAATCATTAGTAATTAGTACAAAATCAATCCTGGAGAAAGATTGATGCCTATCGGAGAAAAAAGTAAAGTCTTTTTCTTGCAAATTTCTTTCTCTCCAAACATCTCTCAATTCCAAGTCGTCTTTCATCTCAAAAAAAGATTTAGGCAATCTAGCATGACTTGGTGTACTTCTAAAAAGACCTTTTTTGTCCATTTGTACATCCAAAACGCCATTCCAATCTCCCATAAAAATACAAGATTTGTAATCCCATTGAATTATCTTGCTATGTAATAGTTTATAAAATTCTCCTTGCTGTTGATTAGGAGTGTATAATCCAACCAAAAGTATTTTCTTGCCTTCTATTAATATTTCAATTATAACATAACTTCCTTGTTTATCTGTTTCAATTAAATTAGCTGTTAAGTTGTTCTTAACATAAATAACTACTCCATTTTTCTTGTCAGGAGCAGACGCAATAAACTGTGTGCCCAGCCTAAAATTTATCAAATACTTTTGATCAGCTGCTCGAATATGCGTTTCCTGTAGACAAATAACATCATTTTTAAATTGTTTTAGATATTGAAATACTTTCTTTTATGTGGAGAATTTAAACCATTAACATTCCAAGTTAGAAACTTTGTCGCCATCTTTTGCGACCTGAAGCTTTTGGAGCGCCTCTTCCAAAATCACCTGCTGATCATACATCAATTCAAAATTATAGACCTATATCGCTACTCAATTCGGATTATAAGATATTCACAACAATCATAGCTGAACGACTTAAAAGATTCCTGAATGACTTTATACATGTAGACCAGAATGGCTTCCTTGCTAAGAGGCAAACTAAACATAATATTAGAGTAATACTGGATACGTTAGAGTATTACGAACTACATAGCGGACAACAGATGGCGTTACTATTTCTAGATGCCCAGAAGGCTTTTGATAATGTAAAATGGTCATTTTTATATCAACAACTTAATTTTATGGATATGGGTGAAAAATTTATAAACATAATTAGGGCAATCTATACTAACCAGGAAGCAAAAGTAATTATTAATGGGGAAACATCTAGGAAATTTCAAATACAAAAGGGAACACGGCAAGGTTGCCCTTTATCTCCACTGCTGTTTATATTGACACTAGAAGTCCTAACGAGAACAATTAGAAATGATCCACAGATAAAAGGATTAGCTATTAAAAAGGAAACCTTTAAACTCCAAGCATTTGCAGATGATCTGGTCTTTATCATGGAGGACCCATACCACACGGGACCAAAATTACTGGAAGAATTAATTAAATATGGTGAAGTTGCTGGATTGAGAATAAATAGACATAAGACTAAGATGATTGTTAAAAATATGACTAATAAGCAAAAAGAAAAATTGGCTGGAATTATGGACATAGAAATAGTCAAAAAAATAAAATACCTAGGAATCAATATCACGGCTAGATGCACTTCACTTAAAGAAGATAACTATGATAAAACAGTGAAACAAATAAAAGGCGATTTGGAAAGATGGGGAAAGCTGAACCTTTCATTATTGGGGAGAATTGCGGTTATCAAGATGAATGTCCTGCCCAGAATCTTGTTCTTGTTCCAAAATATTCCAATACAACTTGACTCCAAATTCTTCCGAAATCTGAACAAACTATCACTAAATTTTGTTTGGCAAGGGAAAAAACCAAGAATCAAAATGAAATACTTGCAGGATAAAAAGGAAAACGGGGGTTTTGGATTGCCAGACTGGGAGTTATATTACCATGCCGCGGCGTTAAATTGGATTAGAGAATGGATAATTTTGAAAAATAGAAGATTACTGACTTTAGAAGGTCATGATTTACAATTTGGTTGGCACGCCTTTTTATGGACTGAGAAACAAGGATTATTTTCACACTTTCAAAAACATCGGATTAGGCAAGCATTATTTAACATTTGGAACAAAATTAGAACTCACAATTATACTAAAGTACCAGTCTGGCTATCCACTCTCGAAGCGATTGTTTATCCAAATCTATTTGATTTGGGCAACATAATTTCATATAAGGATATCATGAATGATGAGGGGGAATTGAAGTCTAGAAATGAATTAGATTTACAAGGAATAAAACTAGATTGGTGGGCCTATTTACAGATTCAATCAAGATTCGGGAAGGATAAAAAAAGAATGGGGGATAAATACCCAGGAAACGGCCTTGGACAAAATATTATTGGGCCCAGATAATAAACAGATAAAGAAATTATATAATCTGCTTCTGGGATACAAGTTGTTCGAGGAACAAGTGAAGGACCCTATGTTGACTTGGGCTAAAAATCTGGGACATGGCATTGACCTTGATACATGGCAAACGCTCTGGGACAGAAATAAAAGAATAATATTGGCTTCATCTTACAAAGAAAACCTATTCAAAATGTTCTACCGATGGCATCTTCCTCCAGCACGTTTAGCCAAAATGTATAAGACAGTATCTCCCAAATGTTGGAAATGCTCCGAAGAATTAGGTACATACTTTCATACGTGGTGGTCCTGTAGCAAGTCACAAAGATTTTGGCAAATGATTTGGGCATGGCTAAAAGAAATATTAAGACAAGAAGTTGAGTTCAGCCCAGAATTTTTCCTATTGGGCATAACAAAAGAGAAATACCCTAGAGACGAGTTGTATCTGATGATTCACATTATTACAGCAGCAAGAATGTCATTTGCCCAGAATTGGAAAAGGAGTGAAATCCCAGTAGAAAACGAGGTAATAAGGAAAATTTGGGAATGTGCAGAAATGGATAAATTAACTTTGGAAATTAAAAATAAAGACCAATCAGGTTACTACAAAATTTGGAATAAATTTTATCTTTGGCGGGAACGAAAGGAAGGTCTCTATTAGAACTTATAGATTGGTTGATTGTTCTAAGTATTGTATTATATTTAATTAAGTGTATTTTATGTGTACATATATATATATGAATATTGTAGACAAGAAGGTATGTCAGTCCGTTTGTACCATGTCCAATGTTTTAAATAATAAATTTAATAAAGTATATAAAAAAATAACATCATTTCTAAATTGTTTTAAATACTGAAATACTTTCTTTCTCTTGTGCGGGGAATTTAATCCATTAACATTCCAAGTTAGAAACTTTGTCGCCATCTTTTGCGACCTGAAGCTTTCGGAGCGCCTCTTCCAAAGCCACCTGCACTCTCTTCGGTTTCGCTCCTCCCACTGCTTCACTGTAAGTAGGTTTTTGAGATATAATTGTAACTTTCTGTTGTTCTTGTTCTTGTCTCATTCGTCTGATTGCACCCCGTGTCATTCTTTGTTCTCTAACCTCTTCTGTTGGTACCTGGGTCTGATCCACTCCTGTAATTTGCTGGGATTCTTTATCCTTCTGCAGAGTAACTCCTTCAGCTCCTTGTATACTCTCCATTCACGACTGACGCTCTCCTTCACCATTCCTTCCTTTAAATTCTGAAGATGGCGTAGAGCCTGCCTTCAAAATATTAGCATAAAAATCTCGTGTCTGCAAAACTGTATTAAGACGATATCTCATGCCTGCGTACATCACCGCCATACCTGCTGGAATCTCCCATCTAAACTGAATCTGCCATTTCCTTAATTCTTCTGCCAAAAAAGCAAATTCTTTTCTTTTCCTTAAAATTCTTGGAGGAATTTCTTTCAGAATTAAAACTTCTTGCTCAGCAACTGTAAATCTATTGTTATAAAAGGCTTGAATAACCACATTTCTAATTGCTCTCTTTGTAAAGTAAACCACCACATCTCTAGGTAACTTTCTTTGTCTTGCAATCCAAGAGTTAACACGAAATATTTTGTCTATATCCCCCATAATATCTTCTGCTGGACACTCCAAAACCTGTACAAGGGCCTGTGCCAGTAATTCTTTCAAATCTTCCTTAGGATCTTCTTTTAAACCTCTGATTCTCACAGCAAATTCCATGTCTCAGTATTGTAACATCACTACATCATCATTAATCTTTTCCATCACATTTTCAGCATCCAGCATTTTAGCATCTAATCTCATATTATTTTGGCTGAGCTCTTCCACACGCTCATCCAGACGCTCAATACAAACTGCAAGCCCTTGGAATGCAGCCAAAATGTCTGCTCTAATTTCAGTATTCTTCTCCTCAATAAGTCCAGCTATTTGTTGGGATTGCGTTTTTAAAGCCTCCTGTAAAGCATCCTGCAAATCTTTTATTGTTAAAGCTGGTGCAGGTGCCACAGGAGGAGGCATCAAAGCCTGTAATGAAGAGTGCTGAACTGGCGAAGCACCAGCACTTCTAGGAACTTTGGTTGATTTAGAAGCCATCTTTCTATTGCGCACTTTCACTTTCCGCACTGCTTGCAACTTTTTCTCTCAAAATATTCAGAGTTAAAGTTCAGATACTTGCTATTACAGCATTCTCCTGCACAGCTCTGCCTGCATCCAAATAATTCCACAGTTAATTATTGATGGCAAGGATGGTTGCAGCGTCCTGCTCTGCTCCAAAGCCTTGGAGCAGAGGCATCCCAAAGTCCGGAGCAAACTCAGGCTTCGGGGGGGGGGGCTCACACCCTTCAACCACCAGAGTTTAAACTCTGGTGATCTAGGGGAGCTCTACCCCTACCTAAGCGCTCACCCCCCCTCTTCTCCCGAGGAGCGGGTTTCCGAGCCGCTAAACAGCTGATCGTCGCTGTTTTTTTTTATTGAAAAGTTTTAAAATACATTTTATCTTTAACAATCCCCCCTCCCCCCCCACCTATCCCTCCCTACCCCTCCCCCCCTTTCCCCCCTCCCCCCCGACTTCCCAGAGCTAAGTACAGGGTATAAAAACAAAGAACAATCATAAACATCCATATGCTACCAACAATAAATTCTTAAATCTATCACTCTCTAGCTCATATAGGATAACTACAAACAATACTAATATTTCATATAAAAAAAAAGAAAATAGAAAGGAAGACTTATTCAAATGCTAAATGAAACTTTTTAGTCCCATATTTGTTCTGGATATATTCAATCCATTTTTTCCACTCCATAATATAACGTTCTTGCGAATGATCTTTCAAATAAGCCGAGATCTTTGCCATTTCTGCCAGATCGTCGCTGTTTTTAGCGGCTCTACGGAAAGCAGTGGGGCTGACGGCTGAAACGGCCGCCATCAATGGAGCCTTGCCACCCGGAAGTCCCCTTCTTTTTTTCAACATGGCGCTGATGGCATTGCACCCTGTGCTCCTCAGCTCCTGCCCCCAGCCCAGTGGAAGGCTGCAAGAAGCTCCTATCACAGCTTCTCATATTTCTTCCGTTCTTTTCCTCCCCAATATCACAGTGTGGGGCTACAAGGAGACACCCCCCCCAAGAACGTATATATATACACACACACACAAACATGTGCATGGGTCTGGGAGAGGTGAGCTGAGAGCCACGCAGAAGCAACGACAGGTGGGAGGGGACAAAATATGAAGCCTCCTGCCTGGAGCCTCTCGCAGCTAAAGGAAATAAACCTGAAAAGTGCTCATGAGGCAGTCCCTTTCCTAGCTCCTTCCTTCCTTCTTTCCTTCCTTCTTTCCTTTCTTCCTTCCTTCCTCCCTCCCTTTGTTCCTTCCTCCCCTGCTTCTCTCTCCTTCCTCCATGCTGAGGAAGGGATGATGGGAGGGGGAGAGTTTGCCAGTGCTGCCGGTGGCCATGCTGGTGCTGGCCATAGCTATCGCACGCAGGCAGGGGCGGTCCTGGTGAAAGGTAATTCTGCTGTCTGCGAGGCTAGGTCAGCGAGCGGGCATGGTGGAGGCCATCAAAGCCAGAACGTGCTCAGCCTCAGATCCACAGGGTAGCCCTGGAGCCAGCGAGCCCCCCTGCTGTCTCTGCCCCGCCCCCTGGGGGTGAACAGAGAAGGTGGTGAGTGCATGAGAACTGGAGTCCTGGGGGAAAGGGAAGTGCTTCTTTTGCCTTTTTTTCTTTCTCAGTGGTCAGCAGGGATGGTCAGCAGGGATGCTGGGTGCTCGCTGTCTCTTCGCATGCCCAGGGGGTGGGGTGGGGGCAGTCCCTCGCTGGCCCTTTCCCACCAAAACCTCCTTTTATATCCTCTCCTCTCTCCCCCACTCCTCTTCCTTTTCACTATAAGGCACCTCCAGCTTCCAGAAGCACTGATCAGCTGGAGCCCCGCACTGATCCTGGGGCTTCTGCCAAGCCCCGACAGCCCTGCAGCTCCAGCTGTCTCTCCCTCAGGCTTGTGCGGCACTGCCGCTGCTTCAGCTCATTCATCTCCCCCGCCCCACTACCACTTCTCTAGGACAGTCACGTACCACCTGCCAGATGCCAAAGTACCACCGGTGGTACGCGTACCCCGTTTGAAAAGCCCTGGAATAGACAACATCACCACCAGATGGATTTGTAGCTGGCTGACAAACCATACTCAATGAGTAGTCCTCAATGGTACTAAATCCACATGGAGAGAAGTAAGCAGTGGGGTACCACAAAGCTCCGTCTTAGGCCCAGTACTCTTCAATATCTTCATTAATGACTTAGATGAGGGAACAGGAGGGGAACTCATCAATTTTGCAGATGACACTAAACTGGCAGGAATAGCCAACACCCCAGAAGACAAGCTCAGGATCCAAAAAGATCTTGACAAACCTGAACAATGGCACCTATCCAACAAAATGAGTTTTAATGTGGAGAAAACCAAAGTTTTACATTTAGGCAGGAAAAAAATCTAAGGTACAAGTACAGATTAGTCAAGACCTGGCTCAAAAACAGCAACTGTGAGAAGGACCTTGGAGTCCTAGTGGACGATCACTTGACTATGAGCTAGCAGTAAGCAGCAGCCGCCAAAAAGCTAGTACAATCCTGGGTTGTGTAAACAGAGGCATAGAATCAAGATCATGTGAAGTACTAGTACCACTTTATAAAACCCTAGTGAGACCACACCTGGAATACTGCAACCAGTTTTGGTCACCATACTACAAAAAAGATGTTGAGACTTTGGAAAAAGTGCAGAGAAGAGCAACTAAGATGATCAAAGACCTGCAGACTAAAACATATGAAGAACGGCTGCAGGAGTTGGGTTTGGCTAGTCTAAAGAAAAGAAGTAACGGGGGTGACATAATATCAGTATTCCAGTATTTGAGAGGCTGCCACAAAGAAGAGGGGGTCAAATTATTCTCCAAAGCACCAGAGGGCAGGACAAGAAACAATGGTTGCAAACTGATCAAAGAGAGAAGCAACCTGGAATTAAGGAGAAACTTCCTAACAGTGAGGACAATTAACAAGTGGAACAGCTTGCCTTCAGAAATCGTGGGCACTCCATCACTGGAGGTTTTTAAGAAGTGTGGGAAGTCAGCCCCCCCCCCCAGAGAAAGAAATATTTTGGTGAATATTAAAAAGGCAGAATATTATATTTCCCCAAAAGAATAATGGAGAAGATCTTAAAAAAGGCAGAAACCTCTCCCTCCCCACAGCCAGAAACTCAGCAGAAACCAGGTCTGTAGAAATGCAGATGTGATAATCCTTTCAGAAAGGCTGGAGCCAGGAAGCTTAGAGCTGATGGGATTAGAAAGACAAAGATCCCTAGAATTAACAACCCATCAACCCCCCAAAAAATCCAACACAGGACATAGTCATCAGCCACAGCCCCAGGGAAGCAGGATATGCCTTTTTGGACATAATAGGATTAACCCACCACCATTAAAATACCAGAAAGGGACACTGAACTTCAGGTCAAAGTTAATGCCACAGGAACAGGAAACAACCTCAAAAGCCCAAGAAGGTATAAAAACCCACCACTCTCTGCTACATGTGGTCAGCTTTCCCAGTCACCTTTCTGTCTGGCGCTGCTCTTCAATAAACTACAACCTTCTTTCTAAAGCAGTCTCCATTTTGTTTATTCCTGGCTTGGACTGGACCCTGATGAAGGTTTTTCATTCAACAGAAGAGACTGGACAGTCACTTGTCTGCGATGCATAGGTTCTTCTGCTTGAGTGGGGGGGTGGACTAGAAGACCTCCAAGGACCTCCCTTCCAGCTCTATTCTATTCTAACCTCCAAGGTCCCTTCCAGCACTATTCTGATTGATGAGAGCAGGACACCCCCTCCTCACCCTCCTTGGCAAATACAGGAAGGTAAAGGTAAAGGTAAAGGTAAAGTTTCCCCCGCACATGCGTGCTAGTCGTTTCCAACTCTAGGGGCCGGTGCTCACCTCCGTTTCAAAGCCGAAGAGCCAGCGCTTGTCCGAGGACGTCTCCGTGGTCATGTGGCCGGCATGACTAGATGCCAAAGGCGCACGGAACGCTGTTACCTTCCCACCGTAGTGGTCCCTATTTTTCTACTTGCATTTTTTACGTGCTTTCGAACTGCTAGGTTGGCAGAAGCTGGGATGAGTAACAGGCGCTCACTCTGTTACGCAGCACTCGGGATTCGACCCGCCAAACTGCCGACCTTCTGATCAACAAGCTCAGCATCCTAACCCACTGAACCACCGTGTCCCTAATACAGGAAGAACCCAATACAAACAAGTCTGACTCAGTGGCAGACTGAGGCTAAATAAACAAACACTTAACACACACTGGCTACAGGAATGCAGAACTAGCTAACAGCAATTAGGATTGACAGCATTAGAATAGAAATACTAAAAAGTACACAACAAGAAAATAATTACACCGGATCCCTCCTGGAGCAAAAACTAACACTTTTTTAGACAGAATTGATAAAGGAATTAACCCAAGAATAGACACTGACCAAGAAATCAGAAAAGACAAATTTTAAACTCACCAATCAGAAATGACAATTTTGGAAACCATGAAAGGGTATAAGAACTCACATTTGAGGACCATTCTGTCTAGCTAGCCAGGGATTCATGCTGAATTGTCACTCAACTTTAATCTCCGTGGTTAAACCTCTCTTTCCAGTAGCTGGCTTCACGTTCTATTTGTTGTCTTCTGTGCTGCTTATGAGAATCCCGGCTGGAAGAGCCTGAATGGGGGAATTCCTCCCTGTTGTGATTCCATGCCAGCCTGTCATCCCGGCAGCCATCAGAGTCAGAGGAAGGCTCTGATGAGTTACCAGACTTATAAAGTGAGGAAGAACCTGGCCCCTCCACTCGTGGTCAAGCTGAAAGCCAGCTGGACTGGGAGGCGGAGTCAGACTCAGAGGAAGCACAGCTGGAAGACCTCAGAGATGCTCAGAAACATAGACAGGTCACACGAGTAAATCAGAGGGAAGCAATAGGGTGACTCCAGGGGAGAAGGAGAAAGCAGTGAGAAGCCATGCCTTAGGGGCTGTGTAACAAAAAGGAATGTGTGGGCAGGGCTGGTTGCTGGAGGCAACCGTTTGTAAAGAACTTCTGTGTCAAGAAATGATGGTCTGTTTGTGTTACCAGTGAGTTATTACCTGTTGGCTTGTGCTCTGTTTTGTTTGTGGACAAGGTCTGTAACTTCAATAAAAGGGGTTTATTTATCCAGTCTACTGATAAATTAGGGGTTGCCTTGTGAAGTAACAAGGACATAGTAGGCTGGGACCGAACACTCCCAACAATTACCTGGCGACCAATGAAGAGACTTCCAGCTCACCCAGCCACCGGACTGGGCCCAGAAGAGCCATCACCCAGCCTTGTTCTGCAGGAAAGTCTCCACAGACCCTGCCCTGTTGCCAACGGTTATTAAAGGGAGTTTTTGAGTCTTGCGCTCAAACAGCTACCTGTAAAGAGGGTAAGTGCCACCAAATTTAAATTCCTAGATTCAAAGGGTCCGAAGAATGAAAGGAAGTGTGTGTGGATGTATGTGTGGGGCATCCTCCTCTGAAAATCAGCTGAATCTCACCCCCTCTGTATGTCCTCCAGCCGCACCCCGGCCTGCTGCTAGCTCCCCTGGAGCTGTGACTGGCAGGTCCCGGGAAAGCAAGGGGAGGACATCGGAGCATAAGACCTTCTGAGAAAGGGAGAGCGGGCAGTAAAAGTGTCGTAAAATCTTTTGTATTGGTAGACTGGACCCATTTCAGAAACTTTTTTTCATTGGTACACCAGGACTCCTTCCACCAGTAATTTATAAGCAAAAGCCCCATGTTAGGAAATTAAGCCACAGGCTAGGAGCGTCCCTTACCTCTGAAAAGCAAGCAGAGGCCCTCCCGGACATTTGAAGTCCGCAAACAGTGGTGGAGAAAAGTAAAAGTAAAGCCGGTAAGAGAATGCCACGTAACTTCTGCAGGGGAGCAGAAGAGGCCTCGACAGATTCCTTTTGGCCCGAAAACTGTGTTGGTAGGCAGAAGTCTCACTAGGAGGCTTCAGTGTGCTGGACCCAATAGAACCAAAGTGAACCCATGCATGAGGAATAAGGGAATCATGGGAGGTTCTAGTTCAAGGGTCAAGATAGGTTCCCCAGTGAAAAGCTTGCTTGAAGCCTGGGACGGGAATCAGCTACCCATCCAGGCAGGTATGAAAAAGAACCTGTTAAAGGAATTATGTAAAAAATGGGCTTTGCTTAAAAGTTTTGGCCAAAAGGCAGCACATTCAAATTCAAAGCACTAAAAGCACTTAGATCCAGAATAGAACCAGCCCAGCTACCCTATTGGTATTGCTGGGGTGAACTGTCCAGATTAAAAAGCCACACTCAAATTCAGTTCAAACCTCAGCCTCCCTTAGACCAGGGCTTTTCAACCGGTGGTATGCATACTACTTGTGCTACTTTACCACATCACAGGTGGCACGCGATTGCTAGCCAAGTGTAGCAGGCAAGGGGAATGAGCCAAAGTGAGCCAAGCCTGAGGGAGAGGCAGCTGCAGCTGCAGGACTGTCTGGGCTTGGCAGAAGCCCCAGGAGCCGGCAGGGCTCCAGCTGATTTGACACTTCCAAGGGGGAGGGGGACAGAGGAGAGGCTATAAAAGAACGTGGTTTGGGTGGGGGAAGAGGAAAAAAGACAATAGGAAAGGTTTAATCCCTTTAAACAAATGTAATTAGTTTTACCCCCTTTAATTGAGTCTGACTGTGGCTTTTAGAAAGTTTTCTTTGAAGGTAAACTGGCTTAATTTAAAGCTAAAGCTTTTTGCAATTGCTGGAGCCTTTCACTCGAGAATTACAACATTGTGATACATGACACGCCTGAGGCAGCTTAAAGAAAAAAAAACTGAGTTTGTGTTTCTTTATTTTCTTGCTTTGCACTTGATTCCTGTGTCTTTAAGGGTACAGGGAAGGGATTGGGGGTGTTCATTCTTAGTGCACTGTGGAAGAGCTCAGAACTTAGCAACTTTAAGACCTGTGGACTTCAACTCCCAGAATTCCTCAACCAGCCATGAGGGCTGAGGAATTCTGGGAGTTGAAGTCCAGAAGACTTACAAGTGCCAACTTTGAAGACCCCTGAGCTAGCTGGTAGTGGTGCATATTAATAAACATGGATAAATTCATCATACATTTGTCAGTGCAAAGGGAAACTGATTCAGCAAAGGAACAGCCACCAAAGAAATTAAAACTGGTACTTTTTTCTACAGTTTGTAATATTTTATTAGATTATAGAATAAAATACAAAAATACAAAAGCAAATAGTAGGACACAGTGGGGAGGAAGAAGGGGGGAAAAGTGAGGGGGAGAAGGGAAAAAGAACATACTTCCTCTGTTGCAGTAGAAGGAAGCATTACCATTGAACCACAACTTTTTACTTTTCCATATTATAAACTAGCCATTTCTATAACAACAAATGAATGTAAACAGTAAAACCCCAAATCCCCCCCTTTTTTGGTCATCAAGTTTTTGACACCTTGCTAAGCACTGGTGGTACTCAAATATTGTCATGTCCTAAAAGTGGTACAATCTGTGAAAAGGTTGAAAAGCCCTGCCCTACTCTACCTTTTAGATGACAAAGTTGTTGGGTATGTTGGTTATGTTAGACTTAGAAGACTTTTGTTATACATGGGGCTTTTTCCAGGGTAGGGTAGGGTGGGGTGGGGTGGGGTGGGAAGAGTTTCCATTTTTGTCCTAGTCATATCCTGCTTCCCTGGGGCTGGGGCTCATGGCTATGTCCTGCATTGGATTTTTTGGGTGAGGGGTTGTTGGCTCTAGGGATTTTTGTCTTTCTAATCCCATCATCTCTAAGCTTCCTGGTGCCAGTCTTTCTACAGTAAAAGCATTATCAAATCTGCATTTCTAAAAGCTGGCCTGCTTGGTTTCTGCTTGGGGGAGGGAGACTTGAGGCTCTTTGCCTAAGATGTTTCATTATTCCTTTGGGGAAATATAGTATTCTGTCCTTTTTAATATCCCCCCAAAATATTTCCTTTTCTAGGAGGGTGGGCGGGTGCTGACTTCCAACAGTTGGAACAGGTCCTGATTTTTCTTCCAACAAAATTCAGATTCTTTCCTAGATGTTTTCATTTCCCTGATCCATAACTTGAACCAACCACTTCGGTTCCCACAACCTGCTCAGACTAACCCAAGTTACCCCCTAACCAGGTTTAATCTCTCATGGGGATGAAGTCAAATCCTTCCTTGGCTGGGTCCAGCCCAAGCCAGCTAGTATTTAAGGTTTAAGACTCAATCTGGGATGATGTCTGTGACTAGCCGTTGTAAGGTTATTCACTTAGCCTCACAATTGTCCCAGTGTTACTCAGGAATTTAAGAGAGCCAAAAGAAACTCCTGAGCTGAGGTTTCAGCAAAGAATTACAACTTTATTTTGATGAAAACAGAGAGGGGTGGCCCTATTCATCTTCATGGTTGGTAGAGGAATGAAGGCAACAACCAGGAAAGATGTCTTCCACCTTTTATACCTTTTCAGAACAAAAAGATCAGGTCTTTGTATCAGGAATGAAAAGGTACAGAAAAATAATTCCAAGATGATGACTCATACACAGCAACCCAGTCTCCATCCGTAACTCCTTTTCACCCTCCCATTGCTCTTTTCATGTAAGAAATCTCCTGTATGTTTAACATGAGACTTTTACTTTTCCAATATACATAAAGCATCTGCTCAAACAATTGGCTACAAAATAATGATTACATAACACTACAAATATCAATATAAAACGATATATATAATAGCTGCTAGTGTCAAGTTTAAACATACTAAAATCATAAACAATAAAATCCCTTCACCATGATTAACCATAACCACAAAACTAGTGAGGGAAGTCAGCTCCCCAGAGAAGGAAATATTAAAAAAGGCAGAAAAATATATTTTCTAAAAAGAACTTGAAGAGCCAGGAAAGCATGCTCAGTTTTTTTAATAGTCTCAGGTCTCCTTCCCCACAAGCAGAAAACCAGTTCTGTAGACATGCAAATGTAAGCCATTAAGAAGGTTGGAGCCAGGAGCTTAACATCTACATACTCCAGCCCCAGAGAGGCAGGGGCTGGGACATACAACCAGCAACATTCCTAGAAAGGAACACCTAGACTCAGGACACACAGTAAATAGCCCCAAACAGGAACCGGAAATAATTCCAAACAATAGAGTCCAGAGGGTATAAAAACCCACTACCCCCATGTGTTCATTCCTTTTTTCTGGATCCATCTTCCTGTCTGGCTTTCCTCTGCAATAAACTGTAACCCTCTTCCCAAAGCAGTCGCCATGTTGTTTATCCCCGGCTTGGATGTAACTACGACGAAGACTTTTCTTCCAACACTAGGGTTAAGCCCTGGCTGTTCCTCAGCAAGCTCTCGTCACCTCCAATCACAATTCTCATACCAACTAGGAGGACCATGTGGGAGTGGGGGTAGGGGATGATGAGCTTTGTCGTTCCCAAAGGCGCCGCCCTCCACTGGTGAGGGAGGCGACAAGCTAACCCTAACCCTCCCTCCGCGAAATGGTGCCTGAGCCCAGCAGGCCCCGCCCCTTTTTCCAGCGCGCGTGCCACAGAATCTCCCCGCGAGGCTCTGCCCCTTTTTCCAGGCTCGCGCGCGCTCCCCCTCCCCATTGAAAAGGGCACGGGGCACCTCCGTTCCCGCTTTCTAACGGTCGGCAGGGCGCACGAGACGAAGAAGGGGAGCGTGCATGCTCCTAAAGGTAGGTCTTCCTCGTTCTGCTTCTACGCCGCAGTACTTGGCCACGCCTCCCCGTTCCTGCTCTGCCTCCCCCTTTCGGGGAGAAAGAAAAAGCATGAGGCGCAGGGAAAGGAGGAATATATATATATATATATATATATATATATAGAAAACCCAGCCCGTGTTTCCCGTCGTGCTTTGCGGAGCCCTTGGCACTGACGTGGCCGTGGGGAGCCGCCATTTTGTGGGCAGTGAGGGAGGCTGTGAGGGAGACGGAAGGTGAAGGCCAGAAGCAGGCGAGACAGCCGGCGGGCCCGGAGAGGAGGACGAAGACGACGACGAAGTCCCCGCAGCCAGGCACCCCGCGACATCGCCCGGTAAGCAGCCGATCCCTCACGAAGTCTTCGCGGCGGCTGGGCTTGGTATGACCCGACCCTTCCTTCGCCAACGGCCCGCCCTGAGCCGACTGGGCGGGGCAAAGTTCCCCGGCACCCGCTGTTCTCCCGGCCCAGCTGTGAGTCTCTTCTCTCTCCTCCTTTGACCTTCCCCGCTGCTCCTCCGCCGTCGCCTTTGTGGATCACCATTCCCCTCTTCCCCAGCCCCCACGAGAAGGGGACTGTAGTCAGGGCGAGAAGGAGGTCCTGCACGGGTTCCACTCCTAATAGGCCTCAGGCCTGGGCCCCTTTGCCCGGGGTGGCAGTCACTCCTTACACCCATAGTTCTGGTGCTTTGGCCTGGCTGTATTACAGCGTCCATGAGACGGGGGCGAAGTGGAGTGGAACAACTCGCCGCAGCCAACTCATCACGGACGACTATTTTTTGTCATTCACATTTCATTCTGTCCCTCCTTTTGCATCCATTTTTAATGATTCTATTCCACCACATCTTTGATATTAATTTAACTTGTCCCGCAGCGAATTGTCTGGTGAAGTGTCATAGACCCGGGTAGCCCGCGGGGTGGATGATAGGCTTGGGGGGGGGGTGCCTTTTTTCTTTCCTCGTCTGGAATTTGGCCCCAAAGACGCGGGATGGGTGGGGATTTAGGATCCTTTAGTCACTTGCTGGTGACTTCATCCAAAGAGTTGCGCAAGGACAGGGAGTTTCAAGTGTGTTGTGGTGAAGATTCTCTTCCTCTTTATTAGCCAAGGTGAGGAAATCAGACACAAAAGGTCTGGGTTGACAGGCCGGGACAAGACTCTTACTTAATCCATTTATGTAATGACTCCACGCCTTGGGCAGGGGGTTGGGCCAGATGACCTCCAAGGTACCTTCTGGCCCTAGTATTTGGGTGGGAGGAAGGGTCAAATATTAAGCCATGACAGAAATACAAATCACCATTAGCCAAACTTAGTTTATTGTACAAGGTCTTAGCTAGGTCTTTCTCTGTCTTCCTTAAGCTTGTTAGGCCAACTGAGCCATGAAAGAATGAAGAAGGGAGGGAGGGAAGGAGGAAGGAACAAAAGAGAAGGAAGGAGAAAGAAGAGGGAGGAAGAAAGGAATGGAAGCTGGTCAGAAGGAGATGCAACCTAGAAATGAACTCCCTGATGGTGAGAACTATAAAGCAAGCAGTGGAACAGCTTC
Organism: Vipera berus; assembly: GCF_964194415.1. Classification (NCBI taxonomy): domain Eukaryota; kingdom Metazoa; phylum Chordata; class Lepidosauria; order Squamata; family Viperidae; genus Vipera; species Vipera berus. The sequence goes on along the minus strand of NC_138210.1, from coordinate 1,622,051 downwards.
CCTCTGGGAATTGTGGGTGCTCCACCTCTAGAGATTTTCAAGAAAAGATTGAACAACCATTTGACCAGGATGGTATAAAGCAGACATGTCAAACTCGTGGCGTCACGCAATGTATCGGGACAGTTTTGCCATTGCCATCAATGGGGTGGGCGCAACTTCCAGATGATGCATCCGGCCCGTGGGCCAGCAGTTTGACACCCCTGGTATAAAGTCTCCTGCCTTGAGCAGAGGGTTGAACTAGATGACCTCCAAAGTCCCTTCCAGGCTTACGATGCTTTTCAAAGCTGTTTTCATGGCCATTCCCATTTTCAGGGTTGTGAACTGTTTCTCTAGCTTTGCCACACAGGCAACTACAGTACAGTATAATTCTGGACATCAAAGCCATCTCAGGACAATGTAATTTACTGCCTAAGTTTCTTTTTCTTGAAATATCAGGAAATGTCAGGCTGGATTAATATTGCTAGTCTCTGCTGATCGGCTGGATTCACCCCACTGGAGAAAGTCCTCTTAAATCTTGGGTTAATGGTTTTTTTTAGGAAATATGTTAAAAAACTTTTCATGTTGCTAATACCTGATAATGACATGCCCCTCATAAATACTTGGGATAATGAGGGGGACAGTTGGTTTTAAGCATTAATTTTTCTGTTTAAGAACTAGGTTTTGCAATAAAACAATGCCAAGGTGGATGGCATTGCTGTTTTTTTTCTTAGTGAATTCTAGCATGTATTTTCTGATGTTTAACTTACTGGTCTTTCAATGATGTAGTTCACTGGCCTACCTTAGATTTTGGCTCGCTTAAGGTTTTCATCTTTTATCTTTGTGACATGGGCAAAATATAAACAAGATGCAGAAACTAACATAGATTCAGGAACAAATATCTCAGTTACTCAGTGTCATTTTCCCCCCACCTATTTTTTTTTCCAGCTTAGACTTTTCCTTGTTCATCAGAACTTGGTGGAAGTTCACTTTTGAAAGATTTGGAGATTTCTTTTACAATGCCAAGCAAAGTCAATGGGGAAGCCAGAGTCAGATAAATGTGTTACTGACTTAACTACAGTGATTCAGTTAACAAGTGTTCCAAGAAAGTTCATAAAATGAGGCAAAATTCACATAATTGTCTCATTTAGCAACAGAAGTTTTGGACTACATTATGTTCATAAGTCGAGGACTACCTGTATTAATACCGTAGACTTCTCAGAGGGCTACCTTTTTCTCTGCCAAGTTTGACAGTAGAAACTAGTTAACTACTAGTTATGACGTCAGGAGAGTCAAGTAGAGAATCCCAGTGTTAGCTAGGCATCAGATGATGCTTGAGCTCTAGAATTGTGAACAGCCTTTGAGAGAATCATACTGGTCAAACTGGATTCTGCCAACCTAGAGATTGTTAAGCTGGGCTCAGTTTCACAGAGGGAAATGCATGATTATTTTCATTAAAGAAAATTTCATATCTGGCTCATGCTGCTAACAAAGTTCCTTGCGTAGTTCCTTCTAAGTGATTAACATTGAATAGCATTATGCCACGATGATGGTTTGTCCTAGCTACTGTTTCACTCATTTAGGGAACAGGAAGAAATGCATTTGTCTTGAAATTACTTTTATGCTTCTATTTTTATGTTGAAGCCCTTTCTTCTTTCCTTGAAATGTTTGTAGATATATTTATAAATAGACATAATTACGGTACAGCCAATAAATGTAAAGTGACCTGTTTTGTCTTTCAGTAGTAACATGGTTTTCACACCCATATCTTTCAACATCCTTATGTATTTTGACCATTTTATTGTAGTTTCATAGAACATGTGATCATTACAATAATTGTATATTTGAGCAAACTGCCTGTCTCCTGCTAAAACTTTATCCTGTGGTGAAAATGCCTGTTGCTCTCTTTGTGTATATACAGCAATTTAATTTGCATAAATACTGCCTTCTATTGCCTCTATTGAGCCTCTGTTGCCACAAGCTGACTACAGGTAGTCCTCGACTTATGACCACAATTGAGCCCAAAATTTCCCTTGCTAAGCAAATGCCATTGTTATGTGAGCTTTGCCCCATTTTACGATCTTGTGACAATTGTTGCCGTTAAGTTAGAAACATGGTTGTTAAGTGAATCTGGCTTCCCCATTGACTTTGCTTGGCAGAAGGTCACAAAAAGCGATCACATGACCCTGGGACACTCCAACCATCATAAATACATGCCAGTTGCCAAGCATCTGAATTTTGATCACGTGACCATGGGGATGCTGCAACGGTCATAACAGTGAAAATGCTCATAAGTCACTTTTTTCAATGCTCTTGTAACTTTGAATGGTCACTACACACATGGTTGTAAGTTGAGGACTACCTGTATGAATGTTTACATGAGAAATAAACCCCCCTCGGTTCATGGGGGCCATTAATATATACTTTTGGGGTTAGCTATGATTGTGATGTTTTACTGAGTTAATAGTCTTGAAACCCTTTGTCTCCTAGATTTTCTTGGCCAGTGGGTGAACAACATCCTCAAACATGGGAAATATTTTTGCCAACCTTTTCAAAGGCCTCTTCGGCAAAAAAGAAATGCGTATTCTTATGGTTGGATTGGATGCCGCAGGAAAAACTACTATATTGTACAAGCTTAAACTCGGTGAAATAGTAACTACCATCCCTACTATAGGTAAGAATTCAAGCATCTCTTAATTGCAACTAATTCTGAATTTAAAATAAGATATGGGTACGTTTTGCACAGTATCACAACTCTGGGTGAAAATGTAGAATTAGCCTGTATAGGTTGCTCAGTAGCTGCTGAGTAGTAGCCAAGATCATGTTACTTCAGTTAACTCAATTAAGAGGGCAATCCGGAAATTAACCTCTGTTTGGTTATCAATGACAGACACTCGCAGATAAAGAACTTTTATTATTCACATTAGAAAACTACAACATTACATTACTTTTTGACATAATCGCTATTCAAATTGAGGCACTTGTCATAACGTCTTACAAGGTTTGAAATTCCTTAGTCGCTCAGCGCCAAATCTGGGCTATGGGGGGGTGATCAAAAGCATCCCAACAGAACTACTTCAAAAGTTCTTGGGTGCGTCTAGCGGTGTACGGGCAAGCATTATCGTGAACCAACACACTGGAAGTGATGCCATAGAAAATCCCACCAAATGAGAAGATACCAAAGGAGTACTGCTAGTGAAGTTCATGGAGCGTGGTTCGACCATCAATTCAGAAGTCTACTGTGAAACGTTACAAAAACTCAGACGAGCCATCCATAACAATGGTCTTCCGATGCGGAAGAAAGGGAATCACTGCCCGTCTTTTTTTTTTAACCTGGTGAACCAGCTCTGCCCCCTCTACTTCTGTACTGTTTAGCCTTGGATTTCTAAGAGGTGAGGCAGGTGGCAGGGTGTGGGAGACCTGGCTGTGGGGACCCTGAGGTAAGCAGGTGCAGGGCACGTGGGGCAGCTCCCCCCTCCTCCACCTTGCCTTGCGGCAGCACCAGCACACCACATGGCCACTTGTTGCGAGCAGAAGTGGACAGCAGCCACCCAGGCTCCTGCTGGGCGGGGCTGTTGGTGCCGCTGCTGCGAGGCAAGTGTCAGGAAAAAATAAGACCCAATGTCTCTTTTGGAGGCCTATAAAAATATAAGACCGGGTCTTATTTTCGGGAAAACACGGTATGTAGGAACACATTCATTCTTGTTTGGATAAAAATATATCCTATTGTTTTGAAAAGCAAGTCTAAGGTGGTCTGAGGATTCCTGAGTGAATATACAGCAGATTTAATATCTAAAAGTGTTCACTGCTTAGACTGCCTTCATTTAATTAATTACATATGCATGCTTATACTTTTCAGAGGTCCGATATTGTTCTATGTACACTCCTTGTTTTATTGATTGCATGTAATATTCTAATTTTCTGAGATTGTGGATTTGGGGTTTTCATGAGCTGTACACCATAATCATCGCAATTATGACAAATCACGGCTTGAACTATCTTGCTTTGCATGTAATGAGTCTATCTCATATATTAGTTTCCCCTTTTAAGTTGCATTACTGAAATAAATGAACTTTTGCACGATATTCTAATTTTTCGAGTTTCACCTGTATACATAAGAGAACAGGCTTAGGTGAGGGGGAAAGTGTTATAATTCAATCTATTTATGAATATGAATGAATATGTCCATAATTGCCCAGTGTATTTTAACAATGATGTAGAACTGTGCTATGAGGAGCTTACAATTTACATTTCTTATTCTTGGGGAATTAATGACAGAAAATGGATTGAAAAAAGTAGATGCAAAAAATGAAATGAAATGAAATGAACCTTTATTGTCAAAGTACAACCATGTATACATTGAGATTAGCTGAGCCTCCCTTTGTGCTCCCACCCCCAACACACAGTGACAAACAAACCCTCCATCTTACTACACCATGTGAACCAACTACACCACACACCGGCCTCCCAAGTCAATTCTGCATAAAATTCAGAAAAGATATTTCTCATTCAAAAGCCTAACAGCCCACAGATAAAAGCTGTTTTTCAACCTGTTGGTGCGGCTGGCTATACTCCTATATCTCCTACCCAATGGTAGGAGAGTAAAGAGATACCATCCAGGGTGTGAGTCATCCCTGAGAATTTTCTTCACTCTTCCAAGGCAACAGTATAAAATCATTGTAAACTTTAAAACTCAACCCATAAAATTATTGAAAACAACAAAAACCTGTCACCAATCAATTCTAATGTGTGATCATCTAATCTCCCAACACTTGGGAGAAAAGTCAGATCTTGAAGCTTTATGGAATGCTAAAAAAAGGTGGAGGCATTGAGCACCCACTTAGCTGAGACGGTGTGAAGATTCCTGCCATGGAAGAGGACTAGACGACCTCCAAGGTACCCTCCAATCTTGGAGTGCTATAATATTTTACAACATATGTGTAGCTTTTTAATTTTTCTTCTGTTTGGTTGTGCCCAATTCTCAGAAACTGCCTTTTCAGAAGTGGTTTGCCATTACTTCCTTCCTAGGGCTGAGAGAAAGTGGCTGCCCCAAGGTCACACAGTTGGCTTCATATCTCAGGCAGGACTAGAAGTCCCAGTCTCCTGGTGATTGGCCCAAAGTCACCTAGCTGGCTTTCATGCTTAAGACAGAGCTACAACTCACCGTCTCTCGGTGATTGACCCAAAGCCACCCAGCCTACTTTCATGGCTAAGGCGGGACTTGAACTCACCGTCTCCTGGTGATTGGGCCAAAGTTACCCAGCTGTCTTTGTGCTCATGTAGGAATAGAACTCACTGGCTCTTAGCTTTTTAATACCACTTTGTAAAATGTATATAGAGAGGGAAATGTTAGGTTTTTCTTTATATTATTGCGATAACTTGCTTATAAGATGTGTTTTGGCTGGCAAGGAGGATGTCATGGTTCTGACAGATGATACTCTTCAAAGAACTTAGAGGCACTGTTTACCTTAAAGAATCTTTATTCAAGTAGCATGGCATCGGCACATACATGGTCGAAGCCAAAATCTGAATTCTCCCCTTAGCATGTAGTATCAAACACAATTCCATCCTCTAATAGTCATAAATCACGTTCTCCAATTAGTTTGAAATGCAGGTTTTCCCTCCTGTTCTCCAACCCGCCATTTCTTATAATCTCTTATTTCAAAAGCCCCTGCTTTCACACACCATTACAATATTGTTATGTCTAACTAACTCCCATCACATTCCTCCTCCTGCTGCAGTAACTTCTAATTCTAAAAGTAAAGCATAGGAAAGAAAAAGGCTGCATCGCCATACGTTGTCAGCAAGAACATCTGATGTTAGCAGCGTTGACACAGAACAGGCTGTTGAAGACCAAATGTGACTGACATCTTTTATATATATAGATTTTATTAGTTTTTATAGGGTTAGGGATAAGGTGAGGTCAGGATTGGATTTGGGTTGGGGTTGGGGATGGGGTTTTTCCAAATAACATTTTCAATATTTAGCAAACAGCATAATGTCTGGGTACATGTATTTAACTAACAATAATAGATATAGTTAATTATCATATGTTGATTAATGCTAATATATATTCAAAATTACATATCACATTCCTTTCTCTCTCGACTCGTTTTTCTAGCCATTGATAGAAATTACCCCATGTTCTAAAATACACTGAATCTTCTTTCACTTTAATCTTTAAAGTCAATCTATCCATTTCTGCACACACTAAAATTTTCTTAATACTTCTTCAGTTGGTAAGTGTTCATTTTTCCAATGTTGAGCAAATAAAATTCTTGCTGCCGTTAATTTCTCATAATTTCTCATAATTAGGTCCTATTATTCCTAACTAAAATAATTCTGGTTTAAAGTCTATTTGTTTTTTAGTCATTTTCTCCAACCATAAATGTATTTTAACCCAAAAGCTTTTTGCTTTGGGGCATGTCCACTAGATATGATAATAAGTACCTGGTCTTTGTTTGCATTTCCAACAGTTGTTTGAAGTATTTTTTAACATTTTTGCTAATCTCACTGGTGTCACATGCCATGGTGGAGCAGTGGGCTAATGCCTCCTTAAGTAACACCAGCTGCCTGCAATTAGTGCAGGTTCGCATCCCACCAGGCTCAAGGTTGACTCAGCCTTCCATCCTTCCGAGGTAGGTAAAATGAGGACCCAGATTGTTGGGGGCAATAAGCTGACTTTGTAATAATGCCGCTTGGGGGGTGTGTGAAAGCCCTAATAAGCAGGCATATACATAGAATGAAGGCTACTGCTAAGCTTGTAAGCCGCCCTGAGTCTTCGGAGAAGGGCGGGATATAAATGGAATTAAAAAAAAAAAAATCTGTAAAACATTTTATATAAGTTTTCTTTATACAACACTGCCTTAGTTAATTTAACATTTCTTTCCCATAACTTTTGCCAGTCTTCTAATTTTATATTATGTCCAAAATTCTTTGCCCATATTATCAGTTTCTTTTACTTGTTCTTCCTCCATCTTTAACAGTAATCTATAGAGTTTCTTAATCAACTTTTCATCTGTTTTTAGCATTATCTGATCAATTTCTGTCTGTTCTTTATAAAATCCCATTGTTTTAGCATATTTTTCATATCTCGTTTGAATTTGCAGATATGGCCACCATGCTAGATCAATACCTTGTTCTTGTAGATCTTGTCTGTCTTTCAATTTTCCTTCATTGTCCAAAATATCTTTATTAAGTCACAACTTTATGGTAGTTAATTAAATTTGGGTAAGCAAAAGCTTCCATTGTTGAAAGCCATTCAGGTATCTTAATATAATTTTTTTGTTTTTATTTTTTCCCATTCTGAAAGAAGTGATTGACATCATCTTAAATGGATAAATTTATCTTTCTCCTATTAACTGAACACATTCTCTCATATCTGTTTAGGTTTCAATGTAGAAACAGTAGAATACAAGAATATTAGCTTCACGGTGTGGGATGTCGGTGGACAGGATAAGATCAGACCACTTTGGCGCCATTATTTCCAAAATACACAAGGTGAGTTGGTGGTGGTCTGCAATATCCACATACTATTTCAATCCATTTAATCTGCATAAGCATTCATTTGCTCCAGAACTGCATGGACAGCACCAGGAAATCTTGTGAACTGCATGAATCAAGTGGAAATGTTATGAAGAATACAAGTAGTGCTCAACAACAGTTCATTTATTGACTGAAGTTACAACGGCACTGAAAAAAATGACGGCCATTTTTCACACAACCGTTGCAGCATCCCCATGGTCAGACGCTTGGCAACTGGCATGTATTTATGGTGGTTGCCATGTTCTGGGGTCATGTGATCCCCTTTTGCAACCTTCTGACAAGCAAAGTCAATGAAGTCAGATTCGCTTAACAAACATGAGACGAACTTAACTGTAGCAAGAAAGGTGGTAAAATGGGGCAAAACTCAAAATGTCTCAGCAACAGAAAATTTGGGCTCAATTGTGGTCGTACGTTGAGAACTACCTGTATTTATTATCTCAGGATAATATAATCTGAGGACCTCAATAACACCCTTGAAAGTTACAAGAAGGATTTAAGGTTGCTAAATATATTGAATTGCAATTCTGACTGGTTGACAATTGACTCCTGAAAGAAAGAATTGTTATCAAATATTGATTTTACTGAAACCTTGACAATTGAAAATTACAGTGGATTATAAAAATTATATAAAGACAAGAACTATACAAAATTGGACTGTTTGGGTTTTGAGTTTTTGGCCAGCTTGACAAGGCTAATTACAGAGACTATGGCACTTATGATGGTTTACTCGAAAGGGGGAGATAACATGGATATAACATATTCAACAAAAAATGATAGAAAACCACGCTTAATATCTACTCTTGAAAGATTCAGCCGGAAAGATCAAAGACCTCTAGAACAGGGCTTTTCAACCTTTTCACCCATTGTACCACTTTTAGGATATGGCAACATCCGAGTACCACCAGTCGCCTAGCAAGGTGTCAAAAACTTGAGCAAAAAAAAGGAAAAAAGTGATGAAGTACAGGTAGTCCTCAACTTACAACAGTTCGCTTAGTGGCTGTTTGAAGTTACCATGGCACTGAAAAAAGTGCCCCCCAAGCCACAGCAGAGCAAGACACCTGCCTGCCTGAGGTTTTCATTGTTGTGAGCATTGGGGTGGGGTGGAGGGGTGTTTGGTTTTTATTCCCTTCCCTCTGCTGGGTGGTTGCAGCAGGTTTTGGTCACTTCACATGACCCTGGGACACTGTGACCATCATAAATATGAATCAGTTGCCAAGCATCTGAATGTACATCACAAGACCCTGGGGATGCTGCAACATTTCAGCTGACCAGAGCTTCTTTTGGGCTCAGCAGAAGTGCCAGGATCAGCACTGAGCTCCAGCTGGAGCCTGGCACTGATCCTGGCGCTTCCGCTCAACCCTGCAGCTCCAGCCATCTCACTCAGGTTTGTGCGCTGCTACCACTAGTTCAGCTCATTCCCCTCCCCCGCTACCACTTTTCTAGGATGGTTGCGTACCACCTGCCAGGTGCCAATGTACCACAGGTGGTACCCGTAACACTGGTTGAAAAGCCTTGCTCTAGAAGCAACATTTCAAGACAAGACAAATACTTTCCAAGAAGAAATTTATGCAGTACTACAACAGATACAAATCATAATAGCTCTAAACTACAAGGAGATTAAATGTAACTTTGATAACATAAATGAATACACTTCTAAATGAAGGGAATTATAACTTAATACAAACAAGAAAAATCTCACAAGATTTGGATATAACAATAAATATGGAAAAGATACCTTATGCATTAGAATGTCAAAATAAACCTGAGAAGAAAGAAGACTTAACAAAATGGACACTGCTAGGAGAATCATTGTTTGGGAGACAAAAAGCATACATCTTACGTATTATGTGTCTTCCTAACAACAACTACAAAAATACAAGAACTGTTTGACAAGTCAAAAATATTAATTTGGAAAACAATTTGGCAAAGGAAGATGATTAGAGATGGGTTTAAGAGACTTGACTCGCTCTACCAGATAGAATATTATACAAGCAAACACTTGTTTGAATATGGCTAAATAAACAAATAATTTTGACTATAAAGTGGCTTTAAAATACCGTATATACTTGAGTATAAGCCGAATTTTTCAGCCCACACTCCAGTGAACAAAAAAAAAGAACTTACCGAGGACTTGCGCGCGGCCGAGGCTTCGGTGCTTCCGGGATCGCGCGCACCTCTCCCAAGCCGCCGCCGTCCGGAGACCTGCCGAAGTTTGGGGAGGTTTGGGGAGGTGTGCGCGCACCTCCCCAAACCTCCCCAAACGTCGGCAGGTCTCCGGACCTCCGCGCCCTGCCTGCCTGCTTCTTTCCGCTGCCTGGCTACCCTACGATGTAACCCGCTTCATGATAGAGTGCGACGCCTGCAAGGACTGGTTTCACGGCAGGTAACACAAAGCGGTCATTCTCGCCTTTCCCTACCCCCCTCGCCCGCCCGCTCGCTTTTTTTTCCTCTCAAGCATCACTGGACTGGGCCAGGGAAATCAGAGAGAAGCTGGGCGTGCAGCGTCACGGCGACGGCTGGAAGCCTCGCCCAGCTAGAGACAGAGGAGGGAGGGAGGGAGGGCGCGTGCAGGCAGAGAGGGTTTGGTCAGGGCGGCGGCGGACGCGGGGAGCTGAGGCGCCGTCCGGTAGGTAGAGGCCGTTATGGGAAGGAGGCGAGAGAAGGGATGTGTGGGGGAAGTACGGGGGCCGTGTAAACGGAGTACGTGCGGCGCCGCGCGGGTCTGATAGAACTGGGCCGGCAACGGGTGCTTGTGAAGCGGCTGAGGGCTGGCTAGGAAGGGGGCGGCGGCGGACGCGGGGAGCTGAGGCGCCGTCCGGTAGGTAGAGGCCGTTATGGGAAGGAGGCGGGAGAAGGGACGTGTGGGGGAAGTACGGGGGCCGTGTAAACGGAGTACGTGCGGCGCCGCGCGGGTCTGATAGAACTGGGCCGGCAACGGGTGCTTGTGAAGCGACTGAGGGCTGGCTAGGGAGGGGGCGGCGGCGCTGGCGCTTTGTGGGTGGGACAAGGCTCTCGAGAGAGAACATGGCGGAGGCGGAACCGACCCCGCCGCTCCCTGCAGGGGAGAGAAGCTGGGCAAGCGCTGCTCCAGTCCTCGCTCTTCTTCCCTCTCCCGATTTTGCCTTCCTCTCCAAGATAAGTTCGAGCGGTAGGGGAAAGTTAGAGCCCCTTTCCGAGGCCGCCCCTTACTTGGGATTGTTGGGCGAGAAGGCGACGTGGGCACGGAGGAGGAAGTAAGTCGCGCTTTACTCGTCGCTGCGGGGGGGGGAGAAAAAAAGTTCTTGCCGGCCGGACTTGGATGGCGGCAGCGGCCTCAGCTGGGAGCCGCAGCCCCGCCTAGTCCGGTTGAGCTGAACCAGCTCAACACAAAGCGATCGGGCCTTTCCTCCCCCCCCTTTCCCTCCCCCCTCCCGCTCTAGGGCAGAGATCCCCTTCCTATCGCTCGGGGCCTTTCGTCTCTTTGGCTCGCCAGGGCTGGAGCGGCGAGAGCGAGCGGCAGAGGAGAGATGGTGGGCTCCTGGCTGCCGCTTCTGCTCTGTGCAGTTTTCCAACAGGCCTTTTTGGAGAAGAGGAGGCAGAGGCTTGCGGAGCGCGGATCCAGCCTCCGCCGGCGGCAGAGGCTTGCGGAGCGCGGATCCAGACGGCAGAGGCTTGCGGAGCGCGGATCCAGCCTCCGCCGGCGGCAGAGGCTTGCGGAGCGCGGATCCAGCCTCCGCCGCCGACAGAGGCTCGATCCGCTGTTCTGCAAGCCTCCGCCGCCGGTTAATACCCTGTATTCAGCTCTGGGAAGTGGGGGGAAGGGGGAGTTTGGGAGGAGGGGGAGTGGGAGCTCCACGGTGCAAAAATAAAGCCCTGCCGCTCTTCGCGTTGCTTGCCCGACTGGCTGTCACGGGACCGCACGGATCGCCTCGCTCCCACCGGCAGCTGATTCCTTCGAGTTTGGTCTCGAGCGATTTTGCATTTTCTCCAGTGCTGAAAGCCACTCGGGGAACTTGAGTTACCGGCTCCCCGATCGCTCCACCCTCATCTTCTCTTCGTTCCCGCTTCCCCCCGAAGGTTCCTCTCGCCGTCCGTGACTAAAGTCCCACTCCCACCCCCCGCGGCAGGTTGGATCCCCCCCAACTATCTTGAGTACCTCCTAGAGCCCCGCGCTGCCCTGCCCCAGGCCACCGCAGCCGGAGAGGACGGCTCTGAAGTTAGATATTCCGCCCGTAAGTCGCAGAGGGACCCCGGGTGTTCATAATTGATCCATAAAAACCTAATACCGAATAAAAGTACGATACATCAATAAAAAGATCCAATTTGATTTCCCCCCCCCCCCGCCACACACACACACACACAGGTTGGAGACCCTCCGACGTGGCTTGGGCACCCAGAGGCTCCCGCTGCCCCCTTTTCTCCACCGGGCGAGAGAGGCAAAACGTGCACCAGCCCTGCCCCCATCCACCTCCAGTATGGATGGCTCTGCCAAAAGAAAAGCAGCCGAAGCAAGCCTCCCATTGAGAGAATGGGGCAGCGGAGGCTTGCAGAACGGCGGATCGAGCCTCTGCCGGCGGCGGAGGCTTGCAGAACGGCGGATCCCAGCCTCGGCTTATACTTGAGTCAAGAACTTTTTCCAGTTTTTGGGGGTAAAATTAGGGGTCTCGGCTTATACTTGAGTCGGCTTATACTCAAGTATATACGGTAAGTGGGATAAGAGAGATAAGTAATATAGTATTTTTTGATAAGACAAAATGTAAAAATATTGGGATGATGTAAGTGAAAGAAAAGTTTGAACTTTAAAGACAAGTTTGAAAAGATTTAGGATTAAGGAATGATTGAAATATTGAGGGGAAATTAGGCTTAATAACAACTTTGAAAAAAGCATATAGTGATTCAATCAATTTTTAGAAATAGAAGTGAAATATAAATTATTAGAAAAGGTGTTATAGGTAGATGTTATGCTAGATAAGTAGTATAGTATTTCTACGATACATGAAATATGAAAATACTGGGATGATACATTTAAGTGGAAAATTTGTATATTTAGATGTTAATTACTGAGAAAATTATTGTTAAGGAATTTGTTGTGCAGAGATCTCCTTGTGCTACCAAAGAGTTGCACAGACAAGGAAGGGTACTGAGAGCAGTAAGAGTCACACGAGTACACTGAGTAGTTTACTTTTGAGGTGGTGTAAGAACAAAAATGCACAATCAAAAATAAACAGTCCAAGTAGCAATCCAAAATACAAAGTCTTCTTACCGGTCCAGAGGTCAATACACAGTTCAGGTAACAGCAAAAACAGTAACAGTAGAGAGCAGTGAATTCAGAGTGAGAAAGAAGCTACGTTACTAGCTCCCTCTTATGGCCATGAGAACACTTACAGACCCATTGGCCAATTAACATCTTAAAGACATAACATCATGGTTAATATGTTTTCAACCCAACATTGTAGGCTAACACCATATGCCTAACAATTATGATTTATAAGAATTCTTTGAATATTATGGAGAAATTGAGCTTAAACAAGATTTATGAAAATAAGATATATGGTGAATCAATAAGATGACTTTTATGAAAATAACAAGTTGATAAAATGCTATCTATGCTCTCGGGCCGTTCGCAGACAGTGTTGGCAGGGGGGCAGAGGTCAGCCCCTAGGCCCCTTAGTTGTGGGGTGCCTCAGGGGTCGATACTCTCGCCCCTCCTGTTCAACATCTATATGAAGCCGCTGGGTGAGATCATTCGGGGTGAGGTATCATCAATATGCTGATGATTCCCAGCTTTTTATCTCCACCCTGAACCAACCCAGTGATGCCCTCGATGTCATGTCTCGTTGCCTGGAAGCAGTACAGATTTGGATGGGGAAGAACAGGCTCCGGCTCAACCTGGCCAAGACCAAGTGGCTTTACGTACCGGCATCTCGTTTAGTCCAAGAGGTTCCATCTTTGGTTATGGGAGGAGAGGTGTTACCTCCCGTTGATAGGGCACGTAATTTAGGCGTCCTCCTGCATTCACGACTCAGTTTTGAAGATCATATTGGAGTCGTGGCCAGGGGGGCATTTGCCCAGGTTCGCCTGGTGCGCCAGTTGTGCCCCTATCTGGACCGAGATGCTCTACGTACGGTCACTCACGCACTCGTTACCTCCCGTATAGATTACTGCAATGCTCTCTACATGGGGCTGCCCTTGAAGACCACCCGGAGGCTCCAGCTGTTGCAGAATGCGGCCGCGCGGGTAGTGATGGGAGCATCCCGATACTCCCATATTACGCCCTTCCTGCGTGAGCTGCATTGGTTATCGGTTGTCCTCCGGGTGAGATTTAAGGTGCTGGCACTTACCTTTAAAGCCCTACCTGGCTTAGGCCTGGGATATTTGCAGGACCGTCTGCTGCCGGGAACGATCTCCCATCGCCCAGTATGCTCACACAGGGTGCCGTCGGCTAGACAATGTCGGCTGGCGACCCCCAGGGGTAGGGCCTTCTCTGGGAGCGCCAGCCCTATGGAACCAACTTCCCCTTGAGCTCCGGATGGCCCCGGATCTCCGGTCCTTTCGCCGCAGCCTTAAAACACTTCTTTTCCATCAGGCTGACCTGAACTGACGACAGGGATTTTAAAATGTTTTTTAATTTTTAACTTCAATTTTAATTTATTTTATTGGGGCTGTTAATTTAATTCTTTTTAACTTTTGTATTGTTGTATTTTATTGTTCCCCTTCATGGATTACTGCCTTGTCGTGGCGAAGGGGCTTGCATAATTCAATGAAGCTATGAGCTATGCCGTGCAGGGCCACCCAAGACGGACAGGTCATAGCAGAGAGTTCTGACAAAACGTGATCCACTGGAGAAGGAAATGGCAACCCACTCCAGTATCTTTGCCATGAAAACCCTATGGACAGTACCAAAAGGCAAAACGATATGACGCCGGAAGATGAGCCCCTCAGGTCGGAAGGCGTCCAATATGCTACTGGGGAAGAGCAGAGGGCTAGTACTAGTAGCGCCAGAAAGAATGAAGCGACTGGGCCAAAGCCGAAAGGACGCTCAGCTGTGGCTATGTCTGGTGGTGAAAGGAAAGTCCGATGCTGTAAAGATTTTTTCTCCATAGGAACCTGTAATGTAAGATCCATGAATCAAGGCAAGCTGGACGTGGTCAAACAAGAGATGACAAGACTAAACATTGACATCTTAGGTATCAGCGAACTAAAATGGACAGGAATGGGTGAATTTAATTCAGATGACCATCAGGTATACTACTGCGGGCAAGAATCCCTCAGAAGAAATGGAGTAGCCTTCATAGTCAATAAAAAAATAGGAAAAGCAATACTGGGATACAATCCTCAAAATGACAGAATGATCTCAGTTCGAATCCAAGGCAAACCATTCAATATCACAGTAGTCCAAGTCTATGCCCCAACCACCGGTGCTGAAGAGGATGAAATTGACCGGTTCTATGAAGCCCTACAGCACCTTATAGAACTAACACCCAGAAATGATGTCCTTATCATCATGGGGGATTGGAATGCTAAAGTAGGAAGCCAAAAGATAACCGGAATAACAGGCAAGTTTGGCCTTGGAGTACAAAATGAAGCAGGGCACAGGCTGATAGAATTTTGTCAAGAGAATACGATGGTCATAGCAAACACTCTTTTCCAACAACCCAAGAGACGGCTTTACACATGGACATCACCAGACAGTCAACACAGAAATCAGATTGACTATATGCTCTGCAGCCCAAGATGGAGAAGCTCTATACAGTCAGTAAAAACAAGACCAGGAGCTGACTGTGGCTCAGACCATGAACTTCTTGTTGCAAAGTTTAGGCTTAAATTAAAGAAAGTAGGGAAAAGCGCTAGGCCAGTCAGGTATGAATTAAATCATATCCCTGTTGAATATACAGTAGAGGTGACAAATAGATTTAAGGAATTAGATCTGATAGACAAGAGTGCCTGAAGAACTATGGACAGAGGTAGCAACCAAAACCATCCCAAAGAAAAAGAAATGCAAGAAAGGAAAATGGCTGTCTGAGGAAGCTTTGCAAATAGCTGAGGAAAGGAGGGAAGCGAAAGGCAAGGGAGAAAAAGAAAGATATGCCCAATTAAATGCAGAATTCCAAAGAATAGCTAGAAGAGATAAGAATGCTTTCTTAAATGAACAATGCAAAGAAATAGAAGAAGACAATAGAATAGGGAGGACCAGAGATCTTTTCAAGAAAATTGGAGAGATGAAAGGAACGTTTCATGCAAAAATGGGCATGATAAAGGACCAAAACGGCAGGGACCTAACAGAGGCAGAAGAGATTAAGAAGAGGTGGCAAAAGTACACAGAAGAACTATACAAGAATGAGCTTAACGTCCCTGATAATCACAATGAGGTGGTCACTGACCTCGAGCCAGACATCCTAGAATGTGAAGTGAAGTGGGCCTTAGAAAAGCTGAGCAACAACAAAGCTAGTGGAGGTGACAGTATTCCAGCTGAGCTATTCAAAATCTTAAAAGACGATGCAGTAAAAGTGCTACACTCAATTTGCCAGCAAATTTGGAAAACTCAACAGTGGCCACAGGATTGGAAAAGATCAGTTTACATTCCAATTCCAAAGAAAGGCAGTGCCAAAGAATGTTCAAACTATCGCACCATTGCACTCATTTTTCATGCTAGTAAAGTTATGCTTAAAATTCTACAAGCTAGACTCCAGCAGTATGTGGATCGAGAACTACCAGAAGTACAGGTAGGATTTCGAAGAGGCAGAGGAGCTAGAGATCAAATTGCTAACATACGCTGGATCATGGAGAAAGCTAGAGAGTTCCAGAAAAACATCTACTTCTGCTTCATTGACTATGCTAAAGCCTTTGATTGTGTGGATCATAACAAACTCTGGCAAGTCCTTAAAGAGATGGGCATACCAGACCATCTTATTTGTCTCTTGAGAAATCTATATGCGGGCCAAGAAGCAACAGTGAGAACTGGACACGGAACCACTGATTGGTTCAAAATTGGGAAAGGAGTCCGGCAAGGCTGTATACTGTCGCCTTGCCTATTTAACTTATATGCAGAGCACATCATGAGAAAGGCAGGGCTAGATGAATCAAAAGTTGGAATTAAGATTGCCGGAAGAAACATCAACAACCTAAGATATGCAGCTGATACCACTCTAATGGCAGAAAGTGAAGAAGAACTAAAGAGCCTCTTGTTGCGGGTGAAGAAGGAGAGTGCAAAACTTGGGTTGAAACTAAACATTAAGAAAACCAAGATCATGGCATCTGGCCCTCTCAATTCCTGGCAAATAGATGGGGAAGAAATGGAGGTAGTGACAGATTTTATTTTCCTGGGCTCCAAGATCACTGCAGATGGGGACTGTAGCCAAGAAATTAAAAGACGCTTGCTCCTTGGGAAGGCCTGGAGGAACATTGTCCATAGGGTCGCGATGGGTCGGACACGACTTTGCAACTAACAACAACAACATTTTATTATTGTTAGCCGCCCTGAGTCCTTCGGGAGATAGGGCGGCATATAAGTCCCAAAAATAAATAAATAAATAAATAAATATGGATGCTATTGTTGGTATAAATATAGAAGAAAATTTTTATTTAATCATTTATATATGAAAAATATCAAATATCAAAAATTATATATTTGTTTAATGCTGAAGAAGGAGAATAATATTGGGAGAAGAGAGGATCGAGGAAATATCAATTGGTATACTAATTATGGAAATATAAAAATTATTATTGAAGCTGTTTCCAGTGGAGCAGTCGGAAGATTCGGAATGCCGAACCCTTTAGCTGAAATTTCTTTCTGTTGAGGACCCTAAGGGGCCAGAACCCACCCTGAAGAGGTGGAATGAAGGAAGGAAATCCCAGGGACTTAGGAGAGATGGCGGTCTCCCTAAACGGTCCAGGAGAAGCCTTCCAGAAACCAACAGAAGAAAAGGCTGGCTAACTCCATTGTCCAGCCATAGCTGAAAACAACGGAAGTCACAAGCTTATATTAAGCGGATTTTAAACAGCATGCTTGAATCTGGGTAAGAATATTGATTTTCTCTATCCTACCTATTTTCCTGAAGAAAAAAGTCCCCAAAATAAGAGATCTCTGAAAAAAAAGGAGGGGGTTTCTACTCCCTCCTTTTGGCTACCTGCGGCGAAACTTATCCTTTAGAGAGAGAGAAAAAAAGACTAGAAAGATCTAAAAATGAGCAAATGCTGACACCTACTGGTGGGTGAGGATTAAGTTTTAATAAAGTACAGCTGTGTAAATAAGTGAGACTAACAAATCTGAAGCAATGAATACTTCACAAAAGGAAACATATGATAAGCGGCAACCATTTCAAAGGACAATTATTTTAAACTACAAAGAAATACAGAACAACTTTGAGAGTATGAATCAACTTATCTCCAACTTAATTTCACTCCAAGAAATTTCCCAGGAAAATACAGTAGAGATGACTGAACATAATTCTGAGGATAGAGACTTAAAGATGGAACTGTATAAAATAAAATATCATGATTTAATTCAAGTGGGAGATATTTCAATGCGTCCAAGCAACTTTGAAGATAAGAAAAAGAATGAGAAAAAATACTTTACAGAGAAACGAATGATGCAGCAAAATACACTGATTAAGAAAGGCAATGGCCAGAGAAAAAAGAATAAAATGGAAACCAAGAAAATAGATGATGGGACTTATCAGAGAGAATACTTAAAAAAGAAACATTTGTTTGAATATGGCTAAAGAAATGGAAAAACATTGGAATATATTACTCTTAGAGGGATGATTTTTTTTAACTAATACAATATGTTTTTTTTTCCTTTCTGTAAAAAAAAGTTGAAATGATTTAAACAAAGCAAATGTTTTAGTTATTTAAATGTGATGATAAGAAAAGCATAAAATGTGTTTTGAATTAGAATTAAAGGATTAGATGATTAGATCTATTGAATGGAATGCTTAAAGTTTAGATTAAATATATTCTCAGCTATGGTTAAAAATAAGAAATTGAGGGAATAAATATATATTAAATTAGGAGGGATACATATTTTATTTTTAAAAATTTTTTCTATTGCTTTTATAAAAACATTAAAACAAAAAATACATATAAAAACAAAACATAACATAAACAATACAATCAACAAAAATACAAAAAGAATACTTAACTTCCATTATTCTTAATCTTTCTAATCATTTTCAGGTGACTTCCTCAAGTCCCCCCTATCTGCGTTTCATTGTAGATCATTAGCAATTTCTATTTCATAATTCTAAATCATATTTAATATCTATATTTAATTTCTTATTTAACAATCATTCTTTCATATTATCTTTAATACTAAACATTAAACTCTAAAACTGCAACCTATAAGCATTTCCAAGTCCATTTCAAACTAATTAATATGACAGTATTTCTTCAAATAGTCCTTAAATTTCTTCCAATCTTCTTCCACCGACTCTTCTCCCTGGTCACGGATTCTCCCGGTCAGCTCGGCGAGTTCCATATAGTCCATCATTTTCATCTGCCATTCTTCCACAGTTGGTATTTCTTGTGTCTTCCAATTCTTGGCTATCAAAATTCTTGCCGCTGTTGTGGCGTACAGAAAGAGAGTAACATCTTTTTGGGGAATTTCTTTTCCGACTATACCCAATAAGAAGGCTTCTGGTTTCTTAATAAATGTGTTTTTCAACACTTTCTTTAATTCATTATAGATCTTTTCCCAGAAGTCTTTTACTATGGGGCAAGTCCACCACATGTGGTAAAAGGTTCCTTCTACAGCTTTACATTTCCAGCATTTATTATCATGTGTGTGATAAATTTTTGCAAGTTTAATCGGTGTTACATACCACCTATACATCATCTTCATCATATTTTCTTTCAAAACATTGCATGCTGTAAACTTAATACCCTTTTTCCACATCCTCTCCCAGTCCTCCATCATAATGTTGTGCCCCACATCATTAGCCCAATCAATCATCACTGATTTCACTTGTTCATCTTCCATGTGCCACTCCAGCAATAAATTATACATCTTGGAAAGATTCTTTGATTTTGTATCTAACAATAACGTTTCCAATTTGGATTTCTCTATTTGAAAACCTATTTTTTTATCCATTTTATACACTTCATTCATTTGGTAATATTGAAAACAATCATCAACATTATCTTTCATCTGCTCATGTTTTTATCTTAAATTGGTCTCCTTCTTGTACCAATATATCCTTATATTTCAGCCACTTGGTTCCCATATTTGACCTTTTCTGGGCCTTAGTCTCTAGCGGTGAAATCCACTTGGGTGTTTTACTTTCTAACAGATCTTTATATCTCATCCACACATTAATCAATGACTTTCTAGTTATATGATTTTTAAAACCTTTGTGGACCTTTATCTTATCATACCATAAATATGCATGCCATCCAAATACATTGTCAAAAGCTTCCAAATCTAATACATCTGTATTCTCTAACACAAACCAATCTCTCAACCAGCAAAAAGCAGCAGCTTCAAAATAAAGTTTCAAATCTGGCAGGGAAAAGCCCCTTCTATCTTTTGAATCTGTTAACAGCTTGAACTTAATTCTAGGTTTTTTCCCCTGCCAGATGAATTTCGATAATACCTTTTGCCATTCTTTAAAACAATTCAACTTTTCAATAATTGGAAGTACTTGAAATAGAAACAACATTTTTGGCAATACATTCATCTTAACTGAGATTCGGCCCATCAAAGACAATTTCAAATTTGTCCAAATATCTAAATCTCTCTTAATTTCATTCCACATTTTATCATAATTATCTTTATACAAATTCAAATTTTTTGCTGTCATATTTACACCCAGATACTTCACCTTTTTTACAAACATCAAACCAGTGGCTTCCTTTAACTTACTTTTTTCCTCTAATGACAGATTTTTCCCTAAAACTTTGGTTTTATTCTTATTCAATTTAAAACCTGCAACATGTCCGAACTCTTGTATTATTTCCAGTGCTTTAATTGCACTGGTCTCTGGATCTTGTAATGTTAAGACCAAATCATCAGCAAAGGCTTTTAGCTTATATTGTTTCGAACCCACTACAATCCCTTTCACACCTTCCTCTTTCCTTATCATATTCAGCAAAACTTCCAGAACCGTAATAAATAACAGAGGGGAGAGTGGGCACCCTTGCCTGGTACCCTTTTCAATTCTAATTTCCTCTGACACCACATTATTAACTATAATTTTGCTTTTTGCTCAGAATAGATTGCATTTAAACCATTCATAAAACTCTGCCCAACCTCCATATTTTCAAAATTCTTTTTCATAAAACTCCAAGAAATATTGTCAAAGGCCTTCTCCGCATCAATTAACATTAATATAGCCTTAGAGTTCTTTTTGGCCTCTAACCTTTCCAAAATATCAACTATGTTCCTAATATTGTCCTTCATATGTCTACCAGGTAAAAAACCTGCTTGATCATGATGAATAAGATCTTGAAGGACCTTCTTCAGTCTTGTAGCCAAGATATTAGCAAAAATTTTGTAATCCACATTTAACAAGGAGATTGGGTGGTAATTCTTTACTTGAGCTCTGTCTGTATCTGGTTTAGGTATCAACGTAATAAATGCTTCTCTCCAGGTCTCGGGCGCCTTGACCCCCTCTAGTAATTCATTGCATACTTCCATCAGTGGCTGAATAAGCCAGTCTTTCAATGTCTTATAGTATTTTACTGTCAATCCGTCAGGTCCTGGTGCCTTGCCAATTTGCATTTGATTAATTGCTGCCTCCAATTCTTGTCTTGTAATCTGGTAATTGAGTAGGGTCCTTTTCTCTTCAGGAATTTTCTGCCATCCATATTTGTCCAAAAACTGTTCTGTTTTAATTAAATCCTCTTTTTCTTTCTTGCATAGCTGCTTATAATATTTTTGAAAACATTTCCTAATTTCTGCAGGGTTCTCAATAGTCTTTTCCTCTTGCGTTATCATAGTTATTGTACTTTGTTTCTGTCTCTTTTTCAACTGCCAAGCTAGTAACTTCCCACATTTATTTGCCGATTCAAAAGAACTTTGCTTCATCATTTTTATTTTCCATTCAGTTTCTTAATTAATTATCTGAGAAAATTGTGATTGAAAGGCCTTTATTTCTTTTTGAACCTGTTGATTCTTTGGATTACTCCTCATTTTTTTCTCTTTCTCTTTCAATTGGTTCATGATGTTATCTTTCTTTTCATTTTGGGCCTTCTTCCTTATTACATTCTGTTGAATCAAAAAACCTCTCATAACTGCCTTACTTGCGTCCCAAATGACCCTTTTTTCTATCTCTGTATTCAAATTTATCTCAAAATAGTCTCTTATGGTCTTTTGTGCCTTCTCAACGATCTGTTCACTTCTCAGCAAGGCATCATTCATTCTCCATCTAAGCGAACCCTGTAGAAACAGTTTTAATTCCAGCAGCACAGCATTATGGTCAGAACAAGTGTTTGGGCAATCTCTGATTTGTTTATTCTCGGGGCCAAATCTCTTGTTGTCCATATATAATCGAGGCGGGAAAACAATTTATTTGCATCAGAGAAATACGTGAAGTCTTTCTCCAATGGCTTTTTCAATCTCCAAGTATCAATCATATCAAAATTGTCCATCATTTCAAAGAAAGTCTTTGGTAGTCTTCCATCATTAGAAATCTTCTGTCTTTGTGTTCTATCCATCAATGTGGAGACTACTCCATTCAAGTCTCCCATCAAGATTATCTTATAATCCATATAATCCAAAAGTACATCGTGTATCTTCTTGTAAAATTCACCCTTAACCTTCATTTGGTGCGTAAATTCCAAGCATCAGCAACTTATCGCCTTGTGCTGTTACTTCAACTGCAACATATCTTCCCTCCTCATCTTTAAACAATAATTTTGCTTCAAATTTCTCTTTAACATAAATCACTACTCCTTGTTTCTTAACTTTATCTGCCGAAATAAATTCTTGACCTAATCTTTTATTTTGCAAAATTTTTCTATGAGTTCTCATCACATGTGTTTCTTGTAGGCATATCACATCCAAATTCTGTTTTTGCAACACGTGATGGATTCTATTTCTTTTAGGTTTCGAATTTAAACCATTCACATTCCATGATAAAATTCTTAGTGCCATATTGTTTTACTGTACTGCTCTTGGCTCAGCTCCTGCCCCGGCTCCTAGCGGCCCTACGTCAAAAAGAGGTGGTAATTCCAGTTGTGGGCCAGGTCTTGCTCCTGCTTCCGATTCAAGATCTTTTACTTTCTTCTCCAGAAATCTTTCCTTCTCTCCCAATGTTCAAATTCGAATCTTCTTCTGTTGGTATTTAAAATATAATCCTTCGGGGAATTCCCAACGGAAGTAGATCCCTTTCTTTCTTAGGGCACTAACCAAATCTGTATAATTGCTTCTTAAATCCAAGAAGAATTTTGGGATAACCTTAAAAAGGACCACCTGTTGCTCTTGGACTTTCAAATTCTTTTGATAGTGAAGGCCCAAAATTTTATCTCTTTGTTCTTTAGTTTGAAAAACCACCATACAATCACTTGTAAATTTCAAATCTCTCTTCTTTGGTTTTGCTCCACATCTATAGGCCTTCACTATTATTGTTTCCACTTCTTCTTTTGTCAAATCCCACGATGCTTCAAATTCCTGGATTATTGTTGCCCTTAAGTTACCTTGTTCTATCTCGGGAAATCCTCGAATTCTTAAGTTCATTTCCCTCTCCTTCATCTGCAGGGAAGCAATTGCTACCTGAGCTTGGTACTGTTGTCTTTCCAAATCCTGGACACGTCCTGTTTCCAGCTGAGTAACTCTTGTATCCACTTCTGAAACCTCTGTCTTGATCTGTCTTGATGTGTTTTGAATTAGAGTTAAAGGATTAGATGATTAGATCTATTGAATGGAGTGCTTAAAGTTTAGATTAAATATATTCTCAGCTATGGTTAAAAATAATAAGAAATTGAGGGAATAAATATATATTAAATTAGGAGGGACACATATTTTAAGTAGTATGTTATTTTTTGTATTTCAGTGCTTTGTCTTTTTTTCTTTTCTCTTTTTCTCCTCTTTTTTGTCTCTGTCCTTTTCTCTTTCTACTTTTTTACCTATTGATTAAGAAATATAAAAGTATGAGAGGGCTTATATGGAAAAAATAGAATTAAATCCACCAATGTAAATGTAATTAATTGTTGAGAAAATTGTCACTAGTAAGAATATTTAGAATTTGGGGGGAGAAATAAACTGAAACGAGCACGGTAACAGGATTTACGATAAGGCAACTAAAATGACAAATAGGAATATTGGAAAAACTATATACTTAATTGTTTATCAAAATAATGAGAATTGTTTTAATCTAATGTTTGCAAAGAAAGATACTTTGGGGAAAGGGGAAATCAACTGAAATTAACATATGGAATATAGATTATAGAAATCAATTGTTAAAGATTGTCTTATAAATGTTACCCAGACAACATACTGTTTACAAATGACTGAATGATTTATGTTCTGTTAAAAAAACAATAAAATATGTACAAACTAAATAAATAAAAATTATTGACTATTAATTAACTATTATTGATTGTATATTTTTTTAAAAAAAATCATGAACCAAGACAACATGCTGTACACCAGGCACTAAGGTTGTTATTGTAAAAAATCAATCAAATGTTTACACAATTCTCCCTTTGCTGTGATCTTAGGTGATCCTTTGTGCCTGGCACACCAGCAGCCTTTGCTTAATCT
Source organism: Vipera berus (assembly GCF_964194415.1). Taxonomy (NCBI): domain Eukaryota; kingdom Metazoa; phylum Chordata; class Lepidosauria; order Squamata; family Viperidae; genus Vipera; species Vipera berus. The sequence goes on along the minus strand of NC_138210.1, from coordinate 1,597,852 downwards.
GGATTGCCTCATACAAATATGAAATGCTGATTGTTTTTCTTGTGCTAAATCAAAGAAAGAAAATAGAGAATTGTTTGTTTGAGGTTAAGAATGGAAGATTAAGTGCAGCGTTACAGTTATATAAAGTTATGTCTTTCAGCTTCTTATCTGTGTAATTGGTAGTTTATGCAAAAACATCCAGTTTCTTCCTTCCCTACCTCCCTCTTCTCTCTTTTTCTGTCCCTTCCTTTCTTCCTCACTCCCTCTTTTCTTTCTTTCTCTCTCCTCCTCCCCTCCCTCATCTCTTCCTCCTCTTTTTGTCTCCCTCCCTCCCACCTTATGCCTCTTTTTTTCTCTGTTCTCTTTTCCTGTCTCTTTCTCCCCTCCCTCCTTCCTTCTGTTCCTTCCTATCATTTCTTTATCTCATCTCTCTCCTCTCCTCTCTCCCTTTCTTTCTCTTCCTTCCTTCCTTCCTTCCTTCCTTCCTTCCTTCCTTTCCCTTCCTCCCATGGTCACACACAACCTCTTTCAAGGTGACCTTTTAATCACTTTACCAGCAGGTTAACCACATCAGCATGTTGCTGTTAGAAAATTGAGTAATAATGCTTATGTGAGATAAATACAACAGTGGGGATGTGCTATTTTTCCCCGCATCCAGAAGTCAATTTCGTATTGCTTGAAGCCTAATGTGGCAGGATGTTTCTCTCCCTGTATGTATATACCCACTAAGACTTAAATTCTAAAAATAATAATTTCTCCCTCTAAATGAAGACACCCCCCTCCCCCACTGCTTATATTTGAACCGAAGAACCTAGAGTATTGTTTCTCAACCTTGGCTATTTTAAGATGTGTGGACTTCATCTCTGAATTCTCCATCCGGCATACTGGCTGGGGAATTCTGGGAGTCAGAATCCACACTTATTTTATACAGGTAGTCCTCGACTTATGACCATGCATTTAGTGACTGTCCGAAGTTAAGATGGCGTGGACAAAAGTGGTTGAAATGTTTTTCACATGACTGTTGCAGCATCCCTATGGTCACATGATCCAAATTCGGACACTTGGTAACTGGCATGGATTTATGGTGGTTGCGGTGTCCCAAGGTCATGTGATCCCCTTTGGCAACCTTCTGACAAGCAAAATGGGCAATAGGAAGTTCACTTAACTAACTTAACTGCAGTCATTCACTTTACAACTATGGCACGAAAAGTCATAAAATGGGGCAAAACTCACTTAACAACTGTCTTGCTTAGCAATGGAAATGTTTGGGTCAATTGTAGCCGTAAGCCGGGGACTACCTGTACTGCAGCACAGTGTTTCTCTGCAACTTGAAACAATTGCTGTTTCATTTCAGGCTTGATTTTTGTGGTCGATAGTAATGACAGAGAGCGAGTTAACGAAGCCAGAGAAGAGCTTATGAGAATGTTGGCAGAAGATGAGCTCAGAGACGCTGTCCTTTTGGTGTTCGCTAACAAACAGGTACATGGGGAAAGATGACCTCGAGGGAACCGTTCTTCATATTCAAGGGGATATGAAGAATGGTTGCAGGAATTGGGTATATCTACCTTAATGAAAAGAAGGACTAGGGATGACATGATAGCAGTCTTCTAATATTTGAGCGGCTGCCACACAGAAAGGATGGAAACATAATTGAGAGAAGCAACCTGGAATTAAGGAGAAACTTCCTAATATTGAGAACAATTAACCAGTGGAATGGCTTGCTTCCAGAAGTTGTAGGTGCTCCAACACTGGAGGTTTTTAAAAAGAGATTGGACAACCATTTGTCTGAAATGGTATAGGGTTTCCTGCTTGAGCAGGGAATTGGACTAGAAGACCTCCAAGGTCCGTTCCAATTGTTATTCTGCTAATCTGAACCCTCCTGCTTGTTGCCCAGTCTTGTTTTAGAAATCTCCATGACTACTTGTTTTGTGATGGTTAAAAAAACCCAGGGAATTGAAAGGTTCAGCCACATTGAAAAATATCACAGAGAGATTTTACTTGTGTTCTAAGGGAGAATCACATTTTGAGAGTTTTTCCCTTGGGTAAAATTTAAGGAGGATTTTACACATGTGTTTTGCTGTTGTGCACAATTCTAGCTGAAGTCTTCAGAGGTTTCGACTGGATATGGTCAAAAAAAGTCAAAATCCTATCCCTGATGTTGCAATACAGGTAGTCCTTGACTTACAACCATTCATTTAGTGACCATTCCAAGTTATATTGGCACTGGGAAAAGTGACTTATGACCAGTCCTCACACATACAACTGTTGCAGCATCTCCACAGTCACATGATCAAAATTTGGGTGCTTGGCAACTGCATGTATTTACCACAGTTGCAGTTTCCTGGGGTCATGTGATTGCCATTTGCAACCTTCCCAGCCAGCTTCTAACAAGCAAAGTAAATGGGGGAAGCCAGATTCACTAAATGATCGTACAGTTAACTATTAACAACTTAAAAACTGTGGCAAAAATTGGGGGTGACTCGCTTAACTGCCTTGCTTAGCAACAGAAATTCTGGTCTCAATTGTGGTCGTAAGTCGAGCACTACCCGTAGAGGTTTTGCTTGTTTTTCAAGTTCATTACCCATCCAAAAATGGGCAGAGAGCACTTCGATCACACAGTTTGGCTACCACCTTCACTTCCTTGACTACAGGTAGTCCTCGACTTGCAACCACAATGGAACCCAAAATTTCCATTGCTAAGCAAGACAGGTGAATTGGTCTTGTTTTATGACCTTTCTTACCACTGTTGGTAAGTGAATCCCTGCAGTCCTTTAAGTTAGTCACATAGTTAAGTGAATCTGGCTTCCCCATTGACTTTGCTTGTCAGAAGGTTGCAAAAGGGGATCACATGACCCTGAGACACTGCAACTGTTATAAATATGAATCAGTTACCACGTGATCATGGGGATGTGGGTCTAGCTGGCCACGTTGAGCTAGTGGCGTCAAGTCATCCTAGACCCATGTCCCCATGGTCAAGAGATCAAAATTTGTTGTCCCATTCCGTGGGGATGCTGCAACAGTCATGTGAAAAACAATCATAAATCACTTTTCAGTGCCATTGTAACTTCAAATGGTCACTAAACGAATGGTTGTAAGTTGAGGACTACCTGTATACCCTGGCAATGCCCTGCTGGCATTAAATATTAGGAAAGTGATAGGCGTAACTCCTGCTTCTACATTATAACATTTTTTTATTATTATTTTGCCTCCTTTCTAAGCTTGTAAAATATGGTTCTTTCCTCTGTGGCTGTGATGGGGAAAAATTGCGTTTTCTAAAGCCAATTGTTTCCCTTTCCAGGACCTGCCGAACGCCATGAATGCTGCTGAAATCACAGACAAACTAGGGCTGCATTCTCTCCGCCACAGAAACTGGTACATCCAAGCCACCTGTGCCACCAGTGGGGATGGTCTCTATGAAGGACTGGACTGGTTGTCCAATCAGCTTCGAAACCAGAAATGAATCCCTGAATTATTCCTCTTTTCTCCACCCCTGTTCCTCCCCTTCCTCTTCCTCACTTTAGTCTAATGAGACAAACCATGCTACTTTGTAGTATTGAGTGCCGGAAACTCTTCATCTTTTCTCATCCACAGGATTGTTCTTCACCACACTGTACATGTGGCAAAAACCAAACCTGGAAAAAAACAGTTTTAGGGTGTTTTTTTCTTCTTACTTAATGTAAGTTCTTGTTTTTCCCACAAGGCAGTTTCTGGTACTCCTATGCAATATTATTCGCCTTTTTTATGATAAAGATTAAAAAAAATCAACCCAACAACTTGAGTAGATTCAGAAAAAAAGGTTGACAGGAGTCTGGTTTTGTTTGTGTCTTGTGTGTGTCTGTGGACTAGATCTGAACATGATCCCTGTCCGCTTGCAGATCTGGGCTGAGGGCTGATTTCTGCAGCCATGTTTTTAAGTTTGGGGACGAGTTTCTTTTCAGAAGACGGGTGGTGAGAAGGAAAGTGGGACAACTTGAACCCAGGACCCTTTGTGATTTCTGCAATGACATGAAAAATACCAGCAGTTTCCCTTGTTCCAGATCGTAGAATTCTTGGTCTCATTTCTGTTCTTGACAACCTTTTTTGTGTTTGGAGGCAGATGGGAGACTTTCCCCAGAGTTAGAATGGAATCAGTTGCAGATTAATGAGAAACCAGGACCCCCTGCACCCCTAACTGCCCCTTAGATTTGGATAAAAAAACTTTTTCCCTTCCAACCTATGAATGCCATCTTCATCTTCCTCTCTGTTATTGGGGAATGTAGCTCCTTCAAAAATCTTTGAATTTCTCCAGCCTAGAATTATTTAGGAAGATGGTCGTCTTGCATGGATGTCACAACAGCAGTCCCATCTCGGCAAGTACTGTACTTAAATAATGTCACACAAGCTTGTTGCATCTGGGTTGGGGGGGGTATTGAAAATGCAAGAGTTTGAAAATCGAGCGCCTTCCATTCTTAAATGTGTCAGAATCCATTTTTGGGACATGAGAAACGCCCTTTTTGCATCCCTCATTCTGCAAGGTTTGAAATTTGCCATCCCAGATGACTCTAACTTGTTTTGTTTTTTCTTTTGTATTTTGATGATAATAAAACATTGAAGAAGCTGGAGCTGTTGCAACTCTAGAAAAACACAATCAGAACTGGTTTGTTTAGTGTCGACAAGAAAAAAAATTGCTTTCAATACAGTAGTCAACTGTTTTGTATACTTGTTTTCAGTTATTTCAACAAACAAGCACTGTAATTAAAGCTATTAGAATATAAACCTCTTAACTATTCCTCTGAGGTGTGGGGTTTGGTTTGTTCTCTTGCGCTTGGATCTGGTCTGCGGGGACTTAATATCAAGTAACGGCATTTATGTTTGCTAATTGCTCCACTGGTGGAGGTTTTGCCGAACACTGGAAATTTTGAAGACAACCATTTATCTGAAATTGGTTTCTTGCTTCAGCAGGGGGTTGGACTAGAAGATTCCAATGTCCTGTCCAACACTCTTATTCTGTTGTCCTCAAACTGCCACATGTTTTCTCATAGGGATGCTGGAGGACAGCCATGTCATTAAATAAAGTGAGATACTAAGAGAAAAGATCTAGTTGTCCTGATACAGAGTTCCCCAACCTTTCTCGATTTGTGGACTGCCAGGGAGGGAGAAGGGATGGTTCTGTGCAAATGGAGCGCACACTTGCCCGCTGCTATGCAAGTGGGGATGTGCATGTGTGCCCGCCACCTCTACAATCTAGTTGCAAACAGCTCAAGGCTCGATAGTGGGGCAGGGATGAGAATCCCTGTCCTAGTAGATCACCAATTAAATATGAGCCAGTGGTGTGCAGCAGCCCAAAAGGCCAATGCAATCCTAGGCTGCATTAACAGGGATAGCATCAAGATCACATGAAGTGTTAGTACTCCTTTATAATGTTTTGGCAAGACCACACTTGGAATATTGCATCCAGTTTTGGTCACCGCAATTCAAAATGTTAAGACCCTAGAAAGTGCCAAGAAGACCAACAAAGATGATTAGGGGACTGGAGGCCAAAACATGAACGGTTGCAGGAATTGCTTATGTCTAGGGTGACATGGTAGCATCTTCCAATATTTGAGGGGCTGCCACGAAGAGGGGGTCAATTCTCCAAAGCACCTGAAGGAAGGACAAGAAGCAACAGGAGCTTATCAAGGAAAGATCCAACATGAGAAATTTCCTGAGAGAACAGTTAATGGAACAGCTTCCCTCCAGAAGTTGTGGGTGCTCCATCACTCGAGTCTTTCAAGAAGAGACTGGACAGACATTTGTCCAGAATGGTATATGGTCTTGAGCAGGGGGTTGGACTAGAAGACCTCTAAGGTCCCTTCCAACTCTTGTTATTCTGTTAGTCTCTAATCCCAGATCAATCAGTCTCACATTTACGTCCATTGCAGCATCCCCATAGTCACATGATCAAAATTCAGATGCTTGGCAACTGACTCAGACGGTTGCAGCATCCCAGGATCACATGATCCCCATTTGTGACCTTCCCAGCCAGCTTTCAACAAAGTCAATGGGAGAAGCCAGATAGGCTTAAGGACTGCCTCATTCACTTAACTAGTGATTTGCTTAACAGCCATGGCAGAAAGGTCCTAGAATCGGGCATGACTCACAACAACGGCTTTAATTAATGATGGGAATTCTGATCTCAGTTGTGGTTGTAAGTTGAGGACTACCTGTAATCGGGCCTGCGAGCACCATTGGTCTCTTTGGCAGGAGATGCTCCCTAACCAGATGCTTTTTATCAAAAGACCTGCCAGCAACCATTAGTTTTTGAGTAAAGATGCAAACTTATAAGGAGTTTTGGCTGAGTAAATGGCTGGCAGGAAGCAGGAATCTCGTCAAAAGAAAACAAGGAAAATACCAACAAATATTTTTTCTCTGCTACTCAAAACTATAAAAGTTGAAACCCTCATTAACATGGTGGACAAATAGCCCTTAAAATGCCCCTGGTGCTCTGGTGAAGAAAATAGCTTCTAGGGCCAGCGTACCACACGGATCAGACTAGAAGACCTCCCTTCATAGAAACACTCCACTTTGCTAGTAGAAGAGAAATTAATTTCCTGGTGGGGTAAGCTGGTATATGTTTTCATCCCCAGTTCTCTGGATGTAAATGGTATTAAGTGTGATTTGACAACATCTGCCTGCTGTTCACTAAGCCATGATTTAATCATGATTGTGGGGTCCTCGGTGCTCTCTGAGCTTGGTGGTTTTCTTGCAGACATTTCATGGATTTATGGTCCTGCCAGGATCCTCTTGTAAAGCAATTTGTTGAGTGAAAAGCATCCCCCAACGTGCAGGACAGATGCAGGACAGGGAGACACATATCAATTATCTTGCAATTAAAAGCAAGGGGGGAAAAAAACCCAAAGTGATATTTCTCTCCCAGTTTTTAAAAAAATCCTTCCTTCCTTCCTTCCTTCCTTCCTTCCTTCCTTCCTTCCTTCCTTCCTTCCTTCCTTCCTTCCTTCCTTCCTTCCTTCCTTCCTTCCCTTCCCCTCCCTTCCCTTTCCTTTCCTTTCCTTTCCTTTCCTTTCCTTTCCTTTCCTTTCCTTTCCTTTCCTTTCCTTTCCTTTCCTTTCCCTTACTTACCACAATTGAGCCCACCATTACCATTGTTAAGCAAGGCAGTTGTTAAATGAGTTTTGCCCCATTTTACCTTTTTTGCCACAGTTAAGTGAATCTCTGCAGTTGTTAATAACATGGTTGTTAAGCGAATCTGGCTTCTCCATTGACTTTGCTTGTCAGAAGGTCACAAAAGGGGATCACTGCAACCATCATGAATATGAACCAGATGCTAATCGTGACCACAGGGATGCTGCCACAGTCATAACTGAAAAACGGTCATAAGTTGCTTTTTTCAGTGCCGTTGTAATTGTGGTCACTAAATAAATAGTTGTTAAGTTGAGGACTATCTGTAGATTACCATCTCTAGCTTGCAACACTTTGGAGCAGGGCTTTTCAACCTTTTCACAGATTGTACCACTTTTAGGACATGACAATATTTGAGTACCACTGGTGCTTAGCAAGGTGTCAAAAACTTGACTAAAAAAGGGGGGATTTTGGGTTTTACTGATTACATTCATTTGTTATAAAAATGGCTAGTTTATAATATTATGGAAAAGTAAAAAGTTGAGGTTCAATGTCAATGCTTCCTTCTACTGCAAAAAGAGGAAGTATGTTCTTTTTCCCTTCTCCCCCTCACTTTTTCCCCCTTTTTCCTCCCCACTGTGTCCTACTATTTGCTTTTGTATTTTTGTATGTTATTCTATAATCTAATAAAATATTACAAACTAGAAAAAAAGTACCAGTTTTAATTTCTTCGGTGGCTGTTCCTTTGCTGAATCACTTTCCCTTTGCACTGACAAATGTATGATGAATTTATCCATGTTTATTAATATACACCACTACCAGCTAGTTCAGGGGTCTTCAAAGTTGGCACTTTTAAGACTTGTGGACTTCAACTCCCAGAATTCCTCAGCCCTCATGGCTGGTTGAGAAATTCTGGGAGTTGAAGTCCACAGGTCTTAAAGTTGCTAAGTTCTGAGCTCTTCCACAGTGCACTAAGAATGAACACCCCCAATCCCTTCCCTGTACCCTTAAAGACACAGGAATCAAGTGCAAAGCAAGAAAATAAAGAAACACAAACTCAGTTTTTTTTCTTTAAGCTGCCTCAGGCGTGTCATGTATCACAATGTTGTAATTCTCGAGTGAAAGGCTCCAGCAATTGCAAAAAGCTTTAGCTTTAAATTAAGCCAGTTTACCTTCAAAGAAAACTTTCTAAAAGCCACAGACAGACTCAATTAAAGGGGGTAAAACTAATTACATTTGTTTAAAAGGGATTAAACCTTTCCTGTTGTCTTTTTTCCTCTTCCCCCACCCAAACCACGTTCTTTTATAGCCTCTCCTCTCTTTCCCCACCTTTTTCTTCAGTTCACCTCCAGCTCCCAGCTGCTTTTGGAAGTGCCAATCAGCTAGAACCAATCAGCTGGAGCCCTGCCGGCTCCTGGGGCTTCTGCCGAGCCCCGAGAGTCCTGCAACTGCAGCTACCTCTTCCTCAGGCTTGGCTCACTTTGGCTCATTCCCGTCCCCTGCTACACTTGGCTAGCAATCGCGTAACACCTGCCATGTGGCAAAGTACCACAATTGGTACGCATACCACCGGTTGAAAAGCCCTGGAATAGAATAACAGATTTGGAAGGGACCTTGTAGGTCATCTAGTCCAGACATGTCAAACTCACGACGTCACATCACACAACGTATCGGGACGGTTTTGCCATTGCCGGCAATGGGGTGGACGCGGCTTCCAGATGACGCATCCGGCCCGTGTGCCGGCAGTTTCACACCCCTGATCTAGTCCAACCCCTTGCCCAAGCAGGAGTCCCTACACCATTTCTGACAGATGGCAGTCCAGTCTCTTCTTGAAAGGCTCCAGTGATGAAGCACCAACATCTGAAGGCAATCTGTTCCATTGGTTGATTGTTCTCACTGTCAGAAAATCTCTCCTTGATCAGTTTCAAACTGTTATTCCTTGTCTGGCCTTCAGGTGCTTTGGGAAATAGGTTGATCCCCTTCTCTCTGTGACAGCCCCTCAAATATTGGAACACTGCTATCATGTCTCCCCTGGTCCTTTTCTTTACTAGACTAGCCATACCCAGTTTCTGTAACTGTTCTTCATATGTTTTAGCCTCCAGTCCCCTAATTATCTTTGTTGCTCTTCTCTGCAGTTTTTCTAGAGTCTCAACATCTTTTTTATAGTGTGGAGACCAAAATTGGTTGTAGTATTCTAGGTGTGGACTTACTAAGGCTTTATAGAGTGGTATTAGTACCTCATGTGGTCTTGATTGAATCTCTCTGTTAATGCAATTTAGGATTGCATTGGCTTTTTTGGCTGCCGCCACAAACTGTTGACCCATATTTAATTGGTTGTCCAGTAAGACTCCAAGATCCCTCTCACAGTTACTGCTATTAAGCCAGGTTTCACCCAATCTGTATGTGTACTTTTGATTTTTCTTCTCTAAGTGTAAGACTTTGCTTTTCTATACGTTGAATTTCATTTTGTTAGATAGGGCCCAGTGTTCAAGTTTGAGCCTATATTCCACCTATTTTTGGTTTACCAATCCCCCTTCATGGATTACTGCCTTGTCGTGGCGAAGGGGCTTGCGTAATTCAATGAAGCTATGAGCTATGCCGTGCAGGGCCACCCAAGACGGACAGGTCATAGCTGAGAGTTCTGACAAAACGTGATCCACTGGAGAAGGAAATGGCAACCCACTCCAGTATCTTTGCCATGAAAACCCTATGGACAGTACCAAAAGGCAAAACGATATGACGCTGGAAGATGAGCCCCTCAGGTCGGAAGGCGTCCAATATGCTACTGGGGAAGAGCAGAGGGCTAGTACTAGTAGCGCCAGAAAGAATGAAGTGACTGGGCCAAAGCCGAAAGGACGCTCAGCTGTGGATGTGTCTGGTGGTGAAAGGAAAGTCCGATGCTGTAAAGATTTTTTCTCCATAGGAACCTGGAATGTAAGATCCATGAATCAAGGAAAGCTGGACGTGGTCAAATAAGAGATGACAAGACTGAACATCGACATCTTAGGTATCAGCGAACTAAAATGGACAGGAATGGGTGAATTTAATTCAGATGACCATCAGGTATACTACTGCGGGCAAGAATCCCTCAGAAGAAATGGAGTAGCCTTCATAGTCAATAAAAGAGTAGGAAAAGCAATACTGGGATACAATCCTCAAAATGACAGAATGATCTCAGTTCGAATCCGAGGCAAACCATTCAATATCACAGTAGTCCAAGTCTATGCCCCAACCACCAGTGCTGAAGAGGATGAAATTGACCAGTTCTATGAAGCTCTACAGCACCTTATAGAACTAACACCAAAAAATGATGTTCTTATCATCATGGGGGATTGGAATGCTAAAGTAGGAAGCCAAAAGATAACCGGAATAACAGGCAAGTTTGGCCTTGGAATGCAAAATGAAGCAGGGCACAGGCTGATAGAATTCTGTCAAGAGAATACGATGGTCATAGCAAACACTCTTTTCCAACAACCCAAGAGACGGCTCTACACATGGACATCACCAGACGGTCAACACAGAAATCAGATTGACTATATGCTCTGCAGCCAAAGATGGAGAAGCTCTATACAGTCAATAAAAACAAGACCAGGAGCTGACTGTGGCTCAGACCATGAGCTTCTCCTTGCAAAGTTTAGGCTTAAACTGAAGAAAGTAGGGAAAAGCACTAGGCCACTCAGGTATGAATTAAATCATATCCCTGTTGAATATACAGTAGAGGTGACAAATAGATTTAAGGAATTAGATCTGATAGACAGAGTGCCTGAAGAACTATGGACAGAGGTTCGCAACATTGTACAACAGGTAGCAACCAAAACCATCCCAAAGAAAAAGAAATGCAAGAAAGCAAAATGGCTGTCTGAGGAAGCTTTGCAAATAGCTGAGGAAAGGAGGGAAGCGAAAGGCAAGGGAGAAAAAGAAAGATACGCCCAATTGAATGCAGAATTCCAGAGAATAGCTAGAAGAGATAAGAATGCCTTCTTAAATGAACAGTGCAAAGAAATAGAAGAAAACAATAGAATAGGGAGGACCAGAGATCTTTTCAAGAAAATTGGAGAGATGAAGGGAACGTTTAATGCAAAAATGGGCATGATAAAGGACCAAAATGGCAGTGACCTAACAGAGGCAGAAGAAATTAAGAAGAGGTGGCAAAATTACACAGAAGAACTATACAAGAATGAGCTTAATGTCCCTGATAATCACAATGAGGTGGTCACTGACCTCGAGCCAGACATCCTAGAATGTGAAGTGAAGTGGGCCTTAGAAAAGCTGAGCAACAACAAAGCTAGTGGAGGTGACAGTATTCCAGCTGAGCTATTCAAAATCTTAAAAGACAATGCAGTAAAAGTGCTACACTCCATTTGCCAGCAAATTTGGAAAACTCAACAGTGGCCACAGGATTGGAAAAGATCAGTTTACATTCCAATTCCAAAGAAAGGCAGTGCCAAAGAATGTTCAAACTATCGCACCATTGCACTCATTTCTCATGCTAGTAAAGTCATGCTTAAAATCCTACAAGCTAGACTTCAGCAGTATGTGGATCGAGAACTACCAGAAGTACAGGCCGGATTTCGAAGAGGCAGAGGAACTAGAGATCAAATTGCCAACATACGCTGGATCATGGAGAAAGCTAGGGAGTTCCAGAAAAACATCTACTTCTGCTTCATTGACTATGCTAAAGCCTTTGATTGTGTGGATCATAACAAACTGTGGCAAGTTCTTAAAGAGATGGGAGTACCAGACCATCTTATTTGTCTCTTGAGAAACCTATATGCGGGTCAAGAAGCAACAGTGAGAACTGGACACGGAACCACTGATTGGTTCAAAATTGGGAAAGGAGTCCGGCAAGGCTGTATACTGTCGCCCTGCCTATTTAACTTATATGCAGAGCACATCATGAGAAAGGCAGGGTTAGATGAATCAAAAGTTGGAATTAAGATTGCCGGAAGAAATATCAACAACCTAAGATACGCAGATGATACCACTCTAATGGCAGAAAGTGAAGAAGAACTAAAGAGCCTCTTGTTGCGGGTGAAGAAGGAGAGTGCAAAACTTGGGCTGAAACTTAACATTAAGAAAACCAAGATCATGGCATCCGGCCCTCTCAATTCCTGGCAAATAGATGGGGAAGAAATGGAGGTAGTGACAGATTTTATTTTCTTGGGCTCCAAGATCACTGCAGATGGGGACTGTAGCCAAGAAATTAAAAGACGCTTGCTCCTGGGGAGGAAAGCCATGGCAAATCTAGACAGCACACTAAAAAGCAGAGACATCACTCTGTCAACAAAAGTGCGTATAGTCAAGGCTATGGTCTTCCCAGTTGCAATGTATGGCAGTGAAAGTTGGACCATAAGAAAGGCTGAGCGTCAAAGAATTGAGGCCTTTGAACTATGGTGCTGGAGAAGACTCCTGCGAGTCCCTTGGACTGCAAGGCGATCAAACCGGTCAGTCCTAGAGGAGATCAATCCTGACTGCTCTTTAGAAGGCCAGATCCTGAAATTGAAACTCAAATACTTTGGCCACCTAATGAGAAGGAAGGACTCACTGGAGAAGAGCCTAATGCTGGGAAAGATTGAGGGCAATAGAAGAAGGGGACGACAGAGAATGAGGTGGCTGGATGGAGTCACTGAAGCAGTAGGCGTGAGCTTAAATGGACTCCAGAAGATGGTAGAGGACAGGAAGGCCTGGAGGAACGTTGTCCATAGGGTCGCGATGGGTCGGACACGACTTCGCAGCTAACAACAACAACAACAAGCAGTAGATTGTGGTCTACTTTGTCAAATGCCTTACTGAAATCTAAGTATACTATGTCCACGGTATTTTGCTGGTCTACTAATTTAGACACTTTATCAAAGAATGAAATAAGATTGGTTTGGCATGATCTGTTTTTGACAAACCTGTGCTGGCTACCAGTTATAACTTTGTTTGTTTCTAGCTGTTTGCAGATCTGCTTTTTGATTATCTTTTCCAGGATCTTCCCAGGTATTGATGTTAGACTGATTGGTCTGTAGTTTCCTGAGTCTGTTTTTTTTCCCTTTCTTGAAGATGGGAACCACATCAGCCCTTTTCCAATCCTCAGGTACTTCCCCGGTGCTCCAGGGTTTTGAAAGTTATGGTGCAATGATTCTGAGATATCATCTGCCAGCTCCTTCAGAACTCTGGGATGTAATCTGTCAGGTCCTGGTGATTTATATTCATCAAGGTCGGATAGGTGTTCTCTTACCATTTTCTTGCTTATTTAATTTTTGTTTCTAGTTTGTTTTTGCAGTATTTTTTTGTATGTTGTGCTATAATTTCCTTTTGTGTGAAGACATGCAAAGAATAAGTTAAGCAGCTCTGCTTTCTCCCTGTTACCTGTTACTTCCTTGCCATCTTCTCTCTTTAGTGGACCTACAGTTTCCTTGACTTTTTTCTTGTTATTAATATGTTGAAAGAAACTTTTTTTTATTTTCCTTGATTTCTGTTGCAAGTCTTTTTTCGTTCTGAGCCTTTGCTTTTCTGACTTCATATTTGTATGTTCTGGCTGTCTGCTGATAATCAGTGTTAGTTAGTTTCCCTCTTTCCATTTTTTGTACTTGTCCTTTTTGTCTTTCAGTTTATTAGAGAGATCTTTGTGCAACCATACTGGTTTCTTCTTGGATTTCTTGTTTTTTTGTTTTTAGTGGTATTGTGCTGGACTGGGCTTTTATGTAATATTTTTCAGTGCTTCCCATGCTTTTTGAGTTGTTTTCCCCTTTAGGATTTTTATCCATGAAATTTTGGTTAGGCTCTGAGTTTGTAAAAATCAGCTCTTTTGAAGTTTAAGACACTGGTTGGATTATATTCTATTGCTTGTGTTTATGTTGTATATGTTGAAAGAAACTTTTTTATTATCTTTGACTTTTGTTGCAAGTCTTTGTTCATTCTGAGCTTTTGCTTTCCTGACTTCATCTTTGAGATTTGGAGTATCTGCTGATATTCTGCCTCTTTTAAAGTTTAAGACACTGGTTGGGTTATATTCTATTGCTTGTGTTTGCATTATATTGAATTCCAGTATGACGTGGTCACTCTCGCCCAAGGTTCCGGCAACTTCAAATCCCTCTATCACTTCTTCTCTATTAGTAAGAATTAGGTCCAGTATAGTTTTCCCTCTAGTTCCCTCCTCTACCCTTTGGATGACAAAGGTGTCATATACATTGGTAAGGAATCTGTTTGATCTCCCATTTGCTGCAGAGTTTTTTTCCCAGTTGATATCAGGGTAGTTAAATACTCCCACTACTACTGTGGTATGTTTCCTATATACATTTGTTAATTGATTAGCAAAGAGTTTATCTATTTCTTCTGCTTCGTTGGGTGCCCTGTAGTATACGCCTATAGCAATGTCTTGTTTTCCTCTTTTATATTGACCCATATGGATTCTAGGAGGCTTTCATCCTTGCTTTTGTGTATTTCTGTAGAGATGTAGTGATCTTTTATATATACTGCAACTCCAGCTCCTCTTTTGTTAGGTCTGTTTCTTTTGAATAGTTTGTATCCTTCCATCAGTACATTCCAGTCATGAGTTTCATCCCACCAAGTTTCAGTAATGGCAACTATGTCATATTTGCCTTCATGTACTAATACTTCAAGTTCATCCTGTTTGTTTCCTAAACTTGGAGTGTTAGTATATAGGCATTTGAGTCCTTTATGGGTCTTGGGTATTATTCTTATATCTCCTACTTTGTAACTGGGATTTACATCCTTTCTATCACTCTCTATTTCATTAAGTTTTTCTTTTTTATTTCTTTTTATAGTATTCTTTTTATTTATTTTTTTATTTACAGTAGTTTCTAGCTTCTTTATTTTAGCTTGGATACACCAACTCCTCCCTTCCTCACCATCTTAAAGTCACGAAGCTTCAGAAATGATGGTATTTCAACAAAAAGGAAAAAGCAGGCTGCAGCCAGAGGGAGCCTCTTTTAAAGCAAAAGGTAAATACTGTATGCAAAAAGCTAGCATCTAAGAAACAGTGACAGACTTTATTGTCCTTTTTAAATGGCTGGTTCTTCCAGCTTGCTTCTTGGTTACCCCACCCCCAGCCAGAGACTCACCCGATTCTTCTTCTTCTTCTTCTTCTTCTTCTTCTTCTTCTTCTTCTTCTTCTTCTTCTTCTTCTTCTTCTTCTTCTTCTTCTTCTTCTTCTTCTTCTTCTTCTTCTTCTTCTTCTTCTTCTTCTTCTTCTTCTTCTTCTTCTTCTTCTTCTTCTTCTTCTTCTTCTTCTTCTTCTTCTTCTTCTTCTTCTTCTTCTTCTCCTTCTCCTCCTCCTCCTCCTCCTCCTCCTCCTCCTCCTCCTCCTCTTCTCCTTCTCCTTCTCCTTCTCCTTCTCCTCCTCCTCCTCCTCCTCCTCCTCCTCCTCCTCCTCCTCCTGCTGCTTCTGCTGCTTCTGCTGCTTCTGCTGCTTCTGCTGATCCTTCTTCTCCTTCTCCTTCATCTGGGAAGCAAAAGGGTTAATTTCCAGAACTTCCTCTTTCCCAGGGAAGTTTCTTCTGACTTAGAAAACAACTCTAAGTATAAATCCATGGAGAATCAGTAACAGACTAAAAAAGGAATGCTACTGGCAGGCCGCCATATCTGCCAGAAGGACTTCCTTCTTAAACATTTCCCTATTAGGAAGTGAGAATAAAGAATTGACAGGAAAAATATCCTTAACCAAGTCAATTTTTTAAATGGTAATGCTAAGATTTTTACAGGGATAATAGGAAAAAAAGTCAGGCAAAAGGCAAATATAATACCTAGCACAGAAGAATTATTGGCGGGGGTGGGGTGGGGTGGCTGATGTTTTCATTATTGTTTTGAGACACACCAATAACAAGATCCATAGAATAAGACTCACTGTAAGAGAACAAGTATTTTCATTGCATACAGTTAGCATCTATTCATTCATAAACTCATATCATGTGATGAATGAATCCTTGTACAGTAATTCAATTCTCTCATTTATTCAGAAGCAATTTTTTACGTGGCAAAAAATTAACACCTGAAGGATAAAGTGAGATCATATACAGTATATTAGATCTGCTTCCAGTATCTCCACAGAACACTGTGTCCCAACTTTTAAAAATCTGAAGCAGGCTTACAAACACATTGTCATGGTTCCGACAGATGAAACTCTTCAAAAGAACTTCGAGAAATTGTTTACCTTAAAGAATCCTTTATTTGAGAAACAAAGTATCAGCACTACATAGTCGAAACCAAAAACTAAATTCCCCTCCCCTAGATACAAAGTAACAAAGCACAATTCCCTCCTCCAATAAACAGTCATAAATCACATTCCCCAATTAGCTTGAAGTGCGGGCTTTCTCCCCAGCTCTCCAGCCCGCCAAAACTCTATCAACTCTAGGCCCAATGACCTTGGGTTCCCATGGCTGAGTTATTATTGCTATGACTAGCTGGACTCTCATCCACATTCCCCCTCCCAGCATCAACTAACTCTAAAAGCAATAGAGAAAAATGGCTGCATTTCCATCTGTTGTCATAGCAAGAACATCCAATGTTAGCAGCGTTGACATCTGGCCCCCCTTACAAAAAGGACAAATCCTGTAATGTAAACAAAAACACAGGTTAGGGTTTGCCTCTTGGTTTGTTAGAGTGTTTCTTATAGAACCTATTAATGAGTCTGTCAGCTTTTACATCACTAGATTTCACCCAGGTGGCCTCAGACAATGGATATCCCTTCCATTGCACTAAGTACTGTAATTTCCCTTTAAAAATTCTTGAATCAAGAATACGCTTTACTTCATAGTGAGTCTGTTCTTCCACTACAAGAGGTCCAGGTGCCTTCTTAGGGGGAGGTCTTAAGGTGGAATCCTGAAAAGATTTCAACAGGCTACAATGGAAAACAGGGTGAAATTTCCCTAAGAGCCTGGGAAGTTTTAGTTCTACTGTGACCAGGTTAATGATTTTTACAATGGGGAAGGGTCCTAAGCACTTCGGTCCTAACGTCTTACTAAGTAACTTAAGCTGTAAATATTTGGTGGACAGATAAACCTTTTCCCCAACTTGGAATGTCCTTTAAGGAGTCCTTTTTTATCTGCCTGTTTTTGTATGTCTCAGAAGCCTTTTTCAAAGCAGTTTTCATGGTTTTCCAGACTTCTTCCCACCCCCTCACCCACTGATCAAGAGTTTGGGAAGCAGAGGGTCCTTGAGGATATTTGGGTATTGGGCTGAACTCTTTTCCTGTAGCCACTTTAAAAGGCATGAAGCTGGTGCTGCTGTGAACAGAGTTATTGTGAGCCACCTCTGTGAAAGGAAGGAGGTCAGTCCAGTTCATTTGTTGATAATCCACATAGCATCGGAGATACTGTTCCACCATTGAGTTTGCAGATTCAGCTGCCCCATTGCTAGACAGGTGAAAGGCCGATGATAGTCCTTGAGATGAGCCAATTAGTTTAAGAAAACTCCTTCAAAACTTAGCTGTAAACTGCACCCCCGACAGAGCTTATTTGTTTTGGTGTGCCATGCAGTCTGTAGATGTGTTTCAGGAACATCTTGGTTAGTCATTGGGTGGACGGGAGCCCTTTGCAGGGAATAAAGTGAGCCTGCTTTGAAAACATATCTATCACAGTCCAGATAACTGTATTTCCCCTGCTTTCAGGTAGATCTACTATAAAATCCATAGCTATTTCCTCCCATAGTTGGGAAGGGTCCTCCACCGGTTGTAATAACCCAGGGGGTTTCCCTGGAATTCTTTTCATGGTGGCACATACAGCACAACTCCGGACATAGGTTTCCACATCCCATTTCAACCCCAGCCACCAAAATTGTCAACAGATGAGGTGAAGTGTTTTTAAATATCCAAAGTGCCCAGCCTGTTTTACATCATGGCCATGATGGAGGGCATTAAGGCCTCGGCAAGTACAGCTTTCCCCCTTTTTAAGCCAAACCATCCCTGCAAGTTAGGGAGGTTTGATTGTCCTTGAACCATTGGTCAGTGAGGAGCTCTCATTTTATTTTCTTTGCCCCAGGGTCATCGGGGTTAGGGGCTCTTGAAGGTGGGACTCTTCATGGCATGAGTTGAGATGCAGTTTGTGGAGTGGAAATAATTGCTTCATTAACCTCTTCACGCTGGCTCTTGTACTGGGACAGTCTGGATAAAGCATCAGCTAAAACTTTTTTTCCCAGTATGTACTTTAGGGTGAAATTAAACCGGTTAAAGTATTGCACCCATTGTACTTGTTTCGGGGACAATTTGTGGGGAGTTTTCAGTGCTTCTAGGTTTTTGTGATCAGTCCATACCTTGAAATGCACCTTGCTCCCTTCTAGATAGTGTCGCCAGTTTAATAGAGCCCATTGGATCGGAAAGGCTTCCTTCTCCCACACAGCCCACCTCCTCTTGCACTCAGTGAATTTTTTTCGAGGTGTAGGCGCAGGGTTGTAGGGTCCCACTCTGGTTCTTTTGCAATAACACAATTCCAACGGCCACATTGCTGGCATCGGCCTGAATCACAAAGGGCTTCCCTGGGCAAGGATGCTTTAAAACCAGTTTGACCGCAAATAACATTTTTAAATTCTCAAAAGCGGTTTCACAGTTCATAGTCCATGCTAATGGTTGGCCCAGATGTGGCTTTCCTCCCTCCTTGCCTGTTTTCAGTAATTCCATTAGGGGCAAGGCAATTTCAGCAAAGGAGGGGATGAACTGGTGGTAGAAGTTGGTGAATTCCAGAAAGCTCTGGAGTTGTTTGCAAGTCTTTGGGGGCTGCCATTCAATTACGGCTTTCACTTTGGTCAGGTCCATTTTAATGCCTTCACTGAAAATTCTGTAGCCCAGATAATCTAGTTGGGTCTGGTGAAACTCACACTTTGGTAGTTTAACATAAAGTTTGGCATTCAACAGTTTCTTTAGCACTTCTCTCACTAGTTTTACATGGTCAGCCATATTAGTGCTGTATATCAGGATGTCATCAAGATACACCAAAAACCCTTTGTATAAATGGTCATGTAGTACCTGATTGATCAGCTGCATGAAGACAGCTGGAGCCCCCTGTAGTCCAAATGGCATAACTTTAAATTGGTAGCTCCCCATGGGACAGTTAAAAGCAGTTTTCCACTCATCTCCCTCCTTAATCCTCACCCAGTAATACGCCTCTCTCTAGTCCATCTTAGTGAAGACACTTCCCTTTGCCAGGTGGGTTAGTAAGTCCTTCAGGAGGGGGAGTGGGTATTTGTTTTCCATGCTCACAGCATTCACACCTTTATAAGCCACGCAGAGATGAAGTGACCCGTCTTTTTTTTCTTTAAATAACACTGGGGCTCCCAAAGCAGACTTGGGCCATTCGATAAATCCCCTCGGTAGGTTCTTGTCCACATACTGCTGCATCTCCTCCATTTCAAGGGGGGGACATAGCATACATTCTCAGTCATGGGAGTTTGGCTCCTGATAACAGTTTGATAGAGCAATCATTGGGTCGGTGGGGAGGCAGGATGTCGCATTCTTTCTCACTAAACACCTCTGCTAGGTCCCAGTACTCGCTGGGGATGAGTGGCTCACCTGGTTGAGACAAGGCAGCTATTTGCACTAGCTCATTGGGTGGGCTAGGTTCTCCTGTAACGTCCGTCAAGTTAAGGGGGGCTTGGGTCCTATAGGTAACCTCACAGTCCTCATTCCCTTCTCCCACCAGATAAACAGCTTCCATTTGTCCAAACAGGCTCAGTCATTTTTGGAGCCACCAGGAAACAAATGAACTCCCAGTGCTCACCTATTTCTAAGCGTAGGGGTTCAGTCAATTGCATGACTAAAGTTCCTCCCATTAGGTAGCCATTGGCTTGCTCAAACCTCACAGGTTTGGAGAGCAGCCTTGCTTGTATGTCCATTTTCACGGCATGTGACAAGCTAATAATGCACGGGGAGCATCCTGAGTCCACTAGTACTTTCAAATCTACCTGTGCCCCCGTCTTAGGGATTATGAGTTTGGCAGGTGAAAAAGGTGGAATGTGTCAACTCACCGTCGGGTCGTTCTCTCCTTCATCGTTGCTGTCGTAGAAGGGTAGAGTGACAGCAGGTCCAGCTTGGGTCTTGGCACTCTCCTGCATGGGCGACGTGACTTGGGCAATGGGTTCCTGCATGATCCAGTTGGATTTCTCTTTTGCCAGCTGCTGGCCTGGTTTCTTTCTCACTGGTGGTCCCGGTCTATTCTGCTGTTGAGGGTAAGGGACTGGGCAACTCGCTGCTCGATGTCCCTGTTGTCCACATCTGAAGCACTTGATCGCTGGGCCCGCAGGTGGCCTGAGATTTTCAGTAGCTGCGGCGGTTGGAGGCTTTTGGGGTGGGGGTGGTTGCTGTTTGGGTTGATCTGGCCTCGGCTCAGCTTCTTGTGGAGGCAACTTCTTATAGTGGGCAAGCTGGACGTCCAGTATTACTGCTGCCTGGTACCATTCTTGCAACTGATTAGGGACTGCTTGATAGACACAAGCCTGGGAGATGTGGTCGTCTAGTCCCTCCTTAAAGTAATGGACTAGCAGGGCTTTTCAACCAGTGGTACGCATACCACTTGTGGTACTTTGCCACATGGCAGGTAGTATGCGATTGCTAGCCAAGTGTAGCAGGGGACGGGAATGAGCCAAAGTGAGCCAAGCCTGAGGGAGAGGCAGCCGCAGTTGCAGGACTGTCTGGGCTCGGCAGAAGCCCCAGGAGCCGGCAGGGCTCCAGCTGATTGGTTCCAGCTGATTGGTGCTTCCAGAAGCAGCTCGGAGCTGGAGGTGAACTGAAGAAAAAGGTGGGGAAAGAGAGGAGAGGCTATAAAAGAATGTGGTTTGGGTGGGGAAAGGGGAAAAAAGAAAACAGGAAAGGTTTAATCCCTTTAAACAAATGTAACTAGTTTTACCCCCTTTAATCGAGTCTGTCTGTGGCTTTTAGAAAGTTTTCTTTGAAGGTAAACTGGCTTAATTTAAAGCTAAAGCTTTTTGCAATTGCTTGAGCCTTTCACTCGAGAATTACAACATTGTGATACGTGACACGCCTGAGGCAGCTTAAAGAAAAAAAAACTGAGTTTGTGTTTCTTTATTTTCTTGCTTTGCACTTGATTCCTGTGTCTTTAAGGGTACAGAGAAGGGATTGGGGTGGGGGGGTGCATTCTTACTGCACTGTGGAAGAGCTCAGAAGGGCCAACCAGCTAGCTCAGGACTCTACAAACTTAGCAACTTTAAGACCTGTGGACTTCAATTCCCAGAATTCCTCAACCAGCCATGAGGGCTGAGGAATTCTGGGAGTTGAAGTCCACAAGTCTTAAAAGTGCCACATTTGAAGACCCCTGAACTAGCTGGTAGTGGTGTATATTAATAAACATGGATAAATTCATCATATATTTGTCAGCGCAAAGAGAAAGTGATTCAGCAAAGGAACAGCCACTGAAGAAATTAAAACTGGTACTTTTTTCTACAGTTTGTAATATTTTATTAGATTATAGAATAAAATACAAAAATACAAAAGCAAATAGTAGGACACAGTGGGGAGGAAAAAGGGGAGAAAAGTGAGGGGGAGAAGGGAAAAAGAACATACTTCTTCTGTTGCAGTAGAAGGAAGCATTAACATTGAACCTCAACTTTTTACTTTTCCATAATATTATAAACTAGCCATTTCTATAACAAATGAATGTAATCAGTAAAACCCCAAATCCCCCCCCTCTTTTTTTTAGTCATCAAGTTTTTGACACCTTGCTAAGCACTGGTGGTACTCAAATATTGTCATGTCCTAAAAGTGGTACAATCTGTGAAAAGGTTGAAAAGCCTTGGACTAGGGATTGCTTGGGCCACCTCTCTATTCAGCTGGCTCTCTTGCAAAACTCTCATACGTATTCCAGTGCAGGCCTGCTGGCTTGTCTTATCTTGTGGACTTGGTCCTCCGCTTTGAGGGGAATGGATGGGTCCTCGAACCTTGCTCTCAGTCCTAGGAGGAAGAGATGGGAGTCCCCCAACTCAGGTGCTTGCTCATTGTATAAATTGTTCAGCCACTCGGATGCTTCCCCTTCCAAGCTGGATGCAACCACGTCGACCATAGCGGCTGGGTTCAGGTAGAAATAGGCACAGTGGTCCAAGTGAGAACGCACCTGGTTGAGGAAAAAGATCAGCTTCTCCAGGGTCTCCATTGAAGGTTGCTCTAAGAGGTGGCGCCATCAGTGGTTGCTGCAATCCCCAGGGAGCCTGCATTCCTGGTGGTTGGTGGCCTCCCCACTGTGGATGTTGCACCCCCAATGGTTGCTGGCATCCCCATGGTGGCTGCTGCATCCCCAGTTGCTGCAGGCCTCCCAGCAGTTGTTGCATGTTCGGGAGCTGTTGCCATCCCCACGGCTGTTGCTGCATTGCTGGCGGCTGGGGCATCCCCAGTTGCTGTATGATCCCCAATGGTCTCAGCGGCTGCTGAAATGGCACCCCCAGTTGCTGCGGTCCTCCCAGTGGTTGTTGCATGTGTGGGGTCTGTTGCCACCCCCACTGCTGCTGACCTGCGGGCAGTTGTGGCATCCCCAGTTGTAGGCCCCCTTCAGCCCGGGATGTGGTTGTTGCTGTATCCCGGGTTGCAGGCCCCTCAGCAGTTGCTGCACGTTTGGAGATGGCAGCCAGTCCCACTGCTGCTGCTGTACTCCCTGTGGTTGCTGACCCCCTGGTGGCTGCATCATCCCCGTTTGCTGCAAGGCCCCCATCTTCTGCTGCACATTTGGGGGCTGCGGCCACCCCCAGTTTGGTTGCTGCACCGCCAGGGACTGCTGGCCTCCCATCTGTGGGGGCTGTGACATCCCCCATTGCTGTATAGGCCCTGGGCTGGGTGACCGGTAAGCATGTCAATCCGGGCTTTGGCTGTCCCAGTGATGGCTCGGGCTCCTATCTCATCGTCAGTGATCTGGGCTTTTGGAGGGGCAACGACTGGAGCTGTCTCTCCCTGTGGGGCTGGAGGCCATGGTATGTGGCTTCGAGGACAGGGAAGATGCTTGACCTGCACAGGTGGGACTGGGACTTTCCCTTGGCATGAGTTGGTGGCTGCCTCACCGATCATCATGATCGCTCGCATATGGAGAATGGGAGTGTTCTGTACCAGCCTGCTACCGGCCCTGCAGAAAAGGCAACCCCTTTACAAACGGCAAGAGGCTGGAATTACGCCTGCCAAATTTATTACTACAAAAACAAACAAGACACGAACCAAGAAACAGAAGCTTTAAGAAACACGAACTATCCGAGCGGTTGCCTTCAGCAAACCAGCCCTCCCCACACATTCCCCTTATATAGAGTTCAGGGCATGGCTTCTCTCTGCCTCCTTCCGAGAAGCCCCATTGCCTTCCTCTGTTTACTCCTAATTGACTGCCTCCTGCGTCGGGCGTCCTTGAACAGGGCCAGCTGTGGGTCATCTTCATCCACGCTGTCAGGCTCACACAGCTGGGTCTCCGTGGTGACCAAGTGGGAGGGGCCTGGCTGAGGACTCTCATCAGCAAGATCTTCAACCCCCTCAGCAAGGTCTTCAACACCCCCCTCCTCCTCCTCTGAGTCGTCCGACCCAACTGCCGAACCCACAGGCTGACCCTGAATCACAACAGGGAGGGTTGTTCTCCAGTTTTCATCTCTAGCTCCTCAAATATTTCCACCAACATATCCACTGATTGACTACGGACTGTGGACAGGTACTTCCACTCACCCGAGTCCTCGGCAGTAGTCAATTTCATGGTTCTCCACCAGTCCAGGGAACACGACTTGTGGGAAGCCCCTCCTTGCAGCTTGACCTTGTCTGCCTTTGAAGCACTTGATTGTGGCAAGGCCATCTTGAGGTGTCTAGAGTCTCCACTGGGTAAGGTCCATTACAATGACCAGATCAGCTGTCCTTGCTGCTTGGGTCTTGCCCCCATCTGAGAGACCTGAAAAAGTTCCTTCTCCACTGGTGCACTGTCCTGCGCTCCCTTCTCTGAGGTAGCAGCCACTGCTGGGGTGCTGGTTTCAGGCGCTCCTTCCTTCTCCATGTTGAGATCTTCCCAAAATCTTTGTCAGTCTATCCCTCAATTGTAGGGACTTTAAAAGACGCTTGCTCCTGGGGAGGAAAGCCATGGCAAATCTAGACAGCACACTAAAAAGCAGAGACATCACCCTGTCAACAAAAGTGCGTATAGTCAAGGCTATGGTCTTCCCAGTTGCAATGTATGGCAGTGAAAGTTGGACCATAAGAAAGGCTGAGCGCCAAAGAATTGAATCCTTTGAACTTTGGTGCTGGAGAAGACTCCTGCGAGTCCCTTGGACTGCAAGGCGATCAAACCGGTCAGTCCTAGAGGAGATCAATCCTGACTGCTCTTTAGAAGGCCAGATCCTGAAGCTAAAACTCAAATACTTTGGCCACCTAATGAGAAGGAAGGACTCACTGGAGAAGAGCCTAATGCTGGGAAAGATCGAGGGCAATAGAAGAAGGGGACGACAGAGAATGAGGTGGC
Source organism: Vipera berus (assembly GCF_964194415.1). NCBI lineage: Eukaryota > Metazoa > Chordata > Lepidosauria > Squamata > Viperidae > Vipera > Vipera berus. The sequence continues at coordinate 1,573,361 of NC_138210.1, read as the reverse complement.
TGGATGGAGTCACTGAAGCAGTAGGCGTGAGCTTAAATGGACTCCAGAAGATGGTAGAGGACAGGAAGGCCTGGAGGAATGTTGTCCATGGGGTTGCGATGGGTCGGACACGACTTCGCAGCTAACAACAACAAGATACAAAGTAACAAAGCACAATTCCCTCCTCCAATAAACAGTCATAAATCACATTCCCCAATTAGCTTGAAGCGCGGGCTTTCTCCCCAGCTCTCCAGCTTGCCAAAATTCTATCAACTCTGGGCCCAATGACCTTGGGTTCCCATGGCTGAGTTATTATTGTTATGACTAGCTGGACTCTCATCCACATTCCCCCTCCCAGCATCAACTAACTCTAAAAGCAATAGAGAAAAATGGCTGCAATTCCATCTGTTGTCAAAGCAAGAACATCCAATGTTAGCAGCATTAACACACGTAGTTTCAACAGGAATAGTGTGAATTTGAGCACTTGAAACATACAAATGTATCATATATTAGCTTTTGTGAGGACATATGTATGCCTACCAAGAGCTTCTGCATATATAAAAATAACCCTTGTTTTACAGCAAAGTTCAAGCAGCTTTGTCGCACCAAAGAGGAGGCCTACAGGAAATTAGATTGAATCTTGTACAGTATAATCAGACCAGAAATATATGGACAAGAGAGATTAGGGTAGCAAAGAGAAGGTACTCCAAAAAGCTGAGAAATCAGTTCTCAGCTAATGAACCTGCAACTGTGTGGAGAAGCTTAAAGAACACCATTGGCTACAGAAAACCTCCCTCCCTTACTGAAGAGAATCATCAACGGCAGACGACCTGAATGTGTTCTACTGTAGGTTTGTGTAATGGACATGCAACTGGTCTCCTCTCTGGATGCTAGTTCAGAGGAGGAGGCTGAGCTGGTCCCTGGCACCTCAGGGGAAGACAGGGCAGTGAAACTAGGGGTTGTTGGAGATGTGGACCAGAGAGTAGAGGGCTCCACCTTGACGAAGCATCTGCAGCCAGAACGACCAGATGGGCAGCAGGCTGAGCTCAAGCAGGAGGAGTCACAACTGCAACAAGTTAGCCTGGAGGCTCCAGGTGGGGAGCAAGAACAGCTCCCAGTGGCCAGCAACGATGAGGAGGTGGAGTCAACCCCTCCCCCTGATCCAAAAGCATGCAGGACTGAGAGGTGACAGGAATGACGATCAGCCAGGTTACTTGTGAGGCAGCAGCCTCGCCCATCGTGAGGGGCTGTACCGGCATTAACTATTTAAGCCTGCCCAAAGAGAAAGATGTTGCTGGAACAATGTGACTAGTTGCCTTGCTTCATGTTCCTGCTTCCCATGTTTTTTGCCTTAGGACTTGGGTTTGGACCTTGGATGGATGCCTTGACTTTGTGCCTTGCCTCATGGATTACTCTTACTGTAGCCTTGGGCTCTTGCCTTGCTGTGTGTGGTCATTCTAGCCACTAAGTTCAGTAATTTAACCTGTTCTTCTTGTCAGCTTCCCAGAGCCTCTGGTGGAAACAGAAGAGGGTTTGGGTTTTGGCTATTGAAGTACTGCTGGGGACTGAATAATTGGGCACAGTCAGCTCAGTAAAAACCTTTAACCCACTGCTCTAAATTGATTCAGCTCACTGTGCCTGTCCCTACTTGTAGGTGGATAATCAGCTTTTTGACAGATAGGAAGCAACAGGTAAGGCTAAGGAAAATTACATCTGGTGCCTGGGCATTAGGCACCCTTCAGGACTGTGCGCTCTCTCTCTTGCTCTTCTCCCTTTTACACCAATGACTGCACTTCAAGGGAAGCCTCTGTTAAAGTTCTGAAGTTTGCAAACAATATAATGGTCATTGGCCTCATTCGAGATGGTGACAAGTCTGCATATAGATGGGAAGTTGAACAACTGGTTCTCTGGTGCAGATGTAACAATCTGGAGCTGGACACACTTAAAACTGTATAGATGAAAGTGGATTTTAAGAGGAGACTTTCTATTTTACCCCCTCTTACCATATTCAACAGCACAGTGTCAGTAGTAGATTCCTTCCAATTTTGGGGTTCTATAATCTCCCAGGACTTGAAATGAATGCTGAACATCAGAACCATCATTAAAAAGGCACAACAAAGAATGTTCTTCCTGTGTCAACTCAACACACTCAATAAACTCCTCAGAACAAATTCTCCAACTCATCAAGCACACCAAGATCAACAAGGAAGAAATCATGGTCTCCTTCAATGTCACCACACTCTTCACCTCGATTGACATCGACCTGGCTAAATGAACCATACACCACCTACTGTCAATGCTACTAACATCAGATGTTCTTGCTTTGACAACATGTGGAGAGGCAGCTGTCAATGCTGCTAACATCGGATGTTCTTGCTTTGACAAAAGATGAAGAAGCAGCTGTTTCATATTTAAAACTTGTGTGTTACTTTTAGAGCTAGAATCAGTTGATGCTGGGGGAGGAGGAAGTATGTCTCTCAAGGCTGTTTTTAAATAAGAGAAGATAGGAATTTGGTGGGTTGTCTAACAGAAGGGAAAACTGACCCTTCAAACTAATTGGAGAATGTGATTAATGACAGCAATGAAAGGAGGAGAATTGTGTTTAATATTATTGTCCTAAGGGGAGGGGAATTCAGATTCCAGCTTCCAGCAAGCATTGCTGATGTTATAGGGCTCTAATAAAAGACTTTTAAGGTAAACAATGCCTCAGAGTCCTTTGCTTCTTTAAAACTTGTGTGTTACTTTTAGAGTTAGAATTAGTTGATGCTGGGGGGAGGAGGAAGAATGTCTCTCAAGGCTTTTTTGAAATAATAGAAGATAAGAATTTGGTGGATTGTTAAACAGGAGGGAAAGCTTACAATTCAAACTAATTGGAGAATGTGATTTATGACAGTTAATTAGAGGGAGGAACTGTGCTTTGATACTGTGTGCTTAGGGGAAAGGAATCCAGATTTTGGCTTGACCATGTACGTGCCGAAGCTATGCTCTTTTGATTAAAGACTCCTTAAGGTAAACAATGCCTCGAGGTTCTTTGAAGAATTGCATCTGTCGGTGTTCTGAACCAGCCAACTACCGGCCTTGTAATAAGGCAAACCCCTGTTCAAGCAGTAGAGACTGGAGAGCGTCTGAGGCTGCAAAGCGTCTGCCAAGTTTAATTCACAAGCAAACAACAGAACAAGAAACCAAAAGCACAGGAACTTGAATCCTCAAGCGGAAGGGTTGCTTTCAGCAACCAGCCCCTCCCCAAACACTCCTTTTATTTAGAGTTCAGGGCGTGGTCTCCCTGTGCCTCCTCCCGAGGAGACCCGCAGCCTTTTTCTGCTTAGTCCTGCTCGACTGCCTCCTGCGTCGGGCGTCCTTGAACAGGGCCAGCTGTGGGTCATCATCCTCCGCACTATCGGGCTCACGCAGCTGAGAAGAGGGCCCCGGCTGGGAGCTCTGCCAAGCCTCCAAGCCATCATCAGCCAGTTCGTCTCCCTCCTCCCCCTCATCTGAGTCATCCGATACATCTGAGCCGGCTGCCGGGCCCACCGGCTGGCCCTGAGTCACAACAGTCGGAACCATGACACCTACTCAGTAAACACCATACCCACAAAGAACACTCCATGTCCACAGAAACCATCATGAAACCTCTGGATCTATACCTCAACACATACTTCAAGTTCAACGGGAAAATCTATAAGCAAGTACAAGGTACCCTGATGGGATCACGCTAATAGCAGAAGCAGTCATGCAATGACTCAAATTCATAGGTCTACCCACCATCCAACCAAAATTCTGGACATGCTACATCGATGACATCTTTGTCATCATCAAAAAATCCCAAATTGAAGAAACACACCACCTACTCAATAATATATTCCCTGGGATCAAATTCATGCACAAAGAGGAAACAGACAACAGACTCCCATTCCTTGACATTGACATCAGGAGACTACACAATGGAGAACTGGAAACCCGTGTCTACTGCAAACCCACACACACAGACCAGAACCTCAGGTTTGCAAGCAACCACCCCACCTCACTGAAAAGAAGCTGTGTCCAGACCCTCTTCAGAAGGGCCAGGACACACTGCAGCACCACAACACTAAGAAAAGCAGAAGAGAAAAGGCTGCTTGATGTCTTTTTCCATAACGGCTATCAAAAAAACTTTGTATTCCAACACACAGCACCCAAACCACAACATACAACACAGCCAACCACCACGCAAAAGCTAACCCTACCATACACAAAAGGGGTGTCGGAAATGACAGCCAGAATTCTCCAACCTCTAGGAATAGCAATAGCCCACAAACCCACAGACACATTGACCTACAATCAGCTTACAAACCCCTCAGAATCCAAATCAACTGCACAGCTAACCAGGGATAGCACCAACCCACAACCATCCCACGCAAGCCCCCCCAGAATTTCACTTCCCAATGACCCTCACCTGATGTAACTTCCCCATCACAAGACTCCCACTGGTGACTCACACCTGACCCATCACAAGACCCCCACTTGACACACCCATGCCTGACCCATCACAATACCTACTGACCATATGAAGCCCTTATAAACAGAAGAACACTGACACTGACTTCCCCTAAACTCCACTGAAGATGTTACCTAGCCTGGTAATGAAATGTTCAGAAACCAACCCACAAGCTTGGAGAGTGAACCCTGAAGAAGGGAGGGATTTAATTGTAAAAGAAATGACTGGGCCACCGATTCCAGACCTGCTTTATAATCAGTTTATATCTAATCAATAGTCTTCTTGGGAGTTAGGGTGTCAACTGTCTGGCTGGAGAATTCAATTCAATTCCACCAGGCTCAAGGTTGACTCAGCCTTCCATCCTTCCGAGGTAGGTAAAATGAGGACCCAGATTGTTGGGGGCAATAAGCTGACTTTGTAATAATGCTGCTTTGGGGGCCCCGAAAGCCCTAATAAGCAGGCATATACATAGAATGAAGGCTATTGCTAAGCACATTGATTTGTGCTTTAAATTGTAAGCCGCCCTAAGTCTTCGGAGAAGGGTGGGATATAAATGGGATTAAAAAAAATATTGAAGAAACTCTACGGTCTTGAGGTGCCATAAGAGATAGGACCATGGATGGCTTCTTGAAACTCCCATTTCTTTCCCAGGCTTTCCCTCCCGCCTGTTTCTATAGCAAGTTGAGTAGCAACAGAAGTTAACAAGCATCTTAGCAATTCAACCTTGACATGCTGACCCCCTGGAAAAAAAGGTAGACATAAGGAAACAATACTGTATGTACACATATTCAAACATATCACCTTGGATGTTGCAGGCATTTCTCATGAAACTTTCATATTAATCGATCAGCTTTAACATCCTGGGCTTTTACCCACTCGGCATCTGCTAAGGGGTAGCCTCGCCACAGGACTAAGTACTATAACTTTCCCCTAGAAATCCTTGAGTCTAGTATCTTCTTAATTTCATAATGCTTCTCCTCCTCCACCAGTATAGGAGGGGGTTCTTCTCTCTCTGGTCTTAAGCTGGACTTTTTGAATGGTTTCAACAAGCTGCAATGGAATACTGAGTGAACTCGCTTCAATTCTTTTGGTAACCGTAACTCCACAGTTACTGGATTAATAACTTTCACAATTGGGAAAGGTCTGTGGGAGATGAAAATATAGCCCCCTCCTCATATAACAAGATGAGGCTGGAGCAAACCTGTGATAGGCCCCACAGTAGTGATTTAAAACAAAGCTTTGACTTCGACTTTATACTATTTCACAATACAAACGTATTATTTGTAATCTGTGCAATATGAAATTGCAAAGTAGATAGGTCTATGTATATTTGGAAAGGGACACGGTGGCTCAGTGGGTTAGGACGCTGAGCTTGTCGATCAGAAGGTCGGGAGTTTGGCGGGTCGAATCCCGAGTGCCGCGTAGCAGAGTGAGCGCCTGTTACTCGTCCCAGCTTCTGCCAACCTAGCAGTTCGAAAGCACGTAAAAATGCAAGTAGAAAAATAGGGACCACTCCGGTGGGAAGGTAACAGCGTTCCGTGCGCCTTTGGCGTCTAGTCATGCCGGCCACATGACCACGGAGACGTCCTCGGACAAGCGCTGGCTCTTCGGCTTTGAAACGGAGATGAGCACCGGCCCCTAGAGTCGGAAACGACTAGCACGCGTGTGCGGGGGAACCTTTATATTTGGAACATGAGTATTATAACCATGGCAGAAATAGGGAACTGAAAGTAGCTGATGGATGCAGGTTCCAATGTACACGGGTATATTTGGAAAGTTATGTTCAGCAGAAAGTACAGGTGAAACTCGAAAAATTAGAATATCGTGCAAACGTTCATTTATTTCAGTAATGCAAATTAAAAGGGGAAACTAATATATGAGATAGACTCATTACATGCAAAGCAAGATAGTTCAAGCTGTGATTTGTCATAATTGTGATGATTATGGCGTACAGCTCATGAAAACTCCAAATCCACAATCTCAGAAAATTAAAATATTACAAGCAATCAATAAAACAAGGAGTGTACATAGAACAATATCGGACCTCTGAAAAGTATAAGCATGCATATGTACTCAGTACTTGGTTTGGGCCCCTTTTGCAGCAATTACTGCCTCAATGCAGTGTGGCATGGAAGCTATCAGCCTGTGGCACTGCTGAGGTGTTATGGAAGACCAGGATGCTTCAATAGCGGCCTTCAGCTCTTCTGCATTGTTCGGTCTCATGTCTCTCATCTTTCTCTTGGCAATGCCCCATAGATTATCTATGGGGTTCAGGTCAGGCGAGTTTGCTGGCCAATCAAGCACAGTAATCCCACGGTCATTGAACCAGGTTTTGGTGCTTTTGGCAGTGTGGGCAGGTGCCAAGTCCTGGTGGAAAATGAAGTCAGCCTCCCCATAAAGCTTGTCTGCGGAAGCGTTACAAAAAGTATTGTGTTTAGCATATCGCAAATTAATTGCTACTTGATCAGCCAGTAGCATATTAAATTGTTCTTTCAATAAATGTATTGAGATCCTTAAATTATTATCCAATGGATTCAAAATAAGCTTTTTCTCCTTAGCTTTAATCTCTTCCTCAATATCTAAACGTTTTTGCATTTGCTTACGCCTGTAAGCATTATTCATATAAATCAAAACCCCTCTCATATAAGCTTTACTAGCATCCCAAACCATTTCCATCGAGGTACCTTTATGCATATTTGTAACAAAAAAAATCTTTCATATGTTCTCTACATTTCTGCAAGAACAAGTCATTTGTAAATAAATTCTCATTCAGCCTCCAGGATTTTCTACTAGCATCTTCAGCAAAAAAACTCCAACCAAACAGGACTATGGTCAGACATTGTCCTAGGAAAAATCTTAACGTTCTTAACCGAAGAAAAAAGATCAGTAGTAATCAAAATAAAGTCAATCCTGGAGAAAGATTTATGTCTATCCGAAAAAAAAGTAAAATCTCTGTCTCTCATATTCCTTTCCCGCCATACATCTCTTAATTCCAGATCTTCCTTCAAATCAAAAAAAGCTTTAGGCAATTTCGAATTAAAAAAGTTTTTAGAGGATCCCTTCTTGTCTTCAGATGGCACCAAAACTCCATTCCAGTCCCCCATCATAATAACAGATTTATAATCCAGTTCAATTAGTCTCTGATGTAAAAATTTAAAGAATTTTTGCTGTTGTTGATTTGGAGCATATAATCCAATAAGAAGAACTTTCTTTCCTTGTAGTATTAATTCAATACTAACATATCTCCCTTGTTTATCCGATTCAATCAATCTTGCCGAAAAGTCTTTTCTTAAATAAATAACCACTCCAGCCTTCTTGTCCGGAGCAAAGGATGCAAAATGTGTTCCCAATCGGGAATTAATCAGATACTTTTGGTCTTTTAATGCAATATGTGTCTCTTGTAAGCAAACAATGTCATTTTTATGTTGTTTCAGATAAAAAATACTTTCTTTCTTTTCTGTGGTGAATTTAAGCCATTAACATTCCATGTCAGGAACTTCACCATCTCTGGTGACCATGAGCCTTTGGAACATGGCCTGAAGATCAGCTGTTGCTTTTTTCGGACGTGCTCCTCCCACAGGCTCTGAGACAGCCGCGTCTTGCGTAGCTGGACCAGTTACAGGCTTTTGTTTTTGCTCTTTTTCCATACGCTTATATGCAGCTCTTGTCATCCTCTGTTCTTTTGGGTCTTCCTTTAATGCCAAACTCTGCTCCGTAGCCTCCGCCTGCCGCATCTCCTCAAGAGGCAATGACATTGCCCCTTCACTCAATTGTTTATCTTTTTGTCTTACTTCTGTTCTTTTGATTCGAGGAGACGGTGGTAAGCCTGCTTTCAGGACCTTAGTGTAGAAATCTTTTGCTTTTAAAATTGTATCCAATCTGTATCTGGTCCCTGCATAATTTACCACAATTCCAATAGGTATTTCCCATCTGAACTGGATTTGTCACTTCTTAAGCTCATCAGACAGAAAGACAAAATCTTTCCTTTTTCTAAGAATTTTTGGGGGTATCTCCTTTAAAATCATAATATCTTGGCCTGCAATTTGAAATTTTTCCCGATAAAAAGCCTGGATAATAGAATTTCTGGTTAATCTCCTGGAAAAATAAATCACTACATCTCTGGGTAAATTTTTTTGCCTAGCAATCCAGGAGTTAACCCTAAATGTCTTATCCATTTCTTTAAGTAGTTCTTCAGGTTCACATTTCAAAACAGGAGCCACTGCTCGTGCTATTTCCCATTCCAAATCTTCTTTAGGATTCTCTTTGAGGCCTCTGATACGCCAAGCAAACTCCATGTTCTTATATTCTGATATAGTAACCTCGTCCTCTGTTCTGTCAATCTTGGCCTCTGCTCTATCAATCTTCTGTTCAGCATCAATAATTTTATTTTCCAAATTCTCCACATACTCCATAACTGAGTCCACACGAACATCCAGGCGTTCTATATGTGCAGCCAGACCCTGAAGTGCAAGCACTATATCTTCCCTCATCTGGTTGTTTTGGTTAACAAATTCTTCCCTTGTTTCCTTTATTTCCTGCTGCAAAACTTGTGTTGACTGCATCACAACTCGCTGAATGTCTGTCAGTGTAAATGCAGGAGGTGGGGGGGAGGGTGGTTGTACTGTAGGTTTAATCGAAGTCTGCCCTACAGCTTGTGGTAAAGGTGAAGAAATAACATTCTTAGAAATTGGAGGTCCTCCCCCACGTCTCGCAGCCATCTCTTAGGTTTCGATTTCCTCTTTCACCCAGCAAAATCAAAGTTCAGGAAAAAAATAAGGAAAAGGAAAGAAAAAATAAAAATTCTCCCAAAGTTCTTAACCTTCAATAAGAAAAAAGGGAACAGGCTTTCAAATAAGCAAAATCCGATACTGGGTAAAGTCAGTTGCAAATTGTATCTCTTGCTTTGTAGCAAAATATAACAATTTTCCAACGCAGTCACTTCACACAGGAAAGAAACATTCCAGCGCCATTTTTACTCCATTTCAAACTTGAAACTTGAAGAAGATAATGAAACTGAGTTAAAGTTAAAATCCAACTTGAAAATTCAGATCTTCCTGCTTTGCTCTGCCTGCTTCTCAAAGAAACAAAATACTCACAGTCCCATCTAAGCAGCAGGTGCAGTTGTCGCGTCTGGTTCCACTCCTTTTGGAGCGAAAACGTCCTGAGAGCGGAGAAAGCCTGGGCTCCGAGGGGGCTCACCCTGTTATCCCCCAAACTACTTGGGAGAATCGCAGGGGAGCTCTCCCTCTACCCAGGCAGGCTCGCCTCTCCCTCTTCTCCCGAGGGAGAAGCTCCAGCACCGCGGGACAGCTGATTTTCGCTGCCTCCGGGCGCTTTGACGCTGTTGTGACTCAGGGTCAGCCTGTGGGTCCGACAGCCGGCTCCGATGTATCGGAGGACTCAGATGTGGGGGAGGAGGGAAACGAACCGGCTGATGATGATTTGGAGACTTTGCAGAGTCCTCAGCCGGGAACCTCTGCTCAGCTGTGTGAGCCCGAGAGTGCGGAGGATGATGACCCACAGCTGGCCCTGTTCAAGGACGCCCGACGCAGGAGGCAGTCGAGCAGGGACAAACAAAGGAAGGCTATGGGACTCCTCGGGAGGAGGCACAGGGAGACCACGCCCTGAGCTCTCTATAAAAGGAGTGTTTGGGGAGGGGCTGGTTGCTGAAAGCAACTCTTTTGCTTGAGAAGATAAGCTCTTGTGTGTTTACTATTAAATCTTGGCAGAAGCCTTTTAGCCTTGGACGCTTTCCAGTCTCTTCTTTTGATTAGGGGTGCGAGAAGAGGGCTGGTTCAGAACAGTTTGCTTTCAGCCACCCACCCCTTAATACTACGATGGAGCAGCTTCTTGCCGAGAATGCCCAGCTCAACCAGCAACTCACCTTGCTGGCCACTCAGGTGGCACAACTGCAGGCTCAGGTACATGCTGCCCCCCCACCCAGGAGGAAATGTCAGATAGCTATGCCGGATAAATTTGCTGGTAAACCAGAACTGTTTCCTGCCTTCCTGGGACAATGCCAGCTTTATATCAGCGTGAGAGCAGCTGATTTCCCCACTGACCGAGATAAGGTGGGATTCGTGTTGAGCCTTCTGTCGGGAGATGCAGCTCGTTGGGGCACGCCTCTGTTGGCACAGCCTAGCCCTTTGTTGGATAACTTTGGGGGGTTTTGTGACCATATGCGCCTCATGTACGAGGACCCGATTAAGGCGCAGACCGCCACCCAACGCCTGAAAGCTTTGAGGCAGGGTCAGCGCCCCCTACAGGCCTATATCAGCGATTTCCGGCTGCTTAGCCAGGATTCCGCCTGGAATGAGGCTGCGCTCGTGGATGCCTTTCAGGATGGCTTGTCAGAGGAGATGTTGGATGAGCTGGCCCGCGTGGACATTCCCTCAGACCTGAATGGGCTGATCCATCTTTGTCTGCGGATCGATGCCCGGCTGCAGCAGCGTAAGAGTCGCCGTGCCACCCCACAGACCCCTGCCGCCCCTGTTGTGCGTGAGCCCCCAGTCCAGAGGGAGGAGCCAATGGAGCTGGGTGCCGCCAGGTCCCGTCTATCGGTGACGGAAATGGACAGACGACGATCGGAGGGGTTGTGTTTTTACTGTGGGGACCCTGGACATTTGGCTGCTTCTTGCCCGAAGAAGCGTCAGCGGGCGTCAGTGACCAAGCCTGCCCCGAGAAAGTCCCCTGCTTTGCTATCGGGAAACGGCCCGAGCCCGATCTAGACGGTGTGAAAGATCGGGCGACCCACGATCACGCCGAGCGACGCCGTTCCGACGGTGCCTGTGAACCTCCACGGCATTTGATTTTGGAGGCACGACTGATCCTTCCTGGCAAGCCAGAGGGGATTCCGGTCCATGCCTTAATTGACTCTGGGGCTACCACTAACTTTATGGATTCGGCCTTTGTGGCCAAATGGGCTGTTCCCCAGTGTCCGGTGGATCCGCCCATGCTTGTGGAGACCATCGATGGTCGAGTGCTCCTGTCCGGGCCTATCACGGCCGCCACGCAACCCGTGTGTATGGCCATCAGTACCCATGTGGAGGCCATTCAGTTTTACGTCACTTCGGATCTGCACTTCCCCGTGGTCTTGGGACTGGCGTGGCTCCGGGCGCATGATCCACAGATCTATTGGTCTCAGAACTTGGTCACCTTCCCAAGTTTGCAGTGCGTGGACCACACCCGCCATATCTGTGCCGGCCAGGTGGAGGGTTCCCCAGGGGTTTCCTTGCCTCCCGAACTGTCCGACTTTGCTGACGTGTTCAGCGAGTCAGAGGCGGACCAATTACCCCCGCACAGGCCCTACGACTGCTCCATTGACCTAGTCCCTGATGCGCCTCTTCCAGTGGGGCGTTTGTACTCCATGTCGGAGCCCGAGTTGGCTGCATTGCGGGACTTCCTGACAAAGAACTTGGCTCGTGGTTTCATCCGGCCCTCGTCCTCGCCAGTGTCTGCGCCCGTGCTCTTCGTCAAAAAGAAGTCGGGCGAGTTACGGCTTTGCTGTGACTACCGGAAACTCAACGCTATCACGGTGCGTAACCGCTACCCGCTGCCCCTCATCCCCGAGCTCTTGGACCGACTCCGGGAGGCTAAGATCTTCACGAAACTGGACCTGCGTGGAGCTTACAACCTCGTCAGGGTTCGGCCGGGTGATGAGTGGAAGACGGCGTTTGGTACTCGCTATGGACATTTCGAGTACACGGTGATGCCGTTTGGCCTGACCAACGCCCCCGCTGTGTTTCAGCATTTTATGAATGACATCTTTCGGGATCTGTTGGACCAGTTTGTTGTGATTTACCTGGACGACATCCTGATTTACTCCCCGTCGCGTGAAGCGCATCATCAGCATCTCCGTCAGGTCCAGCAGCGCCTCCGGAAACATCGGCTGTTTGCCAAGTTGGAGAAGTGCCAGTTCTACCAGGTGACCATTGATTTCTTGGGTCACCGCATTTCTCCTGAGGGCATCGCCATGGAACCGAGTAAAGTTGAGTCGTTGCAGAGTTGGCAACCCCCGCGTCGCGTGAAGGATGTTCAGCGACTTCTTGGATTTGCCAACTACTATCGGACATTCATCCCTGGCTTTGCTGCCTTGACAGCCCCCCTCACCCGGCTCCTGCAGAAGAAGACTCGGTTCCAGTGGAACGCCCCCGAACAACAGGCGTTCCAAGCTTTGAAGGACGCCTTCATGAAGGAGCCCATCTTGAAGCATCCTGACCCGCAACGGCCGTTTGTCGTGGAGGCGGACGCCTCCGACATTGCCATTGGGGCCGTGTTGCTCCAGGCAGCGACGCCCAACGGTACCCTTTTCCCTTGCGCGTATCACTCTCGGAAATTGAACCCCTCGGAGCGCAACTATACCATCTGGGAGAAGGAGCTGCTGGCCATCAAGGCGGCGTTCGAGGCTTGGAGGCATCATCTGGAGGGGGCGCGGCATCAAATCGAGGTCCGGACGGACCACAAGAATCTGGAAAGCCTGCAGACCGCTCGGAATTTGAACCAACGCCAGATCCGGTGGTCCCTCTTCTTTGCGAGGTTTGACTTCCGGGTGCGGTACATACCAAGCGGGCACAACCAGAGAGCGGATGCTCTGTCCAGGAAGCCCGAGTACACCCGAGTGGAAGACAAGCTTCCGCCCAGGACCGTGATCCCCGTCGAGTCTTTTGCTGCGGTGCGGGAGCCGGTGGATATACGGGCTCGGATCCGGGAGGCGCAGCAGCAGGAGGCGTGGGTGGCTCAGCGGAAGGAAGAGGTGGGGCCAGATTCGCCTTGGTCGGTCACGGATGGACTCCTGTATTATCGTGACCGGCTCTATGTTCCAGGAGGGCCACTCAGGGGACTCGTCCTCAGCCAATGTCATGATAACCCGGCTGCGGGGCATTTTGGCCTGTTCAAGACTCTGAACCTGGTCTCCCGTACCTTCTGGTGGCCCCGAGTCCGACACGATGTCCAGTCTTATGTCACCTCCTGCGTCCCATGCAGGCAGGCCAAGTCAGCGACAGGGGCCCCGCCTGGTTTACTGCAGCCTTTGCCAACGCCCAAGAGACCCTGGGGGGCTGTGTCCATGGACTTTCTGACGGATCTACCCCCATCCTCCGGCTTCACGACAGTGTTTGTGGTGGTGGACATGTTGACCAAGATGGCGCACTTCATCCCCTGTCGCGGCTTACCGTCAGCTCGCGCCACTAGTCGCATGTTCATCCAACAGGTGTTCCGGCTGCACGGCCTTCCCGATAGGGTCGTCTCCGATAGGGGGGCCCAGTTTACAGCCCGCTTCTGGCAGGAGTTGATGCGTGCGTTGGACATTAAGGTTTGCCTCTCGTCCGCGCATCATCCTCAGACCGACGGGGGTACCGAGAAGGTCATCGGCATCTTAGAGCAGTATCTGCGCTGCTACGTTAACCTGCAGCAGAACAACTGGGTGGACTATTTGGCCATAGCCGAGTTTGCCTTTAACAACTCGCAGCACACCTCCACGCAGATGACACCGTTCTTGGCCAACGTGGGTTATCACCCTCGGTTTTTCCCCCTTTCTCCCGTGGACTCACCGGAGCCGGCAGCGAACGAATTCATGGCGGAGTTAGAGGCGATCCATCGGTTGGTGCGACGGCAGCTGGAGAAGGCCAAGGCCGACTACAAGAGGTTCGCCGATCGGTCGAGAAGGGATACGCCTCCACTATCGGTGGGGGATCGGGTCTGGCTGTCCACCAGGAACCTACCATCCACTCGGCCGGCGAGGAAGCTGGACCACCGTTACCTTGGACCGTTCCCAGTCGAGGCCGTCATCAACCCGGTCGCCTATCGTTTAACTCTGCCACGTTCCCTGCGCGTGCACCCCGTCTTCCATCGGTCCTTGTTGGTCCCCGAACAACCGGCCTGTCCACTTCGCCAAGCGGAACCTCCCCCATCAGGAACTCGTGATGGCGACAGCACCCCCGAGTACGAGGTCGCCAGCATCAGGGATTCCCGCTGGCTGAAAGGTCGCTTCCAGTACCTGATCGAGTGGAAAGGGTACGGGCCGGAGGACTTCACATGGGAAGACGCGACCGCCGTTCATGCCCCTGCGTTGGTGACTGCGTTTCACGAACAGTTCCCATCCCGACCGCATCCGGATCGGCAGACCCGGGGGAAGGGCCCTGCGGTGCGGGATAGTGTTGTGACTCAGGGTCAGCCTGTGGGTCCGACAGCCGGCTCCGATGTATCGGAGGACTCAGATGTGGGGGAGGAGGGAAACGAACCGGCTGATGATGATTTGGAGACTTTGCAGAGTCCTCAGCCGGGAACCTCTGCTCAGCTGTGTGAGCCCGAGAGTGCGGAGGATGATGACCCACAGCTGGCCCTGTTCAAGGACGCCCGACGCAGGAGGCAGTCGAGCAGGGACAAACAAAGGAAGGCTATGGGACTCCTCGGGAGGAGGCACAGGGAGACCACGCCCTGAGCTCTCTATAAAAGGAGTGTTTGGGGAGGGGCTGGTTGCTGAAAGCAACTCTTTTGCTTGAGAAGATAAGCTCTTGTGTGTTTACTATTAAATCTTGGCAGAAGCCTTTTAGCCTTGGACGCTTTCCAGTCTCTTCTTTTGATTAGGGGTGCGAGAAGAGGGCTGGTTCAGAACAGACGCTTCCCAGGATCGGGCGGCTTCAGAACGCCACCATTCGGCGCAGCAGCGCTACCGGAAGCCTATATTGAAAAAGGATGCCAACCTTGATCAATGGCAGAAGGGTATTAATAAATTTATTTGGGCGGGGAAAACACCAAGAGTTAAATTTAAGATTTTACAAGATGCCAGGGAAAGAGGGGGACTCAAGGCGTCGAATTTGAAATTGTATTATGATGCGGTTGCCTTGACGTGGGTTAGTGATTGGCTTAATTTAACTAATAAGAGAATACTTCATCTTGAGGGATGGGATTTGGTATATGGATGGCATGCATATTTGCTTTACGATAAGAAGGTGGACAGGGCTTTTAAATCCCATATTCTTAGAAGTGCTTTATTGCGTGTCTGGAAAAAGTATTATTATAAGTTAAATTATAAAATACCGATTTGGGGAATTCCTGGACACGCGATAGAGGGTGTATCTATGGGAGTGAATATGGATATGGTTTCTTATAAGGAATTACTTAGATTGCAAGGGAATGATTGGCAACTTAAATCATTAGATGAGTTAAGACAAGAAAACATAAGTTACTCTTGGTTTCAATATACCCAATTGAAAGCTAGGTGGAAGTCAGATCAAAAGGTTGGCATCACAATTATAGATCAAAATTTAGTAAAACAAATTAGAGATTTAAATTGCGCACATATAAAGAGGATATATAATGCTTTAATTGAATTGGATTCGGAAACGGAATTGGTTAAAGACTGTATGATAAAGTGGGCACAAAATATTCAGGAACCAATTTCGTTGGACACCTGGGAGATAATTTGGGTCAGAAATGTTAAATTTACTCAGGCTCAAAACTTAAGAGAAAATTTTTATAAAATGTTTTATAGATGGCATCTGGATCCCAAGAAGTTGTCTAACATGTATCCTAATTTACAGTCTAAATGTTGGAGATGTGGTAGTTTAGAAGCTACTTATTTTCACATGTGGTGGACTTGTAGAAATATAAAAGCTTTTTGGATCAAAATTTGGTGGAACATTCAAAAGATTTTTAAGAGAAAGATAAAGTTTTCTCCGCAATTGTTTTTATTGGGTATTGTTGTAGATTGTGATGTTAAAGAAACTAATTTGATGTTGAATATGATAACAGCAGCACGGTTACTGGTGGGACAATATTGGAAGAAGGATAGTTTGCCTACTATAGAAGAATGGGTGTTTAAAGTTTCGAATCTTGCAGAAATGTCTAAGATTTCTGCTTATTTGAAAGATCATTCACAGGAAAGATATATTTCAGTTTGGAGGAGATGGATAAATTATATTCAGAACAAATATGGGACTAAAAAGTTCCATTTAGCTTATGAGTAGATTTTAGTGGGATAGTGTTATTGGTATTTTGTTTGTAGTTATGTTAAAGGGGAGTTAAAGCACATTATGAATTTGGTTAATTGTATATTATGCATAATTTTTATTTAGAATATGATTATTATAACTATAATCCTGTATTTAGCTCTGGGAAGTGGGGGGGGGAAGTGGGCGGCTTTGGGGTGGGGGGGATTTGGGGATATATTGTAAAACTTTGTTTTTGTAAAACTCTTTAATAAAAAAAAAAAGCTTGTCTGCAGAAGGAAGCATGAAGTGCTCCAAAATCTCCTGGTAGACGGCTGTGTTGACCCTGGACTTAATGAAGCACAGTGGACCAACACCAGCAGATGACATGGCTCCCCAAATCAACACAGACTGTGGAAACTTCACACTGGACTTCAAGCATCTTGCAGTGTGTGCCTCTCCATTCTTCCTCCAGACTTGGGTCCTTGGTTTCCAAATGAGATGCAAAAGTTGCTCTCATCAGAAAAGAGGACTTTGGACCACTGAGCAACAGACCAGGTCTGTTTTTCTTTAGCCCAGGTAAGACGCTTCTGACCTTGTTTGTTGTTCAGGAGCGGCTTGACAAGAGGAATACGACATTTGAAGCCCATGTCCAGGATCCATCTCTGTGTGGTGGCTCTTGATGCACTGACTCCAGCCTCAGTCCACTCCTTGTGAAAGTCCCCAACACTTTTGAATGGCCTTTTCCTGACAATCCTCTCCAGGCTGCGGTCATCCCTGCTGCTTCTGCACCTTTTTCTTCCACACTTTTCCCTTCCACATAACTTTCTATTAATGTCCTTTGATATAGCACTTTGGGAACATCCAACTTCTTTTACAATTACCTGTTGAGGCTTTCCCTCCTTATGGAGGGTATCAATGATGGTTTTCTGCACAACTGTCAGGTCAGCAGTCTTCCCCATGATTGTGATCCCTACTGAACCAGACTGAGAGACCATTTAAAGGCTCAGGAACCCTTTGCAGGTGTTATGGCTTAAATTAGCTGATTAGAGTGGGACACTTTGAGCCTAGAATATTGCACCTTTTCACAATATTCTAATTTTCTGAGATTGTGGATTTGGGGATTTCATGAGCTGTAAGCCATAATCACCACAATTATGACAAATCAGGGCTTGAACTATCTTGCTTTGCATGTAATGAGTCTATCTCATATATTAGTTTCCCCTTTTAAGTTGCATTACTGAAATAAATGAACTTTTGCATGATATTCTAATTTTTTTAGTTTCACCTGTATATGTGGAAAGTAGGTCAGCAGAGAGTTAGTAAGAGGTCAGCAAATGTCAGCAGAAGTCAGCAAAAGTCAGCAGACCATCTGCCTACAGTCGTAGAACAAGAAAGGGTATAAAAGGTTGGGACTGGACCTGATTGATTTGCCATTGACCTATAGCTGTCCTATTGGAATTTGCTATAACCATTTGGTCCTCATTGCAATGGGTTATTAATGTACGTGATGATGTGTTATTATGCTTGCTATGTTCCAAATTATTAGAAAAATAAACCTCTGAATCTTAAAGTAAGAATTATTGGTTTGTGTTGCTGTCTCTTGTCTTTTCCATTGGTTTTTTTCCACGACAGGTCTTATGTACTTAGGACTCAATTTCTTGCAGGGCTGCCTTAGCTTGATGTATTTAATAGACAAATACACCTGGTCCACAATCCTATAACTCTCTTGGAGAGCCCTCTTCTGATTAGCCTGCTTCTTATATGATACCCTAGCTATATCAAATGCCTTCTGCACCTCCCCCCACGTACTTTTCAAATTGTTCATCCAATCAGCTAAGGACAACAAGGAAGGGGACCCCGTGGTAATTCTGGCATAGGCACAAATTCCACTCCCATCACTATTTTAAATGGGGTGAACCCAGTGCTGCTATGTACAGAGTTATTGTAGGCTACTTCCACCCAATTGGTCTGCTGATAGTTCACATAGCAGTGCAAATATTGCTCTATCATTGAGTTAGCTATCTCTGCCCCCCCCCCATTGGTACTTGGATGAAACCCAGAACTAAGCCCCTCTCAGGAACCTATCAATTTGAAAAATTCCTGGCACAACTTTATGGTAAACTGCACCCCCCCGGTCTGAGATGATGCACCTCGGGACTCCATGCAGCCTATATATATGCTGCACAAACACCTTGGCTAAGGTGGGGGTTAGCCACCAGTTGCAACAACTTTGTACTGACAATATAAGAGACAGCCTGTCACTTTAATTGCTTCATTTGGGAGGGAGGAAATCACCCAGAAGTTGTGATAAGATTGCAAAAGCCAACGTACAGAATGGGAAGTGCAACCTCATATGTAAAACTAATTGGATAATGTGATTTATGATGTGTAGATAAGGGCGGGGATTGTGTGCGTGTTATGATGGGTTTGGGGGAGGAGATTTCAGATTCTGGCATCCCTCCATGAGTGCCAATGTTTTGTTTCATTATTAAGACTTTTAGATAAACAATGTTTGCATTTTATTTGAACTGTCTCATTTATCAGAACCATGACACTATGTCCTCGTTCATCTTGGGCCACCAAAATTGGCTCCTGGCCAAATGGAGGGTCTTCACAAAACCAAAATGACTTGCTGGCTTCATGTCGTGACACCTTTGCAAAATTTAGGTTCTTAGGTTGAGTACAGTTTGGAACCCTTCCAAGCCAGACCCTCTTTCATCGTTATGTCCCCTTTATGGTTCTTAAGCCATTTGTCTCCCTCCAGGGTTTCTTTCAGCTTTTGTGTGACCTCATTGTCAGCTGCTGAGGGGGAGATGGCACAGCTGGCCTCGTAGAGCCTTGCACTGCTAGTTGCCCCAAGGGAATGATTGAGTTAACTAATTCCTTCTGGGAGCTTTTGTATTGTGGTAGGCATGATAGTGCATCTGCCAAGAATTTTTTTCCTCCTGGCAGGTACCGAAGAAAGAAGTTAAATCGATTGAAGTATTGAGCCCACTGGACCTGCTTAGGGGACAGTTTCCTTGGGGTCTTCAGGGCTTCCAAATTCTTGTGGTCCATCCACACCTCGAAAGGGATTTTACTACCCTCCAAGAACTGCCACCAGCTAAGCAATACCCAACGGACCACATAAGCCTCTTTTTCCCACACTGCCCAGTGCCTCTCAGTGTCATTTAACTTCTGAGACGTGTAGTCACATGGCTGGAGATTACCTTCTCGATTCTTTTCAAGCAGGACTGCCCCCACTGCTACCTCGCTAGTGTCTGCTTGAATTATGAAGGGTGCTGTTGGGTGCTTAAGGGTTGGCTCACCTGCAAAAAGCTCAAAAGATACTGTCATGGGAGAACAATTTCAGTGATCCATCTTTTTTCTCTTTAAACAGAGCCATGCATGACTTTGCGTTTTGGATGAAACCTCTGGCTAGATTCTTGTTGATGTACCCCCTCAGTTCTTTTAACTCTCTGGGTGTCAGTGAATGCATTTTTTGGCTTAGGGAGTTTGGCTCCTGGTATGATTTCAATTGCACAGTCAGTCGCCCAGTGGGGGGGAAGGTTGTCACATTCCTTTTCACTGAAAACTTCTGCTAAATCTTGGTATTCACTGGGTATAAGTTAGGTCCCTGGAATAGGTTCTATGGCTGCTCTTAATAGTTCAAGGGACTGTCCTTGGTCTTCAATAGTGACAGCTCCCCACACTTCACTGGGTTGGTAGGTCCCATCGCTAACCTTAATGTTCTCACTCCATCCTGCCACCAAATCAAGCGGCGCTATTTATCGAGCCAAGCTAGTCCGAGAATGATGGCTTCAGTCATTTTTGAGACCACTACAAAGCGAATGATTTTCAAGTGCTCCCCCATTTCTAAATGCACTGGTTCGGTTAGGTGCGTAGCAGGAGCTCCCCCCTTGACAGCCATCTGCCTGTTTGAATTTCATGGCTAGGGGCAGTAGCTTAGCATGAATTCCTAGCTTTAGCACTGTAGGGAGGTTGATTATGCACCGGGTGCAACCCAAGTTTATTAAGATATTTAAGTCCATTTGGGCTCCTGTTTTGAGTACTATGATTTTTGCGGAGATGGTAAAAGGTGGGATGGGTTGACTCACCATTGGGTAGTCTTCCCCTTCCCCAGGATTTGCCGCTTAATGCCCGATTGAAGCCCGGAGCTGGGGCTGATACGAACATATGTCCCCTCTCCTGTGACTCCCTATTGACAGTC
Organism: Vipera berus; assembly: GCF_964194415.1. Lineage (NCBI taxonomy): Eukaryota > Metazoa > Chordata > Lepidosauria > Squamata > Viperidae > Vipera > Vipera berus. Next base: position 1,552,768 of record NC_138210.1, on the reverse strand, counting down.
CGGTGTGTCTGTTGTGATTCAGGGTCAGCCTGTGGGTTCGGCAGTTGGGTCGGACGATTCAGAGGAGGAGGAGGGGGGTGTTGGAGAGGTTGCTGAGGGTGTTGGAGAGCTTGCTGATGAGAGCCCTCAGCCAGGCCCCTCCCACCTGGTTACAACGCAGACCCAGCTGTGTGAGCCTGACAGCGTAGATGAAGATGACCCACAGCTGGCCCTGTTCAAGGACGCCCGACGCAGGAGGCAGTCAATCAGGAGTAAACAGAGGAAGGCAATGGGGCACCTCGGAAGGAGGCAGAGAGAAGCCACGCCCTGAACTGTTTAAAAGGGGAATGCGTGGGAGGGCTGGTTTGCTGAAGGCAACCGTTTGTATAGCTCCTGTTTCATGGTTTGTGTTTGTTCTCTTTGCTCTGTTTGCTCTGTTTTATGTTAATAAATTTGGCAGGCTTAGTTCCAGCCTCTTGCCTTCTTGTAAAAGGGGTTGTCCCTGCCTTTTCTGCAGGGCCGGTAGCAGGCTGGTACAGAACAGTGTCCTGGGTTTTGGCCGTGGTGAAAGAGCAGTCTGGATTGGTCATCAACCACCCACTGATGTGACAGATCAGTGGGATGGGTCCTCCCGGTGGTCCGTACTTTGTCCATCTTAGGTGGGATGCCCTGTGGCGGTGAGAGGGCAGCTGTGGCTTCTCTACCTTGATAGGCTCGGGTGAGAGTCGAGCTGAACTTACGGACTGGTACATGCTTCGGACTGAACAGCAACATCTGACTATCCACTTGGTTGCATGGCCTTGTGTGGATTTTAAGATGACCTGTTTGTGTTACTCAAGCACTGATTTGTATGCTCTCAGGGGGGCTCCTCCCTCCTGAGTACGACCTGCCACTATGTCCTTTACTTCCCTTAATGATGGGCCCAATTGTTGGGACCCTGAGAGGTGGTTGGGCTTAGACAGGGGCCTCTGGTGGAAATGTATTAAGAGGCCCCTGGTATGTTTTTTTAGCCGGTTATTTTAAAGGGTTGGGGAGGGGGGGAAGGATAGGGTTGGGAGGGAATTGGGGTGAATATTAACCGGCTGTCAGTCTAGGCCTGTGATGGTCTCCGGTGGGATGGGGTCGGGGTTTGGGGCTTCTGGTTCCTTGAGCATTGGGGTGGGGTTGCAAATCCCCACGATGATTGGGAATGGCAGCAGATGTCTACTCGGAGGGCCACATCAACATCTGGGATCGTGCCCCTGCTGTCTTCGAGCAGTGGCGTGCTCCAACCCTCCGGTTGGTACCCTTTTGTCCGGGGGTGAGGGGGATCAGGCCCCTGAGCTCAGGCTGGTGTATTTTAATGCCAGATCCGTTGTAAACAAGGGCACCCTCATCTGAGATTTGATCGAGGAGGAACACGCGGATCTGGCATGCATTACAGAAACCTGGTTGGGCTCGGAGGGAGGGGTCCCTCTGACTGAGTTATGCCCGCCGGGTTTCTGTGTGCTACACCGGCCATGGGCTCAGGGCAGGGGCGGTGGGGTGACGGTGGTTATACGGGAGACCCTATGCCTGCGGGAGACCACCGTTGTGCAGATAGGCGGGAGTGAGTCCCTCCTCCTGAGGTGTGGCCCTCGGGCTCAGTTGGGCCTGTTGCTAACATACCTGGCACCCAGCTGTGTGGCAACGGCCCTGCCCGGGCTGCTGGAAACCCTCTCAGGGTTGGCGGTGGAGTTTCCCAGGCTTTTAGTTCTGGGTGACTTCAACCTGCCTTCCCTGGGAGGGTCGTCAGAGTTAGCTCGGGAGTTCATGGCTTCCATGACGGCCATGGACCTGACCCAAGTAATTCAGGGCCCTACTCATGGGGGGGTCACACTCTTGACCTGGTTTTCTTATCTGGACAATGGATGGATGATCTGGGAGGGGGCTTGCCAACTATTGTCCCCCTGTCATGGTCCAATCATTATCTCCTGCGGCTGGTCTTCCGCTGGGCTGTGGAGCTGACCAGGTGGTTCTGCCCCAGGTGCCTAATGGACCCAGAACAGTTCCAGATGGTGCTTGGGCCTTTACCTATCTCCCTCACTCACAGCCCGGCCGATGCCTTGGTGGATGCCTGGGAAAGGGCAGCCACCGACGCACTCGACCGTGTTGTACCCTTGCGACCCCTGACTCGGCACAGATCCCGTTGGGCCCCATGGTTTTCTGTAGAGCTCCGGGAGATGAAGCGTCGGAGACGGGGTCTAGAGAGCGGTTGGAGGTCCACCCGGTCTGAATCTGACCGATTGCAACTAAGAACCTTTACAAGGTCTTATCTCGCAGCGATGAGGACGGCGAAGTCTAATTACTTCGCTGCCCTCATCGCGTCCACAGATAATCGCCTGGCCGTCCTTTTTAGGGTGACTCGCTCTCTCCTTAATCAGGAGATGAGGGAGGAGCCCTTGCAGGGGCGGGCCGAGGAGTTTAGTCATCATCTGGTGGACAAAATCGCTCAGATCTGGACCGGTTTGGACTCTGGGCAGAGTCTGACGTGGAGGAATCGAGCGGTCTTGAGCATGTTATCTGGACTGAGTTCGATCTTGTGTCCCCCGATGACGTGGACAGGACCATGAGGAGACTGAGCTCCACCACTTGTTTATTAGACCCGTGCCCCTCCTGGCTGGTTTATGCGGCCTGGGAGGAGACACAAGGCTGGTTCCAGACAGTAATAACTGCTTCCTTGAAGGAGGGTATCTTCCCCGCCGCCTTGAAGGAGGCGGTGGTGAGACCCCTCCTCAAGAAGCCTGCCCTGGACCCGGCTGTTTTAAATAACTATCGTCCGGTCTCCAACCTTCGCTTTTTGGCGAAGGTTGTTGAGAGTGTGGTGGCGCATCAGCTTCCTCTGTTCCTGGAGGAAACTGATTATCTTGACCCATACCAATCGGGCTTCAGGCCTGGGTACAGCACAGAGACGGCATTGGTCACACTGGTGAATGATCTCTGGCGGGCTCAGGACAGGGGATGTTCCTCTGTCCTAGTCCTGTTAGACCTCTCAGCGGCTTTTGATACCATCGACCATGGTATCCTACTGCGGCGTCTCAGAGGGTTGGGAGTGGGAGGCAGTTTTACAGTGGTTCTCCTCCTATCTCCTGGGCCGCTCGCAGTCGGTGTTGACGGGAGGGCAGAGGTCCGCCCCGAGGTCTCTCGTTTGTGGAGTTCCTCAGGGGTTGGTCCTCTCTCCCCTCCTGTTCAACATCTATATGAAGTCGCTGGGCGAGCTCATTCGTGGTTTCGGGGTGGGGTATCATCAGTATGCTGATGATACCCAACTTTTTCTTTCCACCCCGAACCAACCCAGTGATGCCCTCGACGTGATGTCCTGTTGCCTGGAGGCGGTCCGGGTTTGGATGGGGAGAAACAGGCTTCGTCTCAGCCCTGCCAAGACTGAGTGGCTGTGCATACCGGCATCTTGGGTTAACCAGTTTGTTCCATCATTAATGATGGGGGGTGCGGTGTTACCCCCCGTTGATAGGGCTTGCAACTTGGGCGTCCTCCTGGATTCACGGCTCAGCTTTGAAGATCATATAGGAGCCGTGACCAGGGGGGCCTTTGCCCAGGTTCGAGATTTAAGGTGCTGGTACTTACCTTTAAAGCCCTACATGGCTTAGGCCCGGGATACCTGCAGGACCGTCTGCTGCCGGGGACGACTTCCCATCGCCCAGTGCGCTCACACAGAGAGGGCCTCCTCAGGGTGCCGTCGGCCAGACAATGTCGGCTGGCGACCCCCAGGGGGAGGGCCTTCTCTGTGGGAGCGCCAGCCCTTTGGAATCAACTCCCCCTTGAGCTTCGGATGGCCCCGGACCTCCGGTCCTTTCGCCGCGACCTCAAGACGTTCTTTTTCCATCAGGCTGACCTGGATTGATGATGGGTTTTTAAAAGTCTTAATTTTAACTGTATAATTAATATTTGGGGCTATTTTTTTTTTAACTTTTGTACTGTTGGTTTTTATTGTTGTTAGCCGCCCTGAGTCCTCTGGGAGATAGGGCGGCATATAAGTCCCATAATAAATAAATAAATAAATAAAATCTCGGATGAACCAGTTTTGTCCATCTTTAACTATGGGGGGTGAGGTGTTACCCCCTGTTGATAGGGCTCGCAACTTGGGCGTCCTCCTGGATTCACGGCTCACTTTGGAAGATCATATAGGAGCCGTGACCAGGGCGGCTTTTGCCCAGGTTCGCCTGGTGCGCCAGTTGCGGCCCTATCTGTACCGAGATGCCCTACGCACAGTCACCCATGCGCTCGTAACCTCCCGGCTAGAATACTGCAATGCTCTCTACATGGGGCTGCCCTTGAGGACCACTTGGAGGCTTCAATTGGTGCAGAATGCAGCTGCGCAAGTTGTGATGGGAGTTTCCCGATACTCCCATGTAACACCTCTTCTCCGCGAGCTGCATTGGCTTCCGGTTGCCCTCCAAATGAGATTCAAGGTGCTGGTGATGACCTATAAAGCCCTAAATGGCTTGGGTCCGGATTATCTGAGGGAGCACCTGCTGCCGGCATCCACTTCCCATCGTCCTGTGCGCTCCCACAGGGAGGGACTTCTTAGGGTACCGCCGGTGAAAGATTGCTGGCGGGTGACTCCCAGAGAGAGGGCCTTCTCTGTGGGTGCGCCTGCCCTTTGGAACCAACTTCCGATGGAACTTAGGACTGCCTCCGACCTCTGCTCATTCCGCCGGGACCTGAAAACTTGGCTCTTTGAGCTGTCGGGTCTAGACTGAGGGGTTTTAATTGGGTTTTAATGTTTTAACTTTTTAAACTTTGGGCTTTAAATTTAATTAATTGTTTTAAATTTTTTTAACTTTTGTATGGTATGATTTTTTTTATTGAAAAGTTTTACAATACATTTTTTAAATAAAGAAAAAGAAAAAACAAAAAAACCCTCCTCTCCCTCCCCTCTCACCAATCCTCCCCTCCCCTCCCCTCTCCCCGACTTCCCAGAGCTGAATACAGGGTATAGTGTTACAAACATAAGCTAAAATATGCTAACAACAAAAATAAGACATTAAATTCTATCGCACTTTAACTCTCCTTAGTCATAATATTACTAACAAATAACAAATAACTAATTATACATCATATAAGACCACTACTTATTCAAATGCTAAATGAAACTTTTTAGTCCCATATTTATTCTGAATATATTCAATCCATCTTCTCCATTCCACAATATATCTCTGTTGCGATTGTTCTTTCAAATATGCTGAAATCTTTGCCATTTCCGCCAAGTTAGAGACTTTCAAAGTCAACTCTTCTATAGTCGGCAGTTCCTCCTTCTTCCAATATTGCGCTACTAAAAGTCTTGCTGCCGTAATTAGATTCAACATCAATTTAGTGTCTATAACAGTAAAATCTGTAATAATACCCAACAAAAACAACTGCGGAGAAAACTTTATCCTTTTCTTAAATATCTTTTGCATATTCCACCAAATTTTAATCCAAAAAGCTTTGACTTTTTTACAAGTCCACTATATATGACAATACGTTGCATCCTCACAACCACACCTCCAGCATTTGGGCTGGCAGTTAGGATACATACTTGCTAATTTTTTAGGATCTAAATCAACTGGTACAGAATGCAGCCGCGAGAGTTGTGTTGGGAGTCTCCCGATACTCCCATGTTACACCCCTGCTCAGTGAGCTTCATTGGTTACCAGTTGTCTTCCGGGTGAGATTCAAGGTACTAGTAATGGTGTTTAAAGCCCTACATGGCAGGGGTCCGGAGTACCTTAGGGAACACCTGCTGCCGGCATCAACTTCCCTCCGCCCTGTGCGTTCCCACAGAGAGGGCCTCCTCAGGGTGCCACCGGTCAGAGAATGTCGATTGGTGGCCCCCAGGGGGAGATCCTTCTCTGTGGGCGCCCCGGAGCTATAGAATCAGCTACCGGTTGAGCTCCGGACGGCGCCCGATCTTCGCTCCTTTCGCCGCGAGCTAAAAACATACTTTTTTGAACAAGCTGGCCTGGCCTGATGGGGGACTGGGGGGGGGTTGTTATTGTTATTTTATTGGGGTTTTAAGATGTATTTTTAGTATATGGGCATGTATTTAATTATTTTTTAACTTTTGTAATCCTGTATTTTTATTCTTGCCCTGTTCACCGCCCTGAGTCCTTCGGGAGAAGGGCGGTATAGAAATATTATTAAAATAAATAAAAATAAAAAATAAATGCCACCTATAAAACATTTTATAAAAATTCTCTCTTAAATTTTGGGCCTGTGTAAATTTTACGTTTCTAACCCAAATCTTTTCCCAAGTATCCATTGTTATAACCTCGTGAAAGTTCTGGGCCCACTTTATCATACAATCTTTGACAAGTTCCGTTTCTGAATCAATTTCTATCAATGCATTATATATCCTTCTTATATGTGCTTGATCTTGATCTCTAATTTGTTTTACCAAATTTTCATCCGTTATCGAGAAACCAACTTTCTGATCCTCTTTCCATCTTGCCTGTAACTGCCCATACTGAAACCAAGTTTGTACAATCTTTTCTTCTTTTAAAATATTATATGGCTTTAATTGCCATACATTCCTTTCTAACCTTAAAATTTCCTTATATGTAGTCGCATCATGTTTAAATCCATCATTTATATTTTCTATTGCATGTTTAGGTATTGTCCAAATTGGTATCTTATAATTTAACTTACGTCTATATTTTTTCCAGACTCTCAACAGAGCGTACCTTAATATATGTATCTTAAACACATTATCCACCTTCTTATCATACAATAAATATGCATGCCAACCAAATAACAAATCATAACCCTCAAGATTTAATAATCTCCCTTGTGTTAAATTAAACCAATCACTTATCGATGATAAAGCAGCAGCCTCATAATATAATTTAAAATTAGGCATTTTAAGACCACCTCTTTCACGCGTGTCTTGCATTATCTTAAATTTAACTCGTGGCTTTTTCCCTGCCCAAACAAATTTATTAATACCTTTCTGCCATTCCTCCAAATTTAAATCCTTTTTAAGTATAGGTATCATTTGAAACAAAAATAAAAATTTAGGCAAAACATTCATTTTCACTGCTGCAATTCTTCCCAATAAAGATAATTGTAGTTTTTTTCCAACTATCTAGTTCTTTTTGTGTTTTTACCCATAACAGTTCATAATTATTCTTATATAACTTCACATTTGAGGCTGACAGATAAACCCCCAAATATTGAATCTTTTTAACTATTTCAAATCCCGTTAACTCTTCTAGAGCAACCTTTTGTTCTATGGTCATATTCTTAGACAGTATTTTGGTTTTTTGTGTGTTTATCTTAAATCCAGAAACTTTCCCATATAACATTATTATCTCCATCAACTCTACAACTGAGTAAATTGGTTGAGTTACTGTAATAACCAGGTCGTCCGCAAACGCTCTCAGTCTATAATCCTGATCTCTTATTTTAATTCCCTTAATTTTATTTGAATCTCGTATTTTAATCAATAATATTTCCAATGTTAAGAGAAACAGTAAGGGTGACAACGGACACCCCTGTCTTGTACCCTTTTCAATATTACATGTTTCTTTCAGACTACTGTTAACTATTATACGAGCTGTTTGCTTCTGATATATTGCCCTAATAGGTTGTAAAAAAATTTCCCCAAACTCCATTTTCTCCAGTACTTTCACCAAAAATTGCCAATCCAATTGATCAAAGGCTTTTTCAGCATCCAAAAAAATCAGCGCTGCGGAGACCTGGTTATTTCTGTCCAAAAATTCCAATAAGTCTACAATATGTCTCACATTATTCTTCATTTGTCTACCACTTATAAATCCAGTTTGATCACTATGAATCACTTGCTGCATTACCTTCATTAATCTATTAGCTAAAATTTTTGTAAATATCTTATAATCAGTATTTAAAAGCGATATTGGTGTATAGTTTTTAGCTTGGGTAGCATCTTGATCTTCCTTCGGAATCAATGAAATAAAAGCTGTTTTCCACGATGGAGGCACTCCTCCTCCCAATTGAATTGTCCTAAACAATTCTCTTAAAGGTTCCACCATTTCTGACTGTAAATTTTTATAATAGATGGCAGTCAAACCGTCAGTTCCCCGTGCTTTACCCACCTTTAATTGCTTAATTGCTAAAAGAATTTCTTCATCATTTATCAATTGATTCATCCCTTCTTTTTGTTCTTGTGTAAGAGCAGGGATATTAGCTTCCTGCAAATATCCATCTATATCTGCATCTCGAATCTTATCTCTAACATACAACTTAGAATAAAAATCAACAAAAGCCTTTTTAATAAGATTCTGCTGATACACTACTTTACCCTTGTACTCTATTCTATCTATATTGCGAGCTCTTTGTTTCTTCCTTAACAAGTAAGCTAACCACCTACCCGGTTTATTAGCATTACAAAAATTATTATGTCTAGCATACCGTAAGTTAGTTGCCACTTGATCTGCCATCAACATATCAAACTGACCTCTTAGTAAAGCAATTACCTCTTTAATCTTCCCATCAGATGGATTCAAAATTAAAGCCTTTTCTTTTTTCTTAATTTCCTCCTCTAATTCTTTCCTCCTAAATTCCAATTTACGTCTATGTTTATTGTTCAAATATATTACCACTTCTCTCATATAAGCTTTACTTGCATCCCAAACCATCTCAATAGAAGTACCTTTATGCAAATTAATTTTAAAGAATTCTTTCATTTGTTTTTTACACTCTTCCACATTTTCCTGATATGTAAACAAATTTTCATTTAATCGCCAAGACCGTCTATCCCCATTATCTTTTTCTATCTCCAACCATACTGGACTATGATCAGACATAGTTCTTGGACATATCTTGATCTTCTTAATCCTAGAAAGAAAGTCATTAGTAATTAAAACAAAATCAATCCTGGAAAAAGATTGATGCCTATCAGAGAAAAAAGTAAAGTCTTTTTCTTGCAAGTTCCTTTCTCTCCAAACATCTCTCAATTCTAAGTCATCCTTCATCTCAAAAAATGATTTAGGCAATCTAGCATGACTTGGCGTACTTCTGAAAAGGCCTCCTTTGTCCATTTGTACATCCAAAACGCCATTCCAATCTCCCATAAAAATACAAGATTTATAATCCCACTGAATAATCTTGCTGTGTAATAATTTATAAAAGTCTCCTTGCTGTTGGTTAGGAGCATATAATCCCACCAGAAGTATTTTCTTGCCTTCTATTAATAGTTCAATTATAACATATCTTCCTTGTTTATCTGCTTCAATTAAACTAGCTGTTAAAGTATTCTTGACATAAATAACAACTCCATTTTTCTTATCCGGAGCAGAGGCAATAAACTGTGTGCCCAATCTAAAGTTTATCAAGTACTTTTGATCAGCTACTCAAATATGTGTTTCCTGTAGGCAAATAACATCATTTTTAAATTGTTTAAGATATTGAAATACTTTCTTTCTTTTATGTGGAGAATTTAAACCATTAACATTACAAGTTAGAAGCTTTGTCGCCATCTTTTGCGACCTGAAGCTTTTGGAGCGCCTCTTCCAAAATCACCTGCACTCTCTTCGGCTTCGCTCCTCCCACTGCTTCACTATAAGTAAGTTTTTGAGATGTAATCATAGCTCTCTGTTGTTTTTGCTCTTGTCTCATTCGTCTGGCTGCAGCCCGTGTTATTCTTTGATCTCTAACCTCCTCCATTGGTACTGAAATCTGATCCACTCCTGTAGTTTGCTGGGATTCTCCATCTTTCAGCTGCGTAACTCCTTCAGCTCCTTGTATACTCTTCCTTCATGGCTGATGCCCTCCTTCGCCATTCCTCCTTTTAGGTTCTATGGATGGTGGGGAGCCTGCCTTCAGAATATTAGCATAAAAATCTCATGCCTGTAAAACTGTGTTAAGACGATATCTCATGCCTGCGTGCATCACCACCATGCCTACTGGGAACTCCCATCTAAACTGAATATCCCGTTTTTTTAATTCTTCTGCCAGAAAAGCAAATTCTTTCCTTTTCCTTATAATTCTTGGAGGGATCTCTTTCAAAATTAAAACTTCTTGCTCTGCAATTGTGAATTTGTTATTATAAAAGGCTTGAATAACCTCGTTTCTAATTGCTCTCTTCGTAAAATAAACCACCACATTTCTAGGTAACTTCCTTTGTCTTGCAATCCAGGAATTAACACGAAATATTTTATCTATATCCACCATAATATCTTCTGCTGAACGCCCCAGGATCTGTTCAAGAGCTTCTGAAAATACTTTTTTCAAATCTTCCTTAGGTTCTTCTTTCAAACCTCTAATTCTCACAGCAAACTCCATCTCGCGGTACTGCACCATTATTAAATCATGATCAATCTTTTCCATCACAGTTTCAGCGTCCATCATTTTGGCATGTAATCTCATATTATTTTGGCTAAGTTCTTCAACTCTCTCATCCAGACGCTCAATGCAAACAGTAAGCCCTTGGAATGCAACCAAAATGTCTGCCCTTATTTCTGTATTATTCTCCTCAATAAGCTCAGCTATTTGTTGAGATTGTTTTGTCAAAGCCTCTTGCAAAGCATCCTGCAAATCTTTTATTGTTAAAGCTGGTGCGGGTGTGGGTGCCGGAGGGGGAGGCATCAAAGCCTGTAATGAGGATTGCTGAACTGGCGAGGCCCCCGTACTTCTAGGAACTTTGGTTGATTTAGTAGACATTTTAACACCACTTAATTCTATTACGCACTTTCACTTTCCGCACCGCTTGCAACTTTTCCACAAAGTACTCTGAGTTAAAGTTCAAATACTTGCTATTCCAGCATTCTCCTGCACAGCTCTGCCTGCATCCAAGTAATCCACAATTCACTCTCGATAGCAGGGATGGTTGCAGCATCCTGCTCTGCTCCAAAGCCTTGGTGCAGAGGCATCCCGGAGTCCGGAGCAAACTCAGGCTTCGGGGGGGCTCACACTCTTCAACCACCAGAGTTTAAACTCTGGCGGTCTAGGGGAGCTCTACCCCTGCCTAAGCGCTCACCCCCTCCTCTTCTCCCGAGGAGCGGGTTTCCGAGCTGCCAAACAGCTGATCGTCACTGTTTTTGGTGGCTCTACAGAAAACAACGGGGCTGACAGCCGAAACGGCTGCCATCAACGGAGCCTTGCCACCCGGAAGCCCTGTATGGTATGATTTTAATTGCCCTGTAAACCGCCCTAAGTCCTACGGGAATAGGGCGGTATATAAGTCAAAATAATAAATAAATAAATAAATAAATAAATAAATAAATAAATAAATAAATAAAATTGTCACTGTCATATGGTGCTAGCACCGGGAGTCACTCTGCCAGTGTTTCTGCTTTCCCCTGGGGCAGAGAAGTGACCCTGACAGCTTGCTCTTGGCTGGCCCAATTGGACTTTTCCTGCACCGAATGAGGCTTTCTCTTTGGCTTTGCTGTGGCAGCAGGTGCACTCTTGGCTTGGGGAAATGGGACTGGACACTCAGCTGCTTGGTGCCCTAGTTGCCCACACCTGAAGCACTTGATCAGGGCCTGGCTGGTGCTCAAAAGGAACCAGTGGTTGCAGTATCTTGGGGGCATCGGGCCACTTGTCATCTCTCTTGGACTCACCTCGGTCTGTACTCAGAGGTGGTAGGCTTCAGGTGGTGATCCAGTTCAATGTCCAAAGTTATAGCCATGCAGTACCAGTCACAGAATTGATCGGGAACTCCTTGGTAGGTGCACGCCTGGAACAAATCTTGATCTAGCCCTGCTCTGAAGTGACGGATTAGTGAGCACTCTGGCCACTGTCTGAGCCTGCCAGCCAGCTTACAAAACTCTCGGACTTAATCTTTAGCTGGTCTTCCCCTCTGCTTTAGGTCATGGATGTACTTCTCAGCTTGCAGGGCTTGGGACTCATCCTCAAACCTGGCTCTCAGCCCACCCATGAACAGATTGATGTTCCACAGTTCAGGCACCTATTCATCATGTAGGGTTGTCACTCACTTGGCTGCTTCCCCCTCCAGGTTTGCTGCTACAGCATCAACCATCCTGGGCCCATTGGGGTAAGCATGAGAGTAGTGGCTCAGGTGGGCCCACACTTGGTTCAGGAAAAAAGACAGCTTTTCAGGGTCTCCATCAAAAGTGAGTTTGATAGGAGGTGGATCTATAGGCCGCTGTCCCCAGTATGCTTGCTGTATGCCCGGTTGCAAGTGTTGAAGTCATGGTGGAGCCACCCTCTGATTGCCCCTGGCCCTCCGACGAGGTCATCTGAACCTTTGGCCACGCTCCAGCTATAACAATAGCAATAATCTTTATTGATTAGCCCATGGGCCATATCAAGGTGCAGAGTTCCAAACACACATTATACTAAAAATGCAGTAAAAACAATTTAGAATGGAATTAGTTAAAATATAATTTAGGATAAAATAGAAATAAAATATAATTTAAAATGAAATTGGGATAAAATACATTTTAAAAATGAAATTAGAATCAAATATGGCAATTTAAGATGTAGATAGATAAAATATGATAAAATTATATTTCACTATCACCCCTACAATATACCCCAATCAGTCTCACATATGCTGATCTCAGCCGAACCATTTTGCTCAGGTACTGTGCTGTGTTAAATGTAATTTTCAAATTCTGGCCGCACATAAGGTAAGTTATTTTGATATGGGGATCCCAATGGGTCATTTGTTTAGTGTACAGGCCAAGGTACCTGTCTCTCACCCTCTTATCCAGGCAGCAGTGAAATAGGATGTGAGCCAGGTCCTCAACCTCTGCCAGTTTTGTCTAAAACCTGCTTGTTCTTCTGTGAGAATATGATTTTTCTCTACCCAGATTTCAATTCTATTCAGAAGGAACCTAGCATAACTTTTTGCTACAAGGTCAATAAGAGTAATGGGCCTATAATTACTAGGATCCTTTTTATTCCCTTTTTTATATATGGGAACAACTATTGCCATCTTCCACCCATCTGGTATATGGCAGGTGTTATTTATATGTGTAAAAAGACCTGCCAGTACTGGACCCCACCAGTCGGGGAATTTCTTAAATAGTTCTGATGGCAAAAAATCTTCACCTGGGGCTTTATTACTCTTTAGGCTTTTAATGATGGATTGTATCTCTTTTACTGAGACTGGAGGCCAAAGGGGCGGAGTTCTAGTATTTACTAAGTCACTGCTTAAAGACGGTTTCTCTACAGGTTCCGTAGAAGCAAACAGACATTGATAATAATTCTCCCAGTCCTCAGCTGGGATTGGTATATCAAATGCAAATCTCCGTTCCTTTAGGACTCCTGCTACAGAGTGCCAGAATATTACTGAGTTATGACTGTTGGTAGCCAACTTGAGTTTATGACCAGACTGAGATGGCAAAACTTTTTTCTTTAATTTTATAATTTTTTTATATTCCCTTCTTGTGTGCAACATCTCAGTTTGTGTATGAGCAGGAGGATTCCTCTGAGCAAGCATCATGACTGCCTTCAATTTCTTTTTCAGGCGCTGGCATTCAGGATCAAACCAATGGGGTCTACCCACTTGGGCTCCTTTTGTAGCAGGTTTAGTTGTTAGGTGTTTCTTCAGGGAGTTACAGAGATTAGAGAATGCATTAAAAGCCAACAGCCAGTTGGTAGTAGATGACAGGATTGTTGTGGCCCAGTTGGTAGCATTCTCTGCTTTAAGGCAGTCTGATATTGCCTTAGTGTCAACTTTGGCCCAATTTATCCTTTTGTTTTTGGTCACCTCTACCCTTCTGGTGAACCATCTGTCAGCCATGTTATATGGTCTCAAATCTGAGCAGCCTCGCAATATCACACTTACATGCTGATGATCACTATTGTCACTAAAGTGTACCGTGACCTCCGAGAAGAGGTTGGCTTTGTCTCTAGTCACACAAAAAAGATCCAGTACACTACTTGTATGGGCTGAGTGGTATGTGTTGTGTAGCCGGCTCTTTGCAGGCAATAAGCAAGACGGAAGGTTCCAAACAGAAACATGCTTTATTGGAGTCAAGCAGAACAGAACTGAAACAGTGGCTGCTGCACAGGTACTTATACGGTTGGCCACTAGGTGGCGGCCAATAGGTTTAAAGGAAACCATTCCCACCCCAAATCTACCAATGATCTTCTTGGAGACAACAAGTCTGGCTTAGTCAGTAACTGTTACACAGACACACCCTTGAGCAACCTTTAGGCAGCATTTAAACAGACACGTGAATCAGTACAAGTAAAAACCCCAATACATTACACCCCTTCCCACTAAAATGTACACACATTATTTAATAACATAATCTTGAAGATATTTTGGTGGTCTACGAGACTGTTCAGAATGCCTGGGGGTTCCAGGAAACTCCCAGTCTACCTGCTTGCCTACCGGACTGGGTAAGCCAGGACTCTTGGGTTCAAGTGAGTCGAATTGTCTCAAGTTCCTTTGGCCGGCCATTCCTGGTTGGCCCAAACCAAAGTCCAGTGTGGTAGCTGGGTCAGCGGAGCTGCTGCCCTGTTCAGTTTGTCCTTCCCCATCTGGAGACCCAATTTGCACTTCCAGACTGTATCCATCTACGGCCACCTCCCTGTTGTAATGTATGAAAGAGTCCTCAGAGCGTGTGAACTGCTCCGTTAGACTGCTGGCTGCTGGCTCTTGTTGTGCACCCTCTGGGGAGTCCTCAGTTGGTGACTCAGCAAACTGCCATCGCAGCTGATCAATATGTCAGCTGTTCTGTTCCAGCCTACGACCGGCCCTGTTTGTGTGTCAGGGACAACCCCTTTTTCCTTTTTACAGTCAATAGGCTGGAAAAACCCAACCCAAATTTATTTACAGTTCAAACAAAAAAGCAACAGAATATTTCCTTCAATAAATGAATCAAAATATCAAACAAGAGTCAACAAACAAGAGTTAAACAGAAGTATCAAGAACAGACCAGGAATTCTCTTAGAATGTTTCCAAATGGTTGCCTTCAGCAACCAGCCCCTCCCACACCTTCCCCTTCAGTCCCAAGGCATGGCTTCTCACTGTTTTCTCCTCCTCTCACTGAGTTGCCTCATTGATTTTCTCTGCTCTGCTCTGCTGGATTGCCTTCTGCTTCTAGTGTCTCTGAACAGATTTAGCTGTGCCTCTTCTGAGTCTGACACCTCGTACTCACACAGCTGAGCCTCATGAGAAACATGACTGGAGGGGCCAGGCTGAGAGTCCTGCAGTGTATCAGAGCCTCCCTCTGACACCAAAGGCTCTCCAAACCCCTCCTCCTCCTCCTCAGATTCATCGGACTCAGCTGCTGGGAGCACAGGCTGACACTGAATCACAACATCAGTGAACAACTCGCCCCCCTTCAAGGACCACCTCATAGGAGAGGGGTCCTGAGACCTTGACAATTTTAGCGGGCACCCACAAGGACCCATGCCCGTAGTTCCAGGCCCACACCCCATCACCCACTTGCAACCCACTTGGTGCCTTTGGGTATGCGGTGTCTGCTGCTACTCGGTTAGGGTGCAACCTGTCCAGTTTCGTGATCAGTCTTCTTCCCCAGCGGAGCTCTGCTGGGCTTTTGCCCGTTGCTGTGCATGGCATAGTGTGGTGGCATAGCAAGAAATCAGCCAGCCTATGGTGCCAATCCCCTGAAACAATGCGTTTGAGTGACTCTTTCATCGTACGCACCATACGTTCAGCCTGCCCGTTAGTCGAGGGGTGGAAAGGAGCCAACGTTGCGTGCTTTATGAGGTTGGCCCTCAAGAAGGCCTGAAATTCAGATGCTGTGAACTGGGCCCCATTGTCCGAGACTAAGACTTCTGGCAGCCCATGTGTAGCAAAAACCATCCTAAGCACCTGGATGGTCCTAGCAGTAGTCATAGTGGGTATAGGAATTACTTCCAACCATTTAGAGTGAGTGTCGACCACTATCAAAAACAGCTGTCCCTGAAAGGGCCCAGCGAAGTCAATGTGAATCCTTGACCACGGTGTATGAGTCTCCTCCCATCGGTGGACAGGGGCCTGCGGCATCTCTGGTCTGGACTGTTGACACATGTAACACCCATGTACTTTGGCCTCAATAGCCTTATCTAACCCTCGCCACCAAAGGTAGCTCCATGCCAGTGCCTTCATCTGGACAATACCCGGATGGCCCTCATGCAGAGACTGGAGCACTCTGTGCCTTAATGAACTGGGAACAATAACCCTGCTCCCCAATAGAATGCAACCCTTATGAGCTGAAAGCTCATGTCTATGTGTATAATAGCTCTGGAACTCTGGCCCCGGGCTACTTTCCAGCCATCTGGTGTGAACCAAGGACAGTACCCTGCTTAAAATTTTGTCTGCGGCTGTTTCTGCAGTGACATTCCCTGCATGGAGAGGAAGTTCAGGCAAATATTGAATGGACAAGATGCAAGCTGCTGGAGCCAGATCTGGCTCCATGTGTGGCAATGGCAACCTGCTAAGGCCATCTGCGTGGCCCATATCTTTGCCGGGTTTGTGAATCAGCCTGTAGCTGTAGGCTGACATAAAAATGGACCATCTTAACATTCTGGGGGAAAGTATTTGAGGCGTCTGCCTGTCTGTGATAAATAATCCCAGCAATGGTTTGTGGTCAGTGAAGACCGTGAATTTTTGGCCGTACAAATAGTCGTGGAATTTTTTAACCGCTGCCACGATGGCCAAAGCCTCTTTGTCAATCTGAGCATAATTATGCTCAGCCGAGGACAAGGTCCTTGAATAGTAAGCAATAGGGGACTGAGTCCCATCATCTGACAAATGACTTAGTACAGCCCCAACCCCATAAGGGGATGTGTCACATGCAATACAAACTGGCAAGTTTTCATTAAAGTGCATGAGCACTGAATTTGAGGACAGTAGTGCTTTTACTGCCTTAAAACTGTTTTCCTGAACCTTGGACCACTTCTACGGGGTGTTCTTGTCTAAGAGCCAGTGTAACGGCTCTGCCACTGTGGCCTTGTTAGGAAGGAATGCATGGTAAAAATTCAGGAGACCCAGGAATGCCTGGAGCTCTCCTTTAGAGCTGGGGCTTGGTGCCAGCTGAATTGTCTTCAGCTTGGATTCTGCAGGATGGATGCCTTCAGCATCGATAGAGAACCCCAGGAATTCCATGGAAGGGACACCAATTTTGCATTTGTCCTTCCTCAGCTTGAGTCCTGCTGTGTGGAACCGCTGAAAGACAGCTTTGAGCCGTCTTGCCAGGACCTCAGTGGACTCTCCCGTGATGAGTATATCGTCAAATAGGGGCAGACCCATGGAATGCCCTTGAGCGTAGATTCCATGACTCCCTGGAAGATCCCTGGGGCTATGCTAACCCCGAATTGGAGACACTTGACCTTAAAAGCCACCCTATGTGTCACAATTGTTTGTGCGGCTGCTGTGGCCTCATCCACTGGTTACTGCTGATAAGCCTGTGCCAAATCTAACTTAGCAAACATGCTACCCCCTTGCAGCGATGCCAATATGTGACTAACGACTGGCACCGGGTACGTGTGCTGCTGCAGTTCCTGGTTAATGGTGCGCTTGTAATCAGCGCAAATCCTGATCTCCCCATTGGCTTTCAGTGGTGTAACAATAGGAGTTTCCTACTCTCCCCCATCTACAGGCTGTAGTACACCCTGACTGACTAGCTTGTCCAGCTCTGCATCGATTTTGTGCTTTAACGCAAAAGGCACACGATGGGGCTTAACCCTAATTGGCGTTATGGAAGGATCAAGCTTAAAGGCTATCGGAGGGCCCTTGTACTCTCCCAGGCTTGTGTCAAAAACATCTGTGAATTCCTTGCATACTGACGCCAAGTTCGCCGCTTGTGTCCGGTGAATTCTGGTTACTTGAATGCCCAGTCCATCAAACCAATCAAGCCCAATTAGGCTTGTTCTCTGGCCCTCCACCACAATGTCATCTAGGGCCCCCCAAAACCCCTTGAATTTTACAGCCAAAGTGGCCTCGCCCTTGGCGGCTACTCAGGAATTCTGGAAGTCTGTTAAAATAATATCAGACGGGCGAAGTTTGGCCCATCTCTTGCTGCAGCTGCACATGAACCAGAAAGTCTCAAGGGAAATAATGGATACAGCTGAACCGGTGTCCAGTTCCATTGTGCAAGGAACGCCTTGCAGCTCGACTTGTTGCCAAAGTTTTTGTTTAAGGGGGCGGTGAGCTCCCGTGTGGTAGACACTCCTGCGGCTGGAGCAGAACCCTACTCTATGTTGCCCTGGGGCCCTGGTACCTCTCCTGAATGACTCGTCCGGTTGGCGGTCCTTCTGATGACCTCTACAGACTGCTGCGATGTGGCTGGATTTCCCACAGGCCCGACACATGGCTGTCCTCAATCTGCAGTCCGCTCATTGGTGGCGGCTGCCACAGCCCAAACATCGAAGAAAGGGAATTTCCTTGTAAGAGGGTCTCTGTTCCTTGTCTTGGTGTCATTGAACCTTGTCGACATCGTGGTCGGGGTCGACGTCTTCTCGTTGCTCGGCATCCTTGTGGTGGACGGCTTCTTCATGTGGTGTGCTTTTGGTGGGCCGCAACGCCTTCATGGCCCTGGCAGTGGCTTCATCCGCCATGACCTCTTTCAATGCTTCTTGGAATGAGAGAGTCTCCTTCACTAAAAGTTTTTGTTGGAGCTCTCTACTTCTGAGTCCACAGACAAGACAATCTCGAAGTCTTTATTCCAAGTCCATGAACTGACAAAGACGAGATGCCTGCCTCAACGCCGTGATGAACTCTGTGGCCGTCTCGCCAGGCTGTTGTTCTTGCTGTTCGAAGGCATGCCTCCACGCTATCACCGACAGCTTCAGTTGAAAATGGTCGATGAGCCATTTCTTCAGGTCCGCGTAACGGACTACAGCTGTGCCAGTGCAACCAAGTTCTCAATGATGTCAAACGTTGCAGGCCCACACACACAGAGGAGTGTTGTGGCCTTCAGGCCATCTTCGGCGACTTGATTTGCCCGGAGGTAGTTCACCCTCGAAATGTAGGACGACCATCTCTCTGGGTGCGTGACATTGAATGCTTCGAGCTTTCCTACCTTTGACATGGTGAGAAGTCTTCGCAGCTCATATCTCGTGTTGCCTCGTACTGCTGGCTTCTTCATAGGCCCTGGGACTGGTCCTCAGGGCAGGGTGGTCTCCAGCGTGGCTTGCTAGGCAGACTGAGGGGGGGGAATGCTGTCCCTACCAGGCGCTTTGCTGGTCTCACCCCCTAGTGACTTCAGGCTCTTAAGAAGAAGCAGCATCCCACCTACGTCGCCAGTGTTGTTTAGCCAGTTCTTTGCAGGCAATAAGTGAGACGGAAGGTTCCAAACAGAAACATGCTTTATTGGAGTCAAGCAGAACAGAACTAAAACAGTGGCTGCTGCGCAGCTACTTATACGGTTGGCCACTAGGCCAGGGCTTTTCAACCTTTTCACCCATTGTACCACTTTTAGGTTATGGCAATATCCGAGTACCACCAGTCACCTAGCAAGGTGTCAAAAACTTGATGACCAAAAAAAAAAAAGGAAAAAAAGTGATGAAGTATAGGTAGTCCTCGACTTACAACAGTTCGCTTAGTGACTGTTTGAAGTTACAATGGCTCTGAAAAAAGTGCCCTCCAAGCCACAGCCAAGCAAGACACCTGCCTGCCCACCCGGCAGCGCTCTTCCTCCTGTCTGAGGTTTTCATTGTTGTGACCATTTCTGTTGAGGATTGGCAGCGGGGGTGGGGTGGGGGTGTTTGGTTTTTATTCCCCCTGTCTGCTGGGTGGTTACAGCAGGTTTTGGTCACTTCACATGACCCTGGGACACTGTGACCATTATAAATATGAATCAGTTGCCAAGCATCTGAATGTAAATCACAAGACCCTGGAGATGCTGCAGCATTCCAGCTGATCGGTGCTTTTTCTGGGCTCAGCAGAAGCGCCAGGATCAGCACCGAGCTCCAGCTGGAGCCTGGCACTGATCCTGGCACTTCCACTGAGCCCTGACAGCCCTGCAGCTCCAGCCGTCTCTCACTCAGGCTTGTGCAGTGCTGCCACCAATTCAGCTCATTCCCCTCCCCCGCTACCACTTTTCTAGGATGTGTTGTGATTCAGGGCCAGCCTGTGGGTCCGGCAGCCGGCTCGGATGTCTCGGATGACTCAGACGAGGGAGAGGACGAGGGTGTTGAAGACGAACTTGCTGATGATGGCTTGGAGGCTTCGCAGAGCCCCCAGCCAGGGCCCTCTTCTCAGCTGCGCGAGCCCGACAGTGCGGATGATGATGACCCACAGCTGGCCCTGTTCAAGGACGCCCGACGCAGGAGGCAGTCAAGCAGGAACAAGCAGAGAAAGGCTGTGGGACTCCTCGGAAGGAGGCACAGGGAGGCCACGCCCTGAACTCTAATAAAGGGAGTGTTTGGGGAAGGGCTGGTTGCTGAAAGCAACCGCTCCGTTTGAGGATCACAGTTCCGGTGTTTTGTTTCTTGTTCTGTTGTTTTGCTTGTGAATTAAACTTGGCAGACGCCTTCCAGCCTCAGTTGTTTTCCAGTCTCTACCGTTTGTACAGGGGTTGCCTTTCTGCAAGGCCGGTAGCAGGCTGGTACAGAACAGTTTGCTTTCAGCCTCCCACCCCTTACTACTAAGATGGAGCAGCTACGTGCCGAGAATGCTCAGCTCACTCAGCAACTCACTTTGCTGGCAGCTCAGGTGGCTCAACTGCAAGCTCAGGTACATGCTGCACCCCCACCCAGGAGGAAATGTCAGATAGCAATGCCAGATAAATTTGCTGGCAATCCAGAACTGTTTCCTGCCTTCCTGGGACAATGCCAGCTTTTTATCAGCGTGAGAGCAGCTGATTTCCCCACTGACCGGGATAAGGTGGGATTCGTGTTAAGCCTTCTTTCGGGGGATGCAGCTCGTTGGGGCACGCCTCTGCTGGCACAACCTAGCCCTTTGTTGGATAACTTTGTGGGGTTTTGTGACCATATGCGCCTAATGTACGAGGACCCAATTAAGACGCAGACTGCCACCTGACGCCTGAAAGCTCTGAGGCAGGGTCAACGCCCCCTACAGGCCTATATCAGCGATTTCCGGCTGCTTAGCCAGGATTCCGCCTGGAATGAGGCTGCGCTCGTGGATGCCTTCCAGGATGGATTGTCGGAGGAGATGTTGGATGAGCTGGCCCGCGTGGACATTCCCTCAGACCTGAATGGGCTGATCATCTTTGCCTGCGGATCGATGCCCGGCTGCAGCAGCGAAAGAGTCGCCGTGCCACCCCACAGACCCCTGCCGCCCCTGTTGTGCGTGAGCCCCCAGTCCAAAGGGAGGAGCCAATGGAGCTGGGTGCCGCCAGGTCTCGTCTATCGGTGACGGAAATGGACAGACGACGATCGGGGGGGTTGTGTTTTTACTGTGGGGACCCTGGACATTTGGCTGCTTCTTGCCCAAAGAAGCGTCAGCGGGCATCAGTGACCAAGCCTGCTCCGAGAAAGTCCCCTACTTTGCTGTCGGGAAACGCCCCGAGCCCGATCTAGACGGTGTGATAGATCGGGCGTCCCACAACAACAACACCGAGCGACGCCGTTCCGATGGTGCATGTGAACCTCCACGGCATTTGATTTTGGAGGCACGTCTGATCCTTCCTGGCAAGCCAGAGGGGATTCCAGTCCATGCCTTAATTGACTCTGGGGCTACCACAAACTTTATGGACTCAGCCTTTGTGGCCAAATGGGCTGTTCCCCAGTGTCCGGTGGATCCGCCCATGTTAGTGGAGACTATCGATGGTCGAGTGCTCCTGTCCGGGCCTATTACGGCTGCCACGCAACCAGTGTGTATGGCCATCAGTTCCCATGTGGAGGCCATCCAGTTCTACATCACTTCGGATCTGCACTTCCCCGTGGTCTTGGGACTGGCGTGGCTCCGGGCGCATGACCACTCCCGCTATATCTGTGCCGGCCAGGTGGAGGGTTCCCCAGGGTTTTCCTTGCCTCCCGAACTGTCTGACTTTGCTGATGTGTTCAGCGAGTCAGAGGCGGATCAATTACCCCCGCACAGGCCCTATGACTGCTCCATTGATTTAGTCCCTGATGCGCCTCTCCCAGTGGGGCGTTTGTACTCCATGTCGGAGCCCGAGTTGGCTGCATTGCGGGACTTCCTGGAAAAGAATTTGGCTCGTGGTTTCATCCGGCCCTCGTCCTCGCCAGTGTCTGCACCCGTGCTCTTCGTCAAAAAGAAGTCGGGCGAGTTACGGCTTTGCTGTGACTACCGGAAACTCAACGCTATCACGGTGCGTAACCGTTACCCGCTGCCCCTCATCCCCGAGCTCTTGGACCGACTCCGGGAGGCTAAGATCTTCACGAAACTGGACCTGCGTGGAGCTTACAACCTCGTCAGGGTTCGGCCGGGTGATGAGTGGAAGACGGCGTTTGGTACTCGCTATGGACATTTTGAGTACACGGTGATGCCGTTTGGCCTGACCAACGCCCCCGCTGTGTTTCAGCATTTTATGAACGACATCTTTCGGGATCTGCTGGACCAGTTTGTCGTGATCTACCTGGACGACATCCTGATCTACTCCCCGTCGCGTGAAGTGCATCATCAGCATCTCCGTCAGGTCCTGCAGCGCCTCCGAGAACATCGGCTGTTTGCCAAGTTGGAGAAGTGCCAGTTCTACCAGGTGACCATCGATTTCCTGGGTCACCGCATTTCTCCTGAGGGCATCGCCATGGAGCCGAGTAAAGTTGAGTCGTTGCAGAGTTGGCAACCCCCGCGTCGCGTGAAGGATGTTCAGCGACTTCTTGGATTTGCCAACTACTATCGAACATTCATCCCTGGCTTTGCTGCCTTGACAGCCCCCCTCACCCGGCTCCTGCAGAAGAAGACTCGGTTCCAGTGGAACGCACCAGAACAACAGGCGTTCCAGGCTTTGAAGGAAGCCTTCATGAAGGAGCCCATCTTGAAGCATCCTGACCCGCAACGGCCGTTTGTCGTGGAGGCGGACGCCTCCGACATTGCCATTGGGGCCGTGTTACTCCAGGCAACGACGCCCAGCGGTACCCTTTTCCCTTGCGCGTATCACTCTCGGAAATTGAACCCCTCGGAGCGCAACTATACCATCTGGGAGAAGGAGCTGCTGGCCATCAAGGCGGCGTTCGAGGCTTGGAGGCATCATCTGGAGGGGGCGCGGCATCAAATCGAGGTCCGGACGGATCATAAGAATCTGGAAAGCCTGCAGACCGCTCGGAATTTGAACCAACGCCAGATCCGGTGGTCCCTTTTCTTTGCGAGGTTTGACTTCCGGGTTCGGTACATACCAAGCGGATGCTCTGTCCAGGAAGCCCGAATATACCCGAGTGGAAGACAAGCTTCTGCCCAGGACAGTGATCCCCGTCGAGTCTTTTGCTGCGGTGCGGGAGCCGGTTGATATACGGGCTCGGATCCGGGAGGCGCAGCAGCAGGAGGCGTGGGTGGCTCAGCGGAAGGAGGAGGTGGGGCCAGATTCGCCTTGGACGGTCACGGATGGACTCTTGTATTATCGTGACCGGCTCTATGTTCCGGGAGGGCCACTCAGGGGACTCGTCCTCAGCCAGTGTCATGATAACCCGGCAGCGGGGCATTTTGGCCTGTTCAAGACTCTGAACCTGGTCTCCCGTACCTTCTGGTGGCCCCGAGTCCGACACGACGTCCAGTCTTATGTCACCTCCTGCATCCCATGCAGGCAGGCCAAGTCAGCGACAGGGGCCCCGCCTGGTTTACTGCAGCCCTTGCCAACACCCAAGAGACCCTGGGGGGCTGTGTCCATGGACTTTCTGACGGATTTACCCCCATCCTCCGGCTTCACGACAGTGTTTGTGGTGGTGGACATGCTGACCAAGATGGCGCACTTCATCCCCTGTCGCGGCTTACCGTCAGCTCGCGCCACTAGTCGCATGTTCATCCAACAGGTGTTTCGGCTGCACGGCCTCCCCGATAGAGTCGTCTCCGATAGGGGGGCCCAGTTTACAGCCCGCTTCTGGCAGGAGTTGATGCGTGCGTTGGACATTAAGGTTTGCCTCTCGTCCGCGCATCATCCTCAAACTGACGGGGGAACCGAGAAGGTCATCGGTATCCTGGAGCAGTATCTGCGCTGCTACGTCAACCTGCAGCAGGACAATTGGGTGGACTATCTGGCCATAGCCGAGTTTGCCTTTAACAACTCGCAGCACACCTCCACGCAGATGACACCGTTCTTGGCCAATGTGGGTTATCACCCCCGGTTTTTCCCCCTTTCTCCCGTGGACTCACCGGAGCCGGCAGCGAACGACTTCATGGCAGAGTTACAGGCGATCCAACGATTGGTGCGACGGCAGCTGGAGAAGGCCAAGGCCGATTACAAGAGGTTTGCCGATCGGTCGAGACGGGATACGCCTCCACTATCGGTGGGGGATCGGGTCTGGCTGTCCACCAGGAACCTACCATCCACACGGCCGGCGAGGAAGTTGGATCACCGTTACCTAGGACCGTTCCCAGTCGAGGCTGTCATCAATCCGGTCGCCTATCGTTTAACTCTGCCACGTTCCCTGCGCGTGCACCCAGTCTTCCATCGGTCCCTGTTGGTCCCCGAGCAACCAGCTTGTCCACTCCGCCAAGCGGAACCTCCCCCATCAGGACCTCGTGATGGAGGCAGCACCCCCGAGTACGAGGTCGCCAGCATCAGGGATTCCCGTTGGCTGAAATGTCGTTTCCAGTACCTGATCGAGTGGAAAGGATACGGACCGGAGGACTTCACCTGGGAAGACGCAACCGCCGTTCATGCCCCTGCGTTGGTGACTGCCTTTCACGAACAATTCCCATCCCGACCGCATCCGGATCGGCAGACCCGGGGGAAGGGCCCTGCGGTGCGGGATAGTGTTGTGATTCAGGGCCAGCCTGTGGGTCCGGCAGCCGGCTCGGATGTCTCGGATGACTCAGACGAGGGAGAGGAGGAGGGTGTTGAAGACGAACTTGCTGATGATGGCTTGGAGGCTTCGCAGAGCCCCCAGCCAGGGCCCTCTTCTCAGCTGCGCGAGCCCGACAGTGCGGATGATGATGACCCACAGCTGGCCCTGTTCAAGGATGCCCGACGCAGGAGGCAGTCAAGCAGGAACAAGCAGAGAAAGGCTGTGGGACTCCTCGGAAGGAGGCACAGGGAGGCCACGCCCTGAACTCTAATAAAGGGAGTGTTTGGGGAAGGGCTGGTTGCTGAAAGCAACCGCTCCGTTTGAGGATCACAGTTCCGGTGTTTTGTTTCTTGTTCTGTTGTTTTGCTTGTGAATTAAACTTGGCAGACGCCTTCCAGCCTCAGTTGTTTTCCAGTCTCTACCGTTTGTACAGGGGTTGCCTTTCTGCAAGGCCGGTAGCAGGCTGGTACAGAACAGGATGGTCGCGTACCACCTGCTAGGTGCCAATGTACCACAGGTGGTACCCGTACCACTGGTTGAAAAGCCCTGCACTAGGCGGCAAGGTGGGGATCCCCGCTTGATCACGGGAGGGTGGTAGCCCTTCCGCTTGATCTGGTATAGCCCTCCAAACTGGAGGATGAAAGAACGGCCATAGAAATATGGCTCGTCACCAGGCTGCAGACAGCCAAACTCAAACTTACCACCTGTTCTGTTCCAGCCTATGACCAGCCCTGTTTGTATGTCAGGGACAACCCCTTTTTCCTTTTGACAATCAATACCATGAACCACCACGAACACCATCGTGAAACCAGAAGACAGGGGTTAATCCATCAGAAAGTCCATGGACACAGCCCCCCAGGGTCTTTTGGGTGTCGGCAAGTGCTGTAGTAATCTGGGCGGGCCCCCCATTGCTGAGTTGGCCTGCCTACATGGGATACAGGATGTGACGTAGGCCTGGAAGTTGTGTTGGACTCAGGGCCACCAGAAGGTATGAGAGACCAAGTTTAGAGTCTTGAACAGGCCAAAATGCCCCGCCGCCGGATTATCTTAACACTGGTTAAGAATGAGTCCCCTGAGTGGCCCTCCTGGAACATAGAGCCAGTCACGATAGAATAAGAGTCCATCCGTGAGTGTCCATGGGGACTCTGGCCCCACCTCCTCCTTCCACTGAGCCACCCACACTTCCTGCTGCTGGGCCTCCTGAATCTGAGCCCGTATATCTATCTGCTCCAGCACTGCAGCAAAAGACTTGATCAGGAGCACTGTCCTGGGCAGAAGCTTGTCTTTTGCTCAGGAATATTCGGGCATCCTGGACAGAGCATCCGCTCTTTGGTTGCAACTGCTGGATATATAAGTGACACGGAAATTGAACCTCGCAAAGAAAAAAGACCACTGAATCTGGCGTTGGTTCAATTTCTGAGTGGTCTGCAGGCTTTCCAAATTCTTATGGTCCGTCCGGACCTCGATTTAATGCTGCGCCCCTTCCAGATGATGCCTCCAGGCTGTTCTGTTCCAGCCTACAACAGGCCCTGTTTGTGTGTCAGGGACAACCCCTTTTTCCTTTTAACAATCAATAGGCTGGAAGAAACCCAACCCAAATTTATTTACAGTTCCAAATAATGAAGTCTTTCAAACAAAAAAGCAGCAGAACATTTTCTTCAACCAAAAATACATCATTCAAAACATCCAACAAGAGTCAAACAAGAGTCAGACAGATTAGCAACAACAGACCAGGATTCTCTTTGAATGTCTCTGAATGGTTGCCTTCAGCAACCAGCAATGCCCACATCTTCCCCTTTTATTATCTGTCCCAAGGCATGGCTTCTCAATGACTTCTCCTCCTTTCACTGAGTTGCCTCATAGATTTTCTCTGCTCTGCTCTGCTGGATTTCCTTCTGCTTCTAGCATCTCTGAACAGATTCAGCTGTGACTCCTCTGAGTCCGACACCTCCTCCTCACACAGCTGAGCCTCATGAGGTACACGATTGGAGGGGCCAGCCTGAGAGTCCTGCAGTGCATCAGAGCCTCCCTCCGACACCAAAGGCTCTCCAAACCCCTCCTCCTCCTCCTCAGATTCCTCAGACACAGCTGCTGGGAGCACAGTCTGACACTGAATCACAACACTATCCCGCACCGCAGGGCTCTTCCCCTGGGTCTGGCGATCCGGATGCCGTTGGGATGGACATTGTTCATGGAAGGCAGATACCAAAGGAGGAGCATGAATGGTGGTCACATCCTCCCAGGTGAACTCCTCTGGTCCGTAGCCTTTCCATTCGACCAGGTACTGAAAGCGACCTTTCAGCCAATGGGAGTCCCGAATGCTGGCGACCTCATACTCAGGGGCACTGTCTCCATCACAATGTTCTGGTGGAGGAGGTTCTGGTCAGTGGAGTGGACACGCCAGTTGCTCAGGGACCAACAGAGACTGGTGAAAGACTGGATGTACATGCAGGGAATGTGGCAGTAAAGTGGGAAAATACCAGAGTGTCTGTAAACTGAGAAAAACTGGGCATTTGCGAAAGTGCTGAATTGCATAAGATATTCTTGTCCTTCAGACAGATGCTGAGCTAGCCATATCCTGTTTTTGTAACAGCACGTACTCCTCTGCAACTGTCATTTGTAAACTGTCTTCCTGATAAGAATGCATAGAATATAACCAAATAAGGAACAATGTACAACCAGGAAATAGGGGGTATAAATATGTCTGGTCATGAGCCCCTCAGGGTTCAGACCCTTGTGCCTCATTTTGCTCTCTGAACGTGCGCAATAAACTTTCCTTCTCTGAAGAGCTGGCGTGAGTCTCTTCTTTCCACAACAGTTTCATGGCGACCACGAAGGGACTTCATTGCGAGGCGATGTTTCGCTGAGGGCAGCCTGACCTCTTGGACCCGACGAGAGGCCACTCCTGAAACATTCTCCAGGCGCCACGGGGGTAAACTCTCCGGGAGACGACAGTGACACCTCAGCGGGGCCAACGGTGCTGACGGCTAGTCCAAGATCCCTTGAGAGAAGGAAAGGAGGTCTGAGCTGAATCCTGGCCAGGACATGTGGGTAGATGCCTCAGGCGAATATGTGTTAAGAATGATAAGTACCTATCTCACTTGAAGATAGAAGAGGGGGCCTGATCACCCTCCTGGACTCGGGACATTGGTCCTAAAGCAGTCCATGTTGGGTTGTGTGGGAGGTTAAGCCATTGCAATTCCTCTTGGTCACCGTTGGAACGTCCGACACCTTAGGTCAGTGGCAGTGTTCTAGGATGCGGGGCTGTAGTAGCATTCCCAGCACACTGCTGGAATGCATGTTGAAAGGTTTTGATGACTATTTCAATCACACTCAGTACACGGTTCCTTATCCTAGGGTAACAAAGGAGCGGTTGAGGTTTCTATGTGAAGAACAGTGGCCACATATGGGTGTTGGGTGGCCACCAGAGGGGACCTTTAAGAACCAGATCATTGATGAACTTTTCTCCATGATAGCTGCAAATGGGGGAAAGTATCCTAACCAATATCAGTATATACAGTAGATCAGTGGGGAGATGCTGTAGCTGAACAGGCGGATGATTTGCTACAATGTCAGGCAGAAATGGTTCGTCTCTGTGTTGCCAGACCTACGGGGAAAAAGTTGAGGGTTGTGTCAAAAAGATTTAAGGATGTGAAAATATCTGAGACCAAGTTGTCTGATGCTAAGAAAGAGGTGTTGGTTGCAGAAGAGGAAGTAGTGCTTTGACCCCATCCCTATGTGCCGCCTCCACCCCTGCCACCTCAACCATTAGCAGCTGTAGCCCAAGGCGATGGGCAGCCCATGGTAAGGAAAAAGCAGAAAAGAAAGGTGCCAATGGCTCCCAAGGGTGAGGAAGAGCAGTCAGCAGCAGAAAGTGGTGAACTGAGTGAAGCCGAGGATGATGAAAAGGAGGAAGAGTTAGCAGCTGGGGTAGACATTTCAATAGGAGTGATGACGCGGTCAGCCACGGCTAGGGCAGAGGCTGCAAAGTGGGAGTTTTTGGCCCCCCTAAGGCAAACTGACCAACAAGTGATAGACCAACATGGGCATGCGGAGTTTCGGCCCATGTTCCAGTATGTCCCCTTTACCACCACGGATCTTTTGAACTGGAAGCAGCATTATGGTCCTATGTCTAGTAAGCCAACGGAGATGGCAGACTTGTTCCAGACCATTATGCAAACCCACAACCCCACGTGGCAGGATCTGCAGCAGTTGTTGAACACTTTGTTGACTCCGGAGGAGAAGGAGAAGTGGAGGGCTGCTGTTAGAAAGTGTGTTAGAGATAGGTATCCTAATGTACAGGACATCCAGGCAGAATTGTTGATCAGGGCACCAGAGCAGGATCCAGGCTGGGATATCAGAAATGCCGCACAAATGACGTTGCTGTGAGAATACCAGAATTTGACAGTAGAGGCTCTTCGGAAGGCAGGCAAACCTCCGGTGAATATGTCCAAGCCATCTTTGGTGACTCAGGGAGCAGATGAAAGTCCAGAGGGTTTTTTGCAAAGGTTGATAGAGGCCTATGAGTTGTACACTCAAATAGATCCACGACATGCAGACAATATGCGGATGTTAAATGAGAGGTTCATAGCACAGAGTTATGATGACATTAGGAAGAAGTTGCAGAGATTGGAAGGAGCGTTGGGAAAGAATACCAGTGAACTACTGGAGGTGGCGAGAAAAGTGTATGTTAATAGGGACAAGGTAGAGAAGAAGGAGAAAGAAGCTTGGATGCATAAGAAGACAGAATTCTTGGCAGTGGCACTGCAAGGAAAGACAATACTTGGACCGAATCAGTGTGCTAATTGTGGGGAAGAAGGACATTGGCAGAGAGAATGCCCGAGATGAAGAACACGAGGAAGAGGTTGGAGGGGACAGCCTGGTTTTGGACGAGGAAGACCTGTAGGTATGATGACTCCCAGGTTTCCCTACAGAGGGAGAGGGACTAGAGGAAGCCAAGGGAATAGAGGTGGAAGAGAAAGCGATCATGAGATTGAAGGGATTGGATTGGCAGGAACCAGTTGGACTGATTGACGGGGACCGGGCTTGGCGGAGACACCCCCGGAGCCCTTGGTTACTATGAATGTAGGGGGTCATCGGACAACATTTTTGGTGGACACAGGAGCTGGGCGATCAGTTGTAAACAGTACGATCTCAGCACCTGGACCACATAAAATACAGGTCCAAGGAGTGTCGGGACAAGTATTAGGGCGACAGGTGTTGTGATTCAGGGTCAGCCTGTGGGTTCGGCAGTTGGGTCGGACGATTCAGAGGAGGAGGAGGGGGGTGTTGAAGACCTTGCTGAGGGGGTTGAAGATCTTGCTGATGAGAGCCCTCAGCCAGGCCCCTCCCACTTGGTCACCACGGAGACCCAGCTGTGTGAGCCTGACAGCGTGGATGAAGATGACCCACAGCTGGCCCTGTTCAAGGACGCCCGACGCAGGAGGCAGTCAATTAGGAGTAAACAGAGGAAGGCAATGGGGCTTCTCGGAAGGAGGCAGAGAGAAGCCACGCCCTGAACTCTATATAAGGGGAATGTGTGGGGAGGGCTGGTTTGCTGAAGGCAACTGCTTGGATAGTTCATGTTTCTTAAAGCTCCTGTTTCTTGGTTTGTCTTGTTCCGTTTGTTTTTGTGGTAATAAATTTGGCAGGCGTAATTCCAGCCTCTTGCCTTCTTGTAAAAGGGGTTGTCCCTGCCTTTTCTGCAGGGCCGGTAGCAGGCTGGTACAGAACAGTTTGCCTTCAGCCTCCCAACCCTTACTAATATTATGGAGCAGCTACGTGCTGAGAATGCCCAGCTCACCCAGCAACTCACTTTGCTGGCAGCTCAGGTGGCTCAACTGCAAGCTCAGGTTCATGCTGCACCCCCACCATCACCCCCACCCAGGAGAAAATGCCAAGTTGCGATGCCGGATAAATTTACAGGCACTCCAGAACTGTTTCCTGCTTTCCTGGGACAATACCAGCTCTTTATCAGCGTGAGAGCAGCTGATTTCCCCACCGACCGGGATAAGGTGGGGTTTGTGTTAAGCCTTCTTTCAGGTGATGCAGCTCGTTGGGGCATGCCTCTGCTGGCTCAACCTAGCCCATTGTTGGACAACTTTGTGGGGTTTTGTGATCATATGCGTCTGATGTATGAGGACCCTATTAAGACGCAGACTGCTACTCGACGCCTGAAAGCTCTGAGGCAGGGTCAACGCCCCCTACAGGGCTATATCAGCGATTTCCGGCTGCTTAGCCAGGATTCCGCCTGGAATGAGGCTGCGCTTGTGGATGCCTTCCAGGATGGATTGTCAGAGGAGATGTTGGATGAGCTGGCCCGTGTGGATATTCCCTCAGACCTGAATGGGCTGATCCATCTCTGCCTGCGGATCGATGCTCGGTTGCAGCAGCGAAGGAGTCGCCGTGCCACCCCACAGACCCCTGCAGCTCCTGTTGTGCGTGAGCCCCCAGTTCAAAGGGAGGAGCCAATGGAGCTGGGTGCCGCCAGGTCTCGTCTATCGGTGACTGAAATGAACAGACGACGATCGGGGGGGTTGTGTTTTTACTGTGGGGACCCTGGGCATTTGGCTGCTTTTTGCCCAAAGAAGCGACAGCGGGCATCAGTGATCGAGTCTGCCCCGAGAAAGTCCCCTACTTTTCTGTTGGGAAACGCCCCGAGCCCGATCTAGACGGTGTGATAGATCGGGCGTCCCACAACAACACTGAGCGACGTCTTTCCGATGCTGCCTGTGGACCTCCACGGCATCTGATTTTGGAGGCACGTCTGATCCTTCCTGGCAAGCCAGAGGGAATTCCAGTCCATGCCTTAATTGACTCTGGGGCCACCACAAATTTTATGGACTCAGCATTTGTGGCCAAATGGGCTGTTCCCAAGTGCCCGGTGGATCCACCCATGTTAGTGGAGACTATCGATGGTCGAGTGCTCCTGTCTGGGCCAATTACGGCCACCACGCAACCATTATGTATGGCCATCAGTTCCCATCAGATCTGCACTTCCCCGTGGTCTTCGGACTGGCGTGGCTCCGGGTGCATGACCCCCAGATCTATTGGTCACAGAAACTGGTCACCTTCCCAAGCTTGCAGTGTGTGGACCACTCCCGCCATATCTGTGCTGGCCAGGTGGAGGGTTCCCCAGGGGTTTCCTTGCCTCCCGAACTGTCCGACTTTGCTGATGTGTTCAGCGAGACAGAGGCGGATCAATTACCCCCGCACAGGCCCTATGACTGCCCCATTGATTTAGTCCCTGATGCGCCTCTCCCAGTGGGGCGTTTGTACTCCATGTCGGACCCTGAGTTGGCTGCATTGCGGGACTTTCTGGAGAAGAATTTGGCTCACGGTTTCATCCGGCCCTCGTCCTCGCCAGTGTCTGCACCCATGCTCTTCGTAAAAAAGAAGTCGGGCGAATTGCGGCTTTGCTGCGATTATAGGAAACTCAACGCCATCACGGTGCGCAATCGTTACCCGCTGCCCCTCATCCCCGAACTCTTGGACCGACTCCGGGAGGCTAAGATCTTCACGAAACTGGACCTGCGTGGAGCTTACAACCTTGTCAGGGTTCGGCCGGGTGATGAGTGTAAGACGGCGTTTGGAACTCGCTATGGACATTTTGAGTACACGGTGATGCCGTTTGGCCTGACCAACGCCCCCGCTGTGTTTCAGCATTTCATGAATGACATTTTCTGGGATTTGTTGGATCAGTTTGTCGTGATCTACTTGGATGACATCCTGATCTACTCCCCGTCGCGTGAGGTGCACCATCAGCATTTCCATCAGGTCCTGCAGCGACTCCGAGAACATCGGCTGTTTGCCACGTTGGAGAAGTGCCAGTTCTACCGGGTGACCATCGATTTCCTGGGTCACCGCATTTCTCCTGAGGGCATCGCCATGGAGCCGAGTAAGGTTGAGTCTTTGCAGAGTTGGCAACCCCCGCGTCGCGTGAAGGATGTTCAGCGACTTCTTGGGTTCGCCAACTATTACCGAACTTACATCCCTGGGTTTGCTGCCTTGACAGCCCCCCTCACCCGGCTCCTGCAGAAGAAGACTCGGTTCCAGTGGAATGCTCCAGAACAACAGGCTTTCCAGACTTTGAAGGAAGCCTTCATGAAGGAGCCCATCTTGAAGCATCCTGACCCGCAACGGCCGTTTGTTGTGGAGGCGGACGCCTCCGACATTGCCATTGGGGCGGTGTTACTCCAGGCAACGACGCCCAGCGGTACCCTCTTCCCTTGCGCGTACCATTCACGAAAACTGAACCCTTCGGAGCGCAATTATACAATCTGGGAGAAGGAGCTGCTGGCCATCAAAGCGGCGTTCGAGGCCTGGAGGCATCATCTGGAGGGAGCGCGGCATCAAATCGAGGTCCGGACGGACCATAAGAATTTGGAAAGCCTGCAGACCGCTCAGAATTTGAACCAACGCCAGATCCGGTGGTCTCTTTTCTTTGCGAGGTTTGACTTCCGGGTTCGGTACATACCTAGCGGGCACAATCAAAGAGCGGATGCTCTGTCCAGGAAGCCCGAATATTCCCGAGTGGAAGACAAGCTTCTGCCCAGGACAGTGATCCCCGTCGAGTCTTTTGCTGCGGTGCGGGAGCCGGTTGATATACGGGCTCGGATCCGGGAGGCACAGCAGCAGGAGGTGTGGGTGGCGCAGCGGAAGGAGGAGGTGGGGCCAGATTCTCCTTGGACGGTCACGGATGGACTTTTGTATTATCGTGACCGGCTCTACGTTCCGGGAGGGCCACTCAGGGGACTCATCCTCAGCCAGTGTCACGATAACCTGGCGGCGGGGCATTTTGGCCTGTTCAAGACCCTGAACCTGGTCTCCCGTACCTTCTGGTGGCCCCGAGTCCGACACGACGTCCAGTCCTATGTTACCTCCTGCATCCCATGCAGGCAGGCCAAGTCAGCGACAGGGGCCCCGCCTGGATTACTGCAGCCTTTGCCGACACCCAAAAGACCCTGGGGGGCTGTGTCCATGGACTTTCTGACGGATTTACCCCCATCCTCTGGTTTTACGACAGTGTATGTGGTGGTGGACATGCTGACCAAGATGGCGCACTTCATCCCCTGTCGCGGCTTACCGTCAGCCCGCGCCACTAGTCGTATGTTCATTCAGCAGGTGTTTCGGCTGCACGGCCTCCCTGATAGAGTCGTCTCTGATAGGGGGCCCCAGTTTACAGCCCGCTTCTGGCAGGAGTTGATGCATGCGTTGGATATCAAGATTTGCCTCTCGTCCGCGCATCATCCTCAAACTGACGGGGGAACCGAGAAGGTCATTGGTATCCTGGAACAATATCTGCGCTGCTACGTCAATCTGCAGCAAAACAATTGGGTGGACTATCTGGCCATAGCTGAGTTTGCATTTAACAATTCGCAGCACACCTCCACACAGATGACACCGTTCTTGGCCAATGTGGGATATCACCCCCGGTTTTTTCCCCTTTCTCCCGTGGACTCACCGGAGCCGGCAGCGAACGACTTCATGGCAGAGTTACAGGCGATCCATCGATTGGTGCGACGTCAGTTAGAGAAGGCCAAGGCCGATTACAAAAGGTTTGCTGATCGGTCAAGACGGGATATGCCTCCACTATCGGTGGGAGATCGGGTCTGGTTGTCCACCAGGAACCTACCGTCAACACGGCCGGTGAGAAAGTTAGATCACCGATATTTAGGACCGTTCCCAGTCGAGGCTGTCATCAATCCGGTCGCCTATCGCTTAACTCTGCCACGTTCTCTGCGCGTACACCCAGTCTTTCATCGGTCTCTGTTGGTCCCCGAGCAACCGGCCTGTCCACTCCGCCGAGCGGAACCTCCCCCATCAGGACCTCGTGATGGAGGCAGCACCCCTGAGTACAAGGTCGCCAGCATCAGGGATTCCCGTTGGCTGAAAGGTCGTTTCCAGTACCTGATTGAATGGAAAGTTTACGGACCAGAGGACTTCACCTGGGAAGACGCGACCGCCGTTCATGCCCCTGCGTTGGTGACCGCTTTTCATGAACAATTTCCATCCCGACCGCATCCGGATCGGCAGACCCGGGGGAAGGGCCCTGCGGTGCGGGATAGTGTTGTGATTCAGGGTCAGCCTGTGGGTTCGGCAGTTAGGTCAGACGACTCAGAGGAGGAGGAGGGGGGTGTTGAAGACCTTGCTGAGGGGGTTGAAGATCTTGCTGATGAGAGCCCTCAGCCAGGCCCCTCCCACTTGGTCACCACGGAGACCCAGCTGTGTGAGCCTGACAGCGTGGATGAAGATGACCCACAGCTGGCCCTGTTCATGGACGCCCGACGCAGGAGGCAGTCAATTAGGAGTAAACAGAGGAAGGCAATGGGGCTTCTTGGAAGGAGGCAGAGAGAAGCCACGCCCTGAACTCTATATAAGGGGAATGTGTGGGGAGGGCTGGTTTGCTGAAGGCAACTGCTTGGATAGTTCATGTTTCTTAAAGCTCCTGTTTCTTGGTTTGTCTTGTTCCGTTTGTTTTTGTGGTAATAAATTTGGCAGGCGTAATTCCAGCCTCTTGCCTTCTTGTAAAAGGGGTTGTCCCTGCCTTTTCTGCAGGGCCGGTAGCAGGCTGGTACAGAACAACAGGTTCTAACACCAGTGACATGTCTGTTTAATGGAACTCAAATCCAACATGAGTTCTTCTACATCCCTGAGTGCCCGATACCTCTGCTGGGCAGGGATCTGCTTAGCAAACTGGGGGCCACCATCACTTTTGATGAAGGCCAGCAAAGGATCAAAGTAAAGCATCAACCAGAGGCCATGTGGAGACTTATGGTAACAAGGACCTCGGTGGGGGAGGATCAGGAAAAGAAATGGAGGGAATTTGGGGTGCCAGGCATATGGGCAGAGGATAACCCCCCCGGGTTTGCAGCTCACCATCCCCCAGTAATTGTGGAAGTGAAACCATCAGTGGCACCTGTCCATATACGTCAACAGATATGCTCCACTGAAGCAATAGTATCAATATATGAAAGTATCCAACGATACTTGAGAGCGGGGATTTTGGTGCCTGTTCAATCACCCTGGAATACTCCCATTTTGCCAATTAAAAAGCCAGATGGTTCCTATCGCCCCATGCAAGATTTAAGGGTCATCAATCCAATGACGGTGACTATTCACCCTGTAGTACCAAACCCATATACGCTTCTTAGTTTAATTCCACCTACCGCTAAATGGTTTTCTGTGATAGACTTGAAGGATGCCTTTTTCACAATCCCAGTGCACAAAGACAGTCAAGCACTGTTTGCCTTTGAGTGGGAAAGCCCAGGGACGGGACAGAAAAGGCAATACACATGGACTCGGCTTCCCCAAGGATTTAAAAATTTACCCACTTTGTTTGGAGCTGCTTTAGGCAAGGATTTGCAATATTATATACCTCAACAGCCCGGGGATACTATATTGCAGTATGTGGATGATGTTTTGATAACAGGCAGGACGCAAGACACCTGTTGGGACAACACCAGGGCTCTTTTGCTTTTGAGATGTGGCTATCGAGTGTCTAGAAAGAAGGCACAGCTGGTGAAGCAGAGAGTGAGATATTTGGGATATGATGTTGAGCATGGTCATAGGGCTCTAGGGCAGGAAAGGAAACAAGCGGTTTTGGCCATCATGGAACCGACAAATAGAAGACAGTTATGAGGGTTTTTAGGATTGGCAAGTTTCTGTAGGATCTGGATTCCTAATTTTGCACTGTTGACTGCCCCGCTCTATAAAGCTACAAAGGGGGGTGATTCTGAGCCTTTCCAGTGGGAAGGGGAACAGAAAAGGGCTTTCAAAGATGTCAAGCTTGCTCTTATGGCAGCTCCAGCCCTGGCTTTGCCCAATCTAGGAAAGGCCTTCAATCTGTATGTGGACACTAAAAAGAACATTGCATTGGGGGTATTGACCCAACAATTAGGCCAGTGGCAACAGCCTGTGGCATACCTATCTAAACAGTTGGATGGGGTGGCCCAGGGGTGGCCACATTGTGTGAAGGTTTTAGCTGCTATAGCACTCTTGTTATAGGACTGTCACAAATTAACCTTCTCATGCCCCATAAACGTCCACACTCCGCATGCAGTTCAATCTATCTTGGATAATAAGGGACATTTATGGATAAGTAATCAAAGACTCTTCAAATACCAGGCAATGATGATTGAGAACCCACAGGTTAGACTGGTAGTTTCCAACCGATTGAACCCAGCCACCCTTATGCCAATAGAAACTGAATTAGAACACAATTGTTTGCAAGTACTGGATAGTGTTTATGCCAGTCGGCCAGATCTATCCGACCTACCTTTGCAGGAGGCTGAGCTTAATTGGTATACTGATGGTTCGAGTTACATGCATGAAGGTCAGCGAGTTGCAGGTTATGCCATTGTAGGCGATGATGATGTAGTAGAAAGTGGACCCTTAGGAACTGGACATAGTGCACAGGTGGCTGAATTGTGGGCGCTTATCAGAGCACTTGAGTTGGCAGAAGAAAGGACGTTGAATGTGTGGACAGATAGTAAATATGCTTTTTTGACGTTGCATGCGCATGGTGCAGTGTACAAAGAAAGAGGGTTCAGAGACTCAGCTGGTGAATATGTGCAACATGGGCATCTGATTCAGCATCTCATTGATGCAGTTCAAAAACCAACTAAGGTGTCAGTAATGCATTGCAAGGGACACCGGAAGGGGAGTGATAAGGTATCAAATGGAAATAGAAGGGCAGATTTGGAAGCCAAGCTTGCAGCTAGAAGGACTGGAGTCACACCTGACTTATCAATACATGTAGCTATGGACTTGGGAGTGTTGCCCACAGATGTGAAACCAACATACTCTCAGCAGGAATGTACAAGGGCAGTGAATGATCTCAAAGCCACTGTGAGTGAGGGTTGGTATTTGTTGCCAGACAAACGCATCTTTGTGCCAGCGTCTGTGGCGTGGACATTGGTTCAGGCATCTCATGAAGCCACACATATGGGAAAAACAGGGTTGGAAGCTGCATTAGGTAGAGAGTATTTTATCGATGGACTTGCATGCATAGCTACACGTGTCACGTCCCAATGTGTGACTTGTGCAAGGGTTAATCCCCGGCAGGGGCCTCTTGTGCCTCCAGGGACTATACCTATGTCATATTTCCCAATGGACTCTGTAATGATAGACTTCACAGATATGCCTCGGAGTGGTTTATATAAGGCTATGTTGGTGATAGTGGACATGTATACGGGGTGGCCTGAAGCGTTTCCTACAAAGACCAAGCAGGCGAGAGAGGTTGCGAGAATACTCCTGAAGGAATTGATTCCCACGTTTGGGAACCCTTCTCTCATCTCATCAGACAATGGTCCTGAATTCGTTCATCAAGTCAAACTTTGGCCCAAGCAGTGGGGTCTAAATGGAGGTTTCACAGTGCATTCCATCCTCAGTCTGGGGCTAAGGTGGAACGGATGAAACGTACCTTAAAGGAGAAAATCACCAAGATATGTGCTGAGAGTCACCTGAAGTGGCCAGATGCTCTCCCTTTGGCCTTGTATGCTATAAGGTGTGCCCCGCGGAGGCAATATAAGCTGTCCCCTTTTGAGTTGATGTTTGGCCGTCCCCCTACTCTGGAGAGACGAAACTTGTCAGGATGGCCAGACCTGGGACATAAAGGGGGAGTTTGGAATCTTGAAATGCTACAAGAGCTAAACAAACAGGTTGAGAAGCTGCATAACTACGTGATTGAGCAAACTCCTCCTAGGTTAGTGACAAAATGTCACCCCCTTCAAACCAGGAGATAGGGTATGGGTGAAGCATTGGAAAAAGGAACCATTAGAGGGTAGATGGAAGGGGCCGTATGTTGTTATCATGTCTTCTCCCCTTGCTATTAAGATTGCACGAATCAAAGCAGCATCCGAACCTGCATGGGTGGCGTCTATTGATCCAGTGGTTCCCACAAAAGTAACCCTCAAACACAAGAAACCTATGGTTTTTTAGAGTAAAATATGGCTTGTTCTTATATAAATGCTTATTATGCTTGCTAAAGGATTTAAAAGGCTACTCTGCTGGAACCTTACCCGCAATAGGCTCCTCTACGCACAGTAGTGAAGACCCCTGCTAAGCCACTCCGGACGCTGGCTTTCTATGCACGGGAGAAGAATGGAAAGGCGATTTTTGCTTTACTGGCTTTGCATTGCTTTTATTTCATGTAATGGTAATAATGTGTGTATCTATAACCATGGACAATGGAATAGACCAGAGGAAGCACCCCTTATCATCCAGTCATATACTATAGGCAATGGCAATTGTGATGGTAGCCACCCCCCTCAGTTTCACACTGGAATGCTGGAATGGCATATTGCCCCATCCTTGTCAATACCCACAAGTGTTTGACAGGATAATCAAGGAGGCATGCCAGGCCAGGCAACCGGCTAACCCTGAGGCCTTTAAGTATGTGGGCTATGCATACAGAAAAGGAATGTGTATAAAGGCACCATACAAAGGAACACCTCCTCCGGTGACCTTGGATTGTGGAAATCCTTTGTTTTGGGGGTGGGAACGTATACGAACAATCCAATAACTGAAACCTGGATGGCGGGGGACTTGCATCCTACACATGGTCCCAGTAGAGTTCGGGGTGACAACCAGGAGGTTGAGGAAGCAAGGAGGGAAAAGAAGAGTCAGGCGCTTTGTAAAGGAATACATCTTGAGTGTTGGTTTGGGCCGGGAAAGGAGAGCCATTAGTCACCATGGGTGTGAACCCTGTGTACAGGGGCAATCTTTAACAGTGAGTAGGTCAGTGCCAGCAACTTGTACCCAATTCGACCTGCCAAACTGTATCTTCCATCAGGTACCATATAAAAAATGCAATGGGACAGAAGGGATCAAATGCTACAGAAATAATTACATGCCACAACAAGCAAGGTTACCATCCCCTCCAGTCACAATAGAAAGCATGAAAAAGGTCACAGGTGACCAAAAGGATAGAGTAGCAACAGATGCTTGTGATGCTTGTATAACCAAGGCAAGGCATGGGACCCATATAATTAATACTTTGGTATATCATACCCAAAAGCCTATCAACTATAAACCGGAAGGGGTTACATGTCTACATAACAAGACTATGCATTCCTTGTGCTCACAAGGAGGGAAAAGGATATGTTATAACCCTGAAACCCCAATCAGACTTAACTTTTCGATCTATGCGGGTTTCTTTATTAATAATCCGGTAGGATCAAGTCATTATCTAAATTCAACCCTGGTGCTACAGACTGAGGGTCAGATAGCTGAGATTACCATTGATTTCTGCCAGGCCATGGACCGAAGCCCTTCAGGAAAAAGAGCCATAACATGTGGGAATAACAGTTGGAGAAACACATATAGGGACAATCATAAGTATTTGTGTGACATAAAGGGCTCATGGATCACAGAGGGACATACCTATCTTCCCTGTGCTGGATATGCTGGAAAAGCAGCCTGTTCAGGGTGGGAATGTGTTTGTGAATACACCGGGGGAGGATATAAGGGGTGCAGGTACTTGACTAATGTCTGAAGGGTGGCCCAGAGTAACCGAGTTATATTAGAAGTCAGCCGAGAGATGCCTAGTCCAAAGGTGTATGCTATAGGGATAGATGGGACAGGAGAAGACCCAAAGACCTATATCACAGTTGTGAAGCGGGTACTTTATGATGGGGAACAGAAATCCCTAGGATGGTCAGTATATGACACTTTAGCCCGAATGGAGAAATCGAAAAACCAATTCGAGGTTTCTATGAAAGCTACCAATCTATTCCTGTCATTGGCAGAGGAAATAGCTAAGGCCCTAACAGTGAAGAACTGTTTTGTCTGTGGAGGAACAAATATGGGAGAACAATGGCCTTGGGAGGCAATGGAGGCTAATCCAGAGATATATAATAACATGACAAAGGCAGGCAACATCACCCAGAGAACACACATGTATGGCATGGTGTGGACCCTTACAACCAATCTTGTTGGCAGAAACTGCTTTAAACGGAAAGGTGATCGGCCTGTAGGAGATCTTATATGTTTAGGAGAATGGGATGGGGACTATGAGGTTTGGACATCCCTGGGCAATGCCTCTGAGCCATTGAAATTTGATAAGACTATCATGCCTTATTTGAACTCTAACAAGGAAGAGGAATGGGTAGCTCCCAGTGACATGTACTGGATTTGTGGCACCTTTGCGTATGAGGTGTTGCCGAAGAATTGGTCAGGTTCATGTGTATTGGGTTGGATAAAACCCTCATTCTTTCTTTTGCCAATGCGGTCAAGACAGGTGCTTGGTGTGCCGGTTTATGATCAAATAGGGGCTTGGAAGAAAAGGGAGGTGGACACTGCCTTTTCAAACTTCCCCTGTAAAGAATATGATCATTATGAGAGAATGGGGAATTTATGGGATTCAGAAAGGATAGTGTGTGTGTATGGGCAAGCAACTTGGGCGGAAGATGGCTCTTACGGTTATAGAACACCAATATATATGATAAACCGCATAATACGATTACAGGCAGCTGTGGACCTGGCAAGGCAACGTTTGGATAAAGCCTTGAACCTGTTGGCAGTGACCACTGATAAAATCCGAACAGCAGTATATCAAAACCGATTGGCTTTGGACTACATCCTGGCAAAAGAAGGAGGGGTGTGTGGAAAATTCAATCTTTCTAATTGTTGCCTTCAAATAGATGAAACCGGGCAGGTAATCAAACAACTAACAACTGAAATGAGACAACTGACCCATAATGCAGACCAGACCTGGAAAGGGCTCAACTTCCAAGAAATCTTTAGTGGATGTTTTCCTAAACTCCCTGGGTTACAGGCCATCGTAGCTCTCATAGGATTGATTGCTGCAGGTTGTGTAATCCTACCTTGTGTCTTACCTATTTTCATACGTACTATTTCTAATAGCTTGGCTATTAGAAAAGTTACTGCACAGGTGTTGACAATGTTGGAATATGAACAATTACAGGCCAAAGAAGGAGAATACGTAACATTGCAAGCCAAAGAAACCCAATGTTGAGACCCATCTGCACGAGTTGAGATGAGTCTCAAAAGCGGGGAATAAAGTGGAAAAATACCAGAGTGTCTGTAAACTGAGAAAAACTGGGTGTTTGCGAAAGTGCTGAATTGCATAAGATATTCTTGTCCTTCAGACAGATGCTGAGCTAGCCATATCCTGTTTTTGTAACAGCACGTACTCCTCTGCAACTGTCATTTGTAAACTGTCTTCCTGATAAGAATGCATAGAATATAACCAAATAAGGAACAATGTACAACCAGGAAATAGGGGGTATAAATATGTCTGGTCATGAGCCCCTTAGGGTTCAGACCCTTGTGCCTCATTTTGCTCTCTGAACGTGCGCAATAAACTTTCCTTCTCTGAAGAGCTGGCGTGAGTCTCTTCTTTCCACAACAGCAGAGTCAAACGATAGGCGACCGGATTGATGACAGCCTTGATTGGGAATGGTCCTAAATATCAGTGGTCTAATTTCTTGGCTGGCCGGGTTGACGGTAGGTTCCTGGTGGACAGCCAGACCCGATCTCCCACCGATAGTGGAGGCGTATCCCACCTCGACCGATCGGCAAACCTTTTGTAGTCTGCCTTGGCCTTCTCTAACTGTCGCTGCACCAATCAATGGATCGCCTGTAACTCTGCCATGTTGTCATTCGCTGCTGGCTCCGGTGAGTCTAACGGGGAAAGGGGGAAAAACCGGGGGTGATATCCCACATTGGCGAAGAACGGTGTTATCTGTGTGGAGGTGTGCTGCGAGTTGTTGAACGCAAACTCAGCTATGGCCAGATAGTCCACCCAATTGGTTTGCTGCTGATTGACATAGCAGCGCAGATATTGCTCCAGAATTCCGATGACCTTCTTGGTCCCTCCGTCAGTTTGGGGATGATGCATGGAGAGGCAGATCTTGACGTCCAACACCCGCATCAACCCCTGCCAGAAACGGGCTGTAAACTGGGCCCCTCTATCAGACACAACCCTATCAGGGAGGCCATGCAGCCAAAACACCTGCTGGATGAACATACGACAAGTGGTGCGGGCTGACGGTAAACCACGACATGGGATGAAATGCGCCATCTTGGTCAGCATGTCCACCACCACGAACACTGTCATGAAACCAGAAGACAGGAGTAAATCCGTCAGAAAGTCCATGGACACAGCCCCCCAGGGTCTTTTGGGTGTCAGCAAGGGCTGCAGTAATCCAGGTGGGGGGCCCCGTCGCTGGCTTGGCCTGCCTACATGGGATACAGGACATGACGTAGGCCTGGACGTTGTGTCGGACTCGAGGCCACCAGAAGGTACAGGAGACCAAGTTCAGAGTCTTGAACAGGCCAAAATACCCCGCCACTGGATTATTGTGACACTGGCTGAGGATGAGTCCCCTGAGTGGCCCTCCCGGAACCTAGAGCCAGTCACGATAGAATAAGAGTCCATCCATGACCATCCATGAGGACTCTGGCCTAACCTCCTCCTTCTGCTGATCCACCCACACATCCTGATGCTGAGTCTCCCGCATCTGAGCCCTTTATATCTATCGGCTCCCGCACCGAAGCAAAAGACTTGATGGGGAGCACTATCCTGGGCAGAAGCTTGTCTTCCGCTTGGGAATATTCAGACTTCCTGGACAGAACATCTGCTCTTTTTTTGTGACCGCTGGGTATGTACGTGACACAGAAATTGAACCTCGCAAAGAAAAGAGACCACCGAATCTGGCGTTGGTTCAATTTCTGAGTGGTCTGCAGGCTTTCCAAATTCTTATGGTCTGTCCAAACCTCTATTTGATGCTGCGCCCCTTCCAGATGATGCCTCCAGGCCTCGAATGCCACTTTGATGGCCAGTAGCTCCTTCTCCCAGATGGTATAGTTGCGCTCCGCCGGATTCAGTTTCCGCAAATAGTACGTGGAAGGGAAGAGGGCACCGCCGGGTGTCGTCACCTGGAGTAACACTGCCCCAATGGAAATGTCGGAGGCATCTGCCTCCACGACAAATGGCCGTTGCAGGTCAGGATGCTTCAAGATGGGCTCCTTTATGAAGGCTTCCTTCAAAGCCTGGAAAGCCCGTTGTTCTGGAGCATTCCACTGAAACCAAGTCTTTTTCTACAGAAGCCGAGTGAGGGGGGCTGTCATGGTAGTAAACCCGGGGATGAAAGCCTGATAGTAGTTGGTGAAGCCAAGAAATCACTGAACATCCTTCACACGACGTGGGGGTTGCCAACTCTGCAAAGACTTGACCTTACTCAGATCCATGGCGATGCCCTCAGGAGAAATGCGGTGACCCAGGAAATAGATGGTCACCCAGTAGAACTGGCCCATTGAGGTCTGAGTGAATATCAACATGGGCCAGCTTATCCAACATCTCTGACAATCCATCTTGGAAAGCATCCACGAGTGCAGCCTCATTCCAGGCTGAATCCTGGCTAAGTAGCCGAAAATTGCTGATATAGCCCTGTAGGAGGCATTGGCCTTGCCTCAGAGTTTTCAGGCATCAGGTAGCAGTCTGCGTCTTTATGGGGTCCTCATACATCGAACGCATATGATTACAAAACCCCACAAAGTTGTCCAACAATGGACTAGGTTGGGCTAGCAGGGGTGTACCCCAACCAGCTGCAGCACCAGAGAGAAGGCTTAACACAAACCCCACCTTATCCCAGTCAGTGGGGAAATCAGCTGATCTCACGCAGATGTACACATGGCA
The DNA here is from genome assembly GCF_964194415.1 of Vipera berus. Classification (NCBI taxonomy): domain Eukaryota; kingdom Metazoa; phylum Chordata; class Lepidosauria; order Squamata; family Viperidae; genus Vipera; species Vipera berus. The sequence goes on along the minus strand of NC_138210.1, from coordinate 1,508,337 downwards.
TTGTCCCAGAAACGCAGGAAACATATCCGGGTTGCCATCAAATTTGTCCGGCATCGCAACGTGGCATTTTCTCTTGGGTGGTGGTGGTGGTGGTGGTGGTGCAGCAGCAGGGACCTGTGCCTGTAATTGAGCCACCTGAGCTGCCAACAAAGCAAGCTGCTGGGAAAGCTGGGCATTCTCAGTAGGTAGCTGCTCCATAATAATAAGGGGTGGGAGGCTGTAGGCAAACTGTTCTGTTCCAGCCTACGACCAGCCCTGTTTGTGTGTCAGGGACAACCCCTAATAATCAATAGGCTGGGGAAAAAACCCAACCCAAATTTACAGTTCCAAATAATAAAGTCTTTCAAACAAAAAAGCAGCAGAATATTTTCTTCAACCAAAAATACATGATTCAAAACATCAAACAAGAGTCAAACAAGAGTCAGACAGATTAGCAAGAACAGACCAGGATTCTCTTTGAATGTCTCCGAACTGTTGCCTTCAGCAACCAGCACCACCCACACCTTCCCCTTTTATTATCTGTCCCAAGGCATGGCTTCTCAATGCCTTCTCCTCCTTTCACTGAGTTGCCTCATAGATTTTCTCTGCTCTGCTCTGCTCTGCTTTGCTCTGCTGGATTGCCTTCTGCTTCTAGCGTCTCTGAACAGATTCAGCTCTGACTCCTCTGAGTCTGACACCTCCTCCTCACACAGCTGAGCCTCATGAGGAACACAATTGGAGGGGCCAGCCTGAGAGTCCTGCTGTGCATCAGAGCCTCCCTCTGACACTGAAGGCTCTCCAAACCCCTCCTCCTCCTCCTCCTCCTCAGATTCCTCAGACTCAGCTGCTGGGAGCACAGGCTGACACTGAATCACAACACAGGCCTCGAATGCCACTTTGATGGGCAGCAGCTCCTTCTCCCAGGTGGTATAGTTGCGCTCCGACAGATTCAGTTTCCTTGAATGGTATGCACAAGGGAAGAGGGTACCGCAGGGCAGCGTTGCCTGCAGTAACACCGCCCCAATGGCAATGTCAGAGGCATCTGCCTCCATGACAAATGGCTGTTGCAGGTCAGGATGCTTCAAAATGGGCTCCTTCATGAAGGCTTTCTTCAAACCTGGAAAGGCCATTGTTCTGGAGCATTCCACTGAAACCAACCAGCCAAGGGGGGCTGTCATGGTAGCAAACCCTGGGATGAAAGCCCGATAGTAGTTGGCAAACCCAAGAAGTCACTGAACATCCTTCACACGACATGGGGGTTGCCAACTCTGCAAAGACTCAACCTTAGCTGTATGGTGATGCCCTCAGAAGAAATGCAGTGACCCAGAAAATCAATGGTCACCCGGTAGAACTGGAACTTCTCCAATTTGGCATACAGCCGATGTTCTCGGAGTTGCTGCAGGACCTGATGGAGATGCTGATGGTGCACCTCTTGTGACGGGGAGTAGATCAGGATGTCACCAAGTAGATCATGACAAACTGATCTAACAAGTCCTGGAAAATATCGTTCATAAAATGTTGGAACACGGCGGGGGCATTGGTCAGGCCAAACGGCATCACCGTGTACTCAAAGTGTCCGTGCCAAGTACCAAACACCATCTTCCACTCATCACCTGACCAAACTCTGACAAGGTTGTAAGCTCCACACAAGTCCAGTTTCGTGAAGATCTTTGCCTCCCGGAGACGGTCCAAGAGTTCGGGGATGAGGAGCAGCGGGTATCGATTGCGCACCATGATGGCGTTTGATTTTGTATAATCGCAGCAAAGCCGCAATTCGCCGGACTTCTTTTTAAAAAGAGCACGGGTGCAGACATTGGTGAGGACGAGGGCCAGATGAAACCCTGAGCCAAATTCTTGTCCAGAAAGTCCTGCAATGCAGCCATCTTGGGGTCCAACATGGAGTACAAATGCCCCACTGGGAGAGGCACGTCAAGGACTAAATCAATGGGGCAGTCATAGGGCCTGTGCAGGGGTAATTGATCCACCTCCATCTCGCTGAACACATCAGCATAATCAGTCAGTTTGGAGGGAAAGGAAACCCCTGGGGAACCCTCCACCTGGCCAGCACAGATATGGCGGGTGTGGTCCACACACTGTAAGCTTGGGAAGGTGACCAAGTTCTTTATTATATAATCTTTTACAATACATTTTATCTTTAACAATCCCTTCCCCCCTCCCTCCACCCAACCCTTCCTAACCCTCCCTAACCCTCCCCCCCTTCCCCCCTCCCCCCTCCCCGACTTCCCAGAGCTAAATACAAGGTATAAAAGTAAAAACAATCATAAACAACCATATGTTAACAACAATAAACTATTAAGTCTTTCGCACTCTAGCTCATATGAAATGACTACAAACAATACTAATATCATATAAAAAAACTTATACAAATGCTAAATGAAACTTTTTGGTCCCATATTTGTTCTGGATATAATCAATCCACTTTTTCCACTCCATAATATAACGTTGTTGCGAATGGTCTTTCAAATAGGCCGAAATCTTTGCCATTTCCGCCAGGTCAGAAACTTTTAGAGTCCATTCTTCTATAGTCGGCAGTTCCTCCTTCTTCCAATATTGACCTACTAAAAGTCTTGCTGCCGTAATTAAGTTCAGCATCAACTTGGTATCCACAACAGTAGTATCTGTATGCCCAATAAGAACAACTGCAGACAAAACTTTATCCTTTGCTTAAATATCTTCTGCATATTCCACCAAATTTTAATCCAAAAAGCTTTAACCTTTTTACAGGTCCACCATATATGAAAATACGTTGCGTCTTCGCCACCACATCTCCAACATTTAGGTTGGTAGTTCGGATACATACTTGCAAGCTTTTTAGGATCTAAATGCCACCTATAAAACATTTTGTAAAAGTTCTCTCTTAAATTTTGAGCTTGTGTAAATTTTACGTTTCTCACCCAGATCTTTTCCCAAGCGTCCATTGTGATAACTTCTTGAATATTCTGAGCCCACTTTATCATACAATCTTTAACAAGTTCTGTTTCTGAGTCAATTTCTATCAATGCAAGATATATCCGTTTGATATGTGCTGGACCCTGATTTCTAATTTGCTTTACCAAATTTTCATCAGTCATTGAGAAACCAATTTTCTGGTCTTCTTTCCACCTGGCCCGTAATTGACCATATTGAAACCAAGTTTGAACAATCTTCTCATCTCGTAAAAGATTATACGGCTTCAAACACCATACGTTCCTCTCCAAAGTTAAGATCTCCTTATATGTAGTCACATCATGTTTGAAGCCAACATTTATGTTTTCTATTGCATGTTTCGGAATTGCCCACAAAGGTATCTTGTAGTTTAGCTTATGTCTATACTTTTTCCAAACTCTCAACAATGCCTGTCTTAAAATATGCACTTTAAACACATTATCTACCTTCTTATCATACAATAAATATGCATGCCAGCCAAATAACAAGTCGTGGCCTTCAAGATTTAATAATCTCCCTTGTGTTAAATTAATCCAATCACTTATCGCTGACAACGCAGCAGCTTCATAATATAATTTAAAGTTGGGCATTTTAAGACCACCTCTTTCACGCGTATCCTGCATAATTTTAAATTTGACTCGTGGCCTTTTCCCTGCCCATACAAATTTATTGATACCCTTTTGCCATTCCTCCAAATTTGAATCTTTTTTAAGAATAGGTATCATTTGAAATAAAAATAGAAATTTAGGCAAAACATTCATTTTCACTGCTGCAATTCTTCCCAGTAGAGACAACTGCAGTTTTTTCCAACTCTCCAATTCTTTTTGAATTTTTCCCCATAATTTTTCATAATTATTTTTATATAACTTTGCATTTGAGGGTGACAAATACACCCCCAAATATTTAACCCTTTTAACAATCTCAAATCCAGTTAGCCCTTCTAGAAGGGCTTTTTGCGATACTGTCATATTTTTGGCTAATATTTTAGTTTTTTGTACATTAACCTTAAATCCAGAAACCTTCCCATATTGCATTATTATCTCCATCAGGTCCACAACAGAATTTTTTGGCTGGGTCACCGTAACAACCAGATCATCTGCAAACGCCCTCAGTCTATAATCCTGATCTCTAATTTGAATTCCCTTAATTTTTTCCGAATTCCGTATTTTAATCAATAATATCTCCAATGTTAAGATAAATAATAAAGGTGAGAACGGACACCCTTGTCTTGTGCCCCTTTCAATATTACATACTTCAGTCAAACTATTATTTACTATTATTCGGGCTGTTTGTTTTTGATATATTGCCCTAATTGGTTGTAAGAATTTATCCCCAAAATTCATTTTATTTAAAACTTTCATCAGAAATTGCCAATCCAATTGATCAAAGGCTTTTTCGGCATCTAAAAAGATCAGCGCCGCAGGGATCTGGTTGTTCCTTTCCAAAAATTCCAACAAGTCTACTATATGCCTCACATTATTTTTCATTTGTCTACCACTGATAAACCCAGTTTGGTCCCCATGAATTATCTGTTGCAGAACCCTCATCAATCTGTTAGCTAAAACCTTAGCAAATATCTTGTAGTCCGTATTCAAAAGTGATATTGGTCTATAATTTCTTACTTGAGTGACGTCCTGATCTTCCTTCGGAATCAAAGAAATAAAGGCAGTTCTCCAAGACGGAGGCACCCTTCCTCCCCTTTGAATTGTCTGAAACAATTCCCTTAGTGGCTTTATCATCTCCAATTGTAGGTTTTTGTAATACACCGCAGTCAGTCCATCCGTGCCTGGCGCTTTATCCATCTTCAATTGTTTAATTGCTAAGAGGATTTCTTCTTCTGTTATCAGTTGATTAATCTCTTCATTTTGTTCTTGTGTAAGAACCGGGATGTTAGCATTCCTTCCAAGTTACGTCTGTATTTGTTATTCATATATATTAACACCCCTCTCATATAAGCTTTACTAGCATCCCAGACCATGTCCATAGAAGTGCCCTTATTCATGTTAGTTTCAAAAAAGTCCTTCATCTGTTTTTTACATTCTTCCACAAGAAGAAAGGTGACCAAGTTCTGTGACCAATAGATCTGTGAGTCATGCGTCCGGAGCCACGCCAATCCCAAGACCACAGAGAAATGCAGATCTGAGGTTATATAGAACTGGATGGCCTCCTCATGGGAACTGATGGCCATACATAACGGTTGTGTGGCAGCCTTAATTGGCCCAGACAGGAACATTTGACCATTGATAGTCTCCACTAACATGGGCGGTTCTACCGGGCACTGGGGAACAGCCCATAAAATTTGTGGTGGCCCCAGAGTCAATTAAGGCATGGACTGGAATCCCCTTTGGCTTTCCAGGGAGGATCAGACGTGCCTCCAATATCAGATGCCGTGGAGGTCCACAGGCACCATCAGAAAGACGTCGCTTGGTGTTGTGGGACGCCCGACCTAACACATCTTTTAGATTGGGCTCGGGGCAGTTTCCGACAGAGGAGTAGGGGGCTTTCTCAGGGAAGACTCAGTCACTGATGCCCGTCGTCGCTTCTTGGGGCAGAAGGCGGCCAAATGTCCAGGGTCCCCACAGTAAAAACACAACCCCCCCGAACGTCGCCTGTTCATTTCTGCCACCGATAGACGAGGCCTGGCAGCAACTAGCTCCATTGGCTCCACCCTCTGAACCAGGGTCTCATGCACAACAGGGGCCGCAGGGGTCTCTGGGATGGCATGGTGACTCCTTCGCTGCTGCAGCCAAGCATCGATCCACAGACAGAGATGGATCAGCCCATTGAGGTCTGAGGGAATATCCACATGGGTCAGCTCATCCAACATCTCCTCTGAGAATCCATCCTGGAAATCGTCCATGAGCATAGCCTCATTCCAGGCTGAATCCTGGCTAAGCAGCCCAAAATCGCTGCTCAGATTCCTCAGACTCAGCTGCTGGGAGCACAGGCTGACACTGAATCACAATACCATGAGGCACCTACAAGGCAGCATGAATGAGACTGGGTGAGATGTGAACCTCTCTTCAATCCTATTTTTTCCACCTGTATAAACTGCCTAAATTATTTTTCCCCCTGTGGAGAGAGGGAAGGGAAATTCTATCCCACCCTCTAATAACAGCGGCGACTGACTATCCAAGGGAGTTTAAAATGTTGAAACAATAACCTGATTTTAACTGGATTTCTATCTTTTCAAAATTTGAGAACTAAAAGACTTCCCATTTTTATTGAAGATTTGGGTTTTTACTTACAAGAAAGAAGTAAAATTGGAAAAAAGACTATAAAAATCTTGGTTTTAAAAAAAATCCAAAACGGTATGGGAGACATCTTGTGGCTAAACCTGATATTACAACCTGTTATTGTCTGAAAGAGACTTGGCTTGAAGCCTAGACCAGTGATGGTGAACCTTTTAGAGACCGAGTGCCCAAACTGCAACCCAAAACCCACTTATGTATCGCTGGGTGCTGGGTGGGCATGGCCCACTGTGTGCACAGCTACAGTGGGTGTGGCAGACTGGGTGGGCGTGGCCACTGGGTGGGCATAGCTGCAGTAGTCATGGCAGACTACTGGGTGGGCATGGCCGGGGTGGGAGTGGCCACCTCGATGTTGCTCATGTGGAGGGACACCTGTGGGGGCTGGGCAGGGTTGGGGGAGATCCAGGGGGTCTCTGGCAGGTGGGAGGGTGGGCAGGAGGGTCATCCTTCTGCAGAATGTGGATCCTTCCCATTCTGCTGTATCAAGTAAAACAGTCTGGCAGCGAAAAGCTTTGGAGAGCCAAGAAACCCCACCCCCCCACCCCCATCTCACATAAGGAGGCTTCTCTCCTCTCTCCTTGGCTTTTTGCTCCCAGACAGTCTGGCAGCGAACAGCCAAAGGGAGTGGAGAAAAAAACCCTGATCCCATGTAAGGGGCAGGATTTTCTCTGACATACTTTTAAAACTCTCTTTAAAGTTTACTTGCTACAAAATGTGGATCCTTCCCATTCTGCTGCACTAAGTAAAACAGTCTGGCAGCGAACATCGAGTGGAGAAAAAAAATCCGGTCTCAGGTAAGGTGGAGTATTTTCACTTGTCAGGAGCAGGAAAAAATCCAGGTTTTTTTTGAGATGGCAGACTAGCGTGCATTCATGTGCATTCAACCACCTTGCTTGCTGCAAAGCCAGATTACAGCAAGGAAGGAAGGGATTGGAGGCACGTGAATGCACACTAGTCTGGCCATTTCTGGGCCGGTTCTCTGAACTCAAAATAAATTAGGTACCAGTTCTATGAAATGAATCCCACCCCTGGGGTGGGGGTTTTGTGTGGTTGTTACTGATGGGCAGTAAGATGGTAAGTTCAAGAAGGCCATCGTATTCCATTCAGACATGGGTTGGCTTTTCCGTCATAAAACTCTTGTGTTTTAAAAAATGGTTTTAAAAAATGAGAAGCGCTCTGCCACCAGCGACTACTTTCCCCACCCCACCCCAATGGAGTGCTCCATTGCCATCACCGCTCCGACGCACCCCTCACATGGAGCATCCTGCTCCCGTTGCCCCGACTCACCCCCTGCAGAGCGCCCTTTCACACTCCACTTGCAGGGCACTGTCCACCATTTCTTTCTATTTTCCTTCTTGCCGCCAGATATTTTCCATCCATTCCTATGAGTTGGCTTTGGGTGGAGATCGGTCGCCCGTGCCCACCAGGCCTGCCGCCCCACACTGACCATGATCACCGGCCAGCGCTGCCTCTCCTGTGACCTCCCCTGTGGCTGGGACACAGCCAAGTTTGCCACCGCCGGTGTTGTGATTCTGTGTCAGCCTGTGCTCCCAGCAGCTGAGTCCGAGGGATCTGAGGAGGAGGAGGGGTTTGGAGAGCCTTCAATGTCAGAGGGAGGCTCTGATGCATTACAGGACTTTCAGTCAGAGGAAGAGCTGGCCCCCTGCAATTGTGTTCTGTATGAGGCTCAGCTGTGTGAGGAGGAGGATTCGGACTCTGAGGCTTCACAGATGAATCTATTTAGAGACGCTCAAAGTAGAAGGCAATTTAGCAGAGCAGACCAGAGAAAGTCTATGAGGCAACTTAGCGAAAGGAGGAGAAGGCATTGAGAAGCCACGCCTTGGGGCTGCTAATAAACGGGGAAGGTGTGGGAGGTGCTGGTTGCTGAAGGCAACCGTTCGTAGAACTCCAAAGGAAATCCTGGTCTGTTTATGTCCTTGCTGAACTTCTTGTTTAACTCTTGCTTTGTTGTTTGAACCATTTATTTGCTAAGGAAAATATTCTGCTGCTTTAAGTCCTTTTGAGGACTTAATTATTTTGAACTGTATATAAAAATATAGGGTTGGGTTTTTTCCAGCCTATTGATTTAAAAAGAAAAGGGCTTGTCCTTGACACGCAAACAGGGACGGGTGTAAGCTGGAACAGAACAGCTGGCACCATCCCATCCTCACCCAGTGCCAGGAAGGAGAAGTCCCACTGGAGGACGGCAGCCGTTTGGAGGCGCCACTGGAGTGGCAGGCACAGTGGGGCGAACCACAACTGCATGGCCACTGCGACAGGATCGGGCTCCTACAGGTTGCACGCCAAGCGCAGCTGCAGCTTATCATGGAGGGATGAGCTCCTCTTCCTCCTCCTCCTCCTCGAGGCCCCACCTTGCCCACATGTAAGCGAGGCACGTCTGCATTGCTGCGCAGGGGGAGGGGGCACCTCCCCAATGGCAGCTCCAGGCTGGCTGGCCTTAGGCCAGTGATGACAAACTTTTAGAGATCACATGTGCTGGGGGGATGGCGCGTGCCCACAGAGAGGGCTCCATGTGCCGCCTGTTCTGTACCAGCCTGCTACTGGCCCTGCAGCAAAAGCAGGGACGACCCCTTTACGAACGGCAAGAGGCTGGAATAAAGCCTGCCAAATTTGTACACATAAAACAAGAGCAAGACAAGACACCAACCATAAAACACGAGCTAAGACGCAGGAACAATCCAAGCGGTTGCCTTCAGCAAACCAGCCCTCCCACACATTCTCCTTAAATACAGTTCAGGGCATGGCCTCTCTGTGCCTCCTTCCGAGGTGCCCCATTGCCTCCCTCTGTTTACTCCTGACTGACTGCCTCCTGCGTCGGGCGTCCTTGAACAGGGCCAGCTGTGGGTCATCTTCATCCACGCTGTCAGGCTCACACAGCTGGGTCTGCATCGTGACCAGATGAGAGGGGCCTTGCTGGGGGCTCTCATCAAGCTGTCCAATCCCCTCAGCAAGCTCTTCAACACCCCCCTCCTCCTCCTCCGAGTCGTCCGACCCAACTCCCGAACCCACAGGCTGACCCTGAATCACAACACTATCCCGCACCGCAGGGCCCTTCATCCGGGTCTGCCGATCCGGATGCGGTCGGGATGGAAATTGTTCATGAAAAGCGGTCACCAACGCAGGGGCATGAACGGCGGTCGCGTCTTCCCAGGTGAAGTCCTCTGGTCCGTAACCTTTCCATTCAATCAGGTACTGGAAACGACCTTTCAGCCAACGGGAATCCCTGATGCTGGCGACCTCGTACTCGGCGGTGCTGCCTCCATCACGAGGTCCTGATGGGGGAGGTTCCGCTCGGCGGAGTGGACAGGCCGGTTGCTCGGGGACCAACAGAGACCGATGAAAGACTGGGTGCACGCGCAGGGAACGTGGCAGAGTTAAGCGATAGGTGACCGGATTGATGACAGCCTCGACTGGGAACGGTCCTAAATATCGGTGATCTAACTTTCTCACCGGCCGTGTTGACGGTAGGTTCCTGGTGGACAACCAGACCCGATCTCCCACCGATAGTGGAGGCGTATCCCGTCTTGACCGATCAGCAAACCTTTTGTAATCGGCCTTGGCCTTCTCTAACTGACGTCGCACCAATCGATGAATCGCCTGTAACTCTGCCATGAAGTCGTTCGCTGCCGGCTCCGGTGAGTCCACGGGAGAAAGGGGGAAAAACCGGGGGTGATATCCCACATTGGCCAAGAACGGTGTCATCTGTGTGGAGGTGTGCTGCGAATTGTTAAATGCAAACTCAGCTATGGCCAGATAGTCCACCCAATTGTTTTGCTGCAGATTGACGTAGCAGCGCAGATATTGTTCCAGGATACCGATGACCTTCTCGGTCCCCCCGACAGTTTGAGGATGATGCGCGGACGAGAGGCAAATCTTGATATCCAACGCATGCATCAACTCCTGCCAGAATCGGGCTGTAAACTGGGCCCCCCTATCAGAGACGACTCTATCAGGGAGGCCGTGCAGCCGAAACACCTGCTGAATGAACATACGACTAGTGGCACGGGCTGACGGTAAGCCGCGACAGGGGATGAAGTGCGCCATCTTGGTCAGCATGTCCACCACCACATACACTGTCGTAAAACCAGAGGATGGGGGTAAATCCATCAGAAAGTCCATGGACACAGCCCCCCAGGGTCTTTTGGGTGTTGGCATAGGCTGCAGTAATTCAGGCGGGGCCCCTGTCGCTGACTTGGCCTGCCTGCATGGGATGCAGGAGGTAACATAGGACTGGACATCGTGTCAGACTCGGGGCCACCAGAAGGTACGGGAGACCAGGTTCAGGGTCTTGAACAGGCCAAAATGCCCCGCCGCCGGGTTATCGTGACACTGGCTGAGGATGAGTCCCTGAGTGGCCCTCCTGGAACGTAGAGCCGGTCACGATAATACAAGAGTCCATCCGTGACCATCCAAGGAGAATCTGGCCCCACCTCCTCCTTCCGCTGAGCCACCCACACCTCCTGCTGCTGTGCCTCCCGGATCCGAGCCTGTATATCAACCGGCTCCCGCACCGCAGCAAAAGACTCGACGGGGATCACTGTCCTGGGCAGAAGCTTGTCTTCCACTCGGGAATATTCGGGCTATTGGACAGAGCTATTCGCTATTCGCTATATTCGGGCTATTGGAATATTGGACAGAGCATCCGCTCTTTGATTGTGCCCGCTAGGTATGTACCGAACCCGGAAGTCAAACCTCGCAAAGAAAAGAGACCATCGGATCTGGCGTTGGTTCAAATTCCGAGCGGTCTGCAGGCTTTCCAAATTCTTATGGTCCGTCCGGACCTCGATTTGATGCCGCGCTCCCTCCAGATGATGCCTCCAGGCCTCGAACGCCGCTTTGATGGCCAGCAGCTCCTTCTCCCAGATTGTATAATTGCGCTCCGAAGGGTTCAGTTTTCGTGAATGGTACGCGCAAGGGAAGAGGGTACCGCTGGGCGTCGTTGCCTGGAGTAACACCGCCCCAATGGCAATGTCGGAGGCGTCCGCCTCCACAACAAACGGCCGTTGCGGGTCAGGATGCTTCAAGATGGGCTCCTTCATGAAGGCTTCCTTCAAAGTCTGGAAAGCCTGTTGTTCTGGAGCGTTCCACTGGAACCGAGTCTTCTTCTGCAGGAGCCGGGTGAGGGGGGCTGTCAAGGCAGCAAACCCAGGGATGAAAGTTCGGTAATAGTTGGCGAACCCAAGAAGTCGCTGAACATCCTTCACGTGACGCGGGGGTTGCCAACTCTGCAAAGACTCAACCTTACTCGGCTCCATGGCGATGCCCTCAGGAGAAATGCGGTGACCCAGGAAATCGATGGTCACCCGGTAGAACTGGCACTTCTCCAACTTGGCAAATAGCCGATGTTCTCGGAGTCGCTGCAGGACCTGATGGAAATGCTGATGGTGCACCTCACGCGACGGGGAGTAGATCAGGATGTTGTCCAAGTAGATCACGACAAACTGATCCAACAAATCCCGGAAAATGTCATTCATGAAATGCTGAAACACAGCAGGGGCGTTGGTCAGGCCAAACGGCATCACCGTGTACTCAAAATGTCCATAGCGAGTACCAAACGCCGTCTTCCACTCATCACCCGGCCGAACCCTGACGAGGTTGTAAGTTCCACGCAGGTCCAGTTTCGTGAAGATCTTAGCCTCCCGGAGTCGGTCCAAGATTTCGGGGATGAGGGGCAGCGGGTAACGGTTGCGCACCGTGATGGCGTTGAGTTTCCTATAATCGCAGCAAAGCCGCAATTCTCCCGACCTCTTTTTGACGAAGAGCACGGGTGCAGACACTGGCGAGGACGAGGGCCGGATGAAACCGCAAGCCAAATTCTTCTCCAGAAAGTCCCGCAATGCAGCCAACTCGGGGTCCGACATGGAGTACAAACGCCCCACTGGGAGAGGCGCATCAGGGACTAAATCAATGGGGCAGTCATAGGGCCTGTGCGGGGGTAATTGATCCGCCTCTGCCTCGCTGAACACATCAGCAAAGTCGGACAGTTCGGGAGGCAAGGAAAACCCTGGGGAACCCTCCACCTGGCCGGCACAGATATAGCGGGAGTGGTCCACGCACTGCAAGCTTGGGAAGGTGACCAAGTTCTGTGACCAATAGATCTGTGGGTCATGCGCCCGGAGCCACGCCAGTCCCAAGACCACGGGGAAATGCAGATCTGAGGTGATATAGAACTGGATGGCCTCCACTTGGGAACTGATGGCCATACATAATGGTTGCGTGGCGGCCGTAATTGGCCCAGACAGGAGCACTCGACCATCGATAGTCTCCACTAACATGGGCGGATCCACCGGGCACTGGGGAACAGCCCACTTGGCCACAAATGCTGAGTCAATTAAGGCATGGACTGGAATCCCCTCTGGCTTGCCAGGAAGGATCAGACGTGCCTCCAAAATCAGATGCCGTGGAGGTCCACAGGCAGCATCGGAAAGACGTCGCTCAGTGTTGTTGTGGGACGCCCGATCTATCACACCGTCTAGATCGGGCTCGGGGCGTTTCCCAACAGAAAAGTAGGGGACTTTCTCGGGGCAGGCTCGGTCACTGATGCCCGCTGTCGCTTCTTTGGTCAAAAAGCAGCCAAATGCCCAGGGTCCCCACAGTAAAAACACAACCCCCCGATTGTCGTCTGTTCATTTCAGTCACCGATAGACGAGACCTGGCAGCACCCAGCTCCATTGGCTCCTCCCTTTGAACTGGGGGCTCACGCACAACAGGAGCTGCAGGGGTCTGTGGGGTGGCACGGCGACTCCTTCGCTGCTGCAACCGAGCATCGATCCACAGGCAGAGATGGATCAGCCCATTCAGGTCTGAGGGAATATCCACACGGGCCAGCTCATCCAACATCTCCTCCGACAATCCATCCTGGAAGGCATCCACAAGCGCAGCCTCATTCCAGGTGGAATCCTGGCTAAGCAGCCGAAAATCACTGATATAGCCCTGTAGGGGGCGTTGACCCTGCCTCAGAGCTTTCAGGCGTCGAGTAGCAGTCTGCGTCTTAATAGGGTCCTCATACATCAGACGCATATGATCACAAAACCCCACAAAGTTGTCCAACAATGGGCTAGGTTGAGCCAGCAGAGGCGTGCCCCAACGAGCTGCATCACCCGAAAGAAGGCTTAACACAAACCCCACCTTATCCCGGTCAGTGGGGAAATCAGCTGCTCTCACGCTGATAAAGAGCTGGCATTGTCCCAGGAAAGCAGGAAACAGTTCTGGATTGGCAGTAAATTTATCCGGCATCGCAACTTGGCATTTTCTCCTGGGTAGGGGTGATGGTGGGGGTGCAGCATGAACCTGAGCTTGCAGTTGAGCCACCTGAGCTGCCAGCAAAGTGAGTTGCTGGGTGAGCTGGGCATTCTCAGCACGTAGCTGCTCCATAATATTAGTAAGGGGTGGGAGGCTGAAGGCAAACTGTTCTGTACCAGCCTGCTACCGGCCCTGCAGCAAAAGCAGGGACGACCCCTTTACGAACGGCAAGAGGCTGGAATAAAGCCTGCCAAATTTATTCACATAAAACAAGAGCAAGACAAGACACCAACCATAAAACACGAGCTAAGACGCAGGAACAATCCAAGCGGTTGCCTTCAGCAAACCAGCCCTCCCACACATTCCCCTTAAATACAGTTCAGGGCGTGGCCTCTCTGTGCCTCCTTCCGAGGTGCCCCATTGCCTCCCTCTGTTTACTCCTGACTGACTGCCTCCTGCGTCCGGCGTCCTTGAACAGGGCCAGCTGTGGGTCATCTTCATCCACGCTGTCAGGCTCACACAGCTGGGTCTGCATCGTGACCAGATGAGAGGGGCCTTGCTGGGGGCTCTCATCAAGCTGTCCAATCCCCTCAGCAAGCTCTTCAACACCCCCCTCCTCCTCCTCTGAGTCGTCCGACCCAACTCCCGAACCCACAGGCTGACCCTGAATCACAACACCGCCTCTGGCACGTGTGTCATAGGTTCACCACCACTGATCTAAAGGATTTCTAGCTGGTATAGATGATAATAAGCCTATAATTCTTTCAATGTCCATATAACTGTTTACAGGTAATTTTGTTTGAGTTGAAAAATGTAGTAGTTTATTTGATAGAGCCACTTTGAGAAGAGAGAAGCATGGGGCAGTCAGGCAGTGCTATACATTAACCAAGCTTTGTGCTTATCCTGTTGTATAAACTTGAAACAAAGTGTTTGGGGTTTCTTGTAATGGAAACCTTTATTCAAGTTTGCCATAGTTGTATATCCAAATTTCCAGAAATGGTAGCTGATGTAAACCAAGGATCCAGAATTGATAGCTTTACTATGGATGCAACTTTACTTAGTAAAATTTGGATTGTGGCAGCATGCTTCTTTTCACAGCAGAAGGGACCAGAGACCAGATTTAAGTTGATCCACCATCTGGAGATCAATGGTCTTGCCACACTACAGATAGTTTGTAGGAGGTTTTCTCCAATCCGGTCAACCATCGTATCAGTGGCCTGTTTGAGAGAGAGAATAACCATTACCTAGTCACTCAGTAATATACTTCTAAGCATCTCTTGACTTATGCTTGAGCTGAAAGCATTCTATTGTATGTGGATCAGTTTTGAGTGATGAAATGTGAGCAGAAGTGGCTTGAGCAACTATGGTATCAGACCAGAGGCAAATTCATCATCATAACACCTAGACCACAATATTCAAGGAGGAGAAAAGGCAATCGATTTTCTCAAAGTTGCATCCACAAAGAGCCATCCAAAGGAGCTTTCTGGGACTGTCAAATAGATGAGCCAGCCTTCAGTGGGTCTGTATGATGTCTGGATATTGTCTGGGTATTTTGAGAAATATGGTCAAGACCACCCAGAATTTGCTAGGCTTGCTTGTTGCCACTTTGAGTGATGTCATACCAAAATTATCCACTGCAGTGTCTTCTAATACGTATATCTCCAAATCTGTTTCTTTACAAATTCCTTGAGGAAGTACTGTAGTTAAGATTCTTAGATCTATTCACATCACTGCTTTTATATTGGATCCTTGTCCAGATTGCCTCATAAAGTGCCTCTAAGTACTTTGTTCTACAAATTCTTCAAAAACAAAACTGCCTGCTGACTTAAAGGAGATGGTGATGTTATCAACCATCAGCCAGGGTTCAGCTGGGGCTTCACTATGAGGAACTCTTAAATTGTCTTCATCCTTTCCTGTCTTTATTTAGACCAGAATTTGGCATGCAGATGGACAAAATCACCCAGATGTAAATACTATACTGTGAGATGCATAAGGGAGTGCTATTCACTCAGGGGGGTAGGGTGGGGTGTTGGACTTGCATTCTGTTTGTTCTGTTCTTTCTCTGTGTTACAGGAAGGTAGTAGTGGGAAGTTTCTGCTTCACCTCTTCAGAATTGTTCTGAGGAGTCTAGTAATATTTTGCCCAGAGTCACCTTGTAGGGGAGATGGCCAGCATAAAAATGTAATAAATAAAAATAAATATTTCATCTTGCTAGACTGGTCATTGACTGCAATAAAGGAACTGATTCTGATTTCTTCTTGCCTTCCATGTTACTTAATATGAATATGAAGTCCCTGGGAAAGATCATCTGCACCTTTGGAGGTAGTCATCAATGTTCTGATTGGGATTTGATATTTCCATGTTATTAGCTTTAGGACTGAATGTAGAAGGACTGAACATGGAAGAATAAGCTGAAACTGAAATCAGTCAAGATGTTACTGATCTGAGGGACTAAAGCAGGGGTGTCAAACTGCCGGCCTGCAGGCCGGTTTCATCATACCGAAGCCATGCCCACCCCATTGCCGGCAATGCAAAAAGAGTTGCGATACGTCGTGACATGTCACGTGACGTGGCAAGTTTGACACCCCTGGACTACAGTTAGAATTCTTTAAGTAGACATGTTCTGGGTAAAGTTGCCAGGGAGTCCTTCTAGAAAGATATCTGGATATCTACATGACATTGATGGCAAAATGAGATTTGTCAAGTGCTGACAAAGCAAGTTCATCCCTAGCTAAAGGAGATGTACCTGACTTTAGTGACTTATTTGCAGGCAACACTAAGGTTGGACTATTGCAATATTATCTTTATGGAACAGTCGTTGCAAATAGACTGGAAATTTTCAGCTGCCTCAGAATGTGGCAGCTTAGTGTGTGAGGTTCCTTTGAGATCCCACATTACTCCATCTGATATAGTTGCACAGCTTGTTGGTTGCCTTTTGAACCAAATTCAGGAGGTTTACAATGGTCAGCACCATTATGGGTCCTGCCACAGATGTGTTTGGCATCAACAACTACTTCTGCTTTCTTTGTGACAAGATCAATAGTACAGTATGGTGTATTGCTACTGGAGTTCAGAAAAACCCTTTCCATACTTCAGACTCAAAACTTTACTGCTTCAGCTTATGTTGCATTATATATCTGTTAAGTTTTAACATGACTTTATGGATGTTTTTATTGTACCTTATAAGTTGTATGGAGTCATTAGGGGAGTAGCTAGTATATACATTTTTTTAAAAAAATTAAGCAATTTACTTGATTTTGGCCTAGTATAATGTGTGAAATAAGGTATTGTTTAAAGTCATCTGTCACCACAGACAGACATTCTAACCTTTTCTGATAAACAGTGTTTGCACCTCTGAATCATTTTGATGACCCTCTTCTCTTTTTTGCACCTTAATATATCATTTTTCAAAAGTGATGACCAGAACTGTACACAGAATTCTAAATGAATATATTCCACAGATCTGTATAAGGGTATTGCAACGTTGACATTATTTTCAGTTCTTAATGCTCCATAGCACAACGCCCTTTTCACAGCTGTGTCACATTGAATTTCACATCTTCACTGAGTTATTCAATTTTATATTAAAATCTTTTTTCCTTTTTTTGTTTTGGTTAGTTACAGACAGTTCAGACCTTGTCAGTGTATATGTGAACTTGAGGGTATTTCCTCACAGTGTATCAATTTACAATTTAGTTAATTAAAATTATTAGATTCTAATGGTTGCTGCCTCCCAGCATTATCCAGAAATTTATCAAAAAAAACTTGCGATATCAAAAATTTTTATGCTAGGTAGTAAGTCACCATATGATCTATGTACCCATCACAAACCCATTTGTTTCTGAATGATTAAATTACTCAAAAGCAAAAATGTTCTGTGCCCCGAGAATAGCCACAGTATAAGAAGGTGGGCTTATTCTTTCTCCTTTTATTGTCACTCATTATATTGTTAGAGTATTCATGAAAGGTAACTGTATAAATTGCTGATGTTGACACTTTAGATCAGGGGTGTCAAACTCGCAACATCACGTGACGAGACATGACGTATTGCGACTTTTTCCCCATTGCCGGAGCTGGGGTGGGTGCGGTTTCGGCATGACGCATCCGACCCACGGGCCAGCAGTTTGACACCCCTGCTTTAGATCTTGAATACACCCAGCCATTTAAAAGACCTGCTGGTGGCTCTTGAGCCTGTGCATTTGATCAAATTACCAGGCCAGAGTTCATTGGTTTTCTTACATTGTAGAATATCGTCATCGTGGTTAAAAGCTGTCAAAACCTCGATTAAAGATAAAACTAAATTTTTGGTAAAGAATATTGGAACTGAATCCAAGGTACAATTACAAGAGGTGATGGGGATCCAAATAGTTAAAAAAGTTAAATATTTAGGTATTTGGCTATCTTCAAGGTGTCCATCTATAAAGGAATTAAATTATCAAAAATTGATGACTGAGATGGAGAAGAAATTAGACAGCTGGAAAAACATTCAACTCTCAATCCTAGGACGAATCGCAGTGATTAAAACTCATATTTTGCCAAAGTGGTTATACCTATTCCAAACTTCTCCTGCAAAACTAGATAAGAAATTTTTTAAAAAACTAGAACAGATGGTTGGTAGATTTATATGGAATAACCGAAAGCCGCGTATTAAAAGAAGAACGCTGCAGGAGCACAAAACAAGGGGAGGACTGGGGCTCCCACATTGGGAGCTGTATTACCATGCCTCTGCCTTGGCTTGGATTAGGGACTGGGTTGTGTTATCTAGAAGGAGGGTGTTAACTATTGAAGGATATAACTTAACACAGGGATGGCATGCCTATCTCTGGCCAAGGAAGAATAGTCAATATAAAGTTTTCTCTAATCATTATATTAGGGATGCATTGATAAACTCTTGGCGTACGGTAAGAGGGTGGATCTATACAAAGATACCTGGCTGGTTTACTCCTTTGGAAGCTGTAATTTATTCAACGTTACACAATCCAGACAGAAACTATAGGTATAAAGATCTCATAGATCTGAGAGGTAATCTTAAATCCAGGGAGGAGTTACATTCTGGGGGTATAGAGTTGGATTGGTGGTCGTATTCTCAAATGAGCTCAAGGTTTAATAGGGATAAGCAGGAATTTGGGATAAATATAATCCCACAAGAATTAGACAAGATTTTATGGGGAAGTGATGCTAAATTTTTATCTAAGACCTATAATCTACTTTTGTTCCATGGGATGGAAGGGGGAACAATAAATGGCGTAATGAATGCCTGGGGGAGAAATATTGGTCGCACTATAGAATTAGAAGAGTGGGAACAAATTTGGAAGAAAAATATAAAATTAACGTTAGCAACAGCATTTAAAGAAAATATGTATAAAATGTTGTATAGATGGTACTTAGCTCCCGCACGAATTTCAAAAATGTTTCCCAATGCAAATGACAAATGTTGGAAATGTGATTCTGCCAGGGGCACTTTCTACCATCAATGGTGGACTTGTCCAAAGGTTAGGCGTTACTGGACCAATATAAAAAATTGGTTATTTCAAATAACAGGATTGTCGAGCCCCTCGGGCTCGACATTCTCACCAGGAGAGGGATCCAGCCGCAGCCCGCAGCCACAGCTGCAGCCGCGCCCGACAGCTGATCAGCGGCCGATGGAGATCCCGGGCGCCCACGCTGGGCCCGTATCGTCTCGAACAGCTGCTCGGCGGCCGTCAAAGACCCCGGGCGTCCTGCAGCCGCAGCCGCGCCTAACAGCTGATCAGCGGCCGACGGAGACCCCGGGCGCCCACGCTGGGGCCGTAACTCCTCGAACAGCTGCTCGGCGGCCGACAAAGACCCCGGGCGTCAACGCCGAGGCCGCGCCTGCCCGAACAGCTGATCGGCGGCCAAAAGCGCGTTGTAGAGGACCTGCCCCTGCCCGAACGGCTGTTTGGCGGCCGAAAACGGGTCTCGCCAAACACGGGGAAGCCGCGCCAGCCTTAGCAGCTGTACGGCGGCCTGAAACAGGTCCCGGCAGGCAAGGGGAAGCAACTGTGGGGCGGCAACAGCAAGGGGCGAACCCCGGCCATCGCGCAGGTGTTACGCGGTCGGAGGCGAAACTTACGGACGTTTCGGCTGGTTGCATACCGGCGGGGATGCAGGGCGTTCTACAGCTACGAGCAGATGATGGGGCTTGCCAAGGGGCTGCGGGTGTGACACGGAACACCGGGTTGGTGGAGGGGAGCACGTTAGGGATTCCAGGGTATGAGAGAGGGGGATATTGGACTTACACCTTCCTTCACGCTGTATGGACCTCGGCGTCAGGGGCAGAAGCAGGGCGTGGGGCGACAGGATAGAGGGGCGGGGGTTTTACGTGGTTCAGGCGGATGCTGGTCTGCGTAGGGGAGGGTGGGGCTAACGGGTGGGGCTGTTAATCAATTAGTAGCAACGTTTAAAAGAAGCGTTGGGACGAGTGGTTCCCAACGCTGACTTTGTTAATGCTTGGAGATCCTGCTATTAAAGGTACTCTCTGCAGTCATCCGTACTTCGTCGTGGTTTTTCCTGTGTGCTTGTTTTTCCCGGCGAAGACGAGGATTTGACAGTAAGTCAGCGTTCAATCAGCACAGCGCTCCTTTCATTGGGCTCTGGTTTTCGCCTGCCACCATGGCTGAGGGGACCCAGGGCGGTGTGCCCGTGGCAGGAGGGGAGGAACCAGCTGGGGTTGCTGTGCCCCTTGAGGTGGGGGAATTGGCAGAGGCCCCACCAGTGGTTCGGCCTAAGGTCCGGGACCTTGGACCAGCACCAAAGGGAGCTGAGGCTTCGGAACCGGCTGTCCAGGAGAAGCCTGGGGAATGGTGGCTCAGCCCTGTCTTGAGTCAGCCAGTGGCTGGACAAAATCAACCATCTAGAAGGAAGGGGTCCCTCTGGGAGTGGAGAGAGCGTCGTGCCACCAATGAAGGCGGAGAGGAGTGGAGCTACACCACGGCTCCTGGCAGTTACACCATGGACGTCCTGAGGGACCATTTTGGAGAACCTCGGCCGTGGACCCCTACTGATACCGACCTGGAGACCGGTAGATGGACACAAACCAGGACCGACCCGGAGCGCAGGAGCCAAACCCGGTTCCGTTTGGCGAGTCCCCGCTTTCGGGACCCGCAGGCCCCTGGTACCCCGCAGGTCCCAGGCCTTCCACCGCCGGGACCGGCGGCTGCTCCCGACTTGGGCCCCGCAGGACCTGGTGGAACAAGGCCGGGGGGTGCTGTACCAGCAGGGGTGCTGGGGTGGCAACAACCAGGGGTTGCACAGAGGCTGGGAGGCCCGGCGGGTCCTTGGGGAGGACCTGCGGTTTGGGGCCCACCACCGCTGCCTGTGACCTTTGACGGCAACCCTGATCGTTTGGCCCTGTTCCTCGGACAAGCCATCCACCATCTGGACCAGTACGGTCCTTTGTATACATCCCAGTGGGGGATGGTGATGGCTGTCACTACGGCATTGCAAGGGGAGGCAGCGGCTTGGGTGGCAAACCTCTACGGTGACCGTGCCCGTGAACTGGGGGACGTTGGCCTTCTCCTCGAAGCTCTGCGTACACGATTCGAGGATGTGACGCGCACGCACCGAGCGGAGGCTGAGATCGTTGGCCTGCGGCAGGATGGCCGTCCAGCTACAGCCTATGTGCAGGACTTTCGTGAAGTGGCCGGCAGGCTCAGTTCCTGGCCGGAGAGGATGCTGGTTCACCATTTCCGGGCTGGACTGGACGATTATCTCCTACGGGCTTGTATCGTCCGGGGGATCCCCCCTAGGCTCCAAGAGTGGCTGCGGGTCGTGGTCGAGCTGGATGTGGCCTTACGGGTTTGTCAACGCCGTGTGCGGGCCGTAGGAGACTCCCGTCAGGTCCCGCCGAGGTCGCAGGGCCAGGTGCAGAAGCCGCCACCATCGTCGCTGGGTCCTGCCGTCCAGCCACCATGGTCTGTTCTGCGTTGCTTCAGGTGCGATCAGCCAGGGCACCGCGTGGCCGCCTGCCCTATACCCACATCCCGGGTGGTTGCAGCAGCAACCCCAGCAAGGAGCACAACCCCCGGGCGCTTTGCAGAGCGTTCCCGGGCTTCTCGGCAGGCTGTGGAGTCAACACCAGGGGGAAGCGGCCAGACGGAGGGGGACAGTGCCATCGATGTGAACGTGGAGTTTTACGAGCATGGTGATAGGCCAGAGGAGGACCCCATGGTAAGTGCTCCGGTTAGCCCATTTTCAGTCCCGGTTACGTTAACAAACCCCGCCACGGGGGAGGTGATGGAGTTTAAGGCTTTAATTGATTCGGGTAGCACGAGGTGTCTCATTAGCCGGAAGGTGGTGGCCAAACTGGGTGTTGGGGTGGTACGGCTGAGGAATCCAATACGTTTCCAGCAGTTGGATGGGTCTCTTCTGGGGGGGGTGCCTATCACCCATGTCACAGAACTCGTGCGGCTGGATATGGGGGAGCACTGGGAACGGTTGCGGTTCATCGTGGTGCCCTCCATGACGGAGGAGGTGATTCTGGGGCTAACGTGGCTGGACAGGTGGGGGCCGACCATTTGGTGGGAGGGGGGTTGTCGACACCTGCGCTTAGGGATTGGGCCACAGCCCCCTGATCATGAGCAGCCAGGCACGTCTGGCCCGCCAGGGAAGCCGGAGGAGAGTTGCAGGGCTGGGGCAGAAGTACACGTGCCGCCAGAGTACACCGAATTCCTCGAGGTTTTCAGTGAGCAAGAATGCGATCTCCTGCCTCCCCATCGACCGACGGACTGCGCGATTGAGCTGGAGCCGGGGGTCAAACTTCCTAAGCCCCGGATGTATGCCATGACCCCGCGGGAGATGACAGAACTCCGGAATTACATCGACAAGAATCTTACACGGGGGTTCATACAACCAGCTCGCTCGCGGATGGCAGCACCAGTTCTTTTTAGGGAGAAGAAAGACGGGGGGCTGCGTCTTTGTGTGGACTACCGGGGGGTCAACGCAGTGTGTGTTGAACATTTGTATCCACTGCCCTTGATGAAAGACATGTTGTCCCACCTGGCTAAGGGGAGGGTGTTTACCCGCTTGGACTTACGCGAAGCCTATTATCGGGTCCGTATCAAGAGAGGAGAGGAGTGGAAAACGGCGTTTAACTGCCCATTGGGCAGCTACCAATTTCGTGTAATGCCATTCGGACTCCAGGGGGCCCCCGCCGTGTTCATGCAACTAATAAATCAAGTTTTGCATGAACATTTATATAGGGGGGTGCTCATGTATCTTGACGACATCCTTATATATACGGAGACAATGGACCAGCACGTTGCCCTTGTGCGCCAGGTTCTGCGGAAACTCCTAGAGGCACGGTTGTATGTGAAATTATCAAAATGTGAATTTCACGCGTCTCGACTGGACTACTTGGGCTATCGGGTCTCAGCGGCCGGGATTGCAATGGACCCAAAGAAAGTGGAGGCTATATTGCAGTGGCAAGCCCCGGGGACCAGACGACAGCTACAGAGCTTCCTGGGGTTTGCCAATTTTTACCGCCAATTCATACCATCTTTTGCTGCAGTAGCTCTTCCATTAACAGACTTGCTAAAAACCAAGAAGTTAGCGGTGAAACCACGGCCAGGGTTGCGTGTAACGTGGACCATAGAATGTCAACGGGCCTTCGAGACCTTGAAAGGTTTGTTCACCCAAGAGCCCATACTTTTGCATCCCGACCCAGCAGCGCCATACGTTGTGCAAGCAGATGCTAGCGACGTGGCAGTCGGAGCTGTTCTATTGCAACACAACAGTAAAGGCGCATTGCAACCTTGTGCTTATGCGTCCAAAAAGCTATCGACCACCGAACGCGCCTGGGCTATCTGGGAAAAGGAGGCCTACGCCGTTCGGTGGGCATTGGAGACGTGGCGGCATCTCCTAGAGGGGGCAGAGAAGCCCTTCGAAGTATGGACGGACCATAGGAACTTAGAAGCCCTACAATCCCCACGTAAGTTGGCCCCTAAGCATGTGCGGTGGGCCCTGTATTTCAGGCGGTTCAGGTTTACCCTGAAATACGTCCCTGGGGGGAAGAATTTCCTGGCGGATGCCCTCTCACGGCTTCCGCAGTATGACAACCAGCGGGAGGAGGTGGTGCAAGCTCTTATCCCTCCTCTCGGCCCAGAGATGGTACGGGCTGTACAGAACAGGGTTGTGGATGACCTTGTACAGCGGCTGAAAAAAGCTCTGGTGGGAGATGGCTGGCTACAGCAGCACCCGCGGCTCCTAACCCGACGGGACGACCTGGCCTGGTATGGGAGTAAGATGTACGTGCCGCAAACCCTGCGAGAGACTGTGCTTTATAGGTGTCATGATGCCAAGCAGGCCGGACACCTCGGGTTCCTGAAAACCCTGCACCTTGCTAGACGTCAGTTCTGGTGGCCCGGGATGAGGCGGCAGGTCAAAGATTATGTCCAGCGTTGCCGCACGTGTGCTATGGCCAAACCCCAGCCCGGGAAACCAGCGGGGCTTTTACAGACAGTGGCGGACCCTAGCCGGCCATGGCAGGACATCAGGATGGATTTCATCGTGGACCTACCAGAGAGCCGGGGGTACACTGTTATCTGGACCGTGGTTGACCTGTTTTCTAAACAGGCCCATTTTGTCCCGTTGAGGGGCTTGCCCTCGGCCCGGCGTCTGGCCTGGCTCTTTATTACCCACGTGTACCGCTTACACGGGGCGCCTAGACGTGTTATCTCGGACCGAGGAGTACAGTTTACCACCAGGTTTTGGCGTGAATTCCTCCAGTTCATCGGGTCATCCCAGGGATTAAGCTCGGGGTACCATCCCTGCACGAACGGGGCTGCTGAACGGGCCAACGTGGCAGTGGAGCAATACCTACGCAGTTATGTCTCGTACCAGCAGGCAGATTGGGCTGACCTACTGGCGTTTGCAGAAATCGCCCACAACAACGCTGTGCACAGTAGCACTGGTCTCCCACCGTACACAGTGGTGTCTGGCTACGACTTCCCTCCTGTTCCCGAGTGCGACCAGGGATCGGCTTCCCCTTGTCAACCCCAGGAGTGGATGCTACAAATCAGAAAGGCATGGGCAGCAACCAAGGAGGCCCTGAACAAGCAAGCCAGTATCGTAAAGGCCCAAGCAGACAAGAAGCGCCAACCGTTCTACACCCCAGGGGTTGGGGACCGGGTGTACTTGTCTACAAAATACTTGAGGTTACAAATACCTAGCAAGAAGCTGGGCCCTAAGTATATAGGCCCCTTCCAGGTCACCCACATCATCAACCAGGTCACGGTGCGCCTCCGGCTGCCTAAATTTCTGGGCAAGGTGCATCCCGTGTTCCACGGCAGCTTGCTAAAACCAGCCCCTGTTCCTGTCCGGGGGGAGCCAGTAGGGCCGGGGCCCGTGGGTGATGGACAATATGAGATACAGGAGGTTCTAGACTCCAGGAGGCGGAGAGGGCGACTGCAATACCTAGTGCTTTGGAAAGGATACCCGATTACTGAGGCATCCTGGGTGGCGGAATCGAATGTTCAGGCCCCTAGATTAGTTAAGGCGTTCCACCAGAGGCACCCTGGTAAACCCTCGGGAGAGGGTCGAGGGGAAACTGCTGCTCTCCTTAGTGCTTGTATGACTTCTATGTCTTGCCTTCCAGGAGGAGCCTTGGTAGGAGGGACCGACTGTCGAGCCCCTCGGGCTCGACATTCTCACCGGGAGAGGGATCCAGCCGCAGCCCGCAGCCCGCAGCCACAGCCGCAGCCGCGCCCGACAGCTGATCAGCGGCCGATGGAGATCCCGGGCGCCCACGCTGGGCCCGTATCGTCTCGAACAGCTGCTCGGCGGCCGTCAAAGACCCCGGGCGTCCTGCAGCCGCAGCCGCGCCTAACAGCTGATCAGCGGCCGACGGAGACCCCGGGCGCCCACGCTGGGGCCATAACTCCTCGAACAGCTGCTCGGCGGCCGACAAAGACCCCGGGCGTCAACGCTGAGGCCGCGCCTGCCCGAACAGCTGATCGGCGGCCAAAAGCGCGTTGTAGAGGACCTGCCCCTGCCCGAACGGCTGTTTGGCGGCCGAAAACGGGTCTCGCCGAACACGGGGAAGCCGCGCCAGCCTTAGCAGCTGTACGGCGGCCTGAAACAGGTCCCGGCAGGCAA
Organism: Vipera berus; assembly: GCF_964194415.1. Classification (NCBI taxonomy): domain Eukaryota; kingdom Metazoa; phylum Chordata; class Lepidosauria; order Squamata; family Viperidae; genus Vipera; species Vipera berus. The sequence continues at coordinate 1,482,784 of NC_138210.1, read as the reverse complement.
GGGGAAGCAACTGTGGGGCGGCAACAGCGAGGGGCAAACCCCGGCCATCGCGCAGGTGTTACGCGGTCGGAGGCGAAACTTACGGACGTTTCGGCTGGTTGCATACCGGCGGGGATGCAGGGCGTTCTACAGCTACGAGCAGATGATGGGGCTTGCCAAGGGGCTGCGGGTGTGACACAGAACACCGGGTTGGTGGAGGGGAGCACGTTAGGGATTCCAGGGTATGAGAGAGGGGGATATTGGACTTACACCTTCCTTCACGCTGTATGGACCTCGGCATCAGGGGCGGAAGCAGGGCGTGGGGCGACAGGATAGAGGGGCGGGGGTTTTACGTGGTTCAGGCGGATGCTGGTCTGCGTAGGGGAGGGTGGGGCTAACGGGTGGGGCTGTTAATCAATTAGTAGCAACGTTTAAAAGAAGCGTTGGGACGAGTGGTTCCCAACGCTGACTTTGTTAATGCTTGGAGATCCTGCTATTAAAGGTACTCTCTGCAGTCATCCGTACTTCGTCGTGGTTTTTCCTGTGTGCTTGTTTTTCCCGGCGAAGACGAGGATTTGACAAGGATATGATCTTCAATTGGACCCAGCTATTTTCCTCTTGGGGATGAAGCCACAAGAAGTACCAAAAAATGTTTGGTATTTAGTAATACATATTACAACAGCGGCGCGTATGATTTATGCGCAATATTGGAAGACGATGGAAATCCCAACGGACTATCAAGTAATAGAGAAAGTATTACTATGCGCAGAGTCAGATCGTATGACATATATTCTCAAAGGGAAAAGTGAATCACTTTTCAATAAAAGTTGGGACTCCTGGTATTCATGGTTACAAAATAGAAGATTTAATCCCAACGGGGGAAATACTAGATGATTGTGTATTTTTATTTGAGGTATAGAATCTGGAGATATATACAATTATAGATTTCTAATATTTGGTAACTAAAGGTTACTTAGCCTGGGATGTACGAGAAAAAGAAATTAGGGGTAGTATTACACTCCCCGGTCCTGTCTAATGCTGTTGTTCTTGTTTTTTTGGTGTCTAGGATGTCTTGGTGTTTTTCTATTTGATGCACCTTTTAGTACTTTGTAATAATGTTCTTGTTTTTTTATTTAAAATTTGTTTAATAAAAATAAAATAATAAAAAAAGAAGCTGTCAAAACCCACTTCAGCCCACATCTTAGGAAAATAAGACTCTTGGAGACAAGGTTTTCCAAGTAGGAACTTTTACTAAGAAATAGGAGATGGCAGGTATAATAGATAGGATCTGAAGAATCCCCTCACAGATCAATATTTTTAAAGTGTCCCCAAGCAAACCCCACCCCTCAGTTCATTTGGTCAGTTCCGGATCAGCCAAGCTCCAGGTGGCAAGCCCCTTGTGGGACAAACAGGATCATTCCCACCCCCTCACATTTCATCTGGGGAAACAATCCAGATTTCACAAGCGTTTCTTCCTCACTTTCCACCCCCTTTCTTAGCTGTCTGCAAGATAAGAGGGGAATGCCTAGGTAATTGGTTATATTGTGATGGATAGCAGGCAAGGGAATACACAAAGGTTACAATTAAGGAAGGAAGTGAAAGTAATAAAATCCCATGCTTGTTCCCTCTTCTCCTTGGGAATGGCAGAATCCAGGGAAGGGTGAGATTTGGGTTTTGCACAGAAGAGACAGTTAGAAATGAAATATAAATGGATTCTGACATCCTGCCCCCCCTTTAAAAATAGGAGAGATCCACCTGTAGAGGGAAAAATATATAGATATTAGCCCAGTTTGCTGGGGTATTCTGTATGAAACCTCTTTAGCAACCTGGGTGCTCTAATGTGATTTTTATTGACCCACTCATTTTCTGAGGGGGGAAGGTGTTTCCAAGCTACTAAGTATTTATTTATTTATTTATTTGTTTGTTTGTTTATTATTTAAATTTATATACCGCCCTATTCCCGTAGGACTCAGGGTGGTTTACAGGGAAATTAAAATACATAGTATACAAAATTAAAATCAATTAAAAGTATTAATTAAATTATAGTCCCTGAAGTTAAACTAAAACCCAATTAAATTAAATTAAATTAAAACCCCACAGTCTGGGCCAAACAGCTCGAAAAACCAGGTTTTCAAGTCCCGGCAAAATGAGCGAAGGTCGGGGGCAGTCCTGAGTTCCGTGGGAAGTTGGTTCCATAGGGCCGGCGCGCCCACAGAGAACGCCTTTCCCCTGGGAATAACCCGCTGGCATTCCTTAACCGGCGGTACCCTGAGAAGACCCTCCCTGTGGGAGCGCACAGGACGATGGGAAGTTGATGCTGGCAGCAGGTGTTCCCTTAGATAATCCGGACCCAAGCCATTTAGGGCTTTATAGGTCATTACCAGCACCTTAAATCTCACCCGGAGGGCAACCGGAAGCCAATGCAGCTCACGGAGAAGAGGTGTTACACGGGAGTATTGGGAAACTCCCATAACAACTCGCGCGGCTGCATTCTGCACCAGTTGAAGCCTCCGAGTGGTCCTCAAGGGCAGCCCCATGTAGAGAGCGTTGCAGTAGTCTAGCCTGGAGGTCACGAGCACATGGGTGACTGTGCATAGGGCATCTCGGTCCAGATAGGGCCGCAACTGGTGCACCAGACGAAGCTGGGCAAAAGCCCCCCTGGTCACGGCTCCTATATGGTCTTCAAAATTGAGCCGTGAATCCAAGAGGACGCCCAGGTTGCGAGCTCTATCGATGGGGGGTAACACCTCACCCCCCCATCATTAATGATGGAATGGTCTGGCTAACCCAAGATGCCGGTATGCACAGCCACTCAGTCTTGGCAGGATTGAGACAAAGCCTGTTTCTCCCCATCCAGACCCGGACCACCTCCAGGCAATGGGACATCACATCGAGTGTATCACTGGGTTGGTTCGGGGTGGAAAGAAAAAGTTGGGTATCATCAGCGTACTGATGATACCCCACCCCGAAACCACGAATGAGCTCACCCAGTGGTTTCATGTAGATGTTGAACAGGAGGGGAGAGAGGACCGACCCCTGAGGGACTCCACAAATGAGAGACCTCGGGGCGGACCTCTGCCCTCCCGTCAACACCGACTGCGAGCGGCCGAGGAGGTAGGAGAACCACCGTAAAACAGTGCCTCCCACTCCCAACCCCCTGAGACGCCGCAGTAGGATACCATGGTCGATGGTATCGAAAGCCGCTGAGAGGTCTAACAGGACTAGGACAGAGAAACATCCCCTGTCCCGAGCCCGCCAGAGATCATTCACCAGTGCGACCAATGCCGTCTCCGTGCTGTACCCGGGCCTGAAACCCGATTGGTATGGGTCAAGATAATCAGTTTCCTCCAGGAACAGAGGAAGCTGATGCGCCACCACACTCTCAACAACCTTCGCCAAGAAGCGAAGGTTGGAGACCAGACGGTAGTTATTTAAAACAGCTGGGTCCAGGGCAGGCTTCTTGAGGAGGGGTCTCACCACCACCTCCTTCAAGGCGGCGGGAAAGATACCTTCCTTCAGGGAAGCAGTTATTACTGCCTGGAACCAGCCTCGTGTCTCCTCCCGGGCCGCATAAACCAGCCAGGAGGGGCACGGGTCCAGTAAACAAGTGGTGGAGCTCAGTCTCCTCATGATCCTGTCCACGTCATCGGGGGAAACAGGGTCGATCTTAGTCCAGATAACATGCTCAAGACCGCTCGATTCCTCCACATCAGACTCTGCCCAGTCAGAGTCCAAACCGGTCCGGATCTGAGCGATTTTGTCCACCAGATGATGAGTAAACTCCTCAGCCCGCCCCTGTAAGGGTTCCTCCCTCGTTTCCCGATCAAGGAGAGAGCGAGTCACCCTAAACAGGGCGGCTGGGCGATTATCTGCGGACGCAATGAGGGCAGCGAAGTAATTAGACTTTGCCGTCCTCATCGCAGCGAGGTAAGACCTTGTGAAGGCTCTTAGCTGCAATCGGTCAGATTCAGACCGGGTGGACCTCCAACCGCTCTCTAGACCCTGTCTCCGACGCTTCATCTCCCGGAGCTCCACAAAAAACCATGGGGCACAACGGGATCTGTGCCGGGTCTGGGGTCGCAAGGGTACAACACGGTTGAGTGCCTCGGTGGCCGCCCTTTCCCAGGCATCCACCAAGGCATCGACCGGGCTGTGAGTGAGGGATATAGGTAAAGACCCAAGCTCCATCTGGAACCGTTCTGGGTCCATTAGGCGCCTGGGATGGAATCACCTGGTTGGTTCCACAGCCCGGCGGCGGGGGGTGACATAGCGGAAGACCAGCCACAGGAGATAATGATCGGACCATGACAGGGGGACAATAGTTGGCAAGCCCCCTCCCAAATCATCCAACCATTGCCCAGATAGAAAAATCAGGTCGAGAGTGTGACCCGCTCCATGAGTCGGGCCCTGAATTACTTGGGTCAGGTCCATGGCCGTCATGGAAGCCATGAACTCCCGCGCTAACTCTGACGACTCTCCCAGGGAAAGCAGGTTGAAGTCGCCCAGAACTATAAGTCTGGGAAACTCCACCGTCAACCCTGAGAGGGTGTCGAGCAGCTCCATGGTGCTTTCTAGAATCTAGGATTTCTTTTACCTCGAAATGTTGTTCTCCTTCAACCATGATAGGAGGTGGTGGGGTTTTTGGTCGTAAGGGTGACTGTTGTTCCGTTTTTAGTAAACTGCAGTGAAAGATTGGGTGTATTTCCCTAAGATTTTTGGGTAGTTCTAATTCTACTGTTACTGGGTTTATGATTCTTTTAATTGGAAAAGGTCCAATATATTTTGGTCCGAGTTTTTTACAGGGCTGTAGGGATTTTAGGTATTTTGTGGATAAATATACCATCTCTCCTACCCTGAATGGTGTGGGATCGACTCTCTTTTTGTCTGCCTGTGCTTTGTATGCTTGTCTAGCTTCATCTAAAGCTTTCCTAACAATTGGCCAGGTGTTTTGTAATTGTGCAATCCATTCTTTCAGCAATGGGATTTCCGGTTCGTTTGGGATTAGTTCTGGCATAGGGTTGAAACTTTGACTGGTGGCTATTTGAAAAGGAGTGTAGCCTGTGCTGGAGTGGACTGCATTATTGTAAGCAACTTCTGCAAAAGGGAGTAGGTCCATCCAATTTGTTTGCTGGAAATTATTAAAGCATCTTAAACATTGCTCCAGTACTGAGTTCCCGGGTTCTGATTGACTGTTCCCCTGAGGATGGTGACTAGATGTCAGTCCCTGAGTAGTGCCTAAGAGGGATAAAAATTCCTTCCAAAACTTTGACGTAAATTGCACTCCCGTCAGATCTGATGTGTTGGGGTGCTCCATGCAGTCTGTAAATGTGCTGCATGAATAGTTTCGCTAGGTTTTTTGCGGTGGGAATCTTTCGGCATGGGATAAAGTGCAGCTGTTTGGAAAACAAGTCTGTGACACACACACACCCCCCCCCAGATGACAGTGTTCCCGTTGCTTTCTGGTAATTCCACTATAAAATCCATGGCTATTTCTTTCCAGGGGGCTGAGGGGTTCACCACAGGTTGTAACAGTCTGGGCGACTTCCCCTGCAGCCTCTTAGCCATTGTGCACGTTTGGCAGCTGGCCACGTAGCTTTCTATGTCCTTTTTCATGGATGGCCACCAAAATTGTCTTTTAGTTAAATGTAAGGTTTTTACAAACCCAAAATGTCCTGCTGATTTTGTATCTGTTGGGTCCGGCAGGCCCGACATTCGGCGGGGCCCCGAGACCACTCACCGGCAATCCGGCAGACGCCCGCATCCGGCCTCGCAGTCAGCCGCAGATGCCCGTGCCCGGCTTTGCTTTCTTCCGCTCGCGTCCGGCCTCAGCCGCGGGCCAGCTCGCCAGCGACCCGGCCGATGGACTCCCAGCCGCCAGACGCTGCACCTTGGGAGACGCTCCCTGGCGGGTCAGGGAGGGAGTGCCCGGCCGCCGGGGAAGAGCGCACCTGCCAGCCCGTCCCAGGGACTGTCGGGGACTTCCGGCAGACCGGGGAAGAGCGCGCCTGCACATTGCCTCCATGGAGGCCCCCGCCCGAGGACGGCTCGCTCCGGGGCCTTGCTTGCCCTTCCCTGGGAACTGCAACCGGGTCTGGTGGACGCGCCTGCAGCATCAGCACAGAGGACTCCTACTGCCGGCTCTGCAGAGGAGCTGCAGGACGGGCGGCAACGGAACACGGCCCAGGCTGTGCAGGCTGGAACTGCGGCGGTTCGGGGAACTGTGGGCGGCGGTGGGGGTGTCGGGTCTTGGGCCCGCGAGGGGGTTCGCCCTGGGTGGGGGGTGGTTTGCTGTAAGCAGTGGTGGTGGGTCGGGGCCCAGGGGATTTGGGAGGATACGCACCTGAGGAACGGAACGGTGGAACACGTGGAGAGCAGGAACCAAAGGGTGGTGCCCGAGGAGGGTGGTGCTTAAGTAGAGGGGTGGGGGTTGTTGGCTTGTTTGGGCGGGATGGTAGGTGTGGGCCCTGCCAGCTATTTAGCAGCGTTGGTTGTGCTGTGCAACCAACGCTGACTTCGTTTGTCTTTGGGTGACTGTCAATGGTGCGGAATAAATGTCGCTTAGAAGAACCAGCTCTCGTTCCGGTTGCATTTTTTGTGCCTCGTCGTACGGGGGCTGATAGTAAGTCAGCGTTTCCCCTCTTCTAGCTAAGAGCTCTCCAGGGTGAGTTCGTTATCGCGGAAGGTACGCTGGGAGCCGCTCCAGCGGCTGCTGCGAAGGAGGTAGCTGGTGCTATCGCCGGGTTGCTTGAGACGGGGGAGGTGGGGGAGGAGGCGCCGCCCTTGGTGAGGCGGAAGGAAAGGCCTCCCCCCCGAGGGGCCTGCTGTGGGCTCCCAGGAGGCCGGGGGCCGGCCCCACGGAGGCAAGTGGTGGTTGACCTCTCCTTTGGGATGCAAAGAACCCGACCAGGGACAGGTGACCCGGCCAAGAGGGGCGTCCTTGGAGTGGAGGGAGCGGTGCTTGACGGAGGACAACGGAGAGGAGTGTAGCTACTCCACCGTCCCGGGCAGTCACACCATGGACGTGCTCAGGGACAGGTTCGGAGAGGTGAGAGGACGGGAGCGTAGCCCCTGGACGGTTGCTGATGACTCAGACTTGGGACAGTGGTCCCTCACAGGCCCCAAAAAGGGCGGTCCAGCCTGCCTCGGTTTCAGATGGCCAGTCCACGGTTTCGGGGCCCGCCTGGTCTAAGCGAGGTTCACGGGGGCCCCCAGAAGAACCGGCCCCTGCAACAACGGCGTGGAGCGGCTCAGGCTCCTGGGCAGGGACGGACGGAAGGCCCAGGCAACAGCCATTACGGGCAGGCGAGGGCCCTCAAGTCCAGGGGTTGCTGCCGGGGCCCTGGGGACCGGGTGTCATGTGGGGCCCGCCGCCCCTAACCGCGGTCTACGACAGCCATCCGGATCGCCTGGCGATGTTCCTGGGTCAGGTGATCAACCACATGGACCAGTATGGGCAAGCCTACACATCCCAGTGGGCAATGGTGGTGGCAGTGATGGCCAGTTTGCAGGGGGAGGCTGCGGCTTGGGCAGCCGACCTGTATTGCGACCACGCCCGTGAACTTGGGGATCTTGGACTCTTTTTGGAGGCCCTTCGGGGTCGTTTCGAGGACATCTCTCGGGTGCACCGTGCCGAGGCCGAAGTGTTTACCTTGCGACAGCAGGGAAGACCGGCGGTGCACTATGTCAGGGAGTTCCGGAAGGTGGCCGGGAAACTGCGCTCCTGGCCAGAGCGCCTTCTGGTGCATCACTTCAAAGCCGGGCTTGACAGTGCTCTTCGCCGGGCCTGTGTGGTGCGTGGTGTCCCGGCTCACCTTCAAGATTGGTTTTGAGTGGCCGTTGAATTGGACATTGGGCTACAGGAGGTTCGAGGGAAGCCTGAAGGGGTGACTGGGGGACGGCGGCCTGTTGAGAGGGCAAGACCGGAAGAGCGGCCTGGGATGGCATCGGCAAAACCCCCCATTCAGCCGACGCGGGCAGCTATTCGATGCTTCAGGTGTGACCAACCAGGTCATCAGGCGGCTGAGTGCCCGCTGCCACCAGCTCGGATGGTTCCCTCTGCTTCTCCGGTGTGGGCCCTGTATGCAAGAAAGACCACAGAGCGGTCACGGGCCGCCCACCAGGTAGCCGACGAAACGTCCAGGACAACGAGCCCTCCCCGGGTGACCGTTCCAGTGACTGCTCATCCTATGCCGTACGAGGGCCTTGAGGACCAGGAGCAGGAGGAGGACCCGATGGTGAGTGCTTCAGTGTGTCTGTTTGTGTTCCCGGTGCTGGTAAGCCTGCTTACGGGGCAAAAGAGGGTGTTAAAAGCCTTGGTCGATTCGGGGAGTACCCGGTGCCTCATCAGCCAGGCGACCGCGGCTGATGTGGGTGTCCGGCTGCGACGCCTGGCAACCCCTCTTCGGTTCCAGCAAGTGGACATGTCCCTTCTGGGTGGGGCTCCCATAACCCATGTCACAGAACCGGTCAGGATGGAGTTGGGGGACCATTGGGAGACCATACGGTTCATCGTAGTGCCCTCCATGACAGAGGCCGTCATCCTGGGACTCACATGGCTGGACAAGTGGGGGCCCACGATCTGGTGGGAGGGGGGTTGTCGACACCTTTGACTGGGCTTGGGGCCCGAGCCCCCTCTTCAACATGCCTTTCTGGGCCCGGGTGACACAAGAGAGCAAGAGAAGGCCTGTGGGGTTGGGAAGGCCCTGGAGACCCAGGTGCCCCGGGACTACTCCGACCTAATGGAGGTGTTTAATGAATGGGAGTGTGACATGTTGCTGCCCCACCGGGCCACGGACTGCGCCATCGAGTTGGAGCCCGGCGCCAGGCTGCCCAAACCCCGCATGTATGCCATGTCATCGAAAGAGATGCAGGAGCTCCGAAGGTACATTGATAAGAACCTGAAGAGAGGGTTCATTCAGCCTGCACGGTCCAGGGTGGCGGCGCCAGTGCTGTTCCGTGAGAAAAAGGATGGGACCCTTCACTTGTGTGTGGACTACCGGGGGGTTAACGCAGTGTGCGTGGAACACCTCTACCCCCTCCCCCTGATGAAGGATCTGCTGGCCCATCTGGCCAAGGGCCGGGTGTTTACAAAACTGGACTTGAGGGAGGCATATTACCGGATCAGGGTCAAGGCTGGGGACGAGTGGAAGACCACGTTCCATTGTCCCCTTGGCAGTTTTCAATTCCGGGTAATGCCGTTCGGGCTGCAGGGGGCCCCTGCCATCTTTATGCAGTTGATCAACCAGGTCCTACACGAGTTCCTGTACCGCGGGGTCCTGGTTTACCTAGACGACATCCTCATCTACTCTGAGATGATGGAGGAGCATGTCGTTCTCATGCGGCAGGCGTTAACGAAGCTACGGGAGGCGCAGCTATACGTAAAATTATCCAAGTGCGAATTCCATAGGGCCAAATTGGATTATCTCGGGTACTGCATTTCGGCAGCCGGGGTGGAGATAGACCCCAGGAAAGTGGAGGCCATCCAACAATGGCAGGCCCCACGGACCCATCGACAACTGCAGAGCTTCCTAGGCTTCGCCAATTTCTACAGGCAGTTTATCCCGTGTTTCGCTGCCATTGCTCTGCCTCTTACGGACCTTCTGTGGACTCGGCAGTTGATGGTACAGCCACGGCCGGGGCTCAAGCTGGCGTGGACCACGGCATGTCAGCGGGCCTTCGAAGCACTGAAAACCCTCTTTGCCAAAGAACCCGTTCTGCTACATCCAAACCCCGACCTGCCCTACGTGGTGCAGGCGGATGCGAGCGACATTGCTCTTGGGGCTGTCCTCCTCCAATGGAACCGAGAAGGGGTGCTTCAGCCTTGCGCTTACGTCTCCAAAAAACTTACTTCCACCAAACGAGCCTGGGCGGTGTGGGAGAAGGAGGCATTCGCGGTTCGCTGGGCCCTGGAGACTTGGCGGCACCACTTGGAGGGGGCCTCCCACCCGTTTGAGGTGTGGACAGACCATAAGAACGTGGAGGCCCTGCAGACACCTCGACGGTTGTCGCCCAAACACGTCCGGTGGGCGTTGTATTTCCACTGCTTCCGGTTTGCCCTGAAATACGTGCCAGGGGGGAGGAACTTCCTAGTGGATGCTTTGTCTCGCATGCCGCAATTTGACAGCAAGAGGGAGGAGGCGGTGCAGGCACTCCTGCCGGCGAGGGCAGAGGGGGCAGTCTGGGCAGGAGATGTGGGGCGAGTGGCAGAGGAAGGACTGTGCCAGGAACTTCAAAGGGCCCTCCAGGGGGATGACTGGCTACGGGCCAACCCGGGCCTTTTGACCATGCGGGAAGGCCTAGCGTGGCACGGGACACGAATGTACGTACCCGAGTCCCTGCGGGCACGGGTCCTATACCGCTGCCACGACGCCAAGCAGGCAGGGCACTTTGGGTTCATAAAGACCCTGCACCTGGCGCGCCGACAATTCTGGTGGCCACGTATGAAAAGCACCATTGAGGACTATGTGCGGAGGTGCCACATCTGCGCTACTGCAAAACCCCACGTCGGAAAACTTTTGGGATTACTTCAGCAAGTAGCTGACCCCACCCGGCCTTGGCAAGACATAGCCATGGATTTTATTGTTGAACTGCCGGAGAGCAAGGGCCACACCATCATCTGGACAGTGGTCGACTTGTTCTCCAAGCAAGCACACTTCATCCCTTGCAAGGGGCTGCCGTCGGCCCGGCGACTGGCGTGGTTGTTCGTCACACAGATCTACCGTTTACACGCCGCGCCATGTGATTTCGGACCGAGGGGTGCAGTTCACGGCACGGTTCTGGAGAGACTTTATGCGGTTCATCGGTTCGACTCAGGGACTGAGTTCGGCTTATCACCCCAGCACCAACGGGGCAGCAGAACGCGCCAACACTGCCGTGGAGCAGTACCTTAGGTGCTACGTGTCCTATCAGCAGACCAACTGGGTGGACCTGTTAGCACTCGCTGAAGTGGCATACAACAACGCCGTCCACAGCAGCACCGGCTTCTCCCCCTTCCGAGTGGTTTCCGGACATGACTTTGTCCCCATCACGGAATGCGTCCAGGAGGAGGGGCCCCCATGTCTGCCGCAGGAGTGGATGAAGCAAATTGAGGAAGCCTGGGGCGCAGCAAAAAGGGCATTGCAACGGTCTGCTGCTGCGTCCAAAGAGCAGGCAGACAAGAAGCGTAGACCAAGGGTGGGGGACTTGGTATACTTGTCCACCAAGTACTTACGCCTCCAGGTGCCCTGCAGGAAGCTGGGTCCCAAATACCTCGGGCCGTTCTGGGTGGTTCAGGTGGTCAACCCGGTAACGGTGCGACTCTGCTTACCGAAGTTCCTGGGTAAAGTCCATCCAGTGTTTCATAGCAGCTTATTGAAGCCCGCCCCGGCGGCTGCTATGGCAGCAGGGGAGGGGGGTCCCGGGCCCGTCCATGGCAACCATTATGAGGTGCAGGAGGTCCTAGATTCCAGGGTACGGAGGGGTGCCGTACAATACCTTCTCCGGTGGAAGGGATACCCTGTGGAGGAGGCCTCTTGGGTGCCAGGGAAGGATGTCCACGCTCCTCGTTTGGTTCGGGCGTTCCACCGTGCGCACCCCGGCAGACCAGGAGGGCGGAGGGTTGAGGGGATGTGTAGGGTGGACGGCCACTTACATTTGTCTTCTACCCCTGCAGGAGGACCCTTGGTAGGGGTGCGGCATGTCGGGCCCAGCAGGCCCGACATTCGGCGGGGCCCCGAGACCACTCACTGGCGATCTGGCAGACGCCCGCATCCGGCCTCACAGCCAGCCGCAAACGCCCGCGCCCGGCTTTGCTTTCTTCTGCTCGCGTCCGGCCTCAGCCGCGGGCCAGCTCGCCAGCAACCCGGCTGATGGACTCCCAGCCGCCAGATGCTGTGCCTTGGGAGACGCTCCCTGGCGGGTTGGGGAGGGAGTGCCCGGCCGCAGCCAGGCTGTCCCAGCAACCTCCGGGGCCTTCCGGCGGGCTGGGGAAGAGCGCGCCTGCCAGCCTGTCCCAGGGACTGTCGGGGACTTCCGGCGGACCGGGGAAGAGCGCGCCTACACATTGCCTTCGTGGAGGCCCCCGCCCGAGGACGGCTCACTTCAGGGCCTTGCTTGCCCTTCCCTGGGAACTGCAACTGGGTCTGGTGGGTGCGCCTGCAGCATCAGCACGGAGGACTCCTACTGCCGGCCCTGCTGAGGAGCTGCAGGACGGGCAGCAACGGAACACGGCCCAGGCTGTGCAGGCTGGAACTGCGGCGGTTCGGGGAACTGTGGGCAGCGGTGGGGGTGTCGGGTCTTGGGCCCGCGAGGGGGTTCGCCCTGCTTGGGGGGTGGTTTGCTGTAAGCAGTGGTGGTGAGTCGGGGCCCAGGGGGTTTGGGAGGATACGCACCTGAGGAACGGAACGGTGGAACACGTGGAGAGCAGGAACCAAAGGGTGGTGCCCGAGGAGGGTGGTGCTTAAGTAGAGGGGTGGGGATTGTTGGCTTGTTTGGGCGGGATGGTGGGTGTGGGCCCTGCTGGCTATTTAGCAGCGTTGGTTGTGTTGTGCAACCAACGCTGACTTCATTTGTCTTTGGGTGACTGTCTATGGTGCGGAATAAACGTCGCTTAGAAGAACCAGCTCTCGTTCCGGTTGCATTTTTTGTGCCTCGTCGGATGGGGGCTGATAGTATCATGGCACAACTGTATGAAATTGATCTCTGGATGGCAGGTATGTATATCTTCTCACCCACCCAGGGTAGTCCATCTTTGATTGTGCACACATGTCTATTTTTCTGGACCTTCATCAGCTTCCAAAGACTTTTGGAATTCGATTCCAGTTTGCCTATCCACCTGCGGCTTTATTTCAGCTTGGGCTCTGGTGGTTACTGGTGCTGCCAGTTGTTGTTTGGGCATAAGTGGTTTAGAGTCAGTGGCTCGTGTGCTGTTATATTGGGGTATGCGAGATAATGCATCCGCCAGGAAATTCTTTCCCCCTGGTAAGTGAGTGTGAAAAGGAATCGGTGAAAGGACCCAGATTGTTGGGGGCAATAAGCTGACTTTGTAATAATGCCACTTAATAAGCAGGTATATACATAGAATGAAGGCTATTGCTAAGCACATTGTGCTTTAGATTGTAAGCCACCCTGAGTCTTCGGAGAAGGGCGGGATATAAATGGGATTAAAAAAAATATGTTGAGACCAGCGGGCTTGCTTAGGAGTGAGTTTCCTGGGTGTTTTTAGCGTTTCCAAATTTTTGTGGTCTGTCCAGACCTAGAAGGGGATTTTATTTCCTTCATGGAAATGACGCCATGTAAGTAATGACCACCTCACAACGTACGCCTCCTTTTCCCTTATGGCCCAACGTTGTTCTGTCTCCGTGAGTTTCCTGGACGTATATGCACATGGTTGCAATGCCCCCTTGTCATTTTCCTGTAATAATACAGCCCCCACTGCCACATTGCTCTCGTCTGCCTGTATTATGAAAGGTTTATCAGGATCTGGGTGTCTCAATATGGTCTCTTAGCACTTCATCCATTAATTGCATAAAAACTGCGGGGGCCCCCTTTCAGTCCAAACGGCAGAACTTTGAACTGGTAGCAACCCATTGGACAATTGAATCCGGTCTTCCATTTGTCCCCTTCCTAGGTCCTAATGCAGTAGTAAGCTTCTCTTAGGTCTAGTCTGGTAAAAATCCTTCCTTTCGATAGGTGGGATAGCATATCCTTCATTGGGGTAGGGCAGGGGTCGGCAACCTGAAAAAGCAAAAGAGCCACTGGGAACCGGTTCCATCACACATAAAAAAAGTGGGAGCCACGTGTGTGCATCCACGCACGCGCATGCGCAAAAAACGTTTTGTTTCTTGCGCGTGCACAGACACACACGCGCGGTTGCAACTTTATGTGTGATGGAACCAGTTGCGCGGCAGCGACGGCCCGTTTGCAGAGCCGACATTAATCTGGCACCCAGTCAAACGGTCACCTCCTTATTGTGATGCCATCTTTCAACCACCCGCATAAAATTTTCTGGCAAAGCTTCCGTAATCTTAGAAATACAGGGAGAACGAAAAGCAACACAGAGCGTGAGCTTTTTGTTTTTTCTTTACGAGAAAAGATCCTGTTGTTAAAGTGCTCTTTTCCCCATGACATAAAAGCCCAAACCTTACAAACTGGCAGCCCTCCTCCATTGCATCAGCTCTCCACACAGCCTAGTATTGTGCTGATTTAACGAGTCGCTTCAAGGGAGTCGCGGCACTTTGGGGAAAGGCAACTTTTTCCCCCCGGCTCCGCAAACAAAAAGCGCCGCGCGCCTGAGTCTCAGAGCACTCCTGAAGGGGAAGTGAGAATCCAGGCGATGGGGAGGCCGAGTGTGTGTGTGTGTGTGTGGGGTGTTCATTCTCCCCATTTCTCACAACCAGGTCGCAAGGGGTTTTGCCCTCGTTGCCTGTGGACGCGCAGGACAAGTCCTCCGTCCCAGCCACGCTCAAAAAAAAAAGTTCCTCTTTAACCGAGCGCCTCGGGAAACAGCATCGGCAGTAAAGATGGGCGAAGATGACATACGTTTCCCCTCACGTAAAAAGCCTAGTGTTATACTGTGTTCCTTTCGGGGGGCGAGGTGGGGGGGTGGAAGGAGGGGAAGGTGTTGTGATTCAGGGTCAGCCTGTGGGTTCGGCAGTTGGGTCGGACGACTCAGAGGAGAAGGGGGGTGTTGAAGACCTTGCTGAGGGGGTTGAAGATCTTGCTGATGATAGCCCTCAGCCAGGCCCCTCCCACTTGGTCACCACGGAGACCCAGCTGTGTGAGCCTGACAGCGTGGATGAAGATGACCCACAGCTGGCCCTGTTCAAGGACGCCCGACGCAGGAGGCAGTCAATTAGGAGTAAACAGAGGAAGGCAATGGGGCTTCTCGGAAGGAGGCAGAGAGAAGCCACGCCCTGAACTCTATTTAAGGGGAATGTCTGGGAGGGCTGGTTTGCTGAAGGCAACCGCTCGGATGGTTCATGCTTCTTAAAGCTCCGGTTTCTTGGTTCGTGTCTTATTTGTTTTTGTAGCTATAAATTTGGCAGGCGTAGTTCCAGCCTGTTGCCGTTTGTGGAGGGGTTGTCCCTGCCTTTTCTGCAGGGCCGGTAGCAGGCTGGTACAGAACAGTTTGCCTTCAGCCTCCCACCCCTTACTAATATTATGGAGCAGCTACGTGCTGAGAATGCCCAGCTCACCCAGCAACTCACTTTGCTGGCAGCTCAGGTGGCTCAACTGCAAGCTCAGGTCCATGCTGCACCCCCATCACCCCCACCCAGGAGAAAATGCCAAGTTGCAATGCCGGATAAATTTACTGGCAATCCAGAACTGTTTCCTGCTTTCCTGGGACAATGCCAGCTCTTTATCAGTGTGAGAGCAGCTGATTTCCCCACTGACCGGGATAAGGTGGGGTTTGTGTTAAGCCTTCTTTCGGGTGATGCAGCTCGTTGGGGCACGCCTCTGCTGGCTCAACCTAGCCCATTGTTGGACAACTTTGTGGGGTTTTGTGATCATATGCGTCTGATGTATGAGGACCCTATTAAGACGCAGACTGCTACTCGACGCCTGAAAGCTCTGAGGCAGGGTCAACGCCCCCTACAGGGCTATATCAGCGATTTCCAGCTGCTTAGCCAGGATTCCGCCTGGAATGAGGCTGCGCTCGTGGATGCCTTCCAGGATGAATTGTCGGAGGAGATGTTGGATGAGCTGGCCCGTGTGGATATTCCCTCAGACCTGAATGGGCTGATCCATCTCTGCCTGTGGATCGATGCTCGGTTGCAGCAGCGAAGGAGTCGCCGTGCCACCCCACAGACCCCTGCAGCCCCTGTTGTGCGTGAGCCCCCAGTTCAAAGGGAGGAGCCAATGGAGCTGGGTGCCGCCAGCTCTCGTCTATCGGTGACTGAAATGAACAGACGACGATCGGGGGGGTTGTGTTTTTACTGTGGGGACCCTGGGCATTTGGCTGCTTTTTGCCCAAAGAAGCGACAGCGGGCATCAGTGACCGAGTCTGCCCCGAGAAAGTCCCCTACTTTTCTGTCGGGAAACGAGCCCGATCTAGACGGTGTGATAGATCGGGCGTCCCACAACAACACTGAGCGACGTCTTTCCGATGCTGCCTGTGGACCTCCACGGCATCTGATATTGGAGGCACGTCTGATCCTTCTTGGCAAGCCAGAGGGTATTCCAGTCCATGCCTTAATTGACTCTGGGGCCACTACAAATTTGATGGACTCAGCATTTGTGGCCAAATGGGCTGTTCCCCAGTGCCCGGTGGATCCGCCCATGTTAGTGGAGACTATCGATGGTCGAGTGCTCCTGTCTGGGCCAATTACGGCCGCCACGCAACCATTATGTATGGCCATCAGTTCCCATGTGGAGGCCATCCAGTTCTATATCACCTCAGATCTGCACTTCCCCGTGGTCTTGGGACTGGCGTGGCTCCAGGCACATGACCCACAGATCTATTGGTCACAGAACTTGGTCACCTTCCCAAGCTTGCAGTGCGTGGACCACTCCCGCCATATCTGTGCCGGCCAGGTGGAGGGTTTCCCAGGGGTTTCCTTGCCTCCCGAACTGTCCGACTTTGCTGATGTGTTCAGCGAGACAGAGGCAGATCAATTACCCCCGCACAGGCCCTATGACTGCCCCATTGATTTAGTCCCTGATGCGCCTTTCCCAGTGGGGCGTTTGTACTCCATGTCGGACCCCGAGTTGGCTGCATTGCGGGACTTTCTGGAGAAGAATTTGGCTCACGGTTTCATCCGGCCCTCGTCCTCGCCAGTGTCTGCACCCGTGCTCTTCGTCAAAAAGAAGTCGGGCGAATTGCGGCTTTGCTGCGATTATAGGAAACTCAACGCCATCACAGTGCGCAATCGTTACCCGCTGCCCCTCATCCCCGAACTCTTGGACCGACTCCGGGAGGCTAAGATCTTCACGAAACTGGACCTGCGTGGAGCTTACAACCTCGTCAGGGTTCGGCCGGGTGATGAGTGGAAGACGGCGTTTGGTACTCGCTATGGACATTTTGAGTACACGGTGATGCCGTTTGGCCTGACCAACGCCCCCGCTGTGTTTCAGCATTTCATGAATGACATTTTCTGGGATTTGTTGGATCAGTTTGTCGTGATCTACTTGGATGACATCCTGATCTACTCCCCGTCGCGTGAGGTGCACCATCAGCATTTCCATCAGGTCCTGCAGCGACTCCGAGAACATCGGCTGTTTGCCACATTGGAGAAGTGCCAGTTCTACCGGGTGACCATCGATTTCCTGGGTCACCGCATTTCTCCTGAGGGCATGGCCATGGAGCCGAGTAAGGTTGAGTCTTTGCAGAGTTGGCAACCCCCGCGTCGCGTGAAGGATGTTCAGCGACTTCTTGGGTTCGCCAACTATTACCGAACTTTCATCCCTGGGTTTGCTGCCTTGACAGCCCCCCTCACCCGGCTCCTGCAGAAGAAGACTCGGTTCCAGTGGAACGCTCCAGAACAACAGGCTTTCCAGACTTTGAAGGAAGCCTTCATGAAGGAGCCCATCTTGAAGCATCCTGATCCGCAACGGCCGTTTGTTGTGGAGGCGGACGCCTCCGACATTGCCATTGGGGCGGTGTTACTCCAGGCAACGACGTCCAGCAGTACCCTCTTCCCTTGCGCGTACCATTCACGAAAACTGAACCCTTCGGAGCGCAATTATACAATCTGGGAGAAGGAGCTGCTGACCATCAAAGCGGCGTTCGAGGCCTGGAGGCATCATCTGGAGGGAGCGCGGCATCAAATCGAGGTCCGGACGGACCATAAGAATTTGGAAAGCCTGCAGACCGCTCGGAATTTGAACCAACGCCAGATCCGGTGGTCTCTTTTCTTTGCGAGGTTTGACTTCCGGGTTCGGTACATACCTAGCGGGCACAATCAAAGAGCGGATGCTCTGTCCAGGAAGCCCGAATATTCCCGAGTGGAAGACAAGCTTCTGCCCAGGACAGTGATCCCCGTCGAGTCTTTTGCTGCGGTGCGGGAGCCGGTTGATATACGGGCTCGGATCCGGGAGGCACAGCAGCAGGAGGTGTGGGTGGCTCAGCGGAAGGAGGAGGTGGGGCCAGATTCTCCTTGGACGGTCACGGATAGACTCTTGTATTATCGTGACCGGCTCTACGTTCCGGGAGGGCCACTCAGGGGACTCATCCTCAGCCAGTGTCACGATAACCCGGCGGCGGGGCATTTTGGCCTGTTCAAGACCCTGAACCTGGTCTCCCGTACCTTCTGTTGGCCCCGAGTCTGACACGATGTCCAGTCCTATGTTACCTCCTGCATCCCATGCAGGCAGGCCAAGTCAGCGACAGGGGCCCCGCCTGAATTACTGCAGCCTATGCCAACACCCAAAAGACCCTGGGGGGCTGTGTCCATGGACTTTCTGATGGATTTACCCCCATCCTCTGGTTTTACGACAGTGTATGTGGTGGTGGACATGCTGACCAAGATGGCGCACTTCATCCCCTGTCGCGGCTTATCGTCAGCCCGCGCCACTAGTCGTATGTTCATTCAGCAGGTGTTTCGGCTGCACGGCCTCCCTGATAGAGTCGTCTCTGATAGGGGGGCCCAGTTTACAGCCCGCTTCTGGCAGGAGTTGATGCATGCGTTGGATATCAAGATTTGCCTCTCGTCCGCGCATCATCCTCAAACTGACGGGGGAACCGAGAAGGTCATCGGTATCCTGGAACAATATCTGCGCTGCTACGTCAATCTGCAGCAAAACAATTGGGTGGACTATCTGGCCATAGCTGAGTTTGCATTTAACAATTCGCAGCACACCTCCACACAGATGACACCGTTCTTGGCCAATGTGGGATATCACCCCCGGTTTTTCCCCCTTTCTCCTGTGGACTCACCGGAGCTGGCAGCGAACGACTTCATGGCAGAGTTACAGGCGATCCATCGATTGGTGCGACGTCAGTTAGAGAAGGCCAAGGCCGATTACAAAAGGTTTGCTGATCGGTCAAGATGGGATATGCCTCCACTATCGGTGGGAGATCGGGTCTGGTTGTCCACCAGGAACCTACCGTCAACACGGCCGGTGAGAAAGTTAGATCACCGATATTTAGGACCGTTCCCAGTCAAGGCTGTCATCAATCCGGTCGCCTATCGCTTAACTCTGCCACGTTCCCTGCGCGTGCACCCAGTCTTTCATCGGTCTCTGTTGGTCCCCGAGCAACCGGCCTGTCCACTCCGCCGAGCGGAACCTCCCCCATCAGGACCTCGTGATGGAGGCAGCACCCCCGAGTACGAGGTCGCCAGCATCAGGGATTCCCGTTGGCTGAAAGGTCGTTTCTAGTACCTGATTGAATGGAAAGGTTACGGACCAGAGGACTTCACCTGGGAAGACGCGACCGCCGTTCATGCCCCTGCGTTGGTGACCGCTTTTCATGAACAATTTCCATCCCGACCGCATCCGGATCGGCAGACCCGGGGGAAGGACCCTGCAGTGCGGGATAGTGTTGTGATTCAGGGTCAGCCTGTGGGTTCGGCAGTTGGGTCGGACGACTCAGAGGAGGAGGAGGGGGGTGTTGAAGACCTTGCTGAGGGGGTTGAAGATCTTGCTGATGAGAGCCCTCAGCCAGGCCCCTCCCACTTGGTCACCATGGAGACCCAGCTGTATGAGCCTGACAGCGTGCATGAAGATGACCCACAGCTGGCCCTGTTCAAGGACGCCTGACGCAGGAGGCAGTCAATTAGGAGTAAACAGAGGAAGGCAATGGGTACTTTGTTTGTAGTTATGTTAAAGGGGAGTTAAAGCACGTTATGAATTTGGTTAATTGTATATTATGCATAATTTTTATTTAGAATATGATTATTGTAACTATAATCCTGTATTTAGCTCTGGGAAGTGGGGGGGGAAGTGGGTGGGTTTGGGGTGGGGGGGATTTGGGGATATATTGTAAAATTTTGTTTTTGTAAAACTCTTTAATAAAAAAAAAGGATGACATGAACCAGTTGAAGTCATTGAGTTCTGGGGTGTTGGAGTCATGCAGGTTCACCACCCAGTCTGCAGCTGGTCCTTCCAGGGCGGATTGCACGATGCAGATGTGGGCTTTGTTGCTGGGGATGTCCTGTCCATATTCTTCCATATAACTGAGGACTTGAGTTAGGAAAAACCCCAAGCGTGGCGGCTCCCCCTTGAATTTAGCTTCCAGAGGCGGGAGTCTTTGAATGGATCAGTGCCTACACCGCTGGTGGTATTGCCCCCCATCCTTATCCCCATCTGCGGGTCAGTGGAGGGTGGATGCTGCTGAGGTGGTATATCCAGGTTCAGTGGATGCCCCCAGTGCTACAGGTACCGGATCCCTGCCCCTGTCTCTCCAGCTGCAGCTCCAGGTGCTGGTGCTGCTGCGGGACTCAGGTTTCTCCTCCCTTAGTTAGCCAAGGTTTTTTTTTCATCAGGTCAATAGCTTTCTCTAGGATCCAATCTGCATGGTGTGCATAACTCCTGTTTTCTTCACTGACATGCAGGGAGCTCTCCATCTCTTGCTTCCATTCAGGTTGGTGGCCGCCCCGTCTCAGGGTCACTTTCCTCAATGCCTTTTCCCACTCGCTTTTCTTTCCAATGCCTATTGACCACCGCGGTTTGTGGTCACGCGTCTCCACCACCTCTTCCCCGGAGGAATATGATGCTTCAGCTTCCGATGGTGGGATTTCGGTCGGGGTGAAAGTTTCCTTTCCATGGGGCTTCCCTCCTTCCCTGCCTTGTCGTTAGACATTGTATTTTTTTCAAAGTCCCCTGGTAAGGTTGTATTTATTTATTTATTTATTTATTTATTTATTTATTTATTTATTTATTTATTTATTTATCATCATTATCAGGCAATTTGGCTTACTGATGGGGTTTCATGGTGGGAGGACAGGACCCAAAATATCTCCTGTGTTTCTGTTTCTACCAGAGATTTAAAATTAGGGGCTCTTTTGCCAAATTCTTACAGCACACAAGAGGCAGAACTAGAGGTTGCCCAACAGGCACATGCCTTAGTAGGGGTAACTAAATTTGGGGGGAAAGGAGCAGAATTTGGACTTGCACAATATGGCTCTTGAGGAAGCAGAGAAAACCTTGGCAAAGGCATGTCAAGTTGCAATGTGGCCCAATCAGCAGTAAAGGGGTCAGCACATTGTTGCTAATTGCCTGGAATGCTGATGTCAAAATAGGAACTACTCCAAGTTGCAACTCCCATTCTATGGGCAGAGACAAATTGGTACACGGGACACAATTTTCATGGATTCCATTTCTAAGACAAGTGAGAAACAAAGTTGTCAATCTGTTGGTTAATCATTGAGAGACAAAAGTTAAATTGGCTCTTAGTTGCAGCATGGAGCGTGCCAACATCAAAAGCAGAGAAGTTATCAACCTCGATTTTGCGCTTCATACAAAGTCAGAACCTATATTATAAGCGACTGACCTCGACAAAGTGTACAGCAAAGCCAGCAACAAGATTATTAATAATAATAATAATAATAATAATAATAATAATAATAATAATAATAATAATAATAATAATAAGTTGGAAGGGACCTTGGAGGTCATCTAGTCCAACCCCCTGCTCAGGCAGGAAACCTTATACCATTTCAGGCAAATGGCTGTCCAGCCTCTTCTTAAAAACCTCCAGTGTTGGAGCATTCACCACCTCTGGAGGAAGGTTGTTCCACTGGTTAATTGTTCTAACTGTCAGGAAGTTTCTCCTTAGTTCTAGGTTGCTTCTCTCCTTGACTAGTTTCCATCCGTTGCTTCTTGTCCTGCTCTCAGGTGCTTTGGAGAATAGCTTGACTCCCTCTTCTTTGTGGTAGCCCCTGAGATATTGGAACACTGCTATCATGTCACCCCTCACACTTCTCTTCGTTAAACTACACATACCCAATTCCAGCAACCGTTCCCTATATGTTTTGGCCTCCAGCCCCCTAATCATCTTTGTTGCTCTTCTCTGTACCCTTTCTAGAGTCTCGACATCTTTTTTACATCGTGGTGACCAAAACTGGATGCAGTATTCCAGGTGTGGCCTTACCAAAGCATTGTAAAGTGGTATTAGTACTTCACTTGATCTTGATTCTATCCCTCTGTTAATGCAGCCTAGCACTGTGTTGGCTTTTTTGGCAGCTGCAGCACACTGCTGGCTCATATTTAAGTGATTGTCTACTAGGACTCCGAGATCCCTCTCACAGTTACTACTATTGAGCAAGGTACCACCTAGGGGGAGGGCCTTCTCTGTGGGCACTCCGGCTTTATGGAACCAACTGCCGGTTGAGCTCCGGACGGCACCGGACCTTCGCTCCTTCCGGCGCAGTCTGAAGACCCATTTATTTGAACAAGCTGGCCTGGCCTGATGGGGGATGTTAGGGTTTTTAATGGGTTTTTATATTCTTACTGTTTTATCTGGGCAATTATTTAATTCTCTTTTAATTTTTGTATTTTCTATTTATATATGCCCTGTTCACCGCCCTGAGTCCTTCGGGAGAAGGGCGGTATACAAATTTAATAAATGAAATGAAATGAATACTATACCTAAATGTAGAACCTTACTTTTTTCACAATTGAATTTCATTTTGTTAGATAGTGCCCAGTGTTCGAGTCTGTCCAGATCCTTCTATATCTTAAGCCTATCTTCTGGAGTATTGGCTATTCCTGCCAGCTTGGTGTCGTCTGCAAATTTGATGAGTTCCCCATCTATCCCCTTATCCAAGTCGTTAATGAAGATATTAAAGAGCACTGGGCCCAGAACAGAGCCCTGGGGCACCCCACTACACACTTCCTTCCATGTAGATGCAGTTCCATTGAGGACCATATGCTGAGTACGGCCTGTCAGCCAGCTACGAATCCATCTGGTGGTGATACTGTCTAACCCACATTTTTCTATCTTATCAAGTAGTAGGTTGTGATCTACTTTATCAAATGCCTTACTGAAGTCCAAGTAAATTATATCTACAGCATTCCTCTGGTCCACTAATTTTGTCACTTGGTCAAAGAATGTAATAAGATTTGTCTGGCATGATCTGTTTTTGACAAACCCATGTTGACTTTTAGTGATGACTTTGTTTGCATCAAGGTGTTCACTGATTTGTTGTTTGATTATCTTTTCCAGAAGCTTCCCAGGTATTGAGGTCAGGCTGATAGGTCTGTAGTTTCCTGGATCTATTTTTTCCCTTTTTTGAATATGGGAACTACATCAGCTCTTTTCCAGTCCTCTGGTAGTTCCCCAGTGCTCCAGGATCTATGAAAAATATAGTTCAGTGGTTCTGAGATCACGTCTGCCAGTTCCTTGAGAACTTTGGGATGTAATCCATCTGGTCCTGGTGATTTGAACTCATCTAGGCTGGACAGGTGTTCACTTACCATTTTTTTGCCTATCTTAACTTGCGTTTCTATTCTGTATTTTATGGCACTGGTTTTGGTAGGTTGGACTGTTTTTTCCCTTTGTGTAAAGACAGATGCAAAAAACGAGTTAAATAGTTCTGCTTTCTCCCTATTGCTTGTCACCTTCTTGCCACTTTCCCCCACTAATGGACCAATCATTTCCTTAACTTTTTTCTTGTTTTTTATATGTTGAAAGAAGCATTTTTTGTTATTTTTGACTTTGGTCGCAAGCCTTAGTTCATTTTGAGCCTTAGCTTTCCTCACTTCATCTTTGCAGGCACGGGCTATTTGCTGATATTCTGACTTAGTTATGTGCCCCTTTTTCCAATTCTTATACTTGTCCTTTTTATCTTTCAATTTATCAGAGAGTTCTTTATGCAGCCATGCTGGTTTCTTTTGAGAGCTGTTATTTTTCTTCTTTGTTGGTATTGTGCTAGACTGGGCCTTTATTATCTCACTTTTCAAAATTTCCCAAGCTTCTTGAGTTGTTTTCCCCTTTAGGATTCTCATCCATGGGATTCTTCCCATGGTCTCTCTAAGTTTATTGAAATTAGCTCTTTTAAAGTCCAAGACTCTAGTTTGGCTGTGTTCTATTGCTTGTGCCTCCAGAATGTTGAATCCCAATATTGCATGATCACTTCCCCCCAAGGTTCCTGTAGCTTCGACACCTTCTATCATTTCATCTCTGTTTGTGAGAATTAAATCCAATATGGCTAATCCCCTAGTTCCCTTCTCTACTTTTTGGGAGAGAAAGTTGTCTGCTAGGTTTGACAGGAATCTGTTTGATCTTCCACTTGGTGCAGAGTTTGTCTCCCAGTTGATATCAGGGTAATTAAAGTCCCCCATTACTATTGTGATGTGCTTCTTACATACCTTAGTTAGCTGACTAGCAAAAAGTTCATCTATTTCCTCTGCTTGGTTGGGCGGCCTATAGTATACACCTATGGCAATATCATTTTTCCCCTTTTATATTGACCCAAATGCATTCAAGTTTACAGTTTTCATCATTGTTGTGCTCTATTTCTGTAGAGATAAAGTTATTTCTTATATATAGAGCAACTCCACCTCCTCTTTTGTTTACTCTGTTTCTTTTAAATAGTTTAAATCCCTCTAGCTGTGTGTTCCATTGGTAGGTTTCGTCCCACCATGTTTCTGTAATGGCAACAATATCATATCTGCCCTCATGTACCTGAATTTCTAGTTCACCCTGCTTACTGTTCATACTCTGTGCATTAGTGTATAGACATTTGAGTCCTTTATGACTGACCCTGTGTTTACTTGCTGCATAACATGTGTGGTGCCTGGCTTCCCCTATTTTCTTAGATTGCCGGGGACAGTGATGTTCTGTATCAATTAACTCACTATCCCCATTATTTAGTTTAAATGTTCCTCCAAAAAAGCTGTGATTTTATTGCCAAGTAACTCAGTCCCTTTCTTGGATAGATGCAGACCATCTCTTTTATACATTTTTTTCATTGGACCAGCTACAGACATCATGACTAATATAACCAAAGCCTTCTCCTTTACACCACTCCTTTAGCCACATATTAAATTCTGCTATACGCTGGCCTTTTCCATTTTGCTCCTTATACACAGGTAAAACCTCTGAAAAAGTAAGCCTACAGCCTATTCTGCTAAGTTCCTGCCCCAAGCTCTGGAAATCATTCTGCACAGAGAGTACATCTTTTCGGGACAGATCATTAGTGCCAAGATGTACAACAGCCTCCACATCACAGTCCTTGCTGGCATTCTTGATTATTTTAGAAATACGCTTCTTGTCCCTACTGGCAGTAGCACCTGGAAGACACCTGACCTCTTTCAAAACCTCTGTGTCCTTTCCTAAATTTACATCCCTTATAATTGAATCACCAACCAGAAGGTGGCTTCTCTTTTTGGATGCCTTTCTGTTCTTGCATGACTGGTGTGTAATACCAGATTCACACTTCTCCCTGTCGAAAACAAGTTTTTCATCTTGGACCATGATCCCCTGCTTATTTGAGTTATTATCAAGTAAAGGTATCCTTTACCTGTCTCCTTAATGTCCCTATTAAGGTCAGAAAGGGCACTGTATCTGTTGTGCAGGGACACAGCAAAAGCTTTGTGTTTATGTTTCACAGATCTCACCCTGCCAGATCCCACGGTTTTCCACACTGCCCTTCTCCTGCAGGATCTTTGTGGTAGAGGGGGCTGATAGCACGGAGGCTCAATCCAACACAACCAGAAACAGGCTCACTAAAACTGAGCAATCGATTTCTCCCCCTTGATGGAAACACACAGACCCACAACCTCCCCGCCCAAAAAAACCCCATGCAGACACCCAGCAAGGAAACAACTTCAAATATCCCTAAAAAAGTCACACCAACAAACACACCAGAGATAAACAGAAAAGTACCCCAGACTGCAGCCCCCCCCAAAAGGAAAGTGTTGTGATTCCTCTCCAGCCAATGGATCTGGCAGCTGAGTCTGAGGACTCAGATGAGGAGGAGGGGCCTGGAGTGACATTAGAGTCAGAGGAACGCTGTAAGGAGCTCCAAGACTTACGGTTGGATGAGGGGCCTGGCCCCTCTACTCGCACTCTGGCTGAGACACAGCTGTGCTGAGAGCCTGAGTTGGACAGTGATGAGGAACAGTTTGGACAAAT
The DNA here is from genome assembly GCF_964194415.1 of Vipera berus. Lineage (NCBI taxonomy): Eukaryota > Metazoa > Chordata > Lepidosauria > Squamata > Viperidae > Vipera > Vipera berus. The sequence goes on along the minus strand of NC_138210.1, from coordinate 1,456,809 downwards.
CCAGGATGCATGAATGCGCAGACAGGAGAAGCGAGTGGGACAGAGGAATGCAATGGGGCGGCTCCAAAGGCAAAGGAGAAGGCATTAGGAAGCCATGGCTTGGCTGAATTATAAAAGGGGAAGGTGTGGGAGGTGCTGGTTGCTGAAGTCCACCGTTCATACTGATGATTGAGTTTCTGTAGACTGTGTTTGTTTGCCTTGGACATTGACTCAGGACTGTGAGAATAAAAGGGATTGGTTTTTTCTTGCGGTTCCTGCCTGTTTATTGGAAGAGGGGTTTCTCCTTGTGAGTACAACAAGGACTCACGTAGGCTGGGAAAGAACAGTTTGCCTTCGACCTCCTACCACCTACTACCATGGAGCAGTTACGTGCGGAGAATGCCCAGCTCTCCTAGCAGCTGGCTTTGCTGGCAGCTCAAGTTGCTCAGCTTCAAGCCTCTGCTCCTGCTGCTCCACAACCCCGACAGAAGTGTCCAGTTGCAGTGCTTGACAAATTCGATGGCACTCTGGAGATGTTTCCAGCTTTTTTGGGTCAATGCCAGCTCTTTATCAGCCTGAGAGTGGCTGACTTCCCCACTGACTGAGATAAAGTGGGGTTTATAATCAGCCTCCTCTCTGGTGATGCAGCTCGTTGGGTCACACCCTTGCTAGTCCAGCCTAGTCTTTTAATTTTGGGGGGGTTTGTGACTACATGCGTCTTATGTATGAGGACCCCATTAAGACGCAGACTGTGGCCCAATGCCTTAAAGCTCTGAGGCAGGGCCGACACCCTTTACAGGGATATATCAGTGATTTTCGGCTGCTTAGCCAGGATTCAGCCTGGAACGAAGCTGCACTCATGGACGCTTTCCAGGATTGCTTGTTGGAGGAGCTGTTGGATGAGCTGGCCCGTGTTGATGTTCCCATGACTCTCAATGGGTTGATCCATCTCTGTTTGTGGATCAACGCTCAGCTGCAGCAGCATAGGAGTCGTTGTGCCACCACAGAGACCCGGGCGGCTCTGGTTGTGCATGAGACTCCAGTTCTGCGGGAGGAGCCTATGACGTTAGGTGCTGCCAGGCCTCGCCTATCTGTGGCAGAAATGAATAGACTACGTTCAGAGTGTGTGTGTTTCTACTGTGGGGACCCTGGGCATTTGGCCACCTTCTGCCCCAAGAAGTAATAATAATAATAATAATAATAATAATAATAATAATAATAATAATAATAATAATAATAATAATAATAATAATAATAATAATAATAATCCTGCTCTCAGGCGCTTTGGAGAACAGCTTGACTCCCTCTTCTTTGTGATAGCCCCTGAGATACTGGAACACTGCTATCATGTCACCCCTCACCCTTCTCTTCATTAAACTACACATACCCAATTCCAGCAACCGTTCCCTATATGTTTTAGCCTCCAGCCCCCTAATCATCTTTGTTGCTCTTCTCTGTACCCTTTCTAGAGTCTCGACATCTTTTTTACATCGTGGTGACCAAAACTGGATGCAGTATTCCAGGTGTGGCCTTACCAAAGCATTGTAAAGTGGTATTAGTACTTCACTTGAACTTGATTCTATCCCTCTGTTAATGCAGCCTAGCACTGTGTTGGCTTTTTTGGCAGCTGCAGCACACTGCTGGCTCATATTGAAGTGATTGTCTACTAAGACTCCGAGATCCCTCTCACAGTTACTACTATTGAGCAAGGTACCACCTAAACTATACCTATGCATTTGATTTTTCCTGCCTAAATGTAGAACCTTACTTTTTTCACCATTGAATTTCATTTTGTTAGATAGTGCCCAGTGTTCGAGTCTGTCCAGATCCTTCTGTATCTTAAGCCTATCTTCTGGAGTATTGGCTATTCCTGCCAGCTTGGTGTCGTCTGCAAATTTGATGAGTTCCCCATCTATCCCCTCATCCAAATCATTAATGAAGATATTGAAGAGCACTGGGCCCAGAGCTCTTGTGATGAGAGGCGTCAGCTCTTGTGATGAGAGGCGTCAGCTACCGACCCTGCCCTGCAAAAGCAACCTCATCTGTCGGGAAATGCCAGGAGCCTGATCTGAAAGGCGTTTTTGGTTGGGCTTCCCCTGACACTGAACGACACCCCTCGGATGCTGTCCTTGGACCCCCATGGCACTTGATACTGGCAGCACACTTGATCCTCCCCGGGAAGCCACAGGGGATTCCAGTACATGCCTTGGTCGACTCTGGGGCCACCACAAACTTTATGGACGTGGCATTTGTGGCCAGATGGGCGGTTTCCCAATGCCCGATGGAACTGCCTCTGTTAGTAGAGACTATTGATGGCTGAGTGCTCTTGTCTGGGCCAATTAAGGCCACCACAGAACCGTTGGTTATGGCCATCAGCTCTCATGAGTAGACTATTCAGTTTTACATAACCTCTGACCTACATTTCCCCATGGTCTTGGGATTGGCGTGGCTTCGTACACATGACCCGCAGATTTATTGGTCCCAGAATTTGGTCACATTTCCAAGTTTACAGTGTGTGGACCACACCCGCCAAGTCTGTGCCGGCCAGGTGGTGAGTCCCCCAGGGGTCTTCCTACCCTCTGAACTGGCAACTTACGCTGATGTGTTCAGCAAGACTGAGGCAGATCAGTTGCCCCCACACAGGCCATACAACTGCCCCATCGACTTAGTCTCTGACGCGCCTCTCCCAGTGGGGCATTTGTATTCCATGCCTCCCAAGTTGGCCACGTTGCGAGACACCCTGGACAAAAATTTGGTTGGGGGTTTTATTCGGCCCTCGTCCTCGCCAGTGTCTGCACCCGTGCTCTTTGAAAAAAAGAAGTCCGGCGAATTGTGGCTTTGCTGCGATTATAGAAAATTAAACACCATCACAGTGCACAATTGATACCTGCTGCCCCTCATCCCCGAACTCTTGGACCGACTCCGGGAGGCGAAAAACTTCACGAAATTGGACTTGACCATACAATCTTGTTAGGATTCAGTCGGGTAATGAGTGGAAGACAGTGTTTTCAACACTTCATGAACGACATATTCTAGGATCTGTTAGATCAGTTTATCGTGATCTATTTGGACGACATTCTGATCTACTTCCCTTTGCGGGAGACACATCATCAGCATCTCCGTCAGGTTCTGCAATGGCTCCACGATCATTGTTTGTACCCCAAACTGGAGAAATGCCAATTCTACCAAACGACCATTGATTTCCTGGGTCATTGCATTTCTCCTGAGGGCATCACCATTGAGCCGAGCAAGGTTGAGTCTCTTCATAGCTGGCAGCCCCCATATTGCATTAAAGATGTCCAGCGACTCCTTGGGTTTGCCAACTACTATAGAACCTTCATCCCCAGTTTTGCTTCCATGACTGCACCCCTCACTCAGCTCCTGCAGAAAAAGACCCAGTTTCATTGGAGTACCCCGGAGCAACAAGCTTTCTAGGCCTTAAAGGAAGCCTTTATGAAGGAACCCATCTTGACACACCCTGACTCGTATCGGCCAATTGTCATGGAAGTGGAAGCGACCAACATTGCCATTGGAGCAGTGTTACTCCAGGCTAATGAGCCTGGCGGTGCCCTCTTCCCTTGTACGTACTATTCGCAAAAAATTAATCCAGCTGAATGCAACTACACCATCTGGTAGAAGGAGCTACTGGCCATCAAAGTGGTGTTTGAGGCCTGTAGGCATCATTTGGAAGGGGCTCAGCATCAAATTGAAGTCTGTACAGACCACAAGAATCTGGAAAGCTTGCAGACCACCCAGAAATCGAACCGACAGATTCGGTGGTCACTCTTCTTCATTAGATTCAATTTCTGCTTTACCTACATACCAAGCAGTCGCAAAAAAAGACCGGATGCTCTGTCAAGAAAACCAGAATATTCCCGTATGGAAGATGAGCTTCTGCCCAGGACAGGTGTTCTGTACCAGCCTGCTACCGGCCTTGCAGAAAAGGCAACCCCTTTATAAACGGCAAGAGGCTGGAATACGTCTGCCAAATTTATTACAAAAACAAACAAAACACATACCAAGATACAGGAGCTTTGAAACACTATCGGAGCGGTTGCTTTCAGCAAACCAGCCCTCCCCAAACATTCCCTTTATAAAGAGTTCAGGGCGTGGCCTCTCTTTGCCTCCTTCCGAGAAGCCCCACAGCCTTCCTCTGCTTGCTCCTACTTGACTGCCTCCTGCGTCGGGCGTCCTTGAACAGGGCCAGCTGTGGGTCATCTTCATCCACACTGTCAGGCTCACACAGCTGGGTCTCCACCAGGTAGGAGGGGCCTGGCTGAGGGCTCTGCGGAGCCTCAAAGCCATCATCAGCAAGTTCTTCAACACCCCCCTCCTCCCCCTCATCTGAGTCATCCGACCCAACTGCCGAACCCACAGGCTGACCCTGAATCACAACAACAGGTCTCCCCATAGAGTCTTTTTCTGCAGTTTAGGAGCCGATAGATGTATGGGCTCGAATTTGGGAGGCACAACAGCATCGTGCATGGGTGGCTCAATGAAGGGAGGAGCTGGGGCCACACTCCCCATGGACCATCACAGATGGACTCTTGAAATATCGTGATCGGCTCTATGTTCCAGGAGGGCTGCTCAGAGGGCTCATTCTCACCCAATGTCATGATAATCTGGCAGCGGGGCATTTTGGCCTGTTCAAGACACTGAACCTGGTCTCCCGTACATTCTGGTGGCCCTGAGTACGACATGACATCCAGGCCTATGTCACATCTTGTATACAGTGTAGGCAGGCCAAGTCAGCGACAGGGGCCCCACCAGGTCTACTTCAGCCCTTGCCAACGCCCAAGAGATCCTGGGGAGCAGTGTCCATGGACTTTTTGACAGACTTGCCCCCGTCTTATGGCTTCACAATGGTGTTAGTGGTGGTGGACATGCTGACCAAGATGGCGCATTTCACTCCTTACCGTGGCTTGCCATCAGCTCACGCCACCATTCTCATGTTCATCCAGCAGGTTTTCCGGCTGCATGGCCTCCCTGTTAGGGTCATTTCAGATAGAGGGGCTCAATTTATGGCCCATTTCTGGAAGGGGTTGATGAAGGCCCTAGATGTAAAAATCTGCCTATCATCGGCACGCCATCTGCAAACGGATGGCGGGACCTAGAAAGTAATCAGAATCCTAGAACAACACCTGCGCTGTTTCATGAATCAACAACAGGACAACTGGGTGGACTATCTTGCAGTAGCCAAGTTTGTGTTTAACAACTCACAGCACACCTCCATGCATATGACACCGTTCCTGGCCAATGTGGGGTATCATCCCTGGCTTTTTCCCCTCTCGCAGCTCGACTCGCCAGTTCCCGCAGCTAACAAATATCTGATTCAGTTACGGGATATCCATCAATTGGTGCAGTGACAATTACATAAGGCCAAGGCAGATTACAAGAAGGTCACCGATTGGTTGAGGTGAGATATGCCTACATTAACGGTGGGAGATCAGGTGTTGCTGTCAACCAGTAACCTGCCATCAAACCGACCTGCCAAAAAACTAGACCACCGGTACCTTGGTGTCAACGCTGCTAACATCGAATGTTATTGCTTGACAAGAGATGAAGAAGTAGCCGTTTCATATGTTAAACTTGTGTATTGCTTTAAGACTAGTGTATTGCTTTAGTTTAAGGTTAGGAGGGGGAATGAGTAGGAATGCACCTTCAAGGCCATTCCTCTCATTAAGAAGATAAGGCTTTGGCGGGTCTTCTAACGGAAGGGAAACTGATTCTTTAAATTAATTGGAGAATATGATTAATGACAAAATTAGAAAGGTGGAGAATTGTATTTTAATATATTGTGCAAGGGGTGGAGATTTCAGATTCCAGCTTCTTTCGAGCAAGCATTTGCTGGTGAATTAGGCTAACAAAGGACTTTTAAGGTAAACAATGCCTCAGACTCACCTGAAAAGCCCATACATTGGAAACTTGACAACAAGCTGGAATCCACACTACTTTTTAAACTAATTAGGGAGTCCCGACCTCCCGTCACTGTCTCCAAGTTTCGGAGGCAGTCTGGCAAAAAGTTGGGGAAGATCCCATAATGGAGGGAGTAAACTTGCCTGAAGCCAGCTCCCCAGCACCAGCAGCCACCCCAGTGGGAGAAGGGCCAGTGAAGAAGCCTGAAGGGAAAAAGTTTCAGCAATCCTCCCAGCTGGGAGCAAGACCCAAACTACCAGGAGAATTTGTCTGGTCGTCAGAGTGGATTAAGCCCAGCAGAGACTCCAGGAGCCTCAGAGCAGCCAGGCCAGCTGAGATTGAATACTCGGGTGAGTGGAAAATCCTGTCTGCACATCAGACTCCTTGCCGGACCCAGGAGTCCCCTGCCAAGCTCTCCAGACCCATAGAGACAGAGGACCACAGCTTGGGGCCTCTGCAGCAATGGGAGGTTGGGGAGCCCCCACAAATGAAAGGCCAACAACCTCTGAGCTTGCCCCAGCTAATTAGAAGCCTTGCAACAGCTGGAGGTGGTGCAGAAGCCTGGAGATCAGGAGCTGGTGGGAGGACAACAGCAAGGGTGGCAGCAGAAGGACCCAAACGTGCATCCCCTGAATGTACAGCAGGACCAGAGGGGCCAGCAGCAGGGGGGACCTGGCAGCCATTAAATCAGCAACCAGAGTGGGGCCAGCAGCCACTGGAGACACAACAACAGTAGTGGGAGCCCTGGCAGCCAATGAATCAACAACCAGGAGGGGGCCAGCAGCAGTGGGGGCCCCAGCAACCATTGATCCAACAACCAAGGGGGGACAGCAGCAATGGGGGGCCCAGCAGCCATTGAACCAACAACTAGAGTGGGGCCAGCAGCAATGGGGGCCCCAGCAAGCAATGATGAGCCCACCCTTCAGAGCAACCTTTTATGGGGACCCAGAGAATCTGATTTTTTTCCTCAACCAAGTACGCTCTCAGTTGATTCACTGGGGTCACTCTTACCCAGACCCAGGTGCGATGGTCGATGTGATTGCATCCAACCTAGAGGGAGAAGCATCTGAATGATTGAACAATTTATATAATGAGCAGGCCCCTGAATTGGAGGACCCCCACCTTTTCCTCCTGGGGCTGACGGAAAGATTTGAGGACCCATCCATTGCCCTCAAAGCAGAACAAATCCATAAGATAAAGCACGCTGGCTGGCCTGCCCTAGAGCACGTGCGGGAGTTTCGAAAGATGGCAGGTCGGATAGAAAGATGGCTTGAGCAATCAATGACTCATCTTTTTAGAGAAGGGTTAGACAACCACCTTTCTCAGGCATGTATCTACTGAGCTGTACCTGACCAGCTGCATGAATGGTACCAGGCAGCAGTGTAATTAGATGTCCAGCTCGCCCGCTATAAAAAGCCTCCCCCACTTGAAGCTGTGCCAAAACCAGGATCCAGATGGCTGCCACCACCCCCGAAAACCCCTGACTGCTACTGCTGAAAGACCTAGACCACCTACAGGTCTGCCAATCAAGTGCTTTTGATGTGGACAGCAGGGACATCGAGCAGCAAACTGCCCAGTTCCTTACCCGCAACAGCAGAGTAGACCAGATCCAACAACGAGGAAGAAACCCGCATAGCAGCCATTGAGAGAAAAGTCCAACTGGGCCACCCAGGAGCCCATTACCCAGGTTAGGTCCCCCACCCAGGAGGACGCTGGCCCACCGACCGGACCCACCCCCACTTTACCCAGTTTTGACAGCGATGATGAAGGGGAGAGCAACCCGATGGTGAGTCGACACATCCTACCTTTTTTATTGCCTGCTAAACTCATAATCCCTAAGTCAGGGGCACAAGTAGACCTGAAAGTGCTACTCAATAGCGGCTGCTCCCGATGCATCATTAGCCTGTCATGTGCCTTGAGACTGGGCATACGGCCCAAGCCGCTCTCCAAACCTGTGAGGTTTGAGCAAGCCGATGGCTCCCTAATGGAGCTGTGACTAGGGGGGCCTTTGCCCAGGTTCGCCTGGTGCGCCAGTTGCAACCCTATCTGGACCGGGATGCCTTGCGTACAGTCACTCATGCGCTCGTGACCTCTCGTCTAGACTACTGTAATGCTCTCTACATGGGGCTGCCCTTGAAGTCCACTCGGAGGCTCCAACTGGTGCAGAATGCAGCTGCGCGAGTTGTACTGGGAGTTTCCCGATACTCCCATGTTACACCTTTGCTCCGCGAGCTGCATTGGCTGCCGGTTGCCCTCCGGGTGAGATTCAAGGTGTTGGTAATGACTTCCAAAGCCCTACATGGCATGGGTCCGGATTACCTACGGCAACACCTGCGGCCGGCGTCAACTTCCCTCCGTCCAGTGCGATCCCACAGAGAGGGCCTCCTCAGGGTACCGCCGGTTAATGAATGCCAGCGGGTTATTCCCAGGGGAAGGGCGTTCTCTGTGGGCGCGCCAGACCTGTGGAACCGCTTGCCGGTTGAGCTCCGGATGGCCCCCGACCTTCGCTCCTTCCGGCGCGATCTAAAAACGTATTTATTTGAGCAATCTGACCTGGTTTGATGGGTTAGGGTTGGGATTTTAATATGTTTTTAATTATTGTTTTAAATTTTAAATTTGGGCATTATATTTAATCGTTTTTTAACTTTTGTATTTTGTTTTTATATTTATTGCCCTGTACACCGCCCTGAGTCCTTCGGGAGAAGGGCGGTATAAAAATATAATAAATAAATAAATAAATAAATAATGGGAGGGACTTTAGTCATGCAATTAACAGAGCCCTTATGCCTGGAGATAGGCAAGCACTGGGAGTTTATTTGCTTCCTAGTAGCTCCAAAGATGTCTGAGACTGTGATCCTAGGACTAGCCTGGCTAGACAAATGGAAGCCGTTTATCTGGTGGGAAAAAGGAATGAGAACTGTGAGATTGCCCATAGGGCCCAATCCCCCCATTGATTCAACAGATGTTACAGGGGATTTTAGCCCACCCAATGAGCGAGCACACATGGCTACCTCACGACCACCTGGCGAGCCGCTCATCCCCAGGACCTAGCAGAGGTTTTTAGTGAGAAAGAATGCGATACCTTGCCTCCTCACCGTCCCAATGATTGTTCCATTGAACTGTTACCAGGGGCCAAACTCCCCCAACCAAGAATGTACGCTATGTCCCCCCTTGAAATGGAGGAGATGCAGTGATATGTGGATACAAACCTAGCGAGGGGATTCATCGAATGGGCCAAGTCTACTGTGGGAGCCCCTGTGTTGTTCAAAGAGAAAAAAGACGTGTCTTTACGTCTCTGCGTGGATAATAATAATAATAATAATAATAATAATAATAATAATAATAATAATATAATAATAATTTTATTTGTATACCGCCCTTCTCCCGAAGGACTCAGGGCGGTGAACAGGGCAATAAATACTAATACAACGATACAAAAATTAAGAAAAGATTAAACAAAGTGCCCAATGCCTTAAAACAATAAGTTAAAATACGTTAAAAGCAATAATAAAACCCAAAACCCATCAAGCCAGGCCGGCTTGTTCAAACAAGTAGGTCTTAAGATCCCGTCGGAAGGAGCGAAGGTCGGGCGCCATCCGGAGCTCAACCGGTAAATGGTTCCACAAGTCCAGCGCACCCACAGAGAAGGACCTCCCCCTGGGGGCCACCAGACGTCATTCTCTGACCGGTGGCACCCCGAGGAGGCCCTCTCTGTGGGAGCGCACTGGGCGGAGGGAAGTTGACGCCGGCCGCAGGTGCTCCCTAAGATACTCCGGACCCATGCCATGTAGGGCTTTAAAGGTCATTACCAGCACCTTGAATCTCACCCGGAAGACAACTGGAAGCCAATGCAGCTCACGGAGCAAAGGTGTAACATGGGAGTATCGGGAGACTCCCAACACGACTCTCGCGGCTGCATTCTGTACCAGTTGGAGCCTCCGAGTGGTCCTCAAGGGCAGCCCCATGTAGAGAGTGTTGCAGTAGTCTAATCGAGAGGTCACGAGCGCATGAGTGACCGTACGCAAGGCATCCCGGTCTAGATAGGGCCGCAACTGGTGCACCAGGCGAACCTGGGCAAAAGCCCCCCTAGTCACAGATACTAAATGATCTTCAAAAGAAAGCTGTGAATCTAGGAGGACTCCCAAGTTGCGGGCCCTATCTACGGGGGGTAATAACTCACCCCCCATAGAAAGAGATGGAATATTCTGAATTTCCCGAGATGCCGGTACGCACAGCCACTCAGTCTTGTCAGGGTTGAACCGAAGCCTGTTCCTCCCCATCCAGACCCGAACCGCCTCCAGGCAACGGGACATCACATCGAGGGCATCACTGGGGTGGTTTGGGGTTGAAATAAAAAGCTGGGTATCATCAGCATACTGATGATACCCAACTCCAAAACCACGAATGATCTCACCCAGCGGCTTCATATAGATGTTGAACAGGAGAGGCGAGAGGACCGACCCCTGAGGAACTCCACAAACGAGAGGCCTCGAGGTCGACCTCTGCCCCCCTGCCAACACCGACTGCGAGCGGCCCAGGAGATAGGAGGAGAACCACTGAAGAACCGTGCCTCCCACTCCCAATCCCCTGAGACACCGCAGCAGGATACCATGGTCGATGGTATCGAAAGCCGCTGAGAGGTCTAATAGGACTAGGACAGAGGAATATCCCCTGTCCCGAGCCCTCCAGAGATCATTCACCAGAGCGACCAATGCCGTCTCCATGCTGTACCCGGGCCTGAAACCCGATTGGTACGGGTCTAGATAATCAGCTTCATCCAGAACCAGAGGGAGCTGATGTGCCACCACGCTCTCAACAACCTTCGCAAGAAAGCGAAGGTTGGAGACAGGACGAAAGTTGTTTAACACAGCTGGGTCCAAGGCAGGCTTCTTGAGGAGAGGTCTCACCACCGCCTCCTTCAAGACGGTGGGGAAACTACCCTCACTCAAAGATGCAGATATAACCGCCTGGAACCAGCCTCGTGTCCCCTCCCGAGCCGCATAAACCAGCCAGGAAGGGCACGGGTCCAATAAACATGTGGTGGAGCTCAGCCTCCCCATAATCCTGTCCACTTCCTCCGGAGTCACAGGATCGAACTCCTCCCTGATAACATTGACAAGACCACCCATGTCCTGATCGTCAGACTCTGCCCAGTCAGAGTCCAAACCGGTCCGAATCCGCTGGGATCTGCACCGGGTCAGGGGCCGCAAGGGTACAACTCGGTCAAGTGCCTCCGTGTCTGCCTTTTCCCAGGCTTCCACTAAGGCATCAGCCGAGCTGTGAGTAAAGGAGGCAGGTGGGGACCCCAGCGCTGCCTGGAACCTCTCAGGGTCCATTAAGCACCTGGGGCGGAACCATCTAGTTGGTTCAACACACCCACGGCGGGGAGTGGCAAAACGGAAGACCAGCCGCAGGAGATGATGATCGGTTCATGACAGGGGCAAAACAATTGGGAAACCCCCACCAAGATCATCTAACCACCGTCCAGATAGAAAAACCAAATCAAGGGTGTGGCCCCCCACATGAGTCGGTCCATGAATTACTTGCGTCAGGTCCATGGCCGTCATGGAAGCCATGAACTCCCGAGCTAACTCAGATGATCCTCCCAGGGATGGTAGATTGAAGTCACCCAAAACCATAAGTTTGGGGAACTCAATCACCAGCCCCGAGAGGATATTGAGAAGCTCAGGCAGGGCTGCTGCTGCGCGACTAGGCGAAAGGTACACCAGCAGCAAGCCCAACTGCGCCCTAGGACCACATCTCAGGAGGAGGGACTCACACCCGACTATCTGGAGAACGGTGGCCTCCTGCGGACACAAGGTCTCCCTCATAACTACCCTCCTGAAAGACTTGCTAACCCACCTGGCGAAGGAGAACGTCTTCACCAAGTTAGACCTGAGAGAAGCATATTACCGGGTAAGAATAAAGGAGGGGGATGAGTGGAAGACAGCCTTCAACTGCCCCTTGGGGAGCTACCAATTCAAAGTCATGCCATTTGGACTGCAGGGGGCCCCAGCCATATTTATGCAGTTGATCAATGAGGTCCTACATGAACACCTATACAAAGGGGTCCTAGTATACCTTGATGACATCCTGATATACATGGTCAGAAACTATAGAATGCCAAACTTTATGTCAAATTGTCGAAATGTGAATTTCACCAAACCCGATTAGATTATCTTGTCTATAGAATCTCCAATGACGGTATCGAAATGGACCCAGCCAAAGTAAAAACTGTAATTGAATGGCAGCCCTCAAAAACCCACAAACAGCTCCAGAGCTTCCTAGGGTTTGCCAACTTCTACCATCAGTTTATTCCCTCTTTTGCCGAGATTACTCTACCTCTTACAGAACTACTCAAAACGGTCGAGGGGGAAAACCGCGACCTGGCCAGCTGCTAGCATGGACTATGAGTTGTCAGAAAGCTTTTGAGAATTTAAAAAGACTATTTGCGGCTGAACCAGTCCTAAAGCACCCTTGCCCAGGGGAGCCCTTCGTAATTCAGGCAGATGCCAGCGACGTGGCAGTCGGAGTGGTGTTATTGCAAAAGAATAAAAGTGGGGTCCTGCAACCTTGTGTTTACACCTCTAAGAAATTTACTGAAAGCGAGAGTAGATGGACAGTCTGGGAGACGGAGGCCTTCGCAATTAGGTGGGGGCTATTAAACTGGCGGCACTACTTAGAAGGGAGCAAGGTACCTTTTGAAGTATGGACAGATCACAAAAATTTAGAGGCACTAAAAACTCCCCGCAAATTGTCCCCAAAACAAGTACGATGGGCACAGTACTTCAACCATTTTAACTTTACTCTAAAGTACATACCAGGAAGAAAAAAATTCCTAGCTGATGCGCTCTCCCGATTGCCACAGTACAAAAGCGAATGTGAAGAAGTTAACGAGACAATTATCCCTGGTCCACAAACTGTGGTCCAACTCACACCTCACAGGACCCCTAATCCTGATGACCCCGGGATAAGGAAAATAAAGCGAGAACTCCTAACTGATCAATGGTTTAAAGACAATCAGACATCCCTAACATGCAGGGATGGTCTGGCTTACAAGGGGGGAAAATTGTACTTGCCTGAAGCTCTTCGTCTTAATGCCCTCAAACACAGCCATGATGTCAAACAGGCTGAACATTTCGGATATCTAAAAACTGTACATCTCACTCGCCAGCAATTTTGGTGGCCGGGACTAAAACGAGACGTAGAAAACTATGTCAAGAGCTGTACTGTATGTGCCACCATGAAAAGAATCCCAGGAAAGACCCCTGGGTTATTGCAACCGGTGGCTGAACCTTCTCAACTATGGGAAGAAATAGCTATGGACCTTATAGTAGACCTACCCGACAGTAGAGGAAATACTGTCATTTGGACTGTGATAGACCTATTTTCAAAACAGGCTCACTTACCCTCCGCTTCCGAGACTCTTGATCATTGAGTGAGGGGTTGGGAAGAAGTTTGGAAAAATACAAAGTTGGCCTTAAAAAAGACTTTTGAGACCTACAAAAAGCAAGCTAACAAAAAGAGAGCTCCCCAATGAACATTCCAAGTTGGGGAAAAGGTCTATTTGTCGACCAAATACTTACGCCTTAAACTACCCAATAAGAAATTGGGACCAAAATTCTTGGGGCCTTTCCCCATTGTGAAAATCATCAACCCGGTCACAGTAAAATTGAAACTACCCAGACTTTTGGGGAAAATTCACCTGGTGTTTGAAACCTTTTCGAACCTCCACTTTAAGACCTCCCCCTAAGAAAGCACCTGGACCCCTCGTGGTAGCAGGTCAGACCCATTATGAAGTGAAACGTATTCTTGACTCTAGAATCTTTAAGGGAAACTTGCCATACTTACTACAATGGAAGGGATACCCATTGTCTGAAGCCATTTGGGTGAAATCTACTGATGTGAAAGCTGACAGACTTATCAAGAGGTTTTATGAGAAACACCCCAACAAACCAAAAGCCAGTTGCTAACTTGTATTTTGTTTACATTACAGGATATGTCCTTTTTCTAAGGGGGGGCGGATGTCAACGCTGCTAACATCAAATGTTATTTCTTGACAAGAGATGAAAAAGTAGCCGTTTCATATGTTAAACTTGTGTATTGCTTTAAAACTAATGTATTGCTTTAGTTTAAGGTTAGGAGGGGGAATGAGTAGGAATGCACCTTCAGGGCCATTCCTCTCATTAAGAAGATAAGGCTTTGGCGGATCTTCTAACGGAAGGGAAACTGATTCTTTAAATTAATTGGAGAATATGATTAATGACAAAATTAGAAAGGTGGAGAATTGTATTTTAATATATTGTGCAAGGGGCGGAGATGTCAGATTCCAGCTTCTTTCGAGCAAGCATTTGCTGGTGTATTAGGCTAATAAAGGACTTTTAAGGTAAACAATGCCTCAGAGTCACCTGAAAAGCCCATACATCGGAAACGTGACACTAGGGCCGTTCCTTATTGAAGCCGACATTAACCCGGTCGCTTATCGGTTAAGCTTGCCACGGTCGTTACAGGCACATCCGGTCTTTCACCGGTCTCTCTTGGTCCCAGAGCAACTGGCATCTCCACTCCACCGATCAGAATATCCCCCACCAGAACAACATGATGGAGACAGCACTCCCAAGTATGATATCGCCATTATTCGAGACTCCTGTTGGCTGAAAGGCTGATTTCAGTATTTGATTGAGTGGAAGGGCTATGGGAGGGTGCGACCACTGTGCATGTCCCTGCCTTGATGACAGCGTTCCACTGCATTCCTTCACAACCGCATCCAGCCCGTCAGACCCAGGGGAAAGGTCCTGTGGTGCGGGATAGTGTTGTGATTCCTTGCCAGCCAGTGGATCCAGGAGCTGAGTCTAAGGACTCAGTTGAGGAGGAGGGGCCTGGAGTGACATTAGAGTCAGAGGAAGGCTCTGAGGAGCTCCAAGACTTACGGTCGGATGAGGGGCCTGGCCCCTCTACTCGCACTCTGGCTGAGACACAGCTGTGCTGAGAGCCTGAATTGGGCAGTGATGAGGAACAGCTGGGACAAATCCAGGATGCACGAATGCGCAGACAGGAGAAGCGAGTGGGACAGAGGAATGCAGTGGGGCGGCTCCAAAGGCAAAGGAGAAGGTATTAGGAAGCCACGCCTTGGCTGAATTATAAAAGGGGAAGGTGTGGGAGGTGCTGGTTGCTGCTGGCAACCGTTCATGTTGAGGATTGAGTTTCTGTGGACTGTGTTTGTTTGCCTTGGACATTGAGTCAGGTCTGTGAGAATAAAAGGGATTGATTTTTTTTTCTTGCGGTTCCTGCCTGTTTCTTGTAAGAGGGGTTTCTCCTTGTGAGTACAATAAGAACTCACGTAGGCTGGGACAGAACAGAAAGTGAGTGTTGGTAATAGGAGATTTTATCCTCAAAGGAATGGAATCATCCATCTGCAGACTTGACATACAGTCCAGGGAGGTATGTTGTCTCCCTGGAGCAAAAATCAAAGATGTGGCTGAGAACCTAACCAAAATAATTAGGCCTACAGATTACTACCCCTTCCTTCTCCTCCATATTGGCACAAATGACACAGCAAAGAACCTGAGTACAATAGTGAGAGACTACAAACAACTAGGCAATAAAGTTAAGAAGCTAGAAGTACAAGTAGTGTTCTCATCCATACTCCCAAAAGGCCAACACCCATTGAGGGGAAAAAGAATTCTAGAAATAAACCATTGGCTAAAGGGTTGGTGTTTCCAAGAAAACTTTGGTTTCCTGGATCATGGACTACATTTCCTATGCGAAGGACTCTTGGCAACTGATGGGCTGCACCTCACAAAAACAGGGAAAAATGTACTTGGAAAAAGACTAGCCCAACTCATCAGGAGGACTTTAAACTAAAATTGAGGGGGAAGGATGACCAATCTTCAGAATCTCTACAACCCAAAACCAATCACAAATCCCAAGAAAACAAATGAAACAATGAGGTAGGCAGTTATGAGAAAAAAGAAAAACTCAAACAACAATCAGGAGATGCAGGAAACATACCCATGGACAGGCATAAAAGTCTTAAATGCTTATATACAAATGCTCAAAGCTTAAGGAACAGTGTGAACTAGAAGCAATAGTACACGAGGGAGGGTATGACATAGTTGGCATTACAGAAACCTGGTGGGATGAAACCCATGAATGGAATGGACCAGTGGTGGGATTCAAATAGGTGAATAACTGGTTCTGTGTGTGGATGCCGTTTCTGGAAGTCCATTCTGGGCCTGGGCAACAAAAAATTAGCTACTGGTTCTGCCGAAGTGGTGCAAACTGGCTGAATCCCACCACTGGAATGGACTGATGGATGGATACAATTGTCACAAAAGAAACAGGTCTACAAAAAGAGGAGGGGGAGTTGCACTATATGTAAGAGAACACTACATATCCACAGAAACGCACATGATCAAAGATAAAATCTCTCCAGAATGCATATTGGTTGATATAAAAGAGAAAAAAAGTGACATTACCATAGGTGTATATTACAGACCACCCAACCAATCAGAAGAAATAGATGAACACTTTGCCAAACAGTTAGCAAATGTATGTAGGAAGCATACCACAGTAGTAATTGGAGACTTCAACTATCCAGATATCAACTGGGAGACAAACTCTGCAGCGAGCAGGAGATCAGACAGATTCCTAACCAACCTAGCCGACAACTTTGTCACCCAAAATGTGGAGGAGGGAACTAGAGGTAAAGGCATACTGGACTTAATTCTTACTAATAGAGAAGAAGTGATAGAGGGAGTTGAAGTTGCCGGAACTTTGGGGGAAAGTGACCACGTCATACTAGAATTTAGTATAATACAAACACTAGGAATAGAAAACAACCCAACCAGTGTTTTAAACTTCAAAAGAGCTGACTTTAACAAACTCAGAGAGAACCTAGGAAAGATTCCATGGATGAAAATCCTAAAGGGGAAAACAACCCAAGAAGCATGGGAAACTCTGAAAAATATTATCATAAAAGCCGAGACCAGCACAATACTACTGAAAAAGAAAAACAAGAAATTCAAGAACAAACCAACATGGCTGCACAAAGATCTCTCTGACAAACTGAAAGACAAAAAGGACAAATACAAAAATTGGAAAGAACTTCAAAGAACTTTGAGGCATTGTTTGCCTTAAAGAATATTTATTCAAAAAGTATGGCATCGGCACGTACATGGTCGAAGCCAAAATCTGAATTCCCCTCCCCTAAACACATAGTACCAAAGCACAATTCCCTCCTCTAATTAACCATCATAAATCACATTCTCCAATTAGTTTGAAATGTAAACATTCCCTCCAGTTCTCCTACCCGCCATTTCTTATCATCTCTTATTTCAAACAACCTTGAAAAATACTCTACTGCGCTGTTGTTATGTCTAACTAATCCCCATACACATTCTTGCTCCTCCCCCCCAGCATCATCTAATTCTAACTCTAAAAGTAACACACAGGTTAAAGAGTAAATGGCTGCATCTTCATATATTGACAAAGCAAGAACATCCGATGTTAGCAGCGTTGACAATCACCAACCCCCTTACAAAAAGGATAGATCCTGTAATGTAAACAAAGGCATATGTTAGGGACTATCTTTTGGTTTGTTGGGGTGTTTCTCATAAAACCTTTTAATGAGTCTGTCAGCTTTCACATCGCTAGATTTCACCCAAGTGGCTTCAGACGAGTATCCCTTCCATTGTACTAGGTACTGGAATTTCCCTTTAGAAATTCTAGAGTTAAGAATATGTTTCACTTCATAGTGAGTGTGTCCTGCCACTATGAGAGACCTGGGTGCCTTCTTAGGGGAAGGTCATAAAGTGGAGCCCCGAAAAGGTTTCAGTAAGCTGCAATGGAAGACCGGGTGAATTATTCCAAAAAGCCTAGGGAGTTTCAATTCTACTGTGACTGGGTTGATGATTCTCACAATGGGGAAAGGACCCAAGAATTTCGGTTCTAATTTCTTACTGGGTAATTTAAGGCGTAAATACTTAGTTGACAGATAAACCTTTTCTCCAACTTGGAATGTTCTTTGGGGAGCCCTCTTTTTATCAGCATGCTTTTTATAAGTCTCGGAAGTGTTTTTTTTAAAGCAGTCTTCATTTTTCTTCAAACTTCTTCCCACCCCCTCACCCATTGATCAAGTGTCTGGGAAGCGGAGGGTGCCTGGGGGTATTCAGGTATTGGGCTGAATTCTTTTCCTGTGGCTACTCTGAAATGTGTGTAGACGGTGCTGCTGTGAACAGAATTATTGTATGCCACCTCTGCAAAAGGGAGGAGGTTAGTCCAGTTTGTTTGCTGGTATGAAACATAACATCTGAGACATTGTTCCACCATCTTGTTAGCAGATTCTGCGGCCCCATTGGTAGATGGATGAAAAGCACATGATAGGCCTCGAAATGATCCAATTAATTTAAGAAAGCTGCTCCAAAACGTCGCTGTGAACTGCACCCCCCCATCTGAAATTATTCACTTAGGGGCACCATGCAGTCGATAGATATGTTTCAGGAACAATTTAGTCAGTCGTTGGGCAGATGGGAGTCCTTTGCAGGTGATGAAATGAGCCTGCTTCAAAAACAGGTCTATCACAGTCCAGATGACAGTATTTCCTCTACTTTCAGGTAGGTCTACTATAAAGTCCATAGCTATTTCTTCCCATGGTTGACAAGGGTATGCCACTGGCTTCAGTAATCCAGGGGTTTTCCCTGGAATTCTTTTCATGGTGGCACATACAGCACAACTCCCGACATAGTTTTCCACATCCTGTTTTAGTCCCAGACACCAAAATTGCCGGCTGAAGAGATGTAGAGTTTTTAGATATCCAAAGTGTCCAGCCTGTTTTACGTCATGGGTTTGTTTGAGAGCATTAAGATGGAGGGCTTCAGGCAATTACAGTTTCCCCTCCTTGTAAGCCAAACCATCCCTGCATGTTACGTATGTTTGATCGTCTTTGAACCATTGATCAGTAAGGAGCTCATTTTATTTTCTTTGGCCCAGGGTCATCAGGATTAATGGCTCTGTGAGGCGTGAGTTGAGCGGCAGTTTGTGGATTAGAGATAATTGCCTTGTTAACCTCTTCGTGTTCAGTTTTGTACTGGGGCAATCTGGATAGAGCATCAGCTAGGAGGTTTTTCCCTCCCAGTATGTACTTTAGAGTGAAGTTGAAATGGTTAATGTACTGTGCCCACAGGACTTGCTTTGGGGACAATTTGCGGGGAGTTTTTAGTGCCTCTAAATTTTTGTGATCTGTCCATACTTCAAAAGGCACCTTGCTCCCTTCTAGATAGTGTCATCAGTTTAATAGCCCCCACCTCATTGCGAAGGCCTCCTTCTCCCAGACTGCCGAACTTCTCTTGCTTTCAGTAAATTTTTTAGAGGTATAGGTGCAGGGTTGCAGGACCCCACTTTTGTTCTTTTGCAGTAATACAGCTCCGACTGCCATGTCGCTGGCATCAGCTTGAATTACAAAGGGCCCCCCTGGGCAGGGGTGCTTTAGGACAGGTTCAACAGCAAATAGTCTTTTTAAATTCTCAAAAGCTGTTTGACAGCTCATCGTCCATGCTAGTGGTTGGCCCAGTCACGGTTTCCCTCCTCCTTTGCGTGTTCTGAGTAGTTCTGTAAGGGATAGGGCAATCTCGGCAAAGGAGGGGATGAATTGATGATAGAAGTTGGCAAAACCTAGAAAGCTCTGGAGCTGTTTGCGAGTCTTTGGGGGCTGCCATTCAATTATAGCTTTCACTTTGGCTGGGTCCATTTCAATGCCCTTGTTGGAAATTCTGTAGCCAAGATAATCTAATTGGGTTTGGTGAAATTCACATTTTGACATTTTGGCATAAAGTTTGGCATTCAGTAGTTTCTTTAACACTTCTCTCACCAGCTTTATATGATCAGTCATATTCGTGCTGTATATCAGGATGTCATCAAGATACACCAGAACCCGTTTGTATAAGTGATCATGTAGGACCTCATTAATCAACTGCAAGAATACGGCTGGGGCCCCCTGTAGTCCAAATGGCATGACTTTGAATTGATAGCTCCCCATGGGGCAGTTGAAGGCAGTTTTCCACTCGTCTCCCTCCTTTATTCTCACCCGGTAATATGCCTCTCTCAGGTCTAATTTAGTGAAGACACTCCCCTTAGCCAGGTGGGTTAGTAAGTCCATCAGGAGGGGGAGGGGATATTTATGTTCCACACTCACTGCATTCAGACCTTTGTAACCCACGCAAAGACAAAGAGACCCATCTTTTTTTTCTTTAAATAACACAGGGGCTCCCACAGCAGACTTGGCCAGTTCGATGAATCCCCTCGCTAGGTTTTTGTTCACGTATTGCTGCATCTCTTCCATTTTGAGAGGGGACATAGCGTACATTCTCGGCCATGGGAGTTTGGCTCCTGGCAACAGTTCGATAGAACAATCATTGTGTCTGTGATGGAGCAGGGCATTGCATTCTTTCTCACTAAATCCTTCTGCTAGGTCCTGGTACTCGCTGGGGATGAGTGGCTCACCTGGTGGTGGTGAGGCAGCCATGTGCACTTGCTCATTAGGTTGCCTAAAGTGTCCTGCAATGTCAGTTGAATCATTGGGGGGTTTAGGCCCTATAGGTAGTGTCGCCATTCTCATTCCTTTCTTCCAGCAGATAAATGGCTTCCATTTGTCCAACCAGGCTAGTCCTAGGATCACAGCCTCAGTCATTTTTGGAGCCACTAGGAAGCGGTTAAACTCACAGTGCTCACATCTTTCTAGGCATAGGGGCTCAGTTATTTGCGTGACTAAAGTCCCTCCCATCAGGGAGCCATCGGCTTGCTCATATCTCACAGGCTTGGAGAGCAGTTTTGCTCGTATGCGCATTTTCATGACAAATGGCAAGCTAATATAGAAATCAAATTATTAAATTAAATTAAATTAATTAAATTAATGATGCATCAGGAGCATCCAGAATCAACTAGCACTTTTAAGTCTACCTGTGTCCCCAACTTAGGGATTATGAGTTTGGCAGGCAGTGAAAAAGGTGGGACATGTCAACTCACCATCTGGTTGTTTTCTCCTTCGTTGTTGCTGTCGAAAGAGGGTAGAGTGGGGTCGGATCCAGCCTTAGTTCTGGCATCCTCCTGTGTGGGGATTGTGACTTGGGGAACTGGTTCCTGTGTGATCCAGTTGGATTTTTCTCTCATTGGCTGCTGTGTAGGTTTCTTCCTCACTGCTGGTCCCGGTCTGCTCTGCTATTGGGTGTAGGGGACTGGACAGTTCGCTGCTCGATGTCCCTGCTGTCTGCAACGGAAGCACTTCATTGGCGGGCCTGCAGGTGGCCTGGCTCTTTCAGCAGTCACAGTAGTTGGAGGTTTTTGGGGTGGTGGTGGTTGCCGTTTGGGTTGCTCTGGCTTTGACTCAGCTTCAGGTGGGGGAGGCTTCTTATAGCGGGTGAACTGAACATCTAGTCTTACTGCCGCCTGGTACCGTTCTTGCAGCTGATCAGGTACCGCTCAATAGATGAAGGATTGAGAGAGGTGATCGTCCTACCCTTCCCTGAAGTGATGGACTATGGACTGCTCAGAGCACCTCTCTATCCGACCGGTAACTTGCAAAACTCTCGTACATACTCCAGGGCAGACCTGCCGGCTTATTTTATCTTATGGATTTGTTCTTCTGCTTTGAGGGCAATGGATGGGTCCTCAAATCTTTCTCTTAGTCCTAGGAGGAAGAGGTGGGGGTCCTCTAATTCTGGGGCTTGCTGATTATATAAATTGTTCAGCCATTCAGATGCCTCTCCCTCTAAGCTGGACACAATCACATCGACCATAGCGCCTGGGTCTGGGTAGAGATAGGCCCAGCAGTTCAAATGAGACTGCACTTGGTTGAGGAAAATATCAGCATCTCTGGGTCTGAGTTCTCAGTGGCAGATGGTCTGGCAGCTCCCGAACGATCTGGGGAATGTGATATGTGGGAATCCCTTCGTGGTAACTCAACCTCATCTGCCTTTGAAGCCCTTGAGGGTGGCAAGGCCCATTCAAGGGGTCTAGAGTCTCTGCTGGGTTTATCCCAATCTGACAACCAGATCAGCTCTCCTAGCTGCTTGGGTTTTTCTCCCAGCTGGAAGGCCTGCAAAATCTTCTTCTCCACCAGCTTGCTGGCTGTTGCTTCCCCCCGCCCCCCCCCCAGGGTAGCAGCTGCTGCCGGGGTGCTGGCTTCAGGCAATTTCTCCTCCTCCATGATGAGGTCTTCCCCGAATCGTCGTCAGCCTATCCCCCAAGTCTAGGAACAGCGACTGGGGCTCAGGACCCCTAGATGGTTTGAAAGGTTTGTAGATTTTGGCTTGATGTCATGGTTCCGACAGATGATACTCTTCAAAGAACTTTGAGGCATTGTTTACCTTAAACAATATTTATTCAAAAAGTATGGCATCGGCACATACATGGTCGAAGCCAAAATCTGAATTCCCCTCCCCTAAACACATAGTATTAAAGCACAATTCCCTCCTCTAATTAACCATCATAAATCACATTCTCCAACTAGTTTGAAATGTAAACCTTCCGTCCAGTTCTCCTACCTGCCATTTCTTATCATCTCTTATTTCAAACAACCTTGAAAAATACTCTACTGCACTGTTATGTCCAACTAATCCCCATACACATTCTTCCTCCTCCACCCCCCAGCATCATCTAATCCTAACTCTAAAAGTAACACACAGCTTAAAGAGAAAATGGCTGCATCTTCATATATTGTCAAAGCAAGAACATCCGATGTTAGCAGTGTTGACACAAACAAAGTTATAACTAGTAGCCAGCACAGTTTTGTGAAAAACAGATCAAGCCAAATCAATCTTATTTCATTCTTCGATAAAGTGACTAAACTAATAGACCAGCAAAATACTGTGGACATAGTATACCTAGACTACAGTAAGGCATTTTATAAGGTAGACCACAACCTACTCCTTGGCAATCTAGAAAAAGGTGGAATAGACAACATCACCACCAGATAGATCTGTAGCTGGCTGGCAAACCATACTCAATGTGTAGTCCTCAATGGCACTACATCCACATGGAGAGAAGTAAGCAGTGGGGTACCACAAGGTTCCGTCTTAGGCCCAGTACTCTTCAATATCTTCATAAATGACTTAGATGACGGAATTGAAGGGGAACTCATCAAATTTGCAGACAACACCAAACTGGCTGGAGTAGCCAACACCCCTCAAGACAAACTCAGGATCCAAAAAGATCTTGACAGACTTGAACAATGGGCCCTGTCCAACAAAGTGAGTTTTAATGTGGAGAAAAGCATGGTTTTACATTTAGGCAGGAAAAATCAAAGGCACAAGTACAGACTGGGTGAGACCTGGCTTAAAGACAGTAACTGTGAGAGGGACCTTGGAGTCCTAGTGGACGATCACTTGACCATGAGCCAACAGTGTGCAGCAGCAGCCAAAAAAAGCTAATACAATCCTGGGTTGTATAAACAGAGGCATAGAATCAAGATCACATGAAGTATTAGTACCACTTTATAAAACCCTAGTAAGAGCATACCTGGAATACTGCAGCCAATTTTAGTCACCATATCACAAAGAAGATGTTGAGAGTTTGGAAAAAAATTCAGAGAAGAGCAACTAAGATGATCAAAGGCCTGGAGACTAAAACATACAAAGAATGGCTGCAGGACTTGGGTTTGGCTAGTCTAAAGAAAAGAAGAAATAGGGGAGACATGATAGCAGTGTTCCAGTATTTGAGAGGCCTCCACAAAGAAGAGGGGGTCATGTTATTCACCAAAGCACCAGAGGGCAGGACAAGAAACAATGGTTGGAAACTGATCAAAGAGAGAAGCAACTTGGAATTAAGGAGAAACTTCCTGAAAGTGAGGACAATTAACCAGTGGAATAGCTTGCCCTCAGAAATTGTGGGTGCTGCATCACTGGAGATTTTTAAGAGGAGACTGGAGTCACTTGTCTGAGATGGTATAGGTTCTCCTGCTTGAGCAGGGGGCTGGACTAGAAGTCCTCCAAGATCCCTTCCAGCTCTATTCTATTCTAAAAAGAAAATACAGATCAAGAAGGAGCAGAAGTGATAAAAGAACAGAGACAGGAAAGGACCACGAGGAGAATAAAACCTAAATATAAGTAAAGAAGATGGAGAAAGAAAGTGGAATTCTTTTAATGAACATAAATATAAATGGATTGAACTCCTGATCAAAAAGAAAAAAATCTATACACAACTACGGAAACTAAAAATATATATAATTTGCCTCCAAGAAACACATAAAAAACCACCATAAACTTTTGGAATGCCCAAAAATTGGGAAACTTTATTTTACATCACCACACAAAAAGAAAAGAGGAGTAGCTTTATATAGAAAAGAGACACTGGATTCCAAACAGGTTTATTCAGATGAAGAAGGAAGTATTTTAATGGTAGAAATAATGATAAATCAAAAACATATATTGATGGTAGCAATATATGCACCAAATAACAAACAAGAAGAATTTTATCAAAAATTACACAGGAAAATATTGGAAATGGAACATCAAAATATTTGCTTGATAGGAGATTTTAATGCAATTGTAGACAGAAAACTGGACTATAGAAGCAGTAAAATAGGAAAAAAGGGAAGAAAGATACTCCTTAAGGCAGGGGTGTCAAACTCACAATGTCACATGACATGTCGCGATGTATGACAGTGAGGACAATGAACCAGTGGAACAGCTTGCCTCCAGAAATCATGGGCTCTCCATCACTGGAGATTTTTAAGAAGAGGCTAGACAGTCACTTGTCTGAGATGTTATAGGTTCTCCTGCTTGAGCGGGAGGCTGGACTAGAAGACCTCCAAGGTCCCTTCCAATTCTATTCCATTCTATTCCATTCCATTCCATTCCATTCCATTCCATTCCATTCCATTCCATTCCATTCCATTCCATTCCATTCTATTCTATTCTATTCTATTCTATTCAACCGATGGATACCTGCCGACCAAACCCTGTGTTCTGTACCAGCCTGCTACCGGCCCTGCAGAAAAAGCAGGGACCACCCCTTTACAAACGGCAAGAGGCTGGAATAAAGCCTGCCAAATTTATTAACATAAAACAGACACCAACCATGAAACAGGAGCTATGAAACAGGAACTATTCAAGCGGTTGCCTTCAGCAAACCAGCCCTCCCACACATTCCCCTTTTATACAGTTCAGGGCGTGGCTTCTCTCTGCCTCCTTCCGAGGTGCCCCATTGCCTTCCTCTGTTTACTCCTGATTGACTGCCTCCTGCGTCGGGCGTCCTTGAACAGGGCCAGCTGTGGGTCATCTTCATCCACGCTGTCAGGCTCACACAGCTGGGTCTCCATCGTGACCAGGTGGGAGGGGCCTGGCTGAGGGCTCTGCGGAGCCTCAAGGCCATCATCAGCAAGCTCTTCAACACCCCCCTCCTCCTCCTCTGAGTCGTCCGACCCAACTGCCGAACCCACAGGCTGACCCTGAATCACAACACCCTGAAAAGTCTTACACGCACAAATATCAGAAGCACGTTCCAAGCTCGTTTTCCTACCAGATAAAATGCTTTGATGTACAATATATAAACAAAACCCGGTTGCATTCACCGTGAAGAACAAGATGACATAGCACAGAAATTCGTCAACTCACTCGTGCAAGACATCAATTACAATTACAAGTGGTTCAAATTCCCAGAGAAGATGATATTTACAAAAGACGACGCAGAGAGGTACACCTCGGCTACTACGTGTCACATATGCGGAGGCGAGTTGGGTGTTAAAGTTCTCAAACACTGTCACTTGACGGGAAGGTCTAAAGATGCAGCCGCTACATGTTGCCTATGCGAAGGTAAATTGGACGAAAAAGATAAAGTTCGCAATCACTGTCACTTTAGAGGCATGGTGCACAATAAATGCAATCTAAAACTCAAAGTACCATGGTTTATCCTGGTGGTATTCCATAACCTTCCCGGGGTACAACAGCCATCTATTCATTAAAAATCTACGAGGTGAAAACAATGAAAAAATAGATTGCTTAACAAACAACAAGGAAAAATATATTTCGTTCAGCAGAGAGGTGGTTGTTGACAAGTTTGTCAACAGAAAAGGGAAAGGTAAAACTAGTTAGATGAAAATTATGGTTTATCGACAGCTTTAGGTTCACACTTAGAAGCATCACTGTTTTGACAAAGAATCTAAGCAAAGACCAGCCTAAAAATTTGGCAAACTAATACAGTGGAAAATGGTTGGAGCTGCCTCCAAAACTGAACAGTGTTGAGATAAGCAACGATGACTATAAGCATGCAAAGGAGGTGTGGGTGGAATTCGATTGTAAAACACTCAGGGTGTCAACACTGCTAACATTTTATTTGAATTTTGAATTTTATTGAATTTATATACCGCCCTTTCCCGTAGGACTCAGGGCGGTTTACAGGGTACTTAAAACAACAATACAAAAATTAAAAACAATTAAAAAGATTAAATTAAACCCCTGAAGAAATAAAAAACCCCAGTTAAAACTCTCAGCCTGGGCCGCAGAGCTCGAAAAGCCAGGTCTTCAGGTCCCGGCGAAATGATCGAAGGTCGGGGGCAGTCCTAAGCTCCACGGGCAGCTGGTTCCAGAGGGCAGGCACACCCACAGAGAAGGCCCTCCCCCTGGGTGTTATCCACCGGCAATCTTTTACCGGCGGAACCCTGAGAAGGCCCTCCCTGTGGGAGCGCACAGGACGAAGGGAACTTGATGCCGCAGTAGGGGTTCCCTCAGATATCTCAGACCCAAGCCATTTAGGGCTTTATAGGTCATCACCAGCACCTTGAATCTCACCCGGAGGGCAACCGGAAGCCAATGCAGCTCGTGGAGTAGAGGTGTTACATGGGAGTATTGGGGAACCCCCATCACAACTCACGCGGCCGCATTCTGCACCAGCTGAAGCCTCCAAGTGGTCCTCAAGGGCAGCCCCATGTAGACAGCATTGCAGTAGTCTAAACGGGAGGTCACGAGCGCATGAGTGACTGTGCGTAGGGCATCTCGGTCCAGGTAGGGTCGCAACTGGTGCACCAGGCGAACCTGGGCAAAAGCCCCCCTGGTCACGGCTCCTATGTGATCTTCAAAACTGAGCCATGAATCCAGGAGGATGCCCAAGTTGTGGGCCCTATCAACGGGGGGTAACACCTCACCCCCCATCGTTAAAGATGGAATAGTCTGGTTAACCCGAGATGCCGGTATGCACAGCCACTCAGTCTTGGCAGGATTGAGATGAAGCCTGTTTCTCCCCATCCAGACCCGGACCACCTCCAGGCAACGGGACATCACGGCGAGGGCATCACTGGGTTGGTTCGGGGTGGAGAAAAAAAGTTGGGTATCATCAGCATACAGCAAGAACATTGGATGTTCTTGCTCTAACAACAGATGAAGAGGCAGCTATTTATTATTTCTACTTGTGTATCACTTTTAGAGTTAAAGTTAGATGAAGAAGGGAGGGGGGAAGGAAGAATGCATGGGGAATTAGTTAGACATAATAAACAGTACCGGAGCATCTTCAAGGTTGAATGTAATAAGAGGCGATAAGAAAGAACTGGGGGTTAAGCTAAGGAGGGAGAACTTACCCTTCAAACTAATTGGAGAATGTGATTAATGACAGCAACAAAAGGAGGGAACTGTGTTTCAATATTATTGTGCTAAGGGGAGGGGAATCCAGATTCTAGCTTTAACCAAGCATTGCCAATATTATATTGCTCTAATAAAAGACTTTTAAGGTAAACAATACCTCAGAGTTCTTTGAAGAGCTCATCCATCGGAAACTTGACACAGGAATTACCACAATCTGTACAACAAGAGCGACATGTTGCAATTAGCAGACATCTTCGAAAACTTCAGAGATGTTTGCATGGAAAACTACGGACTACATCCCGCCTGGTACTATATGTCACCGGGACTCACTTGGGACCTGGCGCTGAAGATGACGAATGTTGAACTGGAGTTGTTGAGTGACTACGATATGCTGCTCAATTTTGAACACGGAATACATGGTGGGGTCAGCATCATCTCACATTGATCCATCCGAGCAAGCAACAAATACATGGGTGAGGCCTTTAACAAGAGTAAGCCTTCAACCTTCATTGTTTATCTGGATGCCAACAACTTGTACGGATGGGCGATGAGCAAATCACTTCTGGTTGGTGGATTTCAATGGATGGACAAAGCGGAACTCAACGACTGGAAAGCCATTACCAGCCAAGGTGGAGTGGGTTGTTGGCTCACGGTCAACTTGGAATACCCAAAAGAGCTGCACAATCTTCACAACGATTACCCGTTAGCTCTGAAAAATATTATACCCGAAGGATCAAAGGTGCAAAAATTAATACCCAACTTGTACAACAAAACCAAGTACAGCCTGCATTATGAGAACTTGAAGCAGTAAGAGAGCCTCGGGTTGAAGATTACAAAAATTCACAGAGGAATGAAGTTCAAAGAAGAGCCGTGGATGAAAAAGTACACCGATCTGAACACTGGCTTGAGAATGAAAGCTACCAACGAGTTTGAGAAAGACTTCTTCAAACTTATGAACAACATTGTCTTTGGCAAGACCATGGAAACATGGAGAACCACGTGGACGTAAGGCTGGTTACAAGTGAGAAACAGTCATTGGAACTGAACGCCCAACCAAACTATGACAGATTCACAATATTCAACGAAAACCTGACCACCGTTCACATGACAAAAACAAAGCTGATGTACAACAAGCCGATATATCTAGGCGCGTGTATACTGGACTTGAGCAAGACTCTGATGTATGATTTCCACTATAACTACATCAAACCCAAGTATGGAGATAGAGCAGAGTTGTTGTTTACCAGCACGGACAGTCTGATGTATGAAATAAAAATGAGACTTCCAGTTTGCTGCACGGCTGCTATGGACACCTGGGAGACGAGCTCTGTCTCCCCTGTCCAGTTTTGTATCGCTGGGGGACCCTGAAAAGGATCAAAAGTCACCCCATAGAGGTGACCAGCAAGGAGGGGCCCTCACTACATCATGGGAGAGTGGTAGCTCTCCTGTTGTGGCCCTGACCCCCGAGCCTGTCCTACCCGAGGAAGAGGACTCTGAGGATGATGGGGAGGAACTGGCAAGGCCTCCCTCTCCAGGACCCTCCCCTCTGGCAAGGTCTCCCTCTCCGGGGCCCTCCTTTCTGGCAAGGCTTCTGTCTCCATCTGAAGGCCAACAGGAGCAGCCTGTAATTAGTCAGGCTGGGAAGGAGCCCGAGCAGCTGCAGCAGATGGGGAGTGACCAAGATGAATCATGGCTGGATCCCTGAGAACGATGCAGAGCCAAGCGTTTACAGCAGCGTAAGAGTAGGAGGGCCAAAGATTAGCTGAGTCACTGAGCCACACCCCACAAGGTACAAAAGGGGGTGTGGCTGCTCTCAGGACTTTGTGATGAACAATAATTCAAACAACTTCTGGTCATGTCTTCGGAACTCTGTCGGATTTTCTACCTGTGTGAAACCCTGGTCTGGCTTCTTGACAACGTTTCTGTATTTCTGTATTTCTGGACTGTTTGTTTGGATGTTATCTCATTTCAGCAGACGCTTGAGGTAACGAGTTTATTTTGGCAGACTGCTTGTATTTTGCTGCCAAGGCTTTATCGGACGGCAAATTACTTCAGCCGAGCAATTAACCCTTGCTATTCGTGCCTGCTTGTCTGTCTGTTTGTACCTCGGGGGGGAGGGAACAGAACATCTCCTGCTAGAGCTGGTGAATCCCTCCAAACCAGTGGATGAAAGACCGGCCATAGAAATATGGCTCATCACTAGGCTGCAGACAGCCGAAGCCCCACTTACCATCTGGCAACTTTAAAGCAGCGTGGAAGAGACTGGGTGAGATTTTCCTCTCTTAAATCCTAATTACTTTTTGTACCTGCACAAGCTGCTAAAGTATTTTTCTCCCTGTGGTGAGGGAAGGGAGACCTTACCCCTCCCTCCAGAAACAGCGGCGACTGACTACTCAGGGGAGTTTAAAACGTTGAAAAATAACTGGGATCCTAATCAGAATTCTATTATCTAAAATTTGTGGATTTAAAGACTCTATCTTCTATTCCCTATTTTTCTTCAATTTTTATTCTTTATTTTTACTGAAGATCTGTGTTTATTCTTTCAAAATAGAAGAAAAAACTGAAAAGATTAAAAAAACTCTGGGGAGACATCTTGTGGTTAAACCTGATATTGCAATTTGTTATTCTCTAAAAGAGACTTGGCTGACAGCCCAGAAAATAGATAAGATATTTGCAACCTTGAAACATTAACTGTGAGCAATTCAGCTGTGTTCCTTACTTAGTGGACTTCCTGATTTTAAAGTCTTTTTTAGTTTAAATATACTATTATGGAAAAAGTTCAGGAACAGATCTTCCCTATGGAAGAACAGGAGGGACAAACCCTTTGTATGCTGAAAGCGATTCTTCAAACCCTTCTCACAGCTGGTGATGAAATAAGAAACTATAGGAAAAAACAAGAACACAGCCTGGACATGCAAACTCAAACTATAACTAAAGAATCATCTATACAGTATACTACAGAAAAACTGGAACAATTAAATACTATGACAGATGATTCAACAGCTTAACAAACACAGATAATGGAAAATACAGGAAAGAAACTGACAAAAGGGAAAGAGAAAAATACTTTCTATATAAATCAGAAGGAGCCTGAGGATCAAAAATAAAAACAGATGGAAGATAAGATAAATAGTTCAGGACAACTACATCGAGTTGGGAAAACAAGGAGACGGCCTGCCAGATCTGCTAGTCCTCTCAAAAAAATGGTGACTGGATGTTTTTTTCAACGTCGAATAATAGATATAACAACCCAAGGAGAGCTGTTTGATGACCCAAAAGCAAGGACATGGAAGATGATTTGGCAAACAAAGAAAGCTAGAATAAGACTGACAAAGAATGGTGTTTTGATCTATATATGAGATTTACTTAAATAGACAAGATGTGTATTATGAGAACTTAGAATATACTTGAACAGACAAGATGCGTATTTTGAAGATGTGTATTTTGGATATAAGATGTTGTTATGAATTGAGAGAAAGAAAATTTTGGTTATGTAAAACCCAGAAGCATAAATACTAACAGTTAAATTGGAATATTGATTTGTGTATTAAGATCATGTAAAGGTGATCAAGATATATATAAGTGAAAACTTTATTGATGGAAGTAATAAATATATCTTTATACAGCAGTAAGGAAAAAATTATTGGTTTTAAATATGAGATAGTAGATATAAAGAGGAAGAGAGAGGAAGCATTAAATGTGGAAATAAAAGAAATTTTGGTTCTTAAACTTAAGATTTTAAGACATTTGAGAATTATTAGAAAATAAGAATATTATTTAGTATTATTAATTTGTATATGTAGATTGTGAGAATGTATATAGATAAGATGTGTACCCTGAACACTAGACCTTGGGAGTAACTGTGATAAAGGAATTGGGATCATTTAAAATTTGGAAATGATAAATGCTAAACGTTAATTTTAAATATTAATGGAAAATTAAAAGTGAAAAAAAATTATTAGGTCATTGATTGTCAAAAAGATTAAATGTTAAAACAATTAAGATATACATAAATTAAAAACTATTGATAAATGTTAGAAAGTTACTTTTTATTTGATTGATAGAATAAGAATTGTATTAGTTTAAATATGAGACAGTATATACTAAGGGGGAAAGAGAGGGAATGGTTATCGTAATACAGGTGAAACTCGAAAAATTAGAATATCGTCCAAAAGTTCATTTATTTCAGTAATGCAACTTAAAAGGGGAAACTAATATATGAGATAGACTCATTACATGCAAAGCAAGATAGTTCAAGCCGTGATTTGTCATAATTGTGATGATTATGGCGTACAGCTCATGAAAACCCCAAATCCACAATCTCAGAAAATTAGAATATTACATGCAATCAATAAAACAAGGAGTGTACATAGAACAATATCAGACCTCTGAAAAGTATAAGCATGCATATGTACTCAGTACTTGGTTTGGGCCCCTTTTGCAGCAATTACTGCCTCAATGCGGCATGGCATGGAAGCTATCAGTCTGTGGCACTACTGAGGTGTTATGGAAGACCAGGATGCTTCAATAGCGGCCTTCAGCTCTTCTGCATTGTTCAGTCTCATGTCTCTCATCTTTCTCTTGGCAATGCCCCATAGATTCTCTATGGGGTTCAGGTCAGGCGAGTTTGCTGGCCAATCAAGCACAGTAATCCCACGGTCATTGAACCAGGTTTTGGTGCTTTTGGCAGTGTGGGCAGGTGCCAAGTCCTGCTGGAAAATGAAGTCAGCATCCCCATAAAGCTCATCTGTGGAAGGAAGCATGAAGTGCTCCAAAATCTCCTGGTAGATGGCTGTGTTGACCCTGGACTTAATGAAGCACAGTGGACCAACACCAGCAGATGACATGGCTCCCCAAATCAACACAGACTGTGGAAACTTTACACTGGACTTCAAGCATCTTGCAGTGTGTGCCTCTCCATTCTTCCTCCAGACTCTGGGACCTTGGTTTCCAAATGAGATGCAAAAGTTGCTCTCATCAGAAAAGAGGATTTTGGACCACTGAGCAACAGACCAGGTCTGTTTTTCTTTAGCCCAGGTAAGACGCTTCTGACCTTGTTTGTTGTTCAGGAGCGGCTTGACAAGAGGAATACGACATTTGAAGCCCATGTCCAGGATCCGTCTGTGTGTGGTGGCTCTTGATGCACTGACTCCAGCCTCAGTCCACTCCTTGTGAAAGTCCCCAACACTTTTGAATGGCCTTTTCAGGACAATCCTCTCCAGGCTGCGGTCATCCCTGCTGCTTGTGCACCTTTTTCTTCCACACTTTTCCCTTCCACATAACTTTCTATTAATGTGCTTTGATACAGCAGTCTGTAGGCTTTCCAAATTCTTATGGTCCGTCCGAACCTCAATTTGATGCCGCGCTCCCTCCAGATGATGTCTCCAAGCCTCGAACGCCACTTTGATGGCAAGCAGATCCTTCTCCCAGATTGTATAATTGCGCTCCGAAGGGTTCAGTTTTTGTGAATGGTACGCGCAAGGGAAGAGGGTACCGCTGGGTGTCGTTGCCTGGAGTAACACCGCCCCAATGGCAATGTTGGAGGCGTCCGCCTCCACGACAAATGGCCGTTGCGGGTCAGGATGCTTCAAGATGGGCTCCTTCATGAAGGCTTCCTTCAAAGTCTGGAAAGCCCGTTGTTCTGGAGCGTTCCACTGAAACAGAGTCTTCTTCTGCAGGAGCCGAGTGAGGGGGGCTGTCAAAGCAGCAAACCCAGGGATGAAAGCTCGGTAATAGTTGGCAAACCCAAGAAGTCGCTGAACATCCTTCACACGACGTGGGGGGTGCCAACTCTGCAAAGACTCAACCTTACTCGGCTCCATGGCCATGCCCTCAGGAGAAATGCAGTGACCCAGGAAATCGATGGTCACCCGGTAGAACTGGCACTTCTCCAACTTGGCAAACAGCCGATGTTCTCGGAGTCACTGCAGGACCTGATGGAGATGCTGATGGTGCACCTCACGCGACGAGGAGTAGATCAGGATGTCGTCCAAGTAGATCACAACAAACTGATCCAACAAATCCCGGAAAATGTCGTTCATGAAATGCTGAAACACGGCGGGGGTGTTGGTCATGCCAAACGGCATCACCGTGTACTCAAAATGTCCATAACGAGTACCAAACGCTGTCTTCCACTCATCAACCGGCCGAACCCTGACGAGGTTGTAAGCTCCACGCAGGTCCAGTTTCGTGAAGATCCTAGCCTCCCGGAGTCAGTCCAAGAGTTCGGGGATGAGGGGCAGCGGGTAACGATTGCACACCGTGATGGCGTTGAGTTTCCTATAATCGCAGCAAAGCCGCAATTCGCTGGACTTCTTTTTGACGAAGAGCACGGGTGCAGACACTGGCGAGGATGAGGGCTGGATGAAACCGCGAGCCAAATTCTTCTCCAGAAAGTCCCGCAATGCAGCCAACTCGGGGTCCGACATGGAGTACAAACACCCCACTGGGAGAGGCGCATCAGGGACTAAATCAATGGGGCAGTCATAGGGCCTGTGCGGGGGTAATTGATCCGCCTCTGTCTCGCTGAACACATCAGCAAAGTCGGACAGTTCGGGAGGCAAGGAAACCCCTGGGGAACCCTCCACCTGGCCGGCACAGATATGGCAGGAGTGGTCTACACACTGCAAGCTTGGGAAGGTGACCAAGTTCTGTGACCAATAGATCTGTGGGTCATGCGCCCGGAGCCACGCCAGTCCCAAGACCACGGAGAAATGCAGATCTGAGGTGATATAGAACTGGATGGCCTCCACATGGGAAGTGATGGCCATACATAATGGTTGCATGGCGGCCATAATTGGCCCAGACAGGAGCACTCGACCATTGATAGTCTCCACTAACATGGGCGGTTCCACCGGGCACTGGGGAACAGCCCATTTGGCCACAAATGCTGAGTCCATAAAATTTGTGGTGGCCCCAGAGTTAATTAAGGCATGGACTGGAATCCCCTTTGGCTTGCCAGGAAGGATCAGACGTGCCTCCAATATCAGATGCCGTGGAGGTCCACAGGCAGCATCGGAAAGACATCACTCAGTGTTGTTGTGGGACGCCCGATCTATCACACCGTCTAGATCGGGCTCGGGGCGTTTCCCGACAGAAAAGTAGGGGACTTTCTCGGGGCAGACTCGGTCACTGATGCCCGCTGTCCCTTCTTTGGGCAAAAAGCAGCCAAATGCCCAGGGTCCCCGCAGTAAAAACACAACCCCCCGATCGTCGTCTGTTCATTTCAGTCACCGATAGACGAGACCTGGCAGCACCCAGCTCCATTGACTCCTCCCTTTCAACTGGGGTCTCACGCACAACAGGGGCTGCAGGGGTCTGTGGGGTGGCACGGCGACTCCTTCGCTGCTGCAACCGAGCATCAATCTGCAGGCAGAGATGGATCAGCCCATTGAGGTCTGAGGGAATAGCCACATGGGCCAGCTCATCCAACATCTCCTCCGACAATCCATCCTGGAAGGCATCCACAAGCGCAGCCTCATTCCAGGCGGAATCCTGGCTAAGCAGCCAAAAATCGCTGATATAGCCCTGTAGGGGGTGTTGACCCTGCCTCAGAGCTTTCAGGCGTCGAGTAGCAGTCTGCGTCTTTATAGGGTCCTCATACATCAGACGCATATGATCACAAAACCCCACAAAGATGTCCAACAATGGACTAGGTTGAGCCAGCAGAGGCGTGCCCCAACGAGCTGCATCACCCGAAAGAAGGCTTAACACAAACCCCACCTTATCCCGGTCAGTGGGGAAATCAGCTGCTCTCACGCTGATAAAGAGCTGGCATTGTCCCAGGAAAGCAGGAAACAGTTCTGGATTGGCAGTAAATTTATCCGGCATCGCAACTTGGCATTTTCTCCTGGGTGGGGTGATGGTGGGGGTGCAGCATGGACCTGAGCTTGCAATTGAGCCACCTGAGCTGCCAACAAAGTGAGTTGCTGGGCGAGCTGGGCATTCTCAGCACGTAGCTGCTCCATAATAATAATACGGGGTGGGAGGCTGAAGGCAAACTGTTCTGTACCAGCCTACTACCGGCCCTGCAGAAAAGGCAGGGACAACCCCTTTACAAGAAGGCAAGAGGCTGGAACTAAGCCTGCCAAATTTATGGACACAAAAGCAAACAGAGCAAAAACAAGACACGAACCATGAAACAGGAGCTATTCAAACGGTTGCCTTCAGCAAACCAGCCCTCCCACGCATTCCCCTTTTAAACAGTTCAGGGCGTGGCTTCTCTCTGCCTCCTTCCGAGGTGCCCCATTGCCTTCCTCTGTTTACTCCTGCTTGACTGCCTCAAAAATTAAAAAGAGATTGAACAAGGTGCCCAAAAGCTTACAACAGTAAGTTAAAATACATTAAAACAATAATAAAACCCAAACCCATCACCCATCAGGCCAGGCCGGCTTGTTCGAACAAGTAGGTCTTTAGATCACGTCGGAAGGAGCGAAGGTTGGGCGCCATCCGGAGCTTAACCGGTAAGCGGTTCCACAAATCTGGCGCTCCCACAGAGAAGGACCTCCCCCTGGGGGCCACCAGACGACATTCTCTGACCGGTGGCACCCTGAGGAGGCCCTCTCTGTGGGAGCGCAAAAAGGCTCTGGAGAGTGGTAAGTAGCAGTACAGAACACTGAATGTTATTAGATCCCACCTCTATGACGTCTACACTGAAGAAGTCAACAAGATAGCCTTGAGCGCCACCGACGACAAAAGAGTTGGATTGGAAGATAAGATACACACATGAGCAGACGGCCACTACAAACTACAAAAGTGTTTAAATATATGAAACCATGCCAAGAGGTAAAACAAAGGTTGACATCATCCCTTACAACAACCTGAAGCATCTTACTGTTCTGTACCAGCCTGCTACCGGCCCTGCAGAAAAGGCAGGGACAACCCCTTTACAAACGGCAAGAGGCTGGAATTAAGCCTGCCAAATTTATTAACATAAAACAGCAAAACAAGATACCAACCATGAAACAGGAGCTATGAAACAGGAACTAATCAAGCGGTTGCCTTCAGCAAACCAGCCCTCCCACGCATTCCCCTTTTATACAGTTCAGGGCGTGGCTTCTCTCTGCCTCCTTCCGAGGTGCCCCATTGCCTTCCTCTGTTTACTCCTGATTGACTGCCTCCTGCGTCGGGTGTCCTTGAACAGGGCCAGCTGTGGGTCATCTTCATCCACACTGTCAGGCTCACACAGCTGGGTCTCCGTCGTGACCAGGTGAGAAGGGCCTGGCTGAGGGCTCTCATCAGCAAGATCTTCAACCCCCTCAGCAAGCTCTTCAACACCCACCTCCTCCTCTGAGTCGTCCGACCCAACTGCTGAACCCACAGGCTGACCCTGAATCACAACACTATCCCGCACCGCAGGGCCCTTCCCCCGGGTCTGCCGATCCGGATGCGGTTGGGATGGAAATTGTTCATGAAAAGCGGTCACCAAAGCAGGGGCATGAACGGCGGTCGCGTCTTCCCAGGTGAACTCCTCTGGTCCGTAGCCTTTCCATTCAATCAGGTACTGGAAACGACCTTTCAGCCAACGGGAGTCCCTGATGCTGGCGACCTCGTACTCGGGGGTGCTGTCTCCATCACGAGGTCCTGATGGGGGAGGTTCCGCTCGGCGGAGTGGACAGGCCGGTTGCTCGGGGACCAACAGAGACCGATGAAAAACTGGGTGCACGCGCAGGGAACGTGGCAGAGTTAAGCGATAGGCGACCGGATTGATGACAGCCTCGATTGGGAACGGTCCTAAATATCGGTGATCTAACTTTCTCACCGGCCGTGTTGACGGTAGGTTCCTGGTGGACAACAAGACCCGATCTCCCACCGATAGTGGAGGCGTATCCCGCCTTGACCGATCAGCAAACCTTTTGTAATCGGCCTTGGCCTTCTCTAACTGACGTTGCACCAATCGATGGATCGCCTGTAACTCTGCCATGAAGTTGTTCGCTGCCGGCTCCAGTGAGTCCACGGGAAAAAGGGGGAAAAACCGGGGGTGATATCCCACATTGGCCAAGAACGGTGTCATCTGTGTGGAGGTGTGCTGCGAATTGTTAAATGCAAACTCAGCTATGGCCAGATAGTCCACCCAATTGTTTTGCTGCAGATTGACGTAGCAGCGCAGATATTGTTCCAGGATACCAATGACCTTCTCGGTTCCCCCGTCAGTTTGAGGATGATGCGCGGACGAGAGGCAAATCTTGATATCCAACGCATGCATCAACTCCTGCCAGAAGTGGGCTGTAAACTGCCACCCCATCAGAGACGACTCTATCAGGGAGGCCGTGCAGCCGAAACACCTGTTGAATGAACATACGACTAGTGGTGCGGGCTGACGCTAAGCCGCGACAGGGGATGAAGTGTACCATCTTGGTCAGCATGTCCACCACCACATACACTGTCGTAAAACCAGAGGATGGGGGTAAATCCGTCAAGAGGTCCATGGACACAGCCCCCCAGGGTCTTTTGGGTGTCGGCAAAGGCTGCAGTAATCCAGGTGGGGCCCCTGTTGCTGACTTGGCCTGCCTGCATGGGATGCAGGTGACATAGGACTGGACGTCATGTCAGACTCGGGGCCACCAGAAGGTACGGGAGACCAGGTTCAGGGTCTTGAACAGACCAAAATGCCCCGCCGCCGGGTTATCGTGACACTGGCTGAGGATGAGTCCCCTGAGTGGCCCTCCCGGAATGTAGAGCCGGTCACAATAATACAAGAGTCCATCCATGACCATCCAAGGAGAATCTGGCCCCACCTCCTCCTTCCGCTTAGCCACCCACACCACCTGCTGCTGTGCCTCCCAGATCCGAACCCGTATATCAACCGGCTCCCGCACCGCAGCAAAAGACTCGACGGGGATCACTGTTCTGGGCAGAAGCTTGTCTTCCACTCGGGAATATTCGGGCTTCCTGGACAGAGCATCCGCTTTTTGATTGTGCCCACTAGGTATGTACCGAACCCGGAAGTCGAACCTCGCAAAGAAAAGACACTACCGGATCTGGCGTTGGTTCAAATTCCGAGCGGTCTGCAGGCTTTCCAAATTCTTATGGTCCGTCCGGACCTCGATTTGATGCCGCGCTCCCTCCAGATGATGCCTCCAGGCCTCGAACGCCACTTTGATGGCCAGCAGCTCCTTCTCCCAGATTGTATAATTGCGCTCCGAAGGGTTCAGTTTACGTGAATGGTACGCAGAAGAGGGTACCGCTGGGCGTCGTTGCCTGGAGAAACACCGCCCCAATGGCAATGTTGGAGGCATCCGTCTCCACGACGAACGGCCGTTGCTGGTCAGGATGCTTCAAGATGGGCTCCTTCATGAAGGCTTCCTTCAAAGTCTGGAAAGCCCGTTGTTCTGGAGTGTTCCACTGGAACCGAGTCTTCTTCTGTAGGAGCCAGGTGAGGGGGGCTGTCAAGGCAGCAAACCCAGGGATGAAAGTTCGGTAATAGTTGGCGAACCCAAGAATTCGCTGAACATCATTCACGCGACGCGGGGGTTGCCAACTCTGCAAAGACTCAACCTTACTCGGCTCCATGGCGATGCCCTCAGGAGAAATGCGGTGACCCAGGAAATAGATGGTCACCCGGTAGAACTGGCACTTCTCCAACTTGGCAAACAGCTGATGTTCTCGGAGTCGCTGCAGGACCTGATGGAGATGCTGATGGTGTACCTCACGCGACGGGGAGTAGATCAGGATGTCGTCCAAGTAGATCACGACAAACTGATCCAACAAATCCCGGAAAATGTCGTTCATGAAATGCTGAAACACGGCGGGGGCATTGGTCAGGCCAAACGGCATCACCGTGTACTCAAAATGTCCATAGCGAGTACCAAAGCCGTCTTACACTCATCACCCGGCCGAACCCTGACGAGGTTGTAAGCTCCACGCAGGCCCAGTTTCGTGAAGATCTTAGCCTCCCGGAGTCAGTCCAAGAGTTTGGGGATGAGGGGCAGCGGGTAACGATTGCGCACCGTGATGGCGTTGAGTTTCCTATAATCGCAGCAAAGCCGCAATTCGCCCGACTTCTTTTTGACGAAGAACACGGGTGCAGACACTGGCGAGGACGAGGGCCGGATGAAACCGCGAGCCAAATTCTTCTCCAGAATGTCCCGCAATGCAGCCAACCCGGGGTCCGACATGGAGTACAAACGCCCCACTGGGAGAGGCGCATCAGGGACTAAATCAATGGGGCAGTCATAGGGCCTGTGCCCTATGTAATTGATCCGCCTCTGTCTCACTGAACGCATCAGCAAAGTCGGACAGTTTGGGAGGCAAGGAAAACCCTGGGGAACCCTCCACCTGGCCGGCACAGATATAGCGGGAGTGGTCCACGCACTGCAAGCTTGGGAAGGTGACCAAGTTCTGTGACCAATAGATCTGTGGGTCGTGCGCCCAGAGCCACGCCAGTCCCAAGACCACGGGGAAATGCAGATCTGAGGTTATATAGAACTGGATGGCCTCCACATGGGAACTGATGGCCATACATAATGGTTGCATGGCGGCCGTAATTGGCCCAGACAGGAGCACTCGACCATCCATAGTCTCCACTAACATGGGCGGATCCACCGGGCACTGGGGAACAGCCCATTTGGCCACAAATGCTGAGTCCATAAAATTTGTAGTGGCCCCATAGCCAATTAAGGCATGGACTGGAATCCCCTCTGGCTTGCCAGGAAGGATCAGACGTGCCTCCAATATCAGATGTCGTGGAGGTCCACAGGCAGCATCGGAAAGACGTCGCTCAGTGTTGTTGTGGGACGCCCAATCTATCACACCGTCTTGATCGCGCTCGGGGCATTTCCCGACAGAAAAGTAGGGGACTTTCTCGGGGCAGACTCGGTCACTGATGCCCGCTGTCGCTTCTTTGGGCAAAAAGCAGCCAAATGCCCAGGGTCCCCGCAGTAAAAACACAACCCCCCCAATCGTCTGTTCATTTCAGTCACCGATAGACGAGACCTGGCGGCACCCAGCTCCATTGGCTCCTCCCTTTGAACTGGGGGCTCACGCACAACAGGGGCTGCAGGGGTCTGTGGGGTGGCACGGTGACTCCTTCGCTGCTGCAACTGAGCACCGATCCGCAGGCAGAGATGGATCAGCCCATTCAGGTCTGAGGGAATATCCACACGGGCCAGCTCATCCAACATCTCTTCTATTCCATTCCATTCCATTCCATTCCATTCCATTCCATTCCATTCTATTCTATTCAACCGATGGATACCTGCCGACCAAACCCTGTGTTCTGTACCAGCCTGCTACCGGCCCTGCAGAAAAAGCAGGGACCACCCCTTTACAAACGGCAAGAGGCTGGAATAAAGCCTGCCAAATTTATTAACATAAAACAGACACCAACCATGAAACAGGAGCTATGAAACAGGAACTATTCAAGCGGTTGCCTTCAGCAAACCAGCCCTCCCACACATTCCTTTTAAACAGTTCAAGGCGTGGCTTCTCTCTGCCTCCTTCCGAGGTGCCCCATTGCCTTCCTCTGTTTACTCCTGATTGACTGCCTCCTGCGTCGGGCGTCCTTGAACAGGGCCAGCTGTGGGTCATCTTCATCCACGCTGTCAGGCTCACACAGCTGGGTCTCCATCGTGACCAGGTGGGAGGGGCCTGGCTGAGGGCTCTGCGGAGCCTCAAGGCTATCCTCACAAGCTCTCCAACACCCCCCTCCTCCTCCTCTGAATCGTCCAACCCAACTGCTGAACCCACAGGCTGACCCTGAATCACAACACCGTGGACTTTGGAGGAGGGTTTGCTGAAACATCAGGGGCGACTATACGTACCCACGGGGCCGCTCTGAACCCTTGTGATGACACAGTGTCATGACAACCCTGCGGCGGGGAACTTTGGGTTTTTCAAGACCCTCAATTTGGTGACGCGGACCTTTTGGTGGTCTCGGGTACGGCACGACGTACATGCGTATGTGATGTCCTGCGTGCCGTGCCGACAAGGAAAGGCCACCACGGGCGCACCTCCCGGCCTCCTCCAACCCCTGCCGACGCCAGAGAGACCATGGGGAACAATATCCATGGACGTCTTAACAGACTTGCCGCCGTCCTCAGGGTTTACCACCGTCCTAGTGGTGGTTGATATGTTAACTAAAATGGCGCACTTTATTCCGTGTCGTGTGCTGCCAACGGGCCGGACGACTGCCCGGTTGTTCCTGCAGCACGTCTTCTGTCTCCACGGCTTGCCAGAGTAGTGTCGTATCGTGGTGCGCAATTCACGGCACAATTTTGGAAAAGCCTGATGGCCGCGTTGGAGGTGCAGGTGTGCTTGTCGTCGGCACACCATCCAGAGACCGACGGGGGGACAGAG
The DNA here is from genome assembly GCF_964194415.1 of Vipera berus. Lineage (NCBI taxonomy): Eukaryota > Metazoa > Chordata > Lepidosauria > Squamata > Viperidae > Vipera > Vipera berus. The sequence continues at coordinate 1,415,053 of NC_138210.1, read as the reverse complement.
AAGGTAATCGGCATCCTGGAGCAGTACCTGCGCTGTTTCGTGAACCAGCAGCAGGATAACTGGGCCGATTACCTCTCCCTAGCGGAGTTTGTCTTCAACAACTGCTAACACACCTCCACCCAGACCACCCCGTTCTATGCCAACGTGGGGTACCATCCGCGGCTCTTCCCTCTGGCTCTCTCAGATTCTCCGGTTCCCGAGACCCAGGACTTCCTGTCAGAGTTGCATGCAGTCCAACAATTGGTACGTCGCCAATTGATCCGGGCCAAGGAGGACTATAAACGGTTCGCCGACCGCTCCCGACGGGCAACGCCACTGCTGGCGGTCGGAGATCAAGTGTGGTTATCCACGAGGCATCTCCCGACCGACCGCCTGGTAAAGAAACTGGACCACCGTTGGCCCGTTCCCGATAGAAGCGGTCATCAACCCTGTGGCCTACCGGTTGACCCTGCTGCGCTCCATGCGGATCCACCCGGTCTTCCACCGATCCCTGCTGGTCCTCGAAGCCCCCTTGTGTTGTCTCCGACGCCTGACGGTTCCTGCTCCACCGCCTACACCCGACCAGGATGGCTCAGCAGAGTATGAGGTGGCCAGTATTCGGGACTCCCGTTGGCTTAAGGGGCATTTTCAATATTTGGTCGAGTGGAAGGGGTACGGGCCTGAGGATCTCTCCCGGGTCGATGCTTCCGCAGTTCACGCCCCTGAGCTCATGCGGGCATTTCACGAACAATTCCCATCTCGACCACATCCTGACCGTCAGACCCAGGGGAAGGGCCCTGCGGTGGGGGATAGTGTTGTGGCCCCGACCCCCGCGTTTGTCCTAACCGAGGAAGAGGACTCTGAGGATGATGGGGAGGAACTGGCAAGGCCTCCCTCGCCGGGGCCCTCCTCTCTGGCAAGGCCTCCGTCTCCATCTGTAGGCCGAGAGGAGCAGCCTGGGAGTAGCCAGGCTGGAAGGGAGCTTGAGCAGCTGCAGCAAATACAGTCTAGTGAAGATGACTCATGGCTAGACGTTGCACGTTTGGGCCCTGATGCTACCCCCCTTGCTGTGGTTGTCTGAGGGGAGGCTGCTGGGTCTCCATCATTAGTGGGCCCCTCAGCAGTTGCTGTACATTTGGGTGCGGTGACCAATCTCCTTGCTGTTGTCGTCCTCCCACCAGCTTCTGATCTCCAGGCTTCTGCACCATCCCAAGCTGTTTCAAGGCCTCTATTAGCTGTGGCAAGCTCAGAGATTGTTGGCCTTCCACTTGCAGGGAATCCCAAATCTCCCATTGCTGCAGAGACCCCAGGCTGGGGCTCTCTGTCTCTGTGGGTCTGGAGGGCCTGGCAGGGGATTCCTGGGGTTGGAGGGCTGTCTGGTCTACAGACAAGATTTTCCACTCACCCAAATTCTCAGTGGCAGACGGTCTGGTAGCTCCCCACCCTTCTGCTTTTGAAGTCTTTGGCAGGGCAGTCTTGAGGCATCTGGAGTCTCTGCTTGAGTGGTTCCAGCCTGACGACCAGATAAGCTCTTCTAACTGCTTGTATTCTCCCCAAAACTGAGAGAGCTGCACAAACTCATCTTCGCACAGCATGCTGTCTGTTACTTCCTCCTCAGTAGCTGCCAGGTCACCATCTCCAAGCAGTTTCTCTTTTCCCATGATGAAGATTTTTCCCTGAATCTTTGCCAGCTTCTCTCAAGGCTAGAGACAGTGGCTGGGGCTCAGGACTCCCAGGTTGTTTGAAAAGAAAGTAGATTCTGGCATGATGTCATGGTTCTGATTAGGGAGACAGATCAAAGAACATTCAGGCATCGTTTTTCTAAAAAGTCTATAATAATGAGAACAAAGCATCGGCACTCATGGATGGTTGCCAGAATCTGAATTCTCCTCCCCTGAACATATATCATACACAATTCCCAACCCTAATTACACATCATGAATCACATTCTCCAATTAGTTTAACATACGAAGTTTCACTTCCTTTCTGAAGCGTGCCATCCCTTATTTTATCAAAACATCCAGGTTAACATTCCCCCCCTTCAGTGATTCAAAGCAAAACAGTAAAAGCAAAAGGCTGCCTCTTATATTGTCAGAGCAAAAACATCCAATGTTTGCAGCATTGACAGCCGCAACCGATGATGTTGATTTGGATTCTCACAAGATCGTTAATGTAGCAGATCCAACCAATGCACAAGATGTCGCGACTAAGTGCTACATGGACACTATGAACAAAGTTTTAAAGACTGCAGATATAGTGACAGGCAATCTGTATCTGAGCATTGGTTCAGATACCAACAGACTGCTTGGATGTGCCGATCTAGCAGATGGCAAAAGCTTTACACTTGCACTGGGAAATTTGCAAAACCGGCTACACTTTACCACCGTGCTGCCAGTTACTCTGGAAAGCACACACGGATTTCTGGTCTGTGCCGCTGGCCAAAACATGCGCCAGCTTGGTACTACTGACGTAAAGACCTACAAGGATGTTAGCATGACCAGCCGTCATCTCACAGGCCTCCCAGAGCCCAGCAGTGCACAAGATGCAGTGACAAAACACTATGTGGATAGTATCCTTGATTGCGACATCTACAAAGGCTGTATTGAAATTTTCCTAATGAGCTGGCAGTCAGTCAGCCTAAACATCATTCACATTTCACACGTTAGCTCGCTGGGCTCTGATACAATTTCTCTTACCTCTGGCTTCTGGAAGCTTTCACTTTTTGGCAAAACAAACCAAGATACCAAAATTCAGCTTGTTATAATAGTTTTGCATGAAGGTAAAGACACTGAAATGAGATTAATTGAAAGTTGGTTGGGTATTATACTGATATAATGGCGCCGTCATTAAAGTTAAGACACAGCGCCAGAATAATGATGCTGCTGATTTGAACCAGAGCGTCACATTATTATTTTTTTTATTGAAAAGTTTTACAGTACATTTTAAGTATACTCCATCCCTCCCTCTCCCCCCCACATCCCCACCATCCCACCCTCCCACCCTCCCCCCCAACTTCCCAGAGCTGAAAGCAGGGCATTGCCTCTAACAAGCTTAAACTAAAATATGCTAACCAACTATGAATACACTTTAAATCCTATCGCACTTTAACTCCCCTTATACATAGATAAATAGTAGTACATCTTATAATTCTAATATTAATTCATATGCTAGGTGAAATTTTTTAGTCCCATATTTATTCTGAATATATTCAATCCATCTTCTCCATTCCGAAATATATCTCTGTTGCGATTGTTCTTTCAGGTATGCTGAACTTTTTGCCATTTCTACCAAGTTTGAAACTTTTAAAGTCCACTCTTCTATAGTAGGCAGTTCCTCCTTCTTCCAATATTGTGAAACCAAAAGTCTTGCTGCCGTTATTAAATTCAACATCAATTTAGTTTCTATAACCGTACAATCAGTGATAATACCCAATAAAAATAACTGTGGGGTAAACCTTATCTTTTTCTTAAATATCTTCTGCATATTCCACCAAATTTTAATCCAAAAAACTTTAACTTTTTTACAAGTCCACCACATATGATAATAGGTTGCTTCCTCACAACCACACCTCCAGCATTTAGGCTGATAATTTGGATACATATATGCTATTTTTTTAGGATCTAAGTGCCACCTATACAACATTTTATAAAAATTCTCTCTTAAATTTTGAGCCTGAGTAAATTTTACATTTCTGACCCAAATTTTTTCCCAAACATCCATCGTTATTGGCTCTTGAATATTCTGGGCCCATTTTATCATACAATCTTTGACAAGTTCCGTTTCTGAATCTATTTCTATCAATGCGTTATATATCCTTCTTATATGCGCTTGACTTTGATCTCTAATTTGTTTTACCAAATTTTCATCTGTTGTTGTAATACCAATTTTCTGATCTTCTTTCCATCTAGCTTGTATCTGACCATACTGAAACCAAGTTCGTACTATTTTCCCTTCTTTTAAGATATTAAATGGCTTTAATTGCCATCCATTCCTCTCCAGTCTAAGAATATCTTTATATGCAGTCACATCAAATTTAAATCCCAGACTTATATTTTCTATTGCATGCTTAGGTATTGCCCAAATTGGTATTTTATAATTTAACTTGTATCGATATTTTTTCCAAACTCGCAACAGGGCATACCTTAATATATGTGTCTTAAAGATATTATCCACCTTTTTATCATACAATAAATATGCATGCCAACCATATAATAAATCATGTCCCTCAATATTCAATAATCTTCCTTCTGTTAAATTAAACCAATTACTAATTGATGATAAAACCGCAGCTTCATAGTATAATTTAAAGTTGGGCAATTTAAGACCACCTCTTTCACGTATATCTTGCATTATCTTGAGTTTTACTCTCGGTCTTTTCCCTGCCCAAATAAATTTATTAATGCCTTTCTACCATTCTTCCAAATTTGAATCTTTTTTAAGTATAGGTATCATTTGAAACAAAAATAAAAATTTTGGTAAAACATTCATTTTAACTGCTGCAATTCTTCCCAATAAAGACAATTGTAGTTTCCTCCAACTATCTAATTCTTTTTGTATTTTTAACCATAACAATTTATAATTATTTTTATATAATTTCACATTTGAGTCTGTAAGATATACCCCCAAATATTTAATCTTTTTAGCTATTTCAAATCCTGTTAATTTTTCTAAAACTACCTTTTGTTCCATAGTCATATTTTTAGACAAAATTTTAGTTTTTTGTCTATTAACCTTAAATCCAGAAACTTGCCCATATTGCAAAATTATTTCCATTAAATCTATAACCGAATGAATCGGTTGAGCTAATGTAATAACCAAGTCATCTGCAAACGCTCTCAATCTATAATCTTGATCTTTAATTTTAATTCCCTTTATTTTATTTGAGTCATGTATCTTAATCAATAATATTTCCAATGTTAAAACAAACAGCAATGGTGACAACGGACATCCCTGTCTTGTACCCTTTTCAATTTTGCAAGCTTCTGTTAAACTACCATTAATTATTATTTGAGCTGTTTGTTTCTGATATATTGCCCTGATAGGTTGTAAAAACGTATCAACAAACTCCATCTTCTCTAGAACTTTAAATAAAAATTGCCAATTCAATTGGTCAAACGCCTTTTCAGCATCCAAGAAAATAAGCGCTGCAGGGACTTGATTATTTCTTTCCAAATATTCTAATAGGTTTACAATATGTCTCACATTACTCTTCATTTGTCTACCACTTATAAATCCTGTTTGATCACTATAAATCATTTGCTGCATAACCTTCATTAATCTATTTGCTAAGATCTTTGCAAATATCTTATAGTCTGTATTTAAGAGCAATATAGGTCTATAATTTTTTGGTTGGGTAAGATCTTGAACTTCCTTTGGAATCAACGATATGAATGCTGTTCTCCATGATGGAGGCACTTCCCCTCCAGATTGAATTGTCCTAAATAATTCTTTTAAAGGTTCCACCAACTCTATTTGTAAATTTTTATAATAAATGGCTGTCAAACCGTCTGTTCCAGGTGATTTACCCACTTTTAATTGTTTAATTGCTAAAATAATTTCTTCAGCAGTTGGTTCATCCCTTCCCTCTGCTCCTGTGTAAGTATAGGGATATTCACTTCTTGTAAATACCTGTCTATATCTAAACCTTGAGTTATATCCCTTGCATATAATTTAGAATAAAATTCACTAAAAGCCTTTTTAATAAGATTTTGCTGAAACACCTCTTTACCCTTATATTCTATCTTATCTATGTTACGTGATTTTTGTTTTTTCCTTAACAAATAAGCTAACCATCTACCTGGCTTATTAGCATTATAAAAAGTATTATGTTTGACATATCGTAAATTGGTTGCCACCTGATCTGCCATCAGCGTATCAAACTGCCCTCTTAGCAAATTAATTGCCTCTTTCAACTTTTTATTAGATGAATCCAAAATAAAAGCCTTCTCTTTCATCTTTATTGCCTCCTCTAATTCTTTACGCTTATATTCCAATCTACGTCTATATTTATTATTCAAATATATTAACACTCCTCTCATATAAGCTTTACTTGCATCCCAAACCATTTCAATGGGTGTACCCTTATGCATATTTATAACAAAAAATTCTTTCATTTGTTTTTACATTCTTCCAAATTTTCTTCATATCTAAACAAGTTTTCATTTAACCTCCAAGATCTCCTATCTCCCTTCTCCTTGTCGAATTCCATCCATACTGGACTGTGGTCTGATAAGGTTCTTGGACATATCTTGATCTTCTTAACCCTAGAAAAAAATCATTAGTAATTAATACAAAATCAATCCTAGAAAAGGATTGATGTCTATCAGAAAAAAAAGTAAAATCTCTTTCATCCATGTTCCGTTCTCTCCAAATATCTCTCAGTTCCAAATCGTCTGTCATGTCAAAAAAGGATTTAGGCAATTTAGCGTGATTTGGTGTACTTTTAAAAGGTCCTTTTTATGTTTTTGTGTATCCAGCACTCCATTCCAGTCTCCCATTAAAATACATGATTTAAAATCCCATTGAATTATTTTGTTATGTAAAAGTTTATAAAATTCTCCTTGCTGTTGGTTAGGTGCATATAGTCCAATTAAAAGTATTTTCTTTCCTTCTATTAAGAGTTCAATTATAACATATCTTCCTTGTTTATCTGCTTCAATTAGATTGGTTGTCAGATTCTTCTTCACATAAATAACTACACCATTTTTCTTTTCTGGAGCAGATGCAATAAACTGTATACCCAATCTAGAGTTTATCAAATATTTTTGATCAGCTACACGAATATGCGTTTCCTGCAAGCATATAATATCATTTTTAAATTGTTTCAGGTACTGAAATATTTTCTTTCTCTTTTGCGGTGAATTTAAACCATTAACATTCCATGTCAGGAACTTTGTCACCATCTTTTGCGACTTGAAGCTTTCGGAGCATATCTTGCAGATTCACAAACATCTGCTTCTTTGGTCTCGCTCCTCCCACTGCTTTTGTATTAGTAGATTCTTGAGTTGTAATTGTAGAATATTGTTTCTGTTGTTGTTGTTGCTCCTTGCGTCTAGTCGCAGCTCTTGTCACTCTTTGAGCCCTTGGATCTTCTAATGGGACCAAGGGCTGCACAATTTCCAAAGTTTGCTGTACTTCTTTTGAAATCAGCGAGGTGATTTCTTCATCTCGCTGTGTACCTTCCAATTGTGTCTGTCGCACTTCTTTTTCCTCTCTCCTTTTAATTTCTGGGGATGGCGGTGAGCCTGTCTTCAGTATATTACAATAAAAGTCTCGCGCCTTAAGAACTGTATTAAGACGATACCTTGTGCCAACATAATTCACCACCATCCCGGTTGGTATCTCCCATCTAAACTGAATCTGTCATTTTTTAATTCATCTGCCAGAAAAACAAATTCTTTCCTTCTTCTTAAAATTTTTGTTGGAATTTCTTTCAGAATTAAAACCTCTTGATCAGCCACTTTAAATCTGTTGTTATAAAAAGCTTGAATAATCGCATTTCTGATCATTCTCTTTGTAAAATAAACAACCACATCCCTTGGCAATTTTCTTTGCCTAGCAATCCAAGAGTTGACGCGAAATATTTTATCTATTTCCAATATAACATCTTCAACTCACCAACCCAAAATAGGCGCCACAGCTTTTGCCACTATTTCCTCCAAATTTTCTTGTGGATTTCCTTTCAGACCTCTGATCCTCAAAGCAAACTCCATGTCCCTATATTGTATCATCACCATCTCATCATCGATTTTTTCCATTTTATTCTCAGCTTCACTGACTTTGGCTTCCAATATCAAATTATTTTGATTAACTTCTTCCACACGATCATCCAGATTCTCAATACAGACTGTCAGTCCTTGAAGTGCCAGCAAAATATCCTCTCGTATTTCTTTATTTTTCTCATTAATAAGCTCTGCCACTTGTTCAAATATTTGCTCAGATTGGAGTTTTAGAGCATCTTGTAAATCTTTCAATGTTAATGTGGGTGCAGATGCTGCAGGGGGTGGCATCAGTGATTGAAGTCCAGATTGTTGAACTGGTGGATGCCCCTGTACTTTTAGAGACGGAAAATCTAGGTGGTTTGGAAGCCATTTTAACACCCAATTAACTTTTGTTTCTCACTTTCACTTTTCTGCACTAATTGCAACTTTGTTGCTTCACTGTCAAATAGCCAAGTCTCTTAAATCACCTTGAACCAACTTCAAATGTTTTAAACAAAGTCTTTTACAACTTTTAAAAATCCACTTTCTGTCTTCCCCCTTGCTTTTATTTTATTTTCCTTGTTCTTTTGTACTTCACGCTTTCTCTCAGAAGTTATTCCGGCGCCATCTTCCTCCCCTTCTTTTAAGTTAAACCAGAGTTAAAGATCATATACTTGCTGTTTCTGTATTCTCCCACTCAGCTCTGCCTGCGTCCAAGTAATCCAAAATACAATGTTGAAAGCAGGGATGGTTGCAGCGTCCTGTTCTGTTTCAAAACCTTGAAACAGAAGAGTCCCGAGTCCGGAGTTAATTCAGGCTCCGAGGGAGTTCTCACCCTTCAACCCCCAGATTATGTTCTGGGGATCTAGGGGAGCTCTACCTCTTGCCTAAATACTCACCCCCCTCTTCTCCCGAAGGGGGGATTCCCAAACCACGAAACAGCTGATCGTCACTGTTTTCACGGTTTAAACAGAACAGCGGGGCTGACGGTCAGAAATGACCGCCATCGACGGAGCCTTGCCACCTAGAAGTCTAGAGCATCACATTATTGATCGCGAAACTGTAATGTTTTCAAACCCTATTTAGGTTTGGAAACTACCTCAAATGCTGCTCAGTACACTACAGACATTTTTGACCCATCAGACTGAAAGTTTAGTATCCTGTCTGAAATAACTACCACAAAATCTTTTGTCCCGGCTTTGACCTCCTCACTATGACTTGAATGTCTACAGCTGATGATTTTAGTCTTTCGCTCTGCTTACTTCCATCAAACATCATGACTGGGAACAGATCTTTAAAATCTGATGGGGAGATGTTGCTCTGCCGAAGTAGTTCATCCATCCCATAGAACTTTTCACTAAAGGATGCCATGTCCCAGTAAGCTGTTGAAAATTGTTGATTGGGGAAAGATAAATTGTAGTCGACGGTGGGATGATGTTTTTCATTCAGCATAACGTACATGTTCTTGAGATAGAAATGATCAAAGATCGATGGGTTTGCTTCTTGACTACTGGTGCGATCGGTCTGGAACACGATTAGCATGTACCTAGGCTTTGCTGACAAGGTCCTGACGCCCAACCTCCAAGTGAAGTCAGTCAATTGCAGTACCATTATAGTATCACAGCATCTGGCTCGAAAACCCACTGGTAACATCGTCTTTGAGTCTATCATTTTGTACAACTGCATTCACTCTAAATCTGATGGAATGACATGAAGCACAAACCACAAAAATTTACGTAGATCCATCTTTCCGGCAGTAACGCCCTGTGCTCAAAAGATCACAGCATCATCAGGCTTTCTAACCAGCGTCAGTGTGTGCTTGAACTCATAGACAATCCTGTTGTTGCAGAATCTAAAAATGTGTTTCAGAGGAATGACAAATGAAAATGTTCCTTTGTCATTTGGCTTTTTGATCAAGTACTCTTGACGAACAGCAAATCCCATGTTGTTTGCAACTGAGGCCACCACGGCAGTATCTTTTGTCCAAAGCTGGTTTAGTTGGGATACTTTAGCATTCCGAACATCGTCGTGGCCTACCTGGGATGAAACACGGTCTCAATTTCTTGGTTTGACAAATAGTATGAAATCTGCGAGAACAGGTGCATCAAACCGTTGTTTGCTAAAGCTACAGAATCAGTCTTCGTTTATGTTTATCATTTTTGGTCAAACATCCTTCAAACAGCAGATACGATTCTGCAGGACGAGTAAAGAGATCTTGCATTTCAATGGTGATATGAATCTCACCAACAGCATTTAAATTTGAGCCAGTGACAGGTCCATAACCGTGAAACTTATATTTTTCTACGGCTTCATCGATTACAACAGGGTCTGTAAATCTGAGAAAATCACTAGGACTAGACCCGGGGTGTCAAACTTGCAATGTCACATGACATGTCGTGACGTATCGTGACTTTTTTTCCATTGCCGGCAATGGGGTGGGTGCAGTTTCGGCATGATGCATCTGGCCCGTGGGTCAGCAGTTTGACACCCTTGGAGTAGACTGTCATGGTTCCGACAGAGACAAATAAAGCAGAACTCCAAGGCTTGCAAATTCCTCAAAGAACATGTTTATTAGTTACAAAGTATTGGCACATCAAAATTGAAACCAAGTCTGAAGGCACACGTAACAATTCCCCAATACAAAGTTAAGAAATCCCACCCATAAGGCTATACAAGGAACTACGTTCCCCAATACATCTTCTTGGCGGGCTTTTTACACAACACCCAGCCTGCAGCCTTGGGAGTAGCTGATGACCTTGGTTTCCATGGAATATAAGTTTATTTAGACTAGCGAAGCACCTGGAAATCCCCCCTCCTTTCTATGTGTCAACCAAAAATGAATAGGGAAGATGGCTACAGCCATGCTCATGTTTAAAGTTGGCAGTTGGCTCCCCATCAGAAAGAGTCTCCTGCAGGGAAAAGAAAAAGCAGGTTAAGTATTCCCTTGAAGCCTTTGTGGATATTTATCGTAAAACCTCTTTATCAATCTATCTGTATTCACATTTGTACATTTTACCCATGTAGCTTCTGAAATGAGATAACCTTTCCACTGAACAAGGTATTGTAACTTTCCCTTGTACAACCTAGAATCAACAATACATTTTATTTCATAATGTGTCTCCCCCTCTACCACCACTGGACCCGCCGGTTCTTTTGGAATAGGTCTCAAAAGGGATTCTGACAAAGGTTTCAATAGACTGCAATGAAACACAGGGTGAACATTCCCCAACAATCATGGTAGTTTCAAAACCACTGTGACAGGGTTAATGATTTTAGTGATAGGAAAAGGACCAAGGAATTTTGGCCCCAATTTTCTACTGGGTAATTTTAACCTTCAATATTTCATTGAAAGATAAAATAATTGTCCAACATAAAAAGGTTTCTGAGGGGAGCATTGTTTGTCTGCTTGCTCCTTGTAAACCTTGGTAGCTTTGGTCAATGCCTTCTTCACATTCACCCAACCCCCCTGGAAGGATGTCACCCACTGGTTCAGAGTCTGGGACGTAGGAGGCTTCTGTGGATACTCAGGCATGGGCACAAAATCTCGACCCATTACTATTTTAAATGGAGTGAGTTCAGTACTACTGTGCAGAGTATTGTTGTAGGTTACCTTCCGGCGCGGCTTAAAGACCCATCTATTTGAACAAGCTGGCCTGGCCTGATGGGGAGTTATTTAGGGTTTTAATATTTGTAGATATTTTTATTGTTTTTACTTTGGGCAATAATTTAATTCTTTTTTAACTTTTGTATTTTTGTAGTTTTATGATATGCCCTGTTCACCGCCCTGAGTCCCTTGGGAGAAGGGCGGTATAAAAATTTAATAAAACCTAAACCTAAACCTACCTCTGCGAAAGGCAGGATGTCAGCCCAATTAGTCTGCTGGTAATTAACATAGCATCTGAGGTACTGTTCCACCATTGCATTAGCTTTCTCTGCAGCTCCACTAGTATTCAGATGAAAAGCAGATGAAAGCCCCTGGGAGGAACCAATCAGTTTAACGAACTCCCTCCAGAATTTAGCAGTAAACTGGACCCCTCTGTCAGAAATAATCTGCTTTGGGGCACCATGGAGTCAATATATGTGTTTCAAAAACAGTTTGGTTAGCTTCTGGGCAGAGGGAAGTCCCAAGCAAGTGGTGAAATGTGCTTGTTTGGAAATTAGATCAACCACAGTCCATATTACAGTGCTTCCCTTGCTCTCAGGTAATTCCACTGTACAATCCATGGCTATCTCCTCCCAAGGCTGAGAGGGTTCGGCAACTTGTTGCAATAATCCTGGGGGCTTTCCAGGATGCCTCTTCATGACAGCACAAGTGGCACAACTCTTAACATAACTGTCATGGTTCCGACGAATGAGACAATTCAAACAAGTTGCAGGCATATTATTTATCTAAAAGTCTTTGTAATGAAATGAAACATCGGCACTCATGGAGGCCTGCCAGAATCTGAAATCTCCTCCCCCCAAACCCATCGTAACACACACACAATCCCCACCCTTATCTACATGTCATAAATCATATTATCCAATTAGTTTTACATATGAGGTCTCCTCCCATTCTGTACACAGGCTTTTCCAATCTTCTCAAAATAGTCGTTAGAAAATTCCCTCCCTTCAAGATTCAAAGTGAAGCAGTTTAAACCAAAGGCTATCTCTTATATTGTCAGTGCAAAAACATGTCAATGTTTGCAGCATTGACATCCGCCCCCCTTACAAAAAGAACAGATCCCTTAATGTAAACAAACACAAGTTAGGAGCTGACTTTTGGTTTGTTGGGGTGTTTCTCATAAAACCTTTTGATAAGTCTGTCAGCTTTCACATCGCTAGATTTCACCCAAATGGCTTCAGACAATGGGTATCCCTTCCATTGTACTAGGTACTGCAATTTTTCCCTAAAGATTCTACAGTCAAGGATACATTTCACTTCATAATGGGTCTGATCCGCTACTACGAGGGGTCCAGGAGCTTTCTTAGGGGGAGGTCTTAAAGTGGAGGCTTGAAAAGGTTTCAGTAAGCTGCAATGGAACACCGGGTGAATTTTTCCCAAAAGTCTGGGGAGTTTCAATTTTACTGTGACTAGGTTGATGATTTTCACAATGGGGAAAGGCTCCAAGAATTTTGGTCCCAATTTCTTGCTGGGTAATTTGAGACGTAAATATTTAGTTGACAGATAAAACTTTTCCCCCACTTGGAATGTTCTTTGGAGAGCCCTCTTTTTATCAGCCTGTTTTTATAAGTCTCAGAAGTCTTCTTTAACACCGTTTTCGTGTTTCTCCAAACCTCTTCCCACCCCCTTACCCATTGATCAAGTGTCTGGGAAGCAGAGGGCACCTGAGGATATTCAGGCATCGGGTTGTACTCTTTTCCTGTGGCTACTATGAAAGGCGCGTAGCCAGTGCTGCTGTGAACAGAATTATTGTAAGGTACCTTGGCGAAAGGGAGAAGGTCAGAACAGTTTGTCTGTTGGTAGGAAACATAGCATCTGAGGTATTGCTCCACCATTTTGTTAGCGGATTCTGCAGCCCCATTGGTAGCTGGATGAAAAGCAGATGATAAGCCTTGAGATGATCCAATTAATTTATGGAAATTCCTCCAAAATTTTGCTGTGAACTGCACTCCTCTATCTGAAATTATTCGCTTAGGGGCACCATGCAGTCAGTAGATATGCTTCAGGAACAATTTAGTCAGTCATTGTGCAGATGGGAGTCCTTTACAGGCGAGCCTGCTTCGAAAACAGATCTATCACAGTCCATATGACAGTATTTCCTGCATGTTAGGGAGGTTTGAGTATATTTGAACCATTGATCAGTAAGGAGCTCTCATTTTATCTTCTTCACTCCCGGGTCATCAGGATCAGGGGTTCTGCGAGGTGTGAGTATGCTGCAGGTTGTGAACTGGGGTAATTGCCTCGTAGACCTCTTTGCATTCACTTTTCTACTGTGACAGTCGGGATAGTGCATCAGCTAGGAAGTTTTTCCTTCCCGGTATGTACATTAAAGTAAAGTTAAAATGGTTAAAGTACTGTGCCCATCGCACTTACTTTGGGGACAATTTGTGGGGAGTTTTTAGTGCCTCTAAATTTTTGTGATCTGTCCATACTTCAAAAGGCACCTTGCTCCCTTCTAGGGTTGCCAGGTTAATAGTGTTCTGTACCAGCCTGCTACCGGCCCTGCAGAAAAGGCAGGGACAACCCCTTTACAAGAAGGCAAGAGGCTGGAACTAAGCCTGCCAAATTTAGTAACATAAAACAGCAAACAGAGCAAAGAGAGCAAACACGAACCATGAAACAGGAGCTATTCAAATGGTTGCCTTCAGCAAACCAGCCCTCCCACACATTCCCCTTTTAAACAGTCCAGGGCGAACCCAAGAAGTCACTGAACATCCTTCACGCGACGCGGGGGTTGCCAACTCTGCAAAGACTCAACCTTACTCGGCTCCATGGCGATGCCCTCAGGAGAAATGCGGTGACCCAGGAAATCGATGGTCACCCGGTAGAACTGGCACTTCTCCAACTTGGCAAACAGCCGATGTTCTCGGAGTCGCTGCAGGACCTGATGGAGATGCTGATGGTGCACTTCACGTGACGGGGAGTAGATCAGGATGTCGTCCAAGTAGATCACGACAAACTGATCCAACAAATCCCGGAAAATGTCGTTCATGAAATGCTGAAACACGGCGGGGGCATTGGTCAGGCCAAACGGCATCACCGTGTACTCAAAATGTCCATAGCGAGTACCAAACGCCGTCTTCCACTCATCACCCGGCCGAACCCTGACGAGGTTGTAAGCTCCACGCAGGTCCAGTTTCATGAAGATCTTAGCCTCCCGGAGTCGGTCCAAGAGTTCGGGGATGAGGGGCAGCAGGTAACTATTGCGCACTGTGATGGCGTTGAGTTTCCTATAATCGCAGCAAAGCCGCAATTCTCCCGACTTCTTTTTGACGAAGAGCACGGGTGCAGACACTGGCGAGGACGAGGGCCGGATGAAACCGCGAGCCAAATTCTTCTCCAGAAAGTCCCACAATGCAGCCAACTCGGGGTCCGACATGGAGTACAAACGCCCCACTGGGAGAGGCGCATCAGGGACTAAATCAATGGGGCAGTCATACGGCCTATGCGGGGGTAATTGATCCGCCTGTCTCACTGAACACATCAGCAAATTCGGACAGTTCAGGAGGCAAGGAAACCCCTGGGGAACCCTCCACCTGGCCGGAACAGATATGGCGGGTGTGGTCCACGCACTGCAAGCTTGGGAAGGTGACCAGGTTCTGTGACCAATAGATCTGTGGATCATGCGCCCGGAGCCACGCCAGTCCCAAGACCACGGGGAAATGCAGATCTGAGGTTATATAGAACTGGATGGCCTCCACATGGGAACTGATGGCCATACATAATGGTTGCGTGGCGGCCGTAATTGGCCCAGACAGGAGCACTCAACCATCGATAGTCTCCACTAACATGGGCGGATCCACCGGGCACTGGGGAACAGCCCATTTGGCCACAAATGCTGAGTCCATCAAATTTGTGGTGGCCCCAGAGTCAATTAAGGCATGGTCTGGAATCACCTTTGGCTTGCCAGGAAGGATCAGACGTGCCTCCAATATCAGATGCCGTGGAGGTCCACAGGCAGCATCGGAAAGACATCGCTCAGTGTTGTTGTGGGACGCCCGATCTATCACACCATCTAGATCGGGGCGTTTCCCAACAGAAAAGTAGGGGACTTTCTCGGGGCAGACTCAGTCACTGATGCCCGCTGTCGCTTCTTTGGGCAAAAAGCAGTCAAATGCCCAGGGTCCCCGCAGTAAAAACACAACCCCCCGATCGTCGTCTGTTCATTTCAGTCACCGATAGACAAGAGCTGGCGGCACCCAGCTCCATTGGCTCCTCACTTTGAACTGGGGGCTCACGCACAACAGGGGCTGCAGGGCTCTGTGGGGTGGCACGGCGACTCCTTTGCTGCTGCAACCGAGCATCAATCTGCAGGCAGAGATGGATCAGCCCATTCAGGTCTGAGGGAATATCCACACGGGCCAGCTCATCCAACATCTCCTCTGACAATATATTCTGGAAGGCATCCACAAGCGCAGCCTCATTCCAGGCGGAATCCTGGCTAAGCAGCCGAAAATCGCTGATATAGCCCTGTAGGGGGTGTTGACCCTGCCTCAGAGCTTTCAGGCGTCGAGTAGCAGTCTGCGTCTTAATAGGGTCCTCATACATCAGACGCATATGATCACAAAACCCCACAAAGTTGTCCAACAATGGACTAGGTTGAGCCAGCAGAGGCGTGCCCCAACGAGCTGCATCACCCGAAAGAAGGCTTAACACAAACCCCACCTTATACCAGTCAGTGGGGAAATCAGCTGCTCTCACGCTGATAAAGAGCTGGCATTGTCCCAGGAAAGCAGGAAACAGTTCTGGATTGCCAGTAAATTTATCCGGCATCGCAACTTGGCATTTTCTCCTGGGTGGGGGTGCAGCATGGACCTGAGCATGCAATTGAGCCACCTGAGCTGCCAACAAAGTGAGTTGCTGGGCGAGCTGGTCATTCTCAGCACGTAGCTGCTCCATAATAATAGTAAGGGGTGGGAGGCTGAAGGCAAACTGTTCTGTACCAGCCTGCTACTGGCCCTGCAGAAAAGGCAGGGACAACCCCTTTACAAAAAGGCAAGAGGCTGGAACTAAGCCTGCCAAATTTAGTAACATAAAACAGCAAACAGAGCAAAGAGAGCAAACACGAACCATGAAACAGGAGCTATTCAAACGGTTGCCTTCAGCAAACCAGCCCTCCCACACATTCCCCTTTTAAACAGTTCAGGGCGTGGCTTCTCTCTGCCTCCTTCCGAGGTGCCCCATTGCCTTCCTCTGTTTACTCCTGATTGACTGCCTCCTGCGTCGGGCGTCCTTGAACAGGGCCAGCTCCTCCTCCTCTCAATTGTCCGACCCAACTGCCGAACACACAGGCTGACCCTGAATCACAACAAATAGCCCCCACCTAATTGAAGGCCTCCTTCTCCCAGACTGTCCATCTCCTCTCGCCTTCTGTTAATTTGTTAGAGGTGTAGGCACAAGGTTGTAGGACTCCACTTTTGTTCTTTTGTAGTAACACAGCTCTGACTGCCACGTTGCTGGCATCTGCTTGAATTACAAAGGGCTCCCCGGGGCAGGGGTGCTTTAGGACCAGTTCAGCCACAAATAGTCTTTTTAAATTCTCAAAAGCTTTCTGACAACTCATAGTCCATGCTAGTGGCTGGCCAGGTCGCGGTTTTCCCCCTCCTTACCCGTTTTGAGTAGTTCTGTAAGGGGTAGAGCAATCTTGGCAAAAGAGGGAATGAATTGTCAGTAGAAATTGGCAAATCCTAGGACGCTCTGGAGCTGTTTGCGAGTCGTTGGGGGCATCCATTCAATTATAGTTGACCCAACCAATTATAGTTTGGCTGGGTCCATTTCGATGCCCTTGTCGGAAATTCTATAGCCAAGATAATCTAATCGGGTTTGGTGAAATTCACATTTCAACAATTTGACATAAAGTTTGGCATTCAATAGTTTTTTAACACTTCTCTGACCAGTCTTATGTGGTCAGTCATATTCATACTGTATATCAGAATGTCATCAAGATACACCAGAAACCCTTTGTATAAATGTTTATGTAGGACCTCATTAATCAACTGCATAAATATGGCTGGGCCCCCCTGCAGTCCCAATGGCATGACTTTGAACTGGTAGCTTCCCAAGGGGCAGTTTAAGGCCGTTTTCCACTCATCTCCCTCCTTTATTCTCACCCGGTAATATGCTTCTGACAGGTTTAACTTGGTGAACACACTCCCCTTCGCCAGGTGGGTTAGTAAGTCTTTCAGGAGGGGGAGAGGGTATTTATTTTCCACACTCACAGTGTTGAGGCCCTTATAGTCTACGCAGAGATGAAGAGACCCATCCTCTTTTTCTTTGAACAGCACAGGGGTTCCCACAGTAGACCTGGCCTGTTCAATTAATCCCCTCGCTAGGTTTGTGTCCACATATCACTGCATCTCCTCCATTTCAAGGGGGGGACATAGTGTACATTCTTGGTCATGGAAGTTTGGCCCCCGGCAACAGTTCAATGGAACAATCATTGGGCCGGTGAGGAGGCAAGGTATCACATTCTTTCTCACTAAATGCCTCCGGTAGGTCCCAGTACTCAATGGGGATGAGCGGCTTGCCTGGTGGCCATGAGACAGCCATGTGTGCAAACTCATTGGGTGGGCTAAAATTCCCTGTAACATCTATTGAATCAATTGGAGGATTGGGCCCTATAGGTAGTCTCACAGTTCTCATTCCTTTCTCCCACCAGATAAACGGCTTCCATTTGTCCAACCAGGCTAATCCTAGGATCGCAGTCTCAGTCATTTTTGGGGCCACCAGGAAGCAAATAGATTCTCAGTGCTCATAGGGGCTCCATTAATTGCGTGACTAAAGTCCCATCAAGGAGCCATCAGTTTGCTTGAACTTCACAGGTATGGAGAGTAGTTTTGCTCTTATGCCCAGTTTCATGGCAAATGGCAAGCTAATGATGCATCAGGAACATCCAAAATCAACTAGCACCATTAAAATTGTCTGTGTACCCAACAGGTAGTAAAAAAGGTGGGACATATCGGGTCACCATTGGGTCATTCTCTCCGTCATCGCTGTTGAAAGAGGGTAGAATGGGGGTGGATCCAGCCTGAGTTCTGGCGTCCTCCCGTGTGGAGGAAGTGACCTGGACAACAGGTTCCTGTATCATCTGGTTGGATTTCTCTCCCTTCAGCCGCTGTGCAGGTCTCTTTCTCACTGCTGGTCCTGGTCTGTTCTGCTGTTGGGGGAAGGGGACTGGGCATTTCGCTGCTCGATGTCCCTGCTGTCCGCACCAGAAACACTTAATTGCCGGGTCTACAGGTGGCTTGGGTCTTTCAGCCATCACAGTAGTTGGAGATTTTCGTGGGGGTTTCAGGTAGGAGAGGCTTCTTGTAGTGGGCGAGCTGAACATCTAATTTCACCACTGCATGGTACCATTCATGCAGCTGGTCGGGCACAGCTCGGTAGATACATGCCTGAGAAATGTGGTTGTCTAATGCTTCTCTAAAAAGATGAATTATGGATTGCTCAGGCCATCTCTCTATCCGACTGGCCATCTTTCGAAACTCCCGCATGTACTCTACGGCAGGCCGGCCAGCTTGCTTTATCTTATGGATTTGTTCTTCCGCTTTGGGGGCAATGGATGGGTCCTTAAATCTTTCCCTCAGCCCCAGGAGGAAAAGGTGGGGGTCCTCCAACTCAGGGGCCTGCTCGTTATATAAATTGTTCAACCATTCAGATGCTTCTCCCTCTAGGCTGGATGCAATCACATCTACCATAGCACCTGGGTCTGGGTAGAGATGGGCCCAGCAATTCAAATGAGAGCGTACTCAGTTGAGGGAAAAAATCAGTTTCTCTGGGTCCCCATCGAAGGTTGCTCTGAAGGGTGGGCTCATCATTGGTTGCTGGGGCCCCCATTGCTGCTGGCCCCACCCTGGTTGTCGGTTAAATGATTGATGGGGCCCCCACTGTTGCTGGCCCCACTGGTCCTGCTGTATGTTCAGGGGTTGCACGTTCGGGCCCTGTTACTGCCACCCTTGCTGTTGTTGTCCTCCCACCAGCTTCTGATCTCCAGGCCTCTGCACCACCCCCAGCTGTTGCAAGGCTTCTATTAGCTGGGGCACGCTCAGAGGTTGTTAGCCTTTCACTATTCGGGGTTCCCCAACCTCCCATTTCTTCAGAGGCCCCAGGGTGGGGTCCTCTGTCTTTATGGGTCTGGAGGGCCTGGCAGGGGACTCCTGGGGCTGGCAGGCAGGATTTTTCACTCACCCAGATTCTCAGTGGTAGATGGTCTGGCAGCTCTAAACCATTCTGCTCTTCGGGGCTCCAGCAGTAGTCTCAAGGGATGTGTAGTCTCCACTGGAGTGGTTCCAGCCTGACGACCAGCTAACCTCTACTAACTGCTCAGATTCTGCCCCCAAATGGGAGCCCTGCAAAAACTCATCTTCCCAGAGCATGCTGTCTGTTAATTCCTGCTCTGAGCTGTCAGCAGCTGCCAGGTCTCTGTCTCCAAGCTGATTCTCTTTTCCCATGATAAAGATTCTCCCCTGAATCTTTGCCAGCTTCTCTCAAGGCCAGAGACAGCGTCAGGTTGTTTGAAATAAAATAGATTCTGGCATGATGTCATGGTTCCGATAAATGAGACAGTTCAAACAAAATTCAGGCATTGTTTATCTAATAAGTCTTAATAATGAAAAAAGCATCGGCACTCATGGAGGGATGCCAGAAACTGAAATCTCCTCCCCCCAAACCCATCGTATCATACACATTTCCCACCCTTATTTTCACATCATAATCACATTATCCAATTAGTTTTACATATGAAGTTTCACTTCCCTTTGTGCATGGGCTTTTTCTTTTTTTTTTTCAATTTTGTTTATTTGTGTATCAAGCAAACATTAAGTCAATAGCGGCTTACATCACATTACGAGGAGGAAATAAGGTTGTCCTGTTACATATAAGAAAGCAACCAACAAGAAAGGAAAAATCATTGCATATAACAAGTAATAAGATTCAAACTCTTTTTGACATCCAATTGTACCATTGACTCCAAGACAAATAGTAATCTGTGTCCCCTCGTCCCCTTAACATCATAGTAAGCCGATCTGATTCTGCACAGTTCAATATTTTCTGAATTACTATTTGGTCGGGTGGGCTAACATCCATCTTCCAATATTGGGCCCACGCCAATCTTGCAGCAGTGGTTATATGTAACAACAAGTACCACGCAGTTCTGTTTATATTTTGTGGTCTTATCCCCAATAAAAATACCTCAGGACACAATTGTATATGATATCCCAACATCTCACTTAGCCATTTCTGAATATTCTTCCAGAAATTCATAGCCTCTCGACAGGTCCACCATTGGTAGAAATATGTGCCTTCTTTGACACCACATTTCCAACAGGTTGGGGATGTTCCCGAAAACATTTTGGCGAGCCTGGCCGGCGATAAATGCTAACGATATGCCATTTTATATATATTTTCTTTATATGCTATTGACCATGTTAACTTAATATTCTTAACCCAAATTTCACTCCACCTCTCAATATCTATTGAGCAACCTAAATCTCTCACCCAGGCATGGATCAAGGTCTTCGCGCCATCCTCATCTACTTCCATAGCCATAAAAAATTTATAACACTTAGATAAGATCTTATCATCCACTCCCAACAAAATCCTATCCAGGGTATGGAGCTCTCAACAAATTCCAGGAATCTGCCTGTCCTTCGTGTATTTACTACTAATTTGCAGATAGGTCCACCAATCTAAATTTAACCCCTGTTCCTGAAGTGATAACTTTGTTTTTAAGTTCCCATTTAAATCTAATAACTCTTTATAAGTCAACTTTTTCTCAAAATTGTACAAAGTCAGATAGATCACAGCTTCCAGGGGTGAGGTCCAAGGTGGCACTTTATTATAATATATTTTCCTAATTCTGGCCCAGATCTCAATCAAAACTCCACGTAAATAGTGTTTAGTAAAGTATTCTGGGGGTCTACCTCTTTCCCACCATAGGTGGGCATGCCACCCCTGCTGGAGATCGTGGCCTTCAATTACCAACAAACGTTTACATGCCAATATGACCCATTCACGAATCCATACCAGGATCGCTGAATTATAATAGTTTTGCCAATTTGGAACCCCGAATCCACCTTGTTCTTTCGGTTTCTGCATCATTTTTAATCTAATTCGGGGTTTCTTGCCCTGCCAAATAAATCTACTGGTACTTCTATCCAAATTCCTAAAAAAAGTTTTATCTAATCTAACCGGGGCCATCTGAAAAAGGAATACCAATCTAGGCAAAACCTGGGTTTTGATCAAAGCTATCCGACCCATTAGCAAAAGTTGTAGCTTACCCCACTTCTCTAAGTCTTTCTCCAATTGTCCGACCAATTTTAAATGATTATCCACCTTTATTGACGAACATCTATCGGACAGCCATATACCCAAATATTTAATTTTACGAACTATCTGGAAGCCCAAAGTATTTTGTAGTTCTAATCTCTGTATTCCCGTCATGTTTTTAACTATAATATTTGTTTTTTCTTTATTTATTCGTAATCCAGCTACTTCACCAAATTTCTGTATCCTATCAATAAGTCGGCAGCCAGAAGTTAGTGGCTCTTCTAAGACAAAGACTAGGTCGTCTGCAAACGCCTGAACTTTATATTCTTGTTCTCTAACCTTCAGCCCTCTTATACCCAAATCCTCTCTTATTGACCTAAGCAGAGGTTCTAGAGTGAATATAAACAACAGTGGAGAAAGTGTCTCATGCCTTTCGCTTCATCCGACTCTTCTCCATTAACCAAAA
This sequence comes from Vipera berus, assembly GCF_964194415.1. Taxonomy (NCBI): domain Eukaryota; kingdom Metazoa; phylum Chordata; class Lepidosauria; order Squamata; family Viperidae; genus Vipera; species Vipera berus. Next base: position 1,392,978 of record NC_138210.1, on the reverse strand, counting down.
TCTTAGCCTTCTGTTGACTATAGATGGCCTAAATTACATTCAAGAAATAATCGCCAGCCTCCATATATTTCAATTGTAATATGAGATAATTCCAATTATCTCAAAGGCTTGTCAAAGGCTTTCTGGGCGTCTAAAAAGAGAAGCGCTGCTTGCTTTTCAGGATGGGCCTCATAATACTCCAAAACAACCATTATAATTCGCACATTGTCTTTTAGCTGTCTAGCAGGTAAAAAACCATTTTGATCAGTATGAATAAATTCATTGAGGTATCGCTTAAGTCTAGCCGCTGCAGCTGCAAAGATTTTGTAATCAGAGTTAAGAAGTGAAATGGGCCTATAGTTATGTATAAGAGTGTGGTCCGCCCCTTCTTTCGGTATCAAAGAAATATAGGCTTCTAACCATGACTTAGGAACTTTAGACTGCTTCAACACCATATTAAAGATATCCTTCATATATTTTATAAATAGATCTGTGAAGATTTTATAAATCTCTGCTGGTAGGCCATCAGTACCAGGGGTTTTCCCTGTCTTTTGTCCCTTGATCGCAATCTCTATCTCTCCTTCCGTAACATCCTTATTTAGCAAATCCCTGGCTGATTCTGGAAATTTGGGGAGGTTCGAACAATCTAAGTATTCCTTAATTTTCTCATCAGATATCTGCTCATTTGCATAGAGTTGTGAGAGAAATTCCTGAGCAATTTCTTTTTTCCGTTCATTATCCACCTGTATAACTCTCTCTTATCTTGCAATTGATCTATCCGTCTACTTTCCCTTTCCTTCTTTAATTTATAGGTGAGCCACTGGCCCGCCTTATTAGCATGCTCAAAGTGATGTTGTCTGGCCATTTTAAGCTTATGAGCTAACTCCTGTTGATCTAATAAAAAAAGTTGATGTTTACTAGCGTCTACCGCTTCCTTGGCTTTAACATCTAACGAATTAGTCTGTAACCTCAGCAGTCCGCAACCTTGCTACCCACAGTTCCCTCTCCTTAAATTTCTGTCTTTGCTTTCCACCTATATATTTGATCGCTAACCCTCTCTTTTTTTTATTGAAAAGTTTTACAGTACATTTTATCTTTAACAATCCCCCCCTCCCTCCACCCACCCCTACCTAACCCTCCCTATCCCTCCCCCCATTCCCCCCTCCCCCCCGACTTCCCAGAGCTAAGTACAAGGTATAAAAACAAAGAACAATCATAAACATCCATATGCTAACAACAATAAACTATTAAGTCTATCGCACTCTAGCTCATATAAAATGACTACAAGCAATACTGATATTACATAAAAAAGAGAAGAGAGAGGAAAAAAAAGAAAAGAAAAGAAAACTTATTCAAATGCTAAATGAAACTTTTTAGTCCCATATTTATTCTGGATATAATCAATCCACTTTTTCCACTCCATAATATAACGTTCTTGCGAATGATCCTTCAAATGAGCCGAAATCTTTGCCATTTCCGCCAGGTCTGAAACTTTAAGAGTCCATTCCTCTACAGTCGGCAGTTCCTCCTTCTTCCAATATTGACCTATTAAGAGTCTTGCTGCTGTAATTAAATTCAACATCAACTTAATGTCCACAACAGTAGCATCTGTAATTATACCCAATAAAAACAATTGCGGACAAAACTTTATCCTTTGCTTGAAGATCTTCTGCATATTCCACCAAATTTTTATCCAGAAAACCTTAACCTTTTTGCAGGTCCACCATATATGAAAATACGTTGCATCTTCGCCACCACATCTCCAACATTTAGGTTGATAGTTCGGATACATACTTGCAAGCTTTTTAGGATTTAAATGCCATCTATAAAACATTTTATAAAAGTTCTCTCTTAGATTTTGGGCTTGCGTAAATTTTACGTTCCTCACCCAGATCTTTTCCCACGTGTCCATTGTAATAACTTCTTGAATATTCTGGGCCCATTTTATCATACAGTCTTTAACAAGTTCTGTTTCTGAGTCAATATCTATCAATGCAAGATAAATCCGTTTGATATGTGCTGGACCCTGGTTTCTAATTTGCTTTATCAAATTTTCATCAGTCATTGAGAAACCAATTTTCTGATCTTCTTTCCACCTGGCACGTAATTGAGTATATTGAAACCAAGTTTGAACGATCTTCTCATCTCGCAAGAGATTGTACGGCTTCAAACACCAGACGTTCCTTTCCAAGCTTAAGATCTCCTTATACGTAGTCACATCATGTTTGAAGCCAACATTTAAGTTTTCTATTGCATGTTTCGGGATTGCCCACAACGGCATCTTGTAGTCTAACTTATGTCTATACTTCTTCCAGACTCTCAACAATGCCTGTCTTAAAATATGCACTTTAAACACATTATCTACCTTCTTATCATACAACAAATATGCATGCCAGCCAAATAACAAGTCGTGGCCCTCAAGATTTAATAATCTCCCTTGTGTCAAATTAATCCAGTCACTTATTCCTGACAATGCAGCAGCTTCATAATATAATTTAAGATTAGGCATTTTAAGACCACCTCTTTCACGAGTATCCTGCATAATCTTAAGTTTAACTCGTGGCCTTTTCCCTGCCCACACAAATTTATTGATACCCCGTTGCCATTCTTCCAAATTAGAGTCTTTTTTAAGGACCGGTATCATTTGGAATAAAAATAAAAATTTAGACAGGACATTCATTTTCACTGCTGCAATTCTTCCCAGCAAAGACAATTGCAGTTTTTCCCAGCTCTCCAATTCTTTTTGAATTTTTCCCCATAACTTTTCATAATTATTTTTATATAACTTTGCATTGGAGGGTGACAAATACACCCCCAAATATTTAACCCTTTTAACAATCTCAAATCCAGTTAATCCTTCTAAAAGGGCCTTTTGCGATGCTGTCATGTTTTTGGCTAAAATTTTTGTTTTTTGTACATTAACCTTAAATCCAGAAACCTTACCATATTGCATTATTATCTCCATCAGGTCCACAACAGAGTTTTCTGGCTGGGTCACCGTAACAACCAGATCGTCTGAAAACGCCCTCAATCTATAATCCTGATCTCTAATTTGAATAGCCTTAATTTTTTCCGAGTTCCGTATTTTTATCAATAATATCTCCAATGTTAAAACAAATAATAAAGGTGATAATGGACACCCTTGTCTTGTGCCCTTCTCAATATTGCATACTTCAGTCAGGCTATTGTTAACTATTATTCGGGCAGTTTGTTTTTGATATAATGCCCTAATTGGTTGTAAAAATTTATCCCCAAAATTCATTTTATCTAAAACTTTCATAAGAAATTGCCAATCCAATTGATCAAAAGCTTTTTCAGCATCTAAAAAAATTAGCGCCGCAGGGATCTGGTTGTTCCTTTCCAAAAACTCCACCACATCAACTATATGCCTCACATTATTTTTCATTTGTCTACCACTAATAAACCCGGTTTGATCCCCATGAATCATCTGTTGCAAAACCCTCATCAATCTGTTAGCTAACACCTTAGCAAATATCTTGTAGTCTGTATTTAAAAGTGATATTGGTCTGTAGTTTCTTACTTGAGTAACATCCTGATCTTCCTTCGGAATCAAAGAAATAAAAGCAGTTCTCCAAGACGGAGGCACCCTTCCCCCCCTCTGAATTGTCTGAAACAATTCCCTTAATGGCTTTATCAGCTCCAGTTGTAAATTTTTGTAGTAGACCGCAGTCAGTCCATCCGTACCTGGCGCTTTGTCCACCTTCAATTCCTTAATTGCTAAAAAAATTTCTTCTTCTGTTATCAATTGATTAATCTCTTCCTTTTGTTCTTGTGTGAGAACCAGGATGCTAGCATTCTTCAAATATACATCAATATCTGTTTCATTAATCTTCTCCTTAACATATAATTTGGAATAAAAATCCACAAAGGCTTCCTTGATAAGATCCTGTTGAAACACAACCTTTCCTTTGTATTCAATTTTATCTATATTAGAAGCCCTTTGTTTTTTCCTTAACCTGTAGGCTAACCACCTACCTGGTTTATTGGCATTGCAAAAAGTATTATGCCTAGCAAACCGTAGGTTAGTTGCCACCTGATCAGCCATCAACTTATCAAATTGTCCTCTTAGCAAGTTAATGACCTCCTTAATCTTTGCATCCGATGGATTCAAAATTAGGGCCTTTTCTTTTTCCCTAATTTCATTCTCCAGTTCTTTCCTTCTAACTTCCAAATTACGTCTGTATTTATTATTCATATATATTAACACCCCTCTCATATAGGCTTTGCTAGCATCCCAAACCATGTCCATAGAGGTATCCTTGTTCATATTAATTTCAAAAAAATCCTTCATCTGCTTTTTACATTCTTCCACATTTCTCTGATTTCTAAACAAATTCTCATTTACGCGCCAGGAGCGCCTATCTCTATTGTCCTTGTTGATCTCTAACCAGACTGGACTATGGTCAGATATAGTTCTTGCACAAATCTTTATCTTCTTAGTCCTAGAAAAAAAATCATTATTCAGTAATATAAAATCAATCCTAGAAAAAGATTGATGTCTATCAGAAAAAAAAGTATAATCCTTTTCATGTAAGTGTATATCTCGCCAAATGTCTCGCAATTCCAGATCATCCTTCATTTCAAAAAAAGATTTAGGCAATCTAGCATGACTCGGGGCACGCTTAAAAAAACCAGATTTATCCAGCTGTACATCCAGGACACCATTCCAATCTCCCATAAAAATAAAAGATTTATAATCCAACTGGGTAATCTTTGTATGTAGTAAACTAAAAAAATCAGTTTGTTGTTGATTAGGAGCATACAGTCCAACTAAAAGCGTTTTTTTGCCTTCTAACAGCCAATCTATCATAACATATCTTCCTTGTTTATCTACTTCAATTAGTTCCGCTGTCAGAGTACTCTTGACATAGATAACCACTCCATTTTTCTTATTCATTGCAGAAGCAATAAATTGCGTGCCCAGCCTTGAGTTCAACAAATACTTTTGGTCCATAACCCTAATATGCGTTTCTTGCAAACAGATAACATCAGTCTTAAATTGTTTTAAATATTGAAAAACTTTCTTTCTCTTCTGTGGTGAATTTAATCCATTAACATTCCAGGTTAGGAACTTAGTCGCCATTCTTGGCGTCCCGAAGCTTCTGGAGCACGTCTGCCAGGACCCCTTTAACTTCCTTAGGCCGCGCCCCTCCCACAGCTTCACTGTAAGTACGCTTTGGAGGTTCCATAACTTTCTGCTGATCTTGCTCTTGCTCTTGTCTCACTCATCTTAAGGCGGCACGCGTTATCCTCTGCTCTCCAACAGCTGCCGATGAAACTGTAATTTGATCCCCTCCAGCACCATTCTCCTCTATCTGTATTCCTTCAGCATCTTGAGGCTTTCCCTCGCCATTTCCCTTTACAGATTCCAAAAGTGGTAGAGGGGTTGCTTTTAAAACTTTACTGTAAAAATCACGTGCCTGAGTCACTGTAACCAGACGATGTCTTTTACCTTCGTGCATCACCACCATGCCCACTGGAATCTCCCATCTAAACTTGATGTCACATTTCTTAAGTTCCTGTGCTAAAAAGGCAAAATCTTTCCTTCTCCTTAAAATCTTTGGAGGAATCTCTTTTAAGACCAAAACGTCTTGCTCAGCAACCACAAACTTAGTATCATAAGCAACTTGAATAACTTCATCCCTAATTGCTCTCTTTGTAAAGTAAACCACCACATCTCTAGGTAACTTCCTCTGCCTTGCAATCCATGAGTTCACACGAAAGATTTTATCTATACTTCCCTCAATTTCAGCTGCTGACTGACCCAGTACCACTTCCAAAGCCTTGGAGACCAACTGCTTTAAATCTTCTTTAGGATTCTCTTTTAAGCCCCTGATTCTGATAGCAAACTCCATCTGATGGTACTGGATGAGGCTCAAGTCTCCATCCATTTTATCCCTTATATTTTCATTCTCTAATACTTTTGCTTCTAATATAGAATTCTTTTGACTAAGATCCTCCACTTTTTCATCCAAGCGTTGCACACATACAGCCACACCTTCAATTGTAGGCAAGATGTCTGCCCTCATTGCTCTAAACTTCTCTTCCATCTTCTCCTCCAGTTTCTCCTCCAGCTTTTCCATCATATCTGACATTAATTGTGAATGCTTTTCAAAGGCATCCTGTAAATCCTTAAGCGTCAATGCCGGAGCAGGTGCAGGAGGAAGCAAAGCTTGCAACGAAGTCTGTTGCACCGGGGAAGCCCCCGCACTCCGGAGAACTTTGGAGGCTTTCGTCGCCATCTTCCCCCACTTGCACTTGCTGCGCACTTTCACTTTAAAGCCATAAAATCCATTGAGCTAGAGAGTAAAGATAAAAGTCCACTTCACCTTGATCTCCTGTACTGCTCTGCCTGCGTCTTCATACTCAAGAGTCTTTCCTTCTGGCAGGGGTGGTTGCTAACGCTTGGCTCTGCTCCAAAAATCACGGAGCAGAGACGCTGCGCAGCCCGGAGCAAACCCAGGCTTCGGGGGGGCTCGATCCTTCAGCCGCCCAAACTTAAAGCTCAGGCGGCCCCGGAGAGCTCAACCCCTACCTGGGGCCTCACCCCCTCCTCTTCTCCCAGGGAGGGGGCTTCCGAATCACCAAAACAGCTGATCGGCGCTGTTTTCAGTAATTCAACAAAGCTGCGGAGCGGACAGCCCGGAGATGGCTGTCTTCAGTGTCGCGTCGCCACCGGAAGCTATCGCTAACCCTCTCATATACGCTTTAGCCATATCCCACAATGTCTGTATCTAGGTTTCACCATTATCATTGACCATAAAAAAAGTTTCCATTTCTCTCTTTACCATCTGTTGGAATTCTATCTCTGTCAAGATGCTTGTTCTCAACATCCACCTCTTATTTCTTCTAATTTTATCACCTTTCCATCTAACCAACAGTGAATTATGGTCTTCCCAAATGCTAGGCTCTATCTCAATCTCTACCATACGTGCTTTTAGGTCCGTAGTTACCCACACCATATCAAGCCTCGACCACGATCTATGCCTGGGAGAAAAGAAGGTGTATTAATTTGTCTGAGGGTGGAAAGCTCGCCAAATACCTGTAAAACCCAGCTCATCCCTCATATCTGCACATACTTTTGGAAGAATTCTCCTTTTTTCTCTCTTTTGGCTATTCCCCAGTTTGTAGTCCAAATCCCTGTCAATTACTGCATTAAAATCGCCTAATATGGATACATGGTCATATTGTAGATCAATAAGCTTTTGATACACCATTTGATAAAAATCAGATTGTCCATTTTGGGGGGCATATATTCCCACCAAGAGGACCTGTAGTCGACCTATGCGTACCTCCAACATTAGAATTCTTCCCTCATCATCCTTATAGATCAGTTTTGGTTCCAAGTGATTCCTAACATAAAAAATCATGCCTCTCTGCTTCTCATCCGCTAGCGCCACAAATAGCTCACCAAGTTCTGGACAATGCAGAACCGATTCATGTTGTTTTTTAATGTGAACTTCCTGGAGACATATAACATCCATATGCAATTTCAATAAGTTCTTAAAAACCCGCTTCCTTTTCACCTGTGCATTCAGACCATTTATATTTAACGAAAACAAACATATTTCTTCCCCCATCCTTACTTATCTACGTTCTTTGCTCTAGTAGTCTGTCTAGTTACCCGTTTGTTCCTCTCCTCGTCTCCCTTTCCTTCTCCTCCTCCTACTGCTCCCTTCTCCTCCAACTCTCTCTCTTGACCATTACTGTCTACCTCCTCTAAATCTTCTCTTCCTCCCTCCTTCTCCCAAATTATAAATTCGCTCTCGACGAATTCTTCAGCCTCCTGGGGGGTTTCAAGATGTATTCTTTTCCCCTGCCACGTCACCAAAAGCCCATCTGGGAGAAGCCATTTGTATCTCACCCCATATTTGCGTAATTTTGTCAGGGCTTGGTAATTCTGTCTTCGATCACGCACTTTCTTTGGAACCTGTCTCAAAATAGTGACCTGCCTACCCACATATTTTATCACCTGATTTCTCGATCCCTGATTAATTAATTAATTAATTAATTTTATTTGTATACCGCCCTTCTCCCGAAGGACTCAGGGCAGTGAACAGGGCAATACATGTTAAAAACAGAATACAAAAATTAAAAAAGATTAAACAAGTGCCCAGAACTCTTAAATAGATTAAAACGCATTTAAAAGTAATAAAAACCCAACCCCCTCCCATCAGGCGGGGTTGTAAGCGATCTCTTACTAAATTTTATGTGGACTTCCCTAGGGAGATTCTGTCTCCTAGTAAATGATGTAAATACCCGAAAGCACTCATCAATGCCATTATGCACCATCTGCTTGTCCTTCTGCAGCAACCCTGCCACCATCTCCACCATCTTTAATTCTAAATCTTCTTCTGGTTCCTCCCTGACATTTTGGAATCTCAGAATGCGAGCAGATTTCTCCCTCTCAAGCAGAACTATATCGTCTTCAAGCTGCTTATTAACTAGTAACTGTCGCAACTCATGCCTCTCCATCACCGCTTCAACCTTCTCGACCTTCGTAACTACTTCCTGTATCTGACCCTCATGTCTTTCCATTGTCACACAGACATCATTCAATCTTGCAGAGATTTGTTTCATATCTCCATGCATGTCACCCATCTCTTGTTTCAGTTCTGCCAAATCCTTTGCTGTGGATTCCTGGTTTTTTGTCATAGCTTCCTGTATGGAATATAAGAGATTCTGAATTCCTTGAAGCATAGGTGTCTTCTCAGCTGCTGCCACAGCCTCTAGGGATCTATGCGGAGTAGGAGGGGTCGTAGTTAGAGCCGACGATGTAGCTGTCAGAAGCTTCTTCCCAGCTTTAGCTGAGGAGCTAGACATTTCTGTTATGCAGAAGAGGAACCTCCTCCAAACTAGCATATAATTAAGAAAAACCCGGAAGTATCAACTAATCCCTGCAGCCCCCCAATAGTTAATTAATATTCTAGTGGGCTAACGGATAAAGAACCAGTAGAAAGGAGGGAGGGAGGCCTGCCCGGAAAGTCTCACTGAGAGGCCGAGGCTTGGGCCTTCCTCCCTGGGCGGGGCCGGGACTCCCCTCCGGGGAAGGGACGAAACCATGACCCACCTCTCCTCCTCCCCCTTCGCCCCTGCAGGAGGACGGGGGAGCCCGGCAGAGGAAGGAAGGAGGCCCCACGGAGCAGCCCCGAGAGGAGATGGTGGGGGAAGGGATGACCCCACGAGGACTCTGCGAAAGGAGGCCACCTGGAGGGTGAAGCAGGGGGGACAGGAAACGGGGGAGACCCCGAGACGGGCCTGGAGGGCGGAGGGTCCTTCGAGACAGGCGGGAGTCTCGGGAGTCTCCAGAGGATCCAGGAGGGAGGAGAGAAATATCAGTGCCCGGAATGTGGAAAATCCTTTAAAAGAAATGGAGATCTTAAAAATCATCTAAGAATCCACACAGGATTCAAATGCCTGGAGTGTGGAAAGAGCTTCAGTCAGAGGGGACATCTTTATGCACATCAAAGAATCCACACAACAGAGAAACTGTATGAATGCCCAGAGTGTGGAAAATCCTTCCAAAGTAATGGAGATCTTAAAAACCATCTAAGAATCCACACTGGAAAACAAAGCAAAATGTTCAGTGCATAATAACTGATAACGGCACTGAATTTACAAACAAGCGGTTTGTAGATATGCTAGAATCAGCTGGCATTGAGCATAAACATTCAGCCCCTTATAGGCCTCAACATAATGCATTTGTTGAGAGATGTGGGCAAACGTTACAAGCCATGATGAGAACTATGTTAAAAGATTCTGGCTTAACAGATAGACTGTGGGGGGAGGCAGCAAAATGTGCAAACCATGTTTTAAATGTAGTGGTTAATTCTTCTACTGGTAAAATACCATATACGTTATGGCATGGTAAAAAAACAAACCTTGATTGCCTGCACACGGTTGGCACCCCAGCATGGGTCCACATACCTTCACAACTCAGGAGTAAAGGCCAACATAGGGCTAGGCAATTATACTTTGTGGGTTATGAATCTGTTTCTGGGAACAAGGCACCACCAATGTATATAGTAGTGCAAGTGCCAAATTCCTTGAGCACGTTGGTTGGGATAGATTAGAACAAGAAACTGTTAACACTGATCCTCTAGTATTTGAGGACTCCTCTGATGACATAGCTAGAAATGTAAAGACATCTTCTGTACCTTTAAAAGAGGAAGATGCGATAGGGGAGATAAAGGAGGAAACAGAGGAAATATCTGTACAAAGCCCTGTTCTACCTAGGCGTTCAACGCGCGAAAGACGGCCACCAGATCTCTATGAAGCCAGTGTAATATGCCAAGTTGAGTTAGAGCCTTCTAACTACGATGAAATCAGGATGTATCCTGAAAAAGAACAGAAATCATGGAAAGCTGCCATGAATAGGGAGTTAAAGTCTTTGCAGGATCTTAAGGTCTACGAAAAAGCAAAACTGCCACCTGGTGAGCAAGCTATGGGTTGCAAATGGATATATAAAATAAAGAAGGGTGTAGATGGGACTGTAACCCATAAGGCACGTTTGGTTGCACAAGGCTTGGCCCAAACTACTGAGGATTATGATGAGGTATTTGCACCCAGTCTAATGGCAACTACATTAAGAGCGGCTTTAGTGTGGGCAGCTAAAAACCAATATATAGTTAACCATGTGGATGTGGAAACTGCATACCTACATGCTCCATTGCAACACACTATTTATTTAAAAACACCACCAGGATTGACCAATGATAGAGACCATGATTGTTGGAAATTAAGGAAAAGCCTGTATGGATTAAAACAATCAGGTTATGAATGGAATAAATGTATAGTCAACGAGTTGAGTGCGATAGGTTTTGTAGCCAGTGATGCTGATCCACGTTTCTTTAGGAGAGAACACAATGGAGTATTATCTTTACTTCTATTATTTACTGATGATATTGCAATCATAATGAAAACTGAGTTAGAAGCACAGAACATTATTTCAAAGTTGCAAAACAAATTTACAATCAGGAACCTTGGGGAAATAAGCCACTATTTGGGGTTAGATATTGTAAAAACAAATAGAGGTTTTAAGGTTTCGCAAGCCAGTAAAATATCTCAGTTATTAAAGAGATATAATATGGAACTTTGCAAACCAGCGAAAACTCCGATGGCTATGGATTTTAAGGACACTGATGTTGAGAGTCCTGTATTTGATAAGACTATGTACCAATCTTTAATAGGTAGTCTTATGTATCTGAGTAATTGGACTAGACCCGATATCTCTTACAGTGTCTTTCTCTCTGAATTCACTGCTCTCTCTACTATTACTGTTTTGCTGTACTGTTGGTTTACTACTGTGATAAACCTGAACTACTGTGTTATTGACCTCTGGACCGGTAAGAAGACTTTGTATTTGGAATACTTTTTGGACTGTTGCTATTGTGTATGACCTGGACTGTTAATTTTTGACCGTGCATTTCTGTTTTTACACCACCTCAAAAGTAAAGTACTTTCTGTTTTCACAACTCAGTGTACTCTTGTGGTTACTGTGTGACTCTTACTACTCTCAGTACCCTTCCTTGTCTGTGCAACTCCTTGGTAGCACAAGGAGACCTCTGCACAAATTCCTAACATGCTCGATAGAAGGAACTTGCCTGCAGTAGTTAGCAAAGGCAAAATAGCTCCAATAAAACCTCCCTCAACTTTTGCATTGTACTCTAGTTGTGTTTTAGACATTTTAATCATCATTCCTGGACCGCTTTGGTACGCCTTTGCCATTTTGTTAACTTGTGCTTGAGTTAATGCCAGCACATGCTCTCCTGACAAATCTGAATGTAATAGGCAAATAGACACAGCCAATCCTGATTGAATAGAGTATTTGATCTTGCCCTTTTGTCCTTCACTAATGTTTACTTTCACATTTACATATCGACTCATTTTACATCTGTAGGAATAATATCACACTTCTCTTATATGAAACCTTATGGTTAGTTCTTCGCTGCTTAGGTTGACAAGTTTCCTGTCTTGATCGACGAGCTTTGTTTCCATTGCCCAAATCGTGCTCGTGATGATTGGGAGGTATATCAAGTTAGCCGGTTCCTCAATGATCTTAAACCCGGGTCCTACATTTGGGAAGAAGCTATATATAATATTTCCCATTGAGCCATTTGTCAACTCTACAAATGAGCATGGCTGCAGCTAATTTTTTCTTCTCATTCTAGGTTGCCACATAGAATGAAGGGAGAGGGGTTGCCCAGGTGCTTTGTTAGTCAAAATAATCTTCTGTCCTGTGGGAACCAAGGTCATCGGCTGCTCCTGAGACTAGGGACTGGGCGTTGCATAAAAAGCCTACCAAATAATCATCTTGGGGAACGTAGTTGCTTGCATAGTTTTATGGGTGGGACGTTTAACTTTGTATTGGGAAATTGTTACTTGTGTATTCAGACTTGGTTTCAGTTTTGATTGTGCCGATACTGTTATGGTTCTGACAAACAGAAATGAATAAAGCAGAACTCTGAGGCTTGAGAATTCCTTAAAGATCATGCTTATTAGTTACAAAGTATCGGGGGGAGTTACAACCCTGTGCTTACACTTCCAGGAAGCTAACTGACATGGAGAGTGTGGTGGTCTCTCATGAAAATAAGACAGAGTCTTTCCTGCCTCGGGATGAGAGCCCAGAGCAATGTCCAAAGCTCCCTTTTATTTACAAGGAAATTCACTCATTGGATTGAGCTCATGTACAACAAAAAATCCTACTTTCCCATTGGCTCTGAACCTGCATGATATTCCCCCGGCTTGGTTATGTCAGCTGCATTTTGATAGCTAACAATTAACTGATTGACCTTGTGCTGAACAGGTGGTTTATCATGGCTTGTTTCAGGAGACTGAAAAACAATTGTTTCAGCTGCGCTTCTGCAGCCTGCAATAATTTCCCTACAGAGAGGAGATGGGCCATTTGGGAGAAGGAGGCGTTTGTGGTATGATGGGCATCACTAACGTGGCGTCATTTTTTGGAAGGGGGGGAGATACCTTTTGAAGTATGGACTGATCATAAAAATTTGGAAGCTCTGAACCACCACCACCCCCCGCAATTTATCCCTGAAACAGGTCCCATGGGCTCAATACTTCAGCCATTTTAACTTTACCTTGAATTATTTCCCAGGGGGTAAGAATTTTTTGGCTGGCACCTTGTCTAGAATGCCCCAGTTGAAAAGTCACTGGGAGGAAGTAATCATCTCCATTATTCTGGGCAAGGGCTTCCTTCCAGCTGTCCCGGGGCTGTCTCCACCTGTGCTGATGGGGCTCTGTGGCCAGTTCGCCATGATGCAGGACAGCCGGCAGGCCGTGGCTGCTGACGGACACCATCTGCCCCCATGCGCTTGCTGGCCTCTGTGTGCAGAGGCCAATGGTGTCAGGCAGCAGCAGCTCCGGCCCCTGCCTTGCCTTGCCCTGAGGAAATTGGCATCCCTGCCATGCCTCGCCTTGCCTCACCCTGCAAGATGAGCCTCCGGCCCACCCCAGCCGCCAGAAACCCCCTGGATCTCCCCCAACCCTGCCCGGCTGCCACAGGCATCCTTCCCCATGAGCATCATCGAGGTGGCCATGCCCACCCCAGCCATGCCCACCCAGTCGGCCATGGCCATGCCCACCCAGTCAGCCACGCCCACCCAGCACCTGGCAATAAGTAAGTGGGTTTTGGGTTGCAGTTTGGGCCCTCAGTCTCTAAAAGGTTTGCCATCACTGCCCTAGATAGTCAAGGCATGTCTGGTGAAACTCACATTTAGAAAGCTTTGCATACAATTTAGCCTTCAGCAGTTTCCCCAGCACTTCACGGACCAATTTAATGTGCTCTTCCATAGTCTCAGTGTAAAAGAGAATGTCATCAAGATAAACCAAAACCACCTTATACAGATGATCATGGAACACCTGGTTGATTAACTGTATAAATACAGCAGGATGTCAGAACCCATTCCTATTTCATTTCTATCTATCCCCTCTAAACGAAAAGCAAATATCACCTTTCCTTGGGTTCTGCCATACTCCCAAGTGGGAGGGGGGAACATGCCCACGGGTTTATTGCCTCTGCTTCCTCTATCTGCTACAATGTAACCTTTTGCTTTTGTTTATTGCCTTTGCTTCCTCTATCCGCTACAATGTAACCTCTTGCTCCCCTGCGCTATATCTGTCTCGGAATTTATCTCCCTAAACTGTTAGCTAAAACAGGGCTTTTCAACCTTTTCACAGATTGTACCACTTTTAGGACATGACAATATTTGAGTACCACCAGTGCTTAGCAAGGTGTCAAAAACTTGATGACTAAAATAAGAGGGGGGGAGATTTTGGGTTTTACTGATTACATTCATTTGTTGTTATAGAAATGGCTAGTTTATAATATTATGGAAAAGTAAAAAGTTGAGGTTCAATGTTAATGTTTCCTTCTACTGCAACAGAGGAAGTCTGTTCTTTTTCCCTTCTCCTCCTCACTTTCCCCCCTTTTTCCTCCCCACTGTGTCCTACTATTTGCTTTTGCATTTTTTGTATTTTATTCTATAATCTAATAAATTATTACAAACTGTAGAAAAAAACAAAGAAGTACCAGTTTTAATTTCTTCAGTGGCTGTTCCTTTGCTAAATCACTTTCCCTTTGCACTGACAAATGTATGATGAATTTACCCATGTTTATTAATATGCACCATTACCAGCTTAGCTAGTTCAGGGGTCTTCAAACTTGGCACTTTTAAGACTTGTGGACTTCAACTCCCAGAATTCCTCAGCCCTCATGGCTGGTTGAGGAATTCTGGGAGTTGAAGTCCACAGGTCTTAAAGTTTCTAAGTTTGTAGACTCCTGAGCTAGCTGGTTGGCCCTTCTGAGCTCTTCCACAGTGTAGTAAAAATGCACCCCCCATCCCTCCCCTGTACCATTAAAAACACAGTAATCAAGTGCAAAGCAAGAAAATAAAGAAACACAGACTTTGTTTTTCTCCTCTTTAAGCTGCCTCAGGCATGTCACGTGTCACAATGTTAAAATCACAGACAGAAAGGCTCCAGCAATTGCGAAAAGCTTTAGCTTTAAATTAAGCCAGTTTACCTTCAAAGATAACTTTCTAAAAGCCACAGACAGACTCAATTAAAGGGGGGTAAAACTAATTACATTTGTTTAAAGGGATTAAAGCTTTCCTGTTGTCTCTTTTCCCCTTCCACCACCCAAACCACGTTCTTTTATAGCCTCTCCTCTCTTTCTCCCCCTTTTTCTTCAGTTCACCTCCAGCTCCGAGCTGCTTGTGGAAGCACCAATCAGCTGGAGCCAATCAGCTGGAGCCCTGCCGGCCCCTAGGGCTTCTGCTGAGCCCAGATAGTCCTGCAGCTACAGCTGCCTCTCCCTCTCCCTCAGACTTTGCTCGCTTAGGCTCATTCCCCTCCCCTGCTACACTTGGCTAGCAATCACATACCACCTGCCACGTGGCAAAGTACCACAAGTGGTATGCGTACCACCAGTTGAAAAGCCCTGAGCTAGAACAAGGGAAGGAATAAAGAATGCAACCTCCGTGCCTGATTTGTTTCTCCGATCCCAGAGGAAGGTGTGAAGAGCCGTCAACCATCGCTGTGTGATCTAGAAATGGGCCAATGTTATCTCCCCTTTTCACATAATAATAATAATAATAATAATAATAATAATAATAATAATAATAATAATAATAATAATAATAATAATAATAATAATAATAATAATAATTATTATTTTATTTATATACCGCCCTTCTCCCGAAGGACTCAGGGCGGTGAACAGGGCAGATATATAAAAAATACAAAAATACAAAAGTTAAAAGAAAATTAAACATATGCCCAACTAAAAACAGTAAATACATATATTAAAAATGACAATAAAAACCCAACCCATCCCCCATCAGGCCAGGCCGGCTTGTGCAAATAAGAGTGTCTTCAGATCGCGACGGAAGGAGCGAAGGTCGGGCGCCATCCGGAGCTCAACCGGCAACCGATTCCATAGCTCCGGGGCGCCCACAGAGAAGGACCTCCCCCTGGGGGCCACCAATCGACATTCTCTGATCGGTGGCACCCTGAGGAGGCCCTCTCTGTGGGAGCGCACAGGGCGGAGGGAAGTTGATGCCGGCAGCAGGTGCTCCCTAAGGTACTCCGGACCCATGCCATGTAGGGCCTTAAACACCATTACCAGTACCTTGAATCTCACCCGGAAGACAACTGGTAACCAATGCAGCTCACGGAGCAGAGGTGTAACATGGGAGTATCGGGAGACTCCCAACACAACTCTCGCGGCTGCATTCTGTACCAGTTGGAGCCTCCGAGTGGTCCTCAAGGGCAGCCCCATGTAGAGAGCGTTGCAGTCGTCCAGACGAGAGGTCACGAGCGCGTGAGTGACCGTACATAAGGCATCCTGGTCTAGATAGGGCCGCAACTGGCGCACCAGGCGAACCTGGGCGAAGGCCCCCCTAGTCACAGCTACTATATGGTCTTCCAGAGTGAGCCGTGAATCTAGGAGGACTCCCAAGTTGCGAGCCCTATCTACGGGGCTAATAGTTCACCCCCCATTGAAAGAGATGGAATGTTCTGAATATCCCGGTATGCACAGCCACTCAGTCTTGTCGGGGTTGAGTTGAAGTCTGTTCCTCCCCATCCAGACCCGAACCGCCTCCAGGCAACGGGACATCACGTCGAGGGCATCACTGGGGTGGTTTGGGGTCGAAATAAAAAGCTGGGTATCATCGGCATACTGATGATACCCAACTCCAAAACCACGAATGATCTCACCCAGCGGTTTCATGTAGATGTTGAACAGGAGAGGCGAGAGGACCGACCCCTGAGGAACTCCACAAACGAGAGACCTCGAGGTTGACCTCTGCCCCCCTGCCAACACCGACTGCGAACATCCCAGGAGATAGGAGGAGAACCACTGCAAAACCGTGCCTCCCACTCCCAATCCCCTGAGACGCCGCAGCAGGATACCATGGTCGATGGTATCGAACGCCACTGAGAGATCTAATAGGACTAGGACAGAGGAATGTCCCCTGTCCCGAGCCCTCCAGAGATCATTCACCAGAGCGACCAATGCCATCTCCGTGCTGTACCCGGGCCTGAAACCCGATTGGTACGGGTCTAGATAATCCGCTTCATCCAGGACCAGAGGGAGCTGATGCGCCACCACACTCTCAACAACCTTCGCAAGAAAGCGAAGGTTGGAGACTGGACGAAAGTTATTCAACACAGCTGGGTCCAAGGCAGGCTTCTTGAGGAGAGGTCTCACCACCGCCTCTTTCAAGACGGCGGGGAAACTACCCTGGACCTAACACTTGGGGATTGGTCGTCCCACACTGGCTGGCGGGACTATGGGGTGGGGTCTTGCTTGGGGATACCTTAACCTATTGTTCTGCCTGGGAAACCTCAGATCCTGTCTAGTATGCCTGCTATCAACTACTTTTAATAAAAGTTCCTGTTGGAAGAATTTGTTTCCAAGAGTGCTGCTTTCTTAAGATGTGGAATTGAAGTGGGTCCTGACATTAGACAGGATCTGCAGCAATAGTCAACCTGGAAGGAGTCCCTTACCAGGGGACTTTGCAAAATCTACAATGTCGGATGACAGGGCAGGGAAGAAAGAGCCCACCACGAAGGGGGAGAACTCCCTCCGGCAGGGACCCTGCCAGCTGTAGGGAACCGAGACGTCCTACTCCTCGGAAGAAGAAGTGGTGGAAATGCGCAGCCACAAGCCTCAGTGGTCGATGGGCATTGGAAAGAAAGACGAGTGGGAGAAGAGATCAAGAAAGGTGACCCTGAGATGAGGCAGCCACCAAACTGGATGGAAGCAAGAAATGGAGATATCCCTTCACCTTAGAGAACAGGAAGGAGATCGCGTTCAGCACTCGAACTGGATCCTAGATAAAGCTATTGACCTGATAAAAAGAACCCTCGGCTCTCTCGGGGATGAGAAACCTGAACCCCATGGCCGCACCAATACCTTGGGCTGCAGCCAGAGAGACACTGAGGGGGAATCAGAAGCTGAAGTTCCAGGGACATCCGCCAAGACTGCCGAGACAGCAGCTACCGCTTCGGCAGCCCCCACTCCCCACCAACCCGCAGCTGCCGATCAGGATAGCAGACACCACCATCAGCGGAGAAGGTACCGATCCATCCAAAGATTCCTGCTGCTGGATGCGAAATTCAGGGGAGAGTCGCAACGCTTGGGGTTCTTCCTAACACAAGTCCTCAGCTACATGGAAGGATACGGACGAGACATCCCCAGCAACAAAGCCTGTATCCGTATCAAAGCCTGTATCCGGACGGGGCGTCCGCAGAGTGGATGGTAAGCCTGCATGATTCCAATGCCCCAGAGCTCCACAACTTCAACCACTTCATGTCCTCACTGTGAAGGTGATTTGAGGACCCCCTGGCTGACTGAAAAGCCCGTGAGAAGATCAAAACAGTGAAGCAAGGCAGACAACCGGTAGCCGAATATACGCAAGAATTCCAGGGCATCGCCAGCAAACTAAACTGGCCGGAAGACATCCTTGTTAGCCACTTCAAAGATGGCCTGAATTATGACCTGTATGATGCTTTCCTACCCTGAGGAAACCCACGCCGACTAGACGAATGGTATGTCCTGGCAGAGGAAACAGAGATTGACCTACTGAAGAGGCACCACCAAGGAAAACTGTGGGGCTGCTCACCCCCTGAACTGTCATGCGAACCAGCAAAACCACCGTCCACAGCCAAGAAGTCAACAAGCTGTTTCAAATGTGGGAGAGAGGGGCATCGCACCGTAGAGTGCCACTTGAAAGCCCCTCAACACAACCCAGATCAATCACCAGCTGGAAAGTCAGGGAAGTCCTCAGCCAAGCCACGAAAACCCGCCATGAAGGCAACAGAGGCTGTAGAGTCCCCACCCTCTGCCAAGCATGGGAAGGGAACTCCAGCCTACACCGCAGGGGTGGTGGATTCCTTGGACGATAATTCGGAGGGCAAACCCCTGGTAAGTGCACCCATCATGCCCATACTCAAGACAGTGACTATATTAGTCCCCTCCATGCCTGAAGCTGTCAAAGTGAAAGCCCTAATAGACTCTGACTGCACCCGCTGCCTCATTAGCCCGACGCTAGTGGGGAACGCTAGTGAGGAGGTTGAAACAGCCGATCTCGTTCAGCCAGTTATATGGGTCCATAGCAGGGGGGTGCCAGCTACCCTAGCCACTTTACCAATCCACCTATCTCTGGGGAGCCATGAAGAAGACATAACGTTCATAGTAACCCCAGGCATGGAATGCCCAGTGATCCTAGGGCTGGCATGGCTAAAGAAATGGAACCCCTGGGTAGACTGGAGAACAGCAGAGGTCAGATTCCCGAAAGGGGATCATGCGAACTTGACACCCCAGGGAGCCCTACCAAGCCCAGGAGTGGAGGAAGCATCAGTGGGGGGAGGAAAAGAGGCTATCTGAAATACCAGAGGAATACCGAGACCTCGCTGAAGTTTTCAGTGAGGAATGGGCGGATGAGCTGCCTCCTCACTGACCCATGGACTGTGCCATAGAAATCAAACTTAGGGCAAAGCTTCCAAAGGCCAGATTGTACTCCGTGAGCCCTAAGGAGCAAGAGGAGATGAAAAAATTCATAAACAAAAACTTAGAAAGGGGATTTATCGAACCTGCCAAGCCCAAAGTAGCCACCCTGGTCCTTTTCAGAGAAAAGAAGAATGGTACCTTGCGCTTGTGTATGGATTACCGCGCCCTGAATGTAATCAGTGAAAGCAACCTGTACCCCCTACCCCTCATGAAGGACATGTTATCCCACCTATCGAAAGGAAGAATTTTCACCAAACTAGACCGAAGGAAAGCATACTACCATGTTAGGATTAAGGAAGGGGACAAATGGAAAACTACATTTAATTGCCCGATGGGATGCTACCAATTCAAGGTTTTGCCATTTGGACTGCAAGCCCCCCCAGAGTATTTATGCAATTAATCAATGAGGTGCTAAGGGAGCACCTATTCAAGGGGGTCCTAGTTTATTTAGATGACATCCTTATGTTCACCGAATCCAAAGAGGAGCATGACAAACTGGTCAGAGCGGTTTTAAAGAAACTGCAAGCTGCCCGCCTATATGCCAAACTATCGAAATGCGAATTCCACCAGGAAAAAATAGACTAACTGGGTTATTGCATATCCCCACAGGGTATCGAAATGAACCCCGAGAAGGTCAGGGCAGTATTAGAACAGGCACCACCCCGCACAAGGAAGCAATTACAAAGCTTCCTGGGCTACGCAAACTTTTACTGCCAATTCATCCCTTTGTTTGCCCAAATAGCCCTGCCCATCACGAACTTGTTAAAAACGAGGGGGGAGAACTCAGTGAAACCCAGCCAGCCACTGAAATGGACAATGGAGTGCCAAGCGGCGTTCGAGAGATTAAAAAGACTCTTTTCCGCCGAACCTGTGCTGAGGCACCTGGACCCAGATAAACCTTTCATAATACAGGTGGATGCAAATGATGTGGCAGTGGGGGCTGTGCTATTACAAGAAAACGATGAAGGGGCACTGCAACCATGTGCGTACACATCCAGGAAACTCTCTGAGAAAGAGCAACGCTGGCCTGTGTGGGAAAAAGAAGCGTACACAGTGAGATGGTCATTACTCACGTGGTGCCAGGTTCTTATCAATGTACTCCCTTAACTCTTTCATCTCTCTGGGCATCATTGGGTACATTCTTGGCTTTGGGAGCTTGGCCCCGGGTAAGATTTCAATGGTACAGTCCGTAGCCCGGTGAGGGGGGAGGATATCACATTCTTTCTCACTAAATGCCTCGGCTAAATCGCGGTATTCAGTTGGGACAAGCTGGATTCCTGGCAGTTTCTCTAACAACAGCCTTTAATGTTCCAGTGTGTTCTTCCTGAGCCTCATTTATGGTATAGTCCTTTGTATCACTGGGGGTGGAGGGGGGAAGGGACCTAACCCCAATCTTAAATTCCTCACTCTATTCTCCCACCAGATGGCTGGGTGCCACTTGTCAAGCCAGGTCAAAACCAAAACCACAGCCTCAGTCATTTTTGGGACCACCACAAAATGAATGTTTTCCCAGTGCCAGCCCATTTCCAACCACACTGGTTCTGTCAGGTGCATGGCAGGTGTGCTGCCAATTAGGGACCAATCAGCTTGTTCAAATCACATGGCTAGGGCTAATAGCTTTGCCTGAAACCCCAGCATGAGCACTATGGGTAGATTAATTACGTACCAGGTGCAACCTAAGCCTATTAACACATTTAAGTCCATTTGGGCCCTGGTTTTGGGTACTATTATCTTGGCGGGGATGGCAAAAGGTGGGATGGGTTGACTTACCATTGGATCCTCTTCGCCTTCCTCATCACTGTCATAGGACGCCGGCATCTGTAATGGCTCTGGCTGGGCTCTTGCTTCAGGCTCAGCAGGAGGGGGGTGTCTGTTAGAGTTTTACAGCTTTTCAGCGGAAAAATAAGCCCAAAAAATAAGCACACATTCAAAATGAGCAGGAGGCATAGTTTAGAAAAACTTTATTTATAAAATATATATAAACATGATACATATAGTTTCATTCAGTTCGGGGGAACATCAACAACAGTTAACTCAGGAGATCAGGACACAGGGAAGACTAAGACACGCCCAGACCTAAGCTGGATAACATGCCTCACACAGCCAATACTGTGTCTTAATTAAAAACAGTTCTCATTGGCTGGTTTGAAGACCCAAATTCACAGTTCCCTTCAAATACCTGAGAATTCTCTTCACACCCATCCAATGCAACTGCGTTGGTGCAGCAGTAAAGCGACTTAAGATGCTTATTGCACAAGCTATGTCTGGTCTGGACCACTGTGATAGATATAACAGGCTCCCTATTGCTGACTGATATATCTCTTGATCACAGGCTTCACTTTTGTCCTCACCCAAAGTGTTGTGAAAATCTATGCTCATAGGTGTTGGAGCAGAATTACAATATTTCATGTATCTCTCCAACAGTTGTTCACCTTTCTCAGTTTTTTGTATGTCTACACCAAGATAGTTTTGCATTTCACCCAGACTTTTCAAATCAAACTTTTTCTCCAAATGATTGGCAAATTCCTTCACCTGTGCCAGATCCTTTGCAATGAAGCAAAGATCATCCACAAATGCTAATAATTGGCAATCCCCACCGTGGAACCTTGCAGTATATATGCAACCATCAGCCTTACAACTCTTGAACCCAAGACGTTTCAGCACCACATCTAAACAGAAGTTCCAGTTTCTGGCTGATTGCTTTAGCCCATAAATGGCCTTGTTCAGTTTATACACAGCGCCAGGTTTTTTACTTTCATACCCTGGTGCTTGAACCATGTAAATTTCTTCCTCCAACTCTGCATTGAAGAATGTGACAAATTTTAAGCCTATGTGCCGTTGCCAACGCTAGTGCCAAGCTTATAGTTTCACTTTTTTCCGTTGGTGCAAATACCTCATCATAGTGCACATTTTCTTCTGCGAAAACCCCTGTGCCACTAATCTTGCCTTATATTGGACTTCATTGTTGGGTAACACTTTCTTTTTGTATACCCATTTACATCCTACAGCTTTGCAACCTTGTGGCAAAATCATAGAAGTGAACACTTTATGTTCATCCATGGATTTGATTTCTTTGTCCATGGCCTCTTTCCACTTCACTTGCTCCACTTTGGGTAGTGCCAATACTTCCTGATAGTTTCTTGGCTCATACCACACATTACACACCCCTACTTTCCCAGCAGAATACCTGTCAGGTGGAATCCCCTTGTTCCATTGCTCTGACCTGCGTGGCATTGACTGCTCGACTGTCAACCTTTTTCTGCTTCACATCAGAGTCACCATCTTCTTCTGACTCCTTTTCTTGTCCTCTTTCAGCTTCTCCTCTCTGAACGCCAACACCGTCACTAAGTGAGTCACCATCACTAAGTGGATCATTTCCAGAATTGACATCAATTCTGCCCCAATTCTGCTCTGCAAAGCTAGCAGATCTGGAAATTACTTCCATCGCTAAAGTGATAGCTTTTTGAGCCAGGCTCATAGCCCATAAACCTCAGCTTTCTAGCCTTTGGTTGCCCTTTTTTCCTAGGGACTCAAGTTTTATTGATTTTTAATATTTACATATGCATATATTTGTGAAACAATGTGGTGGTTGGGTAATTAATATGAAAAATAGCCATTTGTAAATAGTTCAGGTTACATCAACAGAGAAGTCCTCTCTAATTCCCTTAGCGATTACATAGTCAAAATAAACAAGTTAGTATATTTCTAGTTATAACCAATTCAATCAACAAAATTCAAAATATATTTTCACTAATACATATCAATATCCTGTTTTAAAGTTTTATCTAATTGCAATAGAATATTCTTGCATAGCCTATAGTATATAGAAAAAAGCTTAATTTTGGTTGACCCACAATTCCCTATTTCCATAAAGGATAATTCTTTTGCCTACAAAACTTATATTGTTCATTACAAAACATTCATATGTTTTACCATTAAAGTCTAATTTTCATCTTAGCAAATCACCAGTTATTAGAAATACATTTTTTGCCTTAACCATTCAACAATTATTAAAATGCTATCTTTTATATATAAAATTCTAAAATCTATACTATAGTTCAAAAATAGCTAATAAACATAGACGTGCTGTGGAAGCTAGGAGGAAAGAACTGGAGAATGAAATAAAGGAAAAAGAAAAGGCTTTGATTTTGAACTCAGAGGATGTGAAGACTAAGGAGGCTATTAAACTGTTAAGAGGACAATTTGATAAATTAATGGCTGACCAAGTGGCAACCAATCTGCGGTTTGCCAGGCATAATACTTTTTGCAACGCTAATAAACCAGGTAGATGGTTAGCTTATAGATTGAGGAAAAAACAAAGGGCTTCTAATATAGATAAGATTGAGCATAAAGGAAGGGTTGTGTTTCAACAGGACCTTATCAAGGACGCTTTTGTGGATTTTTATTCTAAATTATATGCTAAGGAGAAAATTAATGAAAAAGACATTGATATATATTTGGAGAATGCTAGCATCCCGGTTCTTACGCAAGTACAAAAAGAGGGGATTAATCAATTGATTACAGAAGAAGAAATTTTTACAGCAATTAAGGAACTGAAGGTGGATAAAGCACCAGGTACGGATGGTTTGACTGCGGCCTATTATAAAAATTTACAATTAGAAATGATAAAACCGTTAAAGGAACTGTTCCAGAAAATCCAGAGGGGGGGAAAGGTGCCACCGTCTTGGAGAACAGCTTTTATTTCCTTGATTCCGAAGGAAGACCAAGATGTTACTCAAGTTAAAAATTACAGACCGATATCGCTTTTAAATACAGATTACAAGATATTTGCTAAGGTTTTGGCTAATAGACTGATGAGGGTTCTGCAACAGGTGATTCATGGGGACCAAACGGGATTTATTAGTGGTAGGCAAATGAAAAATAATGTGAGGCATATAGTTAATGTGTTAGAGTTTTTGGAAAGGAACAACCAGATCTCTGCGGCGCTAATTTTTTTAGATGCTGAAAAAGCTTTTGATCAATTGAATTGGCAATTTTTGTTGAAAGTTTTAGACAAAATGGATTTTGGGGAAAATTTTGCGCAACCGATTAGGGCATTATATCAAAAACAAACTGCCCGAATTATAGTTAATAATAGCTTGACAGAAGTATGTAATATTGAGAAGGGCACAAGGCAAGGGTGTCCGTTATCGCCCTTGTTATTTGTGTTAACATTAGAGATATTATTGGTTAAAATACGGAATTCGGAAAAAATTAAGGGGATACAAATTAGAGATCAGGATTACAGATTGAGAGCATTCGCAGATGATCTGGTTGTTACAGTGACCCAGCCAGAGAACTCTGTTGTGGACCTGATGGAGATAATAACACAATATGGGAAGGTTTCTGGATTTAAAGTTAATATACAGAAAACCAAAATTTTGGCCAGAAATATGACAGTTTCGCAAAAGGCTCTCTTAGAAGGACTAACTGGATTTGAGATTGTTAAAAGGGTTAAATATTTGGGGGTGCTTTTGTCGCCCTCTAATACAAAGTTATATAAAAATAATTATGAAAAACTATGGGGGAAAATTCAAAAAGAATTGGAGAGTTGGGAAAAATTGCAATTGTCTTTGTTGGGACGGATTGCAGCAGTGAAAATGAATGTCCTGCCTAAATTTTTATTTTTATTTCAAATGATACAGATTCTTAAGAAAGATTCTAATTTGGAGGAATGGCAGCGAGGTATCAATAAATTTGTGTGGGCAGGGAAAAAGCCACGAGTTAAACTTAAGATGATGCAGGATACTCGTGAGAGAGGTGGGCTTAAAATGCCCAATTTTAAATTATATTATGAAGCTGCTGCATTAGTAGGAATAAGTGATTGGATTAATTTGACACAAGAGAGATTATTAAATCTTGAGGGCCATGATTTGTTGTTTGGCTGGCATGCATATTTGTTGTATGATAAGAAGGTAGACAATGTGTTTAGAGTGCATATTTTAAGACAGGCATTGCTGAGAGTCTGGAAGAAGTATAGACATAAGTTAGATTGCAAGATACCACTGTGGGCAATTCCAAAACACGCAATAGAAAATATACATGCTGGTTTCAAACATGATGTGACTACGTACAAGGAGATCCTAAGTTTGGAAAGAAATGTCTGGTGTTTGAAATCATATAGCCTCTTGCGAGAAGAGAAGGTTGTTCAAAACTGGTTTCAATATACTCAGTTACGGGCCAGGTGGAAAGAAGATCAGAAAAATGGTTTTACAATGACTGATGAAAATTTGATAAAGCAAATTAGAAATCAGGGACCAGCACATATTAAGCGGATATATCTTGCGTTGATAGAGATTGATTCAGAAACAGAACTTGTTAAGGATTGTATGATAAAATGGGCCCAAAACATCCAGGAAGTTATCACAATGGACACGTGGGAAAAGATTTGGGTGAGGAACGTAAAATTTACACAAGCTCAAAATCTAAGAGAGAATTTTTACAAAATGTTTTATAGATGGCATTTAGATCCTAAAAAGCTTGCAAGTATGTATCCGAATTATCAGCCTAAATGTTGGAGGTGCGGTGACGAAGACGCAACATATTTTCACATATGGTGGACTTGTAAAAAGGTTAAGGCTTTTTGGATAAAAGTCTGGTGGAACATGCAGATGATTTTTAAACAGAGGATAAAGTTTTGTCCGCAACTTTTTTTGTTGGGAATAATTACAGATGCTACAGTTGTGGACACTAAGTTGATGTTGAATTTTATTACGGCAGCAAGACTTTTGATAGGTCAGTATTGGAAGAAAGAGGAACTGCCGACCATAGAAGAGTGGACTTTAAAGGTTTCCGACCTGGCAGAGATGGCGAAGATTTCGGCCTATTTGAAAGATCACTCGCAAGAACGCTATATTACGGAATGGAGAAAATGGATTGAGTTTATCCAGAACAAGTATAGGGTTAAGAAGTTTCATGTAGCATTTGAATAAGTCTTCTTTCTTTTTTTCTTTTTTTATTTTAGTTTCTTTATATATATTTAATATTACTAAGGTTTGTTTTATCCTATATAAGCTAGAGAGTGATGGATTTTAGAGTTTATAGTTGTTAGTATATGGTTGTTTATGATTGTTTTTTTTTGTATATATACCTTGTATTTAGCTCTGGGAAGTCGGGGGGGGAGGGGGGGAGGGGGGAGAGGTAGGGGGGGAGGGGGGAGAGGTAGGGGGGGAGGGAGAAGGGAGGGGGAGGGGGGGTTTTAAAGAAAAATTGTATGTTAAAACTTTTCAATAAAAAAAAATAGCCACTGAATATTCTATAAGGCATCTTAAGCGTACATCAATTATTAAAATATTATCTTTTGATATATCATTCTAAATTCTATAATATAGTTCAGAGTTATGTTTCCTTTATAAATCTAAAAGCTAAATATAAAATCAGTGATTTATTTTTTTTAGAGATTCCCTTTAATCCATAGAGAGATAGTTTTATAGTCTTTCTTTAGGAATCTCAAAAAAGAAACAGGTTCAATCTTTTAAGTCTAACTCTTACCTTCTTTTTGTGCCAATCATGTTTTGGTCTTGGTATCTTTAAATTCTCAAATGTATCTTCCTTTCTTCCTATACCCCTTATTTGAATCCAGGGAGTGTATCCAAATGTCAGTTTTGCGAGAAACATGTCCCCTTTGTAATCATTGTATTTTTCCTTTAGTAGTTCAATTTTTGGTGGTTGATATAATATTGGCGATTGAGTTCCCCAGGCTTATAGTTCTGGGAGATTTCAATCTGCCTTCCGTGGGTGAGGCGTCTGAGTTGGCTCGGGAGTTCACGGCTTCCATGACAGCCATGGACCTGACTCAAATAATTCAGGACCCGACCCATAATGGAGGGCACACACTCGACCTGGTTTTTATCTCTGGGCAGTGGATTAATGATCTGGGTAGGGGTGATTTAACCATCCATCCCGTCATGGTCCGATCATGTCCTTCTCCGGCTAGACTTTCAGTATGCCACCCCCCGCCGCTGGAAGGCGGAACCGACCAGGTGGTTCCGCCCCAGGCGCCT
This sequence comes from Vipera berus, assembly GCF_964194415.1. Taxonomy (NCBI): domain Eukaryota; kingdom Metazoa; phylum Chordata; class Lepidosauria; order Squamata; family Viperidae; genus Vipera; species Vipera berus. Next base: position 1,365,444 of record NC_138210.1, on the reverse strand, counting down.
GATGGACCCTGAGAGGTTCCAGACGGACCTTGGGACATTTCCTGCTTCCCTTGCCCACGACTCTGCCGAGGCCCTAGTGGCAGCCTGGCAGAGGGCTGCTGCTGGGGCCTTGGACCAAGTTGTGCTTTTGCGGCCTCTGACCCAGCGCAGATCCCGGGTGGCCCCCTGGTTTACCGAGGGACTCCGAGAGATGAAGCGCCGTAAAAGACACCTAGAGAGCTGTTGGAGGTCCAGCAGATCCGAATCAGATCGAACACGGCTAATTAAGTCTTACCTAGTGGCGATGGAAGCAGCAAAGCATGTTTACTTTCCCGCTCTCATTGCGTCCGCAGATAATCGCCCAGCCGCCCTGTTTAGAGTGACCTGCTCACTGCTTAACCAGCGACCGAGGGATGACCCCTTGCAGGGTAGGGCTGAGGAATTTGTTCAGTATCTGCAGGACAAAATCGCTCAGATCCGGACTGGTTTGGACTCCGACTGGGTGGAATCCGACGGAGTGGAGAGGGCAGGTCTTTGTCATACCATTTGGGGTGAGTTTGACCCTGTGACTTTGGATGATGTGGACAGGATTATGTGTAGGCTGAGCGCTGCAACTTGTTTATTGGACCCATGTCCCTCCTGGCTGGTTTCGGCCGCCGGGGAGGTGGCAGGGGGCTGGCTCCAGGCAGTTGTCAATGCTTCATTGACAGAGGGTGTCTTCCCCTCCGCCTTAAAAGAGGCGGTGGTAAGGCCCCTCCTCAAGAAGCCTGCTCTGGAGCCAGCCTTGTTGAATAACTATTCACTTTGTAGCAAAGGTTGTCGAGAGTGTTGTGGTGCGTCAGCTTCCGCAATTCCTGGATGAAGCGGACTATCTGGACCCGTACCAGTCCAGTTTCAGACCCGGTTACAGCACGGAAATGGCATTGGTCGCACTGGTAGATGACTTCTGGCGGGCCTGGGACAAGGGTTGCTCCTCTGTCCTGGTCCTACTTGACCTCTCAGCGGCTTTTGATACCATCGACCATGGTATCCTGCTGCGACGGCTCGAGGGGTTGGGAGTGGGAGGCACTGTTTTACGGTGTTTCTCCTCCTACCTCTCGGGCCGTTCGCAGTTTGTAGTGGCAGGGGGGCAGAGATCTACCCCGAGGCCCCTTTCTTGTGGGGTACCTCAGGGGTCGGTTCTCTCCCCCCTCCTGTTCAACATCTATATGAAGCCGCTGGGTGAGATCATCCGTGGTTTTGGGGTGAGGTATCACCAATATGCCGATGATACCCAGTTGTTTATCTCCACCCCGAGCCAACCCAGTGATGCCTTTGACGTGATGTCCCGGTGCCTGGAGGCGGTGCGGGTCTGGATGGGAAGGAACAGGCTCAGGCTGAACCCCTCCAAGACCGAGTGGCTGTGGATATTGGCATCTCGTACTGTCCAACAGGTTCCATCTCTTCATATGGGGGGGAGCTATTGCCCCCCTCAGAAAGGGCCCACAACCTGGGTGTCCTCCTGGATTCACGGCTTAATTTGGAAGATCATCTAACTGCCGTGACCAGGGGGGCTTTTGCACAGGTTCGCCTGGTACGCCAGTTGCGCCCCTTTTTGGACCGAGATGCCCTATGCACGGTCACCCATGCCCTTGTCACCTCTTGCCTGGATTACTGCAATGCTCTCTACATGGGGCTGCCCTTGAAGTGCGCCTGGAGGCTTCAACTGGTGCAAAATGCAGCCGCGCGGGTGCTTATGGGAGTATCTCGATACTCCCATGTTACACCACTTCTGCGCGAGCTGCATTGGCTTCCGGTTGCCCTCCGGGTGCGATTCAAGGTGCTGATAATCACCTTTAAAGCCCTACATGGCTTAGGCCCGGGGTACTTGCGAGACCACCTGCTGCCAATGTCAACCTCCCATCGCCCGGTTTGCTCCCACAGAGTTGGCCTCCTCAGGGTGCCGTCGGCCAGGCAATGCCGGCTGGCGACCCCCAGGGGGAGAGCCTTCTCTGTGGGCGCACCGACCCTCTGGAACGAACTGCCCCCGGAGCTGCAGATGGCCCCTGACCTTCGGTCCTTCCGCCATGACCTAAAGACCTGGTTATTCCAACAAGCGAGCCTGGACTGAACATGGTTTTTAAATTTGGTTTTTTATTGGTTTATATTGTTCTTATTTCTTATATTGTTTAATCCTCTTTTAATTTTTGTATTTATGTCTTTTAACTTTTTATTGTTGTGAGCTGCCCTGAGTCCTCAGGGAGAAGGGCGGCATATAAATTTAATAAACCTTAACCTTAATATAATTGTCATTAAATCAGTCAAATCTTTTGGTTCTTCCAGTTCTATCTGGGTTAGGTAGAAAGTAGTAGCTGGAATGGTGTTTGTCATTTGATTAATTGAATTCTCAATATATTGTATTTGAAGGCCTTTAGTGTCTTCACTCTTGGTGTTGCTTTCTTCAGGTGCTGTTGGTTTTTGGCTTGAAAGTTTTGTAGTTGCTGTTAAGGTTTGGACTTTAAGGTTCTCTGTAGGTTGCTTTTGTTGTTCTTTGAAATCTCCTGTTTTAGTATTAGTTTCCACTTCTTCTATTTGGTTTTGGGTTATCTTTTCCTCATTTAAGGTTAGAGTTTGATTTAGTGGCTTTAAATTGTCAGGTTTTTCATGCAGCTTGGCTTTAATTTGCTCTGTCATTGCCAAAATCATGTCCAGAATCAGTTTATAATCAACTGGAGGGATGTAATCATCCATTTCGTTGTTATTTACTGTTAAATCTTCCATTGAGGCTGTTTTAATAATAGTCGAGGATTTTCCATCTCCTGAATGGTTGTATTCAGTGCCAGATGTTCCCAAAGTTATCTTCAAGGACAGCTCTATTATTCAGACAGCTTTCACAACAAAAAGAGGAAATTTACTTGCTGTATCGGGTTTCGCCACAAGATGTCATCAATAACATATAAGATGCAATGTAAAAGGTTTTGTTTTATTTTTTCTTTTTCTTTTTCCAAATTATTATAGAACTTTTGTAGAATTAGTCCAAATTTTTTCTTTAATTCCCAGTTTAAAGAGAAAATAGGATAGTGAGTCCCCAACAACAAATAGAAGCTTTTTAGTAAAAACAGCTGCAATTGCTTGGTTTTTTTGCTGTATCGATTGGATTTCTTTAGTAACTTTGAGGCTTTAAGCTTTGTTCCCAAAGTAAATATTCGCCGTTTTCTCAAAAAGCGGGGAAGGAGATTTTCAGAAAAGTCCCACAGGAAGATGATTAAGGGAATAGGAAAGGTAAAAGCTCACCCAGGTCCTCCAGATTGCTTCATAGTGCTAGGTGGTATTTTGGGCTTTCGGTAGGAAGCAGCTTAGTGATCGGCCATCTTTATGGCCGGTCTCTTCTTCTTCAGGCCAAAAGGAGATGATCCTGGATTCCAGCGGAGGGCTGCCGCCCTTCTGCAATCACAGGTATGTCCTCCTCACGGTAATCGCCCCTCCATGGCAATTTTTTACCCTTTTCAGGGTCCTCTGAGCAAGAAAGAAACTGACGGCAGGAGACAGTCTCTGCACGTCCGGAAGCCCCGCGCGCACGAACAGGAAGCAGGTTGCCCTTTTTTCCTAATTGCCTTTGGAATATGCACCCATGCATTGCTTCCAAACACCCTTAAATGTACTAGAGATGGCTAAAACCCTTTTGGGGTTTTAATTGTGTACAGGGTTAATTTAATATTTTTAATATGGTTTTAACTTTTGTATGTTGGATTTTTTAATTCCCTGTAAACCGCCCTGAGTCCTCAGGGAAAGGGCGGTATACAAATGCAACTAAATAAATAAATTTATAGAGGAACTCCACAGCCTATTGACTAAATAATTAGCAGTCAACATGGCTTTGTCCCAATATGACCTGCTCAGACCAGAATCCTCCAGCAGCAAGTCTTTCATGGTCTGCAAGACTCCAGTTTGTCTTTCAGCCACGCCATTCTCAGCTGCTGTGTACAGATTTGTGTGTCTATGTCATATTTCTAGCTGCCTCAACCACTGTTGAAAACTTGCTGACATGAATTCTGAACCCGTCAGTTTGCAGATGGCATACCTGTTGCCTATATCTTCTTTCTGCGAAGCTCACCCATTGCTTGAACTTCTGCAGCACCTCTGTTTTGCTCTTAAGCAAATAGCAGAACCCAAATCTGCTGAGTCCTTCGGGAATAGGGCGGTATAGAAATTTAATTAAATAAATAAATTAAATAAATAAATAAATCATCTACAATGACCGGTGCATACCTGGCTCCTCCCAAGCTGGCTTGCATTGGTTCTGCTAAATCTGCATGTACCAGCTCTAGAACCCTTGTTGTCTACCTTGTGCTCTTCTTGCTCACTGGGAACACCTTACATACTGCACAGTCTAAGTATGTCTTACACACTTTTAAGGTTAATCCCTCTGCAAACTCTGACATCCTTTGCAACACTCTGAAGCTAGCATAGCCAAGCTTTCCGTGCAAGAGATGAATGCATGAATCATGTTGTGCCACATTAACAAATGTTTGGGCACATTTAACCTTTTGTGCTTGCAACACATAAAGATTATCCTGTTTTATGCCCTGTGCACATACATTCCCATTTCTTTTTATGAGACATTTCCCATTTACAAATGTGGTCTCAAACCCTTGTTTGTCAAGACTGGAAACACTCAGTAAATTATGCTCCATTTCAGGCACACATAATACATTATTAAACCTTTCCTCCAGACATGGAATCAGCACACTGCCTTTCCCCATGACTTTTGCCTTTTGGCCATTTGCTAAGGCCACTGCATCTCCTCCAGTTGAATCCAATCTGGAAAACAACTTAGAATTATTAACAATTGTTTGACTAGCCCCACTATCTATTAACCATTTGTCTCTGCTATTACAATAGCTAACGTTTGCAACAGTAGCCTGTCCATTTGCTATTTTTCTTTCTTGTAAACAGTTTTTCTTTAAATGAGTTTCAGCCCCACATATGAAACATTTCTTTTTCTCCTGTTCCTTCCTCTTGGTAATTTTCTGCTGAGATGTAATCCAATCTCTGCAGACAGGCAGTCTGCTGCTCTGCTCTCTCTGCTCCTTGGACCCCCACCTCAGGAATTTCTCCTTGTGGCTTTTTCTTCTAAAATGGTGTTTCTGTTCTTCAGAAATCAAACAGGCCTTAAGTGTTTCCATACTTAATTCCTGTTCTGGTCTACATTCAAAAACAGCTGAAACGATCACCCACATTTCATCAAGACTATTTAGTACCAACAGCACCTTTTGAGATTCAGGAATATGCATTCCTCGCTGTTCTAATTCAACAAACAGTTTCTACATGTGGAGCAAATGCTCTTCTATGCTCTCTTGTGGCAGCAGCCAGGCTCTGTACAATTGCCTTGATAATTACACTATATTGCATGTTGAAGCACTCACATTGACACTTCTTAGCTTCAACCAAACTTCTTTTGCAGTTTTTAAGTCAGCTACATTTAAGAATTGTTCATCTTCCACACTTAAGATGATGTAAGCCAGTGCCTTATCATGCCTCCGTTGATCTGCAGCTGCTAATTGCCCCTGGGGTGGATTAATCACAATATTTATTTATTATTTGGATTTATATACCGCCCCTCTCCCGAAGGACTCGGGGTGGTCCCAGAGCTCTTTAGCCTTCAGAAAGCATTCCACTTTTGCAGCCCAAATAAGATAATTCTTCTGTCCCAATTGAGGCAGAGAGCTCTCCTTTAAATCAGCCATCCTGCAAGCCTTCAGCTGAGTCTTTGCCTTTTTCTTTCTTAATTCAGGCAGTCCCTCAGCTTAATTACAGCTCTGTGTTGAGCCTCAATCTTTTTCTTCAGTCTGAACTGTGTGCAAAAGCTGGCTGGGTGGGAACTGGGCCCATAACCTGTTACAGTTTTACAGCTTTCCAGTGCAAAAATAAGCCCAAAAAATAAGCACACATTCAAAATGAGCAGGAGGCATAGTTTAGAAAAACTTTATCTGTAAAATATGTATAAACATGATACATATAGTTTCATTCAGTTCTGGGGAACATCAACAACAGTTAACTCAGGAGATCAGGACACAAGGAAGACTAAGACACGCTCAGACCTAGGCTGGATCACATGCCTCACACAGCCAATACTGTGTCTTAATCAAAAACAGTTCTCATTGGCTGGTTTGTTCCTATGGCTATTCCAGTTCATAAATTCTTACACATTGACAGTGTCCAATAGCTGGGTCCTGTCATGCCCAGTTTGTCTTTTTCCTTCCTCCCCTGGGGGCTTTTCGTGACTTAGTGGTGGCAGCCGGTGTGTTTCTGACTTGGGTGCTGGGCACTCCACAGCAAGGTGGCCCATTTGGCCACATAGCTAGCATTTGATTGGAGCTCTAACTGGTGCCGAGGGGGGGGGATTGGTGGTCATGGTGGCTTGGGAACGGCGGCCAAAAAGGCGCTTCTCCTGGACATGCAGCGGCTTGGGTTCGGCTGTGCCTGGCTTTCTGGGGCAATCCAATTCTATGTCCAGCATCACTGCCATGTTGTAACCCTCATGCAATTGGTTAGGAAAGCCCCTCATGATGCAGGTTTGGAGTAGGTAGCAGTCTAGACACTGCTTGAAGTAGTTGATCAATTATTGTTCTGACCACTGTCCTAGCCGACCAGCAACTCGCCTGAATTCGCAAATGTATTCCTTAGTGGGGTGGCCTTTTTGCTTCAGATGATGGATTTCTTTCTCGGCCAACAGGGCTTGGAATTCATCTTAAAAACGACCTCTCAGTTGCCTCTCAGTTGCTCCATGAATAGGTTAGCACTCTGCAGCTCAGAAACCCCTTCATCATGGAGGTTTGTCACCCAGTTGGCTGCTTCCCCCTCCTAATTGGCTGCCACAGCATTCATCTGGTCATCATCCAGGTAGGCATAAGTGTAGTGTAAGGTTTTACACTTAGCTTCACAATTGCCCCAGGCATTACTCAGGAATTTAAAAGAGCCAAAGAAACTCCTGAGCCGTGGTTTCAGCAAGCAAACAACTTTTATTTTGATCAAAATAGAGTTCGGTGGCCACATCTCTCTTCGTGGCTAGTAGAGAGGTGAAGGCAACAACCAGGAAAGATGTCTTCCACCTTTTATACCTTTCTAGAACAAAGAGATCTGGTCTTGGTACTAGGTACCAAAAGGTACAGAAAAATAATTCCTAGATGATGACTAATACACAGCTCCACCATAACTCCTTTCCCCCCTCCCCTTACCATGCTCTTTTCATGTAAGCAATCACCTGTACCTGAAGCATGAAACATTTGCTTTTATATAACTAATTTTCCAATATAAAGCACCTACAAAGCTGCTTGCACATAAACATATAGATATAGATAGATAGATAGATAGATAGATAGATAGATAGATAGATAGATAGATAGATAGATAGATAGATATAGATATATATATAGAGAGAGAGATGATTACAAAGTATCACTACTAATAGCAACCTTAAGCATAATAAAATCCCTTCATTCCTCCCTTTTTAACATAAAAGCTGATTAGGCTTAGGGACTCTTGAAGAGGGGAATATAGTCAGAAGGTAAAGGTTTCAAAATCATTGCTTTAGATGGTTTATCGTTACAGTTAGGAGTGGCAGCAAAAGCTGGTCCGGATAGAGTGGATCTAACAATTCTCTAAATAAGTGGGATAAGGCATGATAAACAAGGCCAAAACCACAATGAACAATATCCTTTTCCAATTATCAAACATTCCCAAAAACCATCCTCCAACTTCCAGTGCTCCTGTCCATGTCTGGACAGGGACATGAGCCAACTTTTGCATTCTGTCAGTGACTTCTTTGACATATTCCTTATGTGTAATGTCGGACTGGGGTCTAATAATACAGTTTAGGGCCACAATGACAAAATAGCGGACCCATTTGGTTGGACAGTCCTTTTCTTTCCAAGTCAAATTAAAATAAGAAGTGATGTTCTCTCAAGCTTCACATTTCAAAATGAAACAATTCTTTTGGGCCAGATCAATAAAGAAAAGAGTCTTTGATAGTGAGGGAATCTCAATTGTGGTTTCCAGTTCATGAAGATCAACTTGAACCCATATTTGTATCTGGTTCAATTGATAGCAAGTTCAAATGATGCTGAAAAATCCATTGGTCTGGTTATCTTGAAGCACACTGGGTTGCAGGAATCCTTTGATTATGCCAGGTGGGTAGGATGTGCAAACTTATTTGGCGTTGAATGAGTAAGCCTGTCTCCACACTTAATCCATTTAGCTTGATTATAGTCAATAGCTTTACATGCATCAAAAAAAAAATTCTGGTGCTTGTCCATAAATCTCATGTTATTCTTCCCCAAAAGGTAATGTCTGTATGTTCCTCCATATGTCCAGATTTAAAGTTGTTGGTAAAGCTGCACTGTATTGACAGGAGCATAACAAGTGACCCTCTTGCCCCTTTGCTAGTGGAATGCATTAGTCTTGTTATAAACACAACTCCCTTTTCTTCCATAAAGTATTGGGCCCATGGTCCTTCCTTCTACCAAAGAAGGTGCGAGGGAAACGACTGTTCAAAGAATGTTAGGATCTGAAGCTTCATCTTTGGATAAAGATACACAAAAGTACTTTGATCCAGTTCCAGATCAAAGAGATATTTTCACAGCTGAAGAACCAGCAAAGTAGATTTCATTTGTTGTTCCGAAGTTTAAGTCTATATATTTCTTCAACAACACGGCTTTACCAGGAAGAGAGGGAGACCAATTCCTTTCCTCTATGAAAACAGAGGGAGACTGGCAACTGACTCATATTTATGATGGTTGTAGTGTCCCAGGGTCATGTGATCACCTTTTGTAACCTTTTGACAAGCAAAGTCAATGGGAAAGCCAGATTCACTTAATGTCATCGTTCCGACTAATGAAACACTTCAAAAACCCTTCAGGCATTGTTTATTCTAAAAAGTCTATAATAATGAGAACAAAGCGTCAGCACAGCATGTTGGGATGCCAAAATCTGAATTCCCCTCCCTTCAGCACCTAATATCTGGCACAGTTCCCTCCTCCAATTTGCAGTCATAAATCACATTCTCCAGTCAGTTTGAAGGGCAAAGCTTCCCTTCCATTCTACAATGTGCCATTTCTTATCTTATTAAAAACAACCGGGGTAACATTCTCCTTCCCCCAGCTTCATCTAATTCTAAGAGCAAAACAATTTAAAGGAAAAGGCTGCCTCTTGTATTGCCAAAGCAAAAACATCCAATGTTTGCAGCACTGACACTTAACATGTTACTAACTTAACAACTGCAGTGATTCACCTAACAAATGTGGCAAGAAAAGTCATAAAATGGGGCAACACTCACTTAACAAATGTCTCAGCAACAGAAATTTTGGGCTCAATTGTGGTTGTAAGTCAAGGACTACCTGTACCAGATCTTGGAGTTGAGAGCTGTCCACTTTGGATAAATTATCCTTTAGATAAACTATTGTGGGTAGCAATAGTGGTGAAGATCTGTAGCTTGGGTGTAGGATGAGGGTGAAGGTTCATTCTCTGAGCTTGTGGGTTGGTTTCCAAACATTTCATTACCAGGCTAGGTAACATCTTCAGCAGAATTTAGAGGATGTCAGTATCAGTGTTCTTCTGTTTATAAGGGCTTCAGGTGTGGGTGTGTCAAGTGAGGGTCTGTGATGGGTCTTGTGATGAGTCAGGTGTGGGTGTGTCAACTGAGGGTCTTGTAATGGGTCTTGTGATGGGTCAGGTGTGAGTCATCAATCGGTGTCTTGTGATGGGTCTTGTGATGGAGAGGTTACATCAGGTTTTTCTAAAAAATTATGACCCTTGAAACCTGCCAATTCTGCATGGGTGACTGGAAAACAATTTTTTTTAATTGAAAAGTTTTAACATACATTTTATCTTTAACAATCCCCCCTCCCCCTCCCATACCCATCCCTCCCTACCCCTACCCCCTTCCCCCCCCCCCCCGACTTCCCAAAGCTAAGTACAGGGTATAAAAACAAATAAAAACAATCGTAAGCATCCAAATGCTAACAACCACAAACTCTAAAATCTATCACTCTCTAGCTCATATAGGATAACTACAAACACTATTACTATTAAATATATAAAAAAGAGAAAAAAGAAAAGAAAGGAAGACTTATTCAAATGCTACATGAAACTTTTTAGTCCCGTATTTGTTCTGGATATACTCAATCCATTTTCTCCACTCCATAATGTAACGTTCTTGCGAGTGATCTTTCAAATAAGCCGATATCTTTGCCATCTCTGCCAGGTCTGAAACCTTTAAAGTCCATTCTTCTATAGTCGGCAGTTCCTCCTTCTTCCAATACTGACCTATTAAGAGTCTTGCTGCCGTAATTAAGTTCAACATCAACTTAGTGTCCACAACAGTAGCTTCTGTAATTATACCCAACAGAAAGAATTGCGGACAAAACTTTATCTTTTGCTTGAAGATCTTCTGCATATTCCACCAAATTTTTATCCAAAAGGCCTTAACCTTTTTGCAAGTCCACCATATGTGAAAATATGTTGCATCTTCGTCACCACACCTCCAGCATTTGGGCTGATAGTTCGGATACATACTTGCAAGCTTTTTAGGATCTAAATGCCATCTATAAAACATTTTATAAAAGTTCTCTCTTAAATTTTGAGCTTGTGTAAATTTTACGTTCCTCACCCAGATCTTTTCCCACGTGTCCATTGCAATAACTTCTTGGATATTTTGGGCCCATTTTATCATGCAATCTTTAACAAGTTCTGTTTCTGAATCAATTTCTATCAATGCAAGATATATCCGTTTAATATGTGCAGGACCCTGATTTCTAATTTGCTTTATCAGATTTTCATCAGTCATTGTAAAACCAATTTTCAGATCTTCTTTCCACCTGGCCCGTAGCTGAATATATTGAAACCAAGTTTGAATAATCTTCTCATCTCGCAAGAGATCGTACGGTTTCAGACACCAGACATTTCTTTCCAGACTTAAAATCTCCTTATACGTAATCACATCATGTTTAAAACCAACATTTATATTTTCTATTGCGTGTTTTGGAATTGCCCACAATGGTATCTTACAATCTAACTTATGTCTATACTTCTTCCAGACTCTCAACAATGCCTGTCTTAAAATATGCACTTTGAACACATTATCTACCTTCTTATCATACAACAAATATGCATGCCAGCCAAATAACAAGTCGTGGCCCTCAAGATTTAATAATCTCTCTTGCGTCAAATTAATCCAATCACTTATTCCTGCTAACGCAGCAGCTTCATAATATAATTTAAGATTGGGCATTTTAAGGCCACCTCTTTCACGAGTATCCTGCATAATCTTAAGTTTAACTCGTGGCCTTTTCCCTGCCCAGACAAATTTATTGATACCTCGCTGCCATTCCTCCAGATTAGAATCTTTCTTAAGAACCGGTATCATTTGAAATAAAAATAAAAATTTAGGCAGGACATTCATTTTCACTGCTGCAATTCTTCCCAGCAAAGACAATTGCAGTTTTTCCCAGCTCTCCAATTCTTTTTGAATTTTTCCCCATAACTTTTCATAGTTATTTTTATATAACTTTATATTAGAGGGTGACAAAAACACCCCCAAATATTTGACCCTTTTAACAATCTCAAATCCAGTTAATCCTTCTAAAAGGGCCTTTTGCGATACTGTCATATTTTTGGCCAGAATTTTAGTTTTTTGTACATTAACTTTAAATCCAGAAACCTTCCCATATTGTATTATTATCTCCATCAGGTCCACAACAGAGTTTTCCGGCTGGGTCACCGTAACAACCAGATCATCTGCGAACGCTCTCAATCTATAATCCTGATCTCTAATTTGTATACCCTTAATTCTTTCCGAATTCCGTATTTTTACCAATAATATCTCCAATGTTAACACAAATAACAAAGGCGATAACGGACACCCTTGCCTTGTGCCCTTCTCAATATTACAAGCTTCGGTCAAGCTGTTGTTAACTATTATTCGGGCAGTTTGTTTTTGATATAATGCCCTAATTGGTTGCAAAAATTTATCCCCAAAATTCATTTTATCTAGAACTTTCATCAAAAATTGCCAATTCAATTGATCAAAAGCTTTTTCAGCATCTAAAAAAATTAGCGCCGCAGAGATCTGATTGTTCCTTTCCAAAAACTCTAACACATCAACTATATGCCTCACATTATTTTTCATTTGCCTACCACTAATAAACCCAGTTTGATCCCCATGAATCACCTGTTGCAGAACCCTCATCAGTCTATTAGCCAACACCTTAGCAAATATCTTATAATCTGTATTTAAAAGTGATATCGGTCTATAGTTTTTAACTTGAGTAGCATCTTGATCTTCCTTCGGTATCAAAGAGATAAAAGCAGTTCTCCAAGACGGAGGTACCTTTCCCCCTCTCTGAATTATCTGAAACAGCTCCTTTAACGGCTTTATCAACTCCATTTGTAGATTTTTGTAGTAAACCGCAGTCAAACCATCCGTACCTGGTGCTTTATCCAACTTCAATTCCTTAATTGCTGTAAGAATTTCTTCTTCTGTTATCAATTGGTTAATCTGCTCTTTTTGTGCCTGCGTAAGAACCGGGATGCTAGCATTCTCCAAATATACATCAATATCTTTTTCATTAATCTTCTCCTTGGCATATAATTTAGAATAAAAGTCCAGAAAGGCCTCCTTAATAAGATCCTGTTGAAACACAACCTTTCCCTTATGTTCAATTTTATCTATATTAGAAGCCCTCTGCTTTTTCCTTAGTCTATAAGCTAGCCATCTACCTGGCTTGTTAGCATTGCAAAAAGTATTATGCCTAGCAAACCGCAAATTGGTTGCCACTTGGTCAGCCATTAATTTATCAAATTGTCCTCTTAATAGCTTGATAACCTCCTTAGTCTTCACATCCAATGGATTCAAAATCAAGGCCTTTTCTTTTTCCCTAATTTCATTCTCCAATTCTTTCCTTCTGGCTTCTAAAGTACGTCTGTGTTTATTATTCATATATATCAACACCCCTCTCATATAGGCCTTGCTAGCATCCCAAACCATGTCCATAGAAGTATCCTTATTCATATTAATTTCAAAAAAATCCTTCATCCGCTGTTTACATTCTTCCACGTTTCTCTGATTTCTAAACAAGTTCTCATTTACGCGCCACGAGCGCCTATCTCTATTGTCCTTATTAATCTCTAACCAAACTGGACTATGGTCAGAAATAGCTCTTGCACAGATCTTTACCTTCTTAGTCCTAGAAAAAAAGTCATTGGTCAACAAAATAAAATCAATCCTAGAAAAAGATTGATGTCTATCAGAAAAAAAAGTATAATCCTTTTCATGCAGGTGAGTGTCACGCCAAATATCTCGCAGTTCCAAATCATCCTTCATTTCAAAAAAAGATTTAGGCAATCTGGCATGACTCGGAGAGCGCTTAAAAAGACCAGCCTTGTCCATCTGTACATCCAAAACACCATTCCAGTCCCCCATAAAAATAAATGATTTGTAATCCAATTGGGTAAGCTTTGTATGAAGTAAGCTAAAAAAATCAGCTTGCTGTTGATTAGGAGCATACAGTCCAACTAAAAGCGTTTTTTTGCCTTCTAGCAGCAAATCTATCATAAGATATCTACCATGTTTATCTGCTTCAATTAGTTCCGCTGATAAAGTAGTTTTAACATAAACAACCACTCCATTTTTCTTATTCATCGCAGAGGCAACAAATTGCGTGCCCAATCTTGAATTGGATAAATACTTTTGGTCCATAACCCTAATATGCGTTTCTTGCAAACATATAACATCAATCTTGAATTGTTTTAAATATTGAAAAACTTTCTTTCTCTTCTGTGGTGAATTTAATCCATTAACGTTCCAGGTTAAAAATTTAGTCGCCATGCGTGGCATCCCGAAGCTGTTGAAGCAGATCTTTAATAGCCCCTCTGTCTTCTTTGGGCCGTGCTCCTCCCACTGCTTCGCTGTAAGTACGCTTTGAGAATTCCATAAACTTCTGTTGGTCTTGCTCTTTTGTTTGTTTTGCTCGTTTTAAAGCGGCCCGTGTCACCCTCTGCTCTCCAGCAACAGCCAACGAAGTTGTACTTTGATCCCCTCCAGCACCATTCTCCTCTTTCTGTCCACCTTCAGCCTCTTGAGATTTCCCTTCTCCAGATCCCTTTGCAGCTTCCAGAAGTGATAGTGGGGTCGCTTTTAAAACATTATTGTAGAAATCACGCGCCTGTGTCACAGTAACCAGACGGTATCTTTTGCCTTCATGCATCACCACCAATCCGACAGGAATCTCCCATCTAAACTTTATGTCACGTTGCTTAAGTTCTTGCACAAGAAATGCAAAATCCTTCCTTCTCCTTAGAATCTTTGGAGGAATTTCTTTTAAAACCAAAACTTCTTGGTCAGCAATCACAACTTTAGTATCATAAGCGGCTTGAATAACTTCATCTCTGGTTTCTCTCTTTATAAAATAGACCACCACATCTCTAGGTAGCTTTCTCTGTCTAGCAATCCATGAGTTTACACGAAAAACTTTATCCATGCATCCCTTTATTTCAGATACTGGCTGATCCAATACTGCTTCCAACGCCTCAGAAATCAACTGCTTTAGGTCTTCTTTAGGATTCTCTTTTAAGCCTCTGATTCTGATAGCATGCTGCATCTGATGATACTGGACAAGACTCAATTCTCCGTCCATTCTATCCCTTAAATCTTCATTCTCCAGTACCTTTACTTCTAATATAGCATTCTTTTGACTCAAATCCTCCACTTTTTCATCCAAGCTTTGCACACATTCAGCCACGCTTTGCACTGTAGACAAAATGTCTACCCTCATCGCACTAAACTTCTCTTCCATCCTCTCCTCCATTACTTTAAACTTCTCTTCTATCCTCTCCTCCAATTTCTCCAATTTCTCCTCCACCTTTGCCAACTTGTCACCCAGCATTTCTGATATTACCTGGGATTGTTTTTCCAAGGCATCTACTAGCTCTTTCGATGTCAATGCAGCAGGAGGAAGGAAGGCTTGCAACGATGTCTGTTGCACCGGGGAAGTTCCTGCACTTCGAAGAGTTTTTGAGGGAGGTTTAGCCGCCATCTTTTCACTTTCACTTGTTGCGCACTTTCACTTTAGGTTTATAAAGTCCATTAAGCTAGAGAATAAGAATAAAAGTCCTCTTCACCTTGGCCTCCTGTACCGCTCTGCCTGCTCCTTTTTATTCCAAGGTCTTTCCTTCTGGCAGGGGTGGTCGCAAACGCCTGGCTCTGCTCCAAAAATCCCGGAGCAGAGACGCTGAACAGCTGGGAGCAACCCAGGCTACGGGGGAGTTCAATCCTTCAGCCGCCCAGGCTTTAAGCTCAGGCGGCCCCGGAGAACTCAACCCCTACCTGGGGCCTCACCCCCTCCTCTTCTCCCGAGGAGGGGGCTTCAAATCCACCCGAACAGCTGATCGGCGCTGTTTCGGGTGAAAACAACTCAGCTGAGCAGCGGGCAGCCCGAAACGGCTGTCTCCGGCGCCGCGCCGCCACCGGAAGTCACAATTTTTTGTGTGTGTGACTTTCCATGCTGATATATATCTATTAGATTATCTTCCTAGTACAAATAGGTTTGGTCTTTGTTAGAAAACATTGTGGCTACTGTGTAGTCTTACTTCTCCAAACAAATCAAAACAATGTTTAGTATTTATCCTAAGTTCCTTCAGAGTTGTACCTGTGCTAAACAAAGTGATACTTTCCAACTACAATTAATGTTGTGTTTGGATAGGCCACAATAATATTGGTATGGTTTAACTCAAAAGATAAGATATATTGTATACTGATTCTTAGACTTCTCTAAGAAGCAGCTCCCTCACCTAACCCCACCCAGAGTCACCTTATAGGGGAGATGGGCAGCATAATAAAAATAAATAAGATAAACATCTAAAACGCAATTCCCATTTACTAACTGGACAATTCCAATCTCCCTATTATTTATGACTAGTTCCTTTAAGGATCTGTATGAAAATGATAAATTTCAGGGGCTGCATAGCAAAGAGACTAATCTGTTAAAATAAAACCCCAATAACCTCTCAATAGTTATTGGCAAGTGAAAATATGATGGCAGAAAATACTATAGAAACAGGTCAACTTACAAAATATCCTTTTTTCCAATAGCTTTAATCATATTAAATCTAAGGTAATATAATAAAAATGGCATTATAAACCACCTTGTTTGCCTGCTTGCCAATGCTTCTTGGTGAGATAAAAATTATTCTAAAACATGAATTCTAAATTTTGCATTGTCTCCAGAATAATTGCAAAGCACCCTTACATGTTTTAGAAGCTTGATTTCAAGGTAAGGATGCATAAGATAGCAATCTAATACTACGTAACACACATATACTAAGGCTTTTTTGATTTGCATGTAAAATGGCAAGGAACTTATACTTTATATCAAAAAGTCTCAATCTAAACAGCATTGTTGAACAATCACTATCACTGATAATGTGAAAAAAATTCACTGAATTGTTTGTTTTGTTAGTGTGTTCCTTCCAAGGAGCTCTGAACTCTGAGTCTCAAAACTACTTTAAGATGTCTTGCTAGAGATCTACTGCAGCATTTCTTAAACAGTGTTGCCCCTAGAACAGGCATGTCAAACTGCTGGCCTGCGGGCCGGATGCATCATACTGAAACCACGCCCACCCCATTGCCGGTAATGGGGAAAAAGTTGTGATACATCGCACAATGTCACGTGACGTTGTGAGTTTGACATGCCTGCCCTAGAACAGGGCTTTTCAACCAGTGGTCCGGGTACCACCTGTAGTACATTGGCACCTGGTACGTGACCATACTAGAAAAGTGGTAGCGGGGGAGGGGAATGAGCTGAACCGGTGGCAGCACCGCACAAGCCTGAGCGAGAGACAGCTGGAGCTGCAGGGCTGTCAGGGCTCAGCAAAAGCGTCAGGATCAGCGCTTCTTCGGGGCTGTCAGGGCTCAGTGGAAGTGCCAGGATCAGCGCCAGGCTCCAGCTGGAGTTCGGCGCTGATCTTGGTGCTTCTGCTGACCCCAGAAGAAGTGCTGATCAGCTGGAATGTTGCAGCATCTCCAGGGTCTTGTGATTTACATTCAGATGCTTGGCAACTGATTCATATTTATAATGGTTGCAGTGTCCCAGGGTCATGTGAAGTGACCAAAACCTGCTGCAACCACCCAGCAGAGAGGGGGAAATAAAAACCAAACACCCCCACCCCACCCCACCCTCGCTGCCAATCCTCAACAGAAATGCTCACAACAATGGAAACCTCAGACAGGAGGAAGATCGCCGCTGGGTGGGCAGGCAGGTGTCTTGCTCAGCTGTGGCTTGGGGGGCACTTTTTTCAGTGCCATTGTACCTTCGAACAGTCCTCTTTTTTTGGTCATCAAGTTTTTGACACCTTGCTAGGCGACTGGTGGTACTTGGATATTGCCATATCCTAAAAGTGGTACAATGGGTGAAAAAGTTGAAAAGCCCTGCCCTAGAACAACCTGAGGAGGTTCTATGAATTGGTCCTACTCATGCCACCATTTCCTTCACATCTTTGAAAGATGGGTTTTTAGCATTCACTACAGTAAAGAAGCTGTTGCAGCAGCTCTAAGATTCTCTTTAACCAATCCAATTCCGAACATTGAGTAAAAATGTTGTCATATGTAACCTCATACATTTTATTATTGTACATTAGATTTAAGAAAAACTTAAAAAGTGACTTAAAATATGTTGTATTTCAGTCAACATTTCTTTCAGATTCCCCCTCCTTGTTTCTTTAAATAGTAATGATATAGTCAATATATACTCAAATAGTCAATGAGGCAAGTGTGTTTATGGTCCATGATCTCAAAAAGGTTAACCAATTAATCATATTTAAGCAGTATCAATTACAGTACCAAAACTTCCATACAAGTAACCCTTGGAGATAAAAACAAATTGAAATAATCCAAAATTGGATTACAAAAAATCCCCACAACTATTTATGCTTAGAAAGCTAGACCATATTTACTCATTTACTGTATTTATGAATTTCCTATTAACTACTCAAGAACCAAAACAATTTTTAAAAATCCAGATAAGTGCTCTTAAGTATGCCATACTGTTTAATCAGCTCATACATGCAATATTTTCAATAGAAACTCATGGACTCTCTTTTATAATTACCCTGAGGAAAACAGGATTCAAGCTGATAGTTAATTTTAAATAAGTAAATGCAGCTATTATCTATCCAGCCCTACCCCACCTTGTCTGAGACAATACCATTATTTTGTTAGAGATTTCCATGTGGTAGTCATAATGTAAGCTTTTTCAAGACGTGCTTGTGGTTTTCCTTTTGTAGGGACAGCAGTACTGTGAAACAGAAGAGACAGTATGCATTTGAGAGACTAGTCAGAATATTGCTAAAATAGGTTAATATAAATAGAATGAAAGATCTTCAATCCCAAGGAACTGAAACAAACAGATCTAAAGGAATCTTTGCTTCAGCAAAGGCATGGAGATGTGTGAAGAATCCAGAGAAAGAAATGTTTTGGGGGATATTAAAAAGGCAGAATATATTTCCCCAAAGGAATAATGGAGAAGATCTTAAGACAGAAACCAGCCCCCAGAAACCAGCCCCAGCCCCTCTCCCCCAAGCAGAAACTAGGCAGAGGCCAGCTTTTAGAAATGCAAATTCAATAATCCTTTCAGAAAGGTTGGAGCCAGGAAGCTAGAAGCTGATGGGATTAGAAAGACAAAGACCCCTAAAATCTACATCCTCCACCCAAACTCTAAGGACAGGAAACATAATAGGATTAACCCACCAATACCAAAAGGGCACACTCAGACTCAGGTCAAAGTACATGACACAGGAAATACAAAGCCTCAAACAGGAACATGAAACAACCTCAAAAGTCCCAGAAGGTATAAAAACCAACCACTCCCAGCTACATGTGGTCAGCTTTCACAGAGTCACATTTCTGACTGGCTCTGCTCTTCAATAAACTACAACCTTCTTTCTAAAGCAGTCTCCATTTTGTTTATTCCTGGCTTGAACTGGACCCTGATGAAGATTTTTCCTTCAACAGAGATTTGTGATTCATTTTTTTTGCGCATGTCCATGATGGCAGACGTGCTTGGCTGAGCTCCATGAAGAGTTTCAGCTCTAGTTGCAGTCTGGGGAGCCCTTGGGAGGCATTTCTTTAGCCTCCGTGCTAGGGCTGAGACAGACAGATTGCCTTACCGCCGCTTTATTTGCGGCGCCGATGCCCTCTGTATTCAGCGTAACGGGGCCTGGGAATTGCAGCGGCCTGCTGAGAGGCCGCGGCTGAGGCCTGAAGAGCCACGGCTTGAAATGCCCCGATCAGCTGATTTTCGGGGCTGATAGAGCCGCGGCTTGGAGCGGCTGGAAGAACTGCGGCAAGGGGGGTGAGTTGGAGTGCCGCGGCTCGTTCTGGTGTGGATACCTGGCGGCCTGGAGCACGTGTGTCCGGCGGACTTTGCTGCTGGCTGCCGGGCGGCGTGCGCCATCTTCGCATCGCCCGCATCCTGAGAGGCCAGCCAGGCCAAGTTCAGGGCCTGGTGGAAGATCAGCGGGGGACTTCAACCTGCCCCCCCCGCCTGTCCTAAGGCAGCTATTGGAGGCTGGCAAGGAGGAGACCCGGGTGGGGGACTCCTACGCTGGTCAAGATTTGCTGCCTTCGAGGGACCTGAGACGGTTTTGGCTGTCTGCCAGGTTCGTGGCTGGGGGCGGTGTGCTGGCCTGTCTTTGGCTAGCATTGGCCTGCCAACCGCGCCCTGGAGTTGTGGCTTCCATGGCCCTCCCCTTCGTGTTGGGGTGTGCCGGACACAGGACTGTCAGCATGGTATTGCCCGGGGTCGTGCCCACCTGTCACTTGGCCCCTTTCGCCTAGATGGAGAAGGACTCTGTTTGCAGCTGGGACATCTCTCCAACCGTGTCATCAAATGGCCTTTGTGCCTGTTGGACATATTTTTGCTGCTTAGTGCATCCTGTCTCTTGTGACTCCAAGGACTCAGAAGGACCTGGGGTGATGAGTCGCTGTGAGAGGGCGGCTTAGATTTACCATCTGCTACTCTCTTCGGAGGTGAGAGATCTGCGAGGGTATGCTTTTTTCCCCTGGGCTTGGACTCCATTCCACTTCCCAGATCACGCCTAGGGCCGTGGTGAGAGGACGGTTGCTGACCTGTTTTGGAGGTATCCAGCTCGAGTGAGAGTGGAGCTGGACTGGTGGTGTTGGACTTCAATGTTCCTTCTGATTTATTCCATCTTTATTTACCATCTGACTGCCTTTTGCTGGACCCACACGAATAATCTATGGCTCGCCTACACTATACATGCACGGACTTGTGCGCCCTCAGGGGTGCCCCCCCTTCCTGGGTGCGACCCAATTTTCTTTCTACTTCTCCTCTTGATGACAGGCCCAATTGTTGGGACCCTGAGGGATGGTTGGGCATGGACAAGGGCCTCTGGTTTAAATCTAGGAAGAGGCCCCTGGCTTGTTTTTTATCAAAATATTTTATGGGGTTAGGGAGGGGGGTTGGATTGAGGTTTGGGTTGGAATTTGGGGGGCTTCCACCAACCGATGTTCAATCCAGGCTCAGGACAGGTCACGGTGGGATGGGGCGTGGGTTGGGCGCCTCCGGATCTCCAGAGCGGGGGCTGGGGTTGCGGATCCCGACAATTGGGAATGGCAGCAGGTGGCCGTACGGAGGACTGTATCAACATCAGGGAGCACGCCCCCGCTGTCTTCAAGCGGTGGTGCGCTCCGATCCTCCAGATTTGACCCATGTTTCCGGGAGCGGGGGCGAGCAGGCCCCTGAGCTCAGACTGGTGTATTTTAATGCCAGGTCCGTAGTTACCAAGGCTCCCCTCATTCGAGATTTGGTTGAGGAGGAGCGTGTGGACCTGGCTTGCATTACGGAGACCTGGTTGGGCCCAGAGGGAGGTGTTCCTCTGACCAAACTTTGTCCACCAGGTTTCTGTGTGCTTCACCGGCCCTGAGCTCAGGGTAGGGGCGGAGGTATGGCGGTAGTTGTGAGGCAGACCTTATGTCTGCGGGAGGCCACCGTTGTCCAGATACTCGGGTGTCAGTCACTCCTCCTGAGATGTGGCCCTGGGGCTCAGTTGGGTTTGTTGCTGGCGTACCTCTCGCCCAGCTACGTAGCAGCAGCCCTGCCCGAGCTCCTCGACATCCTCTCTGGGTTGGCGGTGGAGTTCCCCAGACTTATGGTTCTGGGGGATTTTAACCTGCCATCCCTGGGGGGGGCTTGTCAGAGTTGGCTCGGGAGTTCATGGCCTCCATAACGGCCATGGACCTGACCCAAGTAATTCAGGGCCCGACTCATGGGGGGAGTCACACACTCGACCTTGTCTTCTTATCTGGTCGGTGGCTAGATGATCTGGGAGGGGATTTTCCAGCTATTATACCCCTGTCATGGACTGATCATCATCTCCTGCGGCTGGCCTTCCGCTTTGCCACCCCCCATCACCGGGCTGCGGAACCAACCAGGTGGTTCCGCCCCAGGCACCTAATGGACCCTGAACGGTTCCAGGTGGCGCTTGGGTCTGTGCCT
This sequence comes from Vipera berus, assembly GCF_964194415.1. Classification (NCBI taxonomy): domain Eukaryota; kingdom Metazoa; phylum Chordata; class Lepidosauria; order Squamata; family Viperidae; genus Vipera; species Vipera berus. Next base: position 1,343,920 of record NC_138210.1, on the reverse strand, counting down.
GCTGCCTTCGCTCAAAGCCCGGTCGATGCCTTGGTGGAAGCCTAGGAAAGGGCAGCCACGGAGGCACTCGACCGTGTTGTGCCCATGCGGCCCCTGACCTGGCGCAGATCCCGGTGGGCTCCATGTTTTTCTGCGGAGCTCTGGGAGATGAAGCGTCAGAGACGGGGCCTAGAGAGCTGTTGGAGGTCCAGCCGGTCTGAATCTGACCGATTATGGCTAAGAACCTCTACGAGGTCTTATCTCGTGGCGATGGAGGCAGCGAAGTCTAACTACTTAGCTGCCCTCATCGCGTCCGCAGATAATCACCCGGCCGCCCTGTTTAGGGTGACTCGCTTCCTCCTTAATCAGGAGGTGAGGGAGGAGCCCTTGCAGGGTTGTGCCGAGGAGTTTAGTCTATTGGACCCGTGCCCCTCCTGGCTGGTTTATGCAGCCTGGGATGGAACACGAGGCTGGCTCCAGGCAGTGATAACTGCTTCTTTGAGTGAGGGTAGTTTTCCCGCCGCCTTGAAGGAGGCGGTGGTGAGACCCCTCCTCAAGAAGCCTGCCCTGGACCCAGCTGTATTAAATAACTTTCATCCAGTCTCCAATCTTCGCTTTCTCGCGAAGGTTGTTGAGAGCGTGGTGGCGCATCAGCTCCCTTTGTTCTTGGAGGAAGCGGATTATCTGGACCCGTACCAATCGGGTTTCAGGCCCGGGTACAGCACGGAGACAGCATTGGTCGCACTGGTGAATGATCTCTGGCGGGCTCAGGACAGGGGTTGTTCCTCTGCCCTAGTCCTGTTAGACTTCTCAGCGGCTTTTGATACCATCGACCATGGTATCTTGCTGCGGCGCCTCAGGGGGTTGGGAGTGGGAGGCACCGTTTTACGGTGGTTCTCCTCCTACCTTCTGGGGCATTTGCAGTCGGTGTTGGCAGGGGGGCAGAGGTCGACCTTGAGGCCTCTCGTTTGTGGAGTTCCTCAGGGATTGGTCCTCTCACCTCTCCTGTTCAACATCTATATGAAGCCTCTGAGTGAGATCATTCGTGGTTTTGGAGTTGGCTATCATCAGTATGCTGATGATACCCAGCTTTTTATTTCAACCCCAAACCACCCCAGTGATGCCCTCGACGTGATGTCCCGTTGCCTGGAGGCGGTCCGGGTCTGGATGGGAAGGAACAGGCTTCAGCTCAACCCTGACAAGACTGAGTGGCTGTGTGTGGTGGCATCTTGGGAAACGCAGATTATTCCATCTCTTAATATGGGGGGTGAGTTATTACCCCCCGTAGATGGGGCTCGCAACTTGGGGGTCCTCCTAGATTCACAGCTCTTCTTAGAAGATCATATAGGAGCTGTGACTAGGGGGGCCTTCGCCCAGGTTCGCCTGGTGCGCCAGTTGCGGCCCTATCTAGACCAGGATGCCTTGCGTACAGTCACTCATGCACTCGTGACCTCTCGTTTGGACTACTGCAACGCTCTCTACATGGGGCTGCCCTTGAGGACCACTCGGAGGCTTCAACTGGTGCAGAATGCAGCCGCGCGAGTGGTGTTGGGGGTCTCCCGATACTCCCATGTTACACCTCTGCTCCGCGAGCTGCATTGGCTGCCAGTTGCCCTCCGGGTGAGATTCAAGGTGCTGGTAATGACCTATAAAGCCCTACATGGCATGGGCCCGGATTACCTACGGCAGCACCTGCTGCCGGCGTCAACCTCCCTCCGTCCAGTGCGCTCCCACAGAGTGGGCCTCCTCAGGGTGCCTCCGATCAGAGAATGTCGATTGGTGGCCCCCAGGGGGAGGGCGTTCTCTGTGGGCGCGCCAGACCTATGGAACCGCTTGCCGGTTGAGCTCTGGATGGCCCCCGACCTTCGCTCCTTCCGACGCGATCTAAAAACCTATCTATTTGAACAATCCGGCCTGGTCTGATGGGTTTGGGGTTTGGATTGGATTTTAACATAGTTTTAATTGTTGTATTATATTGGGCATAATTATTTAATCTTTTTTAACTTTTGTATTTATATTTCGATATTTATTGCCCTGTACACCTGAGTCCTTTGGGAAAAGGGCGGTATAAAAATTTAATAAATAAAATAAATAAATAAATAAATAAATTAAATCGCACAGACTCGGGCCGGTCTGGACTCCGACTGGGCGGAGTCTGACGGGGGGGGGAGACGAGCGGTCTTGGGAATGTTATCTGGGAAGAATTTGACCCTGTGACTCTGGAAGAGGTGGACAGGATCATGGCGAGGCTGAGTTCCACCATGTGTTTATTGGACCCATGCTCCTCCTGGCTGGTGTATGCAGCTCAGGAGGGGACATGAGGCTGGCTCCAGGGAGTAATAACTGCTTCCTTGAGAGAGGGTAGCTTCCCTGCCGCCTTGAAGGAGGCAGTGGTGAGGCCCCTCCTCAAGAAGCCTGCCTTGGACCCGGCTATTTTGAACAACTATCGTCCAGTCTCCAACCTTCGCTTCCTTGCGAAGGTTGTTGAGAGCGTGGTGGCGCATCAGCTCCCTTTGTTCCTGGAGGAAGCTGATTATCTGGACCTGTACCAATCAGGTTTTAGGTACGGAGATGGCATTGGTCACGCTGGTGAATGATCTCTGGCGGGCTCAGGACAGGGGTTTTTCCTCTGTCCTAGTCCTATTAGACCTCTTAGCGGCTTTTGATACCATTGACCATGGTATCTTACTGAGGCGCCTCAGGGGGTTGGGAGTGGGTGGCACTGTTTTACAGTGGTTCTCCTACCTCCTGGGACGTTCAGTCGGTATTGGCAGGAGGGCAGAGGTCGGCCTCAAGGCCTCTCGTTTGTGGAATTCCTCAGGGGTCGGTCCTCTCGCCCCTCCTGTTCAATATCTATATGAAGCCGCTGGGTGAGATCATCCGTGGTTTTGGGGTGAGGTATCATCAGTATGCTGATGATACCCAGCTTTTCATCTCCACCCCAAACCAACCCAGTGATGCCCTCAACATGATGTCCTGCTGCCTGGAGGCAGTTCGGGTCTGGATGGGGAGGAACAGGCTTCGACTTAATCCCGACAAGACCAAGTGGTTGCACATACCGGCATTGTTCTGTACCAGCCTGCTACCGGCCCTGCAGAAAAGGCAGGGACAACCCCTTTTTCAAGAAGGCAAGAGGCTGGAATTACACCTGCCAAATTTATTGCAACAAAAACAAACGGAACAAGACAAACCAAGAAACAGGAGCTTTAAGAAACATGAACTATCCGAGCGGTTGCCTTCAGCAAACCAGCCCTCCCCACACATTCCCCTTATATAGAGTTCAGGGCGTGGCTTCTCTCTGCCTCCTTCCGAGAAGCCCCATTGCCTTCCTCTGTTTACTCCTAATTGACTGCCTCCTGCGTCGGGCGTCCTTGACAGGGCCAGCTGTGGGTCATCTTCATCCACGCTGTCAGGCTCACACAGCTGGGTCTCCGTGACCAAGTGGGAGGGGCCTGGCTGAGGGCTCTCATCAGCAAAATCTTCAACCCCCTCAGCAAGGTCTTCAACACCCCCCTCCTCCTCCTCTGAGTCGTCTGACCCAACTGCCGAACCCACAGGCTGACCCTGAATCACAACACTATCTCGCACCGCAGGGCCCTTCCCCCAGGTCTGCCGATCCGGATGCGGTTGGGATGGAAATTGTTCATGAAAAGCGGTCACCAACGCAGGGGCATGAACGGCGGTCGCGTCTTCCCAGGTGAAGTCCTCTGGTCCGTAACCTTTCCATTCAATCAGGTACTGGAAACGACCTTTCAGCCAACGGGAATCCCTGATGCTGGCGACCTCGTACTCGGGGGTGCTGCCTCCATCACGAGGTCCTGATGGGGGAGGTTCCGCTCGGCGGAGTGGACAGGCTGGTTGCTCGGGGACCAACAGAGACCGATGAAAGACTGGGTGCACGCGCAGGGAACGTGGCAGAGTTAAGCGATAGGCGACCGGATTGATGACAGCATCGACTGGGAACGGTCCTAAATATCGGTGATCTAACTTTCTCACCGGCCGTGTTGACGGTAGGTTCCTGGTGGACAACCAGACCCGATCTCCCACCGATAGTGGAGGCGTATCCCGTCTTGACCGATCAGCAAACCTTTTCTAATCGGCCTTGGCCTTCTCTAACTGACGTCGCACCAATCGATGGATCGCCTGTAACTCTGCCATGAAGTCGTTCGCTGCCGGCTCCGGTGAGTCCACGGGAGAAAGGGGGAAAACCCGGGGGTGATATCCCACATTGGCCAAGAACGGTGTCATCTGTGTGGAGGTGTGCTGCGAATTGTTAAATGCAAACTCAGCTATGGCCAGATAGTCCACCCAATTGTTTTGCTGCAGATTGACGTAGCAGCGCAGATATTGTTCCAGGATACCAATGACCTTCTCGGTTCCCCCGTCAGTTTGAGGATGATGCGCGGACGAGAGGCAAATCTTGATATCCAACGCATGCATCAACTCCTGCCAGAAGCGGGCTGTAAACTGGGCCCCCCTATCAGAGACGACTCTATCAGGGAGGCCGTGCAGCCGAAACACCTGCTGAATGAACATACGACTAGTGGCGCGGGCTGACGGTAAGCCGCGACAGGGGATGAAGTACGCCATCTTGGTCAGCATGTCCACCACCACATACACTGTCGTAATACCAGAGGATGGGGGTAAATCCGTCAGAAAGTCCATGGACACAGCCCCCCCAGAGTCTTTTGGGTGTCGGCAAAGGCTGCAGTAATCCAGGCGGGGCCCCTGTCGTTGACTTGGCCTGCCTGCATGGGATGCAGGAGGTAACATAGGACTGGACGTCGTGTCGGACTCGGGGCCACCAGAAGGTACGGGAGACCAGGTTCAGGGTCTTGAACAGGCCAAAATGCCCCGCCGCCGGGTTATCGTGACACTGGCTGAGGATGAGTCCCCTGAGTGGCCCTCCCGGAACGTAGAGCCGGTCACGATAATACAAGAGTCTATCCGTGACCGTCCAAGGAGAATCTGGCCCCACCTCCTCCTTCCGCTGAGCCACCCACACCTCCTGCTGCTGTGCCTCCCGGATCCGAGCCTGTATATCAACCGGCTCCCGCACCGCAGCAAAAGACTCGACGGGGATCACTGTCCTGGGCAGAAGCTTGTCTTCCACTCGGGAATATTCGGGCTTCCTGGACAGAGCATCCGCTCTTTGATTGTGCCCGCTAGGTATGTACCGAACCCAGAAGTCAAACCTCGCAAAGAAAAGAGACCACCGGATCTGGCATTGGTTCAAATTCCGAGCGGTCTGCAGGCTTTCCAAATTCTTATGGTCCGTCCGGACCTCGATTTGATGCCGCGCTCCCTCCAGATGATGCCTCCAGGCCTCGAACGCCACTTTGATGGCCAGCAGCTCCTTCTCCCAGATTGTATAATTGCGCTCCGAAGGGTTCAGTTTTCGTGAATGGTACGCGCAAGGGAAGAGGGTACCGCTGGGCGTCGTTGCCTGGAGTAACACCGCCCCAATGGCAATGTCGGAGGCGTCCGCCACCACAACAAACGGCCGTTGCGGGTCAGGATGCTTCAAGATGGGCTCCTTCATGAAGGCTTCCTTCAAAGTCTGGAAAGCCTGTTGTTCTGGAGCGTTCCACTGGAACCGAGTCTTCTTCTGTAGGAGCCGGGTGAGGGGGGCTGTCAAGGCAGCAAACCCAGGGATGAAAGTTCGGTAATAGTTGGCGAACCCAAGAAGTCGCTGAACATCCTTCACGCGACGCGGGGGTTGCCAACTCTGCAAAGACTCAACCTTACTCGGCTCCATGGCGATGCCCTGAGGAGAAATGCGGTGACCCAGGAAATCGATGGTCACCCAGTAGAACTGGCACTTCTCCAACTTGGCAAACAGCCGATGTTCTCGGAGTCGCTGCAGGACCTGATGGAGATGCTGATGGTGCACCTCACGCAACAGGGAGTAGATCAGGATGTCATCCAAGTAGATCACGACAAACTGATCCAACAAATCCCGGAAAATGTCGTTCATGAAATGCTGAAACACAGCAGGGGCGTTGGTCAGGCCAAACGGCATCACCGTGTACTCAAAATGTCCATAGCGAGTACCAAACACCGTCTTCCACTCATCACCCGGCCGAACCCTGACGAGGTTGTAAGTTCCACGCAGGTCCAGTTTTGTGAAGATCTTAGCCTCCCGGAGTCGGTCCAAGAGTTCGGGGATGAGGGGCAGCGGGTAACGATTGCGCACCGTGATGGCGTTGAGTTTCCTATAATCCCAGCAAAGCCGCAATTCGCCCGACTTCTTTTTGACGAAGAACACGGGTGCAGACACTGGCGAGGACGAGGGCCAGATGAAACCGCGAGCCAAATTCTTCTCCAGAAAGTCCCGCAATGCAGCCAACTCGGGGTCCGACATGGAGTACAAACGCCCCACTGGGAGAGGCGCATCAGGGACTAAATCAATGGGGCAGTCATAGGGCCTGTGCGGGGGTAATTGATCCGCCTCTGTCTCGCTGAACACATCAGCAAAGTCGGACAGTTCGGGAGGCAAGGAAACCCCTGGGGAACCCTCCACCTGGCCGGCACAGATATGGCGGGAGTGGTCCACGCACTGCAAGCTTGGGAAGGTGACCAAGTTCTGTGACCAATAGATCTGTGGGTCATGCGCCCGGAGCCACGCCAGTCCCAAGACCACGGGGAAGTGCAGATCTGAGGTGATATAGAACTGGATGGCCTCCACATGGGAACTGATGGCCATACATAATGGTTGCGTGGCGACCGTAATTGGCCCAGACAGGAGCACTCGACCATCGATAGTCTCCACTAACATGGGCGGATCCACCGAGCACTGGGGAACAGCCCATTTGGCCACAAATGCTGAGTCCATAAAATTTGTGGTGGCCCCAGAGTCAATTAAGGCATGGACTGGAATCCCCTCTGGCTTGCCAGGAAGGATCAGACGTGCCTCCAATATCAGATGCCGTGGAGGTCCACAGGCAGCATCGGAAAGACGTCGCTCAGTGTTGTTGTGGGATGCCCGATCTATCACACCGTCTAGATCGGGCTCGGGGCGTTTCCTGACAGAAAAGTAGGGGACATTCTCGGGGCAGACTCGGTCACTGATGCCTGCTGTCGCTTCTTTGGGAAAAAAGCAGCCAAATGCCCAGGGTCCCCACAGTAAAAACACAACCCCCCGGATCGTTGTCTGTTCATTTCAGTCACCGATAGACGATGTCACGACGTCCTCTGCGAAGAAACACAAGCACTCCAAAGGTACGGGTGACCAGGTTTATTACTCACACAGATCAAACCGCGGTAAAGTCAGCGTTGAGGCACCCAGCCTCAACGCTCTTTTATCGTGCTGCTACACCCTAACCCCACCCCTTCAAAGCAAACCGGCATCCGCCCGCCTTCCCATAAAAGCCCCACCCATCACCCTGCATAGCCACCACCCACCGCGTGCACTGCTGCGGCCTGCCGAGCCCCCTCCCAGGTAAGGCCTGTCCTTCCGCCCCCATACGCGCCCCAGTCCGTTCTGGCTTTGCAACCGCAGGTTCCCCCCCGAGTCCATCCGAGCACCCAGCGAGAGAGGGAGGCAGCGCGGGTACGGCCACACCCGTCTATGGCTGTCAGTGGCAGGTCTGACCGTCCGGCCAGTTCTCCGTCAACTCCTGCCCGTTCCGGCTCAGGCTGCGGTTGCGTTCCTGCAGGGCGCGCCGTTGGTGTAGAGCCTGCTGGCCAGCAGGCAGGTGTTCCCGGGGCCCGGGCGCAGGCGCAGCCCGCAGCTCTGGGTCCCGCCGCCGAGACGTCGGAAGGGCCAGCGCTGATGCGCCCGCCAGCCCGATGGGTGCCCGGAGCCATCCTCGGCGAGGCGAGCGCCCGGCCGCAGGCCGCCTGGTAGCGGGCGCGCCAGTCAGCTGTGCGGTGGAGACCCGGCGTTTCCCGCGGCGATCGGGCGAAGCCACGCCCATCAGCTGACCGGCGGGAGCCCGACGCCGCGTCCTTCGGCTAGGGATAGGTGGGGCTGGCGGCTCCAACGCTGGTTGCTGCAGCGGTCGGGGACGGCAGGCAAGTGTAGGAGACGGCGGTCTGCTGGGGGAGGGAGGGGCCGCTTCCCCATGTCGGCGGAGGCGTTGTCGAGGCCCGAGCGGGCGGCAGGCCGGCGGGGCTTGACAGTCGGCTTCCCCTACCACCTGCCTTCCTGCAAAGGAAGAACGACAAGATGGACCTCCACGGAGACAGGCCGCTGAGTCCCCGGCGCCACCCCCCGGTTTGGACGGATGTGTATGGTGAAAAGCCATGACCAGACGAGCTGCCCGGACGTCCCCTTTTCCCACCCATGAGGCCTCTGCCAGTGGGTATCCTTTCCACAACACGAGGTACTGCACTTGCCCCCTCCGTACCCGTGAATCCAGGATTGCCTGTATTTCGTACTGATCCCCATGAATAGGCCCTGGTGCGTATCCATCTGCCTTCCCTGTCATCCCCCTAGCGGGCCTCAGCAGGCTACTGTGGAAGACAGGGTGGACCTTCCCTAGGAACTTTGGCAACCGTAAACGTACGGTCACGGGGTTGATTACCCGAACCACTTGAAAAGGGCCAAGGAACTTGGGGCCTAACTTCCTGCTCGGTACCCGCAACTGCAAGTATTTGGTTGACAGGTAAACCCACTCCCCGATCTTGGGGGTTTCGAAGGGTTCCCGTTTCTTGTCTGCCTGCTCCTTCGCCCGTGCCTGGGCTTTTGCCATCGCCTCCCTAGCGGTCTTCCAGGCACCCCCTAATTGGTGTATCCACTCCCCGGGCCCGGTGGGTATCGTCGATCCCTGTCCACACTCAGGGACAGGGACGAAGTCATACCCTGCCACCACCTGGAATGGTGTCAAACCCGTGCTGCTGTGCATGGCGTTGTTGTGGGCGACTTCAGCAAACACCAGGAGGTCTACCCAGTCTGTTTGCTGGTATGACACGTAACTCCTGAGAAGTCTTTCTACCGTGGCATTGGCCCTCTCAGCGGCTCCGTTAGTGCTCGGGTGGTAGCCGTAGCTGAGGCCCTAGGTGGACCCGATGTGCCGCAGGAACTCCCGCCAGAACCGTGCTGTAAACTGGACCCCACGATCCGAAATAACCCGTCGGGGGACCCCGTGCAGCCGATAGATATGTGTCAGAAATAGTCGTGCCAACCGTTTGGCGGATGGCAGCCCCTTGCAGGGAATGAAGTGCGCCTGTCTGGAGAAAAGGTCGATAACCGTCCAGATCACTGTGTAGCCCCTGCTTTCCGGCAACCCAACAATAAAGTCCATGGCAATGTCTTGCCATGGTCGTTCGGGGTCCGAAACTGTCTGTAGAAGTCCTAACGGCTTCCCGACACGGGGTTTTACTGTGGCACACACGTGGCAGCCCCGGACGTGTTGTTCCACGTCCGCCTTCATGCACGGCCACCAGAATTGGCGACGTGCCAAGTGTAAAGTCTTAAGGACGCCGAAGTGGCCGGCCTGTTTGGCGTCGTGACACCGGTGCAGGATGGCGGGGCGCAGTGCCTGGGGCACATACAGCTTATCCCCGTGCCAGGCCAAGCCGTTGCGCATGGTGAGAAGGCCGGGATGCTCCTTCAGCCAGGTGTCTGTAGCCAAGGCGTCGCCCATGGCACGGGGCAGATCATCCCCCACGCTGCAGACCACCTGGTCCGCGACCGGGAATGCGCCAGGCGGGATGAGCTCTTGCACCACTGCCTCCCGTTTAGTGTTGTATTGCGGCAGCCGTGAGAGTGCGTCGGCAAGAAAGTTTCGTCCCCCCGGCACGTACTTCAGAACGAAGTTAAACTGCCGGAAAAAGAGAGCCCATCTGACATGCTTGGGCACCAGCTTCCTCGGTGACTGCAGGACCTCCAAGTTTTTTGTGGTCCGTCCAGACCTTGAAGGGATGGGCAGCCCCCTCCAATAGATGACGCCACGTCTCCAAGGCCGTGCGCACGGCGAATGCCTCCTTCTCCCAAATCGCCCATGCGCGCGCTGCGGATGACAGCTTTTTGGATGAGTAGGCACACGGTTGTAGCACGCCCTCCGTGTTCCGTTGCAACAGCACAGCCCCTACCGCGACGTCGCTGGCGTCGGCTTGGACCACATACGGTCGGTCCGGATCGGGGTGTGCCAACACCGGCTCCTTAGCGAACAGGGCTTTCAGGGTCTCGAACGCCTGTTGGCATGTGGTGGTCCATGCCAACTTCAGCCCTGGACGTGGCTTCTCCCCAGACTGCAGCGTCTGCAACAAGTCCGTCAGCGGCAGGGCTGTCGCTGCAAAGCCCGGGATGAACTGGCGATAAAAGTTCGCAAACCCCAGGAAACTCTGCAGCTGTCGTCGCGTCCGCGGCGCTTGCCACTGCAGCACAGCTTCCACTTTGCGAGGGTCCATCTCTATGCCACTTGCGGACACTCGATTCCCCAGATAATCCAACCTCGTCTTGTGGAACTCGCACTTGGTGAGCTTCACGTAGAGACGGGCAGCCAGCAGCTTCCGTAGTACCTGGCGCACAAGGGCGACGTGCTCCTCCATGGTCTTGGAATAAATCAAGATGCCATCCAGGTACACCAGCACTCCTCGATACAGGTGCTTGTGGAGCACCTGATTTATCAGCTGCATAAAGACGGCTGGGGCCCCCTGGAGTCCGAACGGCATGACCCGGAACTGGAAACTGCCCAACGGACAGTTGAACGCCGTCTTCCACTCATCCCCGGCTCTAATCCGCACCTGATAATACGCCTCCCATAAATCCAGCCTCGTGAAGATGCGACCCGTCGACAGGTGTGCCAGGAGGTCCTTCATGAGGGGCAGCGGATACAGGTGTTCGACGCAGACCGCGTTGACGCCACGAAAGTCGACACACAGTCGAAGCGTGCCATCCTTCTTTTCCCGGAATAGTATTGGCGCTGCTATCTTGGACCGGGCAGGTTGAATGAACCCCCTCGCGAGGTTTTTATCAATATAACCCCGCAGCTCCTGCATCTCGCAAGGTGTCAGGGCGTACATGCGCGGTTTTGGCAGCTTAACGCCCGGCTCGAGCTCGATGGCGCAGTCCGTTGCTCGGTGGGGAGGCAGAGCATCACACTCCCTCTCGTCAAATACCTCTGGTAGGTCGGCGTATGCCTGTGGAAAGCAGGCTTCCCCCACCCCCTCTGCCCCTTGGGCTTGCTCGCTCCCTGGCTGACCGGAGGGACCCACATATGCGTGTGGTGGCGGTTGTGGCCCTGTCCCCAACCGCAGGTGTCGACAGCCCTCTTCCCACCAGATCGTGGGACCCCACTTGTCGAGCCACGTCAGCCCCAGAATCACCGCCTCCGTCATAGACGGAACGACAAAGAACCGCATTGTCTCCCAATGACTTCCCATCTCCAAACGGACAGGGCTCGTCAACCGGGTGACCGGAGCCCCCCCCAGAAGGGACCCATCCACCTGCTGGAAACGGAGAGGAGTTGGCAGGCACCGCACCTCCAGTCCCAGCCGGGCAACCACCGTCTGGCTGAGCAGGCACCGGGTACTACCTGTGTCAATCAGTGCCGGTTAGGCCTCCCTACGACCCGTTCGCGAGTTGATGAGCACGACTGGAACTGTGAAGGGTACCACCGGGTCACTCACCATGGGGTCCTCCTCCTCCTCCTGGCTCTCGTAGGGTTCTGAGTCATTGGCCCCGGGTGTTTCCGCGCCTGTTGCTGATGTCATCATGAGGGTCGCCAGCTGGTGAGCAGCTCTCGAACGCTCCACCGACTTCCGTGCTGTGGGCCCCTTGCCAGAGGGAGTGGCTGCGGCCGCACGGGGTGCCGGTAAAGGGCAATCAGCCACACGGTGTCCCGGCTGATCGCACCGGAAACATTTTATGGTTGGTCTTGGGAGCGGCACAGGTGGGTTTGCCGTTGGTGCCACGGTCTTCCGATCCTCCTCCTTCGGCTTCTCAGGGGGTCTGCGGGCCCCGACCGCCCCCTCTGACTTACCCCTACACTCACGCAGCCGAACGTCGAGTTCAACAGCGACCCGATACCACTCCAGCAGTCGCTCGGGGACGCCACGCACCACGCACGCCCTACGTAGCGCGCCGTCTAACCCTGCCTGGAAGTGGTGCACCAGCAAGCATTCCGGCCAAGAGCGGAGTTTGCGAGCCACCCGGCGAAACTCACCAACATACTCCGCCGCGGGCCTGCCTTGTTGTCGCAGCCCCACCACCTCCACCTCAGCCCTGTGGGTGTGGGCCACGTCCTCGAACTGCGTCCGCAGCGATTCCAGGAACAGTCCAACATCGGCCAGCTCCCGGGAATGCTCGCCATACAGGTCAGCCGCCCAGGCCGCGGCCTCTCCCTGCAGGCTCGCAGTGATGGCCACCACCATGGCCCATTGGGAGGCATAGGCTGCACCGTACTGATCCAGATGGTGGATAGTGTGGCTCAGGAACATGGCGAGCCGGTCAGGGTGGCCATCATACGTCACTGGCAGAGGCGGAGGGCCCCAGAAGAACCCCGGGCCCCAGGACCCCCCCTGGGCCCTGGGGCCTCTCGTACCTGGCGCCTGGTGCCGCCCGCTCCATGACCTGGTGGAGGCCCCAGCCGTTGTTGTCCACCTGGCGGGCTCTGCCTGGTCCGATGCCTCGGGGGGTGGTCGTTCGGCTCGAACAGTTCCTGCTTCCGTCGGCTGTGATGGCGGGCCCCGGAACCTTCGGTTTGCCAGGCGGAAACCGGGCTGGCCCGGCTGGCTAGGCGTCAGCCTCTGTAGCGACCATCGCCGTGTCTCCCGGCCCGGCCCCGAAGGTGACCAAGGCGTGGGGTCCTGATACCCAAACTCCCCAAAACGGTCCCACAACACATCCATTGTATAGGCCCCTGGAGCCGTGGAGTAACTCCACTCCTCGCCTTCCTCCTCCGTCAGCCGCCGCTCTCTCCAGGCCGTCGCCAAGGCCCCTGAACGAACCTCTCCACGGGCCAGGTCCAGGTGCTCCAATGCAGGGCTGTACCACCACTCCCCGCTACGAGCCAGAGGCCCTTCCTCCCTGCCTTCGCTGGCCGCGGCTGTGGCCATAACTCCCTTGGTCTTCGGCCGCACCACCGGCCCCTCTGCCACATCTGAGTCAAGTGGTGCTGCAGCTGCAGCCCCTACGGCCCCATCCCCATTGGCTGCCAGAGCAAGCCCCTGTGGATCCTCTCCCATGCCCAAAGCGTGGGTAACAGCAGAAGGAATCCTGGAATAACGCTGACTTACTGTCACGACGTCCTCTGCGAAGAAACACAAGCACTCCAAAGGTACGGGTGACCAGGTTTATTACTCACACAGATCAAACCGCGGTAAAGTCAGCATTGAGGCACCCAGCCTCAACGCTCTTTTATCGTGCTGCTACACCCTAACCCCACCCCTTCAAAGCAAACCGGCATCCGCCCGCCTTCCCATAAAAGCCCCACCCATCACCCTGCATAGCCACCACCCACCGCATGCACTGCTGCGGCCCGCCGAGCCCCCTCCCAGGTAAGGCCTGTCCTTCCGCCCCCATACGCGCCCCAGTCCGTTCTGGCTTTGCAACCGCAGGTTCCCCCCCGAGTCCATCCGAGCACCCAGCGAGAGAGGGAGGCAGCGCGGGTACGGCCACACCCCCGTCTATGGCTGTCAGTGGCAGGTCTGACCATCCGGCCAGTTCTCTGTCAACATCTGCCCGTTCCGGCTCAGGCTGCGGTTGCATTCCTGCAGGGCGCTCCGTTGGTGTAGAGCCTGCCGGCCAGCAGGCAGACGAACGGCGGTGTTCCCGGGGCCCGGGCGCAGGCGCAGCCCGCAGCTCTGGGTCCCGCCGCCGAGGCGTCGGAAGGGCCAGGGCAGATTCGCCCGCCAGCCCGATGGGCGCCAGGAGCCGTCCTCGTCGGCGAGGTGAGCGCGCGTCCGCCGGCCGCCTGGTAGCGGGCGCGCCAGTCAGCTGTGCGGCGGAGACCCGGCGTTTCCCGCGGTGATCGGGCGAAGCCACGCCCATCAGCTGGCCGGCGGGAGCCCGACGCCGCGTCCTTCGGCTAGGGATAGGTGGGGCTGGTGGCTCCAACGCCGGTTGTTGCAGCGGTCGGGGACGGCAGGCAAGTGTAGGAGACGGCAGTCTGCTGGGGGAGGGAGGGGCCGCTTCCCCATGTCGGCGGAGGCGTTGTTGAGGCCCGAGCGGGTGGCAGGCCGGTTGCTCGGGGACCAACAGAGACCGATGAAAGACTGGGTGCACGCGCAGGGAACGTGGCAGAGTTAAGCGATAGGCGACCGGATTGATGACAGCCTCGACTGGGAACGGTCCTAAATATCGGTGATCTAACTTTCTCACCGGCCGTGTTGACGGTAGGTTCCTGGTGGACAACCAGACCCGATCTCCCACCGATAGTGGAGGTGTATCCCGTCTTGACCGATCAGCAAACCTTTTGTAATCGGCCTTGGCCTTCTCTAACTGACGTCGCACCAATCGATGGATCGCCTGTAACTCTGCCATGAAGTCGTTCGCTGCCGGCTCCGGTGAGTCCACGGGAGAAAGGGGGAAAAACCAGGGGTGATATCCCACATTGGCCAAGAACGGTGTCATCTGTGTGGAGGTGTGCTGCGAATTGTTAAATGCAAACTCAGCTATGGCCAATTGTTTTGCTGCAGATTGACGTAGCAGCGCAGATATTGTTCCAGGATACCAATGACCTTCTCGGTTCCCCCGTCAGTTTGAGGATGATGCGCAGACGAGAGGCAAATCTTGATATCCAACGCATGCATCAACTCCTGCCAGAAGCGGGCTGTAAACTGGGCCCCCCTATCAGAGACGACTCTATCAGGGAGGCCGTGCAGCCAAAACACCTGCTGAATGAACATACGACTAGTGGCGCGGGCTGACGGTAAGCCGCGACAGGGGATGAAGCGCGCCATCTTGGTCAGCATGTCCACCACCACATACAATGTCGTAAAACCAGAGGATGGGGGTAAATCCGTCAGAAAGTCCATGGACACAGCCCCCCAGGGTCTTTTGGGTGTCGGCAAGGGCTGCAGTAATCCAGGTGGGGCCCCTGTCGCTGACTTGGCCTGCCTGCAGGGGATGCAGGAAGTGACATAGGACTGGACGTCGTGTCGGACTCGGGGCCACCAGAAGGTACGGGAGACCAGGTTCAGGGTCTTGAACAGGCCAAAATGCCCCGCCGCCGGGTTATCGTGACACTGGCTGAGGATGAGTCCCCTGAGTGGCCCTCCCGGAACGTAGAGCCGGTCACGATAATACAAGAGTCCATCCGTGACCGTCCAAGGAGAATCTGGCCCCACCTCCTCCTTCCGCTGAGCCACCCACACCTCCTGCTGCTGTGCCTCCCGGATCCGAGCCTGTATATCAACCGGCTCCCGCACCGCAGCAAAAGACTCGACGGGGATCACTGTCCTGGGCGGAAGCTTGTCTTCCACTCGGGAGTATTCGGGCTTCCTGGACAGAGCATCCGCTCTTTGATTGTGCCCGCTAGGTATATACCGAACCCGGAAGTCAAACCTCGCAAAGAAAAAAGACCACCGGATCTGGTGTAGGTTCAAATTCCGAGCGGTCTGCAGGCTTTCCAAATTCTTATGGTCCGTCCGGACCTCGATTTGATTCCGCGCTCCCTCCAGATGATGCCTCCAGGCCTCGAACGCCACTTTGATGGCCAGCAGCTCCTTCTCCCAGATTGTATAATTGCGCTCCGAAGGGTTCAGTTTTCGTGAATGGTACGCGCAAGGGAAGAGGGTACCGCTGGGCGTCGTTGCCTGGAGTAACACCGCCCCAATGGCAATGTCGGAGGCGTCCGCCTCCACAACAAACGGCCGTTGCGGGTCAGGATGCTTCAAGATGGGCTCCTTCATGAAGGCTTCCTTCAAAGTCTGGAAAGCCTGTTGTTCTGGAGCGTTCCACTGGAACCGAGTCTTCTTCTGCAGGAGCCGGGTGAGGGGGGCTGTCATGGCAGCAAACCCAGGGATGAAAGTTCGGTAATAGTTGGCGAACCCAAGAAGTCGCTGAACATCCTTCACGCGACGCGGGGGTTGCCAACTCTGCAAAGACTCAACCTTACTCGGCTCCATGGCGATGCCCTCAGGAGAAATGCGGTGACCCAGGAAATCGATGGTCACCCGGTAGAACTGGCACTTCTCCAACTTGGCAAACAGCCGATGTTCTCGGAGTGACTGCAGGACCTGATGGAGATGCTGATGGTGCACCTCACGCGACAGGGAGTAGATCAGGATGTCATCCAAGTAGATCACGACAAACTGATCCAACAAATCCCGGAAAATGTCATTCATGAAATGCTGAAACACAGCGGGGGCGTTGGTCAGGCCAAACGGCATCACCGTGTACTCAAAATGTCCATAGCGAGTACCAAACGCCGTCTTCCACTCATCACCTGGCCGAACCCTGACGAGGTTGTAAGCTCCACGCAGGTCCAGTTTTGTGAAGATCTTAGCCTCCCGGAGTCGGTCCAAGAGTTCGGGGATGAGGGGCAGCGGGTAACGATTGCACACCGTGATGGCGTTGAGTTTCCTATAATCCCAGCAAAGCCGCAATTCGCCCGACTTCTTTTTGACGAAGAACACGGGTGCAGACACTGGCGAGGACAAGGGCTGGATGAAACCGCGAGCCAAATTCTTCTGCAGAAAGTCCCGCAATGCAGCCAACTCGGGGTCTGACATGGAGTACAAACGCCCCACTGGGAGAGGCGCATCAGGGACTAAATCAATGGGGCAGTCATAGGGCCTGTGCGGGGGTAATTGATCCGCCTCTGTCTCGCTGAACACATCAGCAAAGTCGGACAGTTCGGGAGGCAAGGAAACCCCTGGGGAACCCTCCACCTGGCCGGCACAGATATGGCGGGAGTGGTCCACGCACTGCAAGCTTGGGAAGGTGACCAAGTTCTGTGACCAATAGATCTGTGGGTCATGCGCCCGGAGCCACGCCAGTCCCAAGACCACGGGGAAGTGCAGATCTGAGGTGATATAGAACTGGATGGCCTCCACATGGGAACTGATGGCCATACATAATGGTTGCGTGGCGACCGTAATTGGCCCAGACAGGAGCACTCGACCATCGATAGTCTCCACTAACATGGGCGGATCCACCGAGCACTGGGGAACAGCCCATTTGGCCACAAATGCTGAGTCCATAAAATTTGTGGTGGCCCCAGAGTCAATTAAGGCATGGACTGGAATCCCCTCTGGCTTGCCAGGAAGGATCAGACGTGCCTCCAATATCAGATGCTTTGGAGGTCCACAGGCAGCATCGGAAAGACGTCGCTCAGTGTTGTTGTGGGATGCCCGATCTAGCACACCGTCTAGATCGGGCTCGGGGCGTTTCCCGACAGAAAAGTAGGGGACTTTCTCGGGGCAGACTCGGTCACTGATGCCCGCTGTCGCTTCTTTGGGCAAAAAGTAGCCAAATGCCCACGGTCTCCACAGTAAAAACACAACCCCCCAGCTCCATTGGCTCCTCCCTTTGAACTGGGGGCTCACGCACAACAGGGGCTGCAGGGGTCTGTGGGGTGGCACGGCGACTCCTTCGCTGCTGCAACCGAGCATCGATCCGCAGGCAGAGATGGATCAGCCCATTCAGGTCTGAGGGAATATCCACACGGGCCAGCTCATCCAACATCTCCTCCGACAATCCATCCTGGAAGGCATCCACAAGTGCAGCCTCATTCCAGGCGGAATCCTGGCTAAGCAGCCGGAAATCGCTGATATAGCCCTGTAGGGGGCGTTGACCATGCCTCAGAGCTTTCAGGCATCGAGTAGCAGTCTGCCTCTAAATAGGGTCCTCATACATCAGACGCATATGATCACAAAACCCCACAAAGTTGTCCAACAATGGGCTAGGTTGAGCCAGCAGAGGCGTGCCCCAACGAGCTGCATCACCCGAAAGAAGGCTTAACACAAACCCCACCTTATCCCGGTCGGTGGGGAAATCAGCTGCTCTCACGCTGATAAAGAGCTGGCATTGTCCCAGGAAAGCAGGAAACAGTTCTGGATTGCCTGTAAATTTATCCGGCATCGCAACTTGGCATTTTCTCCTGGGTGGGGGTGATGGTGGGGGTGCAGCATGAACCTGAGCTTGCAGTTGAGCCACCTGAGCTGCCAGCAAAGTGAGTTGCTGGGTGAGCTGGGCATTCTCAGCACGTAGCTGCTCCATAATATTAGTAAGGGGTGCGAGGCTGAAGGCAAACTGTTCTGTACCAGCCTGCTACCGGCCCTGCAGAAAAGGCAGGGACAACCCCTTTTTCAAGAAGGCAAGAGGCTGGAATTACACCTGCCAAATTTATTGCAACAAAAACAAACGGAACAAGACAAACCAAGAAACAGGAGCTTTAAGAAACATGAACTATCCGAGCGGTTGCCTTCAGCAAACCAGCCCTCCCCACACATTCCCCTTATATAGAGTTCAGGGCGTGGCCTCTCTGCCTCCTTCCGAGAAGCCCTATTGCCTTCCTCTGTTTACTCCTAATTGACTGCCTCCTGCGTCGGGCGTCCTTTAACAGGGCCAGCTGTGGGTCATCTTCATCCACGCTGTCAGGCTCACACAGCTGGGTCTCCGTGGTGACCAAGTGGGAGGGGCCTGGCTGAGGGCTCTCATCAGCAAGATCTTCAACCCCCTCAGCAAGGTCTTCAACACCCCCCTCCTCCTCCTCTGAGTCATCCGACCCAACTGCCGAACCCACAGGCTGACCCTGAATCACAACAGGCATATCGGGCAATCCAGCCTATTCCATCTTTAACTATGGGGGTGAGGTGTTACCCCCTGTAGATAGGGCCCGCAAATTGGGCGTCCTCCTTGACTCACAGCTAAGTTTGGAAGATCACATAGGAGCTGTGGCCAGGGGGCTTTTGCCCAGGTTCGCCTGGTGCACCAGTTGCGGCCCTATCTGGACTGAGATGCCCTACGTACAGTCACTCATGCGCTCGTGACCTCTCATATATACTACTGCAACGCTCTCTACATGGGGCTGCCCTTAAGGACCATTTGGAGGCTTCAGCTGGTGCAGAATGCGGTCACGCGAGTTGTGATGGGGGTCTCCCGATACTCCCATGTAACACCTCCGCGAGCTGCATTGGCTCCCAGTTGTCTTCCGGGTGAGATTCAAGGTGTTGGTGATGACCTATAAAGCCCTAAATGGCATGGGTCCGGATTATTTATGGGAGCACCTGCTGCCGTCGTAAACTTCCCATCGCCCTGTGCGCTCCCACAGAGAGGGTGCAGTTGGTCAGGAAGTGCCGGCTGGCGGCCCCCAGGGGGAGAGCATTCTCTGTGGGCACTCCTGCCCTCTGGAATCTGCTGCCTGTGGAGCTCCGGATGGCTCCTGACCTTCACTCTTTTCGCCGTGCCCTGAAAACCTGGTTATTCGAGCTTGCCGGCCTGGACTGAGGGATTGGGGTTTTAAATTTTCATAATTTAATTTATTTTGTTTGGGGCTAAATTTAATTTAATTTATTTTTAACTTTTGTATGTTATATTTTAATTGCCCTGTACACCGCCCTGAGTCCCTCGGGAGAAGGGCGGTATATAAATCTAATAAATAAATAAATAAATTTATGATGGGAATTGGCAGGTATGTCTACCAGTGTATACAGTATGTTGTTTGTACATCAGTGTCAATTCGAATGGCACATTAACCAATCAATCAGAATAGACCTATAAAGGACCTTGGGGGTCTTCTAGTCCAACACCCTGCTCAAGCAGGAGACCCTATACCATTTCAGATAGGTGGCAGTCCAGTCTTTTCTTAAAAACCTCCAGTGATGAAGCACCTACAACCTATGAAGACAAGCTGTTCTACTGGTTAATTGTCCTCACTGTTAGGAAGTTTCTCCTTAATTCCAGGTTGCTTCTCTCCTTGATTAGTTTCCATCCATTGTGTCTTGTCTTGCCTTCTGGTGCTTTGGAAAATAAGTTGACCCCTCTTCTTTGTGACAGCCCCTCAAATAATGGAATACTGCTATCATGTCCCCCCTAGTCCTTCTTTTCTCTAGACTGACAATACACAATTCCTGCAACTGTTCTTCATAAGTTTTTGTCTCCAGACCCTTAATCATTTTAGTTGCTCTTCTCTGCATATTTTCCAAAATCTCAACATTTTTTTTATTGAAAAGTTTTACAATACATTTTATCTTTAACAATCCCCCCCTCCCTCCACCCACCCCTACCTAACCCTCCCTATCCCTCCCCCCCTTCCCCCCTCCCCCCCGACTTCCAAGAGCTAAGTACAAGGTATAAAAACAAAGAACAATCATAAACAACCATATGCTAACAACAATAAACTATTAAGTCTATCGCACTCTAGCTCATATGAAATGACTACAAGCAATACTAATATTACATTAAAAAAAAGAAAAGAAAAGAAAACTTATTCAAATGCTAAGTGAAACTTTTTAGTCCCATATTTGTTCTGGATATAATCAATCCACTTTTTCCACTCCATAATATAACGTTGTTGCGAGTGATCTTTCAAATAAGCCGAAATCTTTGCCATTTCGGCCAGGTTAGAAACTTTTAAAGTCCACTCTTCTATAGTCGGGAGTTCCTCCTTCTTCCAATATTGACCTATTAAGAGTCTTGCTGCTGTGATTAAATTCAACATCAACTTAATGTCCACAACAGTAGCATCTGTAATTATGCCCAATAAAAAAAATTGCGGACAAAACTTTATCCTTTGCTTGAAGATCTTCTGCATATTCCACCAAATTTTTATCCAAAAAGCCTTAACCTTTTTACAGGTCCACCATATATGAAAATACGTTGCATCTTCGCCACCACATCTCCAACATTTAGGTTGATAGTTCGGATACATACTTGCAAGCTTTTTAGGATTTAAATGCCATCTATAAAACATTTTATAAAAGTTCTCTCTTAGGTTTTGGGCTTGCGTAAATTTTACGTTCCTCACCCAGATCTTTTCCCACGTGTCCATTGTAATAACTTCTTGAATATTCTGAGCCCATTTTATCATACAGTCTTTAACAAGTTCTGTTTCTGAGTCAATATCTATCAATGCAAGATAAATCCGTTTGATATGTGCTGGACCCTGGTTTCTAATTTGCTTTACCAAATTTTCATCAGTCATTGAGAAACCAATTTTCTGGTCTTCTTTCCACCTGGCACGTAATTGACCATATTGAAACCAAGTTTGAACGATCTTCTCATCTCGCAAAAGATTGTACGGCTTCAAACGCCAGACATTCCTCTCCAAGCTTAAGATCTCCTTGTACGTAGTCACATCATGTTTGAAGCCAACATTTATGTTTTCTATTGCATGTTTCGGGATTGCCCACAACGGCATCTTGTAGTCTAACTTGTGTCTATACTTCTTCCAAACTCTCAACAATGCCTGTCTTAAAATATGCACTTTAAACACATTGTCTACCTTCTTATCATATAGTAAATATGCATGCCAGCCAAATAACAAGTCGTGGCCCTCCAGATTTAATAATCTCCCTTGTGTCAAATTAATCCAATCACTTATACCTGACAACGCAGCAGCTTCATAATATAATTTAAGATTGGGCATTTTAAGACCACCTCTTTCACGCGTATCCTGCATAATCTTAAGTTTAACTCGTGGCCTTTTCCCTGCCCATACAAATTTATTGATACCCCTTTGCCATTCTTCCAGATTAGAGTCTTTTTTAAGAATCGGTATCATTTGGAATAAAAATAAAAATTTAGGCAAAACATTCATTTTCACTGCTGCGATTCTTCCCAGTAAAGACAATTGCAATTTTTCCCAACTCTCCAATTCTTTTTGAATTTTTCCCCATAACTTTTCATAATTATTTTTATATAACTTTGCATTGGAGGGTGACAAATACACCCCCAAATATTTGACCCTTTTAACAATCTCAAATCCAGTTAATCCTTCTAAAAGGGCCTTTTGCGATACTGTCATATTTTTGGCTAGTATTTTAGTTTTTTGTACATTAACCTTAAATCCAGAAACCTTCCCATATTGCATTATCTCCATCAGGTCCACAACAGAATTTTCTGGCTGGGTCACCGTAACAACCAGATCGTCTGCAAACGCCCTCAATCTATAATCCTGGTCTCTAATTTGAATACCCTTAATTTTTTCCGAATTCCGTATTTTTATCAATAATATCTCCAATGTTAACACAAATAATAGAGGTGATAACGGACACCCTTGTCTTGTGCCCTTTTCAATATTGCATACTTCAGTCAAGCTATTATTTACTATTATTCGGGCAGTTTGCTTTTGATATAATGCCCTAATTGGTTGTAAAAATTTATCCCCAAAATTTATTTTATCTAGAATTTTCATCAAAAATTGCCAATCCATTTGATCAAAAGCTTTTTCAGCATCTAGAAAG
This sequence comes from Vipera berus, assembly GCF_964194415.1. Lineage (NCBI taxonomy): Eukaryota > Metazoa > Chordata > Lepidosauria > Squamata > Viperidae > Vipera > Vipera berus. Next base: position 1,321,642 of record NC_138210.1, on the reverse strand, counting down.
ATTAACGCCGCAGGGATCTGGTTGTTCCTTTCCAAAAACTCCACCACGTCAACTATATGCCTCACATTATTTTTCATTTGTCTGCCACTAATAAACCCAGTTTGATCCCCATGAATCATCTGTTGCAAAACCCTCATCAATCTATTAGCTAAAACCTTGGCAAATATCTTGTAGTCCGTATTTAAAAGTGATATTGGTCTGTAGTTTCTTACTTGAGTAACATCCTGATCCTCCTTCGGAATCAAGGAAATAAAAGCAGTTCTCCAAGACGGAGGCACCCTTCCTCCCATTTGAATTGTCTGAAACAATTCCCTTAATGGCTTTATCAGCTCCAATTGTAGATTTTTGTAATAGACCGCAGTCAGTCCATCCGTACCTGGCGCTTTGTCCACCTTCAGTTGCTTAATTGCTAAGAGAATTTCTTCTTCTGTTATCAATTGATTAATCTCTTCCTTTTGTTCTTGTGTAAGAACCGGGATGTTGGCATTCTTCAAATATACGTCAATGTCTATTTCATTAATCTTATCTTTAACATATAATTTGGAATAAAAGTCCACAAAGGCTTCCTTAATAAGATCCTGTTGAAACACAACCTTGCCTTTATATTCTATTTTATCTATGTTAGAAGCCCTTTGTTTTTTCCTTAACCTGTAAGCTAACCACCTACCTGGTTTATTGGCATTGCAAAAAGTGTTGTGCCTAGCAAACCGTAAGTTAGTTGCCACTTGGTCAGCCATCAACTTATCAAATTGTCCTCTTAGCAAATTAATAACCTCTTTAATCTTCACATCCGATGGATTCAAAATTAGGGCCTTTTCTTTTTCCCTAATTTCATTCTCCAATTCTTTCCTCCTGACTTCCAAATTACGTCTGTATTTATTATTCATATATATTAACACCCCTCTCATATAGGCTTTACTAGCATCCCATACCATGTCCATAGAAGTATCCTTGTTCATATTAATTTCAAAAAAGTCCTTCATCTGCTTTTTACATTCTTCCACATTACTCTGATTTCTAAACAAATTCTCATTTACGCGCCAAGAGCGCCTATCTCTATTATCCTTGTTAATCTCTAACCAGACTGGACTATGGTCAGATATAGTTCTTGCACAAATCTTTGTCTTCTTAATCCTAGAAAAAAAATCATTAGTCAGTAGTATAAAATCAATCCTAGAAAAAGATTGGTGTGTGTCAGAAAAAAAAGTATAATCCTTATCAACATCTTTTTTTTGTAATGTGGTGACCAAAACTGGATGCTGTATTCCAGGTGTGGTTTTACTAAGGATTTATAAAGCGATACAAATACTTCATGTGATTTTGATTCTATGCCTTTGTTTATACAACCAAGGATTGTATTAGCTTTTTTGGCTGCTGCTGCACACTGCTGGCTCACGTTTAAGTGATCGTCCACTCCAAGGTCCCTCTCACAGTTACTGTTTTTGAGCCAGGTTTCGCATAATCTGTACTTGTACCTTTGGTTTTTCCTGCCTAGGTGTAAAACCTTGCTTTCCTCCACATTACATTTCATGTTGCTAGATATGGCCCATTGTTCAAGTCTGTCAAGATCTTTTTGGATCTTTTGCTTGTCTTCTGGGGTATTAGCTATCCCTGCCAGCTTAGTGTCATCTGCAAATTTGATGAATTCCCTGTCAATTTCCTCATCTAGTTAGTTTATGGAGATATTGAAGAGTATTGGGCCTCAAACGGAACCTTGGGGTACAACACTGCTTACTTCGCTCCATGTGGATGTAGTTCTGTTGAGGACTACACCTTGAGTACTATTTGTCAGCCAGTTACAAACCCACCTGGTGGTGGTGCTGCCTATCCCACATTTTACTAGCTTGCCAAGAAGTACTGTTTCCCTGAAAATATGACCGGTTCTTATAATTTTTTTGCTTCCAAAAGAGGCACCAGGTCTTATTTTCGGGGGATGTTAGGACTGCCACAGCCAGGCCTCCCATGCCCCAACACCTGTCACACCGTTGCTCGAGTTCTGCAGCCGCTTGCGGCCACATGCCACATGGTGCATCGTGCCGCTGCCACTGTTCGCAACACAAAATGGCAGCACAGGCCATGCAGTTCATCACGCTGATTGCACCGCTGCTGCCACTCTCGGCAGGAGGCTGTGCAGTGGATCATGCCAATCATGCTGCTGCTGCCACTTGTGGCAAGCGGCCACAAGGCTCATCGCGCCAATTGCAAACGTGATCGGCATGAGCCTTGTGGCCTCGTGCTGTGAGTGGTAGCACTGGCACAATCGGCGTGAAAAGCCTTGTGGCCTCCTGCCTCAAGCGGTGGCACCAGTGCAATCAGCGTGATGAGCCTCATGGACTGCTGCAAGTGGGAGCAGCAGCACAATCGATGTAATGCACTGCATGTGGTGGCAGCAGCACTATCAGTGTGACAAGCCTTGCGGCAGGAGGCTGTGACTAGCAGCAGTGGCGCAATCGGTGCATTGCGCCATGTGGCGTTGTTGCAAGCGGCAGCAGCAGTGTGATGCACCACATGGCATGCAACCACAAGCAGCCACACAACTTGGGCAGCAGTATGACAGGTGTCAGGGTGTGGAAGGCCTGGTTGGAGCTGTCCTAAGGTAAACAGGTGCAGGGCACCTGGGGCAGCTCCACACCCCCACCCCCACCCTAGATTGATTTTTACATGTGCATCTTGCCCCCAAACTTATTTTGGGGGTAGGGCCTATATTGGGCACACGTGTAAAAATCAAGCTAGGGCTTATTTTTGGGATAGGTCTTATTTTGGGGCAAACATGGTAGGTTGTGGTCTACTTTATCAAATGCTTTACTGAAATCTAAGTATACTATGTCCACAGCATTTCTCTGACCTACTAATCTGGTTACTTTGTTGAAGAATGAAATAAGATTTGTTTGGCATCATCTGTTTTTGACAAAGCCATGTTGGCTTGTTATAACATTGTTTGCTTCTAGGTCTTTTCAGATTTGTTGCTTATGTTTTCCAAGATCTTCCCAGGTATTGATGTCAGACTGACTGGTCTGTAATTTCCTGGATCTGGTTTTTTTTCTCTTTTTTGAAGATAGGAACCACAGCAACTCTTTTCCAGTCATCATGTAAGTCCCTGTTTTATCCAAGAACTTTGAAATATATGTTTCAATGGTTCTGAAATCACATCTGCCAGTTCCTTCAGAACTCTGGGATGTAGTCCGTCTAGAGCTGACAGGTGTTCCCTTACCTTACTTTTGTATATTTTAATTTGCATTCCTAACCTGTCTTTTATGGTTCTGGTTTTGGTAAGTTGAGTAGTGTTTTCTTTTTGTGTGAAGACAGATGCGAAGTATGAATTAAGCAGTTTTGCTTTCTGTCTACTGCCCATTACTTCTTTGCCATCTTCTCCCATTAGTGGACCGATTGTTTCTTTGACTTTTTTCTTTTTTATGTGTTGAAAGGAACTTTTTTATTGTTTTTGACATTTATTGCAAGTCTTACTTTGTTCAAAGCCTTAGCTTCCTTAACTTCATCTTTGCAGGTTTGAGCTATTTGTTGGTACTCTGCCATAGTTATGTGTCCTTTTTTCCATTTTTTGTACATGTCCTTTTTTTCTCTCAGTTGGTCTGTGAGTTCTTTGTGCAACCATGCTGTTTTTTCTTGGTTTTCTTGTTTTTTTTAGTGGTATTGAACTGGACTGGGCTTTTATAATCTAATTTTTCAGAGTTTCCAAAACTTCTTGAGTTGATTTGCCCTTTAAGATTTCCATCCATGGAATCCTTCCCAAGCTCTCTCTGAGTTTCTTAAAATCAGCTCTGTCAAAGTCTAAAACAATGGTTTGATTATGTTCTGTTGCTTTTGTTTGCATTATATTGAATTCTAATATTGCATGGTGACTCTCCCCTAAATTTCCTGCAACTTCAATCCCCTCTTATCACTTCTTCTCTGTTGGTAAGAATAAGGTCTAGTATAGCTGTCCCTCTAGTTGCCACCTCTACCTTTTGGGTGATGAAGTTGTCAGCTAGGTTGGTCAGGAACCTGTTTGATCTCCCATTTGTTGCAGAGTTTGTCTCCCAGGTGATGTCAGGGTAGTTAAAGTCCCCCATTACTATTGTGGTGTGTCTTACATACGTTGATTAACTGATTATGAAAAAGTTCATCTATTTCTTATACTTGGTTGGGTGGCCTGTAGTATAGACCTACGGCAATGGCATTTTCTCTTTTTATGTTGACCCATATGCAATCTAGAAGGCTTTCATCCTTTGTTGTGTGCATCTCTATAGAGAGAAAGTGATTTCTAACATATAATCCAACTCCAATTCCTCTTTTGTTAGATCTGTTTCTTTTGAATAGTTTGTATCCTTCTATCAGTACATTCCAGTCATGAATTTCATCCCACCAAGTTTCTGTAATGGCAACTATATCATACTTGCCCTCTTTTAGTAGTATTTCAAGTCCATCCTGTTTGTTCCCTAAAGTTTTGTTAGTGTATAGGCATTTAAATTCTTTGTGGCTGAACCTGGGTATGCGTCATACTTCTCATACTTTGTATCTGAGTTTTTCTTCTTTCGCTTTACTCTCTTCCTCATATGATTGGTTATCTAGTGGTTTTTGCTTGGAATCAGGTTCTAAAGGGCATGAAGATTGGCCACCCTCCCCCCTCAATTTTAGTTTAAAGCCCTTCTGATGAGTCAGTCATTTTCCAAATATATTCTTTCCAGTTCTTGTTAGGTGCAGTTCATCCCCTGCCAGGAGCCCTTCATGTAAGTAATACAGACCATGGTCTGGGAAACCAAAATTCTCTTGGTGACACCAGTTTTTAAGCCAATGGTTCATTTCTAAAATCCTTTGCTTCCTCATTGGATATTGGCCTTTTGTTGGAAATATAGATGAAAACAACACTTGTGCTCCTAATTCTCTAACTTTCTTCCCTAGCTGTTCATAATCTCATTACTGTTTTCAGATTCATTGTTGTGTTATTGGTCCCCACATGTAGGAGAAGAAAGGGCTAGTAATCTGTGGGGTTATTTTAGTAAGGTTCTCAGTTACATCTTTGATTTTTGCTCCATGGGGACAATATGCCTCCCTAGATTGACTGCCTGGTCTGTGGACTATAGTTTCTGTTCCCCTGATAATTGAATCTCCTATCACCAATACTCACCCTTTTTTTTCCTTACGGAAGTCTGGGATACTTTTCTTCCTGTCATAGGAATGCTGGGTTGTGCCTCTTTAAGGAAATACTGATGAATGCTCTTTTATAGATGTCTGCTTATTTTCTTCCAGGGGGAGGCTATGAAAACAATTGTTCAGTTCCACAGGGGCTTTATTGCAGTGGACTATGGTAGATAGTAGGGGCTTTGCTCTTGGTTGTTTTTTCCATCGGTCTTCCTCTTCAGGTTCATATATAGGGTCATTTTTTACAGAAGCTGTTTGTTCTCTATTGTGTTCAATTTGGGTGTATCGGTTTTCTTCTTTAGGTTCATATATGGGGTCATTTTTTAGAAGCTGTTTGTTCCCTATTGTGTTTATGTCATGGTTCCGATAGATGACACCAGTAGAAATAAGAACTCCAAGGTAATTGCTTTCCTCAAAGAACACATTTAATGGCTACATAGTATCAGCATGAACAAAGGTGAAACCAAGACTGAAAGTTCCCCCCCAAGGTTACAAAGTAACAAATTGAACTCCCCACTCCTGCAGTGTGCCATAAATCACAATCCCCAATTAACTACTTTGGTGGGCTTTCTAACAGTAGATTCAGCCTGCCAAAACTTAGGTAACTTGACCTTGGTTCCCACAGAACAATTTATTGTTATGTCTAAACTAAAAGAATACATCTCCCCCCTCCCATTACTGTGGTAACCGAAAACGAAGCGAAGATGGCTACAGCCAAATTCGCTTGAAGGTTGACAGTCGGATCCCCTAGAGAAGAGAGAAATCCTGCAGGCAGAAAAGGAGTTATAGTCAGGAATCACCTCTAGGCTTATTTGGATGTTTATCATAAAATTTAAATAGTAACCTATCAGCTTTTACATCAGTACTTTTTACCCAGGTAGCCTCTGATCGTGGGTATCCTTTCCACTGCACCAGATACTGTAACTTTCCCATGTATAACCTTGAATCGAGGATTTGTTTTACTTCATAATGAGTCAATCCCTCCACGACAAGGGGACCAGGTGCCTGTCTTGGAGGAGGCCTCAATGAGGACTCTCTTTATGGCTTCAATAGGCTGCAGTGGAACACGGGGTGAACTTTCCCTAAAAGGCGAGGGAGCTTTAACTCCACGGTGACTGGGTTTATAATCCGCACTACGGGAAAAGGTCCAAGGAATTTTGGTCCCAATTTTTTACTAGGCAACTTGAGTCTTACATACTTTGTAGAGAGATAAACCTTTTCACCCACATGAAATGGCCTCTGGGGAGCCCTTCTCTTGTCTGCCTGCTTTGTAAATTTTTGAGGCTTTTATTAGAGCCACTTTTGCATTGTCCCAAACAGCTTCCCAACAAGTCACCCAATGATCTAAAGTTTGAGAAATGGGAGGGTCCTGAGGGAGTTCAGGCATGGGAATGAATTCCCTACCAGTAGCTATTTTAAAAGGAGTGAGTCCAGTGCTGCTATGCACCATGTTATTATAAGCCACCTCAGCAAAGAGGAGGAGGTCACCCCATGTTGTTTGCTGGTAGTCAACATAACATTTCATGTATTGCTCCACCATTGTGTTAGATTTGCAATGTATTGCTCCACCATTGTATAGATATGTTTGAGAAACATTCTTGCTATTTTCTTTGCAGAGGGAAGACCGGAGCAGGCAATGAAGTGAGCTTGCTTTGAAAAAAGATCAATCACAGTCCATATTACCATATTCCCCCTACTTTCTGGTAACTCCACAATAAAGTCCATGGCAATCTCCTCCCAGGGTTGGGCAGGATCTGCGATTTGCTGCAATAATCTAGGGGGCTTACCTGGATGCTTTTTCATTGTTGCACAAGTTGCACAGCTTTTCACATAATTCTCAATGTCCTTCTTTAGCCCTGGCCACCAAAATTGCCGTCAAATTAAATGTAAAGTTTTCAGGTATCCAAAGTGACCTGCTTGTTTGCTATTGTGGCTGCGTTGGAGGGCCTGAATTCTAAGGGTTTCTGGTAGATACACTTTCGACCCTTTCCGAGCCAACCTGTCCCAACAAGTCAGTATGGTTTTGTTTTCCAGGAACCAGGAATTGGTTTTCAATTCCTCCTTCAGTCTCTTTGTCAATAGGCTATCAGGTTCAGGTGTTTTTGCCCGTGGTTGCCCCCCTGTAGTTACTTGAGAGACTGACTGTGTTTGCAGAATGATGGAGTTCACAATCTCCTCTCGACGGCTTTTGAACTGGGGCACCCTGGATAGGGCGTCAGCTAGGAAATGTTTTCCTCCCAAGATGTATTTTAGTGTGAAATTGAAACAGTTAAAATACTGTGCCCATTGGACTTGTTTAGGAGATAACTTACAAGGGGGGGGGGGTTTAGTGCCTCTAGATTTTTGTGATCAGCCCATACTTCAAAAAGGCAAGTTGCCCAGTTCAAGGAAATGACACCAGGTGAGCAGAGCCCACCGCACACCAAAAGCTTCTTTCTCCCAGACTGCCCACCTTCGTTCAGTGTCAACTTTTTGGAGGTATAGGCGCAGGGCTGCAAATCCCCCTTCTCATTCCTTTGCAAAAGAATGGCCCCCACAGCCACATCGCTGGTATCAGCTTGGATGATGAATTGTTTCTCAGGATTGGGATGTTTGAGAATGGGTTCTGCTGCAAACAGTCTCTTTAAGTTCTCAAAAACAGTTTGGCATTCTATGAACCAAGGCAGCGGCTAGCAGGGTCGCGGCTTCCCCATTTTTCTGTTTTTAACAGTTCGGTAATTGGCAAGCAATCTCAGCAAAGGAGGGGATGAATTGCCGGTAGAAGTTTGCAAACTGCAAAAAACCCTGGAGTTGCTTACGGGTCCATGGGGGTTGCCATTCCAGTACAGCTTTTACTTTAGCTGGATCCATCTCAATGCCTTCACTGGAAATCCTATATCCTAGGTCCATGGTGGCGAACCTATGGTATGTGTTTAAGTTTATTAAATTATTAAATTTTTATACCGCCCTTCTCCCGAAGGACTCAGGGCGGTGAACAGGGCATATAATAAAAATACAAAAGTACAAAAGTTAAAAAAGAATTAAATTATTGCCCAAAATAAAACAGTAAGAATATACAAATATTAAAACCCTAAGTTAACTCCCCATCAGGCCAGGCCAGCTTGTTCGAATAAATGGGTCTTTAACCCGCGCCGGAAGGAGCGGAGATCCGGTGCCATCCAGAGCTCAACCGGCAGTTGATTCCACAGAGCCGGGGCGCCCACAGAGAAGGCCCTCCCCCTGGGGGCCACCAGCCGGCATTCTCTGACCGGAGGCACCCTGAGGAGGCCCTCTCTGTGGGAACGCACAGGGCGGAGGGGAGTCGACGCCGGCAGCAGGTGGTCGCCGAGGTATTCCGGGCCCATGCCATGTAAGGACTTAAAAACCATCACTAAGACCTTGAACCTCACCCGGAAGACAACTGGTAACCAATGCAGCTCACGGAGCAAAGGTGTAACATGGGAGTACCGGGAAACTCCCAAGACAACTCTCGCAGCCGCATTCTGTACCAGTTGGAGCCTCCGAGTGGTCTTCAAGGGAAGCCCCATGTAGAGAGCATTGCAATAGTCAAGACGAGAGGTCACGAGCGCATGAATGACCGTACACAGGGCATCCCGGTCTAGATAGGGCCGCAACTGACGCACCAGGCGAACCTGAGCGAAAGCCCCCCTAGTCACGGCTATTATATGTTCTTCTAAGGCAAGCCGTGAATCTAGGAGGACTCCCAAGTTGCGAGCCCTATCCACGGGGGGTAAAGACTCACCCCCCATAGAAAGCGATGGAACATTTTGAATGTCCCGGGATGCCGGAATGTACAGCCACTCAGTCTTGTCAGGGTTGAGTTGAAGTCTGTTCCTCCCCATCCAGACCCGAACCGCCTGCAGGCAACGGGACATCACAGCGAGGGCATCACTGGGGTGGTTTGGGGTTGAAATAAAAAGTTGGGTATCATCGGCATATTGATGATACCCAACTCCAAAACCACGAATGATCTCACCCAACGGTTTCATGTAGATGTTGAACAGGAGAGGCGAGAGAACCGACCCCTGAGGAACTCCACAAACGAGAGACCTAGGGGCCGATCTCTGCCCCCGTGCCAACACCGACTGTGAACGTCCCAGGAGATAGGAGAACCACCGAAGAACCGTGCCTCCCACTCCCAATCCCCTGAGACGCCGCAGCAGGATACCATGGTCGATGGTATCGAAAGCCGCCGAGAGGTCTAATAGGACTAGGACAGAGGAATATCCCCTATCCCGGGCCCTCCAGAGATCATTCACCAGAGCGACCAATGCCGTCTCCGTGCTGTACCCGGGCCTGAAACCCGATTGGTACGGGTCCAGATAATCCGCTTCATCCAGGACCAGAGGGAGCTGATGCGCCACCACACTCTCAACAACCTTCGCAAGAAAGCGAAGGTTGGAGACTGGGCGAAAGTTGTTCAACACAGCTGGGTCCAAGGCAGGCTTCTTGAGGAGGGGTCTCACCACCGCCTCCTTCAAGACGGTGGGGAAATTACCCTCACTCAAAGAAGCAGATATAACCGCCTGGAACCAGCCTCGTGTCCTCTCCCTAGCTGCATAAACCAGCCAAGAAGGGCACGGATCCAATAAACATGTGGTGGAGCTCAACCTCCCCATAATCCTGTCCACTTCATCAGGGGTCACAGAATCAAACTCCTCCCAGATAACATTGACAAGACCGCCCGTGTCCTGATCGTCAGACTCTGCCCAGCTGGAGTCCAAACCGGTCTGAATCCGAGCGATTTTATCCGACAGATGTTGACCAAACTCCTCGGCGCGACCCTGCAAGGGATCCTCCCTCACCTCCTGATTAAGGAGGGAGCGAGTCACCCTAAACAGGGCGGCCGGGCGATTATCTGCGGACGCGATGAGGGCAGAGAAGTAATTACACCTCGCCGCCCTCATCGCTGCGAGATAAGACCTAATATAGGTTCTTAACCGCAACCGGTCGGATTCGGATCGGCTGGACCTCCAGCAGCTCTCTAGGCCCCGTTTCCGACGCTTCATCTCCCGGAGCTCCGCGGAAAACCATGGAGCTCGTTGGGATCTGCACCGGGTCAGGGGCCGCAAGGGTACAACTCGGTCCAGTGCCTCAGTGGCTGCCCTTTCCCAGGCTTCCACTAAGGCATTCGCCGAGTTGTGAGCGACGGAGGCAGGTGGGGATCCCAGCGCTGCCTGGAACCCATCAGGGTCCATTAAGCGCCTGGGGCGGTACCATCTAGTTGGTTCCGCATCCCCACGGCGGGGGGTGGCAAAACGGAAGACCAGCCGCAGGAGGTGATGATCGGTCCATGACAGGGGCATAATAAATGGAGAGCCCCCACCAAGATCATCCAACCACCGTCCAGATAAAAAAACCAGGTCAAGGGTGTGGCCTCCCTCATGAGTTGGTTCAGAAATTACCTGCGTCAGGTCCATGGCCGTCATGGAAGCCATGAACTCCCGGGCTAACTCAGATGACACTCCCAGGGATGGTAGATTGAAGTCACCCAAAACTAGAAGTTTGGGGAACTCAATCACCAAACCGGAGAGGACATCGAGTAGCTCAGGCAGGGCTGCCGCTGTGTGACTAGGCGAAACGTACACCAGCAGCAAGCCCAACTGCGCCCCCGGACCAAACCTCAAAAAGAGAGACTCACACCCGACTATCTGAGGAACGGTGGTCTCCCGCGGACATAAGGTCTCCCTGATAACTACCGCCACTCCCCCGCCCCTACCTTGAGCCCGAGGCCGGTGTAGCGCTCGGAAACCTGGTGGGCAAAGATCAACCAAAGAGACCCCACCCTCTGGACCCAACCAGGTCTCGGTGATACAAGCCAGGTCCGCATGCTCACCCTCCACCAAATCCCGCACAAGGGGAGCCTTATTAACCACGGACCTGGCATTCAGGTACACCAGCCGGAGCTCAAGAGGCTGCACATCCTCGCTCCCGGCACCTCGGGGAAGAAACAGAGGGTCGGAGCGCCTCACCGCTTGTAGACAGCGGAGACGGCCCTCCCGGTAACGATACGGCCCTCTGTCCATACGCCTGCTGCCATACCCCAGTGTCGTGGGAATCGGTAATCCCACGACCTGCTCCCGAGCCCCAGATGTAACCACACCCCACTCCCCCCGAACGCAGTCGGACCCAGGCCTGGCCTGCACCACGGTTGTATGGCCACCCCCCATAGTCAGACAACCATTACCCCCCACCCCTCTCCCTAACCCCCTAAAAAATTTCACTAAAAAATTAACCAGGGGCCTCCTATTAAATTTATATCGAGAGCCCCTGGCCTTACCCGGCCATCTCTCAGGGTCCCAATAATTGGGCCCTTCATCGAGACTGGGAGTGGCAAAGAAGGCGGGACGCACCCAGGAGAGGGGGGCACCCCTGAGGGCGAACAAGTCCGTGTCGGAATATCGGTACATACAGTCCGAACAAGTCCAGAGAGGGCAGTCCAGTGGTTGGAAAATCTAATAGGAGGTTCAAAGGTAAGGAGTGGAACATTTGGGCCATCAACCAACCTACTGCCACTCGGTTGGGTGCTCCCAGGGGCAGACCACAACCCGTCCTGTCACGACGGGGCGCGAATCTGCTCCCGAGGATGGTCCAAAATGTACACCCTGGGTGGGGCATGACCCATAGAGCTCCCACCTCTATGGGGCTGCCGATGTAAAACAAGCCACTCTCCCACTGTGGCTTGTGCCCAGGTCCGTCCCAGTCCAAAGGGGAGAAAGGAGGCAGGTGGAAAATTAATAGATAAATTGGTAGTCCGCTATGTCGCCGCCGTTGCCACAGACATTGTCGCCGCCAATGGAACGGGCCAGCGGGCCTCGGAAACACCGCCGTCGCCATCACCATAAGCAGCCGGAACAAAACGAGTGAAATGCAAACATCATCGCCGTCGCCGTGGTCGTCCTCTCCACCGCCCAAAGCAGCTCGAGGACGCCGTCGCCATAGCCGCCTCCGCCGCCGGCAGCGGCTCGAAACCAGCACAGGGGACAGCCTTGCCAGTAAAGTAACAAGGGACAGCCTTGCCAGTAAAGTAACAAGCGGTCGTCTTCTCCGCCGCCGAAACGGCCCGAAGACGCCGCAGCCGCCAAAAAACAGCCCAAGGCAGTCGAGTGATACAAAATGTCGCCGCCGCTGCCGCCGTCGCCGCTGCTGCCACCGCCGCCAGAATAGTCTGCAGGCGTCTCGTACAAGCTCTCCTCTCCTCTCCCGGAAGCGCCGATCAGCTGGAGCCGACCGCAGCCTCCCAGGAGAGGCCCGGAGACGCTGGGGCAGCAGGAACCGGCAGGCCGAAAAAGCCGAGCCCAGCGAACACCGCGGAAGACGACAGCAGATGGAAAGAGGCAACTCGCAGATGGAACAGGCAAACAGTAAACTACCTCATTATTTGCCTCGTAAATTCAGCTTCATGGATTTAGCAATCCAAATCCCCTACCCAGAGGGCCCAAAAAGACCCCTGAGGGGCTCCTAAGGGACGCCCAACAGCTGGAGCTTACGGAGCTCAGCCCAACACGTCCGCCATCTTAGAAAACAATACAGGTGGCACGCAGAGCCCTCTCTGTGGGCACCCGTGCCGTCGCCCCAGTCCTAGGCCTTCAGTCCCGTCCATGAGCAACCTGCATCAATACCCGCGCAGGGTAAGGTTGTCGCGCCCACCCCCACCTCCACAAGCATTTTTTTTACTAACCTGCCTTTCAGCTGCATTCTGGAACAACAAAAAGTTCCATCAGACTTTCTAACTTCTTGCGAGATCTCAAGAAGTTAGAAAGTCTGATGGAACTTTTTTTTTACCTATAGTCCCACAAACATGCGGCAAAGGCTGAAAAGTGAACGGAGAAACAGAATGCAGCTGAAAGACAGGTTAGTAAAAAAAACGCTTAGGGGAGGCGAGGGCATCTGGACGGGGGTGGGCATGCTAACCATACCCTGCATGGTGGCGGGAGGGTGGGGCACGTGGCCTTCCCATGCCAGGCCAGCCACTGCAGCCCCGGGGTGGCCGTGCTGGGTGGTGGTGGGCAGGGTGTTGATGTGGGGGACATCAGGCCGACCAAAGCAGCAGGTGGAGCCCCGGAGGCTCGGGGAGGGAGGGCAGTGAAGTGGGCGGTCGGGCCATTGGCAACAGCAACGCGTCTGAGCGGAAAGCGGCCTTGGAACAAGTGGAGCAGGTAAGGAAAGAAATCCTTGCTCCCCCCAGAAATTGCCTATTTTTCCTTACCTGACTCCCAGCCCCGTGCCATTTCTCCTTTGCGATCCACCACCACTGCCGCATGCAAGGAAACAAAGGAAGTTTTTTTGGGGGGGGAAAGGTCAATCAATCAATTCCAACTTCTCATGAAAGATCACGAAGTTGGAATTGATTGACTGACCTTTTTTTCCCCCAAAAAAATTCCTTTGTTTCCTTGCACGTGGCAGCGGTGGAGGATCACAAAGGAGAAGTGGTGGCGGGAGAAGGGCACTCTGCAAGGGTTGGGTTGGGGCGGCGGGAGAAGGGCGCTCTGCGAGGGTTGGGGCGGCGCAGCGGGAGAACGGTGCTCTGCGAGGGTTGGATCGGGGCAGCGGGAGAACGGCACTCTGCAAGGGTTGGGTTGGAGCAGCATTAGGTGCAATACGCGAGGTGGCAAACAGCCACGCCACGCCGAAACCGAGGGGCTGGCAGGCTGTGGCTGCTGATGGACACAGTTGGCCCCCATGTGCTTGTTGTGTGCAGGGGCCGATGGTGTCAGGCAGCAGCCGACCTGGCCCCTGCCACACCTTGCCTTGCGGTAATGGCACCCCTGCCCTGCCCCTGCCTCACCTCACCCCGCAGGATGAGCCTCCTGTCCACCATCTCACCTGCCAGAGACCCCCTGGATCTACCCCAACCCTGCCTGGTCCCCACAGGCATCCCTCCCAATGAGCAACATCAAGGTGGCCATGCCCATCCCAGCCACACCCACCCAGTCTGCTGTGACCACTGCAGCCATGTCCACCCAATGGGCCACGTCCACCCAATGGGCTACACCCACCCAGTTGGCCACACCCACCCAATGGGCCATGTCCACCCATCAACCGACGATACACAAGTGGGTTTTGGGTTCCAGTTTGGGCACTCAGTCTCTAAAAGGTTCGCCATCACTGTCCTAGGTAATCCAGGCGTGCTTGATAGAACTCACATTTTGAGAGCTTTGCGTAAAGTTTAGCACTCAGCAGTTTTCTGAGCACTTCATGTACTAATTTGACATGCTCTGCCATGGTCTCTGTGTAGATGAGGATGTTCTCAAGGTAAGACTAGAACCCCCTTATACAGGTGATTATGCAGTACTTGATTTATCAGTTGCATGAACACAGCAGGGGGCCCCTGCAGGCCGAAAGGCATAACATTAAACTGGAAACTCCCCAAGGGGCTGTTAAAAGCCATTTTCCACTTGTCTCCTTCCTTGATCCTTACTCGGTAATACGCCTCTCTTAGGTCTAATTTTGTAAAACTTTTCCTTTTGCCAAATGGGCTAACATGTCCTTCATCAAGGGGAGGGGGTACATATTCTCCATGCTGACACAGTTTAACCCCTTATAGTCTCATTGACCCATCTTTCTTTTCCTTGAACAGCACTGGGGCGGCTACCCGGGATTTTGCTGGCTGGATGAATCCTCTGGCTAAGTTCTTATCAATGTATGCCCTCAGTTCTTTCAGTTTGCAGGGGGTCATCAAATACATTTTTGGCTTAAACCTGCCGAGGAGATTTTAATCAAGAAAATTTTAGAATGTGCAGAAATGGACAGATTAACTTTAGAGATTAAAGAGAAAGAGGATTCATTTTGAAACATGGGATAAATTTTACCAATGGTTAGGAAAACGAACTAGTGAGAAATGAATGTGATATGTTATTTTGAATATATATTAGTAAGGAGAATGATATATATTGACTAATTGATACTGTATATGATTATCATTTAGCATATATATTATAGCTATTTACTGTTATATTAATTAGTGTTAATTGAACATATGTACCCGGACAATAGTCTGTTTGCTAAAGCTTGAAAATGTTACTGGGGGGCAACCCCAATGTTGTTCCCAACCCCGTTCCTACCCCAATCCCGATCCTAACCCCATCCCAAATCCTGATCTTTACCCTGGTCATATCCTCTTCCTAAGCCTATAAAATTCAATAAAAACTCTTATAAAAATACATTTTTGGCTTAGGTCAGTGATGGCGAACCTTTTAGAGACCAAGTGCCCAAACTGCAACCCAAAACCCACTTATTTATCTCCAGGTGCCAGGTGGGATGTGGCCCACTCAGTGGGTGTGGCTGTGGTGGTCATGGCAGACTGGGTGGGTGTGGCCAAAGTGGATGTGGTCACCTCAATGTTGCTCGTGGGGAGGGATGCCTCTGGGGGCGGGGCAGGGTTGGGGGAGATCCAGGGGGTCTCTGGCAGGTGGGGTGGTGGGCCGGAGGCTCGTCCTGCGGGGTGAGGCGAGGTGAGGCAGGGTGGGTGTGCCAATTGCTTCGGGGCAAGGCAAGGCGAGGTAGGGGCCAGGGCAGCTACTGCCTGACACCATTAGCCCCCGCACACAGAAGCCAGCGAGCACATGGAGGCCGACGGTGTCCGTCAGCAGCCACAGCCTGCCGGCTCCTCAACCAGCGCACTCTGGACAGCTAGCCAACAGCAGAGGAGGCAATGCAGTGGGTCGTGCCTGGGAAAAGGAGAGCATGCGAGGCCAGGAGGGATGGGACGGGGGGGGGAGGGAAACCAGCTGTGCCGGGATGTATCCAGCCACGTGGGACCTCGGGCAGGTGGTTGAAGAGGGACGGTTGCCATCTCCGGGACATGACACGTGTGCCCACAAAGAGGGCTCTGAGTGCTGCCTATGGCACGCGTGCCATAGGTTCGCCACCACTGGCTTAGGTAATTTGGCTCCCAGTAAAATCTCAATAGCGCAGTCAGTAGTTTGGGGGAGGGGGGCAGGACATCACATTCCGCCTCGCTGAATGTTTTTGCTAAGTCTCTATATTCACTTGGGATGATTGGCTCTCCTGGTGGGGAACTCACAAATGATTTTGAGGTTTCCACCCACAACTTCTGAAGTCAAGCCATTCCACTGGTTGTTTAGTCAGGAAATTTCACCTTAATTCTAGGACAGGGCTTTTCAACCTTTTCACCCATTGTACCACTTTTAGGATAAGGCACTATCCGAGTACCACCAGTCGCCCAGCAAGGTGTCAAAAACGTGACCAAAAAAAAATATGAAAAAAAATGATAAAGTACAGGTAGTCCTCGACTTACAACAATTCGCTTAGTGACTGTTCAAAGTTACAACGGCACTGGAAAAAGTGACTTTCACACTTATGACTGTTGCAGCATCCCCAGGGTCATGTGATTTACATTTGGATGCTTGGCAACTGATTCATACTTTTGACGTTCAGTGTCCCAGGGTCACGTGATCACCTTTTGCAACTTTTTGACAAGCAAAGTCAATGGCTGGGGGGCATGGCCAGCTCATCACTCAGGTTGCAGGGTCCCTGTGGGGGGGAAATCCGTGGGACTCTGGTAGAGGGGGGTGGGACTGGGGTGGGTGTCTTCCTTCCCTCCCTCTCTCCCATTGTCCTTTTCTTTCTTCTTTCCTTCCTTTCTTCCTTCCTACCTTCCTTTCCTTCCTCTCACCTTTCACCCTTTCCTTTCTCTTTCCTTCTTTCCTCACCTTTCTCCCTCTTTTCCCTACTCACTCTTCTTCCTTGCTTTCTCTCACATTTCTCTCTTCCCTTTCCTTTTCTTTCCTTCCCTTTTTCATCCATTTATTTCTTTTCCTTCCCTTCCCCATCCACGTTCTTTCCCTTTCCCTCCCTCCCCATTCGGTCAGCAGGTAAAATTGTCTGACAGATCCCTCCAGGGGAGTTAAAAAAAAGAAAAAAGGAGAGACAAGGCAGCTTTCTCAATCAGGCACCCTCCAGCGGGTGGGGGGCTTGGTGTCCTCTCTTGCCAAGAATTGTGGGAATTGGGCAACCTGGAGGACCACCTGGTCTTGCCAGAGCTCCTTAATGTTCCCGGAAGGACAAGGGGGTTTCTCCAGGGACGTCAGGATGCCACCTTACTACCTGACAGATAGAGACTTGGGGCTGCTCCTCTTTTTGATCCTGGCTGGGAAAAGGGGTGTGTCTGTGTGTGTGTGTGTGTGTGAGGAAAAAAGACGGGACTCGGGCGCAGGATGCGTCTCCCCACTCTGGAGAGCCCCGCTTTCCCCAGCGCGTTGCTCCCGGCCTTATTTGCAGGAGAGGAAGGCAGCCTGCCGCACTGCCTCGGGACCCTCCGTGGAAGCCAGGAGGGCCAGGAGCGAAAACACGGCTTTGGCTGGGGAGTTCAAGGAAAGGGTGCCTGGGAGGGCTCTGGGGACGAAGAGCCGAGGGCATCTGGCCTGGCCCTCCGCAGCTCGGCCATGCCACCACGAGGCCCCGTTGGGGGCGGCGTGCTCTGGATTCCCAGGCTCAGCTGGCAGAGGGCGAGTGGTGCCCGCAGGCTGCCCAGCGCTCCCACCTGCACCAACCAGGCAAGCGCAGGGAAGCGGAGCCAGGCGGCCACCTCCCCCCGCCGGGTCCGGCACCTCACCTACCTGGCCACGAGGGAGCGGCGCCTGCCCTGGCTCGCCAGGAAGCGGATGCTCCCTCCCTCCATGCCCTATTCAAAGGAGAGGAAGGCCGCCTGCCGCACTGCCTTGGGACCCTCCGCGGAAGCCAAGAGGGCCGGGAGCAAAAGCTCGGCTTTGGCCAGGGAGTTCAAGGAAAGGGCGCCTGGGAGGGCTCAGGGGGCGAAGAGCTGAGGGCATCTGGCCCGGCCCTCCACAGCTCGGCCACGCCAATGTGAGGCCCCGTCGGGGGCGGCACAATCTGGCTTCCCAGGCTCGGCTGGCAGAGGGCGAGCGGTGCACCAACCAAGCGAGCACAGGAAAGCGGAGCCGGGCAGCCACCTTCCCCCGCCGGGCTCGGCGCCTCCCCTACCTGGCCAAGAGGGAGCGGCGCCTGCAAGAAGTTAGAAAGTCTCATGGAACTTTTTTTGTCCCACAAACACGTGAAAAGAAGCAAATGGAGAAACGGAATGCAGCTGAAAGCAGGTTAGTAAAAAAAACGCTTTTTACTTTTTTAACTTTTTTTTTACAGTGCTGTTCAACCGGTCCTACGCGTACCACCAGCCATATGCTCGCGTACCACTAGTGGTACCCGTACCACCGGTTAAAAAGCCCTGTTCTAGGAGTCTTAGTTCTCCTTTGGTCCCTCCTGTGGCTAATGTTGATGTTGCCCACTTGATATAGTTTGTACTGTGAGAGGGAACTTGGAGTCCTAGTGGACAATCTCTTAAATATGAGCCAGCAGTGTGCTGCAGCTTCCAAAAAAGCCGACAAAGTGCTAGGCTGCATTAACAGAGGGATAGAATCAAGATCACGTGATGTGTTAATACCACTTTACAATGCCTTGGTAAGGCCACACTTGAAATACTGCATCCAGTTTTGGTCACCACGGTGTAAAAAAGATTTTGAGACCCTAGAAAGAGTGCAGAAAAGAGCAACAAAGATGATTAGGGGACTGGAGGCTAAAACATATAAACAACAGTTGCTGGAATTGGGTATGTCTAGTTTAATGAAGAGAAGGACTAGGGGTGACATGATAGCAGTGTTCCAGTATCTCGGGGGTTGCCACAAAGAGGAAGGAGTCAAGCTATTCTCCAAAGCACCTGAAGGCAGGACAAGAAGCAATGGATGGAAACTAATCAAGGAGAGAACCAACCTAGAATTAAGGAGAATTTTCCTGACAGAACAATTAATCAGTGGAACAACCTGCCTCCAGAAGTTGTGAATGCTCCAACACTGGAAGTCTTTAAGAAGAGATTGGACAACCATTTGTCTGAAATGGTATAGGGTTTCGTGCCTGAGCAGGGGGTTGGACTGGACGATCTCCAAGGTCCCTTCCAACTCTGTTATTATGGTTTAGTTAGGAGTACAGCTCCATAAACTGTAGATATTTGATTTGAACATAAATCTTAATCTTCTGGCTCTCTCACACACCTCTTATGCAAATAAGTCCACTGATACATTTGAAGCAAGATTATATGAATTGCATTAACCGTATCTATAAGCATAAATGCAAAATATGAAGCAGCACATAATCATAGAATACCTTTCAAGTTTCATATCCAGAATGTACAGTGAACTCAACAAGAACTGTACTGCTATGCAAGTGTGCCTTGCCCTTCACCTTTAAGAACTGCTCTATATAAAATAATTTTCAAATGCTACAATTATGATAGTAAAAATATTTGTATTACTCAGAGAAAATAAAAGGAAAAGGGTTATTTATATAACATTTGTAGGTTATGACGCTATGCCAGCATAACAAAATTAACAAAATATTTTGTAAATAATTACAACTAGACACAATGACACTGTTACCATTGTTAATTTGCAATGTCTTCAGACGTTTAGGACCTTTTTTTTACCATTCTGAGTGTTTAAAGCAGTTTGCCTGTAAATTTGCCTCCAAAGTTGCAGAACGAAAAACAAAAGACTTGTTATGGGCACAGAGGAACCTATTGAGCAGAGGTAACTAATCTGAGCCACTCTTTTTGAATAATTTCTTGGGCTGACTCCATAAAAGAATCAAAACTGGAGTTTCTATCCTCATCTATAGCATCATCACCATGATCCTTTAAAATAGACATGTCAAACACAAGGCCCACAGGCCGGACAGCGAAGGGCCCAGATTTGGCCCGCGGGGCTGTCCCAGAGATGGCAAGGGACTGGCCCCCGCTGCCCCAGCCCTGGCCTACCCCAAATCATCTGGGCGCCCCCCTGGCGCAAACACAGGAAACGTTGAACGCTCGGGGACTGGCGGTGCGCAGCAGCAGCTGCAGCTCATTCGCCTCACCCTGCCCCTCCTGGCCTTGCCCCGTCATGCCCAGCTACACCCCGCTTTGCCAGGCCTCTCCTTTTGTCCTCCACTACTTTGCCAGGCCACATCTCACCATGCCCGGACCCACTTTGCTAGGCCTCACTTCTCCTGGCTTGGGCCATGGAGCTCTATCAGCCTTGCACCCCAGGGCTCGGGGTGCAGGCATCCTTGACGGGGTGGCTCACACGTTGCCGGCCAGAGGCAGTTCCAGGCTGTGGCTCTGCATGCAGCGTGAGTACCATGTTCCCCTCTCCAGCCCTAACACGTGGCCCAGAGGGCAACTGGGAGCCAGCCCCTGCCAACGCTTGGTTTGTGCCACCACGCACTCCCATCTCCCTGCCTTTCGTCCCACTGGCCAGGTCCCATCCACCAGACAGCATGGAGGGAGGCAGGGAGGAGCTAGGAATGAGAAAGAGGGAGGGAGGGAGGGAGGGAGGGAAGGAAGGAGATTGGAATGAGAGGGAGGGAGGGTCTGAGGGAAGTCCTGCCTTAGCACTTGGCCACCAGCAGCCCTGCTGCCCTTTCACCATCCCCTTGCCCCCTCCTCCTTGCCCCCTCCCCCTTTTGCCCGGGTTTGCCTGGTGCGCCAGTTGCGGCCCTATCTGGACCGAGATGCCCTACGCACAGTCACTCATGCGCTCATGACCTCTCAGTTAGACTACTGCAACGTTCTCTACATGGGGCTGCCCTTGAGGACCACTCGGAGGCTTCAGCTGGTGCAGAATGCAGCCGCGCGAGTTGTGATGGGAGTCTCCCGATACTCCCGTGTAACACCTCTTCTTCGCGAGCTGCATTGGCTTCCAGTTGCCCTCCGGGTGAGATTCAAGGTGCTGGTGATGACCTATAAAGCCCTACATGGCATGGGTCCGGATTATCTTAGGGAGCACCTGCAACTTCTCATCGTCCTGTGCGCTCCCATAAAGAGGCCCTCTTTAGGGTGCCGCCGGTTAGGGAGTGCTGGCGGGTGATCCCCAGAGGGAGGGCATTCTCTGTGGGCGCGCCTGCCCTTTGGAATGATTTACCTGTGGAACTCCGGACCGCCCCCGATCTGCATTCATTTCACCGGGACCTGAAAACCTGGCTTTTCGATTTATCAGGCCTGGACTAAAGGGGTGTTAGCTTTTTAAATATTGTTTTAATTGTTGGGCTTAATTAATTAAATTTATTTTAATTTTATATTATCTTTTATATTGTATTTTATGCTGCCCTGTAAACCGCCCTGAGTCCTTCGGGAATAGGGCGGTATAGAAATCTAAATAAATAAATAAATAAATAAATAAATAAATAAATAAATAAATATCCTAGGCGTCTCCCATCCTATCGCTAAGAATACTTTGGTTACAAAGCCAGGTCTCCTTGCATGGAGAGTGGGCCTCCCTCTGACCCACGCCTTTTGCCTTCCTGCACCCACCATGAGCAACCTGGCCAAGGAGAGTGAGCACAGTAGCAGCAGACTTCAGGAGGTAAGCGCAGCTGGACGCCCCCTTGGGCAAGTGGGGCTGTGCTAGGCTGAGCTGTGGGGTCCCGGTGCCGCAGGAGCTCGAGGGCTGGGCTGGGTACTTCACCTCTACTGCCCAGGGCTCCGGGCAGCCCGCGCCACCATCCAGGGCCTCCCTGCACGGCCTGAGAGGGATGGTGAGGCTCCTCCAGTGGACCATGCCCTGGTGCTCACCCTGGTCCCACCCTCCTCTGCCAGAGACCTTTGGATCCGCCCCAGTCCTGCCCAGGCCCTCACAGGTGCCCCTGACATGAGAGCTGGCCACGCCCAGCCAGTAGGCCACGCCCAGCCAGTAGGCCACGCCCACCCCACCCCCCACCCCCGGGCAACCACAATGCTGATGCTGGCCCTCAATGAAATTGAGTTTGACACCCCTGCTTTAAAAGGTTGAAATGTAAGATATGTTGTCACAGTGGTCTTTTGCAATGAGAAGAAAAGGAAGATGCTGACCTTGCATTTGAGATAGGAAATACAACACTACCGAAGAGCTTAATGGAAGCGGGTAGGTTTGACCGCAGGGAAAGGGTTAGGCCAGGGAATCCCAGAGCAAGGAAGCAAAGCTGCAGCCACCCATCTGGAGCAGCAGCAAACGGCAGCATCTGCCGCAGCTCTTTTGACTGCAGAATCAGCTGAGCGCGGCTATCACGTGGGGGACGTGTCAAAGGTCACAGCGCAACTCACAATGGAGCTCTCTGAGCCAGTGCAAAGCGGCTTACGGATCCTAGCTGAACCAAGGTGCTTCTCGCTCCGAGATTTCCAGGCTCTGCTCCAGGCTGCCTTCCAGAGCTTGCTCAGCGACCAGGCCGCCTTCGGTGAGTGCTGGTTTCCGGGGGCGAGCCTCCAGCCACCGGCGTGGAGAAGAGTTGGGCGCTGCGCTGGAAGTTGGGCGCCAGCCGAAGGAAGCGTGCCGGCAGCACGGCGGATCGCTTGTCTTTGGCCAGTGCTGACGCCTGGCTGCATTCGCGGCAGGGCCCACAGTCGTTTCCCATCAAGCGCAGGGGGTTTCCCCAGCGGTGAGCCGCGCTGAAATGGTGCGCTGCGCCCTCTTTCTCCCTTTGATTCTTTCGGAGTTTTGCTCCCGCTGCTGCTTTCCTCCATTTACCTGCAGTTGTCATTTCCTTGCAGAAATTCAAGGGTGTTTCTCGCTTATTTGTGGCCTAAAAGCGAAGGTAAAGCCACTCTCTCCCGAAAGCAGAGTGAGAAAGAAAGAAGGTGCCGTTTGGAGGTGGTTTCTTCCACCTCCCTGACGGTCGTAGCCGGTTGGTTTCCACCGTTTTGTTTTTAATCTTCCGGCGAGGCATTCCCAGCCCTTTGACAGTCGGAAGTGATTTTTGCAAAAGTCAGAGGTACAAGCGGGTGAATGTACTTGAAGACACCGGGCTGGGTTTAGTACCTGGGTCCCGCAGGCTTTATTGTGATCATTTGCCATTCTTTGGAATTACTCAATGGCTGTAATAAATTGTTCTTAATCTTATGGCTGAAAAACGCCGCTCATTTGTTTTGATGGCTTTGGGTTTTGTTTTTGTTTGCTTCAAATTGAATTTCTCTGACGATTGGGATTTGTCAGCTGTTTACCAAACTGTGAGGTTTCTTGAGGGTAGGCCGGCCGCCTCTCGCAGGAGAAAAGGTGCTCCCGTTTGCCTGAAGGGCTCTGCGAGAACTTGGGCTGAATACGCGCGGCCTCCGGTGGGTGCTAGTTTGAACTGCAACCCTAGAAAAACTATAGATTTTCTTAAAAGGGAGGCGGGGAAAAGAGTAAAAATCAGAGTTGAGTTGGGAAGTGGGGTAGAGGGGTGACACGGTATTCCGAGCACTATTGTTAGAAAAGCGAAATTACAGGCTCACTTCACTCTAGCACTCGGGGAAAAATAATTTCACACGGTTATCTGAACTCGGAGACGTCTGCCCTTAATTGGCAAAAAGGGTTTTCAACTCTTCTCCTCCTCCTCCTCCTCCTCCCGAACGAGAAGACCTCAATTTTCTAAAAATATAAATGTCTACTGACACTACTAGTCAACCTGATTACTTCCCAAACTCTGTGTTGGCCAGTAGTTCAAAGAACAAGTGGCCATGAGTGGGAAAGGGAAACTACAGGAGACTCTGTTGGGGTAATGGCTGAGCTCCTTTTCTTTCTTCGGTGCTTTCTGGCTGTTGGGGATAAATCTAGATCAATTTAGTGCTGGAAATAGCCTATATAATATCTCAGATCTTGCAGAAATTATTCATGTTTGAGATGAAAGGTAGCTGACATTTCCCCAACATTATTTAATTCCTTATAAAGGAAGATCTATGAAAACAAGTCCTTCCCCCAATATTGTGTTTAGAACTGTAATTGTAAATGTTGTCAATATGACAGCTAGCTGCTGCAGTATAATTGCATGGAGCTTAGTCTTCCTGAATGGGAAAACCATTGTATATATACAGTGTGTGTGTATCCTCCTGAAATATGCCATCATCAAGCATTCATTTCTTTTTAGATTACCCAGATTTGGAACATATTGATCCAGTAATATTCAAATACTGCCACGCAGCAGCTACCACTTATATAATAGAAGCTGGAAAGCAAAAAGCTGACAAATCTATTATAAGGTATTCCAAAACTCAACTCTTAAAATTTTTTGTTTGACTTGTATTAGATTTATTGGTAACACATCTTGCTTTTCCTTTTAGCACCTATCTAGAAGACTGTAAATTCAACAGAGAAAGAATTGAACATTTTTGCACTGAATATCAGGTTTCTAATCACATTTTATCTTTTTGCATTCCTTCCATTAATGTGTGTGTAATCTGTAGAAGCTTACACGCTCTACTTTTATCCTTTCCCTTTTTGTAGATACATAAGGATAACTTAGAAATCATATTGGGAAGGTATGTCCAGGGAAATTATATTAATCTTCCAACTTTCAAATGCATCTTGAAAATAATAAACATCTTCACAAGTTACCTAATTGAGGTAACGTTCTCCACAAAACCACAATTAATACATTGCTGCTACTTTTCTTTTTACCTATATGAACTTGCAACAGTTATGCTGTTCAGCATATCTTAGCCTAATAGTTATTTACTATGTTCGCAGTATAGGCAGATGTCCACTACATGTAATTGATGTTTGTTGGTGTCTGGAATATCAAATCAAGGTAATTTAAATCAAATGGGTATTATTTCTTTTTCACTTTGATTTGGAAAACTTATTTTTTCCCTTGTCTTATCTCTTTAGACTAATCAACATCATAAGCATTATTGCCCTGCCTATTTGATGACCTTAAAAGTAGAGGTATAGCATCCATCCAGAAAGTTCAAATATTAGTAGATTATTATTGCTTTAGTTTCATTACTTATTAACAATTAATGTTTGGGATTTTGTTATTTTAGAACATTGATTCAAGATCTCATCAGGACATTAATTTTACTTGTTCCATGGATCAATTGCAGGTATTTTATCTTACCCTTTTGTGTACTGATAGAGTAGTACCAGACTTTACAAAAAGTCCATAAAAATATAAAATGCTTCACTTAAAATATAAGATGCTTCACATCTTTTAAAATACAAAATGCTACAGAATTACTAGCTTTTCTATTTTTCCAATATGAGTTTTCAAGTTGATTCACATAAGTGACTGCACTATGCAAAAATATTTTTGGCAGAATGGGTGGAAGCTGTTTCAGATGTGTTACATTAGATGAAACCCATTTTCTGTGTTGTATACTTGAATATATAATATGTACTGAGCATGGAATTTAGATTATTTGGCTTTATGTAAGCTACTATGTATTGATAGCTTCATTAAAACTAATAAACTTACTAATGAGGGGAAAAGGAGTAAACTTACCAAAACTTGAAAAACTAAGAAATAAGCAACTGTCTACAGTTACATATAGTTTCAAAATTCTATAGGTACAAATCACATTTAGGTAAAAATCCCATGTTTCAATGGATGCATTAGATAACTTTAGGATTGCCAGCTCAGAAAATTGTTGGGTTAGTTTACTTCTTTATATTCAATTAAGCTGTAAGATATTATATTGTTCTGTGTATTATTTGACAAATAAGAAAAAATATTTTATCAATCTATGTGTCCCAGTCCAAACTGATTAATTTTATATGTGATAATGTTATTACAACAATGTCCCCTTTAGGCACATTCATGATGTACACTAATTAAAATAATGAAGTAGTTTGTTTCCTAAAAATATCAAATGGCAGAAAAACACATTAAGTCACTTGGATTTTTGGTACAAAGGGAATTTCTAATAATGAATATTTATAGCAAAATATTTCTTTTCTGAAGCTCTTACTTCATATTTTAGGATTTAGTTGGAAAGTTAAAAGAAGCAGCTAAAAGTCTAGAAAGGAAAACTCAACTATAATTTACACACTTGGCAATCAACTACACTGAAGAAAAGAAAATGCTTGCTTCTTTGACTATATAATCTTTTTCCTGGTTCTTATTTAATGGAACTTTGGTATATGTTTGGTCAAACAGAAATGGACCGTTTACTTTCTAGATAACATTGCAAGATTTGTGTGCAATAAAATCTCAAGCTTGTTAAACTGTGATATCTGTTTAGATAGCTATACATTTCTGAAATATCTGTTTCAGTTGTGCCCTTTTTTAAAATTTTTGATTTCCCCATTATCTACTTTATCATCTAATAAACAAGTGAACATGAATCTAGTTTGTGTGTCTTATCTGACTATAATAATGAGTTGGGAGGGACTGGATTCTTAGCAGCTCCAACATTCCAAGATAATCTACCCAACAAAATCATGTTAAAGAGCTGTAGAGCTCTGGATCTAAACACCATTCTATTGTAATGAAGTCATCACCTTGCTTGCATGTGCTGAAAAGCACCTTTGGGACTTGCTTGCACCGCATTTTGGTGAAGGTGTGTTCCTGCTGTTTTTCCCCTTTTAATGTTGAAGTGATTTACAGGAAAAGTTGAAAAGATTCCATTCATTCATCTGCTTAAACCTGGGTTTACTTATTAAACATTCAACCATTTCTGTAAATAGAAAACAGTTGGAGTGTCCTGAATTGTGGCAGTTGAGTGACTATGACCAGCTTTCTCTCCTTGGCTCAAAAACCAAAACAAAAAAACCTATCCTCATCCCCAGGTTACAATGTGGGTTGAACTTAGTAATTACACACCTACTACTAGAGGGGCAGCAATGTCAGTCTGGAGTATTTGGAGGGTGGGGTGCACAAAGACTAATGAGAACTAACGTCTTTGTGCACCCCACCCTCCAAATACACCAGACTGACATTGCTGCCCCTCTAGTAGTAGGTGTGTAATTACTAAGTTCAACTCACATTGTGACCTGGGGGTGAGGATAGGTTTTTTTGTTTTGGTTTTTGAGCCAAGGGGAGAAAGCTGGTCATACTCTAAGTGCTTTTTTGCTATGTGGAGAGAATGTGAAATCTTGCTGTGGAAACACGGTTGTGAAAATTATCCCTATGTCAGTGGCGAACCTATGGCACATGTGCCAGAGGCAGCACTCAGAGCCCTCTCTGGGGGCACACACATTGCCACCAGCAGCTCATGCAGGTCCATTAGGCCATTGCTGCCTGGAGCGGCAGTCCCATCCAGCACAAAGGAGGCAAAGCAGCTGGCTAGCAAGCTCGAGTAGAAGTGGTAGAGCACACCCACGCCCAGCAAGCCAAAGGCCACCCAGGCCCAGCAGAGATGGGGAGGCACACAATCCTAGCTGGGACCAGGGGGCCATGGAGCCGATGGGGATCCGCCTTTCCCCACTTGGGGTGGCCTTTGGCTTGCTGGGCGGGGCTACCGCTCTGGGCGGCGGTGGTGGCCTAATGTACCTGTGCAAGCTGCTGGCGGCAGTGAGTTGGGGCCAAAGTGTGTGTCAAGGGAACAGGCCCAACCCACCAGAGACTCCCTGGATCTCCCCCAACCCTGCCTAGCCCCCACAGGCATCCCCCCCATGAGCAACATTGAGGTGGCCACGCCCACCCCAGCCATGCCCAGTCTGTTGTGACCGCTGCAGCCACACCCACTGCAGCCACACCCACCCAGTAGGCTATGCCCCCCCATGGGCACCACAATGCTGATGCAGCCCTGGCACTTTACAATAAATAAGTGGGTTTTGGGTTGTGGTTTGGGCACTCGGTCTCTAAAAGGTTCGCCATCACTGCCCTATGTCATCTGTAAGAATGCAGAGGCAAAGGAATTTTGTCCTGTAGTGCCATCAAAGTAAAAAGATCTTCATGCACCGGTCTTAACTATATACTGTAGTGCAAAATATGCTTTGAGGCAACTTACCTACATAAAATATGGCTTGCAAGGAGGAAGAAGGAAACAACACCCTAGCTCTGATTCTGTTACTTTAAAAAAAGGATTCTGCCATATTAAGGTTTAAACAGCCAGTGCTCGACTCTCATTCACAACCTCCTTAATGAGCACAACAAACCCCTGCTTAAGGATCTTGAATCACCTGCCATCGACTGCAGGGTTGTTCAAATACTTCATTGTACAGGGTGAGGAAAATGTGATCATCCTCATCCTCACAGCCTGGAGGGTGTGCAAACAGTGGAATTGATGCCTTCTAGATATCTTAGCCTAAACTTTCCCAACTCAGGGGATTATCCACCCTGGAAAGTTTAAAGTCCAGAACATCTGGAGGGAACCCAGTTTTCCACACCTGCACTAGAGTAGGAGAAAGGTCTTCACTTGGTACTTTGTACTCCCTAACATGGGATTTTTTCTAATTAATGGGAAGCACAGAGTGGGAAATGTACTCTTTTAAAAACTTGGGTCATTTGGAAGCAGTAAGATAGTCTGAGGATAATGGATTTTCTTTCACTAAATATCTTGCTCACTACCACCACTCCATTTTCTGATTCATATTTTGCTAGGCAACTTTCCATATCTTGTTGCCTTCCAGCTTTTATTTTGTAACCAGCCTTCTGCATGTTTACTGGGAATGATGGAAGTTGAAATTCCAACACATTTGGTGGAGAGTAACAGTCAGGAAAAGCAGTTAAGGAAGGACTTTTCCTGTGATAGTTGTGTGGTCAGAGGGATCCTATAGTGATCGCACCTAGATCCCATTGGTAGTGCTAAGCCATTCCCTCTAAAAACATTTTTCCTCAAACCTAAACACAATATGGAGCACTTCAATAAATGTGTGAGGACCTACTTCCCTAAGTGCAGTGTTTGACACTAATGTGTTGCTCTGAAGTTGAAAGTTGGTTAACTCTTGGGTTGAACAGTATTGTACAGTGAAGTCTACAGCAGGATCCTGATCTGGATTTCATTCCCTGGAGGATGTTTGAAGCTATTGTGAAATAATGCTTTTCAGGAATATTTCCTTTTCCCTTCCATCATTTTTCTGGAGAGGACTGTAAGGATATTTTGTAACCATTGTCTTCAGTTTCCTGATCTCTGTGGATCGGAGAATGACAATATTGTATCAAAACACATTCATATGGATGAAACTTGCAGAGGAGGGTGTAAAAAGCCCTAGTAGTATAAGTACATACAAACTTTTAATGGAACTTATCAGTAGTTTTGATCAGTGACGTCATCAAAGTAAACAAAGCCACATGCTGATGACGTCACCAGGCCATGCCCATAAACGGAAGTGACGTGCGCAGCCCTCCTCCCCGGATGTGACGTGCATAATCCACACCCCCACCCCTCGTGGTACAGGACTCACAAGGCCATAACCCTAGCCGGATATGACGTGTCGGCCCAACCCCATCAAAATAAGCATGGGTAACCCTAACAGATAAGGTGTGGTGTAAGGTCATAGCCCTATTTCCAGATGGTGCTTGCCAAACCTAATCCCATCAACAAACATGTGGCGGTCAAGCTTCTGTGTACTTGATTACATTAACCCTAGACTAATTCCATGGACGTGCAAATCCAAAAGAAACACAGAGACCTGTGTTTTTGGGAAACAAAACCCTGCTTTTGGGGGGGTAATTAAAAAAAAGCTTTTTATTTCTAATCATTCTAGCCTAATGATGCTTTTAATTTTTGTGGAGTTTTAAAAATCAATACCTCAAAAGCTGGGGGTGGGGGGGAAAAAGGATCACCTAAAAGGCGGCCAGGGTTTGCATTTAAACCAGGCAATTTTAAAAATTTTCCCTGAATGTAGGGGGAAAAAATCACAGACCATTTAAAGCCCACAGCTGGTTTTTTACCTTTGTAAAAATCTAAAGACGTATATTTTGGCATTTATAATTCCCTCGAATCCATATGTACGCGTAACCGTTCATAGCAGAGATTTAATAAAATTTATTCTAACCTTACAGCAAAAGCGAAGCGTTTCAGACTGGTCAGAACAGATTGATGTTTTAGGTATGTGTGTTGTGGGCATGTCTGGACATGTCATTCCCCGTGATTCTGGACAGGCACAAGGCTCAAGGACGTGTCATAGCATGCGTGGGGGTGTTGTACAGGCAGGTCTGAACAGCTAGCAAATTAATTCCAGCAGTCTTTTGAAGATGGCAAATATTAAACCTGGTTTCAGTATGGGCAACTACAGGCCAGGTGGAAAGAAGACCAGAAAATTGGTTTTTCAATGACTGATGAAAATTTGGTAAAGCAAATTAGAAATCAGGGTCAAGCACATATCAAACGGATATATCTTGCATTGATAGAAATTGATTCAGAAACAGAACTTGTTAAAGACTGCATGATAAAGTGGGCTCAGAATATTCAAGAAGTTATTACAATGGATACTTGGGAAAAGATCTGGGTGAGAAATGTAAAATTTACGCAAGCCCAAAATCTAAGAGAGAATTTTTATAAAATGTTTTATAGGTGGCATTTAGATCCCAAAAAGTTAGCAAGTATGTATCCGAACTACCAGCCTAAATGTTGGTGGCGAAGACGCAACGTATTTTCACATATGGTGGACCTGTAAAAAGGTTAAAGCATTTTGGATTAAAATCTGGTGGAATATGCAGAAGATATTTAAGAAAAGGATAAAGTTTTGTCCGCAATTGTTTTTACTGGGCATTATTACTGATACTACTGTTGTGGACACTAAGTTGATGTTGAACTTAATTACGGCAGCAAGACTTTTAGTAGGGCAATATTGGAAGAAGGAAGAACTGCCGACTATAGAGGAATGGACTTTAAAAGTTTCTAACCTGGCGGAAATGGCAAAGATCTCGGCGTATTTGAAAGACCATTCGCAACAACGATATATCGTGGAATGGAAAAAATGGATTGATTACATCCAGAATAAATATGGGACTAAAAAGTTTCATTTAGCATTTGAATAAGTATTGATGTGACATTTATATTGCTTGTAGTCATTTTATAAGAGCTAAAGTGCGATAGACCTAATAGTTTATTGTTGTTAGCATATGGTAGTTTATGATTGTTTTTTACTTTTATGCCTTGTATTTAGCTCTGGGAAGTCGGGGAGGGGGGAAGGGGAGGTGGGGAGGGCTTGGGTGGGGTTGGGAAGGGAGGGTGGGGGTGGGGAGGGGTTGTTTTGTTAAAGATAAAATGTATTGAAAAACTTTTCAATAATAAAAAAGAAGATGGCAAATATTGATGGTGATTTGTTTGATGTAAATTTGACCCCCAAACCTCCCAAGCGTAGACGTAGAATAAGAAAAGGACCTGACCTATGCGGCATCGTGGAAGACAACAAATTTATAAAGCCTTGTTGTTGCAGATTCTGCAAAACATCAAATGGTAAGTAAATATAAAAATTAAGAAAACAGTATTTTGATTAGTTGAAACAGCTAGACTAATTCTACCTTATTTCCTGTTTTAGAAACGGTGGAATCTCAAAATGCCAGCATGCCTCAGATTCTGAAAGCGTGTATCATTAAAATATTACACCATTGTTTAATGGGGTGCCTACAATCAGATGAAGACCATACGGATGGAACCAGTGAAAAAGAGCTTATTAGCAGCTTATGCTTTAGACTTTCTATGCCTTATGTTCTCTGGGTCATCGTCAGTATTTCTGACAAAGTGAATAACTTATATTTCACCAGGGATTCCCTTGGGGAGCTCAAGAAATTTATACATCGTATAGCGCTTATGCGTGATCCGCTGTCATTAATGTCAAAGATTGAAGCCAAATTGCCATTGTCTCTGAAGAGGATCATATGTCAGAATGTAACAGAAATTGATTACAAGAAACTGTTAACGCTATGAAATTTATAATAAAAGGTGCTTTACAAATCACATGAAAGTTGTATTATATATTTTTTCTTGATATGAGGGTGGACTGGTCAAAAGGGGTGAAGAACTCAGCAGAATTAATTACAAGAAACTATTAACACTATGAAGTTTACATTTGCTGGTCTCATGTTTAATCCTATCAGGTGCTAGACACAGATATATAATCTAATCATTCGGCTGGGGGGTTACCTGATTGGTGGGCGATGTGATTTTTGACATAGCCAGAGTGTACAAAAAGTAGGATTCATACTGACCCCAGACACGTTTGTCAGTTTCTGGCATATTCATACCTCTGGACCCCTGTGATCTGCTAAGAAGACCCTCTTTACAGAATGGATGCTACAAATGTAAGTAATTTTATTGCTAATTTTTGAAACATTGTTCCTCTTAGCTATAAAAATGTGTTTATAATATTCATGGCCTGTTTGTTTTCTTTTACTAGATGGAATTAACTGATTCTGAATGTGTAAGGGGTGCAGATCTTGTAAGTAGTTTTGTTGCTAAAATTTTGAAACGGCCCCTCTTAGATATAAAAAAAGAATGTGATTATAATATTCTTGGCATGTTTGTTTTCTTTTACTAGATGGAACTGACTGATTCCGAATGTCTGAGGTTTTATAATGGTATTTGTTTTTCATACCTACATACATTCAGATTCTTACAAAAATTTCTGCAACATTTCTGACCATTGGGTTTTTCTTTTCCTTCAGAATGGGAAGATGATCAACCATTTGTGGATCTCACTATACCCACAGAGCAGGAAGGACCCCGGCATGGCATGACCCCTCAACCATGCACAAGCCACACAGCACAAGAGTTAGGAGGTATAACATCTAGCATTTTATCCAACTACAAATCCATTCGTATTATTTTATAATCTAAAAAAGGGGGTGTGTTTGTATTACATTATTAGGAATGTAGGTGATAACATTTTGTTTGTTTGATTAACCAGGGCCGCCCTGCAAAAAAGCAAAAATGCATGGAGGAGAACTCCCCGTACCCCCAGCAGACAGTGATAGTAGTGAACCTACGCCTGAATGTCAACAAGAAGAGGAGATAAATCATTCGATGCCCCAGCTACAAAGCACTAACTCTGCAAACTCTCAGAATAGGAACAATGTTTATCTGGATTTGGTGCAAGAGTGGGAGCATCCTATCCGAAATTTCATGGCTGTGGAATACTATCAGCAATATAGATTTGTTAATGTTGACCAAATTCAGTCTTTTGTACATGCTATAGATGCTATTCATAATGCTATACAGCATGTTTTGAATAATGTTGCTAGAGACATAGGTGCAAATGATTTTGTTCAACTCCGGTTGGATGCAGATGGGTTAAATCATCCTCTCTTTTCTCTGAGGAGGAATATGGATGGTTTAAATGCTGATGATTTTCTGACCAGTATGGAAAATCTGCTTCAAAGTAAAGCAGAGATATTGTGGGGGGGGGGGGGAGATTTACAATTAGTGGTTACCATTGTGAGGAACAATGAGGGGGGAGGGCTTAGGAAGTTAAGCACTGTGCTGCTCACCAAAGTACTGGAGAAAAAAAGACGTCACCTAGTAGATTTCAATGTGGAAGGCGCATTTCTGTGTTTTGCTAGCTGCTTGCTCTGGCTCATTGGCGGGGGTGTTAGTAATGAAGAAATTATTACCAGGGCCAGGGAACTTCACATCAGACTGGGTATTTTCACAGAAAACATGGTTAACTTTTCTCAGATACACCTCTTTGAAAAAGCTTTAGGGGTTACTATAAAGATCTTGTTTTATCTGCAGGACGGATGGAGGTTTTTTGTTACAGGCCTCCCACAGCAAGAAAAAATAGTGTTTATATTGTTACACGACAATCATTACTATGCCATCAAAAATATAAAGGGTTTCCTGGGCAAACGCTATTTCTGTAAATTTTGCCACACTCACTATCACCATAAATTTAGTCATGGTTGTCAATATATCTGCAGATCATGTCTCAAGCAAGAATGCAAGCAGGTAGAGAAGGAAAAGATGCGCTGCTATAGGTGCAAAGTGGTTTGTGGTTTGTCATTCTAAGGTATGTTTTGAAACTCACACACGGAGGGAAAAGTTGACTGTAAGAGTAAAGAATATTGTGAAAAGTGTGGGGTTTACGTCTTTACTCCCCACATGAAATGCAAGGAACCCAAGTGTGGGCAGTGTTCCGAGAAGGTTGAAAGTTTGGAATATCATTTATGTTTTCTAAAAGAGCTGGTTCGGCCACGAATTGGCCAAAGGTACATTATTTATGATTTTGAATGCTGCCAAGAAACTGGCACACATATACCTAATTATGCATGCGCCAGGGATATGTTGAAGGATGATGATGACGAAGATGTTGTGATGTGGGATTGTTATGGTGTTAGATGTCTGGATCAGTTTGTAAAGACATTTATAAATGATAAGTTTAAAGGATGCACTTTTATCGCTCATAATGCCAAAGGTTATGACGGGTACCTAGTACTGAGGCAGTTGATCCGGGAAAAGGTTAGGGTTCAGCTTATAAGCCTGCGAGGGAAACTTCTGTGTATCACCCTGCCGGCTTACAAGATCCGTTTTATTGATAGCCTCTCATTTTTGCCCCTTAAATTAAGTAAATTACCCAAAGCTATGGGGTTTCAAGGCTGCAAAGGATATTTCCCCCATTTGTTCAATACAATGGCCAATCAGGACTACGTTGGGCCACTCCCTAAAGCCAAGTATTATAGCCCTGAAACCATGATGCCCGGGGAGAGAGAAGAATTCCTGAAATGGCACGCTGCTAATAGAGGTACTGTATTTAAACTAAAGAAGGCTCTGGCTTACTATTGCAGGCAGGATGTTGATATACTAAGAGAAGCATGTATTCGATTTAGGGAACAGGTAATGGAAATGACTGAGCGTGAGTTCGTCAAGAGGGGCGGTGGGGATATTGTTGAGGAGATAGTGATTCGTTGCATTGACCCCTTCCAATATATCACATTGGCTTCTGTCTGTATGGCACAGTACCGGTTCATGTATTTGAACAACAACTCCATTGCTTTGGCTCCTATGGATAATTATCACAAGACACAGAAAAGGTATTCAGCACCTGCGATACAATGGTTGATGTACGTAGAGCACACTGAGAACGTCAATATCCAGCATGCCCTGAAGGGGGGTGAAAAACAAGTAGGCAAATATTTTTTGGATGGTTTTGCTGTCATAAATGACACCCCCACAGCTTTTGAATTTTATGGTTGTTTTTTTCATGGGTGCCCTGTCTGCTACTCTGAAAGAGACTTCAACAACTTACTTGGTTCAACATATGGCACCCTGCACAGCCGTACTAGGATTAAAGAAGAGGACCTCAGGAGCCAGAGTTATGCTGTGCGCTGCATCTGGGAACACGAATGGAGGGCCTTGGTGGAGGCTGACACCTCTTTGAAGCAGTTTCTGGTTGAGAATAAGCTCCCAATACCTTTGATACCTCGAGATGCTTTTTTTGGTGGTAGAACAAATGCTACATGTCTTTACTACAAACCAAAACCTGGTGAACAAATCTTATATTACGATTTCACCAGTTTGTACCCCTTTGTGAATAAGACCAAGGAGTACCCAATTGGCCATCCACAAATTATCTACCAAGATTTTGGGGACATAAAACAATATTTTGGGTTAGCCAAAGTCAAAGTGTACCCGCCAAGGAATCTCTATTTTCCTGTACTACTCCACAAATCAGGGGGCAAATTAATGTTTAGTTTGTGTGCCACCTGCACAGAAAAACTGCAAACTACCCCCTGTAAACAGTGATGAGGAAAGAGCTCTGACTGGGACATGGTGCACTGTTGAATTGAATGTAGCTTTAGAAAAAGGTTACAGAATTGTTGAAATCTATGAGATCTGGCATTTTGAAAGTACATCAAAGGGGCTATTTTCAGATTATATTAACGCACATCTCAGACAGAAACAGGAGGCCAGCGGCTACCCTGACTGGTGCAAAACAGAACAGGATAAAGAGCAATATATTCGTGATTATGAAAAGATGGAAGGCGTCCGCTTACGCCGTGAACACATTGAGGTAAATCCTGCTAAAAGGCAGATTGCCAAACTTTTTTTAAACTCGCTGTGGGGCAAGTTTGGTCAGAGCACCAATCACCTGACAACATCTGTGGTGACAAACCCTGAAGAATTATTCAAATACCTTTTTGTGCCCTATTATGATGTTTCCTCCTGTGAGTTTGTGGATAGTGAGACAGCCGTTGTGACATGGAAAACTGCCAAGAACCATCCCACCAAAGCCTCATGTACTAAACTGCAGTAACAGCAAAAAGGTTAATTTTGACAGCTTGAAAGATTTGGTAGATGATTATTGTCTGTCTGGTGCAGAGAGAAAAAAAGAGATCAGGGTAGAACAGTTGGGGATAGTTAGGGTTAAGAAACAGTGGTCCCTTGAAACGCGGGTCCTCCGAAAAACTCTAAAAGTAGTGTATAATAAAAGGTTATTAAAGAGCAAAGATTACTGTACACTACCTTACGGTTATTAAGGATGGCAGGAAATATTGCACAATTTGTACACCCTTTCTCGTGTATTATAAGCGGTCCGTCCAATTCTGGCAAATCTTTTTTTATCAAACAAATGTTAGAACATGGTGATGTCGTGTTGTCTCAATTGCCTCAAAATATTGTATGGTTTTATAGCTGTTGGCAACCTCTGTACAAAGAACTGCTTAATAAATTCCCTTATATTAAGTTTATTGAGGGGCTTCCGTCTTCTTTTGAAGATGATGATTTGTTTCCGCCAAATCAAATTACTCTAGCTGTGATAGATGATCTCATGACATCGGCCAGTGAGAGCGATCAAATAGAGAAGGCATTTACACAGTACGTTCATCACAGAAACCTGAGCATTATTCTCATACTACAAAACCTGTTTTTTCAAGGCAAGAAAATGAGAACAATAGCTCTGAATTCCAAATATTTGGTTTTATTCAGCAACCCCCGTGATCAGATGCAAATTGTCACACTGGCCAGGCAGATGTACCCCACTAACACAAAGTATTTTTTAGAAGTATTCCAAGATGCCACTCGCAAACCACACGGGTACCTTTTGGTAGATTTGGCAGCCACCACTCCAGAATCTTACAGGTTGAGAACAGGTCTCTTTCCACCTGATTGGCCTGCTGTTTACACAATGAAAAAGAAGTGTAAAAAGCAGTAGCCCGGCTGCCTTAGCACTAGTACATTTAAGATGTCAGAAAGGGTACGTAGAAATTGGGGGCTTTTAAAAATCTTAGTAAAGGCCGGACCAAGACAGAGAAAAGCCATCTTATGCAATGCTAATAATGACCTGGTGGGGGCTATAGCAGAAATAGCTTTGAACACCCTAAAAGGAAACCTTCCTCTGAAACCTTCACAATTCCGGTCTCTAAAGAGAAAGAAAGGTGTCATTAAAAAGTTGAGTGATAGAAAGGTCTCACTCAAAAAGAAGAAGCAGGTCATACTTCAGTCGGGTGGTTTTATCGGTCCCTTACTAGGGGCAGCTATTCCGCTGTTGACTAGCCTGTTAGCTGGATAAGCCATGGATCATGCCGAGAAAATGTATCTGGTATCGCGTCATCAGATGGAACAACTACAGGGCAGGCCCCCTACTATGGGGGCTACAACCACTAACCGGTTGGATGCCGAGATGCGTTCCATTCTTCAGAGAGCTGATTTGTGTGAGGATGACAAGATTAAGCTCTACAGTTCTGCATTGCAGAGGTATCTAAGACTAACCAGGCAAAATGAGTCTGAAAAGGACAGACTGAATCTCATTTACCCACCAGAAGAACCTCGGCCACTTCCAACATTACCAGAACAGCCACCACAGCCATCTCCGCAGGACACAGCGATGGACGAGATCCTAAGCGGTGTGAGCACCCGTTACAGGAAAAATGCGGAACTTTTGCTGAACAAAATGAAACAGCATCAGGACGTCTCAACCTGGGATGATCGCGGTACCTTTTTATACAAAGGGGTCCCTATTCCTGGGACTAATATTTTAGACTTGGTGAAAGGAGCTTCGCAGCACCGAGCCCCTACTGAGAAGCGGAAACCTAAAGGCTGGGATGACTTTATGAATGCTATGGCTGAGGTGAATGTTCCGACCTCTGTGTTGGGGTCTACAGCTGTTAAAGAGCAAGTAGAAAAGTTGAAAGATTCTCTGGTTGTTAAGGATGAAACTGCTACTAGCTCCGACTCTGTTATGACAGCCCCTTTTGGGGCTCAGAAGCCTCTGTTTACCAGTGCCCCTTCTAGCCCTTGGACATTAAACCCTAGAAGTAGGTTCAGGTTTGGTGACTGGCTCAATTTGTAAAATGAATAAAAACACAGTGAAACAAGTAAAAATGTTTAAGTCTTTTTCTTTATTTTACAGTAAGGCAGGCATGTCTGCATGCACTGGTGATGGTTACAGGTTCCAAGTCCCCTTCCCACCTTTATAGTTTTTACAAACAGCTTTACCATTTGATCATTTTTAATATCAACATTGGAGTACATCTTTAAAATATTTTCATAGTCTACTCCTTTAGTCCGGTTCAGCAGAAAAAACGCACAGTGTTGCCCGCAGGTCACAGCGCTGGGGTGCTGCAGTTGGCGTTGGTGAAATGTGTACTTCTCAGCTTGCTGCTCTAAAAACGTCGCTATGGAGCCAGTAAAGTCAGGGCTATCCGGCGGTCTTCCATAAGAATCAAAAAATTCGCCATATCCGGGAGATGGGAAGTAGAGGGCCAGCCAGTGTTCACCAGGCAGAGTGTGAGGGTGGGTATTTACAATTAATCCAAAAGGTATTTTGGAGATCTGTCTCTGGGGTAGCAGGTCGCAAGGGTAGACCCCTAGAAAGGCTTTATTTCCAGAGAACAAGTGGCGGAGTTGCAGTGTGTCCATGCTCACATATAATCAAAGAGCACATTCCTTGTGTGACTTATTTCAATAAGGTTTTCGAAGATTGCATAGAGAATCATGTTGACGGTGTTGGGGAGGGGTTGTGCAAATCTAATTTCGGCTCTGAGGTTACCGTTCCTGATCAAAGAATAGTGCTCAGAGCACCCCTGATCAGGACTCAAGTCAAAACAATACAAAGTATACCCTCGGTTAAACTCTTCCCTACTGATTAACAGCGGCCTGTCTTTCATGCCTTTGCCTGTGGCCTGCACCATCTGCATGTACTCTCTCACAAAAAGACCGTGCTCATAATCAGGCTGAAGAGGCTTTGTAGGGATCTGCTCGCCATCACAATGCAAGGCGCAAAAATTGACATTGCAGTGTTGAAAATTGAACGGATTTCTTTCATAATCCCCACTAAAAGATGCATTGTCCACAAACCCAATCACTAATTGTTTAGGTAGCTGGCCCAGAAATAGATTTTCCTGATTACACACAAGGCTACCTGCAGGAATGCTGTAAACCTTCATTCCCACTCGATCAATGGGGTATTTGGCATTGGATGAGAGCAAAGCTTCTGCATGACCAAGGCGCACTCCCGGGGCTACTTTTACACGCTTTACAAAGAGAGATGCCGCCAAGAGTTGCACTTTGTAATTCTCGTTGCCATCCTTCATCAGGCAAAATTCATTTCTGCTTCTTGTGAGTTTGACTTTCACATCGACACCGTTAATTAGCAGTCTGTCTTGAAAAAACAGATCGCTATGCAGTGGCCCTAGCAGGTCCCATTTACGACTACCGGCCGTCTGTCTTGCTCTCGCTTTGAAACCGGAGTTCCCAGCAGCTGTCAGTAGAGTACTCTCCATGAGGTCCGAGTCATCTTTGTAAAAACCGCCAGCTGTAAATTGAGTACCCAGCGCATCACCACCAAAGTTCAGAATCAGTTCAATCATGGCCCGGTAAGAATAGCAATGATGGCTCTGTGTAATGAGCTGATCTCCCAAGGTAACATCCAGCTGATTAAACAGTGATGCTATGGGGTAGTTGGTCAGAGCCACCCTAGCCCCGTCGTCAATATCCGAACTGTCAGCCTTTACAATCTTGCAACTCACATATAGCAGGGTGTTGTTTAAATCCGTGTAATGTTCACCATGTCCTGTGATAAAAAATTCCAGGGGAGCATTGGGTGTCAGCGCTGATAAAGGCGGGATCTCGACATAAGTACTGTTTTCAATACTGGTCTGTGTAGGTGCCAGTTGAAAAAGATCCAGTTCTGATTTAACACATTCCTCTGAAGCAGAATGAATAAATGCCATATCGTATTAGAATATGTCTTCCTTGTCACAGGGCTTCCTCTTCTGTGCACGTCTCCTCTTGGTATGGAGGGTTTTTTCCACAAGTCTTCTCTTTTTAAACGGAATAGGCGGGCCTAATGTGTAATTCTTCTTGGTTATGATCATCCCTGATCCATCCTGCCCCCTCTCAACAACACGGGATACAAGATGACCCGCGACATCTCTGGCAATGTTTTTGGCAGCAGATTTCACATGCGGCTTAATGATTTCTAATCCTCGCCTCAAAAAGGGCATTGCTTTTCGAAAAAGCCCACGGAACAGGCCCCCTAAACCTGTCCCGTACATAATGGGGGCTCCTCGGAAGCCTGGAAGGCCCCCGCCAGCTTGTGCCCTGTAGTAAGCCACGTAGTCTTGAGGGTTCCCGTGCTCCTTGATCACAACCATCCTTCACTTTTCCGAGGCCTAAAATGAAGCTTGACAATCACCTTCCCGTGATAAAAATGCACATTTTTGTCCTGATCAGTTTTGATTTCTATGGTAATGGTATCGATGTGATGTTTGCTGACTGGTACATAATGCGGATGGTCATAGGTCATTGTGACGAAATCATTGTCTTGCCCTCGCACAGGCACACAGCGCAGTAACGGCACATAGAAGTCGCCCACTATCTGGAGCTCTACAATGTCTGTGTAAACATATAATGTGCTGAATCCAGGGAACATCCCTAACAGATGTCCGAGATCTCCGCTAACTAGAATGGTGTGCGGTTCGTCTCCTTTAAGATTAATTTTTCGACCCACTGAATCATAATGTAGGGTCGTCTTAGGTCCGTCCTTGACGTTTGATATAACCTTGTTCATATTTTCTAACAGATGACGGATGCTGTTATAGTACCCGCTTCTCAAAGAAAAATGCCATCTCTTTCTCTCGTTAGCAATTTCAAAATATCCAGGTGAAGTTAATGTGTGCCAACTATGCGGATACTGTATCTCTGCTAGCGCTACTTCCCTCGCTCCTGGAAGATCCAGCGCTCTCGCTAATTGTATGGTAAAATTAGAATTTTTGTTTTGGGGGAAAATTGCTGCTGATGCATTGCTGGGATGTAAAACTCCTCCATATCAAAGATGTTGTACTTAAGACTCCTTAATCCAACTGTTGAACTTTTCTGGCCAACCCTGCCATTTAACCAGGAATTCTCTTTGTTTGCCCCTCCCTCTTTTCCGTAATATTTTTTCAATTCTGTAGACGCGTTCTTGATCACTAGGAATTTTTTGCAGCTCTTCTGGGTAAAAAGACCCATGTACCGGCTCTTCTGCATAATCCATTAATCTATATACATCCCTTTCTCTCTGCCTAACCCTTTCTTTGACGATAAATATTTCATCTGTAAAGGTTTGCTGATATCCCTTTTCAAACTTCCCCTTTAGCCTGGATATCCTAACGTGATCCCCCACCTTAAAGTTTTCTGCCTTTCTGTCCGATTTTAAAATATTCCCGTATAGACGCATCCACACATCTTTTTCATTAGATTGTTTCACCATGTTGGGGGCTGTCCGGATACTGCGATGGTAAGCGCTATTGTAACTCCGCATGAGGGCTGGTAATACATCCACATACCTGTGCGTATTTTTAGCTGTGAAAAATCTCCAGAGCTTGTTTTTCAGAGTTCTATTAAACCTCTCTATAACCGCTGCTTTAGTTTCACTATGAGTGACAAAGTGATGTATGCCATAGCGTTCAAAAAGCTTCTTTACAGGCTTGTTTAAAAACTCTTTCCCGGCATCCCACTGCAGCTTTCTGGGTGCCCTTCCTGATTGGAATATACTTTGGAAAGCATCGGCAACCCCTCGTCCAGACTTATCGGTTAAACAGACTGCCCAAGCATATTTGGAAAGCACATCAATTAGCGTTAAAATAAATTTTGTGCCGCTGTTTTCAGAGGCAAAACCTGATAAACCCACAAGGTCAGCCTGCCATTGGCAATCTATGCAGGAAACTATTGTCACGTTCCTGGAGAATTTTATTCTTGCAGGCTTATGCAGGGTATAAGCTTCTTGACCGGAAAGCCATGTCTTGACTTGCCTCAAGGTTAAGTTTTTAAAGCGTTTCCTCCCAGCCTCAAATAGGGGTTTTACTCCACCATAGCTACCTGGACCTTCCGGCGTATAATACAGTTCCTTTAGTACATTTTCACACTTCATTCTGCACCGTTCAAACCTTACAATAAACACACTGCGCTTTAGCACAAACCTTTTATTTGTAATTTAGACGCAATTATCATCACGTTCATTTACAGAATAATATCCTTCATCATTACTATCATTACCGGGGTCATCTGTATCATCAGTATCTTCATTCTCTGTAGGCATTGTACATATACAATTCGATGCGCCACAATCACATTCTATATAGCAGTCATTTGGAGTATCTCTTTTGAGATCAAGCTGTAGACAATCTGGACAATCAGACGAACACGGGGCTAGGTAATATCCGGGGAACCCACCTGTTTAAAAACGCAAAAATAATCCGTTAGTAAAAGCCTCTTTAACTCTCCTTTTATTATACAATATTAACGGCAGCATGCATAGTAAAAAGACAATTCATTTACCTAGATCGACCTCTGCATCCTCTTCATCACTTGAGACGTTTGTTATTAAGGAGGCGCCGGCGTTATAGCTATACCCCGGAACAGAACCTGGAAAATGTATTTAGCCATTAGCAATCACATTGTTAACGGAGGTTATTGCGCTTTACACATTTGAACACATAACAGGTTTTTACTTACTCGGTATGGCCTCATCTTCACGACACGCCATCTCCCGCACGTTACAACAGGGCAAGCGACATCCAGACAAGGTAGACCAGGAGTAGTCTGGGGTTTCATCATGAACATCACAGCACATCTTATGGCAATCTTTCCAAAGAGATTATGTCGCCAACCAAGATGCAGCAGGTTCTACACCCTTTTTATTATTTCCTTCACAAGTTCCCATGACGCTGTTAAAATAGATCTACGCTTTAAAGTTTCCAAGTTGTCTGTGGCCATGCGCATGCTCTATAGCAAGAGCTTACAGGTCATGTCCAGCCATGCCCACAACACACATACCTAAAACATCAGTCTGTTCTGACCAGTCAGAAACGCTTCGCTTTTGCTGTAAGGTTAGAATAAATTTTATTAAATCTCTGCTAGGTTACGCGTACATATGGATTCGAGGGAATTACAAATGCCAAAATATACGTCTTTAGATTTTTACAAAGGTAAAAAACCAGCTGTGGGCTTTAAAAGGTCTGTGGTTTTTTCCCCCTACATTCAGGGAAAATGTTTTTAAAATTGCCTGGTTTAAATGCAAACCCTGGCCGCCTTTTAGGTGATCCTTTTTCCCCCCCACCCCCAGCTTTTGAGGTATTGATTTTTAAAACTCCACAAAAAATTAAAAGCATCATTAGGCTAGAATGATTAGAAATAAAAAGCTTTTTTTTAATTACCACCCCCCCAAAAGCAGGGTTTTGTTTCCCAAAAACACAGGTCTCTGTGTTTCTTTTGGATTTGCACGTCCATGGAATTAGTCTAGGGTTAATGTAATCAAGTACACAGAAGCTTGACCGCCACATGTTTGTTGATGGGATTAGGTTCGGCAAGCACCATCTGGAAATAGGGCTATGACCTTACACCACACCTTATCTGTTAGGGTTACCCATGCTTATTTTGATGGGGTTGGGCCGACACGTCATATCCGGCTAGGGTTATTTATTTTATTTTTATTTATTTTAATTCCATTTATATCCCGCCCTTCTCCGAAGACTCAGGGCGGCTTACAAGCTTAGCAGTAGCCTTCATTCTATGTATATGCCTGCTTATTATTATTATTATGCCTTGTGAGTCCTGTACCACGAGGGGTGGGGGTGTGGATTATGCACGTCACATCCGGGGAGGAGGGCTGCGCACGTCACTTCCGTTTATGGGCATGGCCTGGTGACGTCATCAGCACGTGGCTTTGTTTACTTTGATGACGTCACTGATCAAAACTACTGATAAGTTCCATTAAAAGTTTGTATGTACTTATAATACTAGCCCTCTTTAATTAGAGGTTTTTTGGTGGGTGGGTGGATACTTTTAATATCAATAAAAAGTTGATAGTGTTTACCATATACTAGGAGCAACACAGGCAATTATCTTCAAAA
This sequence comes from Vipera berus, assembly GCF_964194415.1. Lineage (NCBI taxonomy): Eukaryota > Metazoa > Chordata > Lepidosauria > Squamata > Viperidae > Vipera > Vipera berus. The sequence continues at coordinate 1,277,551 of NC_138210.1, read as the reverse complement.
TCAATGTGATAGCAGTTCTAACAGAAAAGTGTTTAAAGGGTCATTTTGTGATGCCAGCTCTCTTCCTACAATAACATTTCACTTTGTTTGCCCAGGGACCTACAATATGCATCCCATGAAGACCTGCCAAGATGGAAGAAAAATCTGGAGCCCCAACCTGTTCCAATGGTGGCACCCTAGAATTGTTGAGGCAAAGGGTTGCCCGAAATGCTGAGCCGGGCCAGAAGGCAGTGGGATCTGCGAGGGTCTGAAGAAGTCGCGCGCGCCTGGGAAGCAGTGGGTCGAATGCCAAGGCGGGGAAATCCGCTCTAACTGAAACGAGTGAAGGTAGAAGTGCTGAGATGACGTTCGGGGTTGATGGTTTCAGCTGCCGTTTTCCAGCCTCAACTTTCATAGTATCATTTGGGCCACCTTTCTAAGATTTCTGAGGTATCCTAACACTGAGGTGCCCAGGAGCACGTGGAGGAAGAATGTTAGATCTGAGTCGGTGTGGTGGGAAAAGAATCCTAGAGTCTAGGCTAGGGCGGAAGAGCTCTCTCTCTCTCTCTCTCTCTCTCTCTCTCTCTCTCTCTCTCTCTCTCTCTCTCTCTCTCTCTCTCTCTCTCTCTCTCTCTCTCTCTCCCCCTCCCTCCCTCCCTCCCTCCCTCCGTCGCGCAGGGGAGGGAGAAAAGACAAAAGAGTAGAGCAGCTTCAGTACCAGAGGTTCGGGGTGGAGAGACTGAAGCCAAAAGGTCTGTGGTTGCCCTCAGTTTTTTGCGCCTTTAAAAGAGGGGTGGGGGGAATAGCGTTTTTGTGGGAAAGGGTAGATTTTAGCCAAGGAAAGGGGGCAGAGGGAGATCTCTGTGACACCTTGTTAACCGAAAAGGATAGGGAATGCTCGCTTGAGGTGACAGGGCGTATAAAATCAGGGGAGAGGAATGGGAGCCGTGTGCAAAGAACGGAGCAGGTGTGCAAGCTGGAAGGGAAAAGGAAAGGAAAGGAAAGAGGTTTCGTACGCGCGTGAGTGCGCGGGGGGGGGAAAGAATTCCCAGGCCACCCTTAAGAAATGAGAAGTCCCACGTGACGCTGGCGGGGCGGGCGAACTCTGAGCCATTTGGGGGACGGCGTCAGTTTCCACTGTGCGCCTTCAGTGCTGCGCTCCCTCGATCTCCAGCGCCGCACGCCTCTCCACTATACATCCCCGCCTGCTCCTTCCACAACAGCAACTGTGATCTAATGCAAATATTTGGAGGTTATTATTTTTACAAAGAGGAAATTGGGGAAAGAAAGAACTCTCTCGAAGGCAGGAGAGGGAAAAAGCAAGACCGGGTCGGGGGGAACCGATAGACTGAGCCGGAAGAAGAGCTTGGGACACGGACAGACAATGGGCTAGTGGTGGAAGAGGAAGAGTGGCAGTCCAGACGGGCTGGAAAGATTTTAAGAGCCTAACACTGGAGCTACGCATTTTAAAGAGCGAGCAAGGTAGGGAAAAAGAAGAGAGAAAAGGAGACGCCGAAAAGAAGAGGACGGGAAAGGCAAGCAGACGCAGTGAGCCCGAGGAGAGCCGGCCGGCTGTTTGGAGAACTAAAAGGAACTCGGCGCGGTGGCAGCAGCAATACGCCGATTGGAACTGACAGCCCCTATAGTTCGTTTCAAGATGGCCGTTTGCCTCACATTCATTTTCTGCTGAACGACTTTTAACTTTCATTCTTTTCCCGGCAGTTTCGGTCGTCCCCCGGGAGCGGCTTTTCGCGGGTAGGTGTTTAGCTGAGGCCGAAGGGCGATGGGGATTTCGCGGGGGTTGGAAGGCTGCTAGGATAAGCTGGTGTCCCCGAACTCTCCATATGGATTAGGCTTCAGCCACACGCACAGTTCACGCCTCGCGCGCGCCCAGAGACCGGCGACAGCAGTAGCAGCCCACTTGCTTTCGTTCTGCAACCAAGTTTTGCAAATGTTCGTTCCGTTTCCCCCTGAGCTCGGTCGTAGAGCCCTCCTGGATGCACGGCCCCGGAGGAGGATGTTTGTATTTTCGGCTGAGACTAGCCATTCGAGTCCATCCCTCTTTGTTTATAGGCAGATCTCGATTGAAGAGGAACACTTCACGCAATCTTGAGCCGCCTGGGTGATCGCTTACGAAACAAACGGGTCGGCGGGGGATTCAAAAGCCACCTAGCGCTCCCATTTTATAGAGGTGAGTTCTGCGGGGAGTTGCGATCTTGCTAGAGGGTTCACCGAGCCGATGGAGACCCCCGGAGAAATGTTAGTTCGGCTAACACTTGTGTGGTGTGACATGGCTTGGGAAGATGGCGGTGGCGGTTCTCTTTCAGCGTGTCCTTTCGCTTTTGTGCTTAAAATGCTGAAGTTTCTCCCGGCTTTGGAAGATGGGAGAGCGGAGATTGATGCTAGAAACGTATCTTTGAGGAGAGAAGTTACCGCGTGCCTCATTCTTAAAGAAGTAAACATGTTGGAGAATTGGGGGAACTGCGTTGTAATAGGACATGCAACTTTCTATTATTTAGCCGGGATTTCGGCTCTTCCCCACACAGTTACAAGCTGGATGAGGGACGGTTAACTGAAGCATCTTGTTACTAGCCGAGACGCGATGGCTTTGCTCCTGACTGTCGGGGTACTTGGGCAGGAAACCGTGTTCATGAAAAATCTCTGGGCCTTGACAGTGTAGACCCCACTACAGCTCAGCTTGTTTTGTTGTTTTAATGCCTTGTGGGGGAAGTAAGTCAGGGGCATCTGATCCAATCTTTTCTCCCTGCAAGTAACCTTTGTCCCCAAATGTAAAGTTAGTCATGTGGTCACAGCTTCCCCTGCCTGTCCAACACTTGCATTTTTGTTATTCTCCCACTACTTTAGTACTTCTCTGTTTCAACTGGTCCTTCTTGGCATTCAAAATATAACTTTGAAGTGTAAGGCGAGACTGATTTGTGTAGTTGTGTATTTCTCTGCCGTGGTCGCTGTAAACTAGAATCCATCTGTTAGTATTATAGTTGGTGCTGAGCACCCCCACCCAATGTATTCAATATTTAATAGCTGGAAAGGAACGCAACCTGTCTGCAGGAGGCCACCTGTTGGTTGTTCCAGGAGGTCCATTCACTGGATACAGGAGTTTAGCTGGAGAGAATGTAGGTTGATGATACAAAACATACCCAATTTTTTTCTTTAATAGGACTCGATGTATCCACACTTTTTGAGGGAGTGTCTCATGCTTCAGGGGAGAAATTTAAAACTGGAGCATCTAATCAAGGCATAGATGACCAGATTGCATATCTGCCCCTGCAAACCTAGTTATTTTAGGTACCCTTGCTGAAATGACACCTCAGGGGATCTAGTGCCTGTTAATTTCCAACTACCCATAATTTTCTCCAAGTTGAGGTAACCCATGTTAGGCCTCCAAGCTTCAGCTGGCTGTCATAACAGCTTTTAACACTCCTTGTTTTCCCTGTGGAATACATGTCTGGGAGGGAGGTTGAAAATAAAATACAATATCCGGTGTTAAAGGTCAGCGTGTCTTGGCTACAGAAAGGTACATTAGTATAAGGAGATGGGGGACTTTGGGGAGGGAACATGAAGGAATAACAATCCCAACATCATCCCAGGTTGAGTTAGCACTTTGAATAATGAGATTCCTTTTTCATGTGTTTATAAATATGTGCATGGGAGTTGCTGTCATCCTTCCCTGGTGTGTAGCCTAGATTCAGGAGAGGAAGGGGTAACCTGGGTAATAACAAGCTTCGACCAACCAAGCTTCATGCTTGATTTGAGTTTTCTTCCACTTTGGTAGAAACATGTGTTAGTATCTTCTGACGGATTGAGTTGCCTCCTCTGTGCCTCACTGCTTGGCGATGAATTTAACTTCACTGAATTGCTCAACCCCTTATTCTACTTTTTGGTTAAGGCATCCTGGATTGACTGTATCTTAGTTTGAACAAAATAGAGGTGTTTTATCATGATGACGGTGATGAGAGGGATTCCGATTATCTACTAAAGGTTGGGAAGAAGTATATCCTTTGTTCATATCCTGAAGAACGCTCTGGAACCAGTGGACGAGGCTAGGCGTGGGGGTTCCTGTTTTCCTTGCCAACACCCAGCTCTAAGGCCAAGGTTATTGAATCTCTCTTCCCTTCTGCTCCAGACTTGTATATCTTTTGCTTTTCCACCCAAGGATGATAAAAATAGCAATTCCCTCCATGTAGCAGTGGCATCTTTCCTTCTCTTTTTTCTTTCCTCTTTCCACCCTGGGAAGAGGCACATAGAACAAGTGAAGTTTGATAGTTGGCTTTGTTGTGAGGGATCCCATTTATACCCCCGATGCGTCTCCCACCCACCTGCACCTTTGGGAACACTGGGCAGAAATTCAGGACACTTTCGGAAGCGGAAGCATATTTTGCCTCGACTGCGGTGTGTTCAGAATAAAACAGGGTGCTTCGAGGCTGCGGGAATGTAACCTGTTATTTCGGCTGAGCGTAACCTTCCTCCATCCGTCTGTAATTTTTTCCTTGCTGGTGTCTCGGGTAAGGATTTTCTTGGATACTTGCTCTGCTCTCTTCTCGGCTGTAGTCCGAGAGCCGCAGGTAGATTTGCAGCCCTCCTGGGACCTGCGACCGGGCAAGCTTGGGCTGCCAGAGCAGGATGCCCACATAAGCCTGGAGGTGGGTGTGCTAGGACACTGTTGGATCCGGGCTCGGTCTGTTGCACAGGCTGGTGCCCCTTTAAAGTCTCCATGAGCCTGAGAGGGTCCAACTTAACTCTGTGCTTTGGAGATCCAGAGTTCAGACCCCACACGGCTGAGCCGCGCTGGTGGACAGAAGCCGGAAAAGGGAGAAGAAACAGAGGCTACTTTCTTGCCCATGGGCAGAGGCCCCGAGAGAAAACAAAAGGCTTGAGAGGAGCCTCTTGCTTTCGACCTGGCATCGACCCCAGTGCTGGCTTTGGCCGCCCTCGAGGCCTCCTACCGCCAGCCCAGCTTTTGGAGTTCTAGCTTTCTGTTCCTGCGACGCGTCCCCCCCTCCCCAGTGGACTGCTCAGAAGGGGAACTTTGACCTCACCAGCAGCACCCGACAGGGGTCCTTCTCCCGGGTCCCACCCCCAGCCATGTCCCCAGTTCCTTTCCACAGCACCACCCACAGCCCAGCCTTCTTTTCTCCCGCCTGCTCCCTACCCCAGGGGCACCAACCTCTGACCCAGAAGGGACTCGGGTCTCTTCTGCACCAAGTCTCCAAGTCAGTGCGGCTATTCCTTGCGCCCACCCCCCTCCTAAGCCCTCCCTTCCCAGCCTGGCTCCTCCCCCCTGGTGCTCTCCGGGTGCTGGCAGGATGCCAAATATAAGTGTAAGTTGCTATAGCAACCCCCCTCGGTACAAATGGTCTGTAGGCTGATCGGTTCTGAGCCTTTTGTGTTGGCAGCGGTGACACGCTAGCAGCAGAGCTCAATTCCAGGGATCCGGCCTCATCTTCTCCTGCCTGCTCCGACCCGTCTTATCAATGGCTGCCAGCCCTTGTTCCGAGATGCGGGGTACAACCTCACCAGCAGCCAGCCAGCCCTCCCTCGCCTCTTCAACCACAGCCACCGCACCCCCTTCCTCTTCTCGCCAGAAATGCCCAGGGCAACATCCGCATCTGCACTGAGATCTCTTACCCCCTCCCGCTTGCCCCGTTCTCCCCTCCGCAGCCCCGATCTGCGATTTTCTGGCAGTGCTATGGGGGAAGGGTGGCCTGTACCGGGACAGGTGCCCTGAGGAGCCTCCTCCACCTGCCTCAGGCATCCCCTCTTCTGAGCACCTCTGCGCTGGGCTACGGGCAGGTGAGCACTGGGCAGAACACCCAGGAAGGAGACCCCCTTTACTTCCTGCTTCTTTGCGCTAAGGCTCTTGGCTCTGCAGCTCTTTGCCGCCTTTTTCTCGCCTGAACTGAATTGTTTGTTTTCCTCGAGGGGGAGGCCACTTTTAGCCGCGGGGAAATGAAGAAATCGTGTTGGACCGCACCTCCGCAGTTTCCCCAGGGTGTTTAAAACGTTCTTCTTTGTCTTTTAGAGTTCTCTCAAACTGAGCCAAAATGCATCGCACCACCTGCATCAAAATTACCGAGCTCAACCCCCATCTCATGTGTGTAATCTGCGGAGGGTATTTCATTGATGCTACCACGATCATCGAGTGCCTGCACTCCTGTAAGTCCTGCTTGGTTGCTTCTCATCAGGGAAAGAGGCCTGCTGCCAGCCAGCCTTCCCTCCTTGGTCCTGGTGGAGCAGTGTCTCTGGGTTTAGGAATAACAGCTGAAGACCTTGCTTTGATTCTGTTTTATAAACTTATTTCTGCACAATTCTATGTCTATGTTTTCCTTTGTAGTCTGTAAGACTTGTATTGTGCACTACTTGGAGAGCAGCAAGTATTGTCCCATTTGCGATGTCCAAGTTCACAAAACTAGGCCTCTCTTGAACATAAGGTAGGAAAAAGACAGCTAAATACTTTGTCATATTGTGACTTTTCACATTTAGTATTTCTTTGGGTGCAACCTCATTGCCAACACAAATCTGAAAAAAAAGATGTTAGTTCAGGATAGTTCATACAGGTGAAACTTGAAAAATTAGAATATCATGCAAAAGTTCATTTATTTCAGTAATGCAACTTAAAAGGGGAAACTAATATATGAGATAGACTCATTACATGCAAAGCAAGATAGTTCAAGCCCTGATTTGTCATAATTGTGGTGATTATGGCTTACAGCTCATGAAATCCCCAAATCCACAATCTCAGAAAATTAGAATATTGTGAAAAGGTGCAATATTCTAGGCTCAAAGTGTCCCACTCTAATCAGCTAATTAAGCCATAACACCTGCAAAGGGTTCCTGAGCCTTTAAATGGTCTCTCAGTCTGGTTCAGTAGGAATCACAATCATGGGGAAGACTGCTGACCTGACAGTTGTGCAGAAAACCATCATTGACACCCTCCATAAGGAGGGAAAGCCTCAAAAGGTAATTACAAAAGAAGTTGGATGTTCCCAAAGTGCTGTATCAAAGCATATTAATAGAAAGTTATGTGGAAGGGAAAAGTGTGGAAGAAAAAGGTGCACAAGCAGCAGGGATGACCGCAGCCTGGAGAGGATTGTCAGGAAAAGGCCATTCAAAAGTGTTGGGGACTTTCACAAGGAGTGGACTGAGGCTGAAGTCAGTGCATCAAGAGCCACCACACACAGACGGATCCTGGACATGGGCTTCAAATGTCGTATTCCTCTTGTCAAGCCGCTCCTGAACAACAAACAAGGTCAGAAGCGTCTTACCTGGGCTAAAGAAAAACAGACCTGGTCTGTTGCTCAGTGGTCCAAAATCCTCTTTTCTGATGAGAGCAACTTTTGCATCTCATTTGGAAACCAAGGTCCCAGAGTCTGGAGGAAGAATGGAGAGGCACACACTGCAAGATGCTTGAAGTCCAGTGTAAAGTTTCCACAGTCTGTGTTGATTTGGGGAGCCATGTCATCTGCTGGTGTTGGTCCTCTGTGCTTCATTAAGTCCAGGGTCAACACAGCCATCTACCAGGAGATTTTGGAGCACTTCATGCTTCCTTCCGCAGACGAGCTTTATGGGGATGCTGACTTCATTTTCCAGCAGGACTTGGTACCTGCCCACACTGCCAAAAGCACCAAAACCTGGTTCAATGACTGTGGGATTACTGTGCTTGATTGGCCAGCAAACTCACCTGACCTGAACCCCATAGAGAATCTATGGGGCATTGCCAAGAGAAAGATGAGAGACATGAGACCGAACAATGCAGAAGCGCTGAAGGCCACTATTGAAGCATCCATAACACCTCAGCAGTGCCACAGGCTGATAGCTTCCATGCCACGCCACATTGAGGCAGTAATTGCTGCAAAAGGGGCCCAAACCAAGTACTGAGTACATATGCATGCTTATACTTTTCAGAGGTCCGATATTGTTCTATGTACACTCCTTGTTTTATTGATTGCATGTAATATTCTAATTTTCTGAGATTGTGGATTTGGGGTTTTCATGAGCTGTATGCCATAATCATCACAATTATGACAAATGGGGCTGCCCTTGAGGACCACTCGGAGCCTTCAGCTGGTGCAGAATGCGGCCACGCAAGTTGTGATGGGGGTTTCCCGATACTCCCATGTAACACCTCTACTCCGCAAGCTGCATTGGCTTCCGGTTGCCCTCCGGGTGAGATTCAAGGTGCTGGTGATGACCTATAAAGCCCTGAATGGCTTGGGTCCGGGATATCTGAGGGAACACCTGCTGCCAGCATCAAGCTCCCTTCGTCCAGTGCGCTCCCACAGCGAGGGTCTTCTCAGGGTGCCGCCGATAAAAGACTGTCGGCGGATAACACCCAGTGGAAGGGCCTTCTCTGTGGGTGCGCCTGCCCTCTGGAACCAGCTGCCCGTGGAGCTTAGGACTGCCCCCGACCTTCACACATTTCGCCGGGACCTGAAGACCTGGCTCTTTGAGCTCTCCAGCCCAGGCTGAGAATTTTTAACTGGTTTTTTTAATTTTAGGGATAATTTAATCTTTTTAAATTTGTTTTTAACTTTTGTACTGGTTGTTTTAAATACCCTGTAAACCGCCCTGAGTCCTTCGGGAAAGGGCGGTATATAAATCTAATTAAATAAATAAATAAATAAAATAAATCACGGCTTTAACTATCTTGCTTTGCATGTAATGAGTCTATCTCATATATTAGTTTCCCCTTTTAAGTTGCATTACTGAAATAAATGAACTTTTGCACGATATTCTAATTTTTCGAGTTTCACCTGTAATTATATTGTTTCCATAAGCATCTGTCTTGCATTTCACTCAGTCATTTTTCTTCTTTTTCTACATCAGAAGCCCATCTTTGTTCCTTTTAGCTTCTCTTTCTTACCCTGTCCAAATTGTAATTAAAATTCTGTTTTATTCTCATTGTAAGTGTACATATTAATTTCCTGTATTTTTCAGTATTGATCTTTATCAATATTTTATATGCAAAAGTTAATTTCTTTTCAGAAATCTTCCTTACTGAGTTGCATTTCATTGGCTCTTTTATGGTTACATCTCTTTATTAAGTACCTACATTTTTAAAATAGTGTCAGTCTAATCAGATATCTTTCTACCAAAGCAAAACAAAAAGACAGATACCTTAATAGCATAGATCTAAAAACTATATAAAACAATTTAAAACTGCTTAAAGCTTTGGTTAAAAATTCTCAACCAAGTTACTTTGGGTTCTGGAAAGTTGTGAATATTAACATCATTTTAAATTGAGTGTCTCGGATTTTATATTTCAGGTCTGATAAAACTCTCCAGGACATTGTGTACAAGTTAGTACCCGGTCTTTTCAAAAGTAAGCATTTAGATTGAATAGCCAATGCAGTAATAAAAAGTGTTGAACTTGAAGAGATGAGTAACAAAAATATGCTTTCTCTTAGATGAAATGAAAAGAAGAAGAGATTTTTATGCTGCTCATCCATATGCTGATGGTAAAAAAAGTCTCTTAAGTTTATGATTTTATAGAGAATTCTTTTTAATGCAGAAGCTGAGGTTGTAAAAATATTTTATATACTATTTCAGTGATCATGCAAAGCAAATAAAGTTGGTAACATGTTCGTCTTATAACTAAAGTTTTTTACTCTTTCTGATTTGAATTTTAAAATATAAATAGCTGTGAAAATTTCTGTGCAGCTGCCAATGGCTCTAATGAAGACAGAGGAGAAGTTGCAGATGAAGACAAAAGGATTATAACAGATGATGAGATAATAAGCTTGTCTATTGAGTTCTTTGACCAAAATAGGTGAGTTGTAAAAGTAGTATCTTATTTTGTCAGTACATTCATTATAATAGTACATTATAATAGTATATGTCCTTTTTCTAGAGTTGAACAGAAAGGAAGCAATGAGAAAGAGAAAGCCAAAGAGGAGGTAAGTAGATTGTTGGTTCCTTGACACTTACATTCCTTATTCAGAAAATAAATTAATATTTGTTTTTATTTACTTAAGTAGTAGTAGTTATTCTGCAGACAATGAATATGCCTTCTTAGTAATTAAAATTAAAAGGCCTTTAAAAGGTTGATAAAAATAAGTTGGGGTTCTTTTTGTATTGGGGGACTTCCTCCTATTTTTCCCCTTAGTATATTTAATTTTTAAGAATAAAGTTTATGTGTCTTAATTAAATCCTTAAAAAACCTAATAAGCATGTACTTTGTATCTTACCTCATTGATTTTGGATCACCAGTGAGCATTTAGATTTCATACAGCTAGTTTTAACCACAGTTCCAGGTATTTCTATCTAACTGTATTCAAATGAACTTCAGTATCAGATTTTGAATGGTGTCTATTATTGTCTCAACCAAATACCCCTCCCAGGCCAAAGATAAAAGATATTTACGCTGTCCTGCAGCAATGACTGTAATGCACTTGAGAAAGTTTCTCCGGAGCAAAATGGACATACCAAATGCTTTTCAGGTACTTCTGACCTATGGAAATTGATAGGGAAGAATACTCACAAAAGAGTTAGCAAAAGGCATTATTTAAACTTCAATTCTTTTGAAAAGAATTGGTCATAGTGTCTTCTGCAACTTAATACTAAACTCCACTCTCATCTAAGTGGAAAAATGTGGATTCTAATTCATTATTAAGGGAAAATTTATATCTTAAGGGGAGAATCAAAGATCTATTTTTCATAGGCTGTCAGAGTTTCTGTTGCCCTATCCCTGAAAACTGTAATAAATGCTTGTTTTAGACAGGGGGCAAAATGTTTGAAGTCTTTTTCATGTTAAAGATTGCTCAATTGAATTGCCTTTGTTAATTGCTTTTGCTTCTGGAGTTAAGCTGCAGCATCTTTAGATACTAGACCTACAGGACTGGATTTCAAAGTGTCTCCCCAATCATTATATTGTAAGCTCTTGGATGTAAAAGTCTTCTCAACTGAGTCAACATATTTCTGAATTTCAGCTAGAATGTGTGATGTTTGGATTAGTGTAGTATAGTAGATACCACACTGCAGTTGTGTAGTCTTTCCCACTTTCATGCCATGTTAAATGAAGTTTAATTTCATCTCTTTTATTAGGTTGATGTCATGTATGAAGAAGAGCCTTTGAAGGACTATTACACACTAATGGACATAGCATACATTTACACTTGGAGAAGGGTAAATACATCAAGAGGCCTTCCAGGTTTTGGGCAAGTTGGGCTAGAAGGGTGGGAAACAAAAATAAACCTTCTGATGTGGGTTTCCCTTTTGGTTTTCTTTGGCAGAATGGCCCCCTCCCTTTAAAGTACTGTGTGCGTCAGACTTGCAAGAGAATGAAGATTGGTGGTCAGCAGCACGATGGCTTGCACAACAGCAGGGACCTGGAAAGTGACTCTGGCAGTGAAAAAGCCAGCAGCCCTGAAGGAGGCACTCCTTCCACTTCCTCCTGTGTGCACAATCATAGCACTCCTGTGCAGTCTTCCCACCCCCATTTCCCCCACATCTCTAGCACTATAAATGGAACCTGTGGCAGCCCCAGCAGTAACCACCATGCCTCCTTTACCAACAGAACCCACAAAGTGTCAGTCAACAGTTGCTCTGTGACTTCTGGCTGACCTGCATAAACTTTCCTTTCTGATTCTCAAGACTAGATGCCAAGGTTACAGGTTATGGCTCTTTTTCTGCCCTTCGGTCTCTATTGCGCCACACCATTAAGCTTTATAGTTACAAATTCCACAAGTGTCTATGCCTGATGGTTAATAAGAGTAATAATGATTAGATATGAAATGGGTGGAGAAGAGATGGACTTTTTATATTAAACAACCACTGCAGCAAACTATTTCTTAAGGACCAGCAATATAAAAAAATACCAGTCCAGATATTTCTGGAGTATTTTATTTTTTACTGCCCATTATTGATCTGTTTCCTGATTTGGAGTCAGAAGTGTATGTAAATAGATGGCTATCACAAATGAAACCCAAATTTTGTAAATTCAGATTCATTTCCTACATAATGTTCAGATTATGAACTGTGGTTCTGCTGTTTTGTGGACTCTCATTGAAAGCAAGTGATTTTTTTCCTTCTCTACCTTGAGATGCACAAATGCCAGATTGAATATGCATAAAATGATGCATACAGTATATGTAGCCACACCACTATGAATAATAATGCATTTGCTTTAGTAGCCATTTTGATTTCTAGTTTGCATCCATGACTTTTCTGTGCAATAGCTGAAGCCTTTAAAGACCAGAAAGGAAGGGAAGGGGAAAATTGTATGGAAGAAAAGAAGGAAGAGGGACAGTCCAAGTTCAGATTTATAGCGGGTATTGCCATTTATTTTACTGGCTGGTTTAAAGAAAAAAATTGTGCCAAAAAAGATAAGCTCTTGTGGCATTGTGAGCTTGTGGAAGAATGCCATATTGTTATATGACAAAACAGGAAGCAGTATTGTATGACATATTTATAAAGAAAATATTTTGTTTCATGCAGTGTTGATGATGGTGGTTAAATAAATCCCTTTGGCTCAGCCCTCACAGATGCTTCATGGGGTGGGGGTAGAGGGAGTCCTGCTAAAGCAGCTACAAGTTCTTTGCCTTGAAAGTGGGAAAGCTAGTTTCCATCTCCACTAACCTGGAAGCAATTGACAATATCAAAAGGATTTCATCGGCCTTCTCTTTCCCAGGATTTGTACATTTACTGAACATAATGGTTTTTAATGCTGGGGAGGGGAGGGCAAGGGAGGCCTTGGAGAAAATGGAGGAACATGGGAATGAGTTCATTTTATATGGGAAAGGATAGGGATGTGTGGTTATTTTTCTCCCAGAAAGAAAAGGCACAAAAATGCATATAAGCCATAAAGTATACAGGAACCCTTTTCATTTATTCTTTCTAAAGAAACCAGTAAATTGAGATGAAGGCTTTTTATCTACATTTAATACATATGTACAGTATGTATATGGTACAGTACTAACTTGGTTAAAGATTAACAGGCACATTGATATTCTCCAATGAGCTGCCTGAAAGCCTTTCTGGAAAATAGTTTTCTGAAGAGATCAGCTTTTTGAGGGGGGGTGGGAAGGCTTGAAAATGTAAATCTCTTGAAGAAACTTCAATACCTTTCAGTCTCTGCTTTGGTCAAAATGAGTGTGTTGTTTTTATGTATGTGTGTGCTCATTCTTCACTCATCAGTTACACATTTGTGAGAGTGTTTATCCTATATGTCTGTTTTATGTTTCTACAGGGATATTGTAGCTAAGTATTTCATTTTCTCCAGTCTGAAGAAAAAGAAAAAGAAAAAAGAACAATTCTATGCTTTCTCTTGCTTACAGTAATTAAATAATTTTACATACACCTGCTGTCTTCTTTTGATGTAAATATTTAGATTCCCCCCACATCTGCTAAAGGAAATTATGTCGATATCATGCATATGACTTGGAATTTCAGAGGAAGGCTCTGGTTATCTAAACTCATTTTTTTCTTAAGTAAAGAACATTTATATTCAGAAAACCAAGTGAAAGCAAAGCAGTTGATTGTGGATCATCACTATATTGCTGGAGTCAACTGGATTTAGTTCCTTAAGTACAATGTCTATTCTAAAGTTAGGTCAAAAAGTTTAATGTGGCCTAGCCCAAGATAAGTGGACAGTGGGTGATACACATACTCTGTTCACTTCCATGCCAAGAAATCATCCTAGGTGGTTGAGATGTATGAAAAAAAAACTAATAGAAATGGATTGAACAAAGAAAGTTTTTTCCATATATCTAAGTGTTTTCTACATATAGTTATATAAATTACTGAAACCCTCTCCCAAATGATCCAGATCCATCTAAATATGCATCTTTGTAATTTCTGGCTATATTTATTTCTGCCCCATTATTAGTGAAAATAATTTTGGTTTGTCAGAGAAAATAAGTCTCTTTCCCCAGCTGTATTACTTCTGGAAAATTTTCAATTATTTTAAGGAAGAAATGATAAAAAGATTATATATAAATGAGACTGAACTATGGGTCTTTGCAGTGTCCTCCTTACTATTAAAATGAAATGATGCACACAGAACCAAATACTGAATCCCAAACTAAAGTGCATATAAAGCAAGCTTTTTAAAAAAAACAATGGCTCCAGCTCAATGTCAAGCCTTGCCATTAAAGAAAAACCCAGTGGTGATAGTAATATTTAAAATTTCTTTGTAAAATACAGGTGAAACTTGAAAAATTAGAATATCGTGCAAACGTTCATTTATTTCAGTAATGCAACTTAAAAGGGGAAACTAATATATGAGATAGACTCATTACATGCAAAGCAAGATAGTTCAAGCCGTGATTTGTCATAATTGTGAAGTTTCCAGAGTGTTGATTTGGGGAGCCATGTCATCTGCTGGTGCAACTTTTGCATCTCATTTGGAAACCAAGGTCCCAGAGTCTGGAGGAAGAATGGAGAGGCACACACTGCAAGATGCTTGAAGTCCAGTGTAAAGTTTCCACAGTCTGTGTTGATTTGGGGAGCCATGTCATCTGCTGGTGTTGGTCCACTGTGCTTCATTAAGTCCAGGGTCAACGCAGCCGTCTACCAGAAGATTTTGGAGCACTTCATGCTTCCTTCCGCAGATGAGCTTTATGGGGATGCTGACTTCATTTTCCAGCAGGACTTGGCACCTGCCCACACTGCCAAAAGCACCAAAACCTGGTTCAATGACTGTGGGATTACTGTGCTTGATTGGCCAGCAAACTCGCCTGACCTGAACCCCATAGAGAATCTATGGGGCATTGCCAAGAGAAAGGTGAGAGACATGAGACCGAACAATGCAGAAGAGCTGAAGGCCGCTATTGAAGCATCCTGGTCTTCCATAACACCTCAGCAGTGCCACAGGCTGATAGCTTCCATGGCACGCTGCATTGAGGCAGTAATTGCTGCAAAAGGGGCCCAAACCAAGTACTGAGTACATATGCATGCTTATACTTTTCAGAGGTCCGATATTGTTCTATGTTCACTCCTTGTTTTATTGATTGCATGTAATATTCTAATTTTCTGAGATTGTGGATTTGGGGTTTTCATGAGCTGTATGCCATAATCATCACAATTATGACAAATCACAGCTTGAACTATCTTGCTTTGCATGTAATGAGTCTATCTCATATATTAGTTTCCCCTTTTAAGTTGCATTACTGAAATAAATGAACTTTTGCAC
Organism: Vipera berus; assembly: GCF_964194415.1. NCBI lineage: Eukaryota > Metazoa > Chordata > Lepidosauria > Squamata > Viperidae > Vipera > Vipera berus. The sequence goes on along the minus strand of NC_138210.1, from coordinate 1,262,424 downwards.
GATATTCTAATTTTTCGAGTTTCACCTGTATTCAGACAGATGTCCACACCTATAGCATTAGACCCCACTGAACGCAGAGGAGACTCCAGATCTATTTTGGAGGAGGTGTGAATAGAGGTGCAACCAGGGTATTTATACAGTTATAGGAGGAGAACTATGCATGTTACTCAGCGTTAAAAAAAAGTGTTAAAGTGAAAATAATCCAGCACAAACTATAACTGAGAACCTATTCAGCCCAGCTGCCTCCCAATATGTTTTTTTCCTACTTTCGAGAAAGACAGGAAAAGGAGGCTGGCTCAAGTGCTAATGAGGTTCCACTAACCCTGTTATGCTCATACAGACCAAAGATTGATGCAGTCTGTGATTGCTGCTGCAATCCAGTCACTTATCACTCTCTGGATGGACCCCAGGGCCCCTTTGAGCCTGAAAGTTTTACCATAGCTGCAGTAATTGGTCCTTGAAGAATTTTACCTGCGAGAGTCTTAGATTCTCTGCCTTCTTGTGTTGATTAAATTCTGGAAGCTCTGGGAAAGCTTTGCCCGCTTCACTGAAAGGCAGGCTTGAAAGTCTAGGTGCTCCATACTCTCAGAGGAGTCTAGGCAGTGTGAACAGGACAAAGCATGCCTTTCTCCCCTGGGTTTCCCCCCAGGTTCATTTCCTGGAGCTCCAGCAGGCAGGGGTGGGCACCTGCATGGGCAGGAATTGCTCTCATCCCTCACATCAGCAAGATTCAGGAAGACAACACCTAGCATCAACCATCAAAAGGGAATTGCAGATGTCCTAGCTGGCTTCCAAAGGGGTTGTGGCACCTGCAATCATATTGCAAATCTGTCCTGGATCATGGACAAATCTCCTGAATATCAAAATATAGTTTACATGTGCTTCATCAACTACAAGAAAGCCTTTGATTGTGTTGATCATGAGAAGCTATGGAGAGCTCTACAAGACCTGGGGGTACCAGCACATCTGGTCAAGTTCATGCAATCACTGTGCACAAATCAGGAAGCCACTGTGCGAACACCATATGGAGACACCAATTGGTTTAAGATAGAGAAAGCAGTGTGATAAGGTTGTATTTTCACCCCTTTCTTATTCAACCTGTATGCCAAAATGATCATGAGGAAGCTAGATCTTGAAGAATCAAAAGTCGGGGTAAAGATTGGTGGAAGAAACATCAACAGTCTTCTACATGCTGACGATACAACTCTCCTCTCAGAAACCAAAGAAGGCCTGGAACATCTGATCAAGAAAATCAAAGAAAAAAGTGAGAATTTTGGTGTCTTTTTGAATATCAAAAAGACCAAGCTGATCACCACTGGCAAGGAAGGGAAACATCAAAATAGAAATTGATGGTAAATGCATGAAAAATTCAGTTTCCTAGGATTGCAGATAGCTCAAAGCAGTGAACGCAGCACAGAAATAAAATGTCAGATTGCACTGGGTTGCACAGCAATGATGAACCTGAGTTGGATATGGAAAAGCAAGGACATCAGCCTGGAAACCAAATGTAGGTTGGTCCTGTTGTGTAGTGGGTCCGACGCAAGGAAGAGACGCCAGCCGGAGTACGAGTTCAGCTCTTTATTGTGGGGGGGGGGGTTCATACTGAAGAACAAGGGCTACCTGGCCTCCTTATATACCTGGCCAGGTAGGCGGCTAGCCAGTGGGGTTGGCCCTAGGTTTCCCGCCGAAACTGGGTTTCCCGCCAAAACCGTCCAGACCAACGCCCCCTGGTGGCTGCTGCTATGCAGAGGCTGTACCTGGATACATAACACCCCTCCCCCCTTAGAGAAGAACCACCTAGTAACTATAGCACATACATAACTATTTACACAACAACATAATGTATAACAGTGAGTTGATGTCACTTGCACACATAGTCTGCTAGGTATGCAGGTGTCCTGTGGGGCCTGGTGGACCGCCTGGGTGTGGCGACTCCCTGGTCTGTCCTGTCTCGCTCACGAAGTTCTTGCACTGGGTCAGGTCCGGCTGCCAGGTTCCTGCCGCCAATGATGCCCTGCTGCTGCAGGGCTGGTTGTAGGAGGCCATCTTCCTCCAGTTCGGGGTTCGTGTGGTTTCCCGTTGGTCTGGCCTCTTCTGGGGTGTGATTGTCAGATTGGGCGTGTGAGGTGCACTCAGGGACACTTCCTCTGAGCTGGTCTATATGACGCCTGATGTGTCGATCCCCCTCCACCCCTACAATGTAGGATAGGGGCCCCGTTTTGTCAACCACTGTCCCTGGAATCCATGTGTGTCCTGCCCCATAGTTCCTTGCCCAAACCAGGTCCCCCACGTTAAGTACCCTATGTGATGTGGGCCTGTGTCTGCTGCTACACGGTCAGGGTGCAAACGGTCAAGCTTGGTGATGAGGCGCCGTCCCCATTGTAGTTCTGCTGGGCTCTTCCCGGTGGCAACGCATAGTGTGGTGTGTTGGGCGAGCAGAAATTTTGCCAGTCTGTGATGCCAGTCCCTGCTGATGATGCGCCGGAGTGCGTCCTTGGTCGTCCTTACCATCCGTTCAGCTTGCCTGTTAGTCGATGGGTGGAAGGGCGCAGAGGTGACGTGTCTAATCCATTTCGCCTTCAAGAACGCCTGGAAATCATTAGCAGTAAACTGAGGCCCGTTATCTGATACAATGACGTCGGGGAGGCCGTGTGTGGCAAAGAGAGCTCTGAGCACCTGGATTGTCCTAGCCGAGGTCATGTTGGGAACAGGGACTACCTCCAACCACTTGGAGTGGCTATCCACTACCACTAAGAACAGTTGGCCCTGGAATGGCCCCGCATAGTCAATGTGGATGCGGGCCCAGGGTGTGTGTGTGGCCTCCCACCTGTGTACTGGTGCGTGGGGCATTTCTGGCCTGGATCTCTGGCACATGTAACAGGCCTTGACCCGTTCCTCAATGTCCTTGTCCAGCCCTGGCCACCAGAGGTAGCTTCTGGCCAGTGCCTTCATCCTAACCACCCCTGGGTTTCCCTCATGTAAGGATTCCAATACCCTGCCCCGGACTGCGGTGGGGATAATGACCCTGCTTCCCCAGAGGAGGCAACCCCTGTGCGTGGAGAGCTCGTGACGCCTGGTGAAATAGGCCTGGAACTCAGGCCCCGGGGACTTGTCCTGCCACCCTGTGCAAACCCATGAGTGTACCCTGCTCATGATGTTGTCAGTGGCTGTGTTGCTGGCAATGTCCTTGGCATGAACTGGGCATTCTGGTAATTCTTGCAGAGCTAGGATCTGCGTTGCTGGTGCCGGGTCTGGTTCAGTGGTGTCAAGGGGTAGCCTACTTAACCCGTCTGCGTGGCCCATCTCCTTCCCTGGCTTGTGCTGTTGTTGTTAGTTGCGAAGTCATGTCCGACCCATCGCGACCCTATGGACAACGTTCCTCCAGGCCTTCCTGTCCTCTACCATCTTCTGGAGTCCATTTAAGCTCACGCCTACTGCTTCAGTGACTCCATCCAGCCACCTCATTCTCTGTTGTCCCCTTCTTCTAGTGCCCTCAATCTTTCCCAGCATTAGGCTCTTCTCCAGTGAGTCCTTCCTTCTCATTAGGTGGCCAAAGTATTTGAGTTTTAGCTTCAGGATCTGGCCTTCTAAACAGCAGTCAGGGTTGATCTCCTCTAGGACTGACCGGTTTGATCACCTTGCAGTCCAAGGGACTCGCAGGAGTCTTCTCCAGCACCATAGTTCAAAGGCCTCAATTCTTTGGCGCTCAGCCTTTCTTATGGTTCAACTTTCACTGCCATACATTGCAACTGGGAAGATCATAGCCTTGACTATACACACTTTTGTTGACAGGGTGATATCTCTGCTTTTTAGTGTGCTGTCTAGATTTGCCATGGCTTTCCTCCCAAGGAGCAAGGGTCTTTTAATTTCTTGGCTACAGTCCCCATCTGCAGTGATCTTGGAGCCCAGGAAAATAAAATCTGTCACTACCTCCATTTCTTCCCCATCTATTTGCCAGGAATTGAGAGGGCCAGATGCCATGATCTTGGTTTTCTTAATGTTTAGTTTCAACCCAAGTTTTGCACTCTCCTTCTTCACTCGCAACAAGAGGCTCTTTAGTTCCTCTTCACTTTCTGCCATTAGAGTGGTATCATCTGCGTATCTTAGGTTGTTGATGTTTCTTCCGGCAATCTTAATTCCAACTTTTGATTCATCTAGCCCTGCCTTTCTCATGATGTGCTCTGCATATAAGTTAAATAGGCCAGGCGACAGTATACAGCCTTGCCAGATTCCTTTCCCAATTTTGAACCAATCAGTGGTTCCGTGTCCAGTTCTCACTGTTGCTTCTTGGCCCGCATATAGGTTTCTCAAGAGACAAATAAGATGGTCTGGTACGCCCATCTCTTTAAGGACTTGGCAGAGTTTGTTATGATCCACACAATCAAAGGCTTTAGCATAGTCAATGAAGCAGAAGTAGATGTTTTTCTGGAACTCTCTAGCTTTCTCCATGATCCAGCGTATGTTAGCAATTTGATCTCTAGTTCCTCTGCCTCTTCGAAATCCTGCCTGTACTTCTGGTAGTTCTCGATCCACATACTGCTGGAGTCTAGCTTGTAGGATTTTAAGCATAACTTTACTAGCGTGAGAAATGAGTGCAATGGTGCGATAGTTTGAACATTCTTTGGCACTGCCTTTCTTTGGAATTGGAATGTAAACTGATCTTTTCCAATCCTGTGGCCACTGTTGAGTTTTCCAAATTTGCTGGCAAATTGAGTGTAGCACTTTTACTGCATCGTCTTTTAAGATTTTGAATAGCTCAGCTGGAATACTGTCACCTCCACTAGCTTTGTTGTTGCTCAGCTTTTCTAAGGCCCACTTCACTTCACATTCTAGGATGTCTGGCTCGAGGTCAGTGACCACCTCATTGTGATTATCAGGGATGTTAAGCTCATTCTTGTATAGTTCTTCTGTGTAGTTTTGCCACCTCTTCTTAATCTCTTCTGCCTCTGTTAGGTCCCTGCCATTTTGGTCCTTTATCATGCCCATTTTTGCATGAAACATTCCCTTCATCTCTCCAATTTTCTTGAAAAGATCTCTGGTCCTCCCTATTCTATTGTTTTCTTCTATTTCTTTGCATTGTTCATTTAAGAAGGCATTCTTATCTCTTCTAGCTATTCTCTGGAATTCTGCATTTAATTGGGCATATCTTTCTTTTTCTCCCTTGCCTTTCGCTTCCCTCCTTTCCTCAGCTATTTGCAAAGCTTCCTCAGACAGCCATTTTGCTTTCTTGCATTTCTTTTTCTTTGGGATGGTTTTGGTTGCTACCTGTTGTACAATGTTGCGAACCTCTGTGCATAGTTCTTCAGGCACTCTGTCTATCAGATCTAATTCCTTAAATCTATTTGTCACCTCTACTGTATATTCAACAGGGATATGATTTAATTCATACCTGAGTGGCCTAGTGCTTTTCCCTACTTTCTTCAGTTTAAGCCTAAACTTTGCAACAAGAAGCTCATGGTCTGAGCCACAGTCAGCTCCTGGTCTTGTTTTTACTGACTTTATAGAGCTTCTCCATCTTTGGCTGCAGAGCATATAGTCAATCTGATTTCTGTGTTGACCGTCTGGTGATGTCCATGTGTAAAGCCGTCTCTTGGGTTGTTGGAAAAGAGTGTTTGCTATGACCATCGTATTCTCTTGACAAAATTCTATCAACCTGTGCCCTGCTTCATTTTGTACTCCAAGGCCAAACTTGCCTGTTATTCCGGTTATCTTTTGGCTTCCTACTTTAGCATTCCAATCCCCCATGATGATAAGAACATCATTTTTTGGTGTTACTTCTATAAGGTGCTGTAGGGCTTCATAGAACCGGTCAATTTCATCCTCTTCAGCACCGGTGGTTGGGGCATAGACTTGGACTACTGTGATATTGAATGGTTTGCCTTGGATTCGAACTGAGATCATTCTGTCATTTTGAGGATTGTATCCCAGTATTGCTTTTCCTACTCTTTTATTGACTATGAAGGCTACTCCATTTCTTCTGAGGGATTCTTGCCCGCAGTAGTATACCTGATGGTCATCTGAGTTAAATTCACCCATTCCTGTCCATTTTAGTTCGCTGATACCTAAGATGTCGATGTTTAGTCTTGTCATCTCTTGTTTGACCACGTCCAGCTTTCCTTGATTCATGGATCTTACATTCCAGGTTCCTATGGAGAAAAAATCTTTACAGCATCGGACTTTCCTTTCACCACCAGACACATCCACAGCTGAGCGTCCTTTCGTCTTTGGCCCAGTCGCTTCATTTTTTCTGGCGCTACTAGTACTAGCCCTCTGCTCTTCCCCAGTAGCATATTGGACGCCTTCCGACCTGAGGGGCTCATCTTCCAGCGTCATATCGTTTTGCCTTTTGGAACTGTCCATAGGGTTTTCATGGCAAAGATACTGGAGTGGTTTGCCATTTCCTTCTCCAGTGGATCACGTTTTGTCAGAACTCTCTGCTATGACCTGTCCGTCTTGGGTGGCCCTGCACGGCATAGCTCATAGCTTCATTGAATTACGCAAGCCCCTTCGCCACGACAAGGCAGTAATCCATGAAGGGGCTGGCTTGTGCACCAGCTTGCAATTGTAAGCTGCAAGGAAGATGGACCACCGGAGCATTCTGGGAGACAGAATTTGGGGCGTCTGCTTGTCTGTTGTGAACAGGCCCAGGAGTGGTTTGTGGTCCGTGTAGACAGTGAACTCCCTGCCATAGAGATAATCGTGGAACTTTTTAATTCCTGCCACGATTGCCAGGACTTCCCTATCAATTTGGGCGTAGTTCCTTTCTGCTCCAGACAGCGTCCTGGAATAGTAGGCAATGGGAATTTGGGCCCTGTTAGGCTCAAGGTGACTGAGAACTGCGCCCACGCCATAAGGGGATGCATCACACGCAATGGATATGGGCTTTGTTTCTATGAAGTGCGTTACTGTGGACTTGTCACACAGGAGTGCCTTTAAAGCTTTGCTCATGGGCGGAAGTCCAGGCCCATGCTGCCTTTTTGTCCAGCAACCTGTGAAGTGGCTCTGCAATGGCTGCCTTGTGTGGGAAGAATGTATGATAAAAATTGAGCAGGCCCAGGAATGCCTGTAGCTCTGCCTTGTTCTTGGGTGTGGGTGCCAGTTTGATCGCCCTGACCTTGGACTCTGTGGGGTGGATTCCCTTGGCATCTACCCTGAATCCCAAAAATTCTGTGGAGGGAACACCTATGCTGCACTTCTCCCTCTTTAGTTTGAGGCCAGCTGTGCACAGTCTGGACAGTACCTCCCTCAGCCTACCTGCCAGGTCTTCTGCTGATGCTCCTGCAATCAGGACGCCATCGAAATAAGGGCAGACCCCTGGGATGCCCCTGAGTGTCTTCTCCATAATTTCCTGGAAAATGCCAGGAGCTACGCTGATCCCAAACTGCAGCCTGTTCACCCGGAACGCCCCCCTGTGAGTTACTATTGTCTGAGTGTCAGCTGTTGCCCTAGTAACCGTGAGTTGCTGGTACGCCTGCGCAAGATCGAGCCTTGCAAAAATGGCGCCGCCTTGGAGGGAAGCGAGAACGTGGCTGACTGTGGGGACCGGGTAAGCGTGCGGGTTTAGGGCGCGGTTCACCGAGCACTTGTAGTCGGCGCAGATCCTTATCTCCCCGTTGGATTTGAGCGGGGTAACGATTGGGGTTTCCCACTCCCCCCCATCTACGGGCTCTAAGATTCCCTGGGCCACCAGCTTATCCAGTTCGCACTCAATTTTGTGTTTGAGCGCGAAGGGGACTCGCCGCGGCCGGACTCTAACGGGGGGAATGTTCGGGTTTAGTTTGAACGAGATGGGGGGCCCTGTGTACCTGCCCAGCGTCCCATCGAAGACGTCTGCGAAGTCGTTGCAGACAGCCTCGACAGAGTCTCCCTGGATCCGGTGGATCCCGGAGACTGTGATTCCCAGGGCCTCAAACCAGTCTAGGCCAATTAGGCTGGCTCTCCGGCCCTCTACCACTACAACCTCCAGGTGCTCTTTGCGACCCTTAAACCCCACCAAAACGGTAGCCTACCCCCTTACCTTGACCGGCAAATTCTGAAAATCGGTCAGGGTTAAATTTGTAGGCCGTATTTTAATCCGCTGCTTGCTCCGGCTATTGATATAGTTAAGGGTCTCGTCCGAAATGACGGAGACTGCTGATCCGGAGTCAAGCTCCATGCTGCAGGGAATGCCCTGCAAGTGGATTGTTAATCTAATTTTGGGGTTGAGCAGCCAGCGGCTACCCGTATGGTGGATTTCCAGCCGGCTCTCAACGTAGCCAATTCGTAATTTGGTTGGGGCCCCAGTACCTTCGAACGGCGATTCCTCCGGGCGCAGCTCGTGGATCTCTTCTCGGGGACGGCGGCTACGACAGACCGTGGCTATGTGGCCTGTTTTCTTGCAGGCCCGACACGTGGCCGACCGGAACTTGCAGAGGCTGCGCACGTGGTTTCCGCCGCAGCCTGCGCACTTCTGTGAATTGGGGTTGTTGCTCGCTGGCTTGGGCTTGTCTGGGCATCCGCCTCGGTGGTCGGGGATCGACTTCCGTCGGAGGAGGTCGATGCTCTGCTCGCCCTCCTCGTCCTCGGCTGTGGTGACCTGCTGGTGGATGCTGGTCGCCTGGCTGCCGGTTCTGGTTTCCTGGACTGCTTGGACGGCCCTGCAGGCCGCTTCGTGGGCCAGGATGGGGTCTTCAGCTTCCTGGAGCGAAACCTCCTCTTTTTCGAACAGGCGCTCTTGCAGCCGGCTGTCTCGTAGGCCGCAAACCAGCCTGTCCCGTAGCCGCTCCTCCAAGTTCGAAAACTTGCAGGCGACGGCGGCTTCTCATAGGGCGGCGAGGAATTCGGCTCCGGACTCATCGGGACGCTGGTCCGTTTTTTTGAACTGCGACCTCGCGGCCAATTTGGACCGCCGGGGCTGGAAGTTGGCGTTGAGCTTGGCAACGAGGTCCCGGTAAGAGACGGTATTGATGGCTTCTGGGGCGAACAGGTTCACGGCAATCTCTAGGAGTGCAGGCCCCCCGATGCAGAGCAGGGCTGCCGCCTTCGCGCCGTCCTCCAAGATCTGGTTGAACCGCATGTACAGCTCGGCGTGTGCCAGGTACCGGGCCCATGTCTCGGGGCGGCGGGTGTCGAATTCGCGGGATTGTCCAGCCCGTGCCATCGCATGGTTGGTTGTGGGTCTTGAGTCGCGGTTGCGGTGGCCGGCGTCGTCCAGGTGGCTGGTGGTCATGTCAGGGGGAAGGAGGAAGGAAAAAAATGCCCTTTCCCTTCAGCTCGCGGTGCGTTCCCCCTAGTGACTTCAGCTCTTCTGTCGGCAGAATCCCACCTTCATCGCCACTGTTGTGTAGTGGGTCCGACGCAAGGAAGAGACGCCAGCCGGAGTATGAGTTTAGCTCTTTATTGTGGGGGGCGTTCGTACTGAAGAACAAGGGCTACCTGGCCTCCTTATATACCTGGCCAGGTAGGCGGCTAGCCAGTGGGGTTGGCCCTAGGTTTCCTGCCGAAACTGGGTTTCCCGCCAAAACCGTCCAGACCAACACCCCCTGGTGGCTGCTGCTATGCAGAGGCTGTACCTGGATACATAACAGGTCCCCTCTATTGTGTTCCCTGTAGCTACCTATGGTTGTGAATGCTGGACCTTAAAAAAGCAAGACAGGCAGAAAATGGAGCTGTGGTGCTGGAGAAGGACAGCAAAGGTGACTAACAAGCAAGTACTAGAGTGCATAACACCAGACATGTCCCTAGAAGGCAAAATCACAAAACTGTGTCTCAAACTGTAATTGATGGTTTTATAGGTTGCACTAAGACACAAGCCATGGTTTATGTTCACAAGTTGCACTTAGCCAAAACCAACAAACCCTGTTAAGAAAATGCACAAAGACAGTTAAAAGTGTGTGTCTCCTCACCATTGTGTCGGCCATCTTGACTGCCTTTAAATAAAACCCATACCCTGAGGACACCCTTGTTCTTATTTGTAAAAAGTCAGTGGGCCTTTTCCAGGTCCCAGTTAGACTGCCACTCAACATGCAAAGGACTTCTGAGTTAGTTTTAGACTACATGAGCATGAAATTAGTACTCTCTACTGAGGACCCTTTTCCTGCTCCTCTTCCTAGCCATTGCATTTGGCAAAAACATTGGGGGGGAGGTCACTCCCCAAAACAAATTGAAGCCAATGTGGAGTAGTGTTTAAGGTGGTGTACTATCCCAGGGACATGCAAGTTCCAGTTCACTCTTAGCCATGGAAGCTGCCTTTGTGACTTTGAGACAGTTATTTTCCCTGGCCCACAGAATTGTGGTGGTAGGAAAGAGGAAAGAGCGTAATGTATGCTGCCTGCTGCCTCCTGCTCCTGGAGAAAAACAAATTCTTAGGACATTTGTTTAATGATTTAAACAGATACACAATAAATTCTGCAGTCAAAACCTCTTTGTGGGTGAACTGCTTGAAAAACGAGTGGTGTATCAAATAAATAAATAAAATAAATAACTAAAATAAATAAATAAATAAATAAAATAAATAAAGGGGCGGAAATGTTCAGCAAGAACAGCTCTACCATTTTCCAGCTCTCTCAATGCTTTTATGGATGAAATAGGCTTGAAGCTAATATTCATTTCCTTCAACTAAGTGATTTTTGTCTCCTTCTATTGGCAGGCACTGGGATTATGGCTATGTCCCTAAATACCACAGAGAGAGAGCGAGCATTTAAACTATTTGGTAAGCAGATATTTGGTTTGAATTGGATTTGCTAGGAGCTAGGCCAGGGGTCTTCAAACTTGACCCTTTTATGACTTGTGGACTTCAACTCCCAGAATTCCTCAGCCAGGAATGCTGGCTGGGGAATTCTGGGAGTTGAAGTCCACAAGTCATAAAAGGGCCAAGTTTGAAGACCCCTGAGCTAGGCAGATAGACAGAGACACTGACATTTTTCCTAACGTTGCAGTGGGATTTGGATGCCAGTGCACTGAAATGCAAAGATGTTGGTTCGACCAGCTGAGAGATCTAGGCAGTTTTCTTGGGCTGAGTTTTTCCACCATTCCAAGTGAGATCCAGGCCAGACAGATCTGCTTCAAACGGTTTAGCAGCTAGCTAATTCACTTCCCCTCCTCCTCCTACCTTATTAGGGCATGAGGTGGTTCCTCTCTCCCTTTGGGAGCAGAGCACTTCCGAGGTTTACATAAGGAAGGAGTTTAAACATGCTTGGGATAAACACATCTTTATCTGACAATTTTTTAAAAAAATAGAAAATAATAAAAAGAAAACAAAAAACAATCTCAAATGGCAGGCTCGATGGACCACTAGGTCTTTTTCTGCTCTCCCAATTGCCACAGTACAAAAGTGAACACGAAGAAGTTAAGGAGGTAATTATCCCTGGTCCACAAACTGTGGCCCAACTCACACCTCACAGGACCCCTAATCCTGATGACCTCGGGGTAAAGAAAATAAAGCAAGAACTCCTCACTGATCAATGGTTTAAAGACAATCAGACATCCCTAACATGCAGGGATGGTCTGGCTTACAACGGGGGAAAATTGTACTTGCCTGAAGCTCTTCGTCTTAATGCCCTCAAACACAGTCATGATGTCAAACAGGCTGGACATTTCGGATATCTAAAAACTCTATATCTCATTCGCCGGCAATTTTGGTGGCCGGGACTAAAATGAGATGTAGAAAACTATGTCAAGAGCTGTACTGTATGTGCCACCATGAAAAGAATCCCAGGAAAGACCCCTGGGTTACTGCAACCGGTGGCCGAACCTTCTCAACCATGGGAAGAAATAGCTATGAACTTTATAGTAGACCTACCCGACAGTAGAGGAAATACTGTCATTTGGACTGTGATAGACCTATTTTCAAAACGGGCTCACTTTATCACCTGCAAAGGACTTCCATTGGCTCAATGTCTGAATAAGTTGTTCCTAAAACATATCTACCGACTACATGGCGCCCCTAAGTGAATAATTTTGGACAGAGGGGTGCAGTTCACAGCGAAATTTTGGAGAAACTTTCTTAAATTAATTGGATCATCTCAAGGCCCATCAACTGCTTTTCATCCGGCTACCAATGGAGCCTCAGAATCCGCCAACAAAATGGTGGAACAATACCTTAGATGCTACGTCTGTTACCAACAAACAAACTGGACTGACCTCCTCCCTTTTGCAGAGGTGGCTTACAATAATTCAGTACATAGCAGCACCAGCTACACTCTTTTCCATGTAGCCACAGGGAAAGAATTCAACCCCATACCGGAATACCCTCAGTTACCCTCCGCTTCCCAGACTCTTGATCATTGGGTGAGGGGTTGGGAAGAAGTTTGGAAAAAATACAAAGGTGGCCTTAAAAAAGACTTTTGAGTCCTACAAAAAGCAAGCTGAAAAAAGAGAGCTCCCCAAAGAACATTCCAAGTTGGGGAAAAGGTCTATTTGTTGACCAAATACTTATGCCTTAAACTACCCAATAAGAAATTGGGACCAAAATTCTTGGGACCTTTCCCCATTGTGAAAATCATCAACCCATTCACAGTAAAATTGAAACTCCCCAGACCTTTGGGAAAAATTCACCCTGTGTTCCATTGTAGCTTGCTGAAACCTTTTAAAACCTCCACTTTAAGACCTCCCCCTAAGAAAGCACCTGGACCCCTCGTAGTAGCAGGTCAGACCCATTATGAAGTGAAACGTATTCTTGACTCTAGAATCTTTAAGGGAAAATTGCAGTACCTAGTACAATGGAAGGGATACCTATTGTCTGAAGCCATTTGGGTGAAATCTAGTGATGTGAAAGCTGACAGACTTATCAAGAGGTTTTATGAGAAACACCCCAACAAACCAAAAGCCAGTTCCTAACTTGTGTTTTGTTTACATTACAGGATCTGTCCTTTTTCTAAGGGGGCCCAGATGTCAACGCTGCTAACATCAAATGTTATTGCTTGACAAGAGATGAAGAAGCAGCTATTTCATATGTTAAAGTTGTGCATTGCTTTAAGAGATTGGGTTAAGGCTGGGAGGAGGGGAGAGGAGGATTGTACCTCAAGGCCATGAAATTAAAGAAGATAAGAACTTGGTGGGTTTTCTAATGGAAGGGAAACTGATTCTTTAAATTAATTGGAGAATATGATTAATGACAAAATTAGAAAGGTGGAGAATTGTATTTAATATATTGTGCAAGGGGGTGGAGATTTCAGATTCTAGCTTCCTTCGAGCAAGCATTTGCCGGTGTATTAGGCTAAATAAAGGACTTTTAAGGTAAACAATGCCTCAGACTCACTTGAAAAGCCCATACATTGGAAACTCACTCATGCTCCTGACTGAGTTTGCTTGTAGAAGAGTTATACGAATTTCCAAACAAGAAGGTTCCTTGGTGTAGTGTATGCTGCTAAGCATACACAGGAAATACCAGCACAGCAGGGGGCTGGACAGCTCCAGGCTATAACTGCTTAGGCGGGAAAGCCTGAATAGAGTGAGTCATTGACAGCCCCAGGCATGGTCAGCTCTGGCGGGAAGCCAGGGTTTAAACCTATTGGCCACCTGCACTGGCGGGAAGCCCAGGTTCAAATCCATTGGTCACCATTCACCTGGGCAGGTATAAGAAATGCCAGGTAAACCCCTTTTGCTCAGCTTCATTCCGGATCCAAATAAAGAAGTACTACCCAGCTCAAGTGTCCGTCTATCTGTGCGACCACGCGACATTGCACTGGCGACGAAGGTGGGATCCTGCACCGGACAACGCTAGCCGCGGACGGAATCCAATCGGCAGCCCCGGATCAAGACGCAGGATGACCGAGACGGCGGAATGGCACAACTGGGTCAGTATCCCCTTTTCAATAGCGGCCGCCCAGAGGAGTGGGAAGCATTCGTGGGGCAGCTTGAGTGCTACCTACGAGCGAACGGGGTGAAGGAAGACCGGCAGAGAGCGGCGGTGCTACTCTGCAGCTGCGGCACGGAAACATACCAGCTGGCGGTCGGTCTCTGCGCTCCCGATGACATCCACTCCGTCGGATTCAACGAGTTGCTGGCGAAGCTGACCGAACACTTCAAGCCCGAGACGTCCGAGATCGCCTGGCGGTACCGGTTCGAGAAGCGGGACCAGCGGCCAGGTGAGTCTGCCAAACAATACATGGCAGCCCTGAGGCAGGCAGCTCGCCTCTGCAACTTTGAAAACTTAGAAATCCGACTGCGGGATCGGATTGTCTGTGGGTTGAGGGACAGGAAGCTGCGCCAGAAAATTTTTGCCAAACAGAAACTGACCCTGAGGGATGTCCAAGAGGAGTTCCTAGCCTGGGAGTCCGACGCGAGGGAAGGCGGATCCATCCATCAGCTGAGAGGGTGCAGCGACGCAGACGGGGCAGAGCTGGAAGTGGACGCCATCAACCGACCACAGAGACCCTTTAACCCCAACCGGGACAACGTGAGGGAGCCGAGACCAGCCACGGCGGACGAGAGAGCCCAGGAGTGCAGATGCGGAGCGAACGGCCCCCGGTCTACCCAGCTCCACGGCCACAGCGCGAATCGGCCCCAGTCTACCCAGCATTGCGGTTGCGGTCCCTGGTCTACCCAGAACAGCGGCTGCGGACAACCCCGGTCTACCCAGTGCTCCGGCTGCGGCACGAACAGCTCCCGGTCTACCCGTTGCGTGAGCTGCGGAGGACAGCATCCCCGGTCTACCTGCCATTTCAAGTCGGCGAACTGTCGGTCATGCGGAAAAACAGGGCTCATCGCGGCGGTCTGCAGGAGCAAGCAGCGGGACAGCCTTCACGAGGTGGAAGCCGAGTTCCAGTGCGCTACAGGTACCGGGAAGCGGTTGCCGGGACTGACTGTTAGCCACACGGCGGGACGACCGGGCGTTTTCCTAACAGGGGCTCCTGCGGCACTGACCCCAAAAATAAAACTGAGGGTGAGGCTGCAAGGGGTCCCCTGCATGATGGAGTTGGACTCAGGGTCAGCCGTGTCCATCATCTCCACCAGAACGTTTAAGGAAATTTGCAAGCGGAGCGGCCAGCGGGTTCCCTTGAGGCCATCCAGACTGACCCTCTCTGATTTCCAAAATTCACCGATTAAAGTCCAGGGGGAGGCATCGATGAGGGTTCAATACAAGGGCTTTGAGGGTAAATTAAGTGTGCTGGTCGTCGAGGGCCAGCGGACCAGCCTTGTGGGGTTAGGGTGGTTCAACGCGCTGGGCATTGGAATCACAGGGATTCACCAGACGCAGAGCCATTTTTCCCTCGAAGCTGTCTGCAAGGAATTTGTGGACGTGTTCGATGGGCAGTTGGGAAGGTACACGGGTTCCCCAATCTCATTTAGGTTAGACCCCCAGGTGCAACCCATAAGGATGAAGGCGAGGCGAGTTCCGTTCGCGCTTAAGCAGAAGATAGAGCGGGAATTGGATAAGCTGGTAGACCAGGGGGTGTTAACACCAGTCGATGGAGCGGAATGGGAAACTCCCATCGTAACGCCGCTCAAGGCAAATGGAGAAATTCGGATCTGCGCTGATTATAAGGGGACCATTAACCGAGCTTTAAGTGCCCATTCCTATCTGGTCCCTGCGGTCAGCAGCATCCTAGCGTCCCTACAAGGCGGGTCGGTGTTTGCTAAATTGGACCTTGCTCAAGCTTATCAGCAGCTGCCGGTAGACCCAGGGGCTGCTAGAGTGCAAACGATCATCACTCACAAGGGAGCGTTCCGGGTAGACCGGTTGCAGTTCGGGGTCAGCATAGCGCCTGGGATTTTTCAGGAGGTGATGGAAAAGACGCTCAAGGGAATACCAGGGGTCTGTCCGTATTTTGATGACGTCCTGATCGCAGCTAGCTCCATGGACGTACTGGCAGCCCGTTTGAAGGCAGTCCTTGAAAGGTTCAGGGGGGCAGGGTTGAAGCTCAAAAGGGAGAAATGCAAGATTGGGGTAACTGAGACAGAATTCCTGGGGTTCAGGATAGATGCTCAAGGCATCCACCCATCTGCATCCAAGGTTAGGGCAATCAAAGAAGCCCCTACTCCAAAAAACAAACCTGAATTGGAAGCATTCTTGAGGCTCCTCAATTTCTACCACGCATTCCTGCCACACAAAGCCACAATTGCAGAACCCCTACACAGGCTGCTTGACAAGCAAGCATCCTGGGACTGGACTGACAAACATGCCAACGCGTTCCAAACACTAAAGAACATGTTAGCAAGCAATGCCACAGTCACCCATTTCAGGGAGGACCAGCCAATCTGTCTTGCGTGCGATGCATCCCCTTATGGGATTGGAGCAGTGCTCAGCCATCTAAGGGAGGATGGAACGCAGGCTCCCATTGCCTACTGCTCCAGGACCATGTCAGCTGCAGAGCGGAATTATGCCCAGATAGACAAAGAGGCACTGGCAGTGGTTGCTGGAGTAAAAAAAATTCATGACTACCTTTATGGTAGGGAATTTCTAATTTACACAGACCATAAACCACTATTAGGATTATTCACAACAGAGAAGCAAACTCCACAGATCTTGTCACCTAGGATGTTACGGTGGTAAATATTTCTCTCTGCATATTCTTGCAAACTGGTACACAGGCCAGGGAAGGAGATGGGGCACGCTGACGGCCTCAGCAGGCTTCCCCTAAGGGACAGTGAGCCAGACCCAGCACCGGCTGCTCAAATACTGGCAATTCAGGAACTGCCAGAATGCCCCCTCAACGCAAGGGACATAGCCACAGAGACCCCCAAGGACAAGGTTCTGAGCAGGGTGCAATCTTGGGTGAGCAGTGGGTGGCAAGACAAATCGCCAGGGCAAGAGTTCACTGCTTACTTTTCCAGAAGGCATGAATTGTCCACGCACAAAGGATGCCTCTTGTGGGGAAATAGAGTCATAATTCCCACGAGGCTCAGGGAAAAAGTTCTCCAATCATTACACGAAGGACATCCAGGGATAGTAAGAATGAAGGCCCTGGCAAGGAGCTACCTGTGGTGGCCAGGGTTGGACAAGGAGATAGAAGCATGGGTAGCGGGGTGTTACACATGCCAGAGGACACGGCCAGAACAACCACATGCACCAGTCCACAAGTGGGAGGAAACACACTCACCCTGGTCCAGGGTGCATATAGACTATGCTGGCCCCTTTCAAGGTCACACATTTCTGGTAGCTGTAGACAGTCATTCCAAATGGCTAGAGGTGGTGCCTGTAAGCAATATGACCTCAGCAGGAACCATTCAAGCATTGAGGGGGATGTTTGCCACACATGGGTTGCCTGATGTAATCGTGTCAGATAATGGAACACAATTTACTTCCTCGGATTTCCAGGTGTTCCTGAGGACCTTGGGGATTAGACACGCCACCTCGGCTCCTTTCCACCCTGCCAGTAACGGATTGGCAGAACGATTCGTGAGGACAACAAAAGATGCTCTCAAGCGCATAGGGCAGGGAAATTGGAAGCAAAGACTAGCCACATTCCTCCTTCACCAACATGCAACACCTTGCACTGCCACAGGCAAATGTCCAGCGGAACTTAGATGGGGGAGACGCCTCATAACAACATTAGACAGGCTCCATCCAGACAGGGTAGCCGCAGACACCGGGAACCCCAACATCAAAACACGTTTCAATTCAGGAGACCTCATCTGGGCTAGGAACTACAGCACGGGTCATCCATGGGTGCCAGGGGAAATATTAGAACAAACAGGACCCCTGTCCTACAGAGTAAGGGTGGAGGGGGGACTCCTTTGGAAGAGGCACCTGGACCAGCTGAGGAAAAGGGCTCCGGAAAGGGTGGTAGAGCACACACTGGGGGCTGAGGAGGAAGAGACAACACAAGAGTCAACACAAACACATTCACCTAGGAGGGTGGCTGGAGGGGGCCAGTGGCAACCTTTGCCCAGGTAGGAGACTGACAGAGAAATCAGGCAGTCACCAGAACTCAGCAAATCACACACACAGACACACAACAACCTTCCACAACAGGAGCAACGATAAGGAGAACATAGTAACATCACCACACCACCTGGAGAACTAGTACCAAGAAGGTCAAGCAGGCCACACAAGGCGCCAAGCTACCTCGCAGACTATGTGCGTTCGTAGGGGGGTGGCAGAACAATCAAGTTGTATCAGTTGTAACCATGTGTATGTAAATATGTACAGTGTAAATAAGTGTATATAGTATGGAGATGGTATGACAGAGGAAAGTCCTCACTATGGGGGAAGGGGTGTAGTGTATGCTGCTAAGCATACACAGGAAATACCAGCACAGCAGGGGGCTGGACAGCTCCAGGTTATAACTGCTTAGGCGGGAAAGCCTGAATAGAGTGAGTCACTGACAGCCCCAGGCATGGTCAGCTCTGGCAGGAAGCCAGGGTTTAAACCTATTGGCCACCTGCACTGGCGGGAAGCCCAGGTTCAAATCCATTGGTCACCATTCACCTGGGCAGGTATAAGAAACGCCAGGTAAACCCCTTTTGCTCAGCTTCATTCCGGATCCAAATAAAGAAGTACTACCCAGCTCAAGTGTCCGTCTATCTGTGCGACCACGTGACATTGCACTTGGCGAAGCTTCTGTTTCAAAAATGCAGCTGAAAAAAGGAAGAAAGGAGCCCTTACCATCCAAGAAATGTCCTCTAGAATCTAGATTCTTCTGGAGAGGTTTCGGGCTAACCCTTGGCACTTGGGGCTTTTCTTCCCATGCTGCCATGTAAACCGCCCTGAAGTCAGTGGGACTTCTTTCAGAGAAAAACAGGCTTAAGATTGGCCCACCCAGAGCGCAACCCAGGAATCCAACTCTTCGGGTCTGATTCTACCCACCGCCTTTTGGTTTGGTGTAGGGGCATCATGGCTCAGACTTTGTAAACAGAGAGGGAGAGAAAGAAACTCACAAAAACATTCACCCTAAACCGGCTGGCCTCCGCTCATCATCTGTGCCAGGAAACAGAACCTCACATTTAAATGTGATTTTCGTCCAGTATTTCGATCTTCAGTTAGTATTAGTGTATTTGAGTTTGGAGTCAAGGAATGATCTCATTGCTTTTGTCAAAATCGATGAGCGGTTGATCACGCCAGAAACAAAAGTAGCAGTGGCAGAGGGTTGCCCAGTGGCCAATATTCCTATTATAGTTAATGACTGCTTCATTAGATTAAATTTTCATTCGCCAAAAGAAATCCTGCTTAATATGGACTTCCATGCCTTGTCTCCCTGGATATAAATCTCACTGATATTAAAGGGACTATATTTGGTGCCTTTGAGTAGTTGACTCCTGTCAATTATCTTGATAAGTTCCTGCAGGGTTTTTTGGCAAGATTTCAGAAGTGTTTTGCCACTGCTTCCTTCTTAGGGCTGAGAGAAAGTGACTGGCCCAAGGCTACACATAGGGTTTTTTTATTAGAACTCATGGTCTCCTGGTTTCTAGCCTGATGCCTTAGCCACTACACCAAACTTCTGAGAACATGAATAGATGATAAGAAGCCACCATTGCTACTGGTATTAATGCAGAGTGAACATTGAGAAATTCTCTTTCTTTATAACTAAGAACCACAAACAGGCCTGTTCCAAACACTGTTTGTTTTATTTACCCAACAGGTATCCAAACCCTTGAACAGTTCATTCTATAATTTAAATGTGACTTCTTTTTGTGTGTTTCAGCAACCAAATTACTTCTGTTTTTAAAGAACCCAGTCATGATTAAATCTAAAAAGTAAACTTTTAACCTTTCACTGAAAACGGTAAGCCTGCTCCCCAGTCACAGTTTTGGCACTACAGTTTTCAGAACAAAGAATGCAACCAGGCTAGTAAGTGGCATAGCTTTTCTTTTCCTGGAATGGATCAATTCATCTGTGTGAGGATGAGTTTTGAATGTGTTCTGGCATTCTGTATCTGTGTGAAGGTCTATGTGTGTGGAATCTTCCCTGCAAATGGAAATATACTGTAGTATGTCCAGGAGAAAGCTATGGTTCAGCCTTATCTCTGACAGCCTAGTTTTGTATATGCAATTATTTTCTGTATGTAATAACACTGTCTTGCTGTTACACAATGCATATCATTTCAGAGTTCAGAGAAGGAATAACAGGTGAACGTATTGTCTCTGCTCACTTGTACACTCAAGTCAAATCCCATTCATTTCCAGGGTACTTAGCTGTCAAATGGAAACCACAATACACTTTTTTTCTGCAGCAGTGGCCATTTTTCCTCTTGTGAGATGGTGGGGGAGGGGAGAGTGCCTCAGTGTCTGAAAGTGAAACCTGGGATCACTGCCCCTCTTTGGCTGCACAAAAATTTCATGGGAGTGACCAAGCATCCTATTGCACCACTCTCTTCCTAAACACTCTTTAGACGTTCAATTGAAAATCTAGAAAATATTATTTGCAACTAACACAGCATGGCCTGGGTGCAGAAATCACCTTTTTCTTTTATACTGCTGCTAGAAATGTGTAAAATGTAAAAATAAACATATTTCTCCCAGTACTTTATAATGTGATGGAAAAATAATAAAGCTGGAAACTGTTCTCCAAACACCCCCCACCTTTTCCTTTGCCTCTTTTGCCCCCCTCTCTTGTTGCAAACTTTTTCCCCATTTCCTCTGCTGTCCTTGCTCTCCCCCATTTTCATATGTAAACTAGACCAGCCTCAAACTAATGCATAACTCAAACATGACTATGTTTTCACTGCCAAAATGGTCCTTTAATCCTATCACACAGAAAACAATGAAAAGCCTTCACCTAAAATAAGTTCATCTAGGAAGCCAGAGATGAGAAACCACAGAAGTAGATATAGTGTATACCATTTTTAATGAAAATTATCAGCACTTTTGATCAGTGATGTCATCAAAGTAAACCCACGTGGTGATTACGTCACCAGATCATGACCCTATGCGGAAATAACAGCCCTATTTTCAGATAAGGTGAGCGGAAGTGATGCCCATGAAGATAAGCAAGAGTGAAGGAGCAGGGGAGCTGTCAAACGGAATGGCTGTGTTGAGACGCTGCTCCGAATGAGCGTGCTGATCTCACAGCTTTTTCTCTGTTCCCGGTGGGTTTTTTAAAAGCCCCAGATCTCTCGGAGGGAGATTAGAAGCAGAGGCGCCCAGCTGAGCAGCTCAGGACAGCGGTTCGAGCTGCAGAAAGCAGGAAAGCCTAGGAGAGAGCCGGGTGAAGGAGACGGCCCATTATGGCAGCCGTGAAGAAATGACAGCTGTCAAAAATAGCAGTGAGCCAGCGGGACAACGATTCAACTAATCTGGCAAAGGAAACACTCAGCGAACTCTTGTAAGTGTTCCGGATGGTGAAATCTTTCCGGAGAATTTCACAGGAGAAGATAAGAGGAGAAGCCCCAGAGTGAAAGGGAAATTCATCTCCCCTGTCAGATAACAGCAAGAAGGAGACGGGAAAAAGAGATCTGACCTTAAAGCAACAGGCTCAGAGGCTGTAAGGACTGGAGTGGTTTCTCTTTCTGGCTCTTGCAGTAAAGCCAAGAAGGAGTTTAACAAAAAACAAAATAAACTTGAAGAGTGACAGTGCGGACTGAGCTGAGAGAGCGGACATCTTGAAGAAGAACTAACGACCAATTAGCATCAAAGGAGGGAAGAGTGATACTCATAACTTAAGAAGTGAACTATTTGTTTCAAAAAGTTTCTAAAACAAAAGGGATAAATGGTAATGGTTTTGAGAATTTAGACCAATAAGAATTAACTGAATATAACCTATGGTATGATTGATTTGGTGGAGACTAATTAGGAACAAAAAGTTGAATGTTTAAGGAGGGAGAGAAAATCTATTTGTCCCCTTGTTGTATATAATAATATTCATAACTGAACTGACTGTGAAATCTGGTTTTTATTGTTAAAGAATTGAATAATATTGGTTATATTATTAAGGTAATTTAATGGTTATATTATTGTTACATGTTTCTATATAGAAAAGTTAGGACTGTTTGGAATATAGACATTTGAAATTGATTAATATTGATTATTATGTTTTAGAAGCGTTAGTGTAATAGATGTAATAGGTTGGATATTGTGTTAGCAACAAAATCTAGCATTGTTAAGATATAAGGCACTAGTGATTATAACCTTGGAAGAACGATAAATTTCCCAGGTGTGGTGGAGGGAAAGACAAAGATTGTGTATAAGTGGGAGGGTTGGCTGACATCATTTAGAAAGATGACAAGCATCCCAAATCTCACAAGAGTTGGGACTGGAAGAAGGCAGATGACCCAAGCCTCATCAGCAGAATTAAGCCCAGCAGGACAAAGATCTATAGAGGAGATGATGCCGTGGGAGAGAGCAAGCTCACTTAAAGACATACAAGCAATATTACAATCCATGGAAGAGGTTATGTTGAGAAATCATGAGGATTTAAAAAGAGAAATAGGTGAAATAAGGAATGATACTGGAGAACTTAAAGAGAGGATGGGAGCAATGGATGGAAAATTTGAATGTTTCCAACAGCAAATATTGAAAAATGAACAGAAATTATTAGAAATGGAGGATAGAATGAATAAGGAGGAAAGAAGAGTAGATGAAATGAATGAAAACCTTTGCAAGCAAATAAAGAGACCACGCTATCTACCCTGTGAGTTAAAGAGCTGCAATTTGTGTAAAGATTGGTTTGCTTGCGACTGCGGACATGGATTGTGGGGTACGGGCAGGTCAACATATTGTAAAATAGCGTGTTATGATGCTTTATCTTCTGATTCTGATAGTAGTGATGAGGGATATTTTTCTGATGGTGGAGCCATGTCCCCCCTCTGAACTCTGTATAACCAATAAAAGACTGTGTTAACGTCAACGCTTGACCATTTGTCAGTGTTCTTTCAGTATAATGATGCATGAAAAGTTTCTAAGCCATATTTATTATACACCAGGATGTGTAGGTAGTTATGGAGGTGTGAATAGCCTTTTTCAGGAAGCTAGAAAAAATGATAAAAACCTGACCATGAAGCAAGTCAAGACGGGGCTGTCAGAGCAAGATGCTTATATGCTTCATAAGCCTGCAAGAATTAATTTTCCTAGAAATAAAACAGTAGTGTCTGGCTTAGATCATCAATGGCAGGCTTACCTCATAGATGTCTCCAAATTTTCTAAGGAGAACCATGGAAAAAAGTACATCTTAACAGTTATCAATGTGTTATCTAAATATGCCTGGGCCTCCCCTTTATCTGATAAATCAGGGAGGGAAGTTACATCCGCCTTCCAGAATATTTTTGAAACGGGACGTTCACCTTAAAAATACAGACAGATGCAGGTAAAGAGTTCTTGAATATTCTGCTGAAGAAACTTTTAGCACGTTATGGCATTCATCATTTTGTCACTCATAGTGAAACTAAAGTAGCCATTATAGAGAGGTTTAATAGAACCCTAAAAAACAAACCCTGGAGATATTTTACAGCTAGAAATACCCATCGGTATGTGGACATTTTGTCAGATATTCTTCAGGGGTACAATAGCACTTACCATTGTAGCATCGGGACTGCTCCTGATAAGGATTTTGTTGTGCAGAGGTCTCCTTGTGCTACCAAAGAGTTGCACAGACAAGGAAGGGTACTGAGAGCAGTAAGAGTCACACAGTAACCACAAGAGTACACTGAGTTGTAAAAGCAAAAAGTAGTTTACTTTTGAGGTGGTGTAAAAACAAAAATGCACAGTCAAAAATAAACAGTCCAAGTAGCAATCCAAAATACAAAGTCTTCTTACCGGTCCAGAGGTCAATACACAGTTCAGGTTTATCACAGTAACAGAGCAGAAACAGTAATAGTAGAGAGCAGTGAATTCAGAGAGAGAGGAGCTACGTTACTAGCTCCCTCTTATGGCCATGAGAACACCTACACACCCATTGGCCAATTAACATCTTAAAGACATAACATCATGGTTAATATATTTTCAACCCAACATTGTAGGCTAACACCATATGCCTAACATTCTCCCCTTTGGGTAGAATAATATATAACTCTTACAATCTTATGCACATTCTTTCACAATTAGCATTGTGTTTCACAGCACTTTGTACCTTTGTAAAATGGTCTGCAACATTTACATCAGATGAACAATACTCTAGCTATATTAATTTATCTTTGACACATTGTCTGACATTTAAATAACGAAGATCAGTATGTTTGGATCTTGTTCTTACTGCAGCATTGTTTGCCATCTTTATTGCAGCTTTATTGTCCTCATATACAATGAATGGATCATTTACATTTAAACCCATATCTGACAATAATTGTTTGTACACTAGCAGTTCTGTACATAACACTGATAAACATGAGAATTCAGCTTCCATTGTAGACAGGCTTATGTGCTTTTGTCTAATAGACTTCCATCCAATCAAAGAATCACCCAACATTACAGCCAACCCTGAAGTAGATTTACGAGTGCTTGTATCAGAGGCAAAACTCGCATCTACATATGCAGTGAGGATTAACTCACGATTTGGCTCTAAATATAACGAGTAGTGAATAGTCTGCTTCAAATACCTTAATACTCATTTAGCTGATTGCCAGTGTCTAACAGTTAGTTCATTGTTGTACCTAGCTAATTGGTTTACACAGTAAGAAATATCAGGTCTAGTCCAATTACTCAGATACATAAGACTTCCTATCAAAGATTGGTACATAGTCTTATCAAATACAGGACTCTCAACATTAGTGTCCTTAAAATCCATAGCCATCGGAGTTTTTGCTGGTTTACACATTTCCATATTGTATCTCTTTAATAACTGAGATATTTTACTGGCTTGCGACACCTTAAAACCCCTATTCGTTTTCACAATATCTAACCCCAAATAGTGGCTTATTTCTCCAAGATTCCTAATTGTGAATTTATTTTGCAATTTTGAAATGATAGTTCGTGCTTCTAACTCAGTTTTTGTTATTATTGCAATATCATCTGTGAATAATAAAAGAAAAGATAATACTCCATTGTGTTCTCTTCTAAACAAACAAGGATCAGCATTACTGGCTACAAAACCTAATGCACTCAACTCATTAACTATACATTTATTCCACTCATAGCCTGATTGTTTCAATTCATAGAGGCTTTTCTTTAATTCCCAACAATCATGGTCTCTATCATTGGTCAATCCTGGTGGTATTCTTAAATAAATAGTATGTTGCAATGGAGCATGTAAATATGCAGTTTCAACATCTACATGATTAACCATATATTGGTTTTTAGCCGCCCACACTAAAGCTGCTCTTAAAGTACTTGCCCTCAGACTGGGTGCAAACACCTCGTCATAATCCTCAGTAGTTTGGGCAAAACTTTGTGCAACCAAACGTGCCTTATGGGTTACAGTCCCATCTACACCCTTCTTTATTTTATATATCCATTTGCAACCTATAGCTTGCTCACCAGGTGGCAGTTTTGCTTTCTCATAGACCTTAAGATCATGCAAAGACTTCAACTCCCTGTTCATTGCAGCTTTCCATGATGCCTGTTTCTTTTCAGGATACATCCTGATCTCATCATAGTTAGAAGGCTCTAAACTAACTTGACATATTACACTGGCTTCATAGTGATCAGGTGGACGTCTGATGCGTGTTGAACGCCAAGGAATTTGTTCTGTACCAGCCTGCTACCGGCCCTGCAGAAAAGGCAGGGACAAGCCCTTTTACAAGAAGGCAAGAGGCTGGAATTACGCCTGCCAAATTTATTACTACAAAAACAAACGGAACAAGACAAACCAAGAAACAGGAGCTTTAAGAAACAGGAACTATCCGAGCGGTTGCCTTCAGCAAACCAGCCCTCCCAGACATTCCCCTTATATAGAGTTCAGGGCGTGGCTTCTCTCTGCCTCCTTCTGAGAAGCCCCATTGCCTTCCTCTGTTTACTCCTAATTGACTGCCTCCTGCGTCGGGCGTCCTTGAACAGGGCCAGCTGTGGGTCATCTTCATCCACGCTGTCAGGCTCACACAGCTGGGTCTCCGTGGTGACCAAGTGGGAGGGGCCTGGCTGAGGGCTCTCATCAGCAAGATCTTCAACCCCCTCAGCAAGGTCTTCAACACCCCCCTCCTCCTCCTCTGAGTCGTCCGACCCAACTGCCGAACCCACAGGCTGACCCTGAATCACAACACTATCCCGCACCGCAGGGCCCTTCCCCCGGGTCTGCCGATCCGGATGCGGTCGGGATGGAAATTGTTCATGAAAAGCGGTCACCAATACAGGGACATGAACGGCGGTCGCGTCTTCCCAGGTGAAGTCCTCTGGTCCGTAACCTTTCCATTCAATCAGGTACTGGAAATGACCTTTCAGCCAATGGGAATCCCTGATGCTGGCGACCTCGTACTCGGGGGTGCTGCCTCCATCACGAGGTCCTGATGGGGGAGGTTCCGCTCGGCGGAGTGGACAGGCCGGTTGCTCGGGGACCAACAGAGACCGATGAAAGACTGGGTGCACGCACAGGGAACGTGGCAGAGTTAAGCGATAGGTGACCGGATTGATGACAGCCTCGACTGGGAACGGTCCTAAATATCGGTGATCTAACTTTCTCACCGGCCGTGTTGACGGTAGGTTCCTGGTGGACAACCAGACCCGATCTCCCACCGATAGTGGAGGTGTATCCCGTCTTGACCGATCAGCAAACCTTTTGTAATCAGCCTTGGCCTTCTCTAACTGACGTCGCACCAATCGATGGATCGCCTGTAACTCTGCCATGAAGTCGTTCGCTGCCGGCTCCGGTGAGTCCACGGGAGAAAGGGGGAAAACCCAGGGGTGATATCCCACATTGGCCAAGAACGGTGTCATCTGCGTGGAGGTGTGCTGCGAGTTGTTAAAGGCAAACTCGGCTATGGCCAGATAGTCCACCCAATTGTCCTGCTGCAGGTTGACGTAGCAGTGCAGATACTGTTCCAGGATACCGATGACCTTCTCAGTACCCCCGTCAGTTTGAGGATGATGCGCGGACGAGAGGCAAACCTTGATGTCCAACGCACGCATCAACTCCTGCCAGAAGCGGGCTGTAAACTGGGCCCCCCTATCGGAGACGACTCTATCGGGGAGGCCGTGCAGCCGAAACACTTGTTGGATGAACATGCGACTAGTGGCGCGAGCTGACGGTAAGCCGCGACAGGGGATGAAGTGCGCCATCTTGGTCAGCATGTCCACCACCACAAACACTGTCGTGAAGCCGGAGGATGGGGGTAAATCCGTCAGAAAGTCCATGGACACAGCCCCCCAGGGTCTCTTGGGTGTTGGCAAAGGCTGCAGTAAACCAGGCGGGGCCCCTGTCGCTGACTTGGCCTGCCTGCATGGGATGCAGGAGGTGACATAAGACTGGACGTTGTGTCGGACTCGGGGCCACCAGAAGGTACGGGAGACCAGGTTCAGAGTCTTGAACAGGCCAAAATGCCCCGCTGCCGGGTTATCATGACACTGGCTGAGGACGAGTCCCCTGAGTGGCCCTCCCGGAACATAGAGCCGGTCACGATAATACAAGAGTCCATCCGTGACCGTCCAAGGCGAGTCTGGCCCCACCTCCTCCTTCCGCTGAGCCACCCACGCCTCCTGCTGCTGCGCCTCCCGGATCCGAGCCCGTATATCAACCGGTTCCCGCACCGCAGCAAAAGACTCGACGGGGATCACTGTCCTGGGCAGAAGCTTGTCTTCCACTCGGGTATATTCGGGCTTCCTGGACAGAGCATCCGCTCTCTGATTGTGCCCGCTTGGTATGTACCGAACCCGGAAGTCAAACCTCGCAAAGAAAAGGGACCACCGGATCTGGCGTTGGTTCAAATTCCGAGCGGTCTGCAGGCTTTCCAGATTCTTATGGTCCGTCCGGACCTCGATTTGATGCCGCGCCCCCTCCAGATGATGTCTCCAAGCCTTGAACGCCGCCTTGATGGCCAGCAGCTCCTTCTCCCAGATGGTATAGTTGCGCTCCGAGGGGTTCAATTTCCGAGAGTGATACGCGCAAGGGAAAAGGGTACCGCTGGGCGTCGTTGCCTGGAGTAACACGGCCCCAATGGCAATGTCGGAGGCGTCCGCCTCCACGACAAACGGCCGTTGCGGGTCAGGATGCTTCAAGATGGGCTCCTTCATGAAGGCTTCCTTCAAAGCCTGGAACGCCTGTTGTTCTGGTGCGTTCCACTGGAACCGAGTCTTCTTCTGCAGGAGCCGGGTGAGGGGGGCTGTCAAGGCAGCAAAGCCAGGGATGAATGTTCGATAGTAGTTGGCAAATCCAAGAAGTCGCTGAACATCCTTCACGCGACGCGGGGGTTGCCAACTCTGCAACGACTCAACTTTACTCGGCTCCATGGCGATGCCCTCAGGAGAAATGCGGTGACCCAGGAAATCGATGGTCACCTGGTAGAACTGGCACTTCTCCAACTTGGCAAACAGCCGATGTTCTCGGAGGCGCTGCAGGACCTGACGGAGATGCTGATGATGCACTTCACGCGACGGGGAGTAGATCAGGATGTCGTCCAGGTAGATCACGACAAACTGGTCCAACAGATCCCGAAAGATGTCGTTCATAAAATGCTGAAACACAGCGGGGGCGTTGGTCAGGCCAAACGGCATCACCGTGTACTCAAAATGTCCATAGCGAGTACCAAACGCCGTCTTCCACTCATCACCCGGCCGAACCCTGACGAGGTTGTAAGCTCCACGCAGGTCCAGTTTCGTGAAGATCTTAGCCTCCCGGAGTCGGTCCAAGAGCTCGGGGATGAGGGGCAGCGGGTAACGGTTGCGCACCGTGATGGCGTTGAGTTTCCGGTAGTCACAGCAAAGCCGTAACTCGCCCGACTTCTTTTTGACGAAGAGCACGGGTGCAGACACTGGCGAGGACGAGGGCCGGATGAAACCGCGAGCCAAATTCTTTTCCAGGAAGTCCCGCAATGCAGCCAACTCGGGCTCCGACATGGAGTACAAACGCCCCACTGGGAGAGGCGCATCAGGGACTAAATCAATGGAGCAGTCATAGGGCCTGTGCGGGGGTAATTGATCCGCCTCTGACTCGCTGAACACATCAGCAAAGTCGGACAGTTCGGGAGGCAAGGAAACCCCTGGGGAACCCTCCACCTGGCCGGCACAGATATGGCGGGAGTGGTCCACGCACTGCAAGCTTGGGAAGGTGACCAAGTTCTGAGACCAATAGATCTGTGGATCATGCGCCCGGAGCCACGCCAGTCCCAAGACCACGGGGAAGTGCAGATCCGAAGTGATGTAGAACTGGATGGCCTCCACATGGGAACTGATGGCCATACACACTGGTTGCGTGGCGGCCGTAATAGGCCCGGACAGGAGCACTCGACCATCGATAGTCTCCACTAACATGGGCGGATCCACCGGACACTGGGGAACAGCCCATTTGGCCACAAAGGCTGAGTCCATAAAGTTTGTGGTAGCCCCAGAGTCAATTAAGGCATGGACTGGAATCCCCTCTGGCTTGCCAGGAAGGATCAGAAGTGCCTCCAAAATCAAATGCCGTGGAGGTTCACAGGCACCATCGGAACGGCGTCGCTCGGTGTGGTTGTTGTGGGACGCCCGATCTATCACACCGTCTAGATCGGGCTCGGGGCGTTTCCCGACAGCAAAGTAGGGGACTTTCTCGGGGCAGGCTTGGTCACTGATGCCCGCTGACGCTTCTTCGGGCAAGAAGCAGCCAAATGTCCAGGGTCCCCACAGTAAAAACACAACCCCCCCGATCGTCGTCTGTCCATTTCCGTCACCGATAGACGAGACCTGGCGGCACCCAGCTCCATTGGCTCCTCCCTTTGGACTGGGGGCTCACGCACAACAGGGGCGGCAGGGGTCTGTGGGGTGGCACGGCGACTCTTTCGCTGCTGCAGCCGGGCATCGATCCGCAGGCAAAGATGGATCAGCCCATTCAGGTCTGAGGGAATGTCCACGCGGGCCAGCTCATCCAACATCTCCTCCGACAATCCATCCTGGAAGGCATCCACAAGCGCAGCCTCATTCCAGGCGGAATCCTGGCTAAGCAGCCGGAAATCACTGATATAGCCCTGTAGGGGGCGTTGACCCTCCCTCAGAGCTTTCAGGCGTCGAGTAGCAGTCTGCGTCTTAATATGGTCCTCATACATCAAATGCATATGATCACAAAACCCCACAAAGTTGTCCAACAATGGGCTAGGTTGAGCCAGCAGAGGCGTGCCCCAACGAGCTGCATCACCCGAAAGAAGGCTTAACACAAACCCCACCTTATCTCGGTCAGTGGGGAAATCAGCTGCTCTCACGCTGATAAAGAGCTGGCATTGTCCCAGGAAAGCAGGAAACAGTTCTGGAGTGCCTGTAAATTTATCCAGCATCGCAACTTGGCATTTTCTCCTGGGTGGGGGTGATGGTGGGGGTGCAGCATGAACTTGAGCTTGCAGTTGAGCCACCTGAGCTGACAGCAAAGTGAGTTGCTGGGTGAGCTGGGCATTCTCAGCACGTAGCTGCTCCATAGTAGTAGTAAGGGGTGGGAGGCTGAAGGCAAACTGTTCTGTACCAGCCTGCTACCGGCCCTGCAGAAAAGGCAGGGACAACCCCTTTTACAAGAAGGCAAGAGGCTGGAATTACACCTGCCAAATTTATTACTACAAAAACAAACGGAACAAGACAAACCAAGAAACAGGAGCTTTAAGAAACAGGAACTATCCGAGCGGTTGCCTTCAGCAAACCAGCCCTCCCAGACATTCCCCTTATATAGAGTTCAGGGCGTGGCTTCTCTCTGCCTCCTTCTGAGAAGCCCCATTGCCTTCCTCTGTTTACTCCTAATTGACTGCCTCCTGTGTCGGGCGTCCTTGAACAGGGCCAGCTGTGGGTCATCTTCATCCACGCTGTCACGCTCACACAGCTGGGTCTCCGTGGTGACAAAGTGGGAGGGGCCTGGCTGAGGGCTCTCATCAGCAAGATCTTCAACCCCCTCAGCAAGGTCTTCAACACCCCCCTCCTCCTCCTCTGAGTCGTCCGACCCAACTGCCGAACCCACAGGCTGACCCTGAATCACAACAGAATTACAGGGCTTTGAATTTCTGACTCCTCTTCTTCCTCTGATTCATTTTTTATCTCCTCTTCAACTTTTATATTTACAGGAGATGTATTATCATTACTAGTTATTTTTTTTAATTTTAATTCCATTTATATCCCGCCCTTCTCCGAAGACTCAGGGTGGCTTACAAGCTTACAAGTTATGTTATCATGGGAGTCCTCAAACACTAGAGGATCAGTATTAACAGTTTCTTGCTCTTACCTATCCCAACCAACGTGCTCAAGGAATTTGGCACTTGCACTATTATATACATTAGTTGTGCCTTGTTCCCAGAAACGATAGGATCTATGATTAGCTTCATAACCTACAAAGTATAATTGCCTAGCCCTATGTTGGCCTTTACTCCTGAGTTGTGTAGGAATGTGGACCCAAGCTGGGGTGCCAAACGTGTGCAGATAATCAAGGTTTGGTTTTCTACCATGCCATATTGTGTATGGTATTTTACCGGTAGAAGTATTAACAACTATATTCAGAACATGGTTTGCACATTTTGCTGCCTCCCCCCACAGTCTATCTGTTAAGCCAGAATCTTTTAACATGGTTCTCATCATGGCTTGTAACGTTTGCCCACGTCTCTCAACAAATGCATTATGTTGAGGCCTATAAGGGGCTGAACGTTTATGCTCAATGCCAGCTGATTCTAGCATATCAACAAAGCGCTTGTTTGTAAATTCAGTGCCATTATCAGTAATTATGCACTGAACCTTTCTCTTTGTTTTCCTCTCGACGAATTTCAGCCAGTTTGCAAATTGTTGGAAAGTGTCTGCCTTTGACTTAAGCAAATAACAAAAACCATAATGAGAGTAATGGTCCAGTATACTTAAAATATAACATGATCCTCCTAAACTTGGTTTCATGGGTCCAATTAAATCTGCAAACACAACTTCCAAAGGAACAGTTGTTTTGAAGCCGTTTAACCTGTTTGCAGGAGTTGCCTTACTCTTTTCCTGATTACAGGCATTGCAATTCAAATACTTACTACATGGCTTCAGTATAATTCCTTCTACTAACTCAACTGTTTTACGTAGTGAGTTAAAATTCACATGCCCTAACCGCCTATGCAATAAATGGATACATTCATCATGTGGCTTCTTATTCTTATATATCGAATTAGCTTTTACTGTACTACCCTGGTTACTTGTGAGAACGAATAAACCATTTTTCAAATTAGCAGTTACACAGGTTCCATTCCTTTCAATAGTGCATTGCTCCCCTCTGAATGTTACCGCAAACCCAACTTAAACCAATTCCCTTACAGATAACAGGTTGAATCTTAGTTTAGGTATATATAACATAGGTAACTGTTCATTAATGCATGAACAATAGGAATTACCTTCACCAGAGGCCTTCATCCTCCAACCGTTTGCTAGTGAAACATATTGGTTGCTGTTTTTCATATTAATAAACCTCTCTTTCACTTTAGTAATGCATTGTGAAGCCCCACTATCAACAACCCACAATTCATTCTTTCTGGATGTTGGTTCACCAGAAACAGCCAGACCAATACTCTTCTTAGCCTTCCCACTGCTATTTACATTCTGTTTTTTACCCTTTCTACAGAATTTGGCTATATGCCCTCTAGCACCACAAGAATAACATTTCTTGACAGTGTAAGCAGTGGTGAATGGCTGCTCTTCTCGTGGCTGTGTCTCTCTCAGCTGGTCTCTGTCACGCCTTCTTCTGGACTCTTCCAGCAGTCTCCCAGTAATGTTAGTCAATGTCAGTTCCTCTCTGGTCAGGACTTCCAAAGAAGAAACATACTCGTCATAACTCTCATCCAAAGCTGACAGAATAATGTAGACCTGATGCAACTCTGAAAAAATCAGCTCCTTTTCATGAAGCTCTTGAAAAGTTGCCTTCATGTAGTTTAAATGGGTCAGCATATCTCCATTCTTCTGCAGACGAGCCCTAAACAGCTTACGTGTAAGGTGTATATGTGCACCCACACTGTCTCGAACATAAAGCCTTCGCAAAACGTTCCAACACCTAGCAGCAGACTCCTCACCATGAATATGGACAAGCTGCTGGTCATTCAGTGTTAGTCCAATAATGCAAAGAGCTTTCTCATTGTTTCGTTTAAAGTAGTCTATCTTCTTTGCATCCTCTTTGTTATTTGCATCCCAAGCAGTAGTATCTGGTGGGTTATTTACAACAGTCCATAGTCCTTCCTTGCGCAAAAGCAAGCAGCATTTCGTGGACCAGGAAACATAGTTTGTCCCATCCAACCGGGTTATCCAGGAGATGCCTGACATCTGTTCTTGTGCCATTTTACACCAAATAGCTAACACAAACTCAGCTAGGAATACTGTGTGTACTAACTCTCAGTACAGGCCTGGGCCCATAACCAGTGATAAGGATTTTGTTGTGCAGAGGTCTCCTTGTGCTACCAAAGAGTTGCACAGACAAGGAAGGGTACTGAGAGCAGTAAGAGTCACACAGTAACCACAAGAGTACACTGAGTTGTAAAAGCAAAAAGTAGTTTACTTTTGAGGTGGTGTAAGAACAAAAATGCACAGTCAAAAATAAACAGTCCAAGTAGCAATCCAAAATACAAAGTCTTCTTACCGGTCCAGAGGTCAATACACAGTTCAGGTTTATCACAGTAACAGAGCAGAAACAGTAATAGTAGAGAGCAGTGAATTCAGAGAGAGAGGAGCTACGTTACTAGCTCCCTCTTATGGCCATGAGAACACTTACACACCCATTGGCCAATTAACATCTTAAAGACATAACATCATGGTTAATATATTTTCAACCCAACATTGTAGGCTAACACCATATGCCTAACAGCTCCTAACACCATAAATTTGTCTAACGAAAGGGATGTGTGGATGAGGCTTTATGAGGTAGCTTTAAAAAGTAAAAGAAAGGAAAAATGTCTTAAGATGGGAGATCATGTCAGGGTATCCAGACTGAAGGGTAAGTTTGAAAAGGGCTATTAACAAACCTATACGGATGAGATATTCATCATCAAAGAACTGCAGACAAGGGGGGAAAGAGTTGTGTATAGATTAAATGATTACACAGGTGACCTTGTAAAGGGGGCTTTTTACTTTGAGGAGCTTCAAAAGGTTCCTACTGACCAACAGCGCATATACAGAATAGAGAAAATTATCCAAAAAAGAGGGCGGGGGAGACATAGAGAGTTTCTAGTCAAATGGACTGGATGGCCAGAGAAGTTCAACAGTTGGGTTAAGGAGACTGAAGTACAACATCTTTGATATGGAGGAGTTTTACATCACCCTACCCAGCAATGCATCAGCAGCAATTTTTCCCCAAAACAAAAATTCTAATTTTACTATTCAATTAGTGAGATCATTGGATCTTCCAGGGTCATGGGAAGTAGGGCTAGCAGAGATACAGTATCTGCATAGTTGGCACACATTAACTTCTCCTGGATATTTTGAAATTGCTAACGAGAGAAAGAGATGGCATTTTTCTTTGAGAAGCGGGTACTATAACAGCATCCGACATCTGTTAGAAAATATGAACAAGCTTAAATGCCAAGGACGGACCTAAGACAACCCTACATTATGATTCAGTGGGTCGAAAAATTAATCTTAAAGGAAATGAACCGCATTCCATTCTAGTTAGTGGAGAATTTGGACATCTGTTAGGTATGTTCCCTGGATTCAGCACCTTATATAGATCATATACACAGACATTGTAGAGCTCCAGATAGTGGGTGACTTCTATGTGCCATTACTGCGCTGTGTGCGTGTGTGAGGGAAAGACAATGATTTCATCACAGTGACCTATGACCGTCCACATTATGTACCAGTCAGCAAACATCACATCGATACCATTACTATAGAAATCAAAACCGAACAGGACAAAAACGTGCATTTTTTACCTCCGGAGAAGATGGCCGCGGCCCGCGGCTGAGCTAGAGAATGCAGGAGGATGAGTTTCGGCTTGTTAAGTCCTGAGGAGGCTGTTGCTTGCCGCACGGCCTCGGCTGGGCACCGGGAGCCCCTGGGGCCATGACATCTTGCTGAGGCCGTGGGAGATGGCGGTGTGGCAGTCCGGGTGGTCCGGGCATGGGACCTGCGGCGGCCGCAACTTCTTTGAGGCCGCCGGAGATGAGTCGGGCGGCGAGGTACCTGGGGCCTGCGGCGACCGCGGCAACTCCTTTTGGGGCCATTCGGGATGACGATTGGGCGGCAAGGCGCCTGGGATCTACGGTAGTCGGGATGCTCCGGTGAGGCTTTTTGGGCCTACGACGACTGCAGGAACATCTCTTGAGGCCCGTTGGGAGCGATGATCCGGGCAGCGAGGTGCCCAGGGCCTGTGGCGGCCGTGATGATTTTCTTGAGGCCATTGATGATCCGGGCGGTGGGGCGCTTGGCCTGGGACGGCCGAGTGCCCAACTGACGATCGGTTGGTGGACTTTCCCCTCCAGTGGAGGTTCCGCGGGGGGTGGAGACATGCCGACCGATGGGCCACGAGCTTTTCCTCCCCTGCGAAGGCCCTTTTGGGGGCCGCTTTTTGGAGGATGGAGGCTGCCGACAATGCCACCTGAAGATTGGAAGATTGTGGTGAGACCACCCCATTTCCCTGGATGATATTTATATTCTGAGGCTTGCTATAGCCCTTTTTGGTCATGAGTTTAACTGGAGATGGGGATGGATGACTGGTTTGAATTTTATTGCTGCCATTTTACATCTGTGGTGGCTTTGGAGGTGTTGTCGGTGGGGCCTGGCGATGTTGGGCGGCAGGGGGGCCCGGCTGTTGTTGGCCGGGCCTGGAACCTGAAGCTAGAGACTTGATTACATCCATTCATCACTGGAACTATGGATGCCCCCACCGACAAATGAACTATTACTACCTCCCAGTCATCGGACTTTTCTTTTTCCCTCTCTGCGACCTGCCCAGAGCTGGATAGTGGCATTCCCTGATGCCGGAAGATCTTCTTGTCACTGTGAGAGGGTGACTTCGCTCGGGAGTCGCCATCCAGCTCTGTAATTTTATCATCAATTGCCGTTGTATTGATTCCTGCCGATTCATCTCCTCCTGCTTTTAGCTTATTTTATCTTTTTATCTTATTGATGATTTATTCCGTGGGCACATTGCTTGCCCTGAGAGATTCCCCCCTCTCCCAGGTGTGGCCCTCTGGTTTGTGCCGCCGTTTCCTTAATGACGTATCCTGGGATCCCGAGAGGTGGCATGGCACAAAAAGGAGGCTTAGGGATTTTTTATGTAAAATTTTTAATGGGTTAGGGAGGGGGGAGGGATGTAAGTTCCAGCAGAAAGATGGGGGGATTTTGCTGGATCTTTCTCAGTCCAGGTTGGTAGATGGTTGCGGCGGTGGGGGGGTGTCTTGGGGCCCGAGGGGATGGGGTGGGGACTGTGATCCCCACGGTGATTGGGAATGGTGGCAGACGGATGAACAGAGGGCCATATCGAAACTTGGGATCGCACCCCTGCTATCTTCGAGCCGTGGCGCGCTCCGACCCTCTGGTTTCATCCTGCTTTTCCGGGGGTGGGGGAGGACAGGTACCTGAGCTCAGGTTGGTTTATTTGAATGCCAGGTCTGTGGTGAATAAAGCTCCCCTCATCCGGGATTTGATTGAGGAGGAAGGCGCAGACCTGGCATGCATTACTGAAACCTGGTTGGGCCCGGAGGGAGGGGTCCCTTTGATTGAGCTATGCCCACCAGGTTTCCGTGTGCTTCACCAGCCTCGAGCTCAGGGTAGGGGCAGGGGGGGTGGCAGTTGTTATTAAGGAGTCCCTTTGTCCGCGGGAGACCACTGCCCCTCAGATAGGCGGATGTGAGTCCCTTCTCCTGAGGTGGGGTCCTGGGGGCCAGTTGGGTCTGTTGCTCACGTACCTTTCTCCCAGCTGCGTGGCAACGGCCCTGCCCGGGCTACTCGACGCTCTCTCGGGGTTGGCGGTTGAGTTTCCCAGGCTTATGCTTCTGGGAGATTTTAACCTGCCTTCCCTGGGTGGCGCGTTAGGGGTGGCCTGAGAGTTCATGGCTTCCATGATAGCCATGGACCTGACCCAGATTATTCAGGGTCCGACTCACGAGGGGGGAAACATGCCCGACCTTATTTTTATCTCTGGGCAGTGGCTTAATGGTCTGGGTGGGGTTACTCCAACATCTCAACCCCTTTCATGGACAGACCATTATCTCCTGCAGTTGGGCCTCCGTCATGCCACTCCCCGCTGCTGGGAGGCAGAACCGACCAGGTGGTTCCGCCCCAGGCGCCTGATGGACCCAGATAGGTTCCAGACGGCGCTTGGATTGATTCCTTCCTCCCTTTCCCACAGCCCGGTCGAGACCTTAGTTGATGCCTGGCAACGGGCTGCTTCGGAGGCTCTCGACCGTGTTGTGCCTTTGCGGCCTCTGACCCGGCACAGATCCCGGCTCGCTCCTTGGTTCTCCGTGGACCTACGGGAGATGAAGCACCGGAGAAGGGGCCTAGAGAGCATTTGGAGATCCAGTCGGTCCGAGTCTGACCGAACACAGTTAAGATCCTTTTCTAGATCTTATCTTGTGGCAATGGAGGTAGCGAAGCATGCTCACTTCGCCACCCTCATTGCATCCGCAGATAACTGCCTGGCTGCCCTGTTTAGGGTGACCCGTTCCCTTTTAAATCAGGGGACGGGAGAGGACCCCTTGCAGGGACGGGCCGAGAAGTTTAGTGAGTATCTGGTGGATAAAATTGCTCAGATTCGGGCTGGCTTGGACTCCGACTGGGCAGTATATGGGTTTGGCCGATAATATTTGGGAAAAGTTTGATCCTGTGACTCTGGATGAAGTGGACAGGATCATGGGGAAATTAAGTGCCGCCACGTGTTTGTTGGACCCGTGTCCCTCCTGGCTGGTTTATGCGGCTCGGGAGGTTACACGAGGCTGGCTCCTGGCAGTTATTAATGCTTCCTTGAGTGAGGGGTGCTTCCCTGCTGCCTTAAAAGAGGCGGTGGTAAGGCCCCTCCTCAAGAAACCTGCCTTGGATCCAGCTATTTTAAATAACTTTCGTCCTGTCTCCAACCTTCGCTTCCTTGCGAAGGTTGTTGAGAGCGTGGTGGCACGGCAGCTCCCTTTGGTCCTGGAGGAAACTGAGTATCTGGATCCATACCAATTGGGTTTCAGGCCCGGGTACAGCACGGAGACGGCATTGGTTGCGCTGGTGGATGATCTCTGGCGGGCCCGAGACAGGGGTTATTCCTCTGTCCTGGTCCTTTTAGACCTCTCAGCGGCTTTTGATACCATCGACCATGGTATCTTGCTGTGACGTCTTGAGGGGTTGGGAGTGGGAGGCACCGTTTTACGGTGGTTCTCCTCCTACCTCTCGGGCCGTTCGCAGACGGTGTTGGCAGGAGGGCAGAGGTCAACCCCTAGGCCCCTTAGTTGTGGAGTGCCTCAGGGGTCGGTACTCTCGCCCCTCCTGTTCAACATCTATATGAAGCCGCTGGGTGAGATCATCCATGGTTTCAGGGTGAGGTATCATCAATATGCTGATGATACCCAGCTTTTCATCTCCACCCCGAACCAACCCAGCGATGCCCTCGATGTGATGTCCCGTTGCCTGGAAGCGGTATGGATTTGGATGGGTAAGAACAGGCTCCAGCTCAACCTGGCCAAGACTGAGTGGCTTTACGTACCAGCATCTCGACTTGTCCAAGAGGTTCCATCTTTGGTTATGGGAGGAGAGGTGTTACCTCTCATTGATAGGGCATGCAATTTAGGCATCCTCCTGGACTCACGACTCAGTTTTGAAGATCATATTGGAGTCGTGGCCAGGGGGGCATTTGCCCAGGTTCGCCTGGTGCGCCAGTTGCGCCCCTATCTGGACCGAGATGCCCTACGTACGGTCACTCATGCACTTGTTACCTCCCGGATAGATTACTGCAATGCTCTCTACATGGGGCTGCCCTTGAAGACCACCCGGAGGCTCCAGCTGATGCAGAATGCGGCTGCGCGGGTAGTGATGGGAGCATCCCGATACTCCCATATTACACCCCTTCTGCGTGAGCTGCATTGGTTACCGGTTGTCTTCCGGGTAAGATTTAAGGTGCTGGTACTTACCTTTAAAGCCCTACATGGCCTAGGCCCGGGATATTTGTAGGACCGTCTGCTGCCGGGAACGACTTCCCATCACCCAGTGCGCTCACACAGAGAGGGCCTCCACAGGGTGCCGTCAGCCAGACAATGTCAGCTGGCGACCCCCAGGGGGAGGGCCTTCTCTGTGGGAGCGCCAGCCCTGTGGAACCAACTCCCCCTTGAGCTCCGGATGGCCCCGGATCTCCGGTCCTTTCGCCGCAGCCTTAAAACTTTCCTTTTTCATGAGGCTGACCTGGACTGACGACAGGGTTTTTTAAAATGTTTTTTAATTTTTAATTGTTTAGTTTAACTTATTTATTGGGGCTGTTTATTTAATTTCTTTTAACTTTTGTATTGTTGTTTTTATTGTTGTTAGCCACCCTGAGTCCTTCAGGAAATAGGGCGGCATATAAGTCCCAAAAATAAATAAATAAATAAATAAATATTCATTCTGCTTCAAAGGAATGTGTTAAATCAGAAGTGGATCTTTTTCAACTGGCACCTACACAGACCAGTATTGAAAACAGTACCTATGTCGAGATCCCTTCTTTATCAGCGCTGACACAAAATGCTCCCCTGGAATTTTTTTTATCACGGAGCATGGTGAGCATTACATGGATTTAAACAACACCCTGCTATATGTGAGTTGCAAGATTGTAAAGGCTGACGGGTTGGATATTGATGACGGGGCTAGGGTGGCCCTGACCAACTACCCCATAGCATCGCTGTTTAATCAGCTGGATGTTACCTTGGGAGATCAGCTCATTACACAGAGCCATCATTGCTATTCTTATCAGGCCGTGATTGAACTGATTCTGAACTTTGGTGGTGATGTGCTGGGTACCCAATTTACAGCTGGGGTTTTTTACAAAGATGACTCGGACCTCATGGAGAGTACTCTACTGACAGCTGCTGGGAACTCCAGTTTCAAAGCGAGAGCAAGACACACGGCCGGTAGTTGTAAATGGGACCTGCTAGGGCCTCTGCATAGCGATCTGTTTTTTCAAGACAGATTGCTAATTAACGGTGTTGATGTGAAAGTCAAACTCACAAGAAGCAAAAATGAATTTTGCGTGATGAAGGATGGCAATGAGAATTACAAAGTGCAACTCCTGGCAGCTTCTCTCTTTATAAAATGTGTAAACGTAGCCCCAGGAGTGCGCCTTGGCCATGCAGAAGCTTTGCTCACCTCCAATGCCAAATACCCCATTGATCGAGTGGGGCTGAAGGCTTACAGCATTCCTGCAGGTAGCCTTGTGTGTAATCAGGAAAATCTATTTCTGGGCCAGCTACCTAAACAATTAGTGATTGGGTTTGTGGACAATGCATCTTTTAGTGGGGATTATGAAAGAAACCTGTTCAATTTTCAACACTGCAATGTCAATTTTTCCACCCTGCATTGTGATGGCGAGCAGATTCCCGCAAAGCCTCTTCAGCCTGATTATGAGCAAGGTCTTTTTGTGAGAGAGTACATGCAGATGGTGCAGGCCACAGGCAAAGGCATGAAAGACATGCCGCTGTTAATCAGCCAGGAAGAGTTTAACCGAGGGTATACTTTGTATTGTTTTGACTTGAGTCCTGATCAGGGGTGCTCTGAGCACTATTCTTTGATCAGGAACGATAACCTCAGAGCCGAAATTAGATTTGCACAACCCCTCCCCAACACCGTCAACATGATTCTCTATGCAATCTTTGAAAACCTTATTGAAATAAGTCACACAAGGAATGTGCTTTTTGATTAGAGGTCCGCGCCGCCTCTTCAGCTGCTCCCAGACGCGCCGCGGCTGCCG
This sequence comes from Vipera berus, assembly GCF_964194415.1. Classification (NCBI taxonomy): domain Eukaryota; kingdom Metazoa; phylum Chordata; class Lepidosauria; order Squamata; family Viperidae; genus Vipera; species Vipera berus. The sequence goes on along the minus strand of NC_138210.1, from coordinate 1,221,680 downwards.
TCTTTGCCCGGCGGCGCGTCTGCGCGGGGCTCCTCGGTGACTCGAGAGGCTCCGGGGACCGCGCCGCCGCTTCAGCTGCTCCCAGACGCGCCGCGGCTGCCGTCTTCGCCCGGCGGCGCGTCTGCGCGGGGCTCCCTGGCTCGCGGGGCTCCGGGGGCTGCGCCGCCGCTTCGGCTGCTTCTGGACACGCCGCGGCTGCCGTCTTCGCCTGGCGGCGCGTCTGAGCAGGGCTCCCCAGCTCGAAAGGCTCCGGGGACCGCGCCGCCGCTTCAGCTGCTCCCAGACGCGCCGCGGCTGCCGTCTTCGCCCGGCGGCGCGTCTGCGCAGGGCTCCCCGGCCTACGGCGTGTCCAGTAGAGGCCCGGACCAACCCAGCGTCTCGGCGGCCTGGGAGGCTTCGGGAGCTTCGGCCGCGCAGCAGAAAGCTTCGGAGACTCCGCCGCTGCGGCTGTCTCCTCCGGCCGACGCCATGCCTGCACGGGACTGTGTTGTTCGGGAGCTGGCGAGGCCGTTAGGGGACGGGTTCCTCCCCGCCGCGATGCCCGGGTGGCTGGAGGCCTCGAGCGTGGACGACGACAGGGGGGTTCGGAGTTGGGCGCAGCAGGGAGGGGGTGAGGGGGAGGAGCACGGTGGTGGCAGAGCACGGGAGGGGGTTTACCTGACTGGGCGTCGGGCGAAAGGCCTTGTAGGGGAGGGGTGGGGAAGATATGGGGACTGGGAGGGCGTGGGCGTGTTTGGGTGGAGTATGGGTGGGGTTTTCGGGTGTGTCTATAGTAGCGTTGGCTGCAGGTAGCGGCCAACGCTGGCTTTGTTTCTTGTTGTGGCTGTTGCCTTGGAGAATAAAGTGCTTCCAGACCGCAGCGGAAGTCTCTCGTTCCTGTGTTCGGCATCTGCCCTGCTTGCTGCAGGACGAGTTTTGATAGAAAGCCAGCGTTGCCATAGCACTGCGGCCTTTCTGCCTTCCTGCTGTGTTCCGTTTTGTGTGCCATGGCAGAGGGCTTGCAAGGAGCCGCCTTGGAGACTGGAGTGGAGGAGGCTGGCGTGGCCGGGGCGGAGGCGGCACCACCTGTGGAGAGGGAAGTGGAGGACGCCCAGCCAGCTGTGCGGCCCAAGGTGTGGGAAGCACCACCAGCTGACCCTGCGGTGGAGTCCCAGGGCGCCAGTAGCCAGACCCTGGGGGGGAGTGGTGGCTGAGCTCGGTCCTGGGACGCACGGGACTCGAGCAAGGACGAACGGGCCGGCCCAGTGGGGCTCCACTGGGTTGGAGGGAGCGTCGGTTGACCGATGATGACGGCGAGGAATGGAGCTATTCAACCGCCCCGGGGAGCCAGACCATGGACGTGCTGCGTGATAGGTTTGGAGAGGTCGGGGCACGTGACAGCGGTTCCTGGACGGCCATGGGCCCTGAAGGAGACACGGGCCAGTGGTCTCTTGGAGGGGCACCCAGTCAGCCAGTGACGTCCCGTTTCCGACTGGCCAGCCCGAAGTTCAAGGTGCCCGGGGAGGGTGGCGTTCGGCCCTCATCCACGCGGGCGCAAGGAGGGCGTGATGCGTGGCCAACACCTGATCGGGGCCCTGGACGTCCGGCACCTGTCGGGCAGTGGGGTCCGGGTGTGGTATGGGGACCTCCACCGCTCACCATAACCTATGATGGCCACCCCGACCGCCTGGCTATGTTCCTGGGTCAGGTGATTAACCATCTGGATGGGTATGCCCAGGCCTACACGTCACAGTGGGCGATGGTGGTGGCGGTCACCACGTGCCTTCAGGGAGAGGCTGCAACCTGGGCAGCAGATCTCTACAGTGACCACGCCCGTGAACTCGGGGACGTTGGGCTATTCCTGGATGCCCTGCGCATCCGCTTTGAGGATGTTTCCCGTATACATCGTGTGGAAGCTGAGGTCCTAGCCATCAGGCAGCGGGGACGGCCAGCGGAGGAGTACGTGCACGAGTTCCGCAGGGTTGTGGGCAGGTTGCGCTCGTGGCCCGAGCGCTTGCTGGTGCACCACTTTCGGGCCGGCCTTGATGGAGCTCTCCGGCGGGCATGTGTGGTGCGGGGGGTCCCCGCACGGCTTCAGGACTGGTTCAGGGTGGTGGTGGAGCTGGACATCGGGTTACAGGACACCCGGGGAAGGCCTGACGTGGGTCCTGGAGCCTGGAGGGTCGCGGGAGGGCCGAAAACCGAGAGCCGGAAGCCCGGGCCGGCGGTGTCACAACCCGGCCCCCTACCGGCGCCCCATCCAGCGTTCCGCTGCTTCCGCTGTGACCAACCGGGCCACCGGGCAGCTGACTGCCCGTTACCACCGCCGCGGCCAGGGCCCAACCCTCCGGTGGCACGGGTCCCAACCCCCAGGAGAGCCGCGGAACGCTCCACAGCGGCGTACCAGGTGGCCGACAAGACACCCCGAACGTCAACTCCGGTGCGTCCAGAGGGGCCGGCGGATGGACGGACCGACACATCCGACGGGTCTGAGGAGCACGAATACGAGGAGGACCCGATGGTAAGTGCTCCAGTGTGCCCTTTTGTGTTGCCTGTGACGTTGATAAGTCCACGAACAGGCAAAAGGAGGGAGTGTAAGGCTTTGATCGATACAGGTAGCACGCGCTGCCTTATCAGCTTGGCAACGGCAAGGGAGGCCGGCATTCCCCTTCAGCAGCTCCCCAAACCTCTCCGGTTCCAGCAGGTAGACGGGTCCCTTCTGGGTGGGGCACCCATTACGCATGTGACGGCACCGGTGAGGATGGAACTGGGTACACACTGGGAGACCCTCCGGTTTGTCGTGGTGCCGTCCATGACGGAGGCGGTTATCCTGGGGCTCACGTGGTTGGACAGATGGGGCCCCACGGTCTGGTGGGAGGGGGGGTGCCGACACCTTCGCCTTGGGACAGGGCCCCAGCCCCCTGCAAAGCATTCTTTCATGGGTCCAGAGGGGATCGGTGGGCCAGAGAGGGCCGCGGGGGGTGGGAGCTGGGATACAGGTGCCACGGGAGTACGGCGATCTAGCGGACGTCTTCGATGAGAAAGAGTGTGACGCCTTGCCGCCCCACCGCCCCACGGACTGCGCCATCGAACTGGAGCCGGGGGCGAAACTGCCGAAACCCCGCATGTACGCAATGGCACCCCGGGAGATGCAGGAGCTTCGACAATACATAGATAAGAACCTGCGGAGGGGGTTCATCCAGCCCGCCCGGTCCAAGATGGCGGCCCCTGTCCTGTTTAGGGAGAAGAAGGACGGGACCCTAAGACTGTGCGTGGATTACCGGGGGGTCCTAGTCTATCTTGATGACATCCTCATCTATATGTCAACGATGGAGGAGCATGTCGCCCTAGTTCGGTGTGTACTGACCAAACTGAGGGACGCCCAATTATATGTGAAGCTCTCCAAATGTGAGTTTCACAAGCCCCGACTGGACTATTTGGGATATCGGGTGTCCTCAAACGGGGTGGAGATGGGCCCAGGGAAGGTGGAGGCCATCCAACAGTGGCAGGCCCCACGAACCCGGAAACAGTTGCAGAGCTTCCTGGGTTTCGCTAATTTTTACCGTCAGTTTATTCCGAACTTCGCTTCCATTGCCTTGCCGCTCACAGATCTACTGCGGACAAAGCAAACAGCAACACCGCCGCGGCCAGGGCAAAAGCTAGCGTGGACCACTACATGCCAGCAGGCTTTTGAGATGCTCAAGGCACAGTTTGCTAAGGAGCCCGTCCTGCGACACCCGGACCCTGACCTACCCTACGTAGTGCAGGCTGATGCGAGTGACGTGGCTGTTGGAGCTGTCCTTCTGCAACGGCATGCGGTGGGGGAGCTGCGGCCCTGCGCTTACGCCTCCAAGAAACTGACCACCGCGGAGAGGCCTTGGGCTATCTGGGAGAAAGAGGCTTTCCCGGTCCGCTGGGCCTTGGGGACTTGGAGACACCTTTTAGAGGGGGCTAGCCGAGAGTTCGAGGTATGGACGGACCATAAAAACCTGGAAGCCCTGCAAACACCCCGCCGTCTGTCCCCGAAGCATGTGCGATGGGCCCAGTACTTTCAGCGCTTCCGGTTCCGTCTCAAGTATGTGCCCGGGGGTAGAAACTTCATGGCAGACGCGTTGTCACGGCTACCACAATACGACTGTCGGAAAGAGGAGGTAGTACAGGCACTGGTACCGCCACCCCGGCCGGTGGAGGGGGCGGAGCACAAGGCCAACGCCTTGACGGACGACTTCCTGCGGACTTGTAAGGGAGCGTTGGCGACTGATGAATGGATGCAGACGCACCCCGATACCCTCTCGTTGCGGGACGGCTTAGCTTGGCACGGGGTTAGGCTGTATGTGCCTGCGGCAGCACGGGATCAAGCGCTCTATCAATGCCATGACGCCAGGCAGGCAGGCCATTACGGGTTCGTAAAAACCCTACATCTGGCCCGCCGCCAGTTCTGGTGGCCAACCATGCGGCGAGACATTGAGAGCCACGTGCAGAAATGCCGCGTTTGCGCAACCACCAAGCCCTCCACCAACAAACCGGCAGGCCTTCTGCAACAGGTGGCAGACCCCGTGCGACCTTGGCAGGACATTGCCCTGGACTTTGTGGTCGAGCTACCGGAAAGCAGGGGGTACAACGTTTTGTGGACAGTAGTGGACTTATTCTCGAAACAGGCCCACTTTATCCCCTGCAAGGGGTTGCCTTCGGCCCGTCGGCTGGCCTGGCTGTTTGTCCAGCACATTTACCGTCTCCATGGGGTGCCACGACGTATCATCTCGGACCGTGGGGTACAATTCACGGCCCGGTTCTGGAAGGATTTCGTACGTTACATCGGAGCAACACAGGGCCTGAGCTCGGCGTACCACCCAAGCACAAACGGAGCTGCGGAACATGCAAACGCGGCGGTGGAGCGATACCTGTGTTGTTACGTTTCATACCAGCAGTCTGAATGGGTGGACTTGCTATCCTTCGCGGAAGTAGCCTACAACAACGCAGTGCATAGCAGCACCGGGTTCTCCCCCTTTAAAGTAGTCTCTGGTTACGAGTTCGTTCCCATCGCAGGTTGTGACCAGGGGGCCCCTGCATCCTGCACACCTGGGGAATGGATGCACCGGTTGGAGGAAGTGTGGGGGATAGCAAAGAAGGCGTTAGAGCGGGCTGCAGGGTCATACAAAGAGCAGGCAGACAGGAAGAGACGGCCGTTTGCACATCCTAAAGTAGGTGATCTTGTATACCTCTCCACGAAGTACCTGCGGCTACAGGTGCCATGTAAGAAGCTAGGGCCCAAATATCTCGGGCCGTTCCGGGTTATACAGGTAGTAAACCCTGTCACCGTCAGGCTTCGGCTACCCCCCCTCCTTGGGAAGATACACCCCGTCTTCCACAGTATCCTGCTGAAGCCTGCTACAACCGCCTCTGCGGCGGTGGGGGAGGGCGGTCCAGGGCTGGTACACGGCGACCACTATGAGGTACAGGAGATCCTGGACTCCCGGAAACGGAGGGGGCGGGTGCAATACTTGGTGCTCTGGAAGGGATACCCCATGGAGGAGGCCACCTGGGTGCGGGACGGGGATGTGTGCGCACCACGCCTTCTTCGCGCGTTCCACCGGAAACATCCGGGGAAGCCGGGGGGGACCCAGGGGGGGACTGCCGGTCACATAACGGAGTACTCACCTCTCTCTCCTTGCATTCCAGGTGGGCCCATGGTAGAGGGGGCAGCATGTCGGGCCTCGGGAGCCCGACACTCAAGGGGGGGCCCCTCCACCCCCCCGGCACCCCCTGTCTTCCAGCCGCCGCACTCACCGGGCTCCTCGGCGACTCGAAAGGCTCCGGGGACCGCGCCGCCGCTTCAGCTGCTCCCAGACGCGCCGCGGCTGCCGTCTTTGCCCGGCGGCGCGTCTGCGCGGGGCTCCTCGGCGACTCGAGAGGCTCCGGGGACCGCGCCGCCGCTTCAGCTGCTCCCAGACGCGCCGCGGCTGCCGTCTTCGCCCGGCGGCACGTCTGCGCGGGGCTCCCTGGCTCGCGGGGCTCCGGGGGCTGCGCCGCCGCTTCGGCTGCTTCCGGACGCGCCACGGCTGCCGTCTTCGCCTGGCGGCGCGTCTGAGCAGGGCTCCCCGGCTCGAAAGGCTCCGGGGACCGCGCCGCCGCTTCAGCTGCTCCCAGACGCGCCGCGGCTGCCGTCTTCGCCCGGCGGCACGTCTGCGCAGGGCTCCCCGGCCTACGGCGTGTCCGGTAGAGGCCCGGACCAACCCAGCGTCTCGGCAGCCTGGGAGGCTTCGGGAGCTTCGGCCGCGCAGCAGAAAGCTTCGGAGACTCCGCCGCTGCGGCTGTCTCCTCCGGCCGACGCCATGCCTGCACGGGACTGTGTTGTTCGGGAGCTGGCGAGGCCGTTAGGGGACGGGTTCCTCCCCGCCGCGGTGCCCGGGTGGCTGAAGGCCTCGAGCGTGGACGACGACAGGGGGGTTCGGAGTTGGGCGCGGCAGGGAGGGGGTGAGGGGGAGGAGCACGGTGGTGGCAGAGCACGGGAGGGGGTTTACCTGACTGGGCGTTGGGCGAAAGGCCTTGTAGGGGAGGGGTGGGGAAGATATGGGGACTGGGAGGGCGTGGGCGTGCTTGGGTGGAGTATGGGTGGGGTTTTCGGGTGTGTATATAGTAGCGTTGGCTGCAGGTAGTGGCCAACGCTGGCTTTGTTTCTTGTTGTGGCTGTTGCCTTGGAGAATAAAGTGCTTCCAGACCGCAGCGGAAGTCTCTCGTTCCTGTGTTCGGCATCTGCCCTGCTTGCTGCAGGACGAGTTTTGATACACTGGCTGGCCCTCTACTTCCCATCTCCCGGATATAGCAATTTTTTTGATTCTTATGGAAGACCACCAGATAGCCCTGACTTTCCTGGCTCCATAGTGATGTTTTTAGAGCAGCAAGCTGAGAAGTACACATTTCACCAACGTCAACTGCTTTTTACACTTCTTTTTCATTTTGTAAACAGTAGGCCAATCAGGTGGGAAGAGGCCTGTTCTCAACCTGTAGGATTCTGGAGTGGTGGCTGACAAATCTACCAAAAGGTACCCATGTGTTTTGCAAGTGGCATCTTGGAATACTTCTAAAAAATACTTTGTGTTAGTGGGGTACATCTGTCTGGCCAGTGTGACAATTTGCATCTGATCACGGGGGTTGCTGAATAAAACCAAATATTTGGAATTCAGAGCTATTGTTCTCATTTTCTTACCTTGAAAAAAAAGGTTTTGTAGTATACGAATAATGCTCAGGTTTCTGTGATGAATGTACTGTGTAAAAGCCTTCTCTATTTGATCGCTGTAACTGGCCAATGCCATGAGATCATCTATCACAGCTAGAATGATTTGATTTGGCGGAAGAAGACGGAAGCCCCTCCATAAACTTAATATAAGGGAATTTATTAAGCAGTTCTTTGTACAGAGGTTGCCAGCAGCTATAAAACCATACAATATTTTGAGGCATTTGAGACAACGCAACATCACCATGTTCTAACATTTGTTTGATAAAAAAAGATTTGCCAGAATTGGACGGCCCGCTTATAATACAGGGGAAAGGGTGTATAAATTGTGCAATATTTTCCACCATCCTTAATAGCCGTAAGGCACCGTACAGTAATCCTCACTCTTTAATAACCTTTTATTATACACTACTTTTAGTGTTTTATGGAGGACCCGCGTTTCTAGGGTCCACTGTTTCTTAACCCTAACAATTCCCAACTGTTCTACCTTGATCTCTTTTTTTCCTCTCTGCACCAGACAGACAATAATCATCTTGCTCTGACCAAACTTGCCCCACAGCGAGTTTAAGAAGAGTTTGGCAATCTGTCTTTTAGCAGGATTTACTTCAATGTGGTCACGTCGTAAGTGGACACCATCCATCTTTTCATAATCCTGAATATATTGCTCTTTATCTTGTTCTGTTTTGCACCAGTCAGGGTAACCACTGGCTTCCTGTTTCTGTCTGAGATGCGTGTTCATATAACCTGAAAATAGCTCATTTGATGTTCTTTCAAAATGCCAGATCTCATAGATTTCAACAATTCTGTAACCTTTTTCTAAAGCTACATTAAATTCAACAGTACACCATGTCCCAGTCAGAGCTCTTTCCTCATCACTGTGTTTACAGGGGGTGGTTTGCAGTTTTTCTGTGCAGGTTGTGCACAAACTAAACCTTAATTTGCCCCCTGATTTGTGGGGTAGGACTGGGAAATAGAGATTCCTTGGCGGGTACACTTTGACTTTGGCTACCCCAAAATATTGCTTTATGTCCCCAAAGTTTTGGTAGATGATTTGTGGATGGCCAATTGGGTACTCCTTGGTCTTATTCACAAAAGGGTACAAACTGGTGAAATCGTAGTATAAGATTTGTTCACCAGGTTTTGGTTTGTAGTACAGGCATGTGGCATTTCTTTTGCCACCAAAAAAAGCATCTCGAGGATTCAAAGGAGTTGGGAGCTTATTCTCAACTAGAAACTGCTTCAAAGAGATGTCATCCTCCACCAAGGCCCTCCATTCGTGTTCCCAGATGCAGCGCACAGCATAACCCTGGGCCCTGAGGTACTCTTCTTTAATCCTAGTACGGTTGTGCAGGCTACCATATGTTAAATCAAGTAATTTGTTGAAGTCTTTTTCAGAGTAGCAGACAGGGCACCCATGAAAAAAACAACCGTGAAATTCAAAAGCTGTGGGAGTACCATTTATGACAGCAAAGACATCCAAAAAATATTTGCTTACTTGCTTTTCACCCCCCCTTCAGAGCATGCTGAATTTTGAGATTCTCAGTGCGCTCTATATGCATCAACCATTGCATTGCTGGAGATGAATACCTTTTCTGTGTCTTGTGATAACTGTCCAAAGGAGCTAATGCAATGGTATCGCTCTTCAAATACATGAACAGGTACTGTGCCATGCAGACAGATGCCAATGTGATATATTGGAAGGGGTCAATGCATCGAATCTCTACCTCCTCAACAATATCCCCCCCAACCCCACTGAGACACTCACAGTCATTTTCATCACCTGTTCCCTAAATCGAATACAGGCCTCTCTTAATATATCTACATCTTGTCTGCAATAGTAAGCCAGAGCCTTCTTTAGTTTAAACAAAGTACCTGTATTAGCAGCGTGCCATTTGATGAATTCTTCTCTCTCCCCGGGCATCATGGTTTCAGGGCTGTAATACTTGGATTCAGGGAGTGGTCCTATGTAGTCTTGATTGGCCATTGCATTGAACAAGTGGGGGAAATATCCTTTGCTGCCTTGAAACCCCATAGCTTTGGGTAATTTGCTTAATTTAAGGGGTAAAAATGAGAGACTATCAATAAACCGAATCTTATAATCTGGAAGGGTGATACACATCAGTTTCCCCCCCCCCCCGACTGATAAGTTGAACCCTAACCTTTTCACAGATCAGCTGCCTCAGTACTAGGTACCCGTCATAACCTTTGGAGTTGTGAGCGATAAAAGTACATCCCTTAAACTTATGATTTATAAATTTCTTTACAAACTGCTCCAGGCATCTAACACCATAACAATCCCACCACACAACATCTTTATCATACCCATCCTTCAACATACCCCTGGCGCAGACATAATTAGGTATATGGGTGCCTGTCTCTTGACAGTATTTAAAATCATAAATGATGTATCTTTCGCCAATTTGCGGTCGGCCCAATGATTTTAGAAAGCATAAATGCCCTTCCAAGCTTTCATCCTTCTCAGAGCACTGTCCACACTTGGTTTCCTTGCACTTTTTCTGGGGCTTAAAGATGTAAACCCCACACATTTCACAATATTCTTTATTCTTACAGTCAACTTTCCCCTCCATAGCGAGTTGTGTGTGTCTTTCAAGACACACCTTAGACCGGCAAAACAGCAGCACGTCTTCTCCACCTCCAACTGCTGACATTCTTGCTTGAGGCATGCTCTGCAGATATATTGACAGCCGTGACTAAATTTGTGGTGGTAGGGTATGTGGCAGAATTTACAGAAATAGGGTTCACCCAGGAAGCACTTGATATTTTTGATGCCGTAGTAATGCTTGTCGTGTAACAATATAAACACTATTTTTTCTTGCTGTGGGCTACCTGTGACAAAAAACCTCCACCCATCCTGCATATAAAACAAGATCTTTATAGTGACCCTTAAATCTTCTTCAAAGAGGTGTATCTGAGAAAAGTCAATCCTGTTTTCTTTGGAAACATCCAGTCTTCTGTAAAGTTCCCTGGCCCTGGTAATAATTTCTTGATTTCTAACATCCACACCAATCAGACAGAGCAAACAGCTAGCAAAACACAGAAATTCACCTTCCACATTGAAATCTACTAGGTGTTGTCTTTTTTTCTTCAGCACTCTGCTGAGCAGTACAGTGTTTAACTTCCTAAGCCCATCCCCCTCCCTGTTCTTCACAATAATAACCACTAATAGCAAATTACACCCCCACAATATCTCTGCCTTGCTTTGAAGCAGATTTTCAACACTGGTCAGAAAATCATCAGCATTTAAATCATTCACATGCCTCCTAAGAGAAAACAGAGGATGATTTAGCCCCTCTGCATCCAACCGAAGTTGAACAAAATCGTTTGGACCTATGTCCCTGGCAACATTATTCAAAAGAGTCTGTACCGCATTATGAATAGCCTCTATAGCATCTACAAAAGACTGGATTCGGTCAAGATTAGTAAATCTATACCGATGATAGTGTTCCACAGCCCTGAAATTTCGGATAGGCTTCTCCCATGCCTGCACCATATCCAGAAAAACAGCATTCATATTCTGAGAGTTTGCAGAGTTAGGGGCTTGTAACAGGGGCATAGAATGACATATCTCCTCTTCTGGTTGAGATACAGGCATAGATTCACAACTATTGCTGCCTGCTGGGGATGCGGGAAGTTCACCTCCATGCATTTTTGCTTTTTTGCAGGCCGGCTCTGGTCAAACAAACAAACAAACAAACAAACAAACAAAAGGCTATCACTAACATTCCTAATAATGTAATACCACCCCTCCTCCATTTAGTTTCTAAAAAATAATACTAATGGTTTTGTAGTTGGATAAAATGCTAGATATTATACCTCCTAACAGCATTCGTGTTGTGTAGCTTGTGGAAGGCTGAGGGCTTATGTCATCCTGGGACCCTTGGCGCTCTGTGGGAATTGTGAGATCCATGAATGGCTGATCGTCTTCCCATTCTGAATGAAAAGAAAAATCCCAACATTCAGAATTGTTGCAGAAATATTTATAAGAATCTAAATGTATGAAAGTATGAAAGACAAATACCTTCATATACCCTCAAACATTCTGAGTCTGTCAATTCATTCTAGTGAAAGAAAACAAACAATCAGATAAACAAGCAAGCAGACAAGAATGTTATACAGGTGAAACTCGAAAAATTAGAATATCGTGCAAAAGGGGAAACTAATATATGAGATAGACTCATTACATGCAAAGCAAGATAGTTGAAGCCGTGATTTGTCATAATTGTGATGATTATGGCTTACAGCTCATGAAAACACCAAATCCACAATCTCAGAAAATTAGAATATTGTGAAACCATCATTGACACCCTCCACAAGGAGGGAAAGCCTCAAAAGGTAATTGCAAAAGAAGTTGGATGTTCCCAAAGTGCTGTATCAAAGCACATTAATAGAAAGTTATGTGGAAGGGAAAAGTGTGGAAGAAAAAGGTGCACAAGCAGCAGAGATGACCGCAGCCTGGAGAGGATTGTCAGGAAAAGGCCATTCAAAAGTGTTGGGGACTTTCACAAGGAGTGGACTGAGGCTGGAGTCAGTGCATCAAGAGCCACCACACACAGACGGATCCTGGACATGGGCTTCAAATGTCATATTCCTCTTGTCCAGCCGCTCCTGAACAACAAACAACATCAAAAGCATTTTACCTGGGCTAAAGAAAAACAGACCTGGTCTGTTGCTCAGTGCTCCAAAGTCCTCTTTTCTGATGAAAGCAACTTTTGCATCTCATTTGGAAACCAAGGACCCAGAGTCTGGAGGAAGAATGGAGAGGCACACACTACAAGATGCTTGAAGTCCAGTGTGATTTGGGGAGCCATGTCATCTGCTGGTGTTGGTCCACTGTGCTTCATTAAGTCCAGGGTCAACGCAGCCGTCTACCAGGAGATTTTGGAGCACTTCATGCTTCCTTCCGCAGACAAGCTTTATGGGGATACTGACTTCATTTTCCAGCAGGACTTGGCACCTGCCCACACTGCCAAAAGCACCAAAACCTGGTTCAATGACCGTGGGATTACTGTGCTTGATTGGCCAGCAAACTCACCTGACCTGAACCCCATAGAGAATCTATGGGGCATTGCCAAGAGAAAGATGAGAGACATGAGACCGAACAATGCAGAAGAGCTGAAGGCCGCTATTGAAGCATCCTGGTCTTCCATAACACCTCAGCAGTGCCACAGGCTGATATAGCTTCCATGCCAGGCCGCATTGAGGCAGTAATTGCTGCAAAAGGGGCCCAAACCAAGTACTGAGTACATATGCATGCTTATACTTTTCAGAGGTCCGATATTGTTCTATGTACACTCCTTGTTTTATTGATTGCATGTAATATTCTAATTTTCTGAGATTGTGGATTTGGGGTTCTCATGAGCTGTACGCCATAATCAGCACAATTATGACAAATCAGGGCTTGAACTATCTTGCTTTGCATGTAATGAGTCTATCTCATATATTAGTTTCCCCTTTTAAGTTGCATTACTGAAATAAATGAACGTTTGCACGATATTCTAATTTTTCGAGTTTCACCTGTATATGTTCTCCTTCTCCCTTATTAACAACCTCAGAGACTGCTGTAAGGCATCAAATCCACAGGTTAGTGCTGATTAAGGGAGGGAAATTCTCCCAGCTTCCACTCACATTTTCTTCCCATTTACTATCCCACCTTCATTGTGTCTTTTTTTTGTCTTTTTGTTTTTGTTTTCCCAACTACTTTGCTATGAGCAAGTGGACACCTCCTTTCAGCTTTCTGATTAAAAATTACCCACACTTAACACCAAGACTTTAAAAATGCCACTGGCTGACTCTTTTCCTAACAGTTTTGCATACAAATCGTTAGTCAAAACAATATAGCCATTCACAATCCTAAAAATCTTCTCAGCTCCTTCCCTGTTCCAAACAAGGACAGAACCACAATTCTCCCAGATATCACTTTCCATCAATGTGTCCTGCACACAGACACAAAAACAATAATAATAATAATAATAAAAAATAAAACAACAACAACAAAACAACTCCACAAAAAGATCAGAGTAATTTCTTTTGGGTGATTATATATATATATATATATATATATATATATATATATATATATATATATATATATATATATATATATATATATATATATATATATATATATATATATATATATATATATATATATATATATATATATATATATATATATATATATATATATATATATATATATATATATATATATACATATATATATATATGTATGTATGTATGTATGTACGTACGTACGTACATACATACATACATACATACATACATATATCCTTCCTCACACACCTCAATAGCCTACACCCCAAAATACAATTCACCATGGAAACAGAAGCTAACAATCAACTTCCCTTCCTTGATGTCTTAGTCTACAAGAAATCCAACGGCTCCCTAGGACACACTATCTACCATAAAAAAACACACACAAACCGCTATCTGAACGCACTCTCACACCACCACCCAGCACAAATCAACTCCATAGCCAAGACACTCATCTCCAGAACAAAACACCTAGCTGACGAACAACACCTAAAAACCGAACTACACACTCTCACTAATGTACTAACAGCCAATGGATTCCAAAGAAACATAATTACTAACTTAATCCGAAGAGAGACACCCACAAAAACCCAAGACAGAGAACAAGAAAATGGCAAAGCCCTCCTCCCATACTTAAAAGGGACCACAGACAGAATCAGCAAGATCCTCCAAAAACACAACATCAAAACAGGATTCTACACAGACAGAAAAATATCCACCATCCTAAGAAACCCCAAAGACATAATTGGGTTAGAAAACCAAGGAGTATACGAAATCCCATTCACCACCTGCCCCACCACATACATCGGACAGACCAACAGAAGAATAAGTGCACGCATTGAAGAGCACAGGAACTCACTCAGAAAGGGAGAACAAACTTCATCCCTGTTCCAACACTTTAAAGCCATGGGACATGAAATTGATTTTAAAAAAACCAAAACTATCGCCAAAATTGAACATTTTAACAACAGAATAATCAGAGAAGCCATTGAGATAGAAAAACGCCCCCACAGCATGAACAAACGAGATGATACCTCTCGCCTACCAGCCATTTGGAAACCCGCCTTGATTGACAGATGAGTCCCAACCACCAAGAATGATACCAGACCCAAACTCATGATAACATCACATGACATCACCACCACACAACCATTCAAAAAGCAAATCCGAACCCACAACGATAACGACACACAACCACAAAACAGAAACCTAACTACAGCTGCAACATCAGCCACTTTAAACCCCTCCAAACCACACAATAAGCAAACTGACACCCACTATAAAAACATGGCACCACCACAAACACGGAGCCGAACAAAAGCAGCACAACTCACCAGTTCAGGTCTAAGGCTGGCAGCTGAGACCAGCCCATCCACTCAAAACACATCCAATCAGAACACAGCCCCCATTCAAAACACACTCCCACCCAATCAGAACACAGCTAACACCCCACCCAATCAGAGCACACCTCCACCCACAGAACACACCCCCTCTGGCAGTTTAAAAAAGAGGAACAAACAGCCACTACCACACACTTCTCCCAGAAGAACGAAGCTGAAGCCACCAGCCTGAGGATGACGGATGAGATTTCGTCGAAATGTTGCTCTTATACCTTCAATTCTACGTGGGAAAAAACCCGAATGACCAAATATATATATATATATATATATATATATATATATATATATATATATATATATATATATATCAATAATAATAATAATAATAAAGTTGGAAGGGACTTTGGAGGTCATCTAGTCCAACCCCCTGCTCAGGCAGGAAACCTTATACCAGGGGTAGGCAACCTGAATCGGTGAAAGAGCCACTTGGAACCGGTTCTCTCACTAAAAAAACGCCTGGGAGCCGCAAAATACGCGTGCACATGCGCACGTGCATGCACGTGTGCAGAACAGGATTTGATTAAAGTGGAGATTACCTAAGCAAGACATACACCAGAGAGGAGGCCGAGCAAATTTCCCCTGCCTTGCCAGGCAGGCAAACGGAGGCTTCAAACACACACACACACACACACACACACACACACACAAAAACACGAGGAAAAGGTGCAGAGTAAATTTCCCCCTCCATCCCCAGAGGCGGAACAAAGCAGAGAGGCGAAGAATGTGGAAGAAAAGGAAGGAAAGAAGATACAACCTTCAGCAAAGCAGCTTCCATGCAGAAGAAACACATTTGCACTTATGTGAGCAGGCATGTCCCCCCCACAAGCAGCTCCCCCTCCCCCCAGCCTCCCCTGAGCCAGAAAACTCACCCTGCCCTAATTGCAGGCAAAACCTGCAGAAAGCCCAACCAGCCCGTGCAGATGTGCTGCCTGCTCGCCTTTCCAAGGCACTCCAGCCCAGATTCTTTGCTCCCATTTATTTATTTATTTATTTATTTATTTATTTATTTATTTATTTATTTATTTATTTATTTATTTTGTATACCGCCCTTCTCCCGAAGGACTCAGGGCGGTGAACAGGGCAATACATAATAAAAAACAAGGTACAACCTTTAAAATTGGCTCCCCCCTCCTTCTCCAAGACAAGCTGCCCTCCTCTCCATCCTGCGCCCCCACTCCCAAAGAGTTTGGCTGGAAGTTTGTCAATCACAGCTCTTCCTCCTCATCATCCCCCTCTCCAATCTGGCTTCAGCACAGAGTTTTTGCCTGAAGAAGAAACGGGGCGCTCCCCCCCTTTTCCCATCACTTCTTTGGTGCGTGTTTGCTGGGAGCCCACCCAGATTTGAACACCCTGGCGTCCCCGTTTCTCACCAAAAACAAAACATTGGGAGCTGCAAAATTTATGAAATCAATGAACTTCTACAAAGAAATTTTTTTATTTCTGTATACATCAAAAACATTTTGAATTTCCAAAAAAAGTCGCTGGGTCGAAGGTTTACTTTCAAATAAAATACTCAATGTCCATTTGAGTCCTCCTCATATTTATTAAATAAAAAGACAAACTTAACTTTTCCCCATGCAGCAAACCCAAAATGCTGTCTGTTTGTCATTCTGTCCGTCCGCCCATCTGCCCACCCGCCTGTCTGCCAGTCCATCTGCCCATCGTCCTCTTGTCTGTCCATCCGCGCATCCACCCGCCAGTCCATCTGCCATCTGTCCACCAGTCCATCTGCCTGCTCATCCGTCCATCTGCCCGTCCGTCCATCTGTCCATCTGTCCATCTGTCTGCCCATCCACCTGTCCATCTGCCCATCTGCCAGTCCATATGTCTGTACTGTAGTGTCCAGTCAGCTGACAATGAATAAAAAAGGTCTGTTTCAGTGAACATCAAATAAATATTTGCAAAATAATAGCCAATTTTTATTTCAGCATGCAACAGAAACATTTTGAACTCCAAAAAAAGACACTGGGTTAAATGTTAATTTCAAATATAATACTCAATGTCTATTTGAGTCCTCATATTTATGAAATAAAAATCCAAACTTAACTTATCCGCCTGCAGCAAACCCAAAATGCTGTCTGCTTCTGTCGTTTTGTCCATCTGTCCACCCGTCTGCCCGCCAGTCCATCTGCCCATTCGTCTGCTTGTCTGTCCGTCTGCTCGTCCACCAGTCCATGTGCCCATCTGCCAGTCCATCTACCCATGTGTCCGCTTGTCTGTCCGTCTGCTCGTCCACCAGTCCATGTGCCCGTCTGCCAGTCCATCTACCTGTGTCCGCTTGTCCGTCCGTCTGCTTGTCCACCAGTCCGTGCCCATCTGCCAGTCCATCTGCCCATGCGTCCGCTTGTCCGTCCTTCTGCTTGTCCACCAGTCTGTGCCCGTCTGCCAGTCCATCTGCCCATGCGTCCGCTTGTCCGTCCGTCTGCTTGTCCACCAGTCCATGTGCCCGTCTGCCAGTCCATCTGTAGTGGAGTGTGCAGTCAGCTGGCAAGGAATAAAAAAAGCACTCTTTCACTGAAGAACATCAAATATATATTTGCAAAATAATAGCAAATTAAAATAATTATGTTACCTGGTTAATGTGATTTTTGCTTCTCAACATCAGCACACAGCACCTGCATATCAGGGCTGTAAGACGTCACCTTCATTTTTAAACAAGATTGCAAGCTGTTGTCTGTGAGGCGTGAGCGATATTTGTTTTTAATGTAGTTCATATTGGAGAAGACCTGTTCACATACATATGTGGATCCGAAGATTGACAGGACTCCAAATACATATTTCTTCATATTTCTGTACGTGCTGGGGAGGGCATTCCATGTATCAAATATAAGCTTGTCCTGTTTGGGAAGGTTTTCAATATCACTCCATTTGTGATTCAGTGCAAGACTGGCCTTCTGACGGGCAACATCTTCAAGAGCATCTGTCAAGCGTTGGAACTTTGATGCCCATATCTCTTTGTCGGCTATGTCTGCAAGTTCCATCTCCAGATCAGGTTGACTTACACCTGCAAATGCAGTCATATTCAATGCAGATGGATCGCTGGTCAGGGGAGTGACAGGGAAAGATAATGTATTTTTTTCCTCTCTGAACTCACAGAATCGCTTCCCAAACGATGTTTGCATTGCAATGATTGCAGACTGCAAATACTCTGAATTTATCACATTGCTACCTTGTTTGAACTCTCTCAAAGAGGGGAAGTGAGACAGTGTACCTCTCTGTAAATCTCTGTCAAACACTGTCAACTTGCGTTCAAATGCCATAACTTCCTCCAGCAAGTGCAGGGCTGTGCCTCCTTTACCCTGAAGACTTGTGTTCAGCTTGTTCAGGTGTCCTGTCATATCTACCATGAAGTGTAGCTTTTCCAGCCACTCTGGATGTTCCAGCTCAGGATAGGTGAGCCCTTTGCTGCCCAGGTACGTTTTCACCTCTTCCAGACACGCAGCAAAGCGTTTTAGCACCTCCCCTCTGGACAGCCACCTGACTTTGTTGTGCAGCAGGAGATCAGAATACGTACTTTCCACCTCCTCTAGTAGCAAACGGAACTGACGGTGATTTAAACCTTGTGCCATTATTTTATTGACAATCTGAATGACAAGGTTCATCACTTCTGTGCATTCTGGAGGAAATGTTTGAGCGCACAATGCCTCTTGGTGCAGGATGCAATGAAATTTTAGCAGCTTTCTACCCAGCGACTTCTGCAGTAAAGCCACAAAGCCCTTCTGCGCTCCTGTCATACTCGGTGCCCCATCAGTAGCCACTGACACAAGGTGGGTGGTGTTGATTTCATTGGTTCTAAAATAATCCAAGACAGCCTCACAGATGTCCTCTCCCCTTGTTTGGCCTTTCAGTTGTATCAACTCAAACATTTCTTCCTGTGGCCCAGCAGAGTTCACATATCGGCAGAACAGCGCTATTTCTTCAATATCACCTGTCTTTGGATGCATCACAGGCAATTGAGTATGCTTCAGCTGAATTGATGTCTTTAATTTGCTGTCTGGTGATGTTTTCTGCCATTTTTAGGGTTCTGTCTTTAACAGTCTTCGCAGAGAGGGGCATATCTCTGATTTTCTGCACAATTTCACTCTTGTTTTTGAAGTCTGAGAATAGATGTTCTGAAATCTTAATGAATGATTCCTTCATATATTCTCCATCTGTGAACGGCTTCCCGTGCCTGACTATTTCCTGAGCAGCCACAAAACTAGCATATGTAGTTGAACTTGCAGACGTCACCCACTTCTTAAATTGATTCTTGCTCTGATCAACCTTCCGCATCAATTCTGAAACGGCTTTTTTTCTCTCTTCTCCTTCTGGGTATTTTTCAGCAAAGGCTGTGTGTTTATTTTGGAAATGTCTTGCAACATTAGACTTCTTGTTGTTTGCAAATTTCTCACCACATATTAGACATACTGGTAAACCAGTCTTGTCAGTGGTGAAAGCAAATGAATGTGCCCATTCATCATTAAACACTTTGTGTTCTTCCGAATTTTTTCTTCTCTTGGATGATTTGTCTATGGTTGGCCTATTGAGGGGCAAACAGCAAAATAAATCTCATGCTGGTGGGTGTCGCACGGTGGAAATTATAACCAGTATTGTGAATCAAATAATGTAAGAACCAGTTTCCTGCAAAGATTCTCCCCACACACACAGAGCACCCAGCCTCCACTACTCCCCCCCCCACCCGATGGAGCGTTCCACTGCCACTGCTGCCTTCCCCCTAGGACAGAGCGCTCCACCGCTGCTTTACCCAGTGGCAAAGGTGGAGGTTGGGAGGCAGCGGCAGGACATAGCCCGGGCATGGCCAAGCAAACCACAGCAGCAAAGCTCGTCCTCTCCCCACACATACTCAAAGTGCAGAAGGCAAGTGAACATGAGCAAGAAGCACAGCCAGCTTATTTTTTGAGAGCCATGATCCCCCCTCCCCAGCCAGCCAGCTCTTCATGAGTTTAACATGGACATTAAAATGCTTCACCATCTTTATCGATATCACAAAAAAAGTTTAAGAACTTTAATTGTGCTTGATCAGGTGCACTCATTTTCATCCAGTCACTTATAGCAGGTTATTCTCTGTCTCTCTTTGTCTCTTTCTCTCTGTCTCTGTCACATTTTTATGTCCTGTTTTTCAAATATTTATATTAAGGATTATACATGAAAATAGTAAAAGCCAGTGCAAACTATAAAAACCACAAATAGAAAAATACAAAAGAAAAAAAAGGGATGTGTGTGTGTAGAAAAGGAAAGAAGAAAGGGGAAAAAACCCTTTCTCCTTCATCCCAACAAGTAAAAACAATTTTAGCAGCTAATCTACCATCTTTAAATACAGCATAATTGCGCCATACCTCATCTCTTAATTAAACAAACATCAAAATATTTCATTAAAGTTCTTTACTAAAAGTCTAGTAAGGACAACCACATATATTCATATTCTCCTTCTCTCTCTCTCCCTCCCCCCCCTCCCTGCCACTTACTTGGAAAGTAGGACAGTCACCTGAGGAATAAACAGGCCTTTTCTTTAGTCAGCAGTATTCCAGCAGTTTTCAAAAAATCACTGTTAAGAGACGAATACCTTTTTGTTAAGCCATTTTATTTGGTTGAGTTGCATTTGTGTTGTTAAGTGAGACATTTGTTTAATGAGTTTTGCTCCATTTTGCGACCTTACCACCATTGCTAAGTGAATCACTGCAGTTATTATTCAGGTTGTTAAGTGAATCTGGTTTCCCCTTGTGACGGGTAGGCAGCCTTGGCTGTTTTATGAGTCCTGGGCTTAAACTCCCAGAATTCCTGAGCCAGTATGGAAACCTCTCCATTTCTCCTCAGCATGGCTGGCTCAGGAATTCTGGGAGTTTAAGCCCAGGACTCATAAAAGAGCCAAGGTTGCCTACCCGAGTCCTTGGGGATGGCAGCCCCACCTGCGCCTCCTTACCCAGGTTGTTAAGGTAAAATCCTTTTTAAAAAGCCAGCCTTGCACACAGGTGGCTGTGAGCAGCTCCAAGACCGTTTCCCCTCAGCTGCTTGGGAACGAGTAAATGCCCCTCCCATTTGGTGACTGTTATTATTCATTTATAAGCAAAAGAAGAAAAACAGAAAAATCGAAGAGATAAAAAGGGGGAAAAAACAAAATACACCTTTGAAAAACTGAAAAGGAGGGGATGGGGAAGGGGTTCTCTGAAGGATTCTGAGGATGGGGGGAGGGGGGTGCAGACGGAGAAGAACGGGGAGACACCAAGAAGGGGAGATGAGGGGGGAGAGAGAGAAAGAGAGAGAGAGGAAGGGGGGAAAAACACCCAAATATCCCCACGGGGGTTATGGAACCTCTTTACAGATCGAGGAGGGGGTGGGGGGGCTGGGAAAAAGGGGAAGAAATAGGGCTGTTAGCCCCGGCGACGAGAGGCAACGGGGGGGGCGAAGCGCGCCTTCTTGCTCGCTGGGGCTGTTAGCCCCGGCGACGAGAGGCAACGGGGACGGACGAAGCGCGCCTTTTGCTCGCCGGGGCTGTTAGCCCTGGCGACAAGAGGCAACGAGGGGGGCGGGCGAAGCGTGCCTTTTGCTCGCCGGGGCTGTTAGCCCCGGCGACGAGAGGCAACGGGGGGCGGGCGAAGCGCGCCTTCTTGCCGGGTGTTCTGTACCAGCCTGCTACCGGCCCTGCAGAAAAGGCAGGGACAACCCCTTTACAACCGGAAAGAGGCTGGAATTACGCCTGCCAAATTTATAGCTACAAAAACAAACAAGACACGAACCAAGAAACAGGAGCTTTAAGAAACATGAACCATCCGAGCGGTTGCCTTCAGCAAACCAGCCCTCCCAGACATTCCCCTTATATAGAGTTCAGGGCGTGGCTTCTCTCTGCCTCCTTCCGAGAAGCCCCATTGCCTGCCTCTGTTTACTCCTAATTGACTGCCTCCTGCGTCGGGCGTCCTTGAACAGGGCCAGCTGTGGGTCATCTTCATCCACACTGTCAGGCTCACACAGCTGGGTCTCCATGGTGACCAAGTGGGAGGGGCCTGGCTGAGGGCTATCATCAGCAAGATCTTCAACCCCCTCAGCAAGGTCTTCAACACCCCCCTCCTCCTCTGAGTCGTCTGACCCAACTGCCGAACCCACAGGCTGACCCTGAATCACAAGACCGGGGCTGTTAGCCCCGGCGACGAGAGGCAACGGGGGGGCGGGCGAAGCACGCCTTTTGCTCACCGGGGCTGTTAGCCCCAGCGACGAGAGGCAACGGGGGGTGGGCGAAGCGCGCCTTTTGCTCGCCGGGGCTGGAATTACGCCTGCAAAATTTATAGCTACAAAAACAAACAAGACACGAACCAAGAAACAGGAGCTTTAAGAAACATGAACCAACCAATCAATTTAAACTTTTCAAGTTTTTTTGTGAGAAGTTTAAATTGATTAAGTTTTTTTAGTGCCACTTTTTTTTCCAAGAGGGAGGAGGCCTGGGAGCCGCATGGGATGGCTCAAAGAGTCACATGTGGCTCCGGAGCCGCGGGTTGCTGACCTGTGCCTTATACCATTTCAGGCAAATGGCTGTCCAGTCTCTTCTTAAAAACCTCCAGTGTTGGAGCATTCACCACCTCTGGAAGCAGGTTGTTCCACTGGTTAATTGTTCTAACTGTCAGGAAGTTTCTCCTTAGTTCTAAGTTGCTTCTCTCCTTGACTAGTTTCCATCCGTTGCTTCTTGTCCTGCTTTCAGGTGCTTTGGAGAATAGCTTGACTCCCTCTTCTTTGTGGTAGCCCCTGAGATATTGGAACACTGCTATCATGTCACCCCTCACCCTTCTCTTCATTAGACTACACATACCCAATTCCAGCAACCGTTCCCTATATGTTTTAGCCTCCAGCCCCCTAATCATCTTTGTTGCTCTTCTCTGTACCCTTTCTAGAGTCTCGGCATCTTTTTTACATCGTGGTGACCAAAACTGGATGCAGTATTCCAGGTGTGGCCTTACCAAAGCATTGTAAAGTGGTATTAGTACTTCACTTGATCTTGATTCTATCCCTCTGTTAATGCAGCCTAGCACTGTGTTGGCTTTTTTGGCAGCTGCAGCACACTGCTGGCTCATATTGAAGTGATTGTCTACTAAGACTCCGAGATCCCTCTCACAGTTACTACTATTGAGCAAGGTACCACCTATACTATACCTATGCATTTGATTTTTCCTGCCTAAATGTAGAACCTTACTTTTTTCACCATTGAATTTCATTTTGTTAGATAGTGCCCAGTGTTCGAGTCTGTCCAGATCCTTCTGTATCTTAAGCCTATCTTCTGGAGTATTGGCTATTCCTGCCAGCTTGGTGTCGTCTGCAAATTTGATGAGTTCCCCATCTATCCCCTCATCCAAATCATTA
This sequence comes from Vipera berus, assembly GCF_964194415.1. Classification (NCBI taxonomy): domain Eukaryota; kingdom Metazoa; phylum Chordata; class Lepidosauria; order Squamata; family Viperidae; genus Vipera; species Vipera berus. The sequence goes on along the minus strand of NC_138210.1, from coordinate 1,198,649 downwards.
ATGAAGATATTGAAGAGCACTGGGCCCAGAACAGAGCCCTGGGGCACCCCACTACACACTTCCTTCCATGTAGATGCGGTTCCATTGAGGACCACACGCTGAGTACGGCCTGTCAGCCATCTACGAATCCATCTGGTGGTAATGCTATCTAACCCACATTTTTCTATCTTATCAAGTAGTAGGTTGTGACTCTCTTCCCTTTCTCCTATTCTTTGATTTTGTAGACCAGAATTGTTAATTTATTTTGGCTCGGAGCCTGCAATGGGAAGCTAGATCTCAGACAACTCCAGGCAGTTGAGAACAGCTTCCCCTAGAGGCTCTTTCAAGCCCCACGTTTGGTCGCCAAGATTGTGAGATTTAAAAAACCAAAATTTTATACTCACAACTGGAAGACAACTCTGGTTAACAAAACAACTTAACAAAAACAAAGATTTATTGAAAAGAAAATTGAAAATAATAAAGCATTTGCAAACGCGGCCCCTTAGACCCTTCCCAAATTGGATTGGGTTCAAGAGCGCCCTGAGCAAGTTTCAAACCAGGCATTTTATACTCTTTCACGATAAAGGTAAAGATAAAGTTTCACCTGCACATGCGTGCTAGTCATTTCCAACTCTAGGAGCCAGTGCTCATCTCCATTTCAAAGCCGAAGAGCCAGCGCTTGTCCGAGGACGACTCCGTGGTCATGTGGCCAGGATGACTAGACACCAAAGGCACATGGAATGCTGTTACCTTCCCACTGTGTTGTTGTTAGCTGCAAAGTCGAGTCCGACCCTTCATGACCCTATGGACAACGTTCCTCCAGGCCTTCCTGTCCTCTACCATCTTCTGGAGTCCATTTAAGCTCACGCCTACTGCTTCAGTGACTCCATCCAGCCACCTCATTCTCTGTCGTCCCCTTCTTCTCTTGCCCTCAATCTTTCCCAGCATTAGGCTCTTCTCCAGTGAGTCCTTCCTTCTCATTAGGTGGCCAAAGTATTTGAGTTTTAGCTTTAGGATCTGGCCTTCTAAAGAGCAGTCAGGGTTGATCTCCTCTAGGACTGACCGGTTTGATCGCCTTGCAGTCCAAGGGACTTGCAGGAGTCTTCTCCAGCACCATAGTTCAAAGGCCTCAATTCTTTGGCGCTCAGCCTTTTGTATGGTCCAACTTTCACTGCCATACATTGCAACTGGGAAGACCATAGCCTTGACTATACGCACTTTTGTTGACAGGGTGATGTCTCTGCTTTTTAGTGTGCTGTCTAGATTTGCCATGGCTCTCCTCCCAAGGAGCAAGCGTCTTTTAATTTCTTGGCTACAGTCCCCATCTGCAGTGATCTTGGAGCCCAGGAAAATAAAATCTGTCACTACCTCCATTTCTTCCCCATCTATTTGCCAGGAATTGAGAGGGCCAGATGCCATGATCTTGGTTTTTTTAATGTTAAGTTTCAACCCAAGTTTTGCACGTTCCTTCTTCACCCGCAACAAGAGGCTCTTTAGTTCCTCTTCACTTTCTGCCATTAGAGTGGTATCATCTGCATATCTTAAGTTGTTGATATTTCTTCCGGCAATCTTAATTCCAACTTTTGATTCATCTAGCCCTGCCTTTCTCATGATGTGCTCTGCATATAAGTTAAATAGGCAGCCTTGCCAGACTCCTTTCCCAATTTTGAACCAATCAGTGGTTCCGTGTCCAGTTCTCACTGTTGCTTCTTGGCCCACATATAGGTTTCTCAAGAGACAAATAAGATGGTCTGGTACACCCATCTCTTTAAGAACTTGCCACAGTTTGTTATGATCCACACAATGAAAAGCTTTAGCATAGTCAATGAAGCAGAAGTAGATGTTTTTCTGGAACTCTCTAGCTTTCTCCATGATCCAGCATATGTTGGCAATTTGATCTCTAGTTCCTCTGCCTCTTCGAAATCCTGCCTGTACTTCTGGTAGTTCTCGATCCACATAATGCTGGAGTCTAGCTTGTAGGATTTTAAGCATAACTTTACTAGCATGAGAAATGAGTGCAATGGTGTGATAGTTTGAACATTCTTTGGCACTGCCTTTCTTTGGAATTGGAATGTAAACTGATCTTTTCCAATCCTGTGGCCACTGTTGAGTTTTCCAAATTTGCTGGCTAATTGAGTGTAGCACTTTTACTGCATCGTCTTTTAAGATTTTGAATAGCTCAGCTGGAATACTGTCACCTCCACTAGCTTTGTTGTTGCTCAGCTTTTCTAAGGCCCACTTCACTTCACATTCTAGGATGTCTGGCTTGAGGTCAGTGACCACCTCATTGTGATTATCAGGGACGTTAAGCTCATTCTTGTATAGTTCTTCTGTGTAATTTTGCCACCTCTTCTTAATCTCTTCTGCCTGTGTTAGGTCCCTGTCATTTTGGTCCTTTATCATGCCCATTTTTGCATTAAACGTTCCCTTCATCTCTCCAATTTTCTTGAAAGGATCTCTGGTCCTCCCTATTCTATTGTTTTCTTCTATTTCTTTGCACTGTTCATTTAAGAAGGCATTCTTATCTCTTCTAGCTATTCTCTGGAATTCTGCATTCAATTGGGTGTATCTTTCTTTTTCTCCCTTGCCTTTCGCTTCCCTTCTTTCCTCAGCTATTTGCAAAGCTTTCTCACACAACCATTTTGCTTTCTTGCATTTCTTTTTCTTTGGGATGGTTTTGGTTGCTACCTGTTGTACAAGGTTGCGAACCTCTGTCCATAGTTCTTCAGGCACTCTGTCTATCAGATCTAATTCCTTAAATCTATTTGTCACCTCTACTGTATATTCAACAGGGATATGATTTAATTCATACCTGAGTGGCCTAGTGCTTTTCCCTACTTTCTTCAGTTTAAGCCTAAACTTTGCAACGAGAAGCTCATGTTCTGAGCCACAGTCAGCTCCTGGTCTTGTTTTTACTGACTGTATAGAGCTTCTCCATCTTTGGCTGCAGAGCATATAGTCAATCTGATTTCTGTGTTGACTGTCTGGTGATGTCCATGTGTAGAGCCGGCTCTTGGGTTGTTGGAAAAGAGTTTTTGCTATGACCATCGTATTCTCTTGACAAAATTCTATCAGCCTGTGCCCTGCTTCATTTTGTACTTCAAGGCCAAACTTGCCTGTTATTCTGATTATCTTTTGGCTTCCTACTTTAGCATTCCAATCCCCCATGATGATAAGGACATGATTTTTGGGTGTTAGTTCTATAAGGTGCTGTAGGGCTTCATAGAACTGGTCAATTTCATCCTCTTCAGCACTGGTGGTTGGGGCATAGACTTGGACTACTGTGATATTGAATGGTTTGCCTTGGATTCGAACTGAGATAATTCTGTCATTTTGGGGATTGTATCCCAGTATTGCTTTTCCTACTCTTTTATTGACTATGAAGGCTACTCCATTTCTTCTGAGAGTTTCTTGCCTGCAGTAGTATACCTGATGGTCATCTGAATTAAATTCACCCATTTCTGTCCATTTTAGTTTGCTGATTCCTAAAATGTCGATGTTCAGTCTTGTCATCTCTTGTTTGACCACATCCAGCTTTCCTTGATTCATGGATCTTACATTCCAGGTTCCTATGGAGAAAAAATCTTTACAGCATCGGCCTTTCCTTTCACCACCAGACACATCCACAGCTTAGCGTCCTTTCGGCTTTGGCCCAGTCTCTTCATTCTTTCTGGCGCTACTAGTACTAGCCTTCTGCTCTTCCCCAGTAGCTTATTGGACACCTTCCGACCTGAGGGGCTCATCTTCCAGCGTCATATCGTATTGCCTTTTGGAACTGTCCATAGGGTTTTCATGGCAAAGATACTGGAGTGGGTTGCCATTTCCTTCTCCAGTGGATCATGTTTTGTCAGAACTCTCTGCTATGACCTTTCCATCTTAGGTGGCCCTGCACGGCATAGCTCATAGCTTCATTGAATTACGCAAGCCCCTTCACTTCCGCTCGCCTTATCTGAAAATAGGGCTGTTACTTCCGCATAGGGTCATGATCTGGTGATGTAATCACCACGTGGGTTTGTTTACTTTGATGATGTCACTGATCAAAAGTGCTGATAATTTTCATTTAAAAAAGGTGTACACTATATCTACTCACAGATATCCCATCTTCTTAACAATGGAATTCTTATAAGCTTTGCTTTAAAATAGAAAAATACATATTTCTTTGTTTAAAAAATTATATCACTTCATCAAAATGCCTCCACAAATCAGCTCCTTCAGATTTCCCACCCCACAACTTCAAATTTTATAAATATCTTTGTCTCTCTATTGTTCAGGTTCAATGATCATTGAATAATGTTTGGCCATTTCTCCTCAGTGTTGTGCTCCTTTCTTAGAAGAAAATTCCAATACTTGAGCAAACGTAAACATTTTTTTAAAAAAAATCAGAGCTTTTGGTTTTGATGTTAGGGGATGTGTGTGCATGCATATGCTTTTAAATTTGGTTTTATAATGCCCAGGGGATAGTCAGGTCTATCTACTGTAGCAATAAGTCTCATTGACAAAACAAATGTAAATAGAACCATACAACATGGTGTCAAAAATCATGCTAGGCTAAAATATGGCCGATTAGCCTATGACTCAGTGTATTGTGGGAACCCAGCCAATAACTTTTAATTTAGTCAATAATGAGTGCCATTAACCATGTGTGAATAAGGCAATTCTCTTCAAAGGGGAAAGTGAGTTTAGGCTTGCAACTTTCATTTCAGTACAGGTTTACTGATCTAATTCTCTGCACACTTAGTATATGTAAGTTGCACTGAATTTAATGTCTTACTTTTGAGCCTGAGGAGATCTATTTTGGATTTTATTAAAATTTTGAGCTTCTTCCTAGGGAGTCAGATAGACAAAATTATGCACTATAAATGGAAGAATTCTGGACTCAGAAATGTATTTTGTGACATAATGCTTTCTGTGCAGAAAATCTGTTCTATAATATTTGACTATGTGTATGTGGTGGAGTTCAAACATTCCCGAGTGGCTTGTTCTGTTTTCGTTAAGCCTATAGTCAAGCCCCAGGCTTGACAATCAGCTGGGTAGGGGGGATACCTTCTGACGCGGCCCGCCAACCGTCTGTTTTGCCGCCGCTTGAGCTGCCAGCCATGTGCTGCTCTGCCGCTCAGCTGAGAGGTCGGGATGCCAGAGCCGACACCGTCAGCTGCCTGGGAGCCCCGCTGATCAGCTGGGATGCTTGGACATCAGGCCCGCAGCCAGCGGGCTGCGAGCGGCCCCGGCGGTCACCGGAGGAGCGGAGGAGGTGGCTGCGTCCACCCGGGGCTGCTGGTCAGCTGGAAACGCTGGCGCCTGCACTCCACAGCTGCTGAACAGCTGGTAGACCTGATGAACGCTCATAGCACCTCCGGGCTACTGGGAGGGCCTCCGCAGGCAGGCTCGGCATACTGGAGCTGAACCTCCCTCCTCCTCCCAACCAGCTGTACTCCCAAATGGGAAGAGGGGACTTACCGGATAGCGGAGCTGATGGCGGGACGGAGAGTTGTGTGGACAGCAGAAAGCAATCAAAAGTTGTAACTAGGGAGGGGGAAGGGATTTATACCTAACCACCAGGATGCTGGTCTTCTGGGAAGGGAAGTGCTAACTTTGTTTGCGTTTTTAGCAGCTGTTAAAATTTCGTTCCTGTTTCCCGGTTTCCTGTGTATTTCTTTCCTGTGTTAGTGTTGGGGGAAGGTCAGGACTGTTACAGACGTGACAGTTAAAGTTAGCACTCTCCTGCCTCGTTACCCTTACCAGTACTCTTTTGAGGTATGGCTGAGGGAACGCAAGAAGCCACACCAGTAGCTGCAGAAAGCAGTCTGGCTGAGGTTGCTGAGCCTGCGCTTCCTGCTGAAAAAGGAGATGCCCAACCAGTGGTAAGGCCCAAAATTTGGAAGCACAACCAGAAGCCCCGGTAAGTGAGGGCCAGGGAGCAGGAGCCCCGGGGCAATCCAGTGAATGGTGGCATAGCTCGGCACTCACCAACCCAGATGCCGGCCAGACCCAGACGCCGGCCCCTCCAAGACCTCTGATGGAATGGAGAGAGAGGTGGGTCACCGACAAGGACAATGGGGATTGTAGTTACTCCACAGTGCCCGGCCAAACCACCATGAATATCATCAGAGAGAGGTTTGGTGAGGCCAGGTTCCAGGATCCACCGTCGTGGTCCAGATGGGAGGCAGGGCATGGGACAGCTTCGTGGCCCAGCATGGAAGCACATCAGCCAAGTCAGGCCCATCCTGGTTTCGATTGGCCAGTCCCAGGCTCCAACTGGGGCCCCAGCATGGCGGCTCTGGATCAGGCGGCCCGGTTGAGCAGGCAAGGCCTCTGTGGGGAGGTAGAATGGCGACAGAGACTGGCAGAGAGACCACACGGTCAACAACCAGACTCCTTGGGCCTTCAGGCCAGCAAACAACAGGCCAACGCCCTGCTCCTGTGGGTCTGGGGATGGTTGGAGCTCCATGGGGTCCAGGGATGGCCTTGGGTCTCCCGCCTTTTCCAACCACATTTGATGGGAATCCAGACCACCTGGTGATGTTTCTGAGCCAAGCTGTCAACCATCTGGATCGGTACACCAGCCTCTACCCATCACAATGGGCCATGGTGGTGGCTCTGACAGCAGGGTTGCAAGGTGAAGCAGCAGACTGGGCGGCTGACCTGTATACCGAACATGCCAGGGAATTGGCTGATGCAGGACTTTTCCTAGAAGCACTGAGGTCCCGCTTCGAGGATGTCTCAAGGGTACAGCGGGCTGAGGCAGAGCTCCTGACAATAAAACAATGAAGCCAGCCTGCAGCGGAGTATGTACGGGACTTCAGACAAGCTGCTGGTAGACTGCGATCCTGGGCAGAAAGGCTGTTAATCCACCAGTTCCGAGTGGGCCTAGACTGAGACCTACGCCAAGCGTGCGTGGTCAGGGGGGTTCCGGGTAGGCTTCAGGAGTGGTATCGGGTGGTGGTGGACCTTGATGCGGGGCTGCATGAGTTCTGAAACAAAGGGGAGGAACAGGCCATGCCCCATAGGGAGAAGCCGAGAGACAAAGCACGCAAGGTCCCGGTCCCCGGTATGGGCTTCTCTGGGCTTCCTACCCAGACATTTAGGTGTTTCAGGTGTGAACAGCCAGGTCACCGAGCGGTGGAATGTCCTCTTCCTGTTCCATGGGGACCCGTACCAACCCCACAGAAGGACGGGCCCACACCAACACCTAAGAAGGGACCCAAGAGATCAAGGGCTGCCAAATAAACGGAGGGGGTCACACCTCGGCAGAAAATCCAGGAGAGAGAGGAGACACTGACAGCTACCAGAAGCCAACTGTTGGAGTCCGAGAGCGAGGAGGATCTGGTAGACGATCCCATGGTAAGTGAGCCCATACCTCCTTTTGCACTCCCAATCGTCTTGATGAGTCCACAAACAGGCCGGTGGGTGGAACACAAGGCTTTGATTGATTCTGGATGCACCCGTTGCCTGATCAGCAAGGCTTTGGTGGCAGAGGTCGGGATCAAAGTTAACCAGCTAGGCAACCCCATCAGGTTTGAACAGGTGGACAGGTTCCTTCTGGGAGGGGCTCCAGTTACCCATGTGACGGAACCTGTCCGGCTGGAGATGGGGGAGCATTGGGAGGTACTCTGGTTTGTTGTGGTAACTTCCATGACCGAGGCCGTGATTTTAGGGCTGGCATGGTTGGATAAATGGGGCCCCACCATTTGGTGGGAGGGGGGATATCGGAAATTGAGGATTGGGATCGGTCCCCAGCCCCCAAAAGGGGAAGAAAAAAAGAGCGGTAAAGCAGAGGGGGAAGTAGCCAATGAGAGTCGGGGGTGTGTAGAGGAGAAGGGCTTCTATTCGGCCGTGTACGCAGACCTCGCAGAAGTGTTCAGTGAACAAGAATGCAATGTCCTGCCGCCTCACCAGTCGACCGATTGTGCCATTGACATCGTGCCCGGAGCCAAACTGCCAAAAACGCGTATATACGCTATGACACCTCAAGAGCTGGAGGAACTACGTCAGTACATAGACCGGAACTTGGCAAGGGATTTCATTCAGCCAGCTCGTTCCCAGATAGCGGCTCCTGTTCTCTTCAGAGAAAAGAAAGACGACTCATTGAGATTATGTGTGGATTTCTGTGGTATCAATGGAGTCTGTGTGGAGAACCTCTATCCTCTGCCTCTTATGAAAGATCTACTGGCCCATCTAGCAAAAGGGAAGGTATTTACCCAGCTGGACCTAAGAGAGGCATACTACCGGGTCCGCATAAGGTGAGGAGATGAGTGGAAGACAGCCTTCAACTGTCCACTTGGGAGTTACCAATTCAGGGTGATGCCTTTTGGGTTGCAGGGGGACCCCGTGGTGTTTATGCAGTTGATTAACGATGTGCTGCATGAGCATTTGTACTGCAGGGTGCTTGTTTACCTGGACGATATTCTTATCTACACTGATACCTTGGATGAGCATGTGAAACTGGTGAGACAGGTGCTGGAAAAACTGTTGAAGGCACGCCTGTTTGTCAAGCTTACCAAATGCGATTTCCACCAGACCCAACTCTATTACCTTGGCTGTAGGATATCAGGGGCAGGAGTGGAAATGGACCCAAACAAGGTAAAAGCTGTGTTGGAGTGGCAAGCCTCTCGAACTCGTCACCAATTGCAGAGTTTCTTGGGGTTCGCTAATTTCTATAGGCACTTTATCCCATCATTCGCAGCAGTGGCCCTGCCCCTGATGGACATACTCCGCACAAAACACATTGTGACAAAACCACGGCCCAGCCAGCCACTAAAGTGGTCCATGGCATGCCAAAAGGCATTTGAGGACTTGAAGAACTTGTTCGCTAGGGAGCTGGTTTTGCTGCATCCAAATCCCGAGATACCCTTTGTGGTTCAGGCAGATGCCAGCGACGTTGCAGTGGGAGCGGTCTTACTGCAAAGGAACAGGAAGGGGTCATTGCAACCGTGTGCATACACATCACGGAAATTGATGGACACCAAGAGGGCCTGGGCTATTTGGGAGAAAGAGGCGTTTGCGGTTTGGTGGGCATTATCGACCTGGCGGCATCTGTTGGAGGGGGCAGTAGAACTGTTCGAGGTATGGACAGACCACAAAAACCTTGAGGTGCTGCAAACGCCCAGACGCCTTTCTCCCAAACATGTCTGCTGGGCGCGGTATTTCCAACGTTTTCATTTTCGGCTACGGTACATACCAGGAAGCAAGAATTTCCTTGCTGATGCCCTCTTGCAGATGCCACAATATAATAGTAAACGGGAGGAGGTGGTGCAATCACTCATGCCTCCTCACTGACAGACAGCAGTGCGAACAGTACCCCATAGCCTGGCTGTTGACATGCTTCAAGAACTACATAAGGCAGTCCAGAGCGATCCCTGGGTACAGGAACACCCGGATCTTCTGACACGAAGGGAAGGCCTGGCATGGAAGGGTGATAAACTCTACATCCCACAGGCTCTACAAAAAGGGGTGCTAAAATGATGCCATGACACAAAACAAGCAGGGTATTTTGGATTCCTCAAGACCCTGCACCTCGTGCGACGCCAGTTCTGGTGGCCACACATAAAAACGGACATAGAGGCGTATGTTCGGGGCTGTCATATTTGTGCCACCACAAAACACCAAATGGGGAAACCAGCGGGTTTGGTGCAGTTGGTGGCGGACCCGACCCAACCGTGGGAGGACATCGTGATGGATTTTGTGGTAGAGCTGCCAGGGAGCCGTGTGTTCTGTACCAGCCTACTACCGGCCCTGCAGATAAGGCAGGGACAACCCCTTTTACAAGAAGGCAAGAGGCTGGAACTAAGCCTGCCAAATTTATGGACACAAAAGCAAACAGAGCAAAAACAAGACACGAACCATGAAACAGGAGCTATTCAAATGGTTGCCTTCAGCAAACCAGCCCTCCCACGCATTCCCCTTTTAAACAGTTCAGGGCGTGGCTTCTCTCTGCCTCCTTCCGAGGTGCCCCATTGCCTTCCTCTGTTTACTGCTGATTGACTGCCTCCTGCGTTGGGCGTCCTTGAACAGGGCCAGCTGTGGGTCATCTTCATCCACGCTGTCAGGCTCACACAGCTGGGTCTGCGTCATAACCAGGTGGGAGGGGCCTGGCTGAGGGCTCTCATCAGCAAGCTCTCCAACACCCTCAGCAACCTCTCCAACACCCCCCTCCTCCTCCTCTGAATCGTCCGACCCAACTGCCGAACCCACAGGCTGACCCTGAATCACAACACCGTGGGTACATGGTGATCTGGACCATTGTGGACCTTTTTTCAAAACAAGCCCATTTCATACCATGCAAGGGGTTACCATCAGCTCGAAAGTTATCCAAAATATTCATACAGCATGTATACCGCCTACACAGGGTGCCCCAGCAGATCATTTCAGATTGGGGGGGGGTACAATTCATGGCTAGGTTTTGGCGGACCTTCGTCCAGTCCATTGGGTCATCACAAGGCCTCAGTTCCACGTACCACCCCAGTACTAATGGAGCGGCAGAGCGTGCCAATGCAATGGTGGAGCAGTATCTACGAAGTTACGTCTCCTAACAGCAGGCGGATTGGGTTGACCTCCTACCATTCACAGAAGTGGCCTATAACAACGTGGTGCACAGCAGCACTGGATATACCCCTTTCTGAGTGGTGCGTGGCCAGGACTTCGTCGCCATCCCTGAGTACCAACAAGGGGACCCCACGCCCTACCAACCACAGGAGTGGATAACCCACATGGGGGGGGGTGTTATGGGGTAATGTGAAATGAGCCTTGGTTAAAGCAGAGGCAAGCACACAAGCCCAGGCCAACAAAAAAACGAAGTCCCCAGAAACAGTTACGGGTGGGGGACCAAGTGTACTTATCAACCAAATACCTATGGTTAAGGGTGCCCTGCAAGAAATTAGCCCATAAATACCTGGGCCCATTCCAAATCGCACAGATTAACCCGGTGACCGTTAGACTGCATCTGCCCCAGGTCTTAGGAAAGGTACACCCGGTGTTCCATTGTAGCCTCTTAAAACCAGCTGGGAAAACCCCCTGTAGACCCGGGGAAGGGAAACCAGGTCCTGTCCAAGGGGATCAGTATGAGGTGCAGGAAATCCTAGACTCCCGGTTCTGAAGGGAGCAACTGCAATATTTGGTGAGGTGGGTGGGGTATCCCGTGATGGACGCTTCTTGGGTGCAGGAACCAGATGTACATGCTGCCTGGTTGCTGTGCAGATTCTATCGTCGATACCCGGGTAAGCTGGGGAGGGAGGCGGCCGTCCAGTCCCTCAACACGTCCTTACATGTGTCTTCTTGTCTTCCAGGTGGACCGATCCTTAGTCCGATCCTCGACGCGTCACCAGAATCTGTGGCCACGCCACCCTCTGCAGTTTTCGCAGCTTCCCCAGAAAGACCGAGTCTCCTGGAAACTTTGCTTGTTGTGCTATAGGCCGCCTCGATGTTAAGTGGGCGGGATCTGCTTTTGACTTCTCTCGGCCCACTTGGCAGAAAATCAGAAGTTGCTCCGAGGCTGTGACTTGAAAAGCCGGTCTACCGGCCAAGAGCATGTCATTCAAGGGCTTGCATTAGGTGGCTCAGCAGCCGCAGGTTCAAAGCCGGGGAAAATCCTATGCTTGGCAAGTGCCTTGATTTAGAGCTCCGGTTGCCCTGTAAGGCAAACTGAATTAGTCTGAGACCTGACATATTACAGGTAGTCCTCGACTGAGTTCAGGCACCTTTTTTTGACAGATTTTCCAAGTTTTAAAAGTAACTTGAAAATTTGATGTTTGGTCCATGTGGACTTGATTCGCCCTGTCAAGCATAGCAGGTCAGTGGCAAAATCATTAAAATGGTGCATGTGGGCTGCTTGTGTGTTGAGTCCAATGCATGCATACTTTGTCCGGCTGCTTGGCTTGTGGCACTGCTTGGCTTGTGATTGGTTGTGTGGTTGCACACTGAGTGCTTACTGCAGGCGACGACCGCTATGTTTCTTTACACAACTGACATGTGTGGGTGTGTGTCCAGTGATTGACTATGTGTGAAAGGTAAACAAAAGATTAACAAGATGTGAGTTCCAGCACCTTTTTTCTTACAAAAAAAGCACTGCTTACAACCATTCAAAGTTACAAAGACACTGAAAAAAGTGACATATCCATTTTTCACACTTATGACTGTTGCAGCATCCCCATGGACTCTTGATTAAAATTCAAATTCTTGGCAATTGGTTCATATTTATGACAGTTGTATCCTGGCGTCTTGTCACATTTTGCAACCTTCTGACAAGCAAAGTCAATGGAGAAGCCGGATTCACTTTACAACTGTGTTACTGCAGTGATTCACTTAATTCTGGCAAGAAAGGTTGTAAAAATGGGCCAAAACTCAGGTTTCTCACTTAGCAACAGAAATTTTGGGCTCAATTGTGGTCATACGTTGAGAACTACTACATCTCCGGTAGCAAAGACACAGTGCAGCCTTTTTAAGAAGCAAAAAAGTCCATAACAGTGCTGGGAGACCAAGGACAAAAGGAACTGTTTGGTGCTGTGTAAAGAAGTATAAAGGATTTTTCCCAGTAGTAATGTATGGCTGTGAGAATTGGACCATAAGGAAGGCTGAGCGCCAAAGAATTGATGGTTTTGAATTGTGTTTGAGAAGACTTCAGTCCATTAGACTGTAGATCAGATCAGTCAGTCCTAAAGGAAATCAACCCTGACTGTTCTTTGAAAGGACAGATACTGAAGCTGAAGCTCAAATACAGTCCTGTGAAAAAGAAAGTACACCCTCTTTGAGTTCTATGGTTTTACGTATCAGGACATAGTAAAAACCATCTGGTCCTTAGCAATTCTTAAAAGTACATAAATACAACCTCAGATGAACAACACATGACATATAACACCATGTCATCATTTATTTTACAAAAAGAAAGCCAAAATGGAGAAGCCATGTGTGAAAAACTAAGTACACCTTTACTGCTTCCATAGGTATGAAGAGGCTAAGTAGCAGCCAGGTGCTGCTAATCAAGTGCCCTTGATCAATTGATCATCAACAAATGTGAGTACCTCAATAAAAGCTGAGGTTTTAGAGGTTTGCTGGTGTCCAACTTTGAGGGAGTTTAGGATGTTTAGCCATGTCAGAAATTCCTTTGCCACCTGCCTCAGCCCATTTACAGGCAGGTTTCGTCTGCTGGCCCTCTTTCCCTCCCTGCCATTCTCCATGGCCCGTTTGCCCAGACACCGTTTGACTTGGGCCTTTGGGGGTAGCGTGTGATTGGTGATGGGAGATCGCAGGGGGTGGGGCAGCATATGATGCAAGATTTTTTAAAAAGTACTGTGGCTGCTCCGCAAATTTTGGGGCCTTGCAGATCTGTCACCAGGGAGGGAGGGGAAGTGGCAGGGGGAGTAGCAGCCGCTGGGGCCACTGAGGCGGATGGAACAGACAGGCTAGAGACTGTGTTGTGGGTGACCAGGAAGGGAGGGAGGGGTGCCTCAAGGGGGCTTGACAAAGACAGCTTGGCTCGTAACTCAAACAAAAGAGGGGAGGAGGAGCAAGGCCGGCACATCTTCTGGCATGGGTGGGGCAAACATATGAACTGCAAGGCCAGTGAGGCTTCTGCAAATGCGGGCGGCGTGGGGGGGGGGAGCACAGGAAAATGGAGGTGCCGTATGAACTCCCCGTTCGGTGTTGGGCCGGAGTCCAGGTGCAGAGGCAATGGAGGGGAGGGTGAACAAAATGGGAATCCCCAGCCCACTGCTGCCGGCCTGTTACCCACTCTGCCCGGAGCTTCTGACAGCTTAAAAAAAACCCTGCAGAGCAGTGGGTTCCTTTTTTTTTCACCCTCCCCTCTGTTGCCTCTGCTCTTGGACTCCAGCCTGACACCAAACAGGCAGTTCGCACACCACCTCTGTTCGCCTGCCATGCTCCTCCCACACCCCCAGCAACACCAGAAGACAGGCTGGCCTTGCACTTCCTCCTCTTTCGTTTGAGTTGTGAGCCAAGCTGTCTTTGTCAAGCTCCCTTGAGGTGCCCCTCCCTCCCTTCCTGGTTCACACACACCACACACTGTCCTGTGTGCCCCCCCAGTGCCCCCTGCGGCTGCTACTCCTGCCACCACTCCCCCTCCCTCTGGTCCTGGTGACAGATCTGCAAGGCCCCAAAACTTGTGGAGCAGCCCCAGTACTTTTTAAAAAACCCTGCATTACATGCTGCCCCCCTTCCAGCCCCTGCGATTACCCATCACCAATTGCACACTGTCCCAGCAGCACCATGGCTTCTGCCTGGCACCTGATTGGCTGGGGTTTATTTGTCCCGTGTAGCCAAAGGACCGGTCAAACACTGTCTGGGCGAATGGGCCAGGCTGAGAGGTGGAGGGCCAGAGGCCCATTGGCCATGGAGAATAGCTGGGGGAGGGCCAGTGGAGGGGGAAAGCTGGCTGTAAATGGGCTGAAGTGGATGGCAGAGGGTGAAGGAGGTGCAGCCAAGGGTCTATGCCTAAATGTCCCATTCTGCACTGAGGTGTGTGTTAACACAATGCCAAAGAGGAAAGACGTCAGCAATGATGTTAGAGAAACAATTGTTGCTGTCCATCAATCTGGGAAGGGTTGTAAGGCCTTTTCCAAACAATTTAAAGTCCATCATTCTACAGTGAGGGAAGGTTATTGTCAGAATCCATTTATATTTCATTTCTAACTCCCTCTCTGTGCAAAACCCAAATCTCACCCCCTTACTGGATTCTGCCATTCCCAAGGAGGGGAAGAGAGGACAGGATGTTAATTGCCCATCTCTATCCCTTAGATAACGGACGTGGTGGCTCAGTGGGTTAGGACACTGAGCTTGTCGATCAGAAGATCGCCAGTTTGGCAGGTCGAATCCCGAGTGCCGTGTAGCAGAGTGAGCACCTGTTACTCATCCCAGCTTCTGCCAACCTAGCAGTTCAAAAGCACGTAAAAATGCAAGTAGAAAAATAGGGACCACTACGGTGGGAAGGTAACAGCGTTCCGTGCACATTTGGCGTCTAGTCATGCCGGCCACATGACCACGGAGACGTCCTCGGACAAACGCTGGCTCTTCGGCTTTGAAACGGAGATGAGTAACGGCCCCTAGAGTCGGAAACGACTAGCACGCATGTGCGGGGGAACCTTTACCTTTACCTTATCCCTTAGATGGAAGGTTTGTTTATTCAGCCTGCCTGAAGGCCATCACAGAAGACCAGGGAAGAAACCCTCTGAACTAAGAAGAACAAAGAAAGAGGGAGGAGGGGGAATTCTGGTTTGTATCTCTGAATGGAATGTGAAGGAGAGGAGTAATAATGTTGCAAATGTATTGATGTTTCTCTTTTCCCACGAGGGGTTTTGACACCTGAAACGTGACTGATCCGGGACTGACCAAATGGACTGAGGGGAGGGTTTTTTACTCAGGGACACTTTAAAAGTATCGATCTGTGAGACAGTTTCCAGATCCTGTCTCGATTATCCACTGTCAACCATGTTTTAGTAAAAGTTCCTGTTTGGACAATACTGTCTCCAAGAGTTCTTCTTTCCTAAGATGTGGATTGGGGTGGGTTCTGACATTAGACAGGACCTGCATTAAGAGTCAACCTGGAAGGGAGAACCTTACCAGGGGACTTTTCAAAAAATACAATGTCTAGCGATGAGGGAAGGGACGAGGAAAGTCCCATGGAAAGGGAGTTTTCCCCCCGAATGAAACCCCACCAACGGTCGGAAGCTGAAGCGTCATATTCCTCTGGGGAAGAGGTGGTGGAGACGCACGACCGCAAACCGTGGTGGTCGATGGGCATTGGAAGGAAAAGTGAGTGGGAAAAGGCATCGAGGAAAGTGACCCTGAGGCGGGGCAGCCACCAACCAGAATGGAGGCAAAAGATGGAGAGCTCCCTGCTCGTCAATGAAGAGGAGTGGAACCTAGAAAGAGCTATTGACCTGATGAAGAAAACCATTAGCTGAGGCTTCTGGGTGGCTCTTCAGCGGCGCGGACGGTCGGGATTGACCGCCAGCCCCTCGATCTTGTTAAAGCCACAGAGCAGCGATGATCAGCTGTTCTGCAGCTTGAAAACCCTTCCCCTTGGGCGAAGACAGGAAGGGGAGTGCTCTGGCTAGGGGTAGAGCTCCCCTAGAGCCCTAGAATATTTATTCTGGGGCTTGAAGGGTGGGAGCTCCCCCAAAGCTCGGAGATACTCCGGATCGGGAGGACTTCTTTGCTATAAGCAGAACAAGACGCTGAATCCACTCCTGCTGGATTTGATTGTTATCTTGAGTAACTGAAGCAGGCAGAGCGGATGCGGGAGCTGTATAAATAGCAAGTATAAGACTTTAACTCTGGAACTTCAACTTTTTTCCTGTTTCAACGATCGTTTTAAAAAAGAAGGGGAAGATGGCGCCTGAGTGATTTTTTTTTGTAACAAGAATTGAAAGTGTTTGGTTGGTGTTTTTTTTTCTCAAAGTGAAAGTGATTGGATATTGAGGAGGAATATGCAAAGTGGATTCTCAAAACTTTAAAAGATTTTGTTAACTTTGGAGCTGTTTAAAAGTGATTATAAGATTTGGATATTTAATAGTTAAACTATAATAGCAAGTGGGGCGGAAAAGTGAAAGTGTGTAACGAAAGTTAATTAGGTGTTAAAATGGCTTCTAAACGACCTAGAATTCCTGTTTCTAAAAGTCCGGGAGCATCGCCTGTTCAGCAATCTGGAATTCAATCTTTGATGTCATCTTCTGCAGCTGCTGCACCTGTATTGACTTTAAAAGATTTACAAGATTCTTTAAAAGATGCTTTAAAACTTCAGTCTGAAAAAATATCTGAGCAGGTGGCAGAATGTATTGAAGAGAAAAATAAGGAAATATGGGAGGATATTCTGTTGGCATTTCAGGGGCTCTCAGGTTGTATTGAGAGTCTGGATGAACGTGTGGAAGAAGTGAAACAAAATAATGTGATGCTGGAGGCTAAAATGTGTGAAGTTGAGAATAAAATGGATAAAATTGATGATGAAGTGGTGATGATACAATATAGAGACATGGAGTTTGCCCTAAGGATAAGAGGTTTAAAAGAAAATCCACAGGAAAATCTGGAGGAGATGTTGGTGGATGCTCTGGCGCCTATTTTGGGAATTCAACCGGAAGATTTTTTTGTGGAGATAGATAAAGTAGTCCGTGTTAATTCTTGGATTGCTAGGTGAAGGAAACTGCCAAGATATGTGGTTGTGTATTTTATGAAGAGAAAGATCAGAAATGAGATCATTCAAGCTTTTTACAATAATAGATTTAAAGTGGCTAATCAAGAGGTTTTGATTCTGAAAGAGATTCCCCCAAGAATTTTGAGAAAAAGGCAAGATTTTGTTTTTCTGGCAGATGAATTTTCAGTTCACATGGGAGATACCAATGGGGATTGTGGTAAATTATGCTGGAGTAAGATATCATCTTAATACAGTCCTGAAGGCACATGATTTTTATTCTAATGTATTGAAAGCAGGTTCACTGCCATCTTCAGAAGTTAAAAGAGGAAAAGAAGGAGAGCGACAGTTACAAGAAATACAGCAAATTTCGGAAACCGTGCAACCCCTGGTTTTATTAGAAGAATCTAAGACTCAAAGAGTGACACGGGCTGCATCTAGATGTAAGGAACAATAACAACAACAACAGAAACAGTCTTCTATAACTACAAGTCAGGAATCTACTTCTAGTGAAGCAGTGGGAGGAGCTAGGCCAAAGAGGCAGATGCTTGTGGATTTGCAAGAAACGCTCCGAAAACTTCAAGTCGCAAAAGATGGCGACAAAGTTTCTAACTTGGAATGTTAATGGATTAAATACACCACAAAAAAGAAAGTATTTCAGTATTTGAAACAATTTAAAAATGATGTTATATGTTTGCAAGAAACGCATATTCATGCATCTGATCAAAAATATTTGATAAATTCTAGACTGGGTATACAATTTATTGCATCTGCTCCAGAGAAGAAAAATGGAGTAGCTATTTATGTAAAGAAAGACTTAACAGTTAATTTAATTGAAGCAGATAAACAAGGAAGATATATTATAATTGAACTATTAATAGAAGGGAAGAAAACACTTTTAATTGGAGTATATGCGCCTAATCAACAGCAAGGAAGATTTTATAAACTGTTACATAACAAAATAATTCAATGGGATTATAAATCGTGTATTTTAATGGGAGATTGGAATGGAGTGCTGGATACTCAGAAAGATAAAAAAGGATCTTTTAAAAATACTCCAAGCCACGCTAGATTGCCAAAATCTTTTTTTTACTTGAAAGATGACTTGGAATTGAGAGATGTCTGGAGAGAACGAAATTTGGAAGAAAAGGATTTTACTTTTTTTCTGATAGACATCAATCTTTTTCAAGGATTGATTTTGTATTAACTACTAATGATTTCTTTTCTAGGATTAAGAAGATTAAGATATGCCCAAGAACTCTATCAGATCATAGTCCAGTTTGGATGGAATTGGACAAGGGCAAGGGGGTTAAATGAAAATTTGTTTAGATATGAAGAAAATGTGGTAGAATGCAAAAAGCATATGCGAGAATTTTTTATTATGAATATGCATAAGGGTACTCCCATTGAAATGGTCTGGGATGCAAGTAAAGTCTCAAACCTCGTCCGGAGAGCAGGAGATTCAAGCAACCGAGACGAAAGCTGAGTTTCCAAAACGGTTTAATAAGCAAAAGCAAACGATCTTCAAACGGAACAAAGCCAGCGTTGGCTGCTACCCGCATCCAATGCTGTTAAATACACATTGCATGTAGACACCCACGCCCCACCCAGCCGCACCCACTTCCGCCCATCCCCTACTTAACTCCCGTTTCTCCCAAACACCTTCCTTTGCGACACGCCCCGCCACCCGGCACCCTCTATCTCCCAGGTGAGTCTTCTCGCGAACGCTCGTCCCATCGCCGCCAGTCACCACCCCCACCCCCGTCCCTGCTCCCGGCACCTTCCCTCCTGTTGCGGACACACCTCTGCCCTGCTGCTTGGCCCCCCCTCGCAAGGCTGGCAAGCCCCCAGTCCTTTCTCGTTGTGAACGGGCTCCGCTGCCGAGGGCCCCGCCCGCCAGCGCCGCAGGGGCCGAGTCACTATCTGGATTGGGCCCATGGTCCTGCGAGGCCACCGTAGCCGGCAGGACGAAGCTGAGGCCAGGGCCCTGCGAGGCCACCGTAGCCAGCAGGGCGGGGCCAGGTTGCACGACGCGCATGCGCACCGTCGAGGCTTCAGCCGGCTCGGCGGTCGTGCGTGGAGGCTGTTGTTGCTGCCGCAGCTGATGGGCGCTCTCCCGACCCGAGCCATTGGGCATTCTCTCGGCCCGAGCCCCAGGAGCGGAAGAGACCGGCGCCGGTGAGTGTCGCGCCCGTGGCGCCGCTGGGCGTCGAGCCCGCGGGGCGCGACATGCCGCCCCTCCTACCAGGGCCCCTCCTGCAGGGGAAGACACAAGAGGTAAGCAATCGTCCACCCTGTCCGCGGTGTTCCCCCGTCCTCCCCTCGGCTTACCAGGGTGCAACCGGTGAAATGCCCGCACCAACCGAGGAGCATGAACATTTGCATCCCCCACCCACGTCGCCTCCTCCACAGGATATCCCTTCCACCTGATTAGGTACTGGACGCCCCCCCTACGAACCCTGGAGTCAAGGATCTCTTGGACCTCATAATGGTCGCCATGGGTGGGCCCAGGCCCACCCTCCCCCACTGCCGTTGTGCCTGAGGTGGCAGGCTTCAGTAGGCTACTGTGGAACACTGGGTGAAGTTTGCCTAGGATCTTCGGTAGTCGTAGCCGTACTGTTACGGGGTTAATTACCTGTACCACCCGGAATGGTCCGATGTATTTGGGCCCTAGCTTTTTACAGGGAACCTGGCCACGTAGATACTTAGTAGACAGGTAGACCAGGTCCCCCACCTTCGGGACTGCGAACGCTTTTCGCTTCTTATCAGCCTGCTCCTTATTCGTTATCGCAGCCCACTCCAATGCTTTTTTCACTGCACCCCAGGCCCCCTCAATCTGCCTCATCCATTCCTGTGGCTGACAGGGGTCCTCGTGCCCCGGGCTGCATTCGGGGATGGGGACAAAATCGTTACCCATAACCACTTTGAAGGGGGAAAACCCCGTACTGCTATGTACAGCGTTGTTATACGCTACTTCCGCAAACGCTAAAAGATCCACCCAGTTGGTTTGCTGGTACGATACGTAGCAACGTAGATACCGCTCAACGGCGGCATTGGCTCGTTCTGCTGCGCCATTGGTGCTAGGGTGGTACGCCGTACTGAGTCCTTGGGTTGACCCGATGAATCTAACAAACTCTTTCCAGAAACGCGCTGTGAACTGTACTCCCCTGTCCGAAATGATACGGCGTGGTACCCCATGTAGACGGTAGACGTGAGTTACAAAGAGCCAAGCCAATCGACGTGCTGAGGGCAACCCTTTACAGGGAATAAAGTGGGCCTGCTTAGAAAATAAGTCCACCACTGTCCAAATAACATTATGGCCCTTACTTTCGGGTAACTCAACAATGAAGTCCATGGCTATATCCTGCCATGGACGAGTAGGGTCGGCCACCCTCTGTAGGAGGCCCAAAGGTTTTCCCACCATAGGCTTTGTGGTAGCACAAACGTGGCATCGCCGCACATAGTCCTCCACCGTTTTTGTCATGTGTGGCCACCAAAATTGCCGACGTGCCAAATGCAGGGTCTTCAGAAACCCATAGTGTCCAGCTTGCTTGGTGTCGTGACACCGATACAGCACTCGTTCCCGTAAAGGGGCTGGTACATAAATGCGGGTCCCATGCCAAGCTAAGCCATCACGCATGGCCACGAACTCTGGGTGGGCCTGTAGCCAGGTATCCCCCTGAAGGGCCTTCCTAAGGTCTTCACAGAACTCGTCCTGCGCTGCTAGAGCGGTGTCCCCCTCCTGACCTGGACCTTCGGTAGGCACAAGCGCTTGTACAACGTCCTCCCTCTTCCCTTCAAACTGCGGCATACGCGACAGCGCGTCCGCCAGGAAGTTTTTCCCCCCCGGAACATACTTCAATGTGAAGCGGAATCGACGGAAGTACAGTGCCCACCGTACATGCTTGGGGGACAGCCGTCGGGGTGTCTGCAATGCCATCAGATTCTTATGATCCGTCCACACCTCAAACGGGTGGACAGCCCCCTCCAAGTGATGTCGCCACAGTTCCAATGCCCAGCGTACCGCAAAAGCCTCCTTCTCCCATATTGCCCAGGCACGCTCTGCAGGAGACAATTTTTTAGACGCATAGGCACATGGTTGAAGCACCCCGTCGTTGTTGCGTTGAAGAAGGACGGCTCCGAGGGCAACGTCGCTTGCGTCGGCTTGGACCACGAAAGGCAGGGCAGGGTTTGGGTGTCATAAGATCGGTTTTTTAGCAAAAAGAGCTTTTAACGTATCAAAAGCTCGTTGGCACTCTGCAGTCCACCCCACCCGTAATCCGGGACGTGGTTGCACTGTTAGCTGTCGTGTGCGAAGAAGGTCCGTAAGTGGCAGGGCTATGGCCGCAAAACAGGGTATGAATTGGCGATAAAAGTTCGCGAAGCCTAGAAACCCTTGCAACTGCCGCCGTGTCCGCGGGGCCTGCCACTGCTGGATGGCCTCCACCTTTTTTGGGTCCATTTCCACCCCCCCTGCAGAGATTCTGTACCCCAAATAATCGAGTTGCTGCCGATGGAACTCGCACTTGGACAGTTTCACAAAGAGCCGTGCGTCCCGCAATTTAGTTAACACCCGCCTAACCAAGGCGACGTGCTCCTCCATCGTCTCGGTGTAAACCAGGATGTCGTCTAGGTAAACCAAGACCCCACGATATAAGAATTCATGCAAGACCTGGTTAATCAATTGCATGAAGACGGCAGGGGCACCCTGTAGCCCAAACGGCATCACCCTAAACTGGAAACTCCCCAGAGGACAGTTGAACGCCGTCTTCCACTCGTCCCCTGCTTTGATTCGGACACGATAATAGGCCTCCCTGAGGTCCAGTTTGGTAAAGACCCGGCCTTTAGCCAGGTGGGCCAACAGGTCTTTCATTAGTGGGAGCGGGTAAAGGTGCTCAACGCACACCGCGTTCACACCGCGATAGTCCACGCACAGTCTAAGCCCACCATCTTTTTTCTCGCGGAACAGCACGGGCGCCGCCATCCTAGACCGTGCTGGCTGGATGAATCCCCGCTCCAGGTTCTTGTCGATGTACCGCCGGAGTTCCTGCATTTCTTTCGGGGACATAGCGTACATCCGGGGTTTTGGTAGCTTAGCACCCGGTTCCAGCTCAATGGCGCAATCCGTGGAGCGATGAGGTGGTAGCGTGTCGCACTCTCGTTCATCGAAGACGTCCAATAGGTCGGAGTATTCGCGGGGTACCTGAGCCTCTTGCGCTAACCCACCCGCACAGGCCCTCTCTCGTTCCCCCGTGTGTAGTGGTCCCAGAAATGCGTGCTCTCGCGGAGGCTGTGGGCCCAACCCCAACCGGAGATGGCGGCAACCCCCCTCCCACCAGATCGTAGGGCCCCACCGATCCAACCACGTGAGCCCCAGAATAACTGCCTCGGTCATAGAAGGCACCACTATAAACCGCAAAGTCTCCCAGTGATCGCCCATCTCCAACCGGATTGGTTCAGTGACGTGAGTGACAGGTGCCCCCCCCAAAAGAGACCCATCCACCTGCTGAAAGCGTAGAGGGCTAGTTAGCCGCCTCACCGTAACCCCCAGTCCTACTACCACCGCTTGGCTCATTAGGCACCGTGTGCTACCTGAGTCAACGAGGGCTTTATATGCTTTCCTCTGACCGGTGCGGGGACTAACCAGCACCACAGGGAATACGAAGGGACAAACCGGAGCACTTACCATTGGGTCTTCGTCTAGACCCTGTTCCTCTGGACTCTCGTACGGTGGGGGCTGTGTTTCCACCGGCGTCTCCACCCGAACAGGAGCAGTTGGTCTGGAGACATCTCCGCCGAGCTGGTGAGTGGCCCGTGTCCGCTCCATGGATCTCCGGGTTCCGGTCCCCCGTGCTGGGGAGGCAGAAGGGGCTGGCCGGGCAGGAGGCAGAGGACAATCGACTGCCCGGTGTCCTGGCTGGTCACATCTGAAACACCTCAGGACAGCCCGTGCTGGCTGGGAGGAAGGCCGTGTAGACGCCGCCACAGATGGTTCTTCCACTTTCGTCTTCTCGGCCGGCCGTCGGCTTCCAGAAGGAGGTTCGAACCGGCCTCGCACGTCCTGCAAACCCACGTCCAGCTCCACGGCTACACGGTACCACTCCTGCAGTCGCGCTGGAACGCCGCGGACCACACAAGCCCGGCGGAGAGCCCCGTCCAAGCCAGCTCTAAAATGGTGGACAAGAAGATGCTCCGGCCACGAACGCAACTTCCCGGCCACCTTACGGAACTCCCTCACGTACTCCACCGCGGATCTGCCTCGCTGCCGTAGGGAAAGGATGTCGGCTTCGGCCCGCTGCACCCGGGAAATGTCCTCGAAACGAGTCCGCAACGACTCCAAAAACAGGCCAACATCCCCGAGCTCCCGAGCGTGGTCACTGTATAAATCGGCTGCCCAAGCCGCTGCCTCCCCTTGCAGGCAAGCTGTTACTGCCACCACCATAGCCCGCTGGGACACGTAAGCCTGGGCATACTGGTCCATATGTCCTATCACCTGGCCCAGGAACATCGCCAGGCGGTCAGGGTGGCCATCATAAGTAACTGACAAAGGTGGAGGTCCCCATACCACTCCGGGTCCCCACGAAGCCACTTGCGGGCCCAGCACCGGAGAAGCTCCAACTAGCCGTGTCGTCGACTGGCCAGGCCTATCGTCCGTCCCTGACCACATCCCTGCAACACCTCTCCCGAGGCCTACAGGAGCAGAACCCTCACAAGGCATGCCAAGACCAGGTTGGTTCTGGTGGGATGGCGCATCCAGAAGTGAATGGGTTGGCGCAGCCCGTCCCGCCGGAGCCCCGGCAGGGGACCATTGGCCTGGCTCTTGGCCACCAGCCTCCCCGAACCTGGTCCGCAGAATGTCCATAGTCCGGTTGCCTGGGGTGGTGGAATAACTCCACTCCTCCCCCTCTTCCTCCACAAGGCACCGCTCCCTCCACACCGACGAAGGACCCCTCAGCCAGGGTTCGTGGGCCTCCTCGTATCCTCTATGGCCCAGGGCAAGGCCCGGCCTCCTCCCTCTGCCGAGGCCCTGGCCCCCTGCCTCCCTTGGCTCCACCATGCAATCCTCGAGTAACAATGGCCGCTGCCTAGGCCGAACCGCCGGAAGCACAACCTCCCCCACATCCACTGTCCTGGAGGAGGCTACACCAGCCCCGGCCCCCATCTCAGGCCCGACCTCCTTCTCAGAAGCAGCCGCCGAGGCGGGCCCCTGCAATCCCTCCGCCATACAACTCACCCAGTTGTCGCTCGGAAGGAAAAATGAAAGGGTGCAACGCTGGCTTTCTCTCAAACCTCGTCCGGAGAGCAGGAGATTCAAGCAACCGAGACGAAAGCTGAGTTTCCAAAACGGTTTAATAAGCAAAAGCAAACGATCTTCAAACGGAACAAAGCCAGCGTTGGCTGCTACCCGCATCCAACGCTGTTAAATACACATTGCATGTAGACACCCACGCCCCACCCAGCCGCACCCACTTCCGCCCATCCCCTACTTAACTCCCGTTTCTCCCAAACACCTTCCTTTGCGACACGCCCCGCCACCTGGCACCCTCTATCTCCCAGGTGAGTCTTCTCGCGAACGCTCGTCCCATCGCCGCCAGTCACCACCCCCACCCCCGTCCCTGCTCCCGGCACCTTCCCTCCTGTTGCGGACACACCTCTGCCCTGCTGCTTGGCCCCCCCTCGCAAGGCTGGCAAGCCCCCAGTCCTTTCTCGTTGTGAACGGGCTCCGCTGCCGAGGGCCCCGCCTGCCAGCGCCGCAGGGGCCGAGTCACTATCTGGATTGGGCCCATGGTCCTGCGAGGCCACCGTAGCCGGCAGGACGAAGCTGAGGCCAGGGCCCTGCGAGGCCACCGTAGCCAGCAGGGCGGGGCCGGGTTGCACGACGCGCGTGCGCACCGTCGAGGCTTCAGCCGGCTCGGCGGTCGTGCGTGGAGGCCGTTGTTGCTGCCGCAGCTGATGGGCGCTCTCCCGACCCAAGCCGTTGGGCATTCTCTCAGCCCGAGCCCCAGGAGCGGAAGAGACCGGCGCCGGTGAGTGTCGCGCCCGTGGCGCCGCTGGGCGTCGAGCCCGCGGGGCGCGACATAAAGCTTATATGAGAGGAGTGTTAATATATTTGAATAATAAACATAGATATATGTTTATCTACAGAGCCTTGGTGGAGCAGTGGGCTGATGCCTCCTTAAGTAACACCAGCTGCCTGCAATTAGTGCAGGTTCGCATCCCACCAGGCTCAAGGTTGACTCAGCCTTCCATCCTTCCGAGGTAGGTAAAATGAGGACCCAGATTGTTGGGGGCAATTAAGCTGACTTTGTAATAATGCCGCTTGGGGTGTGTGTGAAAGCCCTAATAAGCAGGCATATACATAGAATGAAGGCTACTGCTAAGCTTGTAAGCCGCCCTGAGTCTTCGGAGAAGGGCGGGATATAAATGTAATAAAAATAAAAAAAATAAAAAAAATATAGATTGGAATATAAGCGTAAAGAAATAGAGGAGGAAATAAAGTTGAAAGAGAAAGCTCTTATTTTGAACCCATTTGATAAGAGGTTGAAAGAAGTAATTAATTTGCTAAGAGGACAGTTTGATATGTTAATGGCAGATCAAGTAGAAACTAATTTACAATATGCCAAACATAATACTTTTAACAATGCTGATAAGCCGGGTAGGTGGTTAGCTTATTTATTAAGGAAAAAACAAAGATCACGTAATATTGATAAGATAGAATATAAGGGTAAAGAGGTGTTTCAGCAAAATCTTATTTAAAAAAGCTTTTGTTGAATTTTATTCTAAATTATATGCTAGGGATATAAAGCAAGGTTTAGATATGGATAGTTATTTACAAGATGTGAATATCCCAATACTTACACAAGAGCAACGGGAAGGGATGAATCAATTGATAACTGCTGAAGAAATTATTTTAGCAATTAAACAATTAAAAGTGGCTAAAGCACCTGGTACAGATGGTTTAACAGCTATTTATTATAAAAATTTACAATCAGAAATGGTGGAGCCTTTAAAATAATTATTTAGAACAATTCAATCTGGAGGAGAAGTGCCTCCATCATGGAAAACAGAATTTATAACTTTGATTCCGAAGGAAGATCAAGATCTTGTTCAACTTAAAAATTATAGGCCTATATCGCTTTTAAATAATGATTATAAAATATTTGCAAAGATTTTAACAAATAGATTAATGGGGGTTATGCAGCAAATGATTTAAAAGGGACGCGGTGGCTCAGTGGGTTAGGACGCTGAACTTGTCGATCGGAAGGTCGGCAGTTTGGCGGGTCGAATCCCGAGTGCCGCGTAGCAGAGTGAGCGCCTGTTACTCGTCCCAGCTTCTGCCAACCTAGCAGTTCGAAAGCACATAAAAATGCAATTAGAAAAATAGGGACCACTACGGTGGGAAGGTAACAGCGTTCCGTGTGCCTTTGGCATCTAGTCATGCCGGCCACATGACCACGGAGACGTCCTCGGACAAGCGCTGGCTCTTCGGCTTTGAAACGGAGATGAGCACCGCCCCCTAGAGTTGGAAACGACTAGCACGCATGTGCGGGGGAACCTTTACCTTTTTTAGCAAATGATTTACTCTGATCAAACAGGATTTATAAGTGGTAGGCAAATGAAAAATAATGTGAGACATATTGTAAATTTATTAGAATATTTGGAATGAAATAATCAAGTCCCTGCAGCTCTGATTTTTTTGGATGCTGAAAAAGCATTTGATCAATTGAATTGGCAATTTTTATTTAAAGTTTTGGAGAAGATGGAGTTTGGTGATAGGTTTTTACAAGCTATTAGGGCAATATATCAAAAACAAACAGCTCAAATAATCAATGGTAGTTTAACAGAAGCTTGTAAAATTGAAAAGGGTACAAGCTGTCTGCTGTCACCATTATTGTTTGTTTTAACATTGGAAATATTGTTTTTTTATTGAAAAGTTTTAAAATACATTTTTAGAACATATACCCCATCTCCCCCACCCCCCTCCCCTTCCCACCCTTCCCAACACCCCCCCTCCCGACTTCCCAGAACTGAATACAGGGTATTACATCATACAATCTTACTCTAAAATAATCTAATTACTATAATTACTCTTTAAATCCTATCGCACTTTAACTCTCCTTAGCCATAGAAAAGATAAATAATATATCCTCTAATTATAATAACTAATAACTATTCATATGCTAAATGATACTTTATAGTCCCATATTTATTCTGAATATAATCAATCCATCTTCTCCATTCTGCTATATAGCTTTGTTGCGAGTGATCTTTCACATATGCTGAGATTTTGGCCATTTCTGCCAGGTTCGAAACTTTCAAAGCCCATTCTTCTATAGTAGGCAGATCCTCCTTCTTCCAGTATTGCGCTACCAAAAGTCTTGCAGCTGTTATTAAGTTCAGCATCAATTTAGTTTCTATAGCAGTACAGTCAGTGATAATACCCAACAAAAACAATTGTGGTGAAAATCTTATCTTTTTCTTAAAGATCTTCTGCATGTTCCACCAAATTTTGATCCAAAAAGCTTTAACTTTTTTACAAGTCCACCATACATGATAATACGTTGCATCATCACAACCACATCTCCAACATTTTGGTTGACAATTTGGATACATACATGCTAATTTTTTGGGATCTAAATGCCATCTATAAAACATTTTGTAAAAATTCTCCCTTAAGTTTTGTGCCTGTGTAAATTTATCATTCCTAACCCATATTTTCTCCCAAGTATCCATTATTATTGGTTCTTGAAAATTCTGGGCCCATTTTATCATACAATCCTTAACCAGTTCCGCTTCTGAGTCAATTTCTATCAATGCATTATATATCCTTCTTATATGCGCTCTACTTTGATCTCTAATTTGCATTACCAAATTCCCATCTGATATTGAAATGCCAATTTTCTGATCTTCTTTCCATCTGGCCTGTAACTGCCCATACTGAAACCAAGTTTGTACTATTTTTTCTTCTTTTAGAATATTAAAAGACTTCAATTGCCATTCATTCTTTTCCAATCTAAGAATTTCTTTATATGTTATCACATCATGTTTAAATCCCACATTTATATTTTCTATTGCATGTTTAGGTATTGCCCAAATAGGAATTTTATAATTCAACTTGTATCGATATTTTTTCCAAACTCTCAACATGGCAGACCTTCTCCAACTATCTAGCTCTTTTTGTATTTTTAACCATAAGAATTCATAATTATTCTTATATAATTTAGTATTTGAAGCTGAAAGATGTATCCCCAAATATTTAACCTTTTCAAATCCCGTTAGTTTTTCTAAGGCTACCTTTTGTTCTATGGTCATATTTTTAGACAATATCTTAGTTTTTTGTCTGTTTACCTTGAATCCAGAAACTTGTCCATATTGTAAAATTATTTCCATTAAATCTATAACTGATTGAATTGGTTGACTTAACGTAATAACCAAGTCATCTGCAAATGCTCTCAATCTATAGTCTTGATCTTTTATTTTAATTCCCTTTATTTCCTTTGAATCACGTATTTTAATCAATAATATTTCCAATGTTAAAAAAAACAACAATGGCGACAGTGGACATCCCTGTCTTGTACCCTTTTCAATTTTACAAGCTTCTGATAAGCTACCATTAATTATTATTTGTGCTGTTTGTTTTTGATATATAGCCCTGATAGGTTGTAAAAACTTATCTCCAAACTGCATCTTCTCTAACACTTTAAATAAGAATTGCCGATCCAATTGATCAAAAGCTTTTTCAGCGTCCAGAAAAATCAGAGCTGCAGGGACTTGGTTATTTCTTTCTAAATATTCTAATACATTTACAATATGTCTCACATTATTTTTCATTTGCCTACCGCTTATAAATCCTGTTTGATCAATATGAATCATTTGTTGCATAACCTTCATCAATCTATTTGCTAAATTTTTTGCAAATATCTTGTAATCAGTATTTAACAACGATATAGGTCTGTAATTTTTATTTTGTACAGGATCTTGATCTTCCTTTGGAATCAACGTTATAAATGCAGTTTTCCATGATGGCGGAACCTCTCCTCCAAATTGAATTGTTCTAAACAATTCTTTTAAAGGTTCCACCATCTCTAATTGTAAATTTTTATAATAAGTAGCAGTCAATCCATCTGTCCCAGGTGCCTTACCTACTTTTAATTGTTTAATTACTAGAATAATTTCTTTTTTTTATTGAAAAGTTTTACAATACATTTTTTAAAAAAACACACTCACTCCCTCCCCCCCAACCCTCCCCTACCCTCCCCTCCCCCCTCCCCGACTTCCCAGAGCTGAATACAGGGTATTAACTTACAAACTTAAGCTAAAATATGCTAACAACAAAAATAAAACATTAAATTCTATCTCACTTTAATTCTCCGTAAACATAACTATATTACTAACAAATAACAAATAACTAATAATACATCGTATAAAACCACTACTTATTCAAATGCTAAATGAAACTTTTTAGTCCCATATTTATTCTGAATATATTTGATCCATCTTCTCCATTCCACAATATATCTCTGTTGCGATTGTTCTTTCAAGTATGCTGAAATCTTTGCCATTTCCGCCAAGTTGGAAACTTTCAAAGTCCACTCTTCTATAGTAGGCAGTTCCTCCTTCTTCCAATATTGTGCTACTAAAAGTCTTGCTGCCGTAATTAAATTCAACATCAATTTAGTATCTGTAACAGTAAAATCTGTGATAATACCCAACAAAAACAACTGCGGAGAAAACCTTATCTTTTTCTTAAATATCTTTTGCATATTCCACCAAATTTTAATCCAAAAAGCTTTGACTTTTTTACAAGTCCACCATATATGATAATATGTTGCATCCTCACAACCACACCTCCAACATTTGGGCTGGCAGTTCGGATACATACTTGCTAATTTTTTAGGGTCTAAGTGCCACCTATAAAACATTTTATAAAAATTCTCTCTTAAATTTGGGGCCTGTGTAAATTTTACGTTTCTAACCCAAATCTTTTCCCAGGTATCCATTGTTATAACCTCCTGAAAATTCTGGGCCCACTTTATCATACAATCTTTAACAAGTTCCGTTTCTGAGTCAATTTCTATCAATGCATTATATATTCTTCTTATATGTGCTTGACCTTGATCTCTAATTTGTTTTACCAAATTTCCATCAGATATCAAAATGCCAACTTTCTGATCTTCTTTCCATCTTGCTTGTAACTGCCCATACTGAAACCAAGTTTGCACAATCTTTTCTTCTTTTAAAATATTATATGGCTTTAATTGCCATACATTCCTTTCTATCCTTAAAATTTCTTTATATGTAGTCTCATCATGTTTAAATCCAACATTTATATTTTCTATTGCATGTTTAGGTATTGCCCAAATTGGTATCTTGTAATTTAACTTATGTCTATATTTTTTCCATACTCGCAACAGAGCATACCTTAATATATGTATCTTAAATACATTATCCACCTTCTTATCATACAATAAATATGCATGCCAACCAAATAACAAATCATAACCCTCAAGATTTAATAATCTACCTTGTGTTAAATTAAACCAATCACTTATCGATGATAAAGCAGCAGCCTCATAATATAGTTTAAGATTAGGCATTTTAAGACCACCTCTTTCACGTGTATCTTGCATTATCTTAAATTTGACTCGTGGCTTTTTCCCTGCCCAAACAAATTTATTAATACCTTTCTGCCATTCCTCCAAATTTAAACCCTTTTTAAGTATAGGTATCATTTGAAACAAAAATAAAAATTTTGGCAAAACATTCATTTTTACTGCTGCAATTCTTCCCAATAAAGATAATTGTAATTTTTTCCAACCATCTAGCTCTTTTTGTATTTTTAACCATAACAATCCATAATTATTTTTATATAATTTCACATTTGAGGCTGAGAGATAAACCCCCAAATATTTAGTCTTTTTAACTATTTCAAATCCTGTTAACTCTTCTAAAACAACCTTTTGTTCTATAGTCATATTTTTAGACAATATTTTAGTTTTTTGTGTATTTATCTTGAATCCAGAAACTTTCCCATATGACGTTATTATCTCCATCAACTCTACTACTGAGTAAGTCGGTTGACTTACTGTAATAACCAGGTCATCCGCAAACGCTCTCAATCTATAATCTTGATCTCTTATTTTAATTCCCTTAATTTTATATGAATCTCGTATTTTAATCAATAATATTTCCAATGTTAAAACAAACAGCAAAGGTGACAACGGACACCCCTGTCTTGTACCCTTTTTAATATTACATGTTTCTGTCAAGCTACCATTAACTATTATTTGAGCTGTTTGCTTCTGATATATATTGATATATTGATATATTTATCCACAAAATACCTTAAATCCCTACAACCCTGTAAAAAACTCGGACCAAAATATATTGGACCTTTTCCAATTAAAAGAATCATAAACCCAGTAACAGTAGAATTAGAATTATCCCAAAATCTTAGGCAGATACACCCAATTTTTCACTGCAGTTTACTAAAAAGAGAACAACAGTCACCCCTATGAACAAACTCCCCCCCTCTTATCATGGTGGAAGGAGAACAACACTTTGAGGTAAAAGAAATCCTGGATTCTAGGGAACACCATGGAGCAATTCAATATGTAGTAGCTTGGAAACACCTCTCCTCCTCAGAAAATGAGTGGGTCAGTAAACATCACATTAGAGCACCTAAGTTGTTTAAGAAGTTTCATACAGAATATCCTAACAAACCGGGCTAACATTTATATTTTGTTTCCTCTACAGGTGGACCTCTCTCTTTTTTAAAAGGAGGGCAGATTGTCAGAATCCATTTATATTTTATTTCTAACTCCCTCTCTGTGCAAAACCCAAATCTCACCCCCTTACTGGATTCTGCCATTCCCAAGGAGGGGAAGAGAAGACAGGATGTTAGACTTCTGCTTCCTGTTTTCAGTGGGGCAGTCGGAGAATTTGATCCTCCAGCTGAAGTTTCTTTTTGTTGGGGACCCTAAGGGGCCAGAATCCACCCTGGAGGGGTGGACTGAAGGAAGGAAATCCCAGGGACCTAGGAGAGATGGCGGTCTCTCCGAATAGTCCAGGAGAAGCCTCCCAAAAACCAACAGAAGAAAAGGCTGGCTAATGCCATGTCCAGTCATAGCTGAAACAACAACGGAAGTCAAAAGCGATTAAACTAAGCGAATAACAAACAGCATGCTTGAGTCTGGGTAAGAATATTGATTTTCTCTATCCTACCTACTTTTCCTAAAGAAGAAATCCCCAAGATAAGAGATCTCTGAAGAAAGAAAGGGGGAGGGAGACTCCGTTCCTTCCCTTTCGCTTGGGCAGCAAGTTTTTTACTCTTTAGAGAAGGAAAACAACTAGAAAGACATGATAAATGAGTAAATGCTGACACCTGCTGGCAGATGAGGATTTCTTTTTTTTCTTTTCTTTTTTTTTTGAACTCTTAAGCTTTTAGAATGCACCTGTGTAAACAATAACACAGCTGAAGCAATGAATATGTTACAAAAAGAAATATGCGATGAGCGACAACAATTTCAAAGGACAATGACTTTAAACTACATAGAAATTCAGAATAATTTTGAGAGGATGAATCAACTTATTTTCAACTTAATTTCACTCCAAGAAATTTCTCAGGAAAACACAGTAGAGAAGATTGAAACGCCTACTTTACAAAAGGAAGCATACGATAAGCAGCAAAATTTTCAAAGGACAATGACCTTAAACTACAAGATAATGCAGAAGAACCTTGAGAGTAACCAACTTACTTTCAACTTAACTTCACTTCAAGAACTTCCTCAGGAAAAGATAGCAGAGATGATTAAATGTAATTCTGAGGAAAGAGACTTGAGGATGGAACTATATAAAATAAAAAATTCTGACTTAATTCAAATGGGAAATACCTTAATACGTCTAAACAACGGGGAAAGAAACAGAATATACCAGAAAGAATACTTCAAAAAGAGACATTTGCTTGAATATGGCTAAGAAATGGGAAAAACCTGAAATATACTACTTTTAGAGGGATTTTTTTTTCTTCCTCTTAATATAATTGTGTCTTCTTTTTTTCCTTTTCCTTTTTTGTTTTATTCTTCTAAGCTGAAATGATTTAAACAGGAATAAAATATAAAAGATGTATTTTAAATGAGTTTTAGAGGACTAGATGATTAGAAATATTGAAGGGAATGTTTAAAGTTTAAATAGATTAAATATATTCTTAGCTTTTTTGTCTTTTTCTCTTTTTCTTTCTCTGCTTATTAAGAAATATAAAAGCATAAGAGTGTCTATATGGAAAAAACAGAATTAAATTCACAAATGTAAATATAGTTGAAAGTTGAAATGATTGTTATCTGTAAGAAAATTTAGAATGTGGATGGAGAAATAAGCTGTTCTTGTTTTTTTTTTTTCTTTTTTACTCATTGATTGGGAAATATAAAAGCATGAGAGGGTTTGCATGAAAAAAAAAATGGAATCCATCAACGTAAATATAGTTGAGTGTTAAAAAAAGATTATTTGTAAAAAATATTTGGGGAGAAATAAACTGAAATAAATATGGTGACAGGATTTATGATAAGGCAATTAAAACGATATATAGGATTACTGAAACTATATATTTAATTGTTGTTAAACAAATAAAACTGTTTTAATCTAATGTTCTGCAAAGAACGATAAGTTAGGGAAAGGGGAAATCAAATGAAATTAACATATGGAATATAGATTATAGAAATTAATTGTTAAAGATTGTTTCATAAATGTTACCCAGACAACATTCTGTTTTATAATGATTTATGTTATGTAAAAAAAATTCAAATAAAATATAAACAAACAAAAAAAGAAGACAGGATGTTAATTGCCCATCTCTATCCCTTAGATGCAAGGTTTGTTTATTCAGCCTGCCTGGAGGCCATCACAGAAGACCAGGGGAGAAACGCTCTGAACTAAGAAGAACAAAGAAAGAAGGAGGAGGGGGGAATTCTGGTTTGTATCTCTGAATGGAACGTGAAGGGGAGGAAGTAATAATGTTGCAAATGTACTGATGTTTCTCTTTTC
Organism: Vipera berus; assembly: GCF_964194415.1. Classification (NCBI taxonomy): domain Eukaryota; kingdom Metazoa; phylum Chordata; class Lepidosauria; order Squamata; family Viperidae; genus Vipera; species Vipera berus. The sequence continues at coordinate 1,164,496 of NC_138210.1, read as the reverse complement.
CCATGACGGGTTTTGACACCTGAAACTTGACTGATCCAGGACTGACCTGTTAGATGTTTTGTGCCAGCCATGGCAGTTCCCCAAAAAGGTCATCAGATGGGAGCAAAGAGGCTTCTTTGCTCCCACTGGTGGGTCAGGGGTCCCCGGCCCCTGCAGCCCCATTGGCAAGAGAGTTTTATGGTAAGGGAGGGGCCGAGACCCCCCATAAATACCTCTGCTCAAGGGGCTGCGCTCTGCTTGCTCTCTGTTCTCTTTTGTTCTTTCTTTTGCTTGCTTGCTTATCCATGAGCTCAATCCAGGCATGGAGGCCTCCATGCCAGGAAACTCTTTCTATTTACTTTATCGTTAAATAAAGCTTTGAATGATTGCATCCCTGCGTGATGCCTTTTACTTGGAAGCACCTTAACGAACATCGACCTCGTGAGACCATCTCACAAGTTGGAAGCAAGAGGATGGTTTAAGGCAACGCTTCCAAGCCACGCAAGATGCCTGGAGGTTCAAAGAACCCATTTGAAACGGATTGCAGGAGGTCCCCGATTGTGACAAGGAGTCTTCAATCAAAGACGGCAGCCCTGCATCCAGCCCCTGATGCAAGCTCCGCTCCAGGTGAGAGCACAGATGACCTCTATTCCCCCAGAGGACCCAGCTCAGCACCAGGGACCCCTTCGCATGCCTCCCTACATCTGCAAGCCACAGAGGGAAGCATGGAAGGCTTACAGTCTACTCAAGACTGCTCAGACGCAGCGGAAATGGCCTGGGCCCAAGACAGGCACCACGTGGACCAGATGACTGACCAGGAACGCAAGGAGCTGCTTCTAAACTTCCTTGCAGCACAAAGGACGTCACAAGCCTCTCCACGGGACATGCCAGCGCAGGAGGCCTCTGGACACCGGGTGAGTCCTTCCCCAGCGCCCACGAGGCCCCCTAACATGGCGCCGGCCACCCTGAGTGACCCTGGGACCCCAGAGCTTTTGGCGCGAAATTTCCTGCCAAACTGTGAACTACAGCTTCCTGGGGCAACCGGAAGCAAGATGGCGGCCCCCAGGACACCCACATGGCCTGATATTGATAGGCCCCAGCCAAGCCTCGAGGCCCAGCAATCGATTGCATCCAGCCGAAGCAGCATGGAAACCCCCTGGTCCTCCCCACCAGAAAGCCTCAAGGCCTATGATAGCCTCAAAGCCTGCCCAGCCGAGACTGCTATAGCAGAGATTGGAGCCACTATCCGAACCCTGGTTGCAGCTCTGGAGGCCAAAACCACTGCAGCCTCAACATCGGAGGTAGCCAGCCTCCCTCGCTACCCCCAGAGGCATCCAACCCTCTCCCTGGCGCCTAACTGCTGGGAGGCATCTGGCCTGGAGCCTCCCAACTGTGTCCTGCAACCCCAGAGGGCCCCCAGTGAACCCCCGGGCCCTCCAGCCTACTTTTTGCCGCAGCCCAGACGCCCTGCTTGCCAGATGGTCTTCAGGGGGGCTCCGGATGAGGCCCCCTCCTGCCTCCAGGGTCTTCAGGACCAGCGATGGCTTCTCAGGGCAATCCAGGCAATCCGGGCAATCCATGTGCCATCCAAGCTCCATCCTGCGATCTTCGCCCCCCCGGTGAGTGTTCCAGTGCCGGGGGGCTTCAGGAGGAATCTTCGGAGCTTTTGCAGCCCTCAGTCCCTTTTCAGACCCAAATTCCGGCCTACAAGCCTAGGGCTGGGCCTAGCACAGAAGCAGGAAGCGATCTCTCCGCCCCCTGGGCTGAAATGAGCTCTGAGCATGCCCAGTCGGGGCCATCCAAAAATCAGAGAAAAATACCACCATCTACCAGCAGAGGGGTCCCTCTTCCATTCACATCAATGGAAAATTCACAGCTCTTTATAAATGGATTTAGAGCCAAGGAAAATTCTTTTTTATCTGCTCCTGCATTCTTAAATAAATTTGAAAAACTGCAACTTTGGGGGGGAAATTTCAGCAGATGGAGTAAAGAAGTGCAGATGTACCTATTAGAGCAAGGGACTCTAGAGATGGTTCTGGACCCCCCCACCTCTTCCCTGGGGACCCCAAGAAGAGTGGTATCATAGGAAAGCATACACCACTCTACTGAGCTCACTGGATACTAACTTATACTCCAGTATTCCAGATGGGCTCACAGCTGGTGAAGTTTGGCGGTTATTATACAATTTATTCAACAGCGACAGCATCGGTTCGATCACCAGACTCACAACTGAGTTTTACACAACCAGACTCAGATTTGGATCTAGCATCGCCGAACACCTGGGAAAATTGAAAACACTCAGGGCAGAACTGATATCAAGAGACTACCTTGTACCTGAGGCTAACATGGTCGCTGTCATTCTGGCTTCCCTGGACAAAAGTTGGAGCAGTTTCATTGTTTCACTGGAGGGGACCAGGAAGGAAGCCATGACTCTATCCTACCTCACAGGCAGACTCATTGAGGAAGATAAAAGATGAAGAGATGCAGGAGAATACGCCAGAGGTACCACCCAGCGAACCAGCAGGAGGCACCACAGCTCAGAGCAGGTTAATGCTCTACTTAAGTGTTTCATCTGTGGCTCTGAGGGGCATCTGAAGAAGGACTGCCCCCATCACCAACAAGACCCCAAGCGTGGTCCCAATCGAGGAAGGGGCAAGGGGCAAGGAAGGGGGCGTGGCGGGGGCAAAGGTAGTGCCAAGGACAATACTTGTCCTCTCACCCCCACCACAAAGGCAGATAGCCCCACTGACTTATGGTTACTGGACTCTGGAGCTTCATCTCACATTACCAATATGAAACAAGGGTTTAAAAGATTAAAGAAAATTAACTCATCTGTCAAGGTGGCCAATGGAGATAAGGCTTTGGTTGTTGGGGAGGGCACTGTCTCTGTACCCGGGCTGGGAAAAGTTGAAGGGGTATTGCATGCTCCCTCCATTGCCAACAACCTATTAAGCATTATCAAATTATGTGACGATGACAGGGTGGAAGTTTTATTTCGCAAAGGGGGAGGTCATGTCACCCGGAACCAGAGGGTCATTGGAAATATTGCCATCATAAATGGTTTGCCATACTTCTTCCCTGAAAAACCACCCACAGAGGACAGTCCACCGGGTGCCCCCTCAGAAGGGGCCTGCGCACGGGAAGAGAGAGAGCCCCCACAGCCAGCCCCAAGGCTGTCTAAGGAGCGCAAGGCCGAAGCAGTTGCACCCAAGCCACCTCAGCCAGCCCCACGGCTTTCTAAGGGCAGTGTGGATAAGAAACCCGAACCTCAGCAGGCACCTACAGCACCGCTCAAGGCAACCAGAGCCAAGAGGGTGTCAGTGGGGAAGCCGCTCCACGATAAGTGTGCCCATCTCTTACACCGTAGATTAAGTCATGCGAGCTTCCCTGTGGTTAAAAAGATGGGAGAGTTTGCTGAGGGAGTCCAGCTCAAGGATTGTGAGGTGTTCCTGGACTGTGCCATCTGTAAGAGGACAAAGAGGAAGGCTGCCCCCATCCCTAAGGTGTCACTGCGTAAGGCCCAATACCCATACCAACTAGTACATGTTGATTTGGTTGGGCCATTTACACCATCCCTAGGGAAAAGACAGTATTTTCTCACTGCCGTTGATGATTTTTCACGATACGGCCATGTGTATACCCTCACAGAAAAATCCGAAGCCTTTGACGCCATTAAATCACTGTATGACTTTGTAGAGACCCAGTATAAGACCAAGATCGCACAACTGCAGAGCGACTGCGGGGCAGAGTTCATGTCCCGAAAATTCCAGGACTGGGTAAGGCGTAAGGGCATCCGCCATTTTCTTACCGCGCCATTCACTCCCTCTCAAAATGGCGTGGCAGAGAAAAGAAATGGAATCCTGCAAACTATGATGTGTAGTCTGATTGCAGATGCTGGGGTCGCAGAATCATACTGGGCAGAGGCGGTGCACTACGCCAATTACACCTTAAACCGCACCTGGAGCAGTGTTGTGGACCAGACCCCATATTTCCTGGTCCACGGTAGGAAACCAAGTCTGGGACATTTACGTGTGTTTGGCTCTTACGCATGGGTGCACATGCCCAAGCAGCTGCAGAAGAAGGGGAGATCTGTCTCCCAGAGACTGAGGTTCTTGGGCTATACTCCTGGCTCCAAGGCATATCGTTTCCTGGGAGAAGGGGGCAGGACTGTGACTTCCCAATCTGCCTCCTTCGAAGAGGACTCCAATTGGACCCAGATCCACTCGAATGATCTGAGCCCATATGTCAACCGACCCAGCAAGGACACACCGACCACGACATCACCTGAGACGACCACATACCCTGCCACCGACGAAAGTGAGGAACAAGACGAAGATGTCATCCTACCTGGATCAGATGGGGAGGATGAGCCGTCCAGTCCCATGGAGGAAGACACGCCGTCTTCACCCCCAGCGACACCTCAGAGACCCGCGGAAGAAAAGGGCGGTGAGTGGCAGAAGGTAAGTAGGTCAAAGCGGTCCAACAAAGGGATACCGCCAAAGAGAATCGACATTGGGCACATCGCGTCTGTCAACAGCGTTGTGGTCACTCCAAAATCCTTCTCTGACATCCAGGAGCTGCCCATCGAAGAACAGGAGAAATGGCAGCTCGCGATGGAGAAGGAAATGGACAGCCTAAGAAAGCTCAAGGTCTTCACCCCCCAGCAACCACCAAAGGAGAGGAAAGTCATTGGCACAAGGTGGGTTTTCAAGGCCAAACCACTTGCCAATGGCCTCTACCTGTATAAGGCCCGTTTGGTAGCTCAGGGGTTCGCTCAGCACTACATGGAGGACTACGGGGAGACCTACTCTCCAACCGTCCAGGCAGAGAGCGTCAAGGCCGCCCTCGTAACTGCAGCCGCTCTGCGGGAGGAAGTCTTCCAATTCGACATCCAGACGGCTTACCTTCACGCCAACTTAGACCGGCAGATCTACGTGAGGGCCCCTCCTGGCTACTAGCAGGAAGGGGGAAATACATGGTTGCTCCACAAAGGGTTATATGGCCTTAAGCAGTCGGGGAAACTATGGTACGACTGCCTTAGAAAAAGTTTAGAACGAGTTGGTTTCACTGCATCCCATGCAGATGAATGTGTCTTCACACGCAACTCCAAGGGTACCACAGAACGGGTGTTAGTTTATGTGGACGACCTCCTATATGTAGGGCCTGACAAGGAAGGGTGTGACGAATTTGCCAAGGCCCTGGGGGAAAAGTTTACCCTGAAATCTTTGGGGCGGGTTGACAAGTACTTGGGTGTGCACATCTTGGCCACTAAGGGGGGGTTCGCCCTATCTCAGAAAGAAAAGATAGAGGAGTTATTGGCCAAATGCAAAATGGCAGAATCTAACCCAACGCGTAGCCCGATACAAAGTGACTATTACAATCACACTCACAAGGACGGTCCTGTGTTCACAGATAATACGCTTTACAGATCTGTGATCGGCTCCTTGCTATATATCAGCAATTGGAGCAGGCCTGACATAGCTTTAGCTGTGAATCTACTGTCCAGGCATGTGGAACACCCAAAAGAATTCCACTGGACTGCTGTTAAAAGGGTACTTAGGTACCTCAGGGGCACGACCGATGCTCTCCTTGTGCTGGAACCAGAGAAGGGGAAGACGGCCCAGCTCTCCGCTTACTCAGACGCAGATTGGGCTGGCGACACCAAGATTAGACGGAGCACCTCTGGTTTCCTCATATTGCTAAATGGCTAAATTGGCATGTTAGGCAGCAAAAATTTGTTTCTTGCTCCACGGCCGAGGCTGAATATGCCAGCCTGTCAGACACGGCCAATGATTTGATTTGGTTCGATGCTCTGATAACGAGCATCTGGGCATCTCCCCCTCTGCCCATCCAAATTCAAGAGGATAATACGGCTGCAATTGCAATCTCGGGGGCATATGCTGTGGGCTCTAGGTTCCGCCACATAGACATACGCTATAAAAATGTCAGGCAGCTTACCAAAGAGGGGTTTATACATGTTGAGCATTGTAACACAAATGACCAGATAGCTGATCTGTTCACCAAACCTGTTCCCATTGACCGGCACAACCTTCTGTGTAAGCGTTTGTGTTTGGTCTTCTGAACGTGTTTATGCATGTCTATGACACCTGCTCGCCCCCTCACACACATTCACTGGTCCCTGTCATTGGCTGGCAAGAAGGGGAATTGTTAGATGTTTTGTGCCAGCCATGGCAGTTCCCCAAAAAGGTCATCAGAAGCCTCTTTGCTCCCACTGGTGGGTCAGGGGTCCCCGGCCCCTGCAGCCCCATTGGCGAGAGAGTTTTATGGTAAGGGAGGGGCCGAGACCCCCCATAAATACTTCTGCTCAAGGGGCTGCGCTCTGCTTGCTCTCTGTTCTCTTTTGTTCTTTCTTTTGCTTGCTTGCTTATCCATGAGCTCAATCCAGGCATGGAGGCCTCCATGCCAGGAAACTCTTTCTATTTACTTTATCGTTAAATAAAGCTTTGAATGATTGCATCCCTGCGTGATGCCTTTTACTTGGAAGCACCTTAACGAACATCGACCTCGTGAGACCATCTCACATGACCAGAGGGTTTTTTTTACTTGGGGACACTTTAAAAGTATTGATCTGTGAGACAGTTTCCAGATCCTGTCTAGATTATCCACTGTCAACCATGTTTTAGTAAAAGTTCCTGTTTAGACAATCCTGTCTCCAGGAGTTCTTCTTTCCTAAGATGTGGATTGGGGTGGGTTCTGACAGTTATTCACAAGTGGAAAATATTCAGGACAGTTGCCAATCTTCCCAGGAGTGGATGTCCCAGCAAATTCACCCCAAGGTCAGACCCTGCAATGCTCAGAGAAATTGCAAAAAAATCCAACAGTTACATGTCAAACTCTACAGTCCTCAGCATGATAAAGGTTAAAGTTCATGAATAGTACAATTAGAAAAAGACTGAACAAGTATGGTTTGTTTGGAAGGGTTGACAGGATAAAGTCTCTTCTCTCTAAAAAGAACATGGCAGCATGGGTTAGGTTTGCAAAGTTGCATCTGAACAAATCACAAATCCTTTGGACAGATGAGACCAAGTGCAAATGTTTGGCCATAATGCACAGTACCACATTTGGTGAAACCAAACACAGCATATCAGCACAAAGATCTCATACCATCTCATATATATATATTATTAGTTTTTATAGGATTAGGAATAAGGTGGAGTCGAGATTGGGGTTGGGATTTGAGTTATGGTTGGGGTTGAGGTTAGGGTTTTTTCAAATAACATTCTCAATATTTAGCAAACAGCATAATGCCTGTGTTTGTGTGTTTAAAAAATGATTAATAGTTAATTATTGAAGGGATTTTATTATCTTTAAGGTTAATGTTAGTAATATTGATATTAGTAGTGATACTTTGTAATCATACACACACACACACACACACACATATATATATATATATATATATATATATATATATGGACGCGGTGGCGGGTTAGGACGCTGAGCTTGTCGATCAGAAGGTCGGCAGTTTGGCGGGTCAAATCCCGAGTGCCGCGTAACAGAGTGAGCGCCTGTTACTCGTCCCAGCTTCTGCCAACCTAGCAGTTCGAAAGCACGTAAAAATGCAAGTAGAAAAATAGGGACCACTACGGTGGGAAGGTAACAGCGTTCCGTGCGCCTTTGGCGTGTAGTCATGCCGGCCACATGACCACGGAGACGTCCTCGGACAAGCGCTGGCTCTTCGGCTTTGAAACGGAGATGAGCACCGGCCCCTAGAGTCGGAAACGACTAGCACGCATGTGCGGGGGAACCTTTACCTTTACCTATATATATATATATTTGTTTATGTGTAAGCAGCTTTGTAGGTGCTTTATATTGTGAAATTAGTTATATAAAAGCAAATGTTTCATGCTTCAGGTACAGGGGATTGCTTACATGAAAAGAGCATGGTAAGGGGAGGGGGAAAAGGAGTTATGATGGAGCTGTGTATGAGTCATCATCTTGGAATTATTTTTCTGTACCTTTTGGTTCCTAGTACCAAGACCAGATCGCTTAGCTCTGGAAAGGTATAAAAGGTGGAAGACATCTTTCCTGGTTGTTGCCTTCATCTCTCTACCAGCCACGAAGACAGATGTGCCCACCCAACTCTATTTTGATCAAAATAAAAGTTGTTTGCTTGCTGAAACCTCAGCTCAGGAGTTTCTTTTGGCTCTTTTAAATTCCTGAGTAAATAAAACCTTACATCCTGGTGCCTAAACGTGGTGGAGGCTACATTGCTCTTCCCCCACATCTGGAGACCCCTGTTAGGGTCCCGGTGAGCTTTCAATTCTCAGCAGGAGGAAATTGACAGTGACTGAAGTGTGAGTCTTACAGCACTCCTGGGCATTTGACCTAGATTAGAAGACTCCTTTGCTTCATCTTTGCTGGTGGATCTGTGTCTGAGGAACCTGAATGCCCAAATTCAATGAGGTTTCATGCTTCTCCACTGATGGGAGAAAGGGAGAAATTACAACAGGCACCTTGTTGAGTAAAAGAGATAAAAAAGCTTTGGTAATCCTGGAATAAGGCAGGAGGTTGATATCTCCGACTTGTCCTCTAGAGATAAGCATAAAAAAATAAATAAATGAAGCATAAAGAAATAAATGAAGAAATGTAAGAAAAGAGGAAGCTGAGAAACTGTCTTCTAATACAGGATAGAGAGTGATTTAAGGAAAGTAATTGAATTGGAATGTAATTTTTTGCAGAGGTTTTGGTAATTTTGAAATAAGATGGGGGGCTGATCTCCCGGACTAGTCCCCCACAGGAAAAATTAATTACTAAATTACAAATTAACTAAGTGAAAAGGGAGGAAGCCGAGAAACTATCTTGAAGAAGAAAAGAAAAAAGAAAAAAATATAGGGAATCGTCAGAGTAATTTAAAGAAATAAATCAAAATGTATTCCTCTGCAATGTGTTTTGAAGAATTGGGAGGTTTTGAAACCTGAAGTGGCTGTTAAGTTTAACCCTGTCAGACAAGATCTGGTGGTGCTTTTGTTGATGTATAGCAGTAAAAATAATCTTCAGGAAGGCAACTTTGAAAAACTTTGTAAACCTCTGGTTGGCTAGTTTATCTGATAACAACTAAAGCCATGGAAGAAAAGAAAATTCAAAGAACTGAAAGCAAGTTTTCCCCCCTCTTTTTTTCTTTTAATTTGGCTTTTTGGACTATTCATTTCCCCTTTGTCAGAGGTGAGGAGAGGAGGCTGCTACTTTTCCCCTCCCCCTTCACACCTGCAAAAGACTTCAAGTTCAATATTCCTTTTAGTCTTTCCCCACTGTCTTTTGAAGTTGGTTGGATAAATTGGAAGTAACCATAAATGTTCCCCTCCTTTTAATTAAAAGGGGAGGGGAAACCCCAAACCCTCAAACCCCAAATTGATGTCTGTGTTTTGTTTTGTTTTATATATATTTGGACATTTGGAACATTAAGCTTGGACTTGGAATGGTGAGAAAAATAGGAGATGGATAAACGCCCCTATAAAAACCACATGTTAGGTAGTAATCACTGTTGTGTACTGGGTTTGTTGCTTGAGAGAAGAGACGAAGCGAGTGAGTTCAGTCAGGAACGTTCTTTATTTGCTTGCAGGAACCGAACTGAGGAACAGGGCTGCGAATGCAGCTATTTATACCCTGGCCTGTAGGTGGTGGCCAATAGGTTTAAAGCAACCTATTGTTGCCTTAGAAGCAGCCAATGGTGGCGCTGGAGATGGGTTGTCTGAGGAGCTGGGAGCCAGTAGCCAGCTCCCTGCTTAAGCAAACTTCCAGCAATCAAACCCACGTGATACACTCAGTAAAACAAAGCCCAATACATTACACCCCTCCCCCCTAGAATGTACACACATTATAGCAACAAAAGAAATAAGTACAGCAATTACAAAGTTTACACAAAATACAAAATAGTAGTATGCACGAGTACAGCATTGTTCCAAATATTCGCTAATACAGAGGCTTTCCTGAAGTAGCAGCACTTTCAGTGACAAACACAACATTACAGCACAATTATTCTACGACAAAATCCTGTAAGTACGCTGGAGGTTTGCGAACCCTTGTAGATCGCCTAGGGGATCTCAGCAACTGCCAGTCTACCAGCTTGCCTGCCGGGCTGGGTAGACCAGGGTCTTTGAGTCCAAGAGAGTCTGGCTGACTCGAACTTCTCTGGTTGGCCATTCCAGGTCGGCCCACCCCAGAGTCCATTGTTTGCACAGAGTTAGCACAGCGGCTGTATTGTTCGGGTTGACTTTTCCCGTCAGGGGACCCATGTTGCACTCCCGAGCTTTGCCCCTCTATGACCACCTCCCCATTGCTCTGACTGCTAGGGTCCTCAGAGCATGTAAATTGTTCGGCCTGGCTGTCGGTTTGAGGTCCTTGAATTGGACCTGGAACAAAGTCCTCGCTTTGTGGCCTTTTTGGAAACCGCTTCCTCAGCTGATCAATATGACAGCGAATGACTCGCCCACCATCTAGGGTCAGTTTGTATAAGAGAGGGCCCGAGATTTTAGTGATTTTGCCTGGTACCCACAAGTTCCCATGTCCATAGTTCCGGGCCCACACCCCATCACCCACTTGCAACCCCCTCGGAGGCCTTGGGCAATAGACATCTGCTGCCACCCGGTCTGGGTAAAGCCTGTCCAGTTTCGTGATTAGTCGCCTTCCCCAGAGAAGCTCTGCTGGGCTTTTGCCAGTTGCCGTGCAAGGCGTGGTATGCTGGCAGAGCAAAAAATCGGCCAGTCTGTGGTGCGAATCCCCAGTCACTATGTGCTTCAGTGACTCCATTGTAGTGCACACCATTTGTTCAGCTTGCCCATTACTAGACGGATGAAATGGAGCCGATGTTGCATGCCTAATGAGGTTAGTCCTCAAGAAGGCTTGAAATTCTGCCACTGTGAACTGGGACCCGTTATTGGATACTAAGACGTCCGGCAGCCCATGCGTTGCAAAGAGTTTCCTAAGCACCTGGATGGTCCTAGCAGTAGTCATATTCGCGACTGGAATAACTTCCAGCCATTTAGACTGGCTGTCGACCACTATAAAAAATAGCTGTCCCTGAAAGGGCCCAGCGAAGTCGATATGAATCCTCAACCAGAGAGTGTGTGTCTCCTCCCATCTATGGACAGGAGCATGTGGCATTTCATGCCTAGACTGCTGACACGTGTAATACCTGTGTACTTGAGCTTCTATGGCTTTATCTAATCCTGGCCACCATAAATAGCTTTGTGCCAATGCCTTCATCCGGACAATACCCAGATGACCTTCATGAAGTGATTGCAGTACCCTGTCCCTAAATGAAGTGGGAACAATGACCCTGCTCCCCCATAGAATACAAACCTTGTGAGCTGAAAGCTCGTGTCTATGTGTGAAGTAGCTTTGGAAATCAGGTCCAGGACTGTTTCCTAGCCACCCCGTGTGAATCCAGGAAAGCACTCTGCTTAAAATCTTGTCTGTAGCAATTTCTGCAGCTACATCGCCGGCGTGGAGAGGGAAACTCAGGCAAGTCCTGAATTGTGGGAACGGCCAGAATTTGGTCTCTCAAGAATTTGGTTTCTCACTCTTCAGCCTTTCCGTTCCCCCCTAGCGGGCCCTTCTGTTAGCTTCAGTGAGAGCACACTCTCCTGGCTGGCAGGGGGGCTAGCATGTGGGAGGTTTGGGAAACGCTATGATAAAGCCTTCACATACATCTTATGCTACCTTGTTTTTGTGTGATCTCATAGGCACCTGAGTAATCCAATTATTTCTATGTATCCTGTAAAGTCTCGTGCTTCACATAGAGACGGACACAGAGCTGGTGTAAAGATGAGTTTATTCTGAACAGAACGAACTGGGGAAACAGGGAAGCCTGGCGTCTATTTGTACCTGCCCAGGTGGATGGCATCCAATCAGTTCAAACCTGGGCTTCCTGCCAGTGCAGGTGACAATGGGTGTAGATCCTGGCTTCCCACCAGGCTGACCATGCCTGGGGCTGTCAACAGCTTAACTCATTAGGCTTATCCTGAGTGAGCAGTTATCGCCCGGAGCTGTCCAGCCCCTCTGCTGATCTGCACCATCAGCCTCCTGCTGTGCTGTCCTTTGTGTATGCTGGGAGGCATACACTGCACCCCTTCCCCCATAGTGAGGAGGATCCTCTTCCATTCCTTCTTAACTATATACAGCTTATTTACAATTTTTACATTTAACCCTCCAGTTTCCTCCTCCCCCCAGGCTTAAGAGCGAACATAATCACTGAGGTAGCTGGGGGCTCTGTGTGTCCTGTTTGATCTTCTCAGGCTTGGCTCTGTAGTGGTTTCGGTTCTGCTTCCTGTTCCTTGGTCTGGTTGTGTTGGTCTGATTTGTGTGTGTGCATGTGTTTCAGTGTTGGCTCTTTGTGAGCTGCTGCCCTCAGGCTCTTGCCTACTTTCCCTGTCAGCTCCCTGCCAGGCAGATGGATGCCCCAAAACCCTTCCTGCTGTTCTTCTGGGTGACTGTGACTGTGGCTGTGTGTGTGTTTGTGTTTGCTCTGCCTCCTCCCTAGCTGTTTCCATTGATTCTCCACCCGTCCTCTCAGGGGCTCTCTTCCTTAGTTGATCTAAGTGTCTCTTCCACAGGAGTCCCCCTTCCACCCTTACACTGTAGGAGAGGGGGCCTGTCTGTTCCACCACTTCACCTGGCACCCATGGATGGCCTGTGCTGTAATTTCTGGCCCATATCTGCTCCCCTATGTTGAAATTGGTTTTGAGGGTTGGAGGTTCTGTGTCTGCTGATACCCTGTCTGGGTGGAGTCTGTCTAACGTAGTTATGAGGCGTCTGCCCCACCTGAGCTCCGCTGGGCTCTTTCCTGTGGCTGTGCAGGGTGTTGCGTGTTGATGGAGGAGGAATGTGGCCAGTCTCTGTTTCCAGTCCCCTTGTACTATTTGTTTGAGTGCGTCCTTGGTAGTCCGCACGAACCTCTCTGCCAGCCCGTTACTGGCAGGGTGAAAGGGCGCTGAAGTGGCATGCCTAATCCCCAAGGTCCTCAGGAACACCTGGAAATCCGAGGAGGTAAATTGCGCTCCGTTATCAGATACTACTACATCTGGTAGCCCATGTGTGGCAAACACTCCCCTTAGCGCCTGTATTGTGCCCGCTGACGTCATGTTGGCCACAGGTACCACCTCTAACCACTTGGAGTGACTATCCACGATGACTAAGAAGGTGTGTCCCTGAAATGGCCCCACATAATCTATATGGACCCTGGACCAGGGGGTGTGAGTTTGTTCCCACTTGTGGACTGGAGCGTGTGCCTGCTCTGGGCGAGACCTTTGGCATGTGTAACATCCTGCCACCAACCCCTCTATCTCTTTATCCAACCCAGGCCACCACAGGTAACTCCTGGCCAGAGCCTTCATCCTTACTACTCCCGGGTGACCCTCGTGAAGGGACTGAAGGACTTTCTCCCTAAGTTTTGTGGGGATGATGACCCTGCTCCCCCACAACAGGCAGCCTTTATGGGTTGAAAGCTCATGCCTCCGCGTAAAAAATGCTGTGAACTCAGGTCCCGGTGACTTGTCCTGCCACCTGCTGCTAACCCAGGACTGAATTCTGCTAAGAATCTTATCCCTGGGAGTTTCGGCTGCTATGTCGCTAGCGTCTAATGGGCACTCAGCCAGCTCCTGTATTGCTAATATCTGATTAGCAGGAGCGGGATCCGGTCCAGCCTCCCTTAGGGGAAGTCTGCTGAGTCCGTCGGCGTGTCCCATTTCCTTTCCTGGTCTATGGATCAGCTTACAGGAGTATGCTGACAGGAAGATGGACCAACGGAGCATCCTTGGTGAAAGGATCTGTGGCGTTTGCTTCTCCGTGGTGAATAATCCCAGCAGGGGCTTGTGATCCGTGTAAATGAGGAACTCCCTCCCGTACAGGTAGTTGTGGAACTTTTTTACCCCCGCGACCACTGCCAGTGCCTCCTTGTCTATCTGCACGTAGTTTCTCTCCACCGCTGACAGGGTCCGGGAATAGTATGCTATGGGAGCCTGCGTGCCATCCTCCCTTAAGTGGCTGAGGACCGCCCCTATCCCATAAGGGGATGCATTGCACGCTAGGCAGATGGGCTGGTCCTCCCTGAAGTGAGTGGCCGTTGCGTCCCCGGCTAGCATGTTCTTAAGGGTCCTGAACGCGCTTGTGTGTGTGGCAGTCCAGTCCCAGGGTGTTTGTTTGTCCAGGAGCCTGTGCAAGGGCTCCGCGATGGTCGCCTTGTGCGGCAGGAATGTATGATAAAAATTTAAGAGACCAAGGAACGCTTGCAGTTCCGCTTTGTTCTTTGGAATTGGGGCTTCCTTGATAGCCCTCACCTTGGAGGCTGACGGGTGGATGCCCTGCGTGTCTATCCTGAATCCCAGGAACTCCGTCTCCGTAACCCCAATTTTACACTTGTCCCTTTTCAGTCTTAGACCCACATCCCTAAAACGACCGAGTACCGCTCTTAGCCGTGATGCCAGGACGTCCTCCGAGCTGGCCGCTATGAGGACGTCGTCGAAATACGGGCAAACCCCGGGGATCCCCTTTAGTGTTTTTTCCATGACTTCCTGGAAAATCCCCGGAGCTACGCTCACCCCGAACTGCAGTCGGTTTACCCGGAACGCCCCTTTGTGGGTGATGATGGTCTGAGCCCTTGCTGCCTCAGGGTCTACCGGCAGCTGCTGATAAGCCTGGGCAAGATCTAATTTTGCGAATACTGCCCCGCCTTGCAGGGATGCCAGGATGCTGCTTACGGCGGGAACCGGGTACGAATGCGCACTTAACGCCCAGTTGATTGTCCCCTTATAATCTGCGCAGATTCTAATGTCCCCATTTGCCTTTAACGGGGTAACTATGGGGGTCTCCCAATCTGCCCCATCTACCGGCATCAGCACCCCCTGTTCCACTAACCTATCCAGTTCTTGCTCAATTTTGTGCTTGAGCGCAAAGGGGACTCTCCTCGCCTTCATCCTGACCGGCGGAATTAGGGGGTTTAATTTAAAAGAAATCGGGGTCCCAGTGTACCTCCCCAACCGTTCGTCGAATACATCTGCGAACTCCTTGCAGATGCCCTCCAGGGAGGGGTGGCTCTGCGTTTGGTGGATCCCGGTGATCCCAATGCCCAACGCCCTGAACCACCCTAGCCCCACGAGGCTGGTCCGTTGCCCTTCAACAACCAACATGCTCAACTTCCCCTTAAACCCTTTGTAGTGGACCGTCACCGACGCCTCCCCCTGACTTTAATCGGAGAGTTCTGGAAGTCTGAGAGGGTCAGTTTGGATGGCCTCAGGGGAACCCGCTGGCCGCTCCGCTTGCAGATCTCGCTGAAAGTCCGCACGGAGATAATGGACACGGCTGACCCAGAGTCAAGTTCCATTACGCAGGGAACCCCTTGAATTTTGACCCTCAGTTTGATTTTTGGGATAAGGGGTGGGTGTTCCCCGGTTTCGCAAACAGCCGACCGTCCCACCGTGTGGCTAACCATAAGCCTCGGCGACCTCTCCCCTGTACCTGTGGCCAGCTGGAAATCCGCCTCCACCTCGTGCAGACTGTCCCTTGGCTGGCTCCGACAGACCGCCGCGATGTGGCCGGTCTTCCCGCACGCTCTGCACTTCACCGATTTGAAACGGCAGGTAGACCGGGGGTGCTGTCCTCCGCAGCTGGCGCAACGGGTAGATCGTTTGGAGGTTCCAGACCCGCAGCCGATGCACGGGGTAGACCAGTGTTGACCAAACGAGCCGGGCTGGGTAGACCTGGGGCCACTGCCGCACTGCTGGGTAGACCGGGAGCGATGAGCGCTGCCGCTGGAGGGCTGGGTAGACCAGGGGCCGCTCGTCCCGCATCCGCACTCCTGATACCGCTGCTCGGCTGTCGCTGGGCGTTGCTCCTTTACGCGGTCCCGGGAGTAGGTGGTCGATCGCTGTTGGCGGTGGATGGCGTCTACCTCGAAGTCTCCCCCTTCTGCGTCGTCGTGGCCAGACAGCTGATGGATGGCCCCGTTCTCCCTTGCGTCGGACTCCTCCGCTACGTCCCAGGCTAAGAACTCCTCCTGGACGTCCCGAAGGGTCAGCTTCTGCTTGGCAAACATCTTCTGCCGCAGCTTCCGGTCCCTTAGCCCACAGACGATCCGATCCCGCAGACGGACTTCGAGGTCGTCGAAGTTGCAGAGTCTCGCCGCTTGTCGCAGGGCAGCCATGTACTGCTTCGCGGTCTCGCCTGGACGTTGGTCCCGTTTCTCGAAACGGTACTGCCAAGCTATCTCTGATGTTTCGGGCTTAAAGTGTTCCGTTAGCTTGGATATCAGCTCGCTGTACCCGACGGCGTGAATGTCGTCGGGCGCGCACAGACCGACCGCCAGCTGATACGTCTCCGTGCCACAGCTGCAGAGTAGCACCGCCGCTCTCTGTCGGTCGTCCTTGACCCCATTCGCCCGTAGGTAGCACTCGAGCTGACCTACGAACGCCTCCCACTCCTCAGGGCGGTTGCTGTTGAAGATGGGGTATTGTCCCAGTTGTGCCATTACCTCGGTTGGGGTCGTCCTGCGTCAGGTCCTGAGCTGCCGATGGGGTTTCGTCCGTGGCTAGCGTTTTCCGGAGCAGGATCCCACCTTCGTCGCCAGTGTAAAGTCGCGTGCTTCACATAGAGACGGACACAGAGCTGGGGTAAAGATGAGTTTATTCTGAACAGAACGAACTGGGGAAACAGGGAAGCCTGGCGTCTATTTGTACCTGCCCAGGTGGATGGCATCCAATCAGTTCAAACCTGGGCTTCCTGCCAGTGCAGGTGACAATGGGTGTAGATCCTGG
Source organism: Vipera berus (assembly GCF_964194415.1). Taxonomy (NCBI): domain Eukaryota; kingdom Metazoa; phylum Chordata; class Lepidosauria; order Squamata; family Viperidae; genus Vipera; species Vipera berus. The sequence goes on along the minus strand of NC_138210.1, from coordinate 1,147,748 downwards.
CTTCCCACCAGGCTGACCATGCCTGGGGCTGTCAACAGCTTAACTCATTAGGCTTATCCTGAGTGAGCAGTTATCGCCCAGAGCTATCCAGCCCCTCTGCTGATCTGCACCATCAGCCTCCTGCTGTGCTGTCCTTTGTGTATGCTGGGAGGCATACACTGCATATCCTATTTTGTATGAGACTGATGTAGTTTTTTGTAATGATGGAGGTGAATAAAAGACAGGACAACTCTGTCGACCCGGGTCTGAATTCCTTTCCCTTCATCTGATTTTCTTTTCCCTTCCTTCATCTGGTGTCCCTGCGTGTGAGGCTGTGAGGCCAACTGTAACTTCTAGCTTACCTTCACTCGGCAGGAGCTAAACGAACGTGTTCAACTATTCATTCCCTCTGAGGAATCAACGAGGTAAGTATGGGGACTTCTCTTTCAACAGGACAGAAAAAACAGGTATCTGACCTTTGCAATTTGTTGACAAGGACAGTTAAAGTTTATAAAGAGGATGTAGAAGAGCTGGTTAAGATTATTGGTAAGTTATGCCCTTGGTATCCTGCAGATGGATCTCTTAATCCCTATGATTGGCAAGAAATTGGGAAAAATCTGCATCAGGCTGTAACCACTCCAGTATCAGTACTACACACTTGGCAACTCTGCTATAAAGCTATTACTGAGTGGTCCAATCCTCTCTTGTACCCTCCAAAATTAATAACTCCTGAGGCACCAATCTTGTACCCTCCAAAATTAATAATTCCTGAGGCACCAATCCTGTATCCCCCAGACCCTCAGCCACCACTGTCTCATAATAATTCTTTCCGGCAGTGGAGCTCTGAGAGTCAGCAAAATTTGGACTTTCAACAGCCTCAAACACAGACAGCAAATGGTGCAGTCTGCATTGGTCTCTGGAAATTCAGAGGACGTCCAGGAGGCATTGCCATTAATGACTGTCGGCCCTGTGGTCTGAAATGCTCAAAATCAGCGAGTCCATGAGTCTGTCCCATTTGCAGTTTACAAAGAGCTGAAAAGATGTGTTACAGAAAATGGGTTGCAAAGCAATTTCACCCGGGGGCTTTTGGATGGTTTGCGAGGTTAATAACAACATGTGCCCCTGTGATTGGCAATCTATGGTAAAGGCTATGATGACTCCTGCACAGTATGTATTGTTTTTGCAAGAATGGCGTGATCTGGCTAATGTTAAGTCTATGGAAAATCTTGGGCAACAGCTGGCAATCGATGTTGATATGCTGCTTGGGGAAGGACAATATGCAACCACTGCACAGCAGATCATAATGCCAGCCATCGCCTTTCAACAAATTGGCCAGCTAGTTAAAGATGCCTGGTATCGTGTCCCAGACAGTGGGACGCCTTTAAGGTCATTTGCAAATATTCGTCATGCAGCAGGTGAGTCCTATATGTCTTTTGTTAATAAATTACAGAGAGCTATAGAACGACAGGTTCAAAATGAAACTGCTGCTGACGTTTTGATGAAACAATTGGCATTTGAAAATACTAATCAGAACTGTAAAACAGCCCTGAAAGCAATTGATTCCAAACCTGAAACTACCATTGCTCCGATGATTAAATTGTGTCAGAACATTGAAACTGAATCTCATAAGACAGAATTTTTGGCTACAGCTCTTGCAGCTGTAGTTCATCCAGCCAAAGACAAAAAATGCTTTGCTTACCATTGTATGGATGATATCTTGCTAGCTGGAAAGCCTTTACCTGTTAACTGTTTACTAACCTTACAGGAAATCTTGGCTAAATTGGGACTTGTCATTGCCCCTGAGAAGGTTCAAATAAAACCTCCCTTCCTATATCGGGTCATCGGATGCTTCAGTCTTTTTCTTCTCCTTTTGTTCCAGCTCTGCGCATTCCATCTCATTTCACTCTGGTACAATTGCAAAGCTTTTTAGGACATCTGAACTGGGCTAGACCATTTTTAGGGTTAACTACTGCTTTGTTGCATCCACTTTTTATTGCTTTGCAAGGTCATTTAACCCCTGACGCGCAGATTCCAGTCTCCCCGGCGATGCGGCATTGCCTTCATCAAATCAATTCTGCCCTTCGCAAAGTTATGGTTAACAGAGCCCCCTTTTTAGGATTATTGTCAGCAGCCCTTTTTCATACTCCTTTGCAGCCAACTGCTATCTTTTTTTTTCCTGAAATGCTTAAATCTATCTGCATTGTAGAATGGTTTTATTTGCCACACACACCAGCTAAAAATGTATTTCCCATTGAGGTGTTATATTCTGGCTTTGATCCTTTAGTCATTCATTTGCCTTGCACCAAGGATCAGCATAATTTCTTTATGCAAATGTCTAATGCTTATGCAATTGCTTTTGTAGATTATGTGGGAGCTGTATTATTTAATCCCCCCAAGGACCAACGTTTGATTTTATGACAGGAATTGCCTTTTGTTTTTCAATCTGCACAGGTTTTTACCCCTCTTCCTAATGCTATTACATTATTTACAGATGGATCTCGTACCCGTGGGATGGTTGTTTGGCAAGTTGATGGCAAGTGGCAAGCTAAGTTCACAGCTTCTCAAACCTCAGCCCAGCGTGCTGAACTTTCTGCAGTGATTTTAGCCTTTCAATTGCATGATTCAATTCCTTTTAATCTTATTGTAGACTCACAGTATATTTATAATCGTTTTAATCATATGGCATTTGCTTACCTGTCTCCACTTTTGGATCGTAATTTACTTTCTTTATTCCTTACTTTTCAAACTCTTCTGCGTGACCGAACTACTCCATTTTTTGTTGCTCACATTCACTCCCATACAGGTTTTTCTGATACTATTTTTGATGGCAACCAGAGGAGACACTGCTTTACATTCTCTTAAGATGGCTCCACTTTTTACTGACCCTTTAGCTAGCCATTCCTTTTTTCACCAGAATGCTAAATCTCTTCGTGCTACCTTTAACATTCCACTTTCTCAGGCTCGTGATATTATCTCAGCCTGTCCTCCTTGCTCTTCCTCCCCCCTCTCTTTTCCCTTTGATGCTGTTAACCCCAGAGGAACTGAAGCCAATGCCCTCTGGCAGATGGATGTTACTCACGTTCCACAATTTTCTCCAGCTTCCTATCTTCACGTTTGCATAGATACTTATTCTGGTTATGTGTGGGTTACCCCCCCTTCGTGGGGAAACTACCTCTCATGTAATTCAGCACCTTCTCGCTGCCATGGCTGTCATGGGACGACCACTTGTCTTAAAGACTGACAACGCTCCTGCGTATACTTCTAATGCTTTTTCTCAATTTTGCAGAACTTGGGATATTTCTCTCTGACATGGCATTCCATACAATAGCTCAGGCCAAGCTATAGTGGAATGTGTACATCGTACATTTAAAGCTTTGTTGTTTAAACATTTAAAAGACAGGGGAATTACTCCCTCAGATCTTAAAACCTTAATTCCAGTATTGTTGTTTACTTTGAATCATTTAACTATCACTAATCAAGCTTATACTCCTGCAGAGAGACATTTTAGGAAGGAGCTTCCTCTGGAGTGACCACGAGTGCTATATAAGGAGCTGCCCGAGCCAACCTGGAAGGGACCAGCTGAATTGATTACTTGGGGAAGGGGTTTTGCATCTATTCTTACTCCTACAGGACCGGTGTGGGTGCCTGCCAGATGTGTGAAGCCATTCCGAGCCAAACATGAGCTGGCACCAGAGGCTGAGCAGTCTGCTCCCAGAATTCAATCCAGCCCTGACATTGAACCCGAACCCGGTGGGTGAAACACCACGAAGGCGTAAAAGACCTTCGCAGCCAGCAGGAACTCAGCCACCAGTAACATGGGGAATGTTATAAACATTCAGTGCAGATGCCCTTTGTGACCTTACTACTGCACAGCTAGAGCCGACTCCAGAACTATTCCTGTCGGCAATTATCACGCGACTTAACATCAATTCAGCACTTGGACTGTTGCTGTGTTTTTTTAATTTTATTTTTTCAGCTGTAGGAATTCATGAAGATTTAGCGAATAGAGGACAATTCAATTTGTGGCTACAACTGGCCAATATTTCTGGTCAGAGTAATTTTTGCTTAAAAATGTCTGCCTCTGCTCATGAAGTCACTAGCTCTTGCATTGTTCCTGTCTGTGCTCCAGCTACTACTATTCAAAATTATACTCTTTTTGCCAATTTTAATATATCTACTACCTATGACACTATGTATTCTTGGGGCTCTCCAACTTATAAACTTAGGAAAAATGCTTTTTCTATTATTACTCCAAATGTTGTTCATCATGAGAATATCACTTGTGCTAGAATCATTAATTGTACCCATAACTGTTATAATTTTGGTGATTCAGCTTTAACTAATTGTGTTAAGATTGTTAATGTATCCTACACTCTAGGTCACATTCCTCTTCCCAGTGGATGGTTTTTTTCATGTGGACAGAGAACATTTAATTATATTCCGGCCAATCTGTCCAGTCCAACCTTCTGTTGTTTGAGCCGTCTAGCGCTCATCATGCCTGACAGTAAAACCATTGGGCAAGCATCTCCTGTCAATCGTAAGAGGCGTGCATACAGTGGCGATGAGTTAGACTCCACCTGTGATTCTTCCACATGTCTTTTCAACAAGGAGGAAATTTTAGCACTGGCTTTGTTTGTTCCTCGTGCTTTGACTGCTAGAAATAGCAGAAATATTAATTCTCTTGCATGTCTTGTAGCTAAAGCCTTGAACCATACTTCCTCTGCTATTGCACAGTTAAATGATGAACAGAAGGAATTACGCCATGCTATTTTAGAAAATAGGGCTGCTATAGATTATCTCATGCTTTTACATAATACAGGGTGAGAAGCAGTGGAAGAAATGTGTTGTTTTAATATAACTGATAATTCTAATGCCATTTGTAACCATATATCTGCTTTGCACACATTAGTTCACCAAATTCGTCAGGACAAAGGATGGGGTATTTGGCAGTGGCTGACATCTTGGCTACCGGATTTTGCTTGGCTTAAGCATTTATTTGTTTATGGTATTTTAACTATAGTCATATTGATTAGTTTGTGTTGCTGTATTCAATGTATTCCCTCTTTGCTGGCATTATGCCGTTCGCTTTTTGTTAAACAATCTCACACCTCTACCTTCAATGCCAAAGATTTACACGTTATGCAAGCTTATCTCAAAGATTCTGATTCTGTCATTACACAAAAAAAGGGGACATGTGGGAACGGCCAGAATTTGGTCTCTCAAGAATTTGGTTTCTCACCCTTCAGCCTTTCTGTTCCCCCCTAGCGGGCCCCTCTGTTAGCTTCAGTGAGAGCACACTCTCCTGGCTGGCAGGGGGGCTAGCATGTGGGAGGTTTGGGAAACGCTATGATAAAGCCTTCACATACATCTTATGCTACCTTGTTTTTGTGTGATCTCATAGGCACCTGAGTAATCCAATTATTTCTATGTATCCTATTTTGTATGAGACTGATGTAGTTTTTTGTAATGATGGAGGTGAATAAAAGTTCAGCGGTCAGTGCTCGGGGGAGTTCTTTTTGGAGACGAGGCTGCCTGGCTGGTTCAGGACAACTCTGTCGACCCGGGTCTGAATTCCTTTCCCTTCATCTGATTTTCTTTTCCCTTCACTGAATAGACAAAATACGGGCCTCTGGGGCCAGATCTGGCTCGATTTGAGGCAATGGAAGCCTGCTGAGGCCATCTGCATGGCCCATGTCTTTGCTGGGTTTGTGAATTAGCCTGAAACTGTAGACCAATAAGAAGATGGACCTTCTTAACATCCTAGGGGATAAGATGTGGGGTGTCTGTCTGTCAGTAGTGAATAATCCCAATAGCGGTTTATGGTCTGTGAAGACCGTGAAGTCCCTGCCATACAAGTAGTCATGGAATTTTTTTACCCCAGCTACAATGGCCAATGCCTCTTTATCAATTTGTGCGTAATTACGCTCTGCAGAGGACAATGTCTTGGAATAGTAAGCAATTGGGACTTGAGTCCCATCGCTCTTCAAATGGCTTAAAACAGCCCCCACCCCATATGGGGATGCATCACATGCAAGGCACACTGGCATCGACTCTTTAAAGTGAGTGATCACTGAACTGGAGGACAGTAGGGCCTTCAATGACTTAAAACTGCTTTCATAAACCTTGGTCCATTTCCAAGTGGTGTTTTTGTCCAAGAGCCGGTGTAACAGCTCTGCCACTGTGGCCTTGTTAGGAAGGAACGCATGGTAAAAATTTAGGAGGCCTAGGAATGCCTGAAGCTCTCCTTTTGTCTTGGGGCTAGGTGCCATCTGAATGGCTTTCAACTTGGACTCGGCAGGGTGGATGCTATCGGCATTGATACGGAAACCCAAAAACTCAGTTGAAGGGACTCCAATGCTACACTTGTTTTTCTTAAGTTTAAGGCCCGCTTCGCGAAGCCGTTGAAGGACGGCTCTGAGCCTCCTTGCAAGCACCTCAGTGGACTCACCGGCTATGAGCACATCGTCAAAATAGGGGCAGACCCCCAGAATGCCCTTGAACGTTTGCTCCATAATGCTTTGAAAAATGCCAGGGGCTACACTAACCCCAAATTGCAGGCGTTTTACTTTAAAAGCCCCTCTGTGGGTTACAATAGTCTGTGCCGTGGCTGTGGCCTCATCCACAGGAAGCTGTTGGTAGGCCTGAGCCAAATCTAACTTTGCAAAAACTGTACCCCCTAGCAGTGATGCCAGGATGTGGCTCACTACTGGCACCGGGTATGCATGCTGTTTAAGTGCACGATTAATTGTGCACTTGTAATCAGTGCAAATTCTGACCTCTCTGTTGGCTTTAAGTGGCGTGATGATTGGGGTTTCCCATTCTCCCCCATTTACGGGCTGTAGTACCCCCTGTTCGACTAGCTTATCCAATTCAGCGTCTATCTTGTGTTTAAGAGCAAATGGCACTCTACGAGGTTTAATCCTAACCGGCATTACAGTAGGATCTAGTTTAAATGTTATTGGTGGGCCCTTGTAAGTCCCTAGACCTGAGTCGAACACATCTGCGAACTCCTCGCATACTGTTGCTAGACTCGCGACTTGCGTCCGGTTGATACCAGTGACTTGGATGCCTAATGCATCAAACCAATCGAGCCCAATCAGGCTTGTTCCCTGACCCCCTACTATGACAACGTCCAGGTGCCCAGAAAACCCCTTAAATTTGACGGCCAGTGTGGCCTCGCCCTTGACTGCAACTCTGGCATTCTGGAAGTCGGACAGTATAATGTCAGATGGCCTGAGCTTGGCCCATCTCTTGCTGTGATTGCAGATGAAATTGAATGTTTCAAGTGATATAATGGACATGGCTGAGCCCGTGTCCAGCTCCATCTTGCAAGGGACCCCTTGCAGCTCGACCTGAAGTTGAAATTTCATCTTAATGGGGCGGCGAACTCCTGTGTGACAAATGCTCCTATGGCTGGAGCAAAACCCTACACTAAACTGCCCCAGGCCCCCGGTACCTCTCCTGATCAGAATGTCTGACTGGCAATTCGATTGCCGGTCCTTCTGGCGACCTCTGCAGATGGAGGTGATGTGGCCGGTCTTCCCGCAGGCCCGGCACATGGCTGTCCGGAACCTACAGTCCATACGTTGGTGGCGGCCGCCACACCCTGGGCACCTAAGGAAGGGATCTGCCTTGTAAGCCATCCCTTGTTGCTTGTCACTGCGATGTTGTTGGTTGTCGTGCCTTTGGAGCTTGTCAACTTCTGTGTTGTTGTCGGAGTCTTCAGTGTGTTCAGCATCCTCATGGTGGACAGTCTCCTCGTGCTGTGCTGTTTTGGCAGGCCGCATGGCTTTTACGGCCCCGCTGGTGGCTTCATCCACCATGATCTCCTTCAACACGTCTGGAAATGACAGTCTCTTTGGTGAAGAGTTTTTGTTGCAATTCTCGATTCCGGAGGCCACAGACGAGCTGGTCCCAGAGCCTCTCCTCTATGTCGGAGAACTGGCACAGGCGTGCGGCCTGCCTCAATGCCACGATAAATTCGGACACTGTTTCACCCAGCTGTTGAACCCTCTGTTCGAACGCGTGGCACCAAGCGATTACCAACAGCTTGGGCTGGAAGTGGTCGCCGAGCTGTTTCTTCAAGTTCGTGAACATTACGGACTCCAATGGCATCGGCACAAAGAAATTCTCTGTGATGTCGAACGTGGCTGGGCCACAAACACACAGGAGCGTAGCAGCCTTCAGGCCGTCCTCAGCAACTTGGTTGGTGTGGAGGTAGTTCTTGACCCTGGATAGATACGAAGACCATCTTTCCGGGTGAGCTATGTCAAATTCTTTTTTTTTGTATATATTTTATTAGACTTTTTTTCTTTAACATGACATAAATCATTATAAAACAGAATATTGTCTGGGTGGCATTTTTAAAACAATCCTTAACAGTTAATTTCTATAATCTATATTCCATCTATTAATTTCATTTGATTTCCCCTATCCCTAGCGTATCGTTCCTTGCAAAACATTAGATTAAAGCAATTTTGTTTGTTTAACAACAGTTAAATATATAATATCAATGGTCCTATATATCGTTTTAGTTGCCTTATCTTAAATCCTGTCACTATATTTATTTCAGTTTATTTTCCCCCCCAAAGAAAGAAAAAACATTTACAAATAACAGTCTTTTTTTAACACTCAACTATATTTACGTTTCATCTTTTTTTTCTCCCTTCATGCAAACCTTCTCATACTTTTGTATTTCCCAATCAATGTAAAAATATAAAAAAGAAAAAAGAAGAAAAAACAAAGAACAAGAACAACTTATTTCTCCCTTCACATTCTAAATGTTCTTACAAATAACAATCATTTCAACATTCAGCTATATTTACATTTATGAATTTAATTCTGTATATATATATATATATATGTGTTTGTGTGTGTGTGTGTGTGTGTGTGTGTGTGTGTGTGTGTGTGTGTGTGTGTGTTAAATGTTTGTTAAGTATTTAGATTACCTTGCTAGGCCCCAAACATGGGACAACTCTTTATTTCCTGTTTCAGCCTAACCCAAGGCCATCCACAGGCAGTGGTCACAGTAGTGACAGCTCATATTTGTGTAATATTTTTTGGATTGCTAAGAAAGAATTAAGGGAGACTGATATGCATTTCAAACTTATTTGTTCTCATCAGTCAGCCATACCCTTCTGAGATTCGAACCTGGGCTGATTGCACATTAGGCAGTTGTCTTAACCTCTAGGACACAGGCTCTTTCTCACTTTGTTAGATTTGAAATGCATATCAGTCTCCCTTAATTCTTTGTTAGCAATCCCAAAAAATTTTTTACACAAATATGAGCTGTCACTACTGTGACCACTGCCTGTGGATGGCCTTGGGTTAGGCTGAAACAGGAAATAAAGATTTGTCCCATGTTTGGGGCCTAGCAAGGTAATCTAAATACTTAAGAAACATTTAACACATATCTCCCTTGCTTCTCAGCTAACAAAGTGAGAAAGAGCCTGTGTCCTAGAGGTTAAAACAACTGCCTAATGTGCAATCAGCCCAGGTTCAAATCTCAGAAGGGTATGGCTGACTGATGAGAACAAATAAGTTTGAAATGCATATCAGTCTCCCTTAATTCTTTCTTAGCAATCCAAAAAAAATTACATATATATATATTATTTATTTTTTATTTTAATCCCATTTATATCCCGCCCTTCTCTGAAGACTCAGGGCGGCTTACAATTTAAGCACAAACCAATGTGCTTAGCAATAGCCTTCATTCTATGTATATGCCTGCTTATTAGGGCTTTGCCCCCCCCCCAAGCGGCATTATTACAAAGTCAGCTTATTGCCCCCAACAATCTGGGTCCTCCTTTTACCTACCTCAGAAGGATGGAAGGCTGAGTCAACCTTGAGCCTGGTGGGATGCGAACCTGCACTAATTGCAGGCAGCTGGTGTTACTTAAGGAGGCATTAGCCCACTGCTCCACCAAGGCTCCTTATATACCTTATATATATACCCTCTATACTTTTATATTTCTTAATAAAGAGACAAAAGAGAGGCAAATACAAAGTTAAAGAGAGGGAAAGAAAAAAAGAAAAAGGAAAAGAAAAAAGAAAGGAAAAGAAAAAAAAGAGAAAAAAGAGGAAGAGATATACATTTCTTCCAGCTCAAAATATATCCATTTCCTCAATTTCCACTCTTCTCAACCTATACTAAAAATACATTTAATCTATTTAAACTTTAAACATTCCTTTAATATTTCCAGTCATCTAATCCTCTAAAACTCATTTAAAACATATCTTTTATATTTTATTCCTGTTTAAATCGTTCCAACATGAAAGAATAAAACAAAAAAACAAAAGGAAAAGGAAAAAAATCCTTCTAAAATTAATATGTTTCAAGATTTTCCCGTTATTCAGCCAAATTCAAACATATGTGTCTTCTTTCCCCTATATTCAAAATTGTTTAGACATATTAAAATATTTCCCTTTTGAATTAAGTCATGGTTTTTTATTTTATATAGTTCCATCCTCCAGTCTCTTTCCTCAGGGTTATATTTAATCATCTCTGCTATCTTCTCGTGAAGAAATTCTTGAAATGAAGTCAAGTTGAAAGTAACTTGGTTCATACTCTCAAGGTTCTTCTGCCTTATCTTGTAGTTTAAGGTCATTGTCCTTTGGAAGCTTTGCTGCTTATTATATATCTTTTGTAAAGTAAGCGTTTTGATCCTTTCTTCTATATTTTCAGAAATTTCTTGAAGTAAAATTAAGTTGAGAATAAGTTGATTCATCCTCTCAAAATTATTCTGCATCTCTATATAGTTTAAAGTCATTGTCCTTTGAAGTTGTTGTTGCTCATCACATATTTCTTTTTGTAACGTACTCATTGTTTCAGCCATGTTATTGTTTACACAGGTGCAGTTTAAGAGCTTAAGAGTTCAAAGACAAAAGAAAAGAAGGGGGAAAAAAAGAAATCTTCATCCGCCAGCAGGTGTCAGCACTTACTCATTTATCATGTCTTTCTGTTTGTTCCTTTCTGTTTGTTCCTTCTCCGGAAAAATAAGAAAGGCGCCGCCCAAACAAAATCTCTTCGGAGATTTTATCTTGGGGATTTCTTTTTCAGGAAACGTAAGTAGGATAAAGAAAATCAATATTCTTACCCAGATTCAAGCATGCTGTTTATTATTCGCTTATTAGATCACTTTGACCCCTGTTGGTATTTCAGCTGTGACTGGACACGACGTTAGCCAGCCTTTTCTTCTGTTGGTTTTTGGGAGGGTTCTCCTGGCTTGTTCAGAGAGATTGCTGTCTCTCCTAGATCCCTGGAATTTCCTTCCTTCAGTCCACCCCTCCAGGGTGAACTGGCCCCTTAGGGTCCCCAACAAAAAGAAATTTCAGCCGGAGGATCAAGGTCTCTGGCTAGCTCACTGAACACCGGAACAGGAAGTCGAGCTATGTCAAATTCTTCCAGCTTTCCAACCTTTGCCATTGTTGGTTGGTCTTTGCGGCTGGGGCTCATCGTCTTCTTGTCCTGCTCCTCCGTGTGCCCAGGGACTGATCCTCAGGGCTCGTGGTTGCTAGCGTGGCTGTGCTAGGCCGACTGTAGGGGGGGAATTGCTTTCCCACCAGACACATTCTGGCTTCACCCCTAGTGACTCTCAGCTCTGTAGAAGGAGCAGGATCCCACCTTCGTCGCCAGTGTTGTGTACTGGGTTCATTGCTTGAGGGAAGAGACGAGGCGAGTGAGTTCAGTCAGGAACATTCTTTATATGCTTGCAGGAACCGAACTGGGGAAGAGGGCTGTGAATGCAGCTATTTATACCCTGGCCTCTAGGTGGCAGCCAATAGGTTTAAAGCAAAAAAGAAAAGAAAAGCAATAGCTAGAACACAGAAGCAGCCACTAAAAGGGGGTCTCAAGGGATAAATGCTGATGATACTAAGCAATGAACACTCAACACCTCATCGGATGTGTAATAAATGAAAGACTGGTTTGCTTTATTAGAAACTTCTGGGATTTTTGCCATGAAGAATGTGAATTTCAAATTGTGTTGAAAAAGTGGAAATATCTGTATGATATTTGTCATTCCATTCTTCGTTCACAGTTTCTCTCATTTTATTTATTATTTTTTTTAATTTTTTTTTAAATTTTTATACCGCCCTTCTCCCAAAGGACTCAGGGCGGTGAACAGGGCATATAATAAAAATACAAAAGTACAAATGTTAAAAAAGAATTAAATTATTGCCCAAAATAAAACAGTAAAAATATACAAATATTAAAACCCTGAGTTAACTCCCCATCAGGCCAGGCCAGCTTGTTCGAATAAATGGGTCTTTAACCCGCGCCGGAAGGAGCGGAGATCCGGTGCCATCCGGAGCTCAACCGGCAGTTGATTCCACAGAGCCGGGGCACCCACAGAGAAGGCCCTCCCCCTGGGGGCCACCAGCCGGCATTCTCTGACCGGAGGCACCCTGAGGAGGCCCTCTCTGTGGGAACGCACAGGGCGGAGGGGAGTCGACGCCGGCAGCAGGTGGTCCCCGAGGTATTCCGGACCGATGCCATGTAAGGACTTAAAAACCATCACTAAGACCTTGAACCTCACCCGGAAGACAACTGGTAACCAATGCAGCTCGCGGAGCAAAGGTGTAACATGGGAGTACCGGGAAACTCCCAAGACAACTCTCGCGGCCGCATTCTGTACCAGTTGGAGCCTCCGAGTGGTCTTCAAGGGAAGCCCCATGTAGAGAGCATTGCAATAGTCAAGACGAGAGGTCACGAGCGCATGAGTGACCGTACACAGGGCATCCCGGTCTAGATAGGGCCGCAACTGACGCACCAGGCGAACCTGAGCGAAAGCCCCCCTAGTCACGGCTACTATATGATCTTCTAAGGTAAGCCGTGAATCTAGGAGGACTCCCAAGTTGCGAGCCCTATCCACGGGGGGTAAAAACTCTAGACCCTATCTACAATAGAAACTGTGAAGCATTCAATCTTTGTTTTTGTTAAAAAAATATTTACAGATAAAAAAGCAGGGTACGGTTGTATTTATATTTTAGTTAAACAAATCTGTGATAAATACAAGAAAATAAAAAGCTTTACAAAATTTGGCGTTGGGGCCATTTCAATATAGGCCTCAATTGCAAAGCTGTCTTTGTCTCTTTCAAATGATGTGTGGGAGGCTTTTGTTACATGAAGGTTCAAGAATGTCAATGAGGAAGAGAAGGAAGTTACTCAATATTTAATCTGCCGCAGGTTTTGTCTCCTATCTCAGTACAGGCCCAGGCTGCCCTACCACTCTGCCCATTGTTGTTCCTAGAGTGTGGGTTCAGGTGAAAAGAACTGTCACCTAGCAATACCAGTCCTGAGTGGTCTCAACCATGCCAAGTCCTCCTGTTTTAAGGAATCAAGGCGTGAGTCCATGGAAAGTCCCATCATTCCCTCTCCAGTGACAAGCTCTGCAGCTGGACAGCCTGCAAATGAAATTTCAATCTGCCTCACCTGTTGAACTGTTTCCATCTAAGTACGAGAAAAACCTCAATGGATTGGACTACCCTGGAAATCGTGTTCCTGGAACCTGGACTATGTATTGCAATATTTTTCTTCTGCTGCTGTTGTTTCCCTCGTACCTTCTTTGGTAGAAGGAAGGACCATGGGCCCAATACTTAAGGAACAAAAGGGAATTGTGTTTATAACAAGACTATGTATTCCACTTGCAAAGGGGCAACAGGGTCACTTGTTATGCTCCTGTCAATACAGTGCAGCTTTACCAACAACTTTAAATCTGGACGTAAGGAGGAACATACAGACATTACCTTTTGGGGAAGAATAACACGAGACTTATGGACAGGTGCCAGAATTTTTTTTTTGATGCATGTAAAACTATTGACTATAATCAAGCTAAATGGACTAAGTGTGGAGACAGGCCTACTCATTAAATGCCAAATATGTTTGCACATCCTACCCAACCTGGCATAATCAGAGGATTCCTGCAAACCGGTGTGCTTCAAAATAACCAGACCAATGGATTTTTCAGCATCATTTGAACTTGCTATCAATTGAGCCAGATACAAATATGGGTTCAAGTTGATCTTCATGAACTGGAAACCACATTTGAGATTCCCTCTGTATCAAAGACACTTTTTTAATTGATCTGGCCCAAAATAATTGTATCATTTTTAAATGTGAAGCTCGAGAAAGCATTACTTCTTATTTTCATTTCACTTGGAAAGAAAAGGACTGTCCAACCAAATGGGTCCTCTATTTCATCATTGTGGCCCTAAACTGTATTATTACACCCCAGTCCGACATTACACATAAGGAATAGGTCAAAGAAGTCACTGACAACATGCAAAAGTTGACTCATGTCCCTGTCCAGACATGGACAGGAGCACTGGATGTTGAAGGATGGTTTTGGGGAATGTTTGATATTGGAAAAGGATGTTGTTCATTGTGGTTTCGGCCTTAGGAGGGTTGTTGTGTTTATCATGCCTTATCCCATTTATTTGGAGAATTGTTAGATCCACTCTATCCGGACCAACTTTTGCTGCCACTCCTATTTATAATGATAAACCAGCTAAAGCAATTATTTTGAAACCTTTACCTTCTGACTATATTCCCCTCTTCAAGAGTCCCTAAGCCTATTTGGCTTTCATATTAAAAAAGGGAGGAATGAAGGGATTTTATTATGCTTAAGGTTGATGTTAGTAATATTGATATTAGTAGTGATACTTTGTAATCATCTTTGTTTATGTGCAAGCAGTTTTGTAGGTGCTTTATATTGGGAAATTAGTTATATAAAAGCAAATGTTTCATGCTTTAGGTACAGGGGATTGCTTACATGAAAAGAGCATGGTAAAGGTAGGGGGGAAAGGAGCTGTGGTGGAGCCTGGGTTGTTGTGTATGAGTCATGATCTAGGAATTATTTTTCTGTACCTTTTGGTTCCTAGTAGCAAGACCAGATCTCTTTGTTCTGGAAAGGTATAAAAGGTGGAAGACATCTTTCCTGGTTGTTGCCTTCATCTCTCTACCAGCCATGAAGAGAGATGTGGCCACCCAACTCTATTTTGATCAAAATAAAAGTTGTTTGCTTGCTGAAACCTCGGCTTAGGAATTTCTTTTGGCTCTTTTAAATTCCTGAGTAATGCTGGGGCAATTGTGAGGCTAAGTGTAAAACCTTACATTATCATAAACAATATGTTAACACTCAATAGTTTTCTTCTTGCTAATATATATTCAAAATTACCTATCACATTCCTTTCTCTCTAACTCGTTTTTCTAGCCATTGATAAAAATTATTCCATGTACTAAAATACACTGAGTCTTCTTTCTCTTTTATCTTTAAAGTCAATCTATCCATTTCTACACACACTAAAGTTTTCTTAATTAATTCTTCTTCAGTTGGTAAATTTTCATTTTTCCAATGTTGGGCAAATACAATTCTTGCTGCAGTTAGTACATGTAGAATTAAATATATACAGTCTTTCTCATAATTTTCTCCTATCATTCCTAACAACAATAATTCTGGCTTAAAGTCTATTTGTTTTTTAGTCATTTTCTCCAACCATAAGTGTATTTTTAACCAAAATCTTTTTGTTTCAGGGCATGTCCACCAGATATGGTAACAAGTACCTGGTCTTTGCATTTCCAACACTTGTTTGAAGTATTTTAAAACATTTTTGCTAATCTCACTGGTGTCATATGCCATCTGTAAAACTTTTTATATAAGTTTTGTTTATATGCCACTGCTTTAGTTAATTTAACATTTCTTTCCCATAGCTTTTGCCAGTTATCTAATTCTATATTATATCCAAAGTTCTTTGCCCATATTATCATTGTTTCTTTTACTTGTTCTTCCTCCATCTTTAAGCTTAACAGAAATTTATAGAGTTTCTTAATCAACTTTTCTCTGTTTTTAACAGTATCTGGTCAAATTCTATCTGTTCTTTATAAAATCCCATTGTTTTAAGATCTTTTTCATATCTCGTTTGGATTTGCAAATATGGCCACCATGATAGATCAATATCTTGTTCTTGTAAATCTTGTCTCTCTTTCAATTTTCCTTCATTGTCCAAGATATCTTTATAGGTCACAACTTTATCATAGTTAATTAAATTTGGGTAAGCAAAAGCTTCCATTGTTGAAAGCCATCCAGGTATCTTGATATAAATTTTCGCTTTTATTTTTTCCTATTCTAAAGAAGTGCATTTCTTATAAAGTGGTTTTGGAAATATCTACAGTATGTATTTTATTCTTCCCATACCACAGAAAGGCATGCCAACCAATTTGTAGGTCATGCCCCTCTAGGTATAATAGTCTTTTGACTCTAAGCATTATCCATTCTTTAAGCCATGTTAAAATACTTTCTTGGTAGTATAACATCCAGTTTGGCAGTCCAAATCCTCCACTTTCTTTCACTTCTTGTAGCATTTTCAGTCTAATTCTAGCTTTTTTTCCTTGCCAGATAAATTTCAGTATTGTTGTATTCAGTTAATCAAAAAAAGGCTTTTCCCAGTCTTACAGGAATCGTTTGAAATAGAAAGAGTATTTTTGGTAAGATATTCATTTTCACTGTTGCTATTCTGCCCAGCATTGAAAGTTGTAAGTTTTTCCACTTTTCCAGATCCAATTTTATTTGTTTTAGCAGTCTTACGTAGTTATCTTCTTTTACTTTTACACATCTTGCTGTTAGATAAATTCCCAAGTACTTAACTTTTTAACTATTTGAAGATTTGCTTTTTTGGTAGTAGGTTTTTTTTGTTTTTCTGTTAGATTTTTTGATAGCACTTTAGTCTTTTCTCTGTTTATTTTCAACCCTGCCACTTCTCTAAATTTTTCTATTTTCTCCATAAGTTTAATGCTTGTTTCCAATGGATCTTCCAATATGAAAACCAAGTCATCTGCAAATGCTTGTAGTTTATATTTTTCATCTTTTATCTCCAGTCCTTTAACTTCTATATATTGTCTGATGTTTCTATTCAATACTTCCAGTGTTAGTATAAATAATAATGTAGATAGTGGGCATCCCTGTCTTGTGTCTTTTTTAATGTTAAAGTTTTCTGTAAAATCTCCATTTACAATTATTTTGGCTGTTTGTTTACAATAAATTGTTTTAATTACATTTATAAAGTTTTCTCCAAAGTCCATTTCTGCTAGTTGCTGAAACATCAATTGCCAGTTTACATTGTCAAACGCTTTCTGTGCATCAAGAAATATTAAAACCATCTGTTTCCCTGGATGAATTTCATAGTACTCTAATACATCAAGAATCATTCTTAAATTATTTTTATCTGTCTTTTAGGTAGAAAATCATTTTGGTCTGTATGTATAAATTCAGTCAAAAATTTCTTTAGTCTTTCTGCTATTATTGAGGCAAAAAATTTATAATGTACACTTAATAGTGATATTGGTCTATAGTTTTTTATTTGTGTTAGATCAGAGTCTTCTTTGGGTATTAAGGTAATGTTGGCTTCAATCCATGTATTTGGTATTTTAGCCTCCAAAAGTATTTCATTACACATTTCTTTCAAAATAGGACTTAGTATATCTTGTAATGATTTATAAAGCTCTGCAGGTAATCCATCTGGACCCGGAGTCTTATTCTTTTTTTGCCTTTTTATAGCCTCTATAATCTCCATCATTTAATATATTCTGAACTCACACGTCATACAACCCGCCTTGCCTACCCTACAAGGTTCCATCCAAAAAAGGTGCCAGAACTCTGTTCTGGGCGTTCTATGAGAAAAAAAGCCCTGGTCTTTGATAATTTTTTTAATTGTATCATTTTGAAACTGTAATTCACCTTTTGAATCTTGCAGCTTATTTATCAGTTTTTTCTCTTTTTCTTTTTTCAATCTATATGCTAATCATGTCCCCAGTTGGTTGGCATTTTCAAAAAAGTTCTGTTTAGCCCTTTTAATCTGATGAGCCATTATTTCCGTCTCAGCTAGATTTAATTTGTGTTTTATTATCTCCATTTGTTTCTTAAGTATTTCCTTTGTGGGTCTATTTGTAATTCTGATTCCAACTTTCTGAATTCTTCCTTCACCTTTAACTGTTGTTGTTTCTTTTCTTTATTCTTTTTAGCGGTATAGGTTATAGCCAACCCTCTGAAATATGCTTTAGCCGTATCCCACACATTTTGAAGCGATGTTTCTTGTTTATTTTGAAAAAAAATCCATTTCCTTTGTCTCTAGTTGTATAAATTATTTTTCTTTCAGTATAGAACTGTTCAAGGACCATTTTAATTTTTTCTTGGTTCCTCTCCAAGTCATCTTTATTGGGTTATGATCTGCCCAAATATTAGTTTCTATCTCAATTTCTTGTATCATCGTATTAAGTTCCAAAGATATCCATATCATATCAATTCTAGACCATGATTTATGTCTATTTGAGTAAAATGTATATTGTAATTTCTTTGGATTTTTCTCTCTCCATATATCTTGGATACAGAGTTCTTCTGTCATTTTTCAAAATGCTTTAGGTAATATATTTCCTCCTTTCCTCCCTTGTTTAGTGCTTTTATAGTCCAAAGTTCCATCTGTTATTGCATTAAAGTCTCCCATTATACAGAGATTTTGATAGTTCAATTCTAATATTTTTAACGTAATTTTTGGTAAAATTGTTCTTGTTTATCATTTGGTGCATATATTGCTACCATCAGTATCTGTTTTTGATCCATCATTATTTCCACCATTAATATTCTCCCCTCTTCATCCGTATAGATTTGTTTAGGGTTCATCGTTTCTTTAATGTATAGAGCTATTCCTCTTTTCTTTTGAAGTGCTAATGCAAAGTGAAGTTTACCAATTTTTGGTTGTTCTAACAACTTATAGTGTTGTCTCTTAATATGTGTTTCTTGGAGGCAAATTATATCCATTTTTAATTTTTGTAGTTGTGTAAAGATTTTTTTCCTTTTTGAGGGAGAATTTAGTCCATTTATATTCATTGACAAAATGCTACTCTCCTTCTCCATCTCTTTCAATTATATCTAGGTCTTAATCTTCTAGTCAATCTTATCTGTCTCTGATCTCTTGGTCTTGCTCCTTCTTCTTTGTATATGTTTTTAACTTCTTCCTCCTCTCTTGGTTTGACTGCTCCTTCTACTGCCATATTTTCCTGTTTCTTTGTTTCTCTCTTTGTACCAGATTCAGAGTCACCTCCTTCCAGAAATGCTCTATGGTTGTCGAAGAATTCCATTGCTTTAAATGGCGTATCCAATCTATATCTTTTCATATCCCAATAGATTAAAATCCCTTCTGGAATCAGCCACCTGAAATTCACTCCTTTTTCAATTAATTTCCTAGTTAGAAACTGGCATTCTCTTCTGGATTCTCTTATTCTCCTAGGAATTTGTTTGAGGACTACAATTTCTTTTTCTTTGTATTTCAAAGGTTCATCTCTTACTCTTCTCAGAATCTC
The DNA here is from genome assembly GCF_964194415.1 of Vipera berus. Lineage (NCBI taxonomy): Eukaryota > Metazoa > Chordata > Lepidosauria > Squamata > Viperidae > Vipera > Vipera berus. The sequence goes on along the minus strand of NC_138210.1, from coordinate 1,128,418 downwards.
ATCTCTTATAGATCTTTTGAGAAATCTAACATGTACTTTCCTGGGGACTTTATTTCTTCTAGCATAGTTTGAGTTGACTCGATAGATCTGATCTAATTCTCCTTCCATTTGCTGTTTCCCAATTCCTAATGCATCTGGCAATAATTCTGTTATCAGGTCTAGAAGATCCTCTTCCTTATCTTCCATTATATTTTCAAATCTTAAAAAGTATGAGGCTCTTTCCATCTCCATCCCAGCTATTGAGTCTTCTAGTTCTCCATTTATTTGCATCAATTTCTGATTTTCATCTTTTAAGACTTCTAATTTCTGGTCAACCTCAGTTGATTTTTCTTCTATTTTTTGGATTCTTTGTTGGTTATCTGTAACCATCTGTGACCAAAACTGGATGCAGTATTCCAAGTGTGGTCTTACTAAGGCATTATAAAGCAGTACTAACACTTCATGTGATCTTGATTCTATCCCTATATTAATGCAGCCTAGGATTGCATTGGCTTTTATGGATGCTGCCACACACTGCTGGCACATATTTAAGTGATTATCCACTAGGATTCGAAGATCCCTCTTACAGTTACTGCTATTGAGCCGTGATTCACCTAATCTGTACCTGTACAATTGTTTATTTCTTTCCTAAGTGCAAAACCTTACTTTTCTCTACACTGAATTTCATTTTGTTAGATAGGGCCCAGTGTCAAGATCCATCTGGATCAGGACTTCCGGTGGCGACACGACGCTGAAGACAGCCATCTCTGGGCTGTCCGCTCCGCGGCTTCGTAGAACCGCCGAAAACAGTGCCGATCAGCTGTTTCGGCGGTTCGGAAGCCCCCTCCTCGGGAGAAGAGGAGGGGGTGAGGCCCCAGGTAGGGGTTGAGCTCTCCGGGGCCGCCTGAGCTTTTAGTTCGGGCGGCTGAAGGATCGAGCCCCCCCGAAGCCTGGGTTTGCTCCGGGCTGCGCAGCGTTTCTGCTCTGTGTTTTTGGGAGCAGAACCAAGCGTTAGCAACCACCCCTGCCAGCAGAAAGGACTTTGGAGTGTGAAGATGCAGGCAGAGCGATACAGGAGATCAAGGTGAAAGTGGATTTCTGTTCTCTAGTTCAATGGATTTTATGGACTCTGAAAGTGAAAGTGCGTAGCAAGTGAAAGTGGGGGAAGATGGCGGCTAAATCTTCCAAAGTTCTCAGGAGTGCGGGGGCTTCCCCGGTGCAACAGTCCTCGCTGCAAGCCTTATTGCCTCCTGCACCTGCTTGGGCACTGACGGTTAAAGACCTACAGGACACTTTGGAAAAGCATTCACAACAAATAGCAGATATTATAGATGAGAAGATGGAAAAGCTGGAGGAGAAGTTTACAGCAATGAGGGCAGACATCTTGCCTGCACTTCAAGGTATGGCTTTATGTATTGAATGCTTGGACGAAAAAATGGAAGATCTTGGCCAAAATAATTCCAGATTAGAAGCAAAAGTGTTAGAGACTGAAAATGTGGTGGATAAAATGGACGGTGACTTGACTCTGGTCCAGTACCACCAGATGGAGTTTGCTATCAGAATCAGAGGCTTAAAAGAGAATCCTAAAGAAGATTTAAAGCAGATAGTCTCTGAGGCTTTGGAAGGGGTACTGGGACAGTCAGCAGCTGAAATTGAGGGAAATATAGACAAAATCCTTCGTGTGAATTCATGGATTGCAAGGCAAAGGAAGCTACCTAGAGATGTGGTTGTCTACTTCACAAAGAGAGCAATCAGGAATGAAGTTTTCCAAGTTTCTTATGATACTAAGCTTGTGGTTGCTGAGCAAGAAGTTTTGGTTTTAAAAGAGATTCCTCCAAGAATTTTAAGGAGAAGGAAAGATTTTGCTTTTCTGGCACAGGAACTTAAGAGACGTGATATCAAGTTTAGATGGGAGATACCAGTGGGTATGGTGGTGATGCATGAAGGTACGAGGCACCGTCTTGTCACTGTGATGCAGGCACGAGATTTTTTCAGCAATGTTTTAAAAGCAACCCCTTTACCACTTTTGGAATCTACAAAGAAGAATGGCAAGGGAAAGCCTCAAGATGCTGAAGGAGTAACGCAGGCAGATGAGAAAGCTACTGGAGTGGATCAAATTACAGTTTCATCGGAAGATGCCAGAGATCAGAGGATGACGCGTGCTGCCTCGAGACGAGCGAGACGAGAGCAAGAGGAGGATCAACAGAAAGTTATGGAACCTTCAAAGCGTACCTATAGTGAAGCTGTGGGAGGGGCACGGCCTAAGGAAGTTAAGGGACTCCTGACAGACGTGTTCCAGAAGCTTCGGGTCGCTAAGGATGGTGATTAAGTTTCTAACCTGGAATGTTAATGGCTTAAACTCACCACAGAAGAGAAAGAAAATTTTTCAATATTTAAAACAATTTAAGACTGATGTTATTTGTTTGCAAGAAACACATATTAGGGCTATGGACCAAAAGTACCTATTGAACTCTAGATTGGGTACACAATTTATTGCTTCTGCAATGAATAAGAAGAATGGAGTGGTTATCTATGTTAAGAATACTATGACAGCGGAGTTAATAGAAGCAGATAAACAAGGAAGATATGTTATAATAGATTTGTTGTTAGAAGGCAAAAAAATGCTTTTGGTTGGACTGTATGCTCCTAATCAACAACAAGCTGATTTTTATAGTTCATTACACAGCAAGATCACTCAGTTGGATTATAAATCTTTTATTTTTATGGGAGATTGGAACGGTGTCTTGGATGTACAACTGGACAAGTGTAGTTCTTTTAGGCGTACTCCAAGCCACGCTAGATTGCCTAAATCTTTTTTTGAGATGAAGGATGATTTGGAGTTGCGAGATATTTGGAGAGAAAGACATTTACAAGAAAAGGATTATACTTTTTTTTCTGATAGACATCAATCTTTTTCCAGGATTGACTTTATATTAATGACTAATGATTTTTCTTCCAGGATTAAGAAGATAAAGATTTGTCCAAGAACTATGTCTGATCACAGTCCAGTCTGGTTAGAGATTGACAAGGATAATAGAGATAGGCGCTCTTGGCGTCTAAATGAGAACCTGTTTAGAAACGTGGAAGAATGCAAAAAACAGATGAAGGACTTCTTTGAAACTAACATGAATAAGGGTACCTCTATGGACATGGTTTGGGATGCTAGCAAAGCTTATATGAGAGGGGTGTTAATATATATGAACAACAAATACAGACGTAATTTGGAATCTAGGAGGAAAGAATTAGAGAATGAAATTAGGGAAAAAGAAAAGGCCCTAATTTTGAATCCATCGGATGTGAAGATCAAAGAGGTTATTAATTTGTTAAGAGGACAGTTTGACAAGTTGATGGCTGACCAGGTGGCAACTAACTTACGGTTTGCTAGGCATAATACTTTTTGCAATGCCAATAAACCAGGCAGATGGTTAGCTTACATGTTAACGAAGAAGCAAAGGGCTTCTAATATAGATAAAATAGAACATAAGGGTAAGGTTGTGTATCAACAGGATCTTATTAAGGAAGCTTTTGTGGACTTTTATTATAAATTATATGCTAAAGACAAGATCAACGAAGCAGATATTGATGTATATTTGAGGACTGCTAACATCCCAGTTCTTACACAAGAACAAAGGGAAGAGATTAATCAATTGATAACAGAAGAAGAAATTCTTTTAGCAATTAAACAATTGAAGATGGATAAAGCGCCAGGCACGGACGGACTGACTGCGGTGTATTACAAAAACCTACAATTGGAGATGATAAAGCCATTAAGGGAATTGTTTCAGACAATTCAAAGGGGAGGAAGGGTGCCTCCGTCTTGGAGAACTGCTTTTATTTCTCTGATTCCGAAGGAAGATCAGGATGTCACTCAAGTAAGAAATTATAGACCAATATCACTTTTAGTAACTGCAACAACTTTATTGATTAGCCCTTGGGCCATATCAAAGTACAAAGTTCCAGCAACAAACCGTCACCAAAACTAGATAAAAGCAATCCGAAATGGAATTGGATAAAATACAATTTAAAATGGAATTAAAATACAATTTAAGTTAAAATAGTAATAAAATACAAATTTAAGATATAGATAAAATATGGTAACATTATATTTCGGAGTCGCCCTTACAATCTACCCCAATCAGTCCCACATATGCAGATCTTAACTGGATCATTTTGTTTAAATACTGTGCTACGTTGAATGTTATTTTCAAGTTCTGGCCGGACATAAGGTAAGTTATTTTGATATGGGGATCCCAATGGGTCATTCGTTTGGTATATAGACCAAGATCCCTGTCTCTCACCCTCTTATACAAACAACAGTCAAATAGGATGTGAGCCAGGTCCTCTACCTCTGCCGCTCCGCAAATGCAGAGACGCTCATTGTACGGTATAGCATGAAATCTCCCATATCTGACCATTGTATCAAGCTGTTCGAATCTCGCTCTCGTAAATATCTCCCTAAGATGTTTTGGGAGTTGTGACTTCAAATAACTGTCCACTTGAAAAGTACATTTGTATTTACTCAGCCATTTCAAGTTACCCACCTTACTAAGGATAGCTATATCAGTTTGTGCTTCTATATCCTTAATTCTTTGGGCAACTCTTTTTTTAGATTGTTCTCCTGTTACGCAAGAAACAGGAAGGCCACAGTTTCTTACAAAATTTGTTAGTTTGGTGATCCAGAAGATTTGTGATTGCAGTTTTATTTGCTCTAGTAGGCATAATTTGGGGAGTCTATCAGTCTCCATTTCATTAACTTTGCACCAGTAGTTATAAGCTCTAATTTTAGATAATGCCTGAATTGTATGAATTCCCAATTCAGCTCTAACTGCTGCAGCAGATGTTCTTGGATCTACACCCAAAATACATCTCAGATGCTGGGACTGTGTTTGTTCTAAAGCTGTGGTTGAATAAAGACCCCAAATTTCTGCTCCATACAAGAGCATTGTCGTAACCTTAGCCTTATAAACTTTGAGTAGTGGAGCTAGGGACCCTGGGTAACTATGGTTCTTTAGTTTGAGCAATAAATTCAAACGGGCTTTTGCTCTAAATGTACTTCGTTGATGATGGCAGGCCCAAGATCCAGTCTTGGAAAAAGTTACTCCCAAATATACAAAGGTATTAACCTGCTCAATTGGTTCACCATCTAATTGCCACTTATGTCTCTGATGGTTTCTTCCAAACACCATTATTTTCGATTTGGATTTGCTAATAATTAGGGAGTTATCCTGGCAATAAGAGCTGAATCTTCTTAATAGCCTACGTAATCCTACTTGTGAGTATGATAATAAAATCATATCATCAGCATAAAGCAAGCTGTTACAGTAAGTATTTAGGATCATTGGCATGTGTACCATGGTATTCTTCATTAACCCTGGCAAGTCATTGATGTATAAATTAAATAATAATGGGGCCAGGATACACCCTTGCCTTATCCCTTTATTTGTGTGAATCCTGTTAGTCAGGGCCCCATTAACCCCATACCGCACCCTCAAACAGGTACTTGTGTAAAGGGCTTTAATCAAAGCCAGAAGTCTGGGTTCTATTTTAAGAGATGTCAATTTACTCCATAGTACGTCTCTATTTACCATATCAAATGCTGCTGTAAGGTCTATAAAAGCAGCAAACAGGGGTCTCCTCTTATAGGCATATTTGGCAATTAGATGGTTCAAAACAAAGCAGTTATCAATAGTAGATCTGTTCTGTCTAAAACCTGCTTGTTCTTCTGTGAGGATGTTGTTTTCCTCTACCCAGATTTCAATTCTGTTCAAAAGGTACCTAGCATATATTTTTGCTACAATGTCAATCAGGCTGATGGGCCTATAATTACTAGGATCCTTTTTATTCCCTTTTTTATATATGGGGACAACTATTGCCATCTTCCACCCGTCTGGTATATGGCAGGTGTTATTTATGTGTGTAAAAAGACCTGCTAATACAGGGCCCCACCAGTTGGGAAATTTCTTAAATAATTCTGCTGGTAAAAAATCCTCGCCTGGAGCTTTATTGCTCTTTAAGCTTTTAATGATGGACTGTATCTCCTTTTCTGAGACTGGTGGCCAAGGGGGGAGAGTTCTAGGATTTACCAAATCACTGTTTAAAAATAATTTATTTACCGGTTCGGTGGGGGCAAACAAGCACTGATAATAATTCTCCCAGTCCGCAGCAGAGATTGGTATGTCAAATGCAAATCTCCGTTCCTTCAGAATACCTGCTACAGAGTGCCAAAATAATACTAAATTATGACTTCTGGCAGCCAACTCAAGTTCTGACCAGATTGAAATGGCAAAACGTTTTTTCTTTAATGTTATAGTTTTTTTATATTCCCTTCTTGTGTGCAGCATCTTAGCTTGTATATGGGCAGTAGGATTCCTCTGGGCAAGCCTCATGGCTGCCTTCAATTTCTTTTTCTGTCGCTGGCAATCAGGATCAAACCAGCAAGGTCTGCCCACTTGGGCTCTTTTTGTAGTAGGTTTAGCTGTTAGGTGTTTCTTCAGTATGTTACAAAGATTGGAGAATGCATTGAAGGCTGACATCCAGTCAGTAGTAGATGACTGTATTGTTCTAGCCCACTTAGTAGCATTCTCTGTTTTAAGGCATTCTAATATTGCCTTAGTATCAACTTTGGCCCAAATTAACCTTTTATTTTGGGTCACCTCTACCTTTTTGGTGAGCCATCTGTCAGCCATGTTATATGGTCTTAAATCTGAGCGGCCTCGCAATGTCACACTTACAGGCTGATGGTCGCTATTGTCGCTAAGGTGTACTGTGACCTCTGAGAAGAGGTCAGCCTTATCTCTAGACACACAAAAGAGATCCAGTACACTACTTGAATTGGCTGAGTGGTATGTATAAGGGTATGTATAATTCTTGTCCTTACCTCCCAAAATTTGGAGATTACCCTTAAAAATTAAGGAGACTAGGAGCAGGCCAGTGGCATTACTTTTACAGTCTCTCGAGAGCCACTGAGGATGGTTATCAAAGAACTCCCCTGGGATTCCCTTCTTCTGGGCAAGCTCATACAGAGAGGGACCCAGTCTAGCGTTCAGATCTCCTAATAATACCACTATGGACTGAGGGTACAATATAGATATATCTTCTAAGATAACTTCCAAGCCCATCCAATATTCAAAATTATAGTGCTGGGATGTGCTTGGAGGAATGTACACATTTACCAATATTAACTCAAACTGGTCATATTCAAATTTGACAGCTAGAAAGTACGGATACTTATCTTCATTATATAGTTTCTCTCCCTGCCATTGCAACTCTTCCTTTATAAGAATGCATAGCCCACCAGAGGGTCTCCCTTTGTTCTTTGTTTTTAGGGCTGGGGAGGCCCATCCCTGAAAGCCTGGCAATTGTACTGGTTCATCCACTTCGGTTAGCCAGGTTTCTTGAAAGGCTATTACGTCAAATCTAGAGAGAAAGCTCATTAGTCCACTATCAACCATCCTTTTCCAGCCAGCTATGTTCCAGGTCATCAACTGTATGGGGTTCTCAGAGGCAAGGTGGTCTGACTTGGTTGATTGGCTAGATGGTGGAAATGCCAGATGTCAACTTGACAATGGAGCTGGGTCAATATCATCTAAGCTTCCCATATAAACACAGTTGTTGTGAGGTTCGATATTTCTCCTCGTGGGTTGCAGAACTTGTTGTTGCTCCTCTATATCTCGGTTGCCAGTGTGCCTCTGCTCTTGCTCCAAGAATGATTTTTTTTCCAAAGAGCAGGTACTCTGGCTTAAGTCTATAAATGTAGATTTATGTCCATTTTTGGAGGGGCATGGCTGAGGGTTCATCTTGTGGAAAGATGTTGTGGGAACTTCTAAATCAAATGAGGATGGAAGCTGGATTATGTCCTTAGTGTTTGTCAGCTTAGGGGGCACTGTGTGATGAAGCCCTTTGTATTTCAGTTGTTTCTCTCAGACGCTGGGTCAGTCAGTGCAGTTACTCCACTCTCAGCCTGTGTGACAACACCTTTTTTTACTGTTGAGGTAAAGGCAGATTGTTGATTAAATATCTTGTCACAAGGTTGCGTGTTTAGTGGAGCCAAATTAAATAGAGGCTTTGCTGTAGATTGGGTTGTTGTCAGTGCCTCTTTTAGGTCGTCCAATCTTTGAATGATGTTAACTTGCTCAGGTTCTGGCAATGCACTGAATAGGTCAATCAACATTTCCTCTGGCACATCCTCAGCAGTTCCTGCAGCTGTGGGTAACACAGTTCGTATATTGCTTCTTTGCTTTCTCAGGGTCAGTTCAGTTGCAGCAGCCTCAGGCTTAGTAGTGTGAGGGCTGTTGCAGCCTAGATTTAAAGCGACAGTTCCCTCTTGGTGACGCTGTTTCAGGAGTGGGCACACTTTTTCTGAGCAAAAGACCCTTATTGGAAATATTGAGAAAAAGCTCAGAAAGGGCTTCATTCTGAAGAGCATGGAGGGAATTGTGGGCTGCTTGAATGATAGGAGAATTCTCATACATTGTGTTCTTGCTGGCAGCCACTCTGCATGTAGTAGATCTATCAGAGTGAATTCACAGCGGAGCAGCTGGCTCAGGGACAGCCTAATAGCTTTTCTATTGCTCCAACGCCCTCTATTTACTCTCTTGTCATAAATTTGCAAAGTAACCTGGTTAGTTTCCAGACTGTATTTATATTGGTCATCTCTTAGACCTTTGCCTGATTGAGTGTTTTCTCTGTAGGTGTTCAAATTTTTGGGAGGAGAACAAGGTCCTTCTCTACTTTCACCTTCTGAGTTAGCCATCCCATGTCTGTCCATGGTTATCCTCCCAAGTCCTTCCACAGTATTTGGGTGGCTCCTAACAAACTCTGCAAAAGACTCTTTCAGACAATCAACCTTATCCATGACAATTGACAAGAGATTATATATTGAGTTCACAGTTTGAGCAGTAAGCAAACATTGTCTAGAGAGGAAGTCTGTCACATTTTCCCCCTTCAAATTTGCTACATCTCCCTCCTGTGTAAAAGAGGCTGTTGCCAGATTCCAAGGAGGGGAGCCATTCTCCAAGAGGGAGGAGGACAACTCCACACGCTGTCTGCTGTCCAGTTCGGTTTGTAAGTCCCATTCCAATGAGTCACATAAATTAAATTTATCTGATAAGGTGCCTGTGAATGAGTTACTTACTGGAGCAGACTGTCTGTTTGCAATATAATCCTCCATTTTCTGCTGCTTCAAAGGCTTGGATATACTTTCTGCTGCAGAGTGCTGTCTCTTCCTTCTTTTCCCCATTCAGGTTTGTTAAAACAGGTTTAAAAATAAGTTTAAAACTATGGTTTAAAAAGTTGAAATGGGTTAAAAATGGGTTTTAAAAGTTTAAAAGAGGTAGATTAAAATACAATATTAAAAGAGGTTAAAAAGTTAAAATAAAAATAAAGTAAAATAAAATAAAACTTTTACTTTTGGAGGAGCTCTTTACAGCCTTTGCTGCCTCTCCACCATCTTGGCTCCGCCCCAATATCACTTTTGAACATGGACTACAAGATATTTGCTAAGGTTTTAGCTAACAGATTGATGAGGGTTTTGCAACAGATAATTCATGGGGACCAAACTGGGTTCATTAGTGGCAGACAAATGAAAAATAATGTGAGGCATATAGTAGACTTGTTGGAATTTCTGGAAAGGAACAACTAGATCCCTGCGGCGCTGATTTTTCTAGACGCCGAAAAAGCCTTTGATCAACTGGATTGGCAATTTTTGATGAAAGTATTAGATAAAATGAATTTTGGGGATAAATTCTTACAACCAATTAGGGCATTATATCAAAAACAAACAGCCCGAATAATAGTAAATAATAGTTTGACTGAAGTATGTAATATTGAAAAGGGCACAAGACAAGGGTGTCCGTTATCACCTTTATTATTTATTTTAACATTGGAGATATTATTGATTAAAATACGGAATTCGGAAAAAATTAAGGGAATTCAAATTAGAGATCAGGATTATAGACTGAGGGCGTTTGCAGACGATCTGGTTGTTACGGTGACCCAGCCAAAAAATTCTGTTGTGGACCTGATGGAGATAATAATGCAATATGGGAAGGTTTCTGGATTTAAGGTTAATGTACAAAAAACTAAAATATTGGCCAAAAATATGACAGTATCGCAAAAGGCCCTTTTAGAAGGGTTAACTGGATTTGAGATTGTTAAAAGGGTTAAATATTTGGGGGTGTACTTGTCACCCTCAAATGCAAAGTTATATAAAAATAATTATGAAAAATTATGGGGAAAAATTCAAAAAGAATTGGAAAGTTGGAAAAAATTACAATTGTCTTTATTGGGAAGAATTGCAGCAGTGAAAATGAATGTTTTGCCTAAATTTCTATTCTTATTTCAAATGATACCTATTCTTAAAAAAGACTCAAATTTGGAGGAATGGCAAAAGGGTATCAATAAATTTGTATGGGCAGGGAAAAGGCCACGAGTTAAATTTAAGATTATGCAGGACACGCGTGAAAGAGGTGGTCTTAAAATGCCCAACTTTAAATTATATTATGAAGCTGCTGCGTTGTCAGCAATAAGTGACTGGATTAATTTAACACAAGGGAGATTATTAAATCTTGAAGGCCACGACTTGTTATTTGGTTGGCATGCATATTTATTGTATAATAAGAAGGTAGATAATGTGTTTAAGGTACATATTTTAAGACAGGCATTGCTGAGAGTTTGGAAAAAGTACAGACATAAGCTAAACTACAAGATACCTTTATGGGCAATACCGAAACATGCAATAGAAAACATAAATGTTGGGTTCAAACATGATGTGACTACATACAAGGAAATCTTAAGTTTGGAGAGGAACGTATGGTGTTTGAAGCCGTACAATTTTTTACGAGAAGAGAAGATTGTTCAAACTTGGTTCCAATATGGTCAATTACGGGCCAGGTGGAAAGAAGACCAGAAAATTGGCTTCTCAATGACTGATGAAAATCTGGTAAAGCAAATTAGAAATCAGGGTCCAGCACATATCAAACGGATATATCTTGCATTGATAGAAATTGACTCAGAAACAGAACTTGTTAAAGATTGTATGATAAAGTGGGCTCAGAATATTCAAGAAGTTATTACAATGGACACTTGAGAAAAGATCTGGGTGAGGAACGTAAAATTTACGCAAGCTCAAAATTTAAGAGAGAACTTTTATAAAATGTTTTATAGGTGGCATTTAGATCCTAAAAAGCTTGCAAGTATGTATCCGAACTATCAACCTAAATGTTGGAGATGTGGTGGCGAAGACGCAACATATTTTCATATATGGTGGACCTGTAAAAAGGTTAAAGCTTTTTGGATCAAAATCTGGTGGAATATGCAGAAGATATTTAAGCAAAGGATAAAGTTCTGTCCGCAATTGTTTTTATTGGGCATAATCATGGATACTACTGTTGTGGACACTAAGTTGATGTTGAACTTAATTACAGCAGCAAGACTTTTAGTAGGTCAATATTGGAAGAAGGAGGAACTGCCGACTATAGAAGAATGGACTTTAAAAGTTTCTGACCTGGCAGAAATGGCAAAGATTTCGGCTTATTTGAAAGACCATTCGCAATAACGTTATATTATGGAGTGGAAAAAGTGGATTGATTACATCCAGAATAAATATGGGACTAAAAAGTTTCATTTAGCATTTGTATAAGTTTTTTTTTTATTAAAAAGTTTTATCATACATTTTATCTTTAACAAACCCCCCTACCCCTCCCCTATCCCTCCCTCCTTACCCCTCCCCCCCTCCCCCCCGACTTCCCAGAGCTAAGTACAAGGTATAAAAAACAGAAAAAAAAGAATCATAAACAACCACATGCTAACAACCGTAAACTCTAAAATCTATCACTCTCTAGCTCATATAGAATAACTACAAACACTATTAATATAAAATCTTCATTTAAAAAAAAAAAAAAAAGATTTAGGCAATCTAGCATGACTTGGGACGCGCTTAAAAGCTCCAGCCTTGTCCATCTGTACATCCAAAACACCATTCCAATCCCCCATAAAAATAACAGATTTATAATCCAACTGGGTAAGCTTTGTATAAAGTAAACTAAAAAAGTCAGCTTGTTGTTGATTAGGAGCATATAATCCAACTAAAAGCGTCTTTTTGCCTTCTAGCAGCAGCTCTATCATAACGTATCTTCCATGCTTATCTGCTTCAATTAAGTCTGCTGTTAAAGCACTTTTAACATAAACAACCACTCCATTTTTCTTATTCATTGCAGAAGCAACAAATCGCGTACCCAACCTTGAGTTCAGTAAATACTTTTGATCCACAACCCTAATATACGTTTCTTGCAAACATATAACATCTATCTTGAATTGTTTTAAATATTGAAAAACTTTCTTCCTCTTCTGTGGTGAATTTAGTCCATTAACGTCCCAAGTTAAAAATTTAGTTGTCATGCATATCATCCCAAAGCTCTTAAAGCGCTGCTCTGATAGGACTATCTTTTTTAGGCCGTGCTCCTCCCACTGCTTGGCTATAAGTACGTTGTGAAAGTTCCATAGGCATCTGCTGATCTTGTTTTGATGTGATATTAGTATTGCTTGTAGTCATTTTACATGAGCTAGAGTGCGATAGACTTAATAGTTTATTGTTGTTAACATATGGTTGTTTATGATTGTTTTTACCTTTATACCTTGTATTTAGCTCTGGGAAGTCGGGGAGGGGGGAAGGGGAGGGGGGAGGGTTAGGGAGGGTTAGGAAGGGTTGGGTGGGGGGAGGGGGGAGGGATTGTTAAAGATAAAATGTATTGAAAAACTTTTCAATTAAAAAAAAAGATCCATCTGGATCATGAGCCTGTCCTCTGAGGTATTTGCTATTCCTGCCAGCTTAGTGTCATTTGCAAATTTGATGAGTTTCCCTTCCATTCCCTCATTTAGATCATTTATGAAGATATTGAAGAGTACTGGGCCTAAAATGGAACCTTGGAGTACCCCACTGCTTACTTCCCTCCATGTGGCTTTAGTACCATTAAGGACTATGCGGTGAGTTTGCTAGCTAGTTACAAATCCATCTGGTGGTGGTGCTGTCTATCCCACATTTTTCTAGCATACCAAGAAGAAGCTTGTGGTCTTTGTCAAATGCCTTACTGAAATCTAGGTATACTATGTCCACTGCATTTCACTGGTCCACTAGTTTAGTCACTCTTGTCAAAGAATGAAATAAGATTTGTTTGGCATGATCTGTTTTTGACGAAGCCATGTTGGCTTCTGGTTATAACCTTGCTTGCTTCTAGGTGTTTGCAGATTTGTTGCTTGATTATCTTTTCTAGGATCTTCCCAAGTATTGATGTCAGGCTGATTGGTCTGAGATTCCTGGGTCTGAGAGTTTTTTTTGTTTGTTTAGGGTTTTTTGGAAGATAGGAACCACATCAGCTTTTTTTCCAGTCTTCAGGTAGTTCCTTGGTGCTCCAAGATTTCAAAAGATACAGTACAATGGTTCTGAGATCACATCTGCCAGTTCCTTCAGAACTCTGGGATGTAAACTGACAGGATCTGGTGATTTCAATCCATCTAGAGTGTACAAGTGTTCTCTTACCTTTTTCTTGCTTATTTTAACTTGCATTTCTAGTCTATCTTTTATGGCTCTGTTTTTGGTAAGTTGGGTTATATTTTCTTTTTGCTTGAAGATAGATGCAAGGAATGAATTAAGCAGTTCTGCTTTCTTTCTATTGTCTGTTACTTCCTTGCCATCTTCTCCCATTAGTGAACCAATTGTTTCCTTGACCTTTTTTTTGTTTTTTATGTGTTGAAAGAAACTTTTATTATTATTATTGTTTATATTTGTTGGAAGACTTACTTCATTCTGAGCCTTAGCTTTCCTGACTTCATCTTTGCAGATTTGGGCTATTTGCTGGTATTTTGCCTTAGCTATGAGTACCTCTTTACATTTTTTATACTTATCCTTTTCAGTTTATCAGACAGTTCTTTGTGCAACCATGCTGGTTTCTTCTTGGATTTCTTATTTTTCCTTTTCAGGGGTATTGTGCTAAACTGGGCTTTCATAATAATATTTTAAAGAATTTCCCAAGCTTCTTGACTTGTTTTCCCCTTTAAGATTTTCATCCATGGAATCCTTCCCAAGCTCTCTCTTAGTTTTTGAAATCAGTTCTTTTAAAGTCTAAAACACTGGTTTGATTATGTTCTATTGCTTATGTCTGTATTATATTGAATTCTAATACAGGTAATCCTCGACTTACGACAGTAATGGAGCCTGCCCATTTCAGTCGTAAGGTGGGAGGATGTTAATTAAAACTCATTAAGAGCCCTCACCCTGGATCACCCCAATGCATATGTTAAACAAATGTAGGGGTGAATGCAGGGGTTGTTAAATGTGCATGGGGTCCCTCAGGGATGCCTGCCTTGGGCCTCCCAGGACCTCCCCCACCCCCTGAGATACCCCCGTGCTCTGCTTCCTTTTCTTGGGGTCCCCACAGCCATCTCCACCTCTAACAATCCCTTGCTTACCTTCTGGAGATTTGAAGAACTCGGTATTGTGGGCTGTTCTTAACTGGGCTAGGTGGAGCAGCATGGAGCAGCCATTTGCAAACTGACCTAGACAAAGTAACATTCTCCCCCTTCTGCCTTTTGGCACAGCCTCTTTAACTCAAAACAGGATAATGAACCACAGTTTGTGCTTTGCAGTTTCTATATTTCCTGGTGAAAAAAAAGTTTTAAAAGGAGAAACAGGAGTGTGTTGCAGTGAGATGGAGAACAGACAATGGAGGATTAAGTTGTTGAAAGAAAAATCGTCATCAGGGTCCAGTCCAAGCTGAGAATAAACAAAATGGAGACTGATTTAGAAAGAAGGTTGTAGTTTATTTAAGAGCAGAGCCAAAAAGAAACATGGCTCTGGGAAAACTGACCACATGTTGCTGGGAGTGGTGGGTTTTTATACCTTCTTGGGCTTTTGTGTTTGGAGTTCCTGTTCCTGTGGCATAAACCTTTACCTGAGGTTGTTTGTCCTTTTTGGTATTGGTGGGTTAATCCTATTATGTTTCCTGTCCTTAGAGTTTGGGTGGGGGATGTAGATTTTAGGGGTCTTTGTCTTTCTAATCTCATCAGCTTCCTGGCTCCAACCTTTCTGAAAGGATTATTGAATTTGCATTTCTAAAAGCTGGCCTCTGCCTAGTTTCTGCTTAGGGGAGAGGGGCTGGGGCTGGTTTCTGGGGGCTGGTTTCTGTCTTAAGATCTTCTCCATTATTCCTTTGGGGAAATATATTCTGCCTTTTTAATATCCCCCAAAACATTTCTTTCTCTGGATTCTTCCCACAAAGTGTTAAAAGGCCAGTGCAGAGGGAGGGGGAAGAGCAGCTTTGCCTTCCAGGTCAGGTTTCAAACAAGGCAAAGCAGCTCCCTCTACATCACCCTTTTAACACTTAACCCTTCATTGTCTGTTCTCCGTCTCACTGCAACATGCTCCTGTTTCTAACCCTAACCCTAACCCTATCCCTATTTCTCCTTTTAAAACTTTTTTCAGGAGGAAATATAGAAACTGCAAAGCACATACTGTGGCTCATTATCCTGTTTTGAATTAAAGAGGCCATGCAGAAAGGCAGAATAAATGCTGCTTTGCTGAGGTCAGTTTGCAAATGGCTGCTTCATGTGGCCCAGTAAGAACGGCCCACAATACTGAGTTCTGCAGATCTCCTGAAGGTAAGAAAGGGATTGTGAGGGGTGGAACAAGAGGTCAAAGTAGGCCCAGTACCTTTGGGGACCTGGCAGGGCAAGAATGGATGGGGGGCGGGTAGGCATAGATCGGCATCCTGCAATGTCTCTGCAAAGTTATGAAGCCACCTTGTCATTCATAAGTGTAAATGACTGGATAACTTTTGTAAAATTCTTATCTTTGAATCATGGTTGTATAGGAAGCCCCCTCTCCCCAGATTAAAATATTCTTTATTCTTAATATTAAAAAAGAGGCAGGATATAATATTTCTCCTAAAGGAGAAATGGAGAAAAAAATCTTAACAAAGGCAGAAAGCAGCCCCAGTCTTCCTGCTATAGGAAAAAAAGCCTCAAGCAAAAAGGCCAGTCGTTAGGAGATTTTGAATGTATATTCAGAAAGACTGGGCCAATCTATTCATAAACAAAACACCTTCAGCCCCCACAGCTGATGGGATTAAGAATTTACATCCCCCCACCCACATTCTAAGGACAGGACAGGACCTTTAGGACATAATAGGATTAACCCACTACCATTGAAACAAGGCTCACTACATTGCACAGCCCCCTGGAGCATCTCAATCAGAAGGTATAAAAACCCACCCACTCCCAACTCCATTTTGTCAGCTGTCCCAAAACTACATGCTGTTGTTGGTTCTGTTCATCAATAAACAGGAACCTTCTTTCCTAAGCAGCCTCCATTTTATTTCTAGCGTCTTATTCCCGGCTTGGAACTGGACCTCATTTTTCTTTCAACAGCCATACATGGCTTTTAGGAGGTCTGTTGCAACTTTGAATGGTTGCTAAATGATCACTCTCCCCCAAAGTTCCTGCAACTTCAACCCATAATAATAATAATAATAATAATAATAATAATAATAATAATAATAATAATAATAATAATAATAATAATAATAATAATAATAATAATGATAATGTTGGAAGGGACCTTGGAGGTCATCTAGTCCAACCCCCTGCTCAGGCATGAAACCCTTTACCATTTCAGACAAATGGCTGTCCAGTCTCTTCTTAAAGACTTCCAGTGTTGGAGCATTCACAGCTTCTGGAGGCAGGTTTTTCCACTGATTAATTGTTCTAACTGTCAGGAAGTTTCTCCTTAGTTCTAGGTTGCTTCTCTGTTTGGATAGTTTCCATCCATTGCTTCTTGTCCTGCCTTCAGGTGCTTTGGAGAATAGCTTGGCTCCCTCTTCTTTGTGGTAGCCCCTGAGATATTGGAACACTGCTATCATGTCACCCCTACTCCTTCTCTTCATTAGACTAGACATACCCAATTCCAGCAACCGTTCCTTATATGTTTTAGCCTCCAGTTCCCTAATCATCTTTGTTGCCCTTCTCTGTACTCTTTCTAGAGTCTCAACATCTTTTTTACATCGTGGTGACCAAAACTGGATGCAGTATTCCAAGTGTGGCCTTAGCAAGGCATTGTAAAGTGGTATTAACACTTCACGTGATCTTGATTTTATCCCTCTGTTAATGCAGCCTAGCACTGTGTTGGCTCTTTTGGCAGCTGGAGAACACTGCTGGTTCATATTTAAGTGATTGTCCACTAGGACACCAAGATCCCTGTCACAGTTGCTACTATTGAGCAAGGTACCACCTATACCATACCTGTGCATTTGGTTTTTCTTGCCTAAATGTAGAACCTTACTTTTTTCACCATTGAATTTCATTTTATTAGATAGGGCCCAATGTTCAAGTCTGTCAAGATCCTTCTGTATGTTAAACCTATCTTCTGGAGTGTTGGCTGTTCCTGCCAGCTTAGTGTCGTCTGCAAATTTGATGAGTTCCCCATCTATCCCCTCATCCAAATCATTGATGAAGATGTTGAAAAGCACTAGGCCCAGAACAGAGCCCTGGGGCACCCCACTACACACTTCCCTCCATGTAGATGCGGTTCCATTGAGGACCACACGCTGAGCACAGCCGGTCAGCCAGCTACAAATTCATCTGGTGCTGATGTTGTCTAACCCACATTTTTCTATCTTATCAAGTAGTAGGTTGTGGTCTATGTCCTGGATCAAGCAGTGGTGTTGCTTGATCTTGCTTGATACAGGCAAATTAACTGCACAGAAGGGTTTCATGCAGGGGCTTCCGGGTGGCAAGGCTCCATTGCCGGCAGCCATTTCAGCTGTCAGCCCCGTTGTTTCTGTAGAACCGCCAAAAACAGCGACGATCAGCTGTTTTGGCGGCTCGGAAGCCCGCTCCTCAGGAGAAGAGGGGGGGGTGAGCGCCCAGGCAGGGGTAGAGCTCTCCCAGACCGCCAGAGTTCAAACTCTGGTGGCTGAAGGATTGAGCCCCCCCGCAGCCTGAGTTTGCTCCGGACTTCGGGATGCCTCTGCTCCAGGGCTTTGGAGCAGAGCAGGATGCAGCAACCATCCCTGCCAGCGAGAGTGAACCTTGGATTACTTGGATGCAGGCAGAGCTGTACAGGAGAATGTTGTCAAAGCAAGTATATGAACTTTAACTCAGTAGATTTTGTGGAGATTTTTAAAAGTGAAAGTGCGCAACAGAATTGAGTGGGCAAAAATGGCTGCCAAATCATCTAAAGTTCCTAGAAGCACGGGGGCTTTGCCAGTTCAGCAATCTTCTTTACAGGCTTTAATGCCCCCCCCCGGCACCTGCACCCGCACCAGCTTTGACAATAAAAGATTTGCAGGATGTTTTGCAAGAGGCTTTGAAAAAGCAGTCCCAGCAATTAACCCAGCAATTAGCTGAGCTCATTGAGGAGAAGAATACAGAAGTGAGGGCAGACATCTTATTAGCATTTCAAGGCATGGCTGTTTGTATCTAACGTTTGGATGAGAGAGTGGAAGAACTTAGCCAAAATAATGTGAGATTAGATGCCAAAATGATGGATGCTGAAACTGTGATGGATAAGAATGATGATGATTTAACATTGGCGCAGTACCGCGAGATGGAATTTTCTGTGAGAATCAGAGGTTTGAAAGAGGATCCTAAGGAAAATTTGAAAAAAGTGGTTTCAGAAGCCCTTGAAGAGGTTTTGGGGCACTCAGCAGAGGATATTATGGTGGACATAGATAAAATATTTCGTGTCAATTCCTGGATTGCAAGACAAAGGAAACTACCTAGAGATGTGGTGGTTTATTTTACAAAGAGAGCAATTAGAAATGAGGTTATTCAAGCCTTTTACAACAGCAAATTTGCAATTGCAGAGCAAGAAGTTTTAATTTTAAAAGAGATCCCTCCAAGAATTTTAAGGAGAAGGAAAGAATTTGCTTTTCTGGCAGAAGAATTAAGAAGACGGGATATCCAGTTCAGATGGGAGATCCCAGTAGGTATGGTGGTGATGTATGCAGGCACGAGATATCGTCTTCTCACAGTGTTACAGGCACGTGATTTCTATGCTAACACTTTAAAGGCAGTTCCTATACCACTTCTGGAATCTAAAAGGAAGAATGGTGAAGGAGAGCGTCAACCACAAAGTGAGAGTACACAAGGTGCTGAAGGAGTTACGCAGCTGAAAGATGGAGAATTCCAGAAAGTTATAGGAGTGGATCAGATTTCAGTATCAACAGAGGAGGTCAGAGACCAAAGAATGACACGCGCTGCAGCTAGACAAATGAGACAAGAGCAAGAACAACAGAAAGTTATGACGGCACCTCAAAAACTTACTTACAGTGAAGCAGTGGGAGGAGCGGAGCCAAAGAGAGTGCAGGTGATTTTGGAAGAGGCGCTCCAAAAGCTTCAGGTCGCAAAAGATGGCGACAAAGCTTCTAACCTGGAATGTTAATGGTCTAAATTCACCACATAAGAGAAAGAAAGTATTTCAATATTTAAAGCAATTTAAAAATGATATTATTTGCTTACAGGAAACACATATTCGAGCAGCTGATCAAAAGTACTTGGTAAACTTTAGGTTGGGCACACAGTTTATTGCTTCTGCGACTGATAAGAAAAATGGACTTGTTATTTATGTTAAGAATACATTAACAGCAACTTTAATTGAAGCAGATAAACAAGGAAGATATGTTATAATTGAATTACTAATAGAAGGCAAGAAAACGCTTTTGGTTGGACTATACGCTCCTAATCAACAGCAAGGAGATTTTTACAATTTACTACACAGCAAGATTATTCAGTGGGATTATAAATCTTGTATTTTTATGGGAGATTGGAATGGCGTTTTGGATGTACAAATGGACAAGGAAGGTCTTTTTAAAATCACCCCAAGTCATGCTAGACTGCCTAAATCTTTTTTTGAGATGAAGGATGACTTGGAATTGAGAGATGTTTGGAGAGAAAGGAACTTGCAAGAAAAAGACTTCACTTTTTTCTCCAATAGGCATCAATCTTTCTCCAGGATCGACTTTGTATTAATTACTAATGATTTTTTTCCTAGGATTAAGAAGATCAAGATTTGTCCAAGAACTATATCTGATCATAGTCCAGTATGGTTAGAGATAGAAAAAGATAATGGAGATAGACGGTCTTGGCGTTTAAATGAAAATTTGTTTAGATACTAGGAAAATGTGGAAGAGTGTAAAAAACAGATGAAAGAATTTTTTAAAATTAATATGCATAAAGGTACTTCTATTGAGATGGTTTGGGATGCAAGTAAAGCTTATATGAGAGGTGTATTAATATATTTGAATAATAAATATAGACGTAAACTGGAATTTAAGAGGAAAGATTAGAGGATGAAATTAAGGAAAAAGAAAAGGCTTTAATTTTGAATCCATCTGATGGGAAGATCAAAGAGGTAATTACTTTATTAAGGGGACAGTTTGATACCTTAATGGCAGATCAAGTGGCAACTAACTTACGGTATGCTAAACATAACACTTTTTGCAATGCTAATAAACCGGGTAGATGGTTAGCTTACTTGTTAAGGAAGAAGCAAAGAGCTTGTAATATAGATAGAATAGAACATAAGGGTAAAGTAGTGTATCAGCAGAATCTTATTAAAAAGACTTTTGTTGATTTTTATTCTAAGTTGTATGCTAGAGATAAGATTAGAGATGTAGATATAGATGAATATTTGATAAAAGCCAACATTCCTGTTCTTACGCAAGAACAAAAGGAAGGGATGAACCAATTGATAACTGATGAAGAAATTTTTTTAGCAATTAAACAATTAAAAGTGGGTAAAGCGCCGGGAACTGACGGTTTGACTGCCGTTTACTATAAAAATTTACAGTTAGAAATGGTGGAACCTTTAAGGGAACTGTTTAAGACAATTCAATTGGGAGGAGGGGTGCCTCCATCGTGGAAAACTGCTTTTATTTCGTTGATCCCGAAGGAAGATCAGGATGCCACCCAAGCTAAAAACTACAGACCAATATCGCTTTTAAATACTGATTATAAGATATTTGCAAAAATCTTAGCTAACAGATTAATGAAGGTAATGCAACAAGTGATTCATAGTGATCAAACTGGATTTATAAGTGGGGGGACTTCCGGTGGCTTCGCGGCGCCGGAGACAGCCTTCCCGGGCTGCCCGCGGCTCAGCTGAGTAATTTTCGCCCGAAACAGCGCCGATCAGCTGTTCGGGCGAATTTGAAGCCCCCTCCTCGGGAGAAGAGGAGGGGGTGAGGCCCCAGGTAGGGGTCGAGTTTTCCGGGGCCGCCTGAGCTTGGAGCTTGGGCGGCTGAAGGATTGAACTCCCCCGTAGCCTGGGTCGCTCCCAGCTGGTCAGCGTCTCTGCTCCGGATTTCTTGGAGCAGAGCCAGGCGTCTGCGACCACCCCTGCCTGAAGGAAGGACTATGGAATAAAAAGAGCAGGCAGAGCGGTACAAGAGGAAAAGGTGAAGAGGATTATTTTATTTTACTCTCGAGCTTGATGGACTTTTTAAACTTAAAGTGAAAGTGCGTCACAATTGAAAGTAAAAGATGGCGGCTAAACCTCCCCCTAAAACTCTTCGGAGTGGTGGAACATCTCCGGTGCAACAATCATCATTGCAGGCGTTGCATCCTCCTGATGTATTGACACCGAAGGATTTACAAGATGCTCTTGAAAAACATACCCAGGTAATTTTGGAATCAATGGGTGATAAATTTGCACAGATGGAGGAGAAATTGGAGAAATTGGAGGAGAGAATGGAAGAGAGGATGGAACAGAAGTTCAGTGTGATGAAGGTAGACATTTTGTCCTCAGTGCATAAAGTGGCTGAATGTGTGGAAGATTTGGATGAAAAAGTGGAAGATTTGATTCAAAAGAATGCCACATTAGAAGCAAAAGTATTGGAGAATGAAGATTTAAGAGACAAAATGGATAGAGAATTGAGTCTTGCTCAATATTATCAGATGCAGTTTGCTGTTAGAATTAGAGGCTTAAAAGAGAATATTAAGGAAGATCTAAAGCAGCTGGTTTTTACAACTTTATTGTAAAAATCACGCGCTTGCATCACAGTAACCAGTCATGCTAGACTGCCTAAATCTTTTTTTGAAATGAAGGATGACTTGGAACTGCAAGATATCTGGCGCGAGAGACATTTGCAGGAAAAGGATTATACTTTTTATTCTGACAGACATCAATCTTTTTCCAGGATTGATTTTATTTTGTTGACTAATGATTTTTTTTAAGGACCAAAAAGGTGAAGATTTGTGTAAGAACTATCTCTGATCATAGTCCAGTTTGGCTAGAGATTGATAAGGACAATAGAGACAGGCGCTCATGGCGCGTAAACGAGAATTTGTTTAGAAATCAGAGAAATGTGGAAGAATGCAAACAGCGGATGAAGGATTTTTTTGAAATTAATATGAATAAGGGCACCTCTATGGACATGGTTTGGGATGCTAGCAAGGCCTATATGAGAGGGGTGTTGATATATATGAATAATAAACATAGACGTGCTGTGGAAGCTAGGAGGAAAGAACTGGAGAATGAAATAAAGGAAAAAGAAAAGGCTTTGATTTTGAACTCAGAGGATGTGAAGACTAAGGAGGCTATTAAACTGTTAAGAGGACAATTTGATAAATTAATGGCTGACCAAGTGGCAACCAATTTGCGGTTTGCCAGGCATAATACTTTTTGCAACGCTAATAAACCAGGTAGATGGTTAGCTTATAGACTGAGGAAAAAACAAAGGGCTTCTAATATAGACAAAATTGAGTATAAAGGAAGGGTTGTGTTTCAACAGGATCTTATCAAGGATGCTTTTGTGGATTTTTATTCTAAATTATATGCTAAGGAGAAGATTAATGGAAAAGACATTGATATATATTTGGAGAATGCTAGCATCCCGGTTCTTACGCAAATACAAAAAGAGGAGATTAACCAATTAATTACAGAAGAAGAAATTTTTACAGCAATTAAGGAATTGAAGGTGGATAAAGCACCAGGTACGGATGGTTTGTCTGCGGCTTACTACAAAAATTTACAATTAGAGATGATCAAACCGTTAAAGGAACTGTTCCAGACAATCCAGAGGGGGGGAAAGGTGCCACCGTCTTGGAGAACAGCTTTTATTTCTTTGATTCCGAAGGAAGACCAAGATGCTACTCAAGTTAAAAATTATAGACCGATATCGCTATTAAATACAGATTACAAGATATTTGCTAAGGTTTTGGCTAATAGACTGATGAGGGTTCTGCAACAGGTGATTCATGGGGACCAAACGGGGTTTATTAGTGGTAGACAAATGAAAAATTATGTGAGGCATATAGTTGATGTGTTAGAGTTTTTGGAAAGGAACAACCAGATCCCTGCGGTGCTAATTTTTTTAGATGCTGAAAAAGCTTTTGATCAATTGAATTGGCAATTTTTGATGAAAGTTTTAGAGAAAATGGATTTTGGGGAAAATTTTTTACAACCGATTAGGGCATTATATCAAAAACAAACTGCCCGAATTATAGTTAATAATAGTCTGACAGAAGCATGTAATATTGAGAAGGGCACAAGGCAAGGGTGTCCGTTATCGCCCTTGTTATTTGTGTTAACATTAGAGATATTATTGGTTAAAATACGGAATTCGGAAAAAATTAAGGGGATACAAATTAGAGATCAGGATTATAGATTGAGAGCATTTGCAGATGATCTGGTTGTTACAGTGACCCAGCCAGAGAACTCTGTTGTGGACCTGATGGAGATAATAACACAATATGGGAAGGTTTCTGGATTTAAAGTTAATATACAGAAAACCAAAATTTTGGCCAAAAATATGACAGTTTCGCAAAAGGCTCTCTTAGAAGGATTAACTGGATTTGAGATTGTTAAAAGGGTTAAATATTTGGGGGTGCTTTTGTCGCCCTCTAATACAAAGTTATATAAAAATAATTATGAAAAATTATGGGGGAAAATTCAAAAAGAATTGGAGAGTTGGGAAAAATTGCAATTGTCTTTGTTGGGACGGATTGCAGCAGTGAAAATGAATGTCCTGCCTAAATTTTTATTTTTATTTCAAATGATACCGATTCTTAAGAAAGATTCTAATTTGGAGGAATGGCAGCGAGGTATCAATAAATTTGTCTGGGCAGGGAAAAGGCCACGAGTTAAACTTAAGATTATGCAGGATACTCGTGAGAGAGGTGGTCTTAAAATGCCTAATTTTAAACTATATTATGAAGCTGCTTCATTAGTAGGAATAAGTGATTGGATTAATTTGACACAAGAGAGATTATTAAATCTTGAGGGCCACGATTTGTTGTTTGGCTGGCATGCATATCTGTTGTATGACAAGAAGGTAGACAATGTGTTTAGAGTGCATATTCTAAGACAGGCATTGTTGAGAGTTTGGAAGAAGTATAGACATAAGCTAGATTGTAAAATACCACTGTGGGCAATTCCAAAACACGCAATAGAAAATATACATGCTGGTTTCAAACATGATGTGACTACGTACAAGGAGATCCTAAGCTTGGAAAGAAATGTTTGGTGTTTGAAATCATATAGCCTCTTGCGAGAAGAGAAGGTTGTTCAAAATTGGTTTCAATATACTCAGTTATGGGCCAGGTGGAAAGAAGACCAGAAAAATGGTTTTACAATGACTGATGAAAATTTGATAAAGCAAATTAGAAATCAGGGACCAGCACATATTAAACGGATATATCTTGCGTTGATAGAGATTGATTCAGAAACAGAACTTGTTAAGGATTGTATGATAAAATGGGCCCAAAATATCCAGGAAGTTATCACAATGGACACCTGGGAAAAGATCTGGGTGAGGAATGTAAAATTTACACAAGCTCAAAATCTAAGAGAGAATTTTTACAAAATGTTTTATAGATGGCATTTAGATCCCAAAAAGCTTGCAAGTATGTATCCGAATTATCAGCCTAAATGTTGGAGGTGCGGTGATGAAGACGCAACATATTTTCATATATGGTGGACTTGTAAAAAGGTTAAGGCCTTTTGGATAAAAGTCTGGTGGAACATGCAGAAGATTTTTAAACAAAGGATAAAGTTTTGTCCGCAATTTTTTTTGTTGGGAATAATTATAGATGCTACAGTTGTGGACATTAAGTTGATGTTGAATTTAATTACGGCAGCTAGACTCTTGATAGGTCAGTACTGGAAGAAAGAGGTACTGCCGACTATAGAAGAGTGGACTTTAAAGGTTTCCGACCTGGCTGAGATGGCGAAGATTTTGGCCTATTTGAAAGATCACTCGCAAGAACGCTATATTATGGAATGGAGAAAATGGATTGAGTTTATCCAGAACAAGTATAGGGTTAAGAAGTTTCATGTAGCATTTGAATAAGTCTTCTTTCTTTTCTTCTTTTTCTATTTTTGTTTTCTATATATATTTAATATTACTAAGGTTTGTTTCATCCTATATAAGCTAGAGAGTGATGGATTCTAGAGTTTATGGTTGTTAGTATATGGTTATGATTGTTTTTTTTTATATATATACCTTGTATTTAGCTCTGGGAAGTCGGGGGGGAGGGGGGGAGGGGGAGAGGTAGGGGGGGAGGGAGAAGGGAGGGGGAGGGGGGATTTTTTAAAGAAAAAATTGTATGTTAAAACTTTTCAATAAAAAAAAATAAGTGGTAGACAAATGAAGAATAATGTGAGACACATTGTAGATCTATTGGAATTTTTGGAAAGAAATAATCAGATCCCCGCAGCGCTGATCTTTTTGGATGCTGAAAAAGCCTTTGATCAATTGGATTGGCAATTTTTGATGAAAGTATTAGAGAAAATGGAATTTGGGGAAAAAGTTTTACAACCTATTAGGGCAATATATCAAAAGCAAACAGCCCATATAATAGTAAATAACAGTTTGACGGAACCATGTAATATTGAAAAGGGTACAAGGCAGGGGTGTCCACTGTCACCTTTATTATTTGTTTTAACATTGGAAATATTACTGATTAAAATACGAGATTCGAATAAAATCAGGGGAATCCAAATAAGAGATCAGGATTATAGACTGAGGGCGTTTGGGGACGACCTGGTTATTACAGTAACT
This sequence comes from Vipera berus, assembly GCF_964194415.1. Taxonomy (NCBI): domain Eukaryota; kingdom Metazoa; phylum Chordata; class Lepidosauria; order Squamata; family Viperidae; genus Vipera; species Vipera berus. The sequence goes on along the minus strand of NC_138210.1, from coordinate 1,102,388 downwards.
CAGCTGGATTATTCAGTTGTAGAATTGATGGAGATAATAATGTTATATGGGAAAGTTTCTGGATTTAAGATAAACATACAAAAAACCAAAATATTGTCGAAGAATATGACTGTATTACAAAAGGCTGTTTTAGAAGAGCTAACGGGATTTGAAATAGTTAAAAAGATTAAATATTTGGGGATATATCTGTCAGCCTCAAATGTGAAGTTATATAAAAATAATTATGAAATGTTATGGGGAAAAATACAAAGAGAATTAGATAGTTGGAAAAAATTACAATTATCTTTATTGGGAAGAATTGCAGCAGTCAAAATGAATGTTTTGCCAAAAATTTTATTTTTATTTCAAATGATACCTATACTTAAAAAGGATTTAAATTTGGAGGAATGGCAAAAAGGAATTAATAAATTTGTTTGGGCAGGGAAAAAGCCACGAGTTAAATTTAAGATAATGCAAGATACGTGTGAAAGAGGTGGTCTTAAAATGCCTAATTTTAAATTATATTATGAGGCTGCTGCTTTGTCATCGATAAGTGACTGGTTTAATTTAACACAAGGGAGATTATTAAATCTTGAGGGTCATGATTTGTTATTTGGTTGGCATGCATATTTATTGTATGATAAGAAGGTGGATAATGTGTTTAAGATACCTATTTTAAGGTATGCTCTGTTGCGAGTTTGGAAAAAGTATAGACATAAGTTAAATTATAAGATACCAATTTGGGCAATACCTAAACATGCAATAGAAAATATAAATGTGGGATTTAAACATGATGAGACTACATATAAGGAAATCTTAAGTTTAGAAAGGAATGTATGGCAATTAAAGCCATATAATATTTTAAAAGAAGAAAAGATTGTACAAACTTGGTTCCAGTATGGGCAATTACAGGCAAGATGGAAAGAGGACCAGAAAGTTGGCATTTTGATATCTGATGGAAATTTGGTAAAACAAATTAGAGATCAAGGTCAAGCACATATAAAAAGGATATATAATGCATTGATAGAAATTGATTCAGAAATGGAACTTGTTAAAGATTGTATGATAAAGTGGGCCCAGAATTTTCAAGAAGTTATAACAATGGACATTTGGGAAAAGATTTGGGTTAGAAATGTAAAATTTACACAGGCCCAAAATTTAAGAGAAAATTTTTATAAAATGTCTTATAGGTGGCACTTAGATCCTAAAAAATTAGCATGTATCCGAACTGCCAGCCCAAATGTTGGAGGTGTGGCTGTGAGGATGCAACGTATTTTCATATATGGTGGACTTGTAAAAAGGTTAAAGCTTTTTGGATTAAAATTTGGTGGAATATGCAAAAGATATTTAAGAAAAGGATAAAGTTTTCTCCGCAATTGTTTTTATTGGGTATTATTACAGATACCACTGTTATAGATACAAAGTTGATGTTGAATTTAATTACGGCAGCGAGACTTTTAGTAGCACAATATTGGAAGAAGGAAGAACTGCCGACTATAGAAGAGTGGACTTTGAAAGTTTCTAATTTGGCGGAAATGGCAAAGATTTCAGCATATTTGAAAGACCAATCGCAACAGAGATACATTGTGGAATGGAGAAGATGGATTGAATATATTCAGAATAAATATGGGACTAAAAAGTATCATTTAGCATTTGAATAAGTAGCGGATTTTTATGACGTATAATTAGTTAGTAGTTATTTTATTAATATTTTGACTATGGAGAGTTAAAGTGTGATAGAGTTTGATGTTTTATTATAGTTGTTAGCATATTTTAGTTTATGCTTGTTTGTATTATTATACCCTGTATTCAGCTCTGGGAAGTCGGGGAGGGGGGAGGGGAGGGGAGGGTTGAGGGAGGTTGGGGAGAGGGGAGGGGGAGGAGGGGTTTTTTTGTATTCAAAAATGTATTGTAAATCTTTTCAATAAAAATAAAAAAGAAGGGTTTCATGCAGATCACTTTATTCATCAGGAATTCTCTAAACATAACTTACAGTTACTGTAGGGATTCTTCTGAGGCACATTTCATAATATGATCCCATCACGCAGGTGAAAAAGAATAGCTTCTTCCATACTAACGAAGCAAACAGATCTCATGGCTGAACTTCATAGAGACCTCTCTGACTGGCACGTAGCCAGGAAATCCTGTAATTAAACAGAAGTCCGTCCCAGTAGCCGGTCTGAACACAGATATGACCAAACAACTTAAACTACATTTCCCAGAAGGCTATCCCTTAAGGGGACAGTTCTTAATTCCTAACATGCTACTTGCTCTAACAGCACACTCCCCATCTGGAATTATAAATTTTCACTATTAACTAACTATTAACTAAGATAAACAAAGGCATAGCATCAAACAGTGCGATTATGAGGTAAACACAAATATGCATAGCTCGAGGTTCAATCTTCAAGTTCGGTCTTCCTCAACAGCAGTACCAGGTCGGTGATCGGTCTGGTATAAAGCCTTTTAATGAAAGTCTGTGAGTCACGACCTAACTCTTGTGGCTTCGTGATCTGGACTTCAACTTGGCGTACTAGTCCATCAGAGCTGGGTAGAACTTGGTGCACAAGACCCATGGGCCACGAGTTCCAATGTGAGTCCTTGTCTCTCAACATGACAAGGTCTCCTTCTTTGAGGTTATGCTCTTTGGTCTTCCATTTGCGGCGATCCTGAAGGGTAGACAAGTATTCTTGCTTCCAGCGCTTCCAGAAGGTGTTGGCGAGCAGTTGAACTTGTCTCCATTGTTGTTTATACATATCTTTGGGAACAAAGTTCCCTAATGGTGCTGGCCAATTGCCTGTCTTCTGGGTTACCAAGGTGGCCGGGGTGTGAATAATTGGATTTTCAGGATCCAAGGAAACTGGAACCAAAGGTCGAGTGTTGATGATAGCTGCCACTTCCGCTATGAGGGTAGTGAGGATTTCATGCATCAGAGTGGTTGTCTTTGTCAACATGGAATCTAAGATTTTCCAGGCTATGTCAATCATACGTTCCCATGCTCCTCCCAAATGGGGAGGGTTAAATGTCCATACACAGTTTGGGGCCTTTAGATATTTGTCAATTACTGAATCGAGGTGAATGCCTTCATCAATCTATAGTTCCTTGCAGGCTCCTACAAAGTTAGTTCCGCAGTCAAATCTAAATACCCTAACTGGGCCTCTGTATGCTTGGAACCTTCTTAGAGCGTTGATGAAGCAAGAAGTGTCCTTGGATTCGATGACTTCAATGTGGACAGCTCAAATGCTAAGACATGTGAAAAGGATGGCCCAACGTTTGCTGTTAGCTTGCCCACCTCTGGTCTGACAAACAGACATGGACCAAGGCCCAAATACATCTAGGCCTACGTTGGTAAATGGCAGTCCTGGACTAAGGTGCTCAGTTGGCAGGTCAGGTCAGCCATCAACTGGTGTTGTGTCGCGCCTCGTTGTTTGTAACAATGCAGGCACTTGTAAAAAAAAGTAGCGATGCATCTTTTGGCTCCCATGATCCAGAATCCAGCCACTCTGATGGCACCTTCTGTGAAGTGTCTGCCTTGATGGTGGACGGTTTCGTGGTAGTGTTGGACCAGCAGGTGCGTGACATGTTGACGAGCAGGAAGGATGACAGGGTGCTTGATGTTTGGGGCTATTTTAGCCTTATCTAGACACCCCCCCTACTTGAAGTAGGTCATGACTATCAAGGAATGGGTTCAACTTCAGCAGTGAACTAGACCCTGGGATAGGCTTCTTAGCTTCCAGACACTCGAATACCACCGGGTATGTGTCTTGTTGCACACTTCGTAGAACCCCTCTCTCGGCTTGGAGATAGCTGTCTGGGAAGTTGTTTGCAGAAAACAAACGATCGCTGCTACACCCAATACAAGAGGTCTCCATCTGGAGAAGCGTTCGAAGCAAATCATTCTAGGGAATGATTATGAGGCAGTTTCTCTGTCTCCTTGATCCTTGTCAACAAGCAGATGGTCTGGATGGTCATTTTCTCGTCCTGTCTGAGTGATTTGCTGGGTAACTGAGGTCGAACATCGTCATCTTTATCTGGGTCTAGAGGCTCGTGATGTTCTGGTCTCTGTAAGATCTGGCTGTCTGGACGAGCCAAGAACTCAGGACCCTTTAGCCAGATTGATTCTGCCAACTGCGATGCAGGAATGGACCGCGTTGAAATAGAAAAATATTGGCAAGAGACCAGGCCAAGCTCTTCAATGTAGGAAAGAGTTTATTTGCAAAGGTTCAAACAATGCTAAGCATCAAAGCGTCTGAACCCCGAAGGATTCAAAGCAATTTACTTTTATACAGTTACATTCATTTGGTATTCATATGTCATAACATAGGCGTTACAGGGGGAGGAACAATATATGGTTGTATGGATAACATCATATGGAGAAGTGAAACATGCTTAGTATAGATAAGTAACAAAGGGGAGTATTCAGCAATAGGTTGTGTATGATATATGGTTGCTTTACAGTAGAATAACAGGATGTACATGTCTGGGTCAAGATAAAAATACTAACGGCTGAGTACAGTTGTTTTGAGGAAGAGAGAACAGAGAAGTTGGACATAGGTCAGAGGCCTATGCTTAGACCTCTAAAGCTCTTTCTTAGCCTGAACCAAAGTTTCATCTTGAGGAACCTTTTCAGGGCCATCCTATACCTGAGTGTGGGTCGGGGCTTGCACCGTCTCATATTCCCCCCTTTGTGGCCCTTCTGAATTTTCCAGGAGGGCCACATATTCACCACCCTGTGTGTCACGCTGTTCCTTGTGAATGTCCCACATCACCATCACCTGTGCGATGGCCCTTCGTTCTGCTACTAAGGACAACCTATTAGAAATAGCTTTAATAAAGATAGGCAAAATACAAGGAATCAACACACATCCTGCAGCTATCAGCCCTATGCAAGCCACAATTGCTTGTAACCCTGGAAGTTTGGGAAACCATCCACTGAAAATCTTCTGGAAATTAAAACCCTTCCAGGTTTGATCTGCATTGTGTGTTAGTTGCCTCATTTCAGAGGTTAATTGTTTGATTATTTGCCCAGTTTTATCAATTTGAAGACAATAATTTGAAAGATTGAATTTTCCACACACTCCACCTTCTTTTGCTAATAGGTAATCCAAAGCCAATCAGTTTTGATAAACAGCTGTCCAGATTTTATCAGTAGTTTCAGCTAACAAGTTTAAGACATTATCCAGGCATTGCCCTGCCAAATCCACAACAGCCTGCAGCCTAATCATTGGTGTTCTGTAACCATCCTCCGATAGATACAAAACACAAGTTCTAGGCCTCACTGAGGGATCATTTTTATGCATTCATATCCTGAAAATACTGGGATACTACACTCCAAAATTAGAGGAGGGGGTGTTCCGTTATATGGGGTTTTTGCACACATTCCCTTTCTGTACACATAACCCACATACTTACAAGCTTCAAAAGTGGCTGGTTGCCTGGCTTGACAAGCATCCCTAGCAATTCTATCAAATGCCTGTGGATACTGACAGGGATGTGGTAAACTGTAATTCCAATATTCAGGATAAAAACTAAGTGGATGATTTCCATTACAATTTCCAATGCCTACAAGAAATAATTGAACAATCTGAAGTGTTTCCTTTCGCTTACTCCAAAGTCAATAATTGTAAATACAAACATTGTTACATGTGGTACAACACAATACACCCATAGCAGAAATAAACTTTTCTCCATTTTTCCCCTGTGCGTAGAAAGTCAGCTTCCAGAGTGACTTAGCAAGGGTTCTTCACTACTGTGCGTAGAAGAACCTATTGCCGGTAAGGTTCTAGCAGAGTAGCCTTTTAGTGAATATGCTAAAGTTTCTTAAATAAGTCCAATTTCACTAACAAATCCTATATCATTTTCATTTAAACATTAACTTTGTAGGAGCCACTGGATCTTTAAACATCACCCATTCAGGTTCATCTGCTGCTTTGACCCTTGTCCAGTGGATCCAAGATTTAGATTCTGCAATCTTTACAGCAAGAGGAGAAAACATAATAACAACATACAGTCCTTCCATCTGCTTTCTAATTGTTCCCGCTTCCAATGTCTCACCCAGACTTTGTCTCCAGGTTGAAAAGGAAACGTTAACTATGTTTCTAATTTAGGAGGGGTTTGCTTAGTCACATAATTGCAAAGCTTTTCAACCTGCTTTATTTAGGTCTTGTACCATCTCCAAGGTCCACACCCCCCCCCCTTATGTCCCAAATCAGGCCACCCCATCAGGTTTCTTCTTAGTAGATCAGGCGGACGGGCAAACATTAACTCAAATGGTGATAGTTTATACTGATCACAGGGTGAACTGCGAATTGCAAATAAAGCCAAAGGTAAAGCATCCACCCATTTGAGATGGCATCAGGCAAAGGTACATCAGTCAAGTCTGGTCTACTAGAATACACACATTCCAACACTTCCAAGCAATTATGCTCAACCTCGGTCTCTGTGGGCAGCAAGGTAGCAGGATTCAACCTATGCAATACAATCAACCTGATCTGAGGATTTTCAATTAAAATAGCCCGATACTTCTCTAATCTCTGTCCACTGATCCAGAGATGTCCCTTAGTATCTTACAATGACTAGATTGGATAAATACACCACAGGTTGTTGCCAACTCCCCAAACGCTGAGTTAGGACCCCAAGAGCTATGTTTCTGCTAGTATCTACATATAAATTGAAAGGCTTCTGCAAGTTCGGTAATGCCAATGCGGGGGCCTGAGTCAATGCTAATTTACTATTAACAAAAGCATTCTTTTCTTCCTTTCCCCATTCCAATGGTTCAGCATTAGCACCTTTAGTGGCTGCACATAAAGGGGCAGCCATGAAAGCAAAATTCAGGATCCAAATCCTGCAGAAGCCTGCCATCCCCAGAAAACCCCTTAGTTGTCGTTTTGTGCGAGGCTCTGCCAACATAAGAACTGCTTGCTTTCTCTCAGGACCTAAAGACCGGCGCCCCATCTGAATGTCATATCCCAAACACCTCACCCCCGGTTGCACCAATTGAGCCTTTTTCCTGGATACTCTGTATCCACATCTTAATAGCAAGTTCAAGAGACACCTAGTATTACTCCAACAGGCATCTTTACTATTTCCAGTAGCTAACACATCGTCCACATACTGCAAAATAATATTCCCCTGCTGACATGGCACATAGCATTCAAAATCTGACTAACCTTATGGATTGGGATCATGAAAAAGACATCCTTTAAGTCTATTACTGAGAATCACCTAGCAGTCGGCGGAATCAAGCCAAAATGAACAGGCACCAAAATCCCTGCTTTAAGATATTTTTGAATGCTTTCATATATTGCAGTGGTGGCTTCATTAGAGCATGGGTGCTGACGAATATGAATTGGCATCGCTAAAGGCTTCACCTCCATTATTATCGGAAGGTGATGAGTTGCAAATCCGGGAGGGTTATTTTCTGCCCATATTCCTGAAACTTCAAATTTCCTCCATTTCCTCTCATTGTTTCCCCAGTTACCATGAGTATCCACATTGCTGTATTCAACTTCTGCCACCCATCCGGCAACATTCACTGCACACTTTCTGCTACCGCCCATTTGACTCTCCTCCCATATGTCTTATTGTATATTCTTGTTCCTTCAACATTCTAAGACATGTTTTAAGGCATACAGTGCACACATTTGTGCTGACCCCATTAATATCAGTAATGCATGTAATTCACAAGTCTGTGCAAACCAACTTAAAAGCAACCTTCCTTCTATTATCCATTCCTTCATTGCCCTTCTGTCACACTGGCCCAACTTCTCTCTTTTTTACACGAGCCAACTGTTTCCCTTAGTTATTAATCAGTCCTCTACATTTCACTTCTCCAAAAGTATTGAAGACTCCATAAGCATATTCTCCTTTTCCCTTATTAACAACTTCAGCACTCGCTGAACGGCATAAAATTCACAGGTGAATGCTGACCAAGGGAGGGAAATTCTCTTAACTTCCACTCACATTTTCTCCCTCCCCATCTACTATCACACCTACATTATGTCCCGGTTGTTGTTTTTTTTCCTACTTCAATTTTTTTCTCTTTGTTTTCCCAACCACTTTGCTATGAACAAGCGGTTACCTCTTTCCGTCTGTCTGATACAAAATTGTTGTTGTTGTTAGTTGCGAAGTCGTGTCCGACCCATCGCAGCCCTATGGACAACGTTCCTCCAGGCTTTCCTGTCCTCTACCAGCTTAACCCACACTTAATAAAAATGCTAACCACCAAGACTTCCCCAAATGCCAATTTTAGACAACAATACTACTGGCTGCCTCTTTTTCCCACTCCTGGGTCAAAACCGCTTCCAAGCCATTTCTTTGACTACATTTACAAACAAATTACCTAGGGAAAAGCCAACAAAGGAGCGCTCACCAAACTCTGTTAAAGCTGCTTTTCTAACAGTTTTCAATACAACCTTTCTTAATCAAACAGCACAGCTCACATATATAATCCCCAAACTTTTCTCAAGGGTTGAAGTACAATTTCTTCAATTCCCCTAGATATTATTTTCTATCAGTGTGTCCCACACACAGGCATAAAAACAATAAAAAATAAAATGACAACAACAAAAAGCAACTCCAGAAAAATAAATAAAATAAACAGTTACTGAAATAGTTATGTATCAAAGTCTAATACCAACTCTTCGCTCTTAATATACATTTAGTCAAATTCCAATTTAATCAGATTCCATTCAGATGAAAACAAATTTCCATTAAGTAGGTTAAAACATTAAACTTTACATGCATCCCAGCTTCCTCAAACCAGAACTCTACACCGGAAAAAAATAGTTAAAAAGATTAACCCCCCCCCCCCCTTTTCCTTTCTGTCTCTCTCTCGCTCTTAAAGCAACACAATTAGCAAGGGTGAGGAGACAGAAAAAGAATTACACAAAAATCTCACCACTAACAAAATAGTTTCCTCTTTTTCACATACATTTCTATGAATCCTTTCACACATCTTTCATGAAACTTTTCATGCAAATGCTTATATTGTTTTTTTTTAATAAACAAACAAAAGAAATTCTGCAGTCTATTGCCTCCTTCACAGTCTGTGGTGGGGGTGAAACCCTCTCTCACCCACAGAGGATTAGCATATCCATACATTCGCCTCCATTCAAACTGCTTGCATAAACAATTTCACATACAGATATTCCATTTCATACTGTCTTCTGACAAATCAATAACTGATATTATAATTACAAGGAGCTGTTCAGAAGCCAATGAGCTCCCTTGTTTGTTGGTTGTTGTTTCTTCTTTTTTGTTAATAATAATAATAATAATAATAAAGCCTTTTTACTTCATTATTAGACACAACACAGACACACAGTCAAGACACTACCTCCACACTCCTCTAACAAAAATGGACTATATATATTGTCTTGAGGCACAGGGTGATACACAGGGACATGGGGGAGGGGCATTCAGGAATATAGAGAAACTCAAGTTGGATCTGAGTCCCATTAAACAGACATGTTACTGGTGTCAGGACCTGTCTTCCCAATACTTGTCCTGACACCCCTTGGACCTGTATTTTATGTGGTCCAGGCGCAGATACTGGACTATTTACAACAGATTGCCCAGCTCCTGTGTCTACCAAAAACGTTGTCTGATGACCCCCAACACTCTTTATAACCAAGAGCTCAGGGGGGGGTCTTCCCCAAGCCTGGTCCCCGTCAGTCAGTCCAACTTTTTCCTGCCAACCCAATTCCTTCAATGCCACGCACACTGTCTCTTCCCCCTTCATTCCCTTGATTTCCTCTTGCCCCTCGTCCCCTGTAGGGGAACCTGGGAGGCATTATCCTAACAGACCTGCCTCACCCTAACCCAGGTCTTCCCCTCCAGCCTTGTCCTCGCATCTCTTGCCTCGGGCATTTTCTTTCTTTTTGACTTTGTCCCTACACTTTTCATGCTTCCTCCAATAATTCACTGGTATTCTTCCCCAAAGCACCTTCCAACCTCCGCAACTTCTTTCTAATATCATCATAACTTTGTGCTATGCACCTCTCATTCAACATTCACACATTGTCAAGCAATCTTCGCAAAAACCCTTCTGGACTTTCATCTGCTCCCTAAGTCAGTCAGTTTGTCTTAAGGGAGCCAAAAACTCTCGCTTTGCAGCTACTGCCTCAGCTGCGGCTGACCTTGTTGTCACTCCTACCGAAACATCTACCCCAGCTACTAACTCTTCCTCCCTTTCATCCTCCTCACCTTCACTTGGTTCACCACTTTCAGCTACTGAGCTCTCCTCCTCATCCTTGGAAGCCATCGGCACTTTTCCTTTAAACTTCCTTCTCACTACAGGCTGTGCCTCTCCAGACGCTGCAGCCTGCAACTGCAGCTGCTGGTGGAGGCAAAGGGGGTGGTTGAGGCACACAGGGAGGGGGTCTGAAAATCACTTCCTCTTCTTCAAAGAACACTTCTTTCTTAGCATCTGACATTTTAGTTTCAGATATGTTTATATCCTTAAACCGTTTAAACACAACACTCAACTTCTTTTCCATAGGTCTGGCAACACAAAAACGAACCATTTCTGCCTGACACTGTAACAAATCATCACTTCTCTCAGCCAATGCATTCCCCCACTGGTCAATGTACAATGCACTGGTCACCATATTTCTTATCATCCCCAGCTAGGACCCAGATGGGACTCGAACCCACAATCCCCAGCTAGGATTCCTCATAATGCATCCACAGTCTCACGTCTAAAAAAAAACCTTGTGGAGGCCATGCTTGTTCACACAGAAATTTTAATTAAATCCTATTCCCCTTTGGATATTTAGGATCACTAAAATAATCAAATCCTTTTAACATGCATGCCAACGGTGTGTTGGGCACACTCTGATGCCCCCCCATACTAATACACTGCCACTGACCTACGGTGCCGGACGTTCCAACGGTCACCAATAGGAATTGCAATGGCTTAACCTCCCACACAACCTAACATGGACTGCTTTAGGGACGACGTTGTCCTGAGTCCAGGAGGGTGATCAGTCCCCCTCTTCTGTCTTCAAATGAGACAGGCACACCAGAGTTTAACAAATACTCGCCTGAAACGCGTTGTCCACTTCCCCATCCTGGCCAGGAATTGTTCAGACCACCGTTCCTACACTGCAGGGTTCTTGGACTCGATCAGAGCACCGTCGGTACCAAAGAGTTGTCACTGCTGTCTCCCGGAGGCTGGATCCCCCGTGGCGCCTGGAGAATGTTCAGGAGTGACTGCCCAATGGGCCCGAGGGGTTGAACGGCCCTCAGCAAAATATTGCCTTGACCTATAGTCCTGCCGCGGTCGCCATTTGAAATAGAAAAATATTGGCAAGAGACCAGGCCAAGCTCTTCAATGTAGGAAAGAGTTTATTTGCAAAGGTTCAAACAATGCTAAGCATCAAAGCGTCTGAACCCCGAAGGATTCAAAGCAATTTACTTTTATACAGTTACATTCATTTGGTATTCATATGTCATAACATAGGCGTTACAGGGGGAGGAACAATATATGGTTGTATGGATAACATCATATGGAGAAGTGAAACATGCTTAGTATAGATAAGTAACAAAGGGGAGTATTCAGCAATAGGTTGTGTATGATATATGGTTGCTTTACAGTAGAATAACAGGATGTACATGTCTGGGTCAAGATAAAAATACTAACGGCTGAGTACAGTTGTTTTGAGGAAGAGAGAACAGAGAAGTTGGACATAGGTCAGAGGCCTATGCTTAGACCTCTAAAGCTCTTTCTTAGCCTGAACCAAAGTTTCATCTTGAGGAACCTTTTCAGGGCCATCCTATACCTGAGTGTGGGTCGGGGCTTGCACCGTCTCAGCGTAGCCTGGTCCGCTGGATTCTGATCTGTTGGCACATATTGCCACTGCTCAGGATTTGAAGATCTTCTGATCCTTTCCACTCTATTGCTTACATAGATGTAGAAGTGTCTGCTTTGGTTGTGAATGTAGCCCAACACCACCTTGCTGTCCGTATAGAAGGTGGTGGATTGTAGCTCAAGGTCTATTGTTTTTGTTATCAGGTCTGTGAGTTCTACAGCCAGAATGGCACCGCAAAGTTCCAACCTTGGTACGGTGTGACCTTGTTGTGGTGCCAGTTTCACCTTTCCCATAGTGAAACCGATGTAAATGCAGCTCTCCCCGCCGTAGATTCTGATGTATCCTACAGCTGCTATTGCTTTCGTTGAAGCATCCGAGAACACATGCAACTCTTTCTTCATTGCGGTGGCAGGTGAAATGGGAACATACGTGCGCTGTACGTGGATGCTGTGCAGACAACTTAGGGATCTACACCACGTCTCCCAGTCTTGCTTCCGTTCTGGCAGAAATGGCTCGTCCCAGTCTGTGGTGCTTTGGGAGAGTCCCAACACAGACCAAGATTGTTTGGATAAGAGGGGCATCTGTGTCAAAATCAAGGTCCTGTAAACCCTTAGCATGGTCTTCAGGACAGAAGGCTTCCAACATTGCTTCACTGTTGGATGCAATTTTGTGCAGCCTAAGGTTGGCTGCCGCTAACATCTGGCATGTCCTTTTTAATAGATCTATGGCTTCTGCTGGAGTGGGTACAGATTTTAGGCTGTTGACATAGAAATCCCGTTCTATGAAGCATCTGGTGTCTGCATCGTATTTGGCTTCGCCTATACGAGTGGTGTGTTGAAGGCCATAGTTAGCGATTGCAGGGGAAGAACCATTCCCAAAAACGTGCACTCGCATTCTGTATTCTGTTATTTGTTGGCTGTGCTGTTCATTGCTGAACCACAGGAAGAGCAGGTAATTGCGATGATCTTCCCTGACGTAGAATGAATAAAACATCTGTTGAATAGCAGCCATGACCGCTATAGCTTCCTTTCTGAAGCAGATGAGCATGCCAAGCAGACTGTTGGTGAGATCAGGCCCTGTGAGAAGGACCTTGTTCAAAAAAATGCCTTGGAACTGTGCACTGGCATCGAAAACTACTCATAGCTGACCAGGCTTTTGTGGATGGTACACTCCAAAGAATGGTAGATACCAGCATTCTTCATCTTTCCTCAGGCTTGGAGCAAGCTTGGCGTGTCTGCTCTGTATCATCTTATCCATGAACTCCACTAGATGAGCTTTCATTTCTGGCTTCCTGTTCAGGATTCTCCTCAAACTGTTGAGGCGAGAGAGAGCATGCCCATGGTTGTTCGGCAGGTGCTGCCTGGGTATGCAGAAGGGTAGTGGGGCTACCCAACTCCCAGTGGCATCCTGTAGGAATTCCTTATTCATGAGCTCCAGAAATTCTTTGTCTTCTATCGACAAGGCCACGTCATTGTCATCTTTGCTGGTCTGGAACACTGTCACTCCTAAAACGGGTTTGGTTGTTGAAAGCGTGAAGTGTTCTTGGTATGGTTTCAGGATGGATGCTCTCCCATTACTAAGAATGGAAGTCGCTGAGATGTTTGCTTGGGTTGGAGCTTGCAGCCGATCGACACAGACCGTTCCTGCGATGACCCATCCAAGTTCTGTCTTAAGGGCAATTGGGGTGCCTGATAGGCCTCTGACTGTTCCCTGACAAACAAAGGCATCAGGGGCGTCTACTCCCAACATAAGTAGAATTTCAGCTTCAGGATCTAGGGCAGGGAAGTGATCTGCCATGTGTGACAGGTGAGGTATGGTGCTTGCTACCTTTGGTGTTGGAATTTGACTGCGATCATCTGGTAAGGTGTCCCATTCTAGCAATGGCTGCAGTAGGAACCGTGAACTCCCATCTAACGACTCTATGCAGAGTCCAGTGACTTTCCTCCCTGCTGTGCTCTGGGGCACAGTGCACGTTGATATTGTGAAAGGCATTTCTTCACTTGGGACATCAAAGAGGTCGAAGAACGCTGACCTAGCTAATGAGCTATTGCTTTGTGTATCTATTATTACATACATCTTCACAGCTTCTTCTGGGGGTCCAGCGGGGTAGACTTTAGCTAAACAGATGTGGTGGCATGAACAAGGGAATGGTGAGTCACCACATACAGTGGACCTTGGTGGGCGCCTCTGAGTGCTCTTTGGAGCCATGCTGAAGCTCCTTGTTTGAAGGAGGAATAGAAGTTGCTCGTGGTAGCTGCTCAGAGTCTGGATGCAGGGCTCCTGAATGCTTGTCACTCTTGCATTGGTGGCATTTTACCTTAGTTGCGCAAGCTTTGGCCATGTGTTCTGTAGACTCACAGCACTTCTAGCAGACCTTGTACTCCCTGAGCAAAGCTTTCCTTTCATCCAGGGACTTCTTTCTAAATTCTTTACACTTGTTCAGAGAATGTGAGGACTTATGTAGTGGACATATCTGGTCTTTATTTGTTTGTAGAGGTTTAGCTTGAGCTTTCTTTGCCGATTGCTCATCTGAACTCTTCGTGGGCAAGGTAGCGACCTCTGTCTTATGCACGGATACAAGGGTTTTTCCCTTTGCAGTTTGGAATGGACCCTTGGTTGCGCCAGAGTTCTGACTGGCCTTTTTGGTAGCTGGAAACCATTTTTCTCTGATGCTGAGGTGTCGAGGGTTATCGCACAGCTTTGTTTGGTGGGCAACAAATTCTACAAGAACAGCAAAGGGGGGATCTTTGCCTCAGTTCCTTGCCTGGTAAGCGTCAGATAACTTGATCCATTCTTCATTTAAATGCTGTGGTAGTTTTTGAATGATAGGCTTTTGCCTCCTGAACTGGTCAAGACAGACAAGTCCCGGCAAGGTGGGATCTTTTTGTGCTGTCCGCAGCTGCGTAAGGAGGGCAGAGAATTTCCACAGCTTGCGAGGTTCACTGATACCGATGTCAGGGAATTTGTTGATACAATCCAAGATCGAGGACTCTGTCAATGTAGATGTGGCATACTGCTGATCGAGCATATCCCAAGCTTCCTCAAGGGCGATGTCTGTGTTACCTAGTTGGGATGAGTAGATGTCCTTCACTACGTCTGTAGACTCTGGTCCCAGCCATGCTATCATATGCCCGAGCTCTTCGGGTGGCTGCAACCCTTCGTCGTGAATGGTGTCCTTGAAAATATGCTTCCATAATAAGTACTCCTTCACCGGCTTGTCAGAGAATTTCTGCACACCCCTGGATACCAAATCCAACCTTCTTCTCCAGGATGTTGGAGGATACATTGGTGCTGTATAGGGATTGTAGTCCTTAGGAGCATGATCAATGGCTTCTCGTTTGTCCTCATAGGCATTGCTTCCAAGAGCAGGGGCATGTGCTGAAGACAGCTGATAGTTTTCTTCAGAGTACGTACTGATGAGGGCATCTTCCCATGACCCAGTCGGGGGTTGTTCTCCTCACTGCCAATCCATTTTCAAATTGCCTTGAAAGTTTGGCTGGAATTCCTCTACCTTTGCATTGAGCTTAGGCATCGTGGCTTCTTGTGTGCCTACCTGGTGAGGAGTCTTCGTTGTTGCAGATGGGCTAATCTGATCACCCCTTGCGTCTTGGTTTGTTGGGGTGAATTTTACAGATCTGAGGGGGAGGTCTCATGATTCAGATGGTATGTTGTCAGCTTTCTGACTGGTTTGCAAATCTGATGGTTGAGATTCTCCTCTTTGATCACTTGGTTTTGGGAGATTTGTGGTTGACCACGTCGCTTCTTCTTGCTCATGTCATACCATATTCTCATCATCCACGTAGGCCTTGACACGGCTGTACGAGTTTCTACCTTCTGGCCTTTCAAAATTGTGCATGAAGGTAGCGCCTTCAAGCTCCATCTGTAAAGCTGCCGCCCTTGCTGCTTTCTCTTCTGCCTCCCATTCACGCTGTAGAAACTCAAGGCTGGCCTGAGCTTTGGCCATTTCTTCCCTTTGCAGTTGCTCTGCTTCTGCCACATGTAGAGCTGCTGCGGTCTGCGCTTTGGCCATTTCTTCCCTTTGCAGGTGCTCTACTTTTGCCACATGTAGAGCTGGTTCACCTGCTGCAGATTCGATTCATGCTTGTGTAGCTTGAGCGGCAAGGCTCTCTACCCTTGAGATTGGGACGAATGGCTGTGGTGAGAAGATGCTTTAGAAAGATGGGAGGAGCCTGAGACATGAGAGTGCTGTGACACGCTGGTACATGCCTTGGACCGTTGTGACTTGGGACGAAAGTATGAGGCTTTCTTAGAGGAGTGAGAGGAAGCTACATGTGACCACTGGGATGGCACATGCGAATGATGGGACACTTTGGACTCGGCCTTCTCGATTGGTGTGTCCTTCGTCTGAAGATCGGCTTGGGGAAAAATGGCTATGATGAGAAGATTCTTTAGAAGGATGGGAGCAGCCTGAGACATAAGATTGCTGTGACATCCTGGAACATGGCTGAGACCATTGTGGCTCAAGACAAAAGGACAAGGCCTTCTTAGAGGAGTGAGAGGAAGCTACGTGTGACTGCTGGGATGGTGCATGTGGATGATGGGTCACCTCAGACTCAGCCCTCTCGATTGGTGTGTCCTTCATCTGAAGATCGGTTTTGGGGAAGTATTTACTACTTTGTAGAAACTTCTGTCACTCCTTGTTTATCAGTTTGAGGTGTTGCATTTCCTCTTTGAGTGTTGGATCTCCTAGCTGCAACTGGATGTCTTTGAGGTGGTGTTCATAGCTTGTCCATTGTAAGAAAAGCCCTTCCATATCCTCTTCCAATGAGAGAATGCGCTCGGGGGAAGGCTCATCTTTGGATGCTTTGCAGAGTTTCTGCAACCTTTCCCAGGATTTTACATGACGTTGATGGAACCTATCCCAATTCTCCATCAGGCTTGACCGCATGGCTTCAGTAGGCTTTCTTTGTTGCCTCAAGTCATATGATTTCTGAAGTGTTTCTGCCTTTTCTAAATTTTGGACATCAGGTCCTGCATAGAAATCGAGGTTAGTTGGTTGGACCTGCTCTTCTGGCCCATTAGAAGACTCTGCCATGACTAGGGAAGACTCAGAGGATTTCCTGACATTTTAAAGGAGTTCAGTGAATTTCACTCTTTGACCACCAGGGTGCGCTGTATGCGGGTAAAGACTTCAGTAAAATTCACTCTTTGAACATCAGGGTGTGCTGTATGCGGGTAGCATAAATACAAGCCTGTTGTTTGCAGATTAGCCACCAGAGGGCGCTGCACCTAGACTACACTTGGAAACAATGGTGTCTGTCGGCTCCCCTCTGATAAGGATCACAAGGCTGAAAGTCCGATTCTGGAATCCCTAAGGGCTTACTTTCCCGAGATTGAAATTCCAACTTGGACCGTGGATGCCGGCACCTCTAAAGGGGGTTGGCTGGAGACATATGCCATCTGTAGAACATCTTGTACATATTTTCTTTATACGCTGTCGCCACTCTCAGTTTATAGTTTCTTTCCCACAATTGTTGCCATCTATCTAATTCAATCGTATATCCAAAATTTCTTCACCATTTTATCATTGACTCCTTAACTTGGTCCTCCTCTAATTCCCTCTATAATAAGTAGCTGTACATTATTTTAATCCATTTTTCTTCAGTTCCCGTAAGTATTTCATCTAACTCTGTTCTCCCCAAATTAAAACCATCTATTTTAGCATCTTTTTCATATCTAGATTGTATTTGCGTTCTCATGTACCAATCCATCTTTATTCCTTGTTCCTCTAATTGTTGTTTGGTTTTCAGCTTCCCCATGTCTGTTAGTAGGTCTTTATATCTTATAATGTTTCCCATGTTAAACATATTGGGGTGTATTAACGCTTCCATCGTTGAGAGCCAATCTGGAATCCTCAAGTAATGCTTCTTCTTTATTTTCTCCCAAACCATCAGTAAAGAATTCCTGTTATGATGTCTCTGGAAATAGCTGTGTATTCTATTTTTCCCATACCATATGAATGCATGCCATCCCAACTGTAAATCATGTCCCTCTAATGTCAATAATCTAGTATTCCTCAGTAAAATCCATTCTCTCATCCATGACATTACTGCAGCCTGGTAATATAATTCCCAATTAGGTAAGCTAAACCCACCTCTGAGTTTTCCATCCTGTAACATTTTTAAATTAATCCTTGCCTTTTTCCCCTACCAAATATATTTCAAAATTATTTTATTTAGCCCCTCAAAATATTTCTTTTCCAATCTTATTGGTATTGTTGAAAACAAAAACAACAATCGTGGTAATATATTCATTTTGATTATTGCAATCCTGCCCATTAATGATAGTTGTACCTTTTTCCATTTATCCAAATCTACTTTGATTTGTCTTTTCAATTTGTAATAGTTATCATCTTTAATTGTTGTACATCTTGCTGTCAGGTGAATCCCCAGATATTTTACCTTCTTTACAATCTGTATCTCTAACTTTCCCATCAATTCTTTTTTTTGTTTTTCAGTAATGTTTTTCACTAACATTTTTGTTTTATCTTTATTAATCTTCAAACCTGCTACCTCACCATATTTTTCTATTTGTTCTATTAATACAGGTCCTGTCTCTAGTGGCTCCTCCAAGATAAATACTAAATCATCTGCGAAAGCTTGTAGCTTATATTCTTCTCTCTTAACTTTCATACCTTTTATATCCTTATTCTGTTTTATAGTTCTAGTTAGTATCTCTAGTGTCAATACAAACAATAATGTGGATAAAGGGCATCCCTGCCTTGTTCCCTTCATAATGTTAATCTTTTCAGTCATATCTCCATTAATCATTATTTTGGCTATTTGCTTATTGTAAATTGCTTTAATTACATTTATAAATTTCTCCCCAAAATCCATAATCTGTAGTTGTCTTATCATGAATTGCCAATTCACATTGTTGAATGCTTTCTGCGCATCCAAAAACATCAATGCCATCTGTTTTTCTGGATGTGTTTCATAATATTCTAATGTGTTTAATATAATTCGCATATTGTCTCTAACCTGTCTTTAAAGATAAGACAGAGTCAGAGTATTATGAAATTTGGGGAAAATTTTATGAGTGGGTGAAAAAGAGAATATGCTTAAAAGACAGCTAACACTAATTTAGATGGAAGAAAAATGAGGAGATAAGGATATTATCATACCTAATATAGACATTGAAAATCCAAGGAGAGGAGCTGCTCGGACATCACCCCTGAATTGTATCAGAAGAGGAATGGGAGGGAAGAAAGGAGAGGAGAGAGGGAAGAGAGTAGAGGAGGGGGAAGGAAGTAGGAAGGTTGGAAGGAAAGAGGAGGAGAAGTGGGGAGAAACAGGAGGGGAGTGGTGAGGGAACGAGGAGAGGAGAGGAAGAAGAGGGAAGTAGGAAAGAAAGGAGAAAGGGAGAAAGAAAGTAGAGAAGAGGGAAGAGGGAGAAGGAAGGTGGATACAGTGAAAAGGGAAATGAACGAGCAGCACCCAAACTTACGTGTATGTATTTATGTATGGCGATATATTTGTTGACTTGTTTGTGGAAGAAATGGGAAAATAAAATTGAATATATATTAAAAAAGGGGGGGTTTGGCTTCGCTAGCTCTTTCAAGCAAGACTTAAGGAAACAGCTGGATGGTGGCTTCAGTTAAACAAAGGCTTGGATTCATTTCTCTCCCCTGTAACATCCCAATGTGAGGCAAACTGTTTCACATGCAGAGTGATCTGGCTAGCTTGCGTTTTCATGTAAATTGTGCTATCTCTTAGCAACAGGTCCATCTCTCCGTCAATCAGGCAAAACGTTTTCAAGCTAGGGGGGTCTTGTTGCAGGCAGATGGAAACATTATCTCTTTTACAGCATGCAGAGAAATTCAAAACTTTTACTTTGAGTGAAGATAGAAGCTTTCTTTTTTTTCTGGCATGCAGAGAAATTCAAAGCTCCTTTTACTAAGGCAGGCAGATGAAAACTAGCTTTCTTTACTGAGGCATGCAGAGGCAGACTCAATTCTTTTTTACTGTCCTGGAACAAGCAGGGGGGTTGCTTGATCTTCCTTGATACAGGCAGATTAACTCCACGGAAGGGTTTCACGCAGATCTCTTTATTCATCAGGAACTCTCTAAACATAACTTACAGTTACTGTAGGGATTCTTCTGAGGCCCTTTTCATAATCTGATCCCATCATGCAGGTAAAAAAGAATAGCTTCTTCCATACTAACAAACCAAACAGATCTCGTGGCTGGACTACATAGAGACCTCGCTGACTGGCACATAGCCAGGAAATCCTGTAATTAAACAGAAGTCCCTCCCAGTGGCCGGTCTGAACACAGATATGACCAAGCAACTTAAACTACATTTCCCAGAAGGCTATCCCTTAAAGGGACAGTTCTTAATTCCTAAAATGCTACTTGCTCTAACAGCACAGTCTACTTTATCAAATGCCTTACTGAAGTCCAAGTAAATTATATCCACAGCATTCCTCTGGTCCACTAATTTTGTCACTTTGTCAAAGAATGCAATAAGATTTCTCTGGCATGATCCATTTTTGACAAACCCATGTTGGCTTTTGATTATGACTTTGTTTGCCTCTAGGTGTTTGCAGATTTGTTCCTTGATTATCTTTTCCAGAATCTTCCCAGGTATTGAGGTCAGGCTGATAGGTCTGTAGTTTCCTGGATCTATTTTCTTTCCATTTTGAAGATGGGAACTACATCAGCTCTTTTCCAGTCCTCTGGTAGTTCCCCAGTGCTACAGGATCTTTGAAAAATATAGTTCAGTGGTTCTGAGATCACACCTGCCATTTCCTTCAGAACCTTGGGGTCTAGTACATCTGGTCCTGGTGATTTGAACTCATCTAGTGTGGACAGGTGCTCATTTACCATTTTCTTGCCTATCTTGTGTTTCTAATCTGTTTTTATGGTACTGTTTTTGATAGGTTGGACTGTTTTTTCCTTTGTGTAAATACGGATGCAAAAAACAAGTTGAGTAGTTCTGCTTTCTCCCTGTTGCTTGTCACCTTCTTGCCACTTTCCCCCATTAGTGGACCAATCATTTCCTTCACTTTTTTCTTGTTTTTTACATGTCGAAATAAAGAGGAAGTGTACAAAGTCATTGTGTAAACAAACCTATTCCTGTCCTTAGGTAATCAAGGTAGCCATAATCCTGTTAGCGTAGCTGCACGTATTCCCCTGCAACTGTCTTATGCAAACTGTCTTCTGATAAGAATGTGTAAAATTTAACCATATAAGGAACAATGTACAACCGTGAAATAGGGGGGGTATAAATATGTCTGTTCGTACACCCCTCGGGGTTCAGACCCTTTGCTTTGTTTAAGCCCTCTGAACCTGCACAATAAACCTTTCCTTTCCTGAAGAGCTGGTGTGAGTCTCTTCTTTCTACAACAGTTTCATGGCGACCACGAAGGGACATCATAGCGAGGCGATGTTTCGCTGAGGGCAGGCCGACCCCTCGGACCCGACGAGAGGCCACTCCTGAAACATTCTCCAGGTGCCACGGGGGAAAGCATCTCTGGGAGACAACAGTGACACCTCTACGGGGCCAACGGTGCAGACGGCTAGTCCAAGATCCCTTCAGGGAAGGAAAGGAGGTCTGAACGCGAATCCTGGCCAGGAAGGGGAGAGGACGAGTGTGAAGATGCCTCAGGCGAGTATGTGTTAAAGCAGTAAAATACCTATCTCACTTGAAGATAGAAGAGGGGGACTGATCACCCTCCTGGACTCGGGACGGCGATCCTAAAGTAGTCCGTGTTAGACTGTGTGGGAGGTTAAGCCATTGCAGTTCCTATTGGTGACCGTTGGAACGTCCGGCACTATAGGTCAGTGGCAGTGTTCTTAGAATGGGGGGGTGAAGCAGTGTTCCCAGCACACCGCTGGAATGCATGTTGAAAGGCTTTGATGAATATTTCAATCATACACAGTATAAAGTCCCCTATCCTAAGGTGACGAAAGAGAGGCTGAGGTTCCTATGCGAGGAACAGTGGCCACATATGGGGGTTGGGTGGCCGCAAGAGGGTACATTTAAAAATCAGCTCATCGACGACCTACGGGCCATGATAGCAGCAAATGAGGAGAAGTACCCCAATCAATATCAGTATATAGACCAGTGGTGGAATGCAGTAGCAGAGAAGGCAGATGACTTATTGCAATGTCAGGCTGAGATGGTTCGCCTCTGTATTGCCAGATCTAAAGGAAAGAAGCTAGGGGTTGTGTCAAAGAGATTTAAGGACATGAAAATATCCGAAACCGAGGTGTCCGATACCAAGAAAGAGGTGCTGGTTGAGGAAGAGGAAGTAATTTTTAGACCCCCTCCTTATGTGCCACGTCCGCCCCCACTACCTCAACTGTTAGCAGCGGCAGCTGCTGCGACGCCAAGTGAAGCACAGCCAGCAGTAAGAAAGAAGCAGAGGAGAAAGGAGCCCACAGCTCCTAAGGAAGAGCAGGGTCCTTCTGTGGCTGGGAAGGGTGAGATAAGTGATGATGATGATGAAGAAGAAGAGGAAGGATTAGCTGCTGGGGTAGATGTATTGGTAGGAGTAATGACAAGGTCAGCCACAGCTAAAGCAGCAACTGCTAAGTGTGGATTCTTAGCCCCCTTAAGGCAGACAGACCAGCAAGTTATAAATCAACAGGGTCAGGTGGAGTTCCGACCTATGTTTCAATATGTCCCGTTCACAACCACGGACCTTCTGAACTGGAAGCAGCATTATGGTCCTATGACCACTAAGCCAACAGAAATGGTGGAACTGTTCCAGACCATCATGCAAACCCACAAACCCACATGGCAGGATGTACAGCAGTTGTTGAATACACTATTAACTCCGGAGGAAAAGGAGAAATGGAGAGCTGCAGTTAGGAAGTGTGTTAGAGACAGATACCCTACCATGCAGGATATACAGGCAGAGTTACTGATAAGGGCACCGGAGAAGGATCCAGGTTGGGATGTTAGGGATGCAGCGCAAATGACATTGTTGCGGGAATATCAGAATTTAATGGTAGAGGTGCTTCGGAAGGCAGGAAAACCCCCTGTGAATATGTCTAAGCCGTCTTTGGTAATGCAGGGAGCAGTGAATTGCTGGAGGTGGCAAGGAAAGTGTATGTTAACAGAGACAAAGTAGAGAAGAAAGGGAGGGAAGCACGAATGCAGAGGAAAATGGAATTGCTGGTGGTAGCTTTACAAGGGAAAACACTGCTGGGGCCAAATCAATGTACGTATTGTAGGGAAGAAGGTCATTGGCATAGGGAATGTCCGAAATGAGGGACGAGAGGACAAGGCTGGAGAGGAAGGATAGGTCTTCGAAGAGGAAGGTCTATAGGCACGGCACAGACTGGATTTTCTTTGAGAGGTAGAGGATCCCGAGGGAGCTGAGGAGGTAGAGGAAGAATGGAGAGTGAATGTGAGATAGAAGGGATTGGATTGGCAGGGACAAGTTGGACGGATTGACGGGGACCGGGCTTAGAGGAGGCCCCCCTGAGCCTTTGGGAACTATGAATATAGGGGGCCATAAGACGACGTTTTTGGTAGATACGGGAGCAGGAAGGTCAGTCATAAATAGCCCAGTCTCATCACCTGGACCCCACCAAATACAGATTCAAGGAGTGTCAGGACAGATAATGCGACGGCAGATCCTAAAACCAGTCACATGTCTTTTCAATGGATCGCAAATTCAACATGAGTTCTTATATATCCCTGAATGCCCAATACCCTTATTAGGCAGAGATTTGCTTAGCAAACTAGGAGCCACAATCTCTTTTGATGAAGGCCAGCAGAAACTTAAAATAAAACATAAGCCTGAAGCAATGTGGAGACTCATGGTAGCTAGGTCAGCTATTGAGGGAAACAATGAGGAGAAATGGAGGGAATTACAGATTCCAGGTATATGGGCAGAGGATAACCCTCCCGGATTTGCAGCTCATCACCCTCCGATAATAGTGGAGGTGAAGCCCCTGGCTATGCCAGTTCATATTCATCAGCACCCATGCTCTAATGAGGCTATAGCTGCAATATATGAAAGTGTTCAAAAATACCTTAAAGCAGGAATTTTGGTGCCCATTCAGTCACCTTGGAACACTCCCATTTTGCCAATCAAAAGGCCAGATGGAAATTTTCACCCCATACAAGATTTAAGGATTATCAATACAATAACAGAAACCATACATCCTGTTATGCCAAACCCGTATACGCTCCTTAGTTTGATTCCACCGACTGCTAGGTGGTTCTCAGTAATAGACTTAAAGGATGCCTTTTTCACAATCCCAATCCACAAGATTAGTCAGACATTGTTTGCATTTGAGTGGGAGAGCCCGGGGACAGGTCAGAAGAGGCAATATACATGGACTCGGCTTCCCCAGGGGTTTAAAAATTCACCCACCTTATTTGGTACTGCCCTAGGAAAGGACTTGTAGCATTATGTACCCCGGCAACCTGGGGATATAGTTTTACAGTATGTAGATGATGTCTTGGTAACAGGCAAGACAGAGGACTTGTGTTGGGAAAATACGAGAACCCTTTTGCTTCTGTTATTGAAATGTGGTTATTGGGTGACCAGAAAGAAGGCACAATTGGTACAGCAGAAAGTAAGATACTTGGGATATGATATTGAGCATGGTCAGAGAGCCCTAGGACAAGAAAGGAAGTATGCTATTCTAGCCGTTGCTGAACCAGTAAACAGAAGGCAACTGCGAGGTTTTTTGGGGTTGGCTAGTTTTTGTAGGATCTGGATAGCTAATTTTGCACTGATGGCAGCTCCGCTTTATACAGCTACAAAGGGGGGTGACTTTGAACCTTTTCAGTGGGGAGGAGAACAAAGAAGGGCCTTTAAGGACATTAAGCTTATTCTTACAGCAGCACCAGCTTTGGTCTTACCCAATTTCAAGAAGGCTTTCAATCTGTACGTAGATACCAAAAAGAATGTTGCATTAGGAGTGTTGACACAGCAATTGGGGCAGTGGCAGCAACCAGTGGCTTATCTGTCCAAACAGCTGGATGGTGTGGCACAAGGGTGGCCACATTGTTTAAAGATCTCATCAGCTATAGCACTCCTTTTGCAGGATTGTAACAAGCTAACCTTCTCATGTCCTGTTAACATCCATACTCCTCATGCTGTTCAGTCTATTCTGGATAATAAGGGACATTTATGGATAAGCAATCAAAGGCTTTTTAAATACCAAGCAATGATAATCGAGAATCCACAAGTTAAATTGGTAGTGTCTAATCGATTGAATCCAGCCACCCTCCTGCGCATAGAGACTGAATTGGAACATGACTGTTTGCAAGTATCGGACAGTGTCTATGCCAGTAGGCCAGATCTGTCAGATATCCCTCTTCAACAGGCTGAGCTTAATTGATATACAGATGGCTCTAGTTATATGCATGAAGGACAGAGGGTTGCAGGTTATGCCATTGTAGATGATGATGATATTGTGGAAAGTGGTCCTCTAGGGACTGGACATAGTGCGCAGGTGGCGGAACTGTGGGCACTTATTAGAGCGCTAGAGTCAACTGAAGAAAGGACACTGAACGTGTAGACAGATAGCAAGTATGCTTTCTCAATGTTGCATGCACATGGTGCTGTTTACAAGGAAAGAGGGTTTAGAGACTCGGCGGGCAAACAGATACAGCATGGACATTTAATTCTGCGCCTCATCGATGCGGTTAAAAAACCAACAAAAGTATCAGTAATGCACTGGAATGGACACCAGAGAGGAAGTGATAAGATGGCTATTGGGAATAGGAAGGCAGATTTGGAAGCAAAACGTGTGGCTAAGAAGAAAGGGGCTACACCGGATCTGTCAATACATGTGGCTATGGATGTGGGAGTGTTGTCTGCTGAAATAAAGCCAACATATTCTCAGAAAGAATGTATCAGCCCCCCGTCCGACGAGGCAAAAGAATGCGACCGGAACGAGAGCTGGTTCTCCTGAGCAACGTTTATTCCGCTCCATAAACATCCACCCGAAGACAAATGAAGTCAGCGTTGGTTGCACAGCACAACCAATGCTGCTAAATAGCCGGCGAGGCCGACACCCATCACCACGCCCAAACAAGCCAATAACCTACAGCCCTACTTAAACACCACCACCCCTGGCCTCCGCCCTTTGGATCCCGCCCTCCCGTCC
The DNA here is from genome assembly GCF_964194415.1 of Vipera berus. Lineage (NCBI taxonomy): Eukaryota > Metazoa > Chordata > Lepidosauria > Squamata > Viperidae > Vipera > Vipera berus. The sequence continues at coordinate 1,076,494 of NC_138210.1, read as the reverse complement.
CTGTCCCACCACCACTGCAGCCGGTAAGCCACCCCCCAGCCCAGGCAACCCCACTTACGGCCTCAAGTCCTTACACCCCCTTCACCCCCCACAGGTCCCCAAACCGCCGTGACCCGCACAGCCCGGGCCGTCTTCTGGCGTCGCTTGCTTCGCAGCTCCTCGGCAGGCAAAGCCTCGGAGCGAACTGTCTGCTGGGGAGGGTTTCCAGGGGGACGCTGCGCAGGCGCGCTTTCCCCCGGGCCGCCGGAAGCCACCCAGGCCGAATACAGCCCACCGGAGAGCCCTGGTGGCTGCTGGGATGTCCTGGTGGCCGCGCTTTTCCCCTGGCCACCGGTAGGCCTCGAAGGCGAGAGGACCGGATGCGGGCGTCCGCGGCTCATCCCCGGCCTGCCAGAAGGCCCCGGTGGCTGCTGGGATGTCCCGGCGACTGCGCTCTTCCCCGGGCTGCCGGAAAACCTTGGAGACGGAAGGGCCAGTTGCGCGCGTCCGCAGCTCCTCCCCGGGCCACCGAAAAGCCCCGGTGGCCACTGGGATGTCTCGGCAGCCGCGCTCTTCCCTGGGTCGCCGGAGAGCCCCGGGTACATCAGGGCTGGCTGTGCACGTCGGCGGCTGGTCACGGGGCCTGGTGAGTTGTTCCGAGGCCCCGCCGGGTGTCGGGCCTGCCGGGCCCGACAGAATGTATAAAGGCAGTAAATGACCTCAAAGCAACTGTTAGGGATGGTTGGTATCTGTTACCAGACAAACGCATCTTCGTGCCAGCCTCTGTGGCCTGGACATTGGTTCAAGCATCCCATGATGCTACTCATATGGGGAAGACAGGATTAGAAATGGCATTGGGAAGGGATTATTTCATCGATGGACTCGCAGGCATGGCAGCGTGCATAACATCTCAGTGTACAACGTGTGCAAGAGTCAATCCCCGGCAAGGGCCCCTCTTGCCACCAGGAACCATACCAATGACATATTTCCCAATGGACTCTGTAATGATAGATTTTACTGATATGCCACAGAGTGGACTATATAAGGCTATGTTAGTGATTGTTGACATGTATACCGGATGGCCTGAAGCATTTCCTACAAAAACCAAACAGGCTAAGGAGGTTGCAAGAATACTGCTGAAAGAACTAATTCCCAGGTTTGGGAGTCCATCTTTCATTTCTTCAGATAATGGCCCTGAATTTGTTCACCATATTAACCAAGCTATAGCTCAAGCAATGGGGTCTAAATGGAGGTTTCACAGTGTGTTCCATCCGCAGTCAGGGGCTAAGGTGGAACGAATGAACCGCACTTTAAAGGAGAAAATTACTAAAATATGTGCTGAGAGCCATTTGAAGTGGCCTGATGCTTTGCCCTTAGCACGGTATTCTGTGAGGTGTGTGCCGCAAAGACAGTACAGATTGTCCCCGTTTGAGTTGATGTTTGGTCGTCCTCCCACTCTGTTACGACGAAACCTGACGGGATGGCCAGATTTGGGACATAAGGGGGTGTGTGTGGAACATGGAGATGGTACAAGAGCTCAATAAACAGGTTAAAAAGCTTTGAGGTTATGTGCTGGAGCAAACCCCTCCTGGAATAGTGACAAGGTGTCATCCCTTCAAACCTGGAGATAGAGTCTGGGTGAAACATTGGAAGTGGGAACAGCTAGAAGGGAGATGGAAAGGGCCATATGTTGTTATTATGTCCTCTCCTCTTGCTGTCAAGATCTCAGAATCCAAATCATGGATCCACTGGACAAGGGTCAAAGCAGCAACTGAACCTGAATGGGTGGTGTCTAAAGATCCAGTGGCTCCCACAAAGTTAACATTCAAATGCAAGTAATATATGATTTGTTAGGGCAGCTCGTCTTATATATGAAGCTTTAGTATACTCGCTGAAAGGCTACTCTGCTGGAACCTTACCGGCAATAGGATCCTCTACGCACAGTAGTGAAGACCCCTGCTAAGTCACTCTGGACGCTGACTTTCTACGCACGGGAGAAGAATGGAGAAAAGTTTACTGTTGCTATGGGTGCATTGTATTGCTGCCGCATGTAACAATGTTTCAAAGGAAGTTAGGGGTAACCAAGGGAACGGGACCATAACTGACGCCTGTGATGCCTGTATAACCAAGGCAAGGCATGGTACCCAAACGATCAATACTCTGGTGTATCATACCCAAAAGCCTATCAGCTGTAAACCAGAGGGGATCACATGTCTACATAACAAGACTATGTATTCCCTGTGTTCACAAGAGGAAAAAAAGATATGTTACAACCCTGAGACCCCAATTAGGCTTAACTTCTCAATCTATGCAGGTTTTTTTTATGAGGCTAGGGTGGGGCCAAGCAACTACCTTAACTCGACCCTGGTGTTACAAACTGGGAGCCAGAGAGCTGAGATCGCTATTGATTTCTGCAAGGCCATGGATCGAAGCCCCTCGGGGAGAAAAGCCATAACATGTGGGGATGACAGCTGGAGAAAAACATATTGGCACAATCATAAGTATTTATGTGACACAAAGGGCTCATGGATCACAGATGGACATGCACATCTCCCCTGTGCAGGATATGCTGGAAAAACAGCTTGCTCAGGGTGGGAATGTGTTTGTGAATATACTGAGGGAGGATATCAGGGGTGCAAGTACTTGACTAGTGTCCACCGAGTGGCTCAGAGTAATCAAGTGGTACTAGAATTCAGCCGAGAGATGCCTAGTCGATACGTGTATGCCATAGGAATTGATGGAACAGGGGAGGACCCAAAGACCTATATCACAATCGTAAAACAGGTACTCTATGATGGAGAACAGAAATCTCTAGGATGGTCAGTATACGACACCTTAGCCCGACTGGAGCAATCAAAAGACCAATTTGAGGTTTCTGTGAAAGCAACCAACCTATTTCTGTCATTAGCAGAGGAAATAGAGAAAGCCCTGACTGTAAAGAATTGTTTTGTATGTGGAGGAATGAATATGGGGGATGTTCTGTTCCAGCCAACTACCGGCCCTGCAGAAATGTCAGGGACAACCCCTTTTCAAAAGTCAATAGGCTGAAAGTAAGCCAGCCAAATTTATTTACACAAAGGAAACGAAACAGATCCAAAACAAAGCAAAACAAAATACTAACCACGACTAAATCAGAAGCTGTTCAAACGGTTGCCTTTAGCAACCAGCACCTCCCACACATTCCCCTTTTAAACACAGTTTCAAGGCGTGGCTTCTCTTTGCCTCCTCCCGAGGTGCCTCATTGCCCTCCTTTGTTCACTCCTGCTTATCTGCCTCCTGCTTCGGGCATCCTTGAACAAAGCCAGCTGTGAAACATCTTCGTCCAAGCTTTCAGGCTCACACAGCTGGGTCTGAGAAGGAACAAGATGGGAGGGGCCTGGCTGAGAGCTCTGCGATGCCTCAGAACTTTCCTCTGCAGGCTCTCCAATCCCCTCCTCCTCCTCCTCCTCCTCAGAATTGTCCGATTCAGCTGCCATACCCACAGGCTGACACTGAATCACAACAGGGGTACAGTGGCCATGGGAGGCGATGGAGGCAAACCTGGAAATATATAACAACATGACAAGGGCAGGTAACATCACCCAAAGAATGCATATATATGGCATGGTGTGGACTCTCACAACAAATCTGGTTGGCCGAAACTGCTTTACACACAAAGGGGATCGGCCAGTGGGAGATCTTATCTGTTTGGGGGAATGGGATGAAAGGTATAAAGTATGAACATCTCTGGGAAATGCCTCTGAGTCTTTAAAGTTTGATATGACCATCATGCCCTTTCTGAACTCCAACAAGGAAGAGGAATGGGTAGGCCCCAGTGACATGTACTGGATATGTGGCACCTTTGCTTATGAGGTTTTGCCTAAGAATTGGTCAGGATCGTGTGTATTGTATTGGTCAGGATCGTGTGGATAAAGCCCTCATTCTTTCTTTTGCCAATACGGTCATGACAGGTGCTTGGTGTGCCAGTCTATGATCAAATGGGAAACCAAAGAAAAAGAGGTTAACACAGCCTTCTCTAATTTCCCTTGTAGACAATCCGATTATTATGATAAAATGGGGAATTTGTGGGATTCAGAGAGGATAGTTTGTGTGTATGGCCAGGCAACCTGGGCAGAGGATGGCACTTACGGTTACAGAACACCAATCTATATGATAAACCATATAATTAGGCTGCAGGCTGCTGTGGATCTGGCAGGGCAAAGCCTAGATAAAGCCTTAAACTTGTTAGCTATAACCATTGATAAAATCCGGACAGCAGTCTATCAAAACCGATTGGCTTTGGATTACCTATTGGCAAAAGAAGGTGGAGTGTGTGGAAAATTCAAATCGATGAAACTGGTCAGGTAATCAAACAATTAACCACTGAAATGAGGCAATTAACACACAATGCAGATCAAACCTGGAAGGGTTTTAATTTCCAAGGGATTTTTAGTGGATGGTTTCCCAAACTTCCAGGGTTACAAGGAATCGTGGCTCTCAGGATGTGTGTTGATTCCTTGTATCTTGCCTATTTTTATAAGAACTATATCCAATAGCTTAGCTTTACTTGCTGAAAGAAAAGCTACTGCACAGGTAATGGCAATGTGGGAATATGAAAGGTTACAAACCAAAGAAGACCTCTGTTGAGACTCATTGTCACAAGTTGAGATAAGTCTCAAAAGGGGGGAATAAAGAGGAAGTGTACTAAAGTAATTGTGTAAACAAACGTATTCGTGTCCTTAGGGCAGACACTGATCAAGGTAGCCATAATCCCGATAGCGTAACTGCACGTATTCCTGGTGACTGTCTTAAAGAGGAATGTATTAAAGTCCTTGTTTAAGCAAACATAGTCTTGTCCTTAAGGCAGATGATGATTGGGATAGCCATATCCTGTCTGTGAAACTACACGTAGTTCATGTAATTTTCTTCTGTAAACTGTTGTCTGATAAGAATGTGCAGGATGTAACCGTATAAGGAATAATGTGTAACAATGTTGTTGTTGTTAGCTGCGAAGTCGTGTCCGACCCATCGCGACCCTATGGCCAACGTTCCTCCAGGCCTTCCTGGAGGAATAGCTCAGCTGGAATACTGTCACCTCCACTAGCTTTGTTGTTGCTAAGCTTTTCTAAGGCCCACTTCACTTCACATTCTAGGATGTCTGGTTCAAGGTCAGTGACCACCTCATTGTGATTATCAGGGACGTTAAGCTCATTCTTGGATAGTTCTTCTGTGTAATTTTGCCACCTCTTCTTAATCTCTTCTGCCTGTGTTAGGTCCCTGCCATTTTGGTCCTTTATCATGCCCATTTTTGCATGAAACGTTCCCTTCATCTCTCCAATTTTCTTGAAAAGATCTCTGGTCCTCCCTATTCTATTGTTTTCTTCTATTTCTTTGCACTGTTCATTTAAGAAGGCATTCTTATCTCTTCTAGCTATTCTCTGGAATTCTGCATTCAATTGGGCGTATCTTTCTTTTTCTCCCTTGCCTTTCGCTTCCCTCCTTTCCTCAGCTATTTGCAAAGCTTCCTCAGACAGCCATTTTGCTTTCTTGCATTTCTTTTTCTTTGGGATGGTTTTGGTTGCTACCTGTTGTACAATGTTGCGAACCTCTGTCCATAGTTCTTCAGGCACTCTGTCAATCAGATCTAATTCCTTAAATCTATTTGTCACCTCTACTGTATATTCAACCGGGATATGATTTAATTCATACCTGAGTGGCCTAGTGCTTTTCCCTACTTTCTTCAGTTTAAGCCTAAACTTTGCAATGAGAAGCTCATGGTCTGAGCCACAGTCAGCTCCTGGTCTTGTTTTTACTGACTGTATAGAGCTTCTCCATCTTTGGCTGCAGAGCATATAGTCAATCTGATTTCTGTGTTGACCGTCTGGTGATGTCCATGTGTAGAGCCGTCTCTTGGGTTGTTGGAAAAGAGTGTTTGCTATGACCATTGTATTCTCTTGACAAAATTCTATCAGCCTGTGCCCTGCTTTATTTTGTACTCCAAGGCCAAACTTGCCTGTTATTCCGGTTATCTTTTGGCTTCCTACTTTAGCTTTCCAATCCCCCATGATGATAAGGACATCATTTTTTGGTGTTAGTTCTATAAGATGCTGTAGGGCTTCATGTTGTTAGTTGCGAAGTCGTGTCCGACCCATCGCGACCCCATGGACAACGTTCCTCTAGGCCTTCCTGTCCTCTACCATCTTCTGGAGTCCATTTAAGCTCATGCCTACTGCTTCAGTGACTCCATCCAGCCACCTCATTCTCTGTCGTCCCCTTCTTCTATTGCCCTCAATCTTTCCCAGCATTAGGCTCTTCTCCAGTGAGTCCTTCCTTCTCATTAGGTGGCCAAAGTATTTGAGTTTTAGCTTCAGGATCTGGCCTTCTAAAGAGCAGTCAGGGTTGATCTCCTCTAGGACTGACCGGTTTGATCGCCTTGCAGTCCAAGGGACTTGCAGAAGTCTTCTCCAGCACCAAAGGCCTCAATTTTTTGGCGCTCAGCCATTTTTTTTTTATAATTTTTTATTAAACTTATTATTTAAAAACATTGGATACAGTACCAGCGGGCTGACAAACCTTTTTGTCTACAATGTTCAAATATATATATATACATGTATATATGTACATCAAATAAACACTTAGATACACTTAAGTTACAAATCATTAACATAACAGAATATTTAAGACAATAAGCTAGTCTGTAAACCCTATTAAAGACCTTTCTTTTTTATCCCACCAAAGATACAATTTGTTCCAAATTCTATAATATTCTGATTGATCTTTATTTTTTAGTTCCAAAGTTAGTTTGTCCATTTCTGCGCAATCCCAAATTTTCCTAATAACTTCTTTCTCACCTGGGATCTCATTTTTTTCCATTTTTGCGCAAATGACATTCTAGCTGCTGTGATAATATGGATCGTTAAATATAGCACATCTTTAGGGTATTTCTCTTTCGTAATTCCCAACAAGAAAAATTCTGGACTAAACTCAATATCTTGTTTCAATATTTCTTTCAGCCAGGTCCAAATCATTCTCCAAAATTTTTGTGTTTTACTGCAAGACCACCACGTATGGAAAAATGTACCTATCTCTTCAGAACACTTCCAACACTTGGGAGATGCTGTTATATACATTTTTGCTAGACGGGCTGGGGGGAGATGCCATCGATAAAACATTTTAAATAAATTTTCTTTGTACGAAGAGGCCAGTGTTATCCTTTTGTTTCTGTCCCAAATTGTTTGCCAAGTGCCTAGATCAATGTTATGTCCTAAATTGTTAGCCCAGATCAACATGGGATCCTTCACTTGTTCTTCAAACAGTTTATATCCCAAAAGCAATTTATATAAATTCCTTATTTGTTTAGAGTCTGGTCCCAGTAATATTTTGTCCAATGCTGTTTCTGAGGTATATATCCCCCATTCATTTTTATCCTTCCTATATCTCGATTGGATTTGTAAATAAGCCCACCAATCGAGTTTTATACCTTGTAGTTCTAGTTCATTCCTAGTTTTCAATTCCCCCTCCTCATTCAGAATATCCTTGTATGAAATTATGTTACCCAAATCAAATAGATTTGGGTAAACGATCGCTTCAAGGGTGGATAGCCAGACCGGTACTTTAGTGTAGTTATGAGATCTGATTTTTTTCCAGGTATTAAATAACGCATGCCTAATCTGATGTCTTTGAAAATGTGAGAAAAGACCTTGTTTCTCCATCCATAGGAAAGCATGCCAGCCATATTGCAAATCGTGACCCTCTAAAGTTAGTAGTCTTCTATTTCTCAAGAGTACCCATTCTCTAATCCAACTCAGAGCCGCTGCATGGTAATATAATTCCCAGTCTGGCAATCCAAAACCCCCATTTTCCTTCGTGTCCTGTAGATATTTCAATTTAATTCTTGGTTTTTTTCCCTGCCAGACAAAATTTGATGATAATTTATTCAAATTTCGAAAAAAATTAGAATCGAGTTGTATTGGGATATTCTGAAATAGAAACAGGATTTTAGGCAGAATATTCATTTTAATGACAGCAATTCTTCCCAATAATGAGAGGTTTAGATTTCCCCATCTTTCCAGATCCCCTTTTATTTGATTCACTACGTTATCATAATTATCTTTTTTGAGTGAGGTACATCTAGCCGTAATGTTAATCCCTAGATATTTTATTTTCTTAACTATTTCTATATCCATAATTCCAGCCAAATTTTCTTTTTGTTTATTGGTCATATTTTTAACAACCATCTTGGTCTTATTTCTATTTATTCGCAGTCCAGCGACCTCACCATATTTAGATAGTTCTTCCAATAAATTTGGTCCCATCTGACATGGATCCTCCATAATAAAGACCAGATCGTCCGCGAAAGCTTGAAGTTTAAAGGTTTCCTTTTTAATGGTTAATCCTTTTATCTTTGGGTCGTTTCTTATAGTTCTCGTTAATACTTCAAGTGATAATATAAACAGCAGTGGTGATAAGGGGCAGCCTTGCCGTGTTCCCTTTTGAATTTGAAACTTCCTGGATGCTTCCCCATTAATAATTATTTTTGCTTCCTGGTTGTCATAAATTGCCCTAATTACATTTATAAATTTTTCACCCATGTTCATGAAGCTAAATTGTTGGTGCAAGAAAGACCATTTAACATTATCAAATGCCTTTTGGGCGTCTAAAAAAAGTAATGCCATCTGTTGACCACTATGTAATTCATAGTACTCCAACGTATCTAATATTATTCTAATATTGTGCTTAGTGTGTCTCTTAGTGAGAAAACCATTCTGGTCTGCGTGTATGAAGTCGTTCAGAAATCGTTTCAATCGCTCCGCTATAATTGAAGTAAATATCTTATAGTCCGAATTAAGAAGTGATATGGGTCTATAATTTTGGATTAATGTATAGTCCGTATTATCTTTCGGGATAAGGGTTATGTTTGCCTCCGACCAAGATTTAGGCGTTCTTGCGCCTTCTAATACTGCGTTGAATACCTCCACTAGGGGTTGCGCTAAGATATTTTGTAATTCTTTATAGATTTCTGACGGGAGTGAAGGGGGGCGGAGCCAGCTGTCAGAGCGGGCGGCTGTGTGAACGGAGTTCTCTCCACGCACAACCTCTCACCCAGTGTTTGCGGGGGCTTTTCGGAGCTTCAGGAGGTCCTGTAGGGGCATCCGAAGTCGCAGGCAGCCCGGAGAACCTTCATGAGCGGCGGTTCGTGTTGGAAATCCGGAGAAGTCTGATGCGAGCGAACCGGGGAGAAGGAGGCCAGTAATGGTCGACATGAAGATCTGACAGAGGGACGGAGCTAGCACGTAAGCAGCGGGACAACGGTGGAGCGGAGCTGACGGAGAGTATATCCGAATATCTAATAGGAAGCGCTTAAGAAAGAGGTACTGGTTTGAAGTGGGTGCCTCACGGAGAGGGAATAAGTGGCGATAGAAGTCTCGAGGGAGGCGTTTGGCAAAAACAGCAAGGAAAAGAAATTCGAGGACTATAGTGACTATATGACTGTTAGAGACTGAACTCTGGATTGTCGGACGTGAAAAGTGACCAGCTTGGTTTATCCTGGGCTTTCCTGGTAAATTTTGAACTTCTGAACTTTTGAAACTTTTGAAATTGTACTCTACTTGTCACGGGCGGCCATTTGATATAGCAATTTAGTAATTGGAGGTTTGTTTAGTGGGACACCTACTGGTCTTTGACAGTAGAAGAAGACGGAAAAGGTGTCAACTACTGCGCCGGAAACGGGGGAAAAGAAGGGGAAAAAAAGGAAAAGAAAAAGAACGTGACTTTGAATTTATTCAGACATATATACTATAGAATTCTATTATATAAATTGCTTAGTTGGTAATAAGTATCTGGTGGTAACTGTTTTACATACCTTTTGTCATAGAATTAAGAGGTTTATATAAGACTCAGGGTACTACACATTGATAAAACGTGTGTTACAACCGCTCAGCCATTTTTATGGTCCAACTTTCACTGCCATACATTGCAACTGGAAAGACCATAGCCTTGACTATACGCACTTTTGTTGACAGGGTAATGTCTCTGCTTTTTAGTGTGCTGTCTAGATTTGCCATGGCTTTCCTCCCGAGGAGCAAGCGTCTTTTAATTTCTTGGCTACAGTCCCCATCTGCAGTGATCTTGGAGCCCAGGAAAATAAAATCTGTCACTACCTCCATTTCTTCCCCATCTATTTGCCAGGAATTGAGAGGGACGGATGCCATGATCTTGGTTTTCTTAATGTTAAGTTTCAACCCAAATTTTGCACTCTCCTTCACCGGCAACAAGAGGCTCTTTAGTTCTTCTTCACTTTCTGACATTAGAGTGGTATCATCTGCATATCTTAGGTTGTTGATATTTCTTCCAGCAATTTTTAATTCCAACTTTTGATTCATCTAGCCCTGCCTTTCTCATGAGTTAAATAGGCAGCCTTGCCAGACTCCTTTCCCAATTTTGAACCAATCAGTGGTTCCGTGTCCAGTTCTCACTGTTGCTTCTTGGCCCACATATAGGTTTCTCAAGAGACAAATAAGATGTTCTGGTACACCCATCTCTTTAAGAACTTGCCACAGTTTGTTATGAACCACACAATCAAAGGCTTTAGCATAGTCAATGAAGCAGAAGTAGATGTTTTTCTGGAACTCTCTAGCTTTCTCCATGATCCAGCGTATGTTGGCAATTTGATCTCTAGTTCCTCTGCCTCTTCGAAATCCTGCCTGTACTTCTGGTAGTTCTCAATCCACATACTGCTGGAGTCTAGCTTGTAGGATTTTAAGTATAACTTTAATAATAATAATAATATAAAGTTGGAAGGGACCTTGGAGGTCATCTAGTCCAACCCCCTGCTCAGGCAGGAAACCCTATACCATTTCAGGCAAATGGCTGTCCAGTCTCTTCTTAAAAACCTCCAGTGTTGGAGCATTCACCACCTCTGGAGGCAGGTTGTTCCACTGGTTAATTGTTCTGACTGTCAGGAAGTTTCTCCTTAGTTCTAGGTTGCTTCTCTCCTTGACTAGTTTCCATCCGTTGCTTCTTGTCCTGCTGTCAGGCGCTTTGGAGAACAGCTTGACTCCCTCTTCTTTGTGATAGCCCCTGAGATACTGGAACACTGCTATCATGTCACCCCTCACCCTTCTCTTCATTAAACTACACATACCCAATTCCAGCAACCGTTCCCTATATGTTTTAGCCTCCAGCCCCCTAATCATCTTTGTTGCTCTTCTCTGTACCCTTTCTAGAGTCTCAACATCTTTTTTACATCGTGGTGACCAAAACTGGATGCAGTATTCCAGGTGTGGCCTTACCAAAGCATTGTAAAGTGGTATTAGTACTTCACTTGATCTTGATTCTATCCCTCTGTTAATGCAGCCTAGCACTGTGTTGGCTTTTTTGGCAGCTGCAGCACACTGCTGGCTCATATTGAAGTGATTGTCTACTAAGACTCCGAGATCCCTCTCACAGTTACTACTATTGAGCAAGGTACCACCTAAACTACACCTATGCATTTGATTTTTCCTGCCTAAATGTAGAACCTTACTTTTTTTCACCATTGAATTTCATTTTGTTAGATAGTGCCCAGTGTTCGAGTCTGTCCAGATCCTTCTGTATCTTAAGCCTATCTTCTGGAGTATTGGCTATTCCTGCCAGCTTGGTGTCGTCTGCAAATTTGATGAGTTCCCCATCTATCCCCTCATCCAAATCGTTAATGAAGATATTGAAGAGCACTGGGCCCAGAACAGAGCCCTGGGGCACCCCACTACACACTTCCTTCCATGTAGATGTGGTTCCATTGAGGACCACACGCTGAGTACGGCCTGTCAGCCAGCTACGAATCCATCTGGTGGTAATGCTATCTAACCCACATTTTTCTATCTTATCAAGTAGTAGGTTGTGATCTACTTTATCAAATGCCTTACTGAAGTCCAAGTAAATTATATCTACAGCGTTCCTCTGGTCCACTAATTTTGTCACTTGGTCAAAGAATGTAATAAGATTTGTCTGGCATGATCTGTTTTTGACAAACCCATGTTGACTTTTAGTGATGACTTTGTTTGCATCAAGGTGTTCGCTGATTTGTTGTTTGATTATCTTTTCCAGAATCTTCCCAGGTATTGAGGTCAGGCTGATAGGTCTGTAGTTTCCTGGATCTATTTTTTTCCCTTTTTTGAAGATGGGAACTACATCAGCTCTCTTCCAGTCCTCTGGTAGTTCCCCAGTGCTCCAGGATCTTTGAAAAATATAGTTCAGTGGTTCTGAGATCACGTCTGCCAGTTCCTTGAAAACCTTGGGGTGTAATCCATCTGGTCCTGGTGATTTGAACTCGTCTAGGCTGGACAGGTGCTCACTTACCATTTTCTTGCCTATCTTAACTTGCGTTTCTATTCTGTTTTTTATGGCACTGGTTTGGGTAGGTTGGACTGTTTTTTCCCTTTGTGTAAAGACAGATGCAAAAAACGAATTAAATAGTTCTGCTTTCTCCCTATTGCTTGTCACCTTCTTGCCACTTTCCCCCACTAATGGACCAATCATTTCCTTAACTTTTTTCTTGTTTTTTATATGTTGAAAGAAGCTTTTTTTGTTATTTTTGACTTTGGTCGCAAGCCTTAGTTCATTTTGAGCCTTAGCTTTCCTCACTTCATCTTTGCAGGCACGGGTTATTTGCTGATATTCTGACTTAGTTATGTGCCCCTCTTTCCAATTCTTATACTTGTCCTTTTTATCTTTCAGTTTATCAGAGAGTTCTTTATGCAGCCATGCTGGTTTCTTTTGAGAGCTGTAATTTTTCTTCTTTGTTGGTATTGTACTAGACTGGGCCTTTATTATCTCACTTTTCAAAATTTCCCAAGCTCCTTGAGTTGTTTTCCCCTTTAGGATTCTCATCCATGGAATTCTTCCCATGGTCTCTCTAAGTTTATTGAAATTAGCTCTTTTAAAGTCCAAGACTCTAGTTTGGCTGTGTTCTATTGCTTGTGCCTCCAGAATGTTGAATTCCAATATTGCATGATCACTTCCCCCCAAGGTTCCTGTGGCTTCGACACTTTCTATCATTTCATCTCTGTTAGTGAGAATTAAATCCAATATGGCTAATCCCCTAGTTCCCTTCTCTACTTTTTGGGAGAGAAAGATGTCTGCTAGGTTTGACAGGAATCTGTTTGATCTTCCACTTGGTGCAGAGTTTGTCTCCCAGTTGATATCAGGGTAATTAAAGTCCCCCATTACTATTGTGATGTGCTTCTTACATACCTTAGTTAGCTGACTAGCAAAAAGTTCATCTATTTCCTCTGCTTGGTTGGGCGGCCTATAGTATACACTTATGGCAATGTCATTTCCCCCCCCCTTTTATATTGACCCAAATGCTTTCAAGTTTACAGTTTTCGTCCTTGTTGTGCTCTATTTCTGTAGAGATAAAGTTATTTCTTATATAGAGAACAACTCCTCCTCCTCTTTTGTTTAGTCTGCTTCTTTTAAATAGTTTAAATCCCTCTAGCTGTGTGTTCCATTTGTGGGTTTCATCCCACCATGTTTCCGTAATGGCAACAATATCATATCTGCCCTCATTTACCTGAATTTCTAGTTCACCCTGCTTACTGTTCATACTCTGTGCATTAGTGTATAGACATTTGAGTCCTTTATGACTGACGCTGTGTTTACTTGCTGCATAACTTGTGTGGTGCCTGGCTTCCCCTATTTTCTTAGATTGCCGGGGACAGTGATGTACTGTATCAATTAACTCACTATCCCCATTATTTAGTTTAAATGTTCCTCCAAAAAAGCTGTGATTTTATTGCCAAGTAACTCAGTCCCTTTCTTAGATGGATGCAGACCATCTCTTTTATACATTTTTTCATTGGACCAGCTACAGACATCATGACTAATATAACCAAAGCCTTCTCCTTTACACCACTCCTTTAGCCACATATTAAATTCTGCTATACGCTGGCCTTTTCCATTTTGCTCCTTATACACTGGTAAAACCTCTGAAAAAGTAAGCCTACAGCCTATTCTGCTAAGTTCCTGCCCCAAGCTCTGGAAATCATTCTGCACAGAGAGTACATCTTTTTGGGACAGATCATTAGTGCCAAGATGTACAATAGCCTCCACATCACAGTCCTTGCTGGCATTCTTGATTATTTTGGAAATACGCTTCTTGTCCCTACTGGCAGTAGCACCTGGAAGACACCTGACCTCTTTCAAAACCTCTGTGTCCTTTCCTAAATTTACATCCCTTATAATTGAATCACCAACCAGAAGGTGGCTTCTCTTTTTGGATGCCTTTCTGTTCTTGCATGACTGGTGTTTAATACCAGATTCACACTTCTCCCTGTCGAAAACAAGTTTTTCATCTTGGACCACGATCCCCTGCTTATTTGAGTTATTATCACAGATACCTTTACCTGTCTCCTTAATGTCCTTATTAAGGTCAGAAAGGGCACTGTATCTGTTGTGCAGGAACACAGCGAAAGCTTTGGGTTTATGGTTCACAGATCTCACCCTGCCAGATCCCACGGTTGTCCACATTGCCCTTCTCCTGCAGGATCTTTGTGGTAGAGGGGGCTGATAGCACGGAGGCTCAATTGGGTAGAAGGGCTGAACTGGACACCTAATTTCTGCCTGAAGAGCACAGATTATAGACCCTAGATAAATAATCTGTCCTTGTAGACTATTGATTTGTTTACAGATATGACAGTTTCCAAGTTTGAAAAGGATACTGCGAAAGACAGCTGCAAAACAGGTGTTGCACTGAACTAAGCCAGACATGCTGAGTTACAACGAATCTCAGATGCTCTTGCCCTGAATGTACCGCTGCTGTTTTTGATATTTAGTTATATAATTCGCGCGCCATTAGGCGCGCGGGCCGCTCCTTTTTTGGTGCTGCCCTTGCAAAACGTACAGCATGGAGCACTTCCCAGCAGCTCTGAAAGTTGAAATTCTGCTGAAAAGCAATGGAGATCCAATGAGGACCCCAAATGCAGTTCAAATACAATGCAAACCAATCAGGGCTCTAGCTCCTTTTTTGGTGCTGCCCTTGCAAAACTTACAGCATGGAGCACTTCCCAGCAGCTCTGAAAGTTGAAATTCTGCTGAAAAGCAATGGAGATCCAATGAGGACCCCAAATGCAGTTCAAATACAATGCAAACCAATCAGGGCTCTAGCTCCTTTTTTGGTGCTGCCCTTGCAAAACGTACAGCATGGAGCACTTCCCAGCAGCTCGGAAAGTTGAAATTCTGCTGAAAAGCAATGGAGATCCAATGAGGACCCCAAATGCAGTTCAAATACAATGCAAACCAATCAGGGCTCTAGCTCCTTTTTTGGTGCTGCCCTTGCAAAACGTACAGCATGGAGCACTTCCCAGCAGCTCGGAAAGTTGAAATTCTGCTGAAAAGCAATGGAGATCCAATGAGGACCCCAAATGCAGTTCAAATACAATGCAAACCAATCAGGGCTCTAGCTCCTTTTTTGGTGCTGCCCTTGCAAAACGTACAGCATGGAGCACTTCCCAGCAGCTCTGAAAGTTGAAATTCTGCTGAAAAGCAATGGAGATCCAATGAGGACCCCAAATGCAGTTCAAATACAATGCAAACCAATCAGGGCTCTAGCTCCTTTTTTGGTGCTGCCCTTGCAAAACGTACAGCATGGAGCACTTCCCAGCAGCTCTGAAAGTTGAAATTCTGCTGAAAAGCAATGGAGATCCAATGAGGACCCCAAATGCAGTTCAAATACAATGCAAACCAATCAGGGCTCTAGCTCCTTTTTTGGTGCTGCCCTTGCAAAACTTACAGCATGGAGCACTTCCCAGCAGCTCTGAAAGTTGAAATTCTGCTGAAAAGCAATGGAGATCCAATGAGGACCCCAAATGCAGTTCAAATACAATGCAAACCAATCAGGGCTCTAGCTCCTTTTTTGGTGCTGCCCTTGCAAAACGTACAGCATGGAGCACTTCCCAGCAGCTCGGAAAGTTGAAATTCTGCTGAAAAGCAATGGAGATCCAATGAGGACCCCAAATGCAGTTCAAATACAATGCAAACCAATCAGGGCTCTAGCTCCTTTTTTGGTGCTGCCCTTGCAAAACGTACAGCATGGAGCACTTCCCAGCAGCTCTGAAAGTTGAAATTCTGCTGAAAAGCAATGGAGATCCAATGAGGACCCCAAATGCAGTTCAAATACAATGCAAACCAATCAGGGCTCTAGCTCCTTTTTTGGTGCTGCCCTTGCAAAACTTACAGCATGGAGCACTTCCCAGCAGCTCTGAAAGTTGAAATTCTGCTGAAAAGCAATGGAGATCCAATGAGGACCCCAAATGCAGTTCAAATACAATGCAAACCAATCAGGGCTCTAGCTCCTTTTTTGGTGCTGCCCTTGCAAAACTTACAGCATGGAGCACTTCCCAGCAGCTCTGAAAGTTGAAATTCTGCTGAAAAGCAATGGAGATCCAATGAGGACCCCAAATGCAGTTCAAATACAATGCAAACCAATCAGGGCTCTAGCTCCTTTTTTGGTGCTGCCCTTGCAAAACTTACAGCATGGAGCACTTCCCAGCAGCTCTGAAAGTTGAAATTCTGCTGAAAAGCAATGGAGATCCAATGAGGACCCCAAATGCAGTTCAAATACAATGCAAACCAATCAGGGCTCTAGCTCCTTTTTTGGTGCTGCCCTTGCAAAACGTACAGCATGGAGCACTTCCCAGCAGCTCTGAAAGTTGAAATTCTGCTGAAAAGCAATGGAGATCCAATGAGGACCCCAAATGCAGTTCAAATACAATGCAAACCAATCAGGGCTCTAGCTCCTTTTTTGGTGCTGCCCTTGCAAAACTTACAGCATGGAGCACTTCCCAGCAGCTCTGAAAGTTGAAATTCTGCTGAAAAGCAATGGAGATCCAATGAGGACCCCAAATGCAGTTCAAATACAATGCAAACCAATCAGGGCTCTAGCTCCTTTTTTGGTGCTGCCCTTGCAAAACGTACAGCATGGAGCACTTCCCAGCAGCTCTGAAAGTTGAAATTCTGCTGAAAAGCAATGGAGATCCAATGAGGACCCCAAATGCAGTTCAAATACAATGCAAACCAATCAGGGCTCTAGCTCCTTTTTTGGTGCTGCCCTTGCAAAACTTACAGCATGGAGCACTTCCCAGCAGCTCTGAAAGTTGAAATTCTGCTGAAAAGCAATGGAGATCCAATGAGGACCCCAAATGCAGTTCAAATACAATGCAAACCAATCAGGGCTCTAGCTCCTTTTTTGGTGCTGCCCTTGCAAAACGTACAGCATGGAGCACTTCCCAGCAGCTCTGAAAGTTGAAATTCTGCTGAAAAGCAATGGAGATCCAATGAGGACCCCAAATGCAGTTCAAATACAATGCAAACCAATCAGGGCTCTAGCTCCTTTTTTGGTGCTGCCCTTGCAAAACTTACAGCATGGAGCACTTCCCAGCAGCTCTGAAAGTTGAAATTCTGCTGAAAAGCAATGGAGATCCAATGAGGACCCCAAATGCAGTTCAAATACAATGCAAACCAATCAGGGCTCTAGCTCCTTTTTTGGTGCTGCCCTTGCAAAACGTACAGCATGGAGCACTTCCCAGCAGCTCTGAAAGTTGAAATTCTGCTGAAAAGCAATGGAGATCCAATGAGGACCCCAAATGCAGTTCAAATACAATGCAAACCAATCAGGGCTCTAGCTCCTTTTTTGGTGCTGCCCTTGCAAAACTTACAGCATGGAGCACTTCCCAGCAGCTCTGAAAGTTGAAATTCTGCTGAAAAGCAATGGAGATCCAATGAGGACCCCAAATGCAGTTCAAATACAATGCAAACCAATCAGGGCTCTAGCTCCTTTTTTGGTGCTGCCCTTGCAAAACTTACAGCATGGAGCACTTCCCAGCAGCTCTGAAAGTTGAAATTCTGCTGAAAAGCAATGGAGATCCAATGAGGACCCCAAATGCAGTTCAAATACAATGCAAACCAATCAGGGCTCTAGCTCCTTTTTTGGTGCTGCCCTTGCAAAACTTACAGCATGGAGCACTTCCCAGCAGCTCTGAAAGTTGAAATTCTGCTGAAAAGCAATGGAGATCCAATGAGGACCCCAAATGCAGTTCAAATACAATGCAAACCAATCAGGGCTCTAGCTCCTTTTTTGGTGCTGCCCTTGCAAAACTTACAGCATGGAGCACTTCCCAGCAGCTCTGAAAGTTGAAATTCTGCTGAAAAGCAATGGAGATCCAATGAGGACCCCAAATGCAGTTCAAATACAATGCAAACCAATCAGGGCTCTAGCTCCTTTTTTGGTGCTGCCCTTGCAAAACTTACAGCATGGAGCACTTCCCAGCAGCTCTGAAAGTTGAAATTCTGCTGAAAAGCAATGGAGATCCAATGAGGACCCCAAATGCAGTTCAAATACAATGCAAACCAATCAGGGCTCTAGCTCCTTTTTTGGTGCTGCCCTTGCAAAACTTACAGCATGGAGCACTTCCCAGCAGCTCTGAAAGTTGAAATTCTGCTGAAAAGCAATGGAGATCCAATGAGGACCCCAAATGCAGTTCAAATACAATGCAAACCAATCAGGGCTCTAGCTCCTTTTTTGGTGCTGCCCTTGCAAAACGTACAGCATGGAGCACTTCCCAGCAGCTCTGAAAGTTGAAATTCTGCTGAAAAGCAATGGAGATCCAATGAGGACCCCAAATGCAGTTCAAATACAATGCAAACCAATCAGGGCTCTAGCTCCTTTTTTGGTGCTGCCCTTGCAAAACCTACAGCATGGAGCACTTCCCAGCAGCTCTGAAAGTTGAAATTCTGCTGAAAAGCAATGGAGATCCAATGAGGACCCCAAATGCAGTTCAAATACAATGCAAACCAATCAGGGCTCTAGCTCCTTTTTTGGTGCTGCCCTTGCAAAACGTACAGCATGGAGCACTTCCCAGCAGCTCTGAAAGTTGAAATTCTGCTGAAAAGCAATGGAGATCCAATGAGGACCCCAAATGCAGTTCAAATACAATGCAAACCAATCAGGGCTCTAGCTCCTTTTTTGGTGCTGCCCTTGCAAAACTTACAGCATGGAGCACTTCCCAGCAGCTCTGAAAGTTGAAATTCTGCTGAAAAGCAATGGAGATCCAATGAGGACCCCAAATGCAGTTCAAATACAATGCAAACCAATCAGGGCTCTAGCTCCTTTTTTGGTGCTGCCCTTGCAAAACGTACAGCATGGAGCACTTCCCAGCAGCTCTGAAAGTTGAAATTCTGCTGAAAAGCAATGGAGATCCAATGAGGACCCCAAATGCAGTTCAAATACAATGCAAACCAATCAGGGCTCTAGCTCCTTTTTTGGTGCTGCCCTTGCAAAACCTACAGCATGGAGCACTTCCCAGCAGCTCTGAAAGTTGAAATTCTGCTGAAAAGCAATGGAGATCCAATGAGGACCCCAAATGCAGTTCAAATACAATGCAAACCAATCAGGGCTCTAGCTCCTTTTTTGGTGCTGCCCTTGCAAAACGTACAGCATGGAGCACTTCCCAGCAGCTCTGAAAGTTGAAATTCTGCTGAAAAGCAATGGAGATCCAATGAGGACCCCAAATGCAGTTCAAATACAATGCAAACCAATCAGGGCTCTAGCTCCTTTTTTGGTGCTGCCCTTGCAAAACTTACAGCATGGAGCACTTCCCAGCAGCTCTGAAAGTTGAAATTCTGCTGAAAAGCAATGGAGATCCAATGAGGACCCCAAATGCAGTTCAAATACAATGCAAACCAATCAGGGCTCTAGCTCCTTTTTTGGTGCTGCCCTTGCAAAACTTACAGCATGGAGCACTTCCCAGCAGCTCTGAAAGTTGAAATTCTGCTGAAAAGCAATGGAGATCCCTAGCATGAGAAATGAGTTCAATGGTGCAATAGTTTGAACATTCTTTGTCGCGGAACAATTAATATTCCGACCAGAGGAGGATGGACCGTGGTTCATTTGCATGGTGAATATCAAAGAAAGGAAAACCAATGCATATTCTATGTAAAACCTTTAATGAGAAAACAAAAGACCTAAACTGACTACATTCTCTCATCAGGCAGAACAGCAAAAGTAAGGAGTAACTGTGAGAAACTTTTTCTAGGCATGTGCACAAAACAGTCTTAAACCATAACATAGCTGGACATATGAGAGTCACTATGGTTACATGATAAGATAATAACACAGGTGCAGAGAGCAGGGGAAAATGTACAGATAGAAATGAGCGAAGCTGGCAAAACTAAAAAACACGCAGTGACATCCCCTTCTTTTGTCAGTGAAGCAGAAAATCAGATAAGGCACATCTTCTTGCACAGGTACTCGTGTTGGGCTGTAGGAAGTGGTTTGTTCAGCATATCAGCAATTTGGTCATGTGTAGGCACATACTGCAATTTGACAAAACCTTGTTTAACTGCTTGTCTTATGTTTTGGTAACGGATGTCAATGTGACTAGACCTGGAACCTGTAAAGCGATTATCAGAGATATAAACCACAGATTCGTTGTCTTCCATCACAGTGATTGGTCAAATCGGAGGTGTCCAGATATCTGTGACTAAGGCATCAAACCACGTTAGAGAATTACATGCAACACAAGCATATTCAGCTTCAGTAGAAGAACAAGAAACAAAATTCTGTTTACGCACATGCCAGTAAAGAGGACATCCATTTAAAAACATCATATAACCTGAAGTGCTTTTACGTGATTTCTTATCACTTGCCCAATCTGAATCTGCATAACAACATAACTCTGCATAGTCAGTATGTGTGGGATCTAACAATAACTTCATGTCTTTGGTGTGTTTTAGATATCTCAATAATTTCTTAACACATGTCCAATGAAACTGTTTTGCCTTGCCTACGTGTCGTGATAGGAGATTAACACTAAGTGCAATATCAGGTCTAGTCCAACTACTAATATATAGCAGCGACCCAATGACTGAGCGATAAAGTGTTTGATCCTCGAACTCAGGACTTGGTTCATGTGTCAAGTTGTGAAAGTCGGTTTGCATGGGTATACTCACTGGTTTAGCATTCTTCATGTTGCAGTGATGCAATAGTTGTTCAATCTTATCTGCCTGTGTGAGACTGAACCCCTTCTGAGTTTTGGTAACTTGAACACCTAAATAAGTGTTAATATGTCCTAAAGACCTCAATGTGAAAAACTGTTGTAAAGCTTTAGCAAAACATTCACTCATCTGCTTATTTGGACCAATATAAACAATATCATCAACATAAACCAGAATCATCTCATACCTATTATCAGATCTTTTTGTAAACACGCATTCATCTGTTTCGGACTTAATAAAGCCCATTGAATTTAGTTTGTCAGAAAGACATAAGTACCACATTAAACCAGACTGTTTCAGACCATAAAGACTTTTGTGTAGAAACCAAGTATCCCCTTCTTGCTGTCGGAAACCTGGAGGACCTTTCACATAAATTTCTTCATCTAGATCAGCGTGTAGATAAGCCGTTTCAACGTCAAACTGGAAAACTTCTAGACCAAGGATAGTTGCAGTGGCTAAGGCAATTTTCACACTCAGTCCGCACTGTGGGTGAATAGGTATTTGTATAGTCCTCAGGATAACATTGAGTGAAACCCTGGGCTACAAGTCTGGCCTTGTACAACGACTCACCATTTGGCTTCTTTTTAATTCTGTAGACCCACCGAGTGCCAATAACTTTATTGTTTGCTGGAGGACTTGCAGGCGTAAACACATGAAGTTTCTTTAGACTGTCCATTTCAGCCTGCATTGCCTCAAACCATTTATCTTGCTCTGCTTCAGGAAGATGTTTGATTTGTGTGAACTTCTCAGGAGGAAGTGTAACATTACAAATCAAAGGTAAAGGTGCTTTCGTTACTTGCCACGAATACCGTTTTGGTGGAATTCCCTTTGTGGTCCTCTTGGAACGTCTCGGAACAACCGTCCATTCTTCTTCCGTTTCGTCCTCGTCTTCATCATCGTCACCAGCAGCATCGGCGGCTTGCAAAGACGGAACAGTGGGTTGAGAAGAACTCGTGGAAGGAACATTCGCCTGTGCATCTTGATCATCAGGCTGCGTGGCATCAGCAGCATCATCTCTAGGAAAATAAACTCCATGATTATTAGAATGAATCCTGGACCAGTCAGCATCTTCCTCAAAAGTAGCAGATTGTGAAATAACTACGACGTGATGAGAGTCCATGTATTTGCTCCATTTTGAATTATCATCAATGCCCATAAATCTCATCCTTTTTGCTGCAGGACCCCCTTTCTTTCTTTGGGCTAAAGGAATATTGACCATACCATAGGAACCAAAAATATGGAGATGTGAGAGGTCAGGCTTGTGTCCATATAACATGAAATAAGGGGTCTGATTTATTACACTACTCCAGGTACGGTTGATGATATGATTAGCATATTTAATAGCTTCACCCCGTATGGGAGACTGAGGTTAGCATCTTCAAGAAGGCAACGCATCATGGTTTGCAAAACTCCATTTCTGCGTTCTGCCACTCCATTTTGAGCCAGAGTGTAAGGAGCTGAGGTCTGGTGTAGTATGCCGTTCCTACGCATCCAGTCCTGAAAACGCTGAGACATAAATTCAGCACCGCAATCACTCTGAATTCTGGCAACGCTGACTTCGAATTGGGTATAGACAAGATTGGCAAAGTCTTTAAAGATCTGAAAGGTCTCAGATTTTTCTCTCATAGGAAATACATATCCATATCTAGAATAATTATCAACAATTGTCAAGAAATATCTTTTACCACCAATTGTTGGTGTAAAAGGACCCACTATGTCGGTGTGTACCAAATCAAAAATGCGTGTGACAGGCGTGTAGCGCGTTTTGGAATTGCTGCTGCTTTGGATTTGGCTTTCTTGCAGACAGCACAGTCCAAGAACACCTTACACCCCTTTAGATCCAAACCTCTTGCGAACTCTGGCATCTTCTTTAGAACACGGAAACTGGCATGACCCAATCTTCTATGCCACTTATGGATACACCTGGAATGCAAAGGTTTACCTGCTAGTGAATTCTCAACATTAGCATTTTTATTAGGAACCTCAGGCTTGCTGTGAGCAACCTGTGTCTTATTTGTCTTCTTGTTGGCTTTAGGAGCCTTTGGAGTAGCAACAGGATCTCTCTCTGGGACATCTCTCACTGGGCCTGTGCTCTCCCTTTTTGGAACTGGTATACTTGCCTGCTCTTGTGGCTTAGACTTTGGCTTTATATAATAAACACCACCAATCAACATGGTTTCAGCAACAATATCTCCATCTTTAACTACATAACTTGCTTTTTCAAGATGATGGACCTGGAATTTTGACACCCTAGACAAGTGACTCTGACTAAGCAAACTACTATTAGCTGATGGTACGTAGTAAACATCAGGAATGAATGCACCAAGCTCTTCGATATAAATGGTTCCTTTTCCCATGACCTGAACAGGATGATTTGAAACAGAGTACAGTTCACAAAGTTCAGGTTCAGGCTCGTGCATCTCTGTGTAAAGCTCTGTTCTGTAGGTAACATGTAATGCTGCTCCGCTGTCCAAAGTCCAAAGAAGTCGTCTGTCGTACTCTAGTTGAGGCTGTGGATCGTTGGTTACAACCAATGTGGTAAGTGGAGCTTGCGGATCACACCTGGGACCATGACCTTGTCGTCCGCCTCTACCTCTGCCTCCTCTGGAATCTGTTCCTCTGGGCTGGTACGTGGCGGGCAGTGGAAACCGTTGGGGACAATCCCGGGTGGCATGTCCCACACGATTGCAGATGTAGCATCTTGGCATACTTGGAACGTAGGCTCTTCCACGGAAGGAACACCTCGCTGAAGCTTTTGATGCAGGTGGTTCCCTTAAATGTGGCGCGGCTTGCATAAGTGCCTCTTCTTCAGTTAAAATTCTGCATACATGATCCACTGTGCGTTGAGCAATAGGCACTTGATTAATCTTGGAAATAGCATCTTTCCATTCATAATTCAAAGAGTTAATGATAATGCTGATCATTTGAAAGTCATCAATAGGATAGCCTTTTTCACCCAGTTCTTTTCTTATTCCTTTCATTTTAGTTAAGTGTTCTCCAATATGTTCACCAGGTTTTAATCTAGAACCATGGAACTCGGACAAAAGCAAACATGTAGACTCAATGGACGTAGGCTGGTAACACGCTTCTAATTGAGCCCAAATTTGTTGGGCAGTTGCATCTTGTGAAAAAGTGAGCTGCAATTCAGTGTCCATGGACATCAATAACGTTGTGCATGCTCTATCATTCAAGTCCCATATGTCAGGAGGCCATGGCTGGGCAGGAGGATTAAACACCATCACATGGGTACCTTCTCTATGAAGCAGAAGTCCAACTTCACCGACCCATGCCCTGTAATTCTGTCCTGACCGCTTCAATTTTGAATCACCAGCCAGTGGTACAATAGAGGGTGCCTGTTGAGGAACATGCAATTGGGGCACTGGCTGTGCAGGTTGTGCAACTGGGACATGGCCTGCAGGAGGCGCTGGTTGTGCAGGCTGTGCCATCCGGACATAACCAGCAGGGGGCACCAGTGGCGCCTGTGCCAGGGCCTGCGGCAGTTGCATTGAAGCTGCTACAGGTACTGGTGCTGGGGGTGGCTGTACTTGAGCTGCAATGCCACCCTGGCCAGCAGAAGGTGCTGGCGCTTGAGCTGCTACATTAAGTTGGCCTGCAGTCAGCACTGGCCTTTGTATTTGAGGAACCAGTGGAGGCTGCACTTGGGGTGAAGGCTGCTGTGCTCCATCTGAGACAGGAACCTTAATAGTAGCAGTATTAATAGGCATTCTAGCTGAAGCTCCCAATGAATGAGGAGGTGTGGCAGCTTGGAGCGATGCCTGATGAAGGGACATCTGTGAAAATGCATTCTGCATTCTTTGAAATGCATCTTGTAAAACAGATTCACCAGCAGATGGTGCTATAACATTAGATTCAGGCATCATTGTATCCTCACGTGTCATTTGACACAGCAGGCAGTCAGGCTCCCATTCGTCTGACACAAGATTCCACTGTGGGCGTGCCTCTGTCTTTGAGGAAGAAGGCAAAATGGCGATCCCTTGTGGGTGTGGCTTTGCTTGTGAAGAGGGAGGCAAAATGGCTGATTCTGAAAACTGAATGCCAGCAGAGGCTCTCCCATGCTTTTTATACCATGCTGCACACAACTTTGCGTTTTGCAGCTCTTTCTCAAAAACTTCAATTTGTTCATAATAACTTTGCAAAACCTTCTCCTGCACAGTTTGCTCAGGGCTTGGAGGATAATACATCACTTCCTTCCCTAGTGAAGCCTTAGGTCTAGCACCAAATCTCTCATAATCAGTCTGATCCCCATGAGCAGAGGTTACAACTGGGGCATCAGCTTGAGAGTCTGCAAAAACAGAAAACGGTGAAACTGACCTTGGCTCAGAGGCTGCTTCTACAAGACGTGTAGCCGATGCCAACGGAGTCTATAAACTTGAAGGGAGATCTCTCTGTGAAACGGCTGCCTCCTCTTCAGCTGACTGATAACCGGCCTTCTTCTTTCTCCTTTTCCTCGGCATATTTGCAGCAATTAATCACAGCCTCCTCAGTGCCGGACTAACTGCCTGGCTAATTGCCTATCAATACATCTTGAAAATAAAAACAAACCATCCTCTGCTACCAAATGTCGCGGAACAATTAACATTCCGACCAGAGGAGGATGGACTGTGGTTCATTTGCATGGTGAATATCAAAGAAAGGAAAACCAAGGCATATTCTATGTAAAACTTTTAATGAGAAAACAAAAGATCTAAACTGACTACATTCTCTCATCAGGCAGAAGAGCAAAAGTAAGGAGTAACTGTGAGAAACCTTTTCTAGGCATGCGCACAAAACAGTCTGAAACCATAACATAGCTGGACATATGAGAGTCACTATGGTTACATGATAAGATAATAACACAGGTGCAGAGAGCAGGGGAAAATGTACAGATAGAAATGAGCGAAGCTGGGACTTCCGGTGGCTGCGCGGCACCGGAGACAGCCTTCCCGGGCTGCCCGCGGCTCAGCTGAGTGATTTTCGCCCGAAACAGCGCCGATCAGCTGTTCGGGCGAATTTGAAGCCCCCTCCTCGGGAGAAGAGGAGGGGGTGAGGCCCCAGGTAGGGGTCGAGTTCTCCGGGGCCGCCTGAGCTTGCAGCTTGGGCGGCCGAAGGATCGAACTCCCCCGTAGCCTGGGTCGCTCCCAGCTGGCCAGCGCCTCTGCTCCTGATTTCATGGAGCGGAGCCAGGCGTCTGCGACCACCCCTGCCTGAAGGAAGGACTATGGAATAAAAAGAGCAGGCAGAGCGGTACAAGAGGAAAAGGTGAAGAGGATTATTTTATTTTACTCTCGAGCTTGATGGACTTTTTAAACTTAAAGTGAAAGTGCGTCACAATTGAAAGTAAAAGATGGCGGCTAAACCTCCCCCTAAAACTCTTCGGAGTGCTGGAACTTCTCCGGTGCAACAATCATCATTGCAGGCATTGCATCCTCCTGATGTATTGACATCGAAGGACTTACAAGATGCTCTTGAAAAACATACCCAGGTAATTTTGGAATCAATGGGTGATAAATTTGCACAGATGGAGGAGAAATTGAAGAAGTTGGAGGAGAGAATGGAGGAGAGGATGGAACAGAAGTTCAGGGTGATGAAGGTAGACATTTTGTCTTCAGTGTATAAAGTGGCTGAATGTGTGGAAGATTTGGATGAAAAAGTGGAAGATTTGACTCAAAAGAATGCCATATTAGAAGCAAAAGTATTGGAGAATGAAGATTTAAGAGACAAAATGGATAGAGAATTGAGTCTTGCTCAATATTTCCAGATGCAGTTTGCCATTAGAATCAGAGGTTTAAAGGAGAATATTAAGGAAGATCTAAAGCAGCTGGTTTCTGAGGCTCTTGAAGTGGTATTGAATCAGCCAGCATCTGAAATAAAAGGAGGCATGGATAAAGTGTTTCGTGTGAACTCATGGATTGCTAGACAGAGAAAGTTGCCTAGAGATGTGGTGGTTTATTTTGCAAAAAGGGAAATTAGAGATGAAGTTATACAAGCTGCCTATGATACTAAAGTCGTGATTGCTGGTCAAGAAGTTCTGGTTCTAAAAGAAATTCCTCCAAAGATTTTAAGGAGAAGGAAGGATTTTACATTTCTTGTGCAAGAGCTCAAGCAACGAGATATAAGGTTCAGATGGGAGATCCCAGCTGGGTTGATGGTGATGCATGAAGGTAAAAGGTACCGTCTGGTTACTGTGATGCAAGCGCGTGATTTTTACAATAATGTTTTAAAAGCAACCCCATTAACACTTCTGGAAGCTGCAAAGGGATCTGGAGAAGGAGAACATCAAGAGGCTGAAGATGGACAGACAGAGGAGAATGGTGCTGGAGGAGATCAAGTTATAACACCTTTGGATGATCCCAGAGAACAGAGGGTGACGCGTGCTGCTTTAAAACGATCAAAAAAGATAAAAGAACAAGATCAGCAGAAGTCTATGGAACTTTCACAACGTACTTACAGCCAAGTAGTGGGAGGTGGGAAAAGATTTGGGTGAGGAATGTAAAATTTAAACAAGTTTGAAATCTAAGAGAGAATTTTTACAAAATGTTTTATAGATGGTATTTAGATTTTAAAAAGCTAAGTATGTATCTGAATTATTAGCCTAAATGTTGGAGGTGCGGTGATGAAGACGTAATATATTTTCATATATGGTGGACTTGTAAAAAGGTTAAGGCTTTTTGGATAAAAGTCTGGTGGAACATACTAAGTTGATGTTGAATTTAATTACGGCAGCAAGACTTTTGATAGGTTAGTACTGGAAAGAGGAACTGCCGACCATAGAAGAGTGGACTTTAAAGGTTTCCGACCTGGTTGAAATGGCGAAGATTTCGGCCTATTTGAAAGATTACTTGCAGGAACGCTATACAGTATTATGGAAGGGAGAAAATGGCTTGAGTTTATCCAGAATAAGTATAGGGTTAAGAAGTTTTATATTTGAATAAGTCTTCTTTCTTTGTTTCTTTTTCTATATTAGTTTTTTTTTATATATATTTAATATTACTAAGGTTTGTTTTATCCTATATAAGCTAGAGAGTGATAGATTTTAGAGTTTATGGTTGTTAGTATATGGTTGTTTATGATTGTTTTTTCTTTATATATACCTTGTATTTAGCTCTGGGAAGTCGGGGGGGGAGGGGGGGAGGGGGGAGAGGAAGGGGGGGAGGGAGAAGGGTGGGGGAGGGGGGATTTTTTTTAAGGGAAAAATTGTATGTTAAAACTTTTCAATAAAAAAAAAAAAGAAATGAGCGAAGCTGGCAAAACTAAAAAAACACGCAGTGACATTCTTTGGCACTGCCTTTCTTTGGAATTGGAATGTAAACTGATCTTTTCCAATCCTGTGGCCACTGTTGAGTTTTCCAAATTTGCTGGCAAATTGAGTGTAGCACTTTTACTGCATCGTCTTTTAAGATTTTGAATAGCTCAGCTGGAATACTGTCACCTCCACTAGCTTTGTTGTTGCTCAGCTTTTCTAAGGCCCACTTCACTTCACATTCTAGGATGTCTGGCTCGAGGTCAGTGACCACCTCATTGTGATTATCAGGGATGTTAAGCTCATTCTTGTATAGTTCTTCTGTGTAATTTTGCCACCTCTTCTTAATCTCTTCTGCCTGTGTTAGGTCCCTGCCATTTTGGTCCTTTATCATGCCCATTTTTGCATGAAACGTTCCCTTCATCTCTCCAATTTTCTTGAAAAGATCTCTGGTCCTCCCTATTCTATTGTTTTCTTCTATTTCTTTGCACTGTTCATTTAAGAAGGCATTCTTATCTCTTCTAGCTATTCTCTGGAATTCTGCATTTAATTGGGCTTCATAGAACTGGTCAATTTCATCCTCTTGAGCACCAGTGGTTGGGGCATAGACTTGGACTACTGTGATATTGAATGGTTTGCCTTGGATTCGAACTGAGATCATTCTGTCATTCTGAGGATTGTATCCCAGTAATGCTTTTCCTACTCTTTTATTGACTATGAAGGCTACTCCATTTCTTCTGAGGGATTCTTGCCCGCAGTAGTATACCTGATGGTCATCCGAATTAAATTCACCCATTCCTGTCCATTTTAGTTCACTGATACCTAAGATGTCGATGTTCAGTCTTGTCATCTCTTGTTTGACCACGTCCAGCTTTCCTTGATTCATGGATCTTACATTCCAGGTTCCTATGGAGAAAAATTCTTTACAGCATCGGACTTTCCTTTCACCACCAGACACATCCACAGCTGAGCGTCCTTTCGGATTTGGCCCAGTCTCTTCATTCTTTCTGGCCCTACTAGTACTAGCCCTCTGCT
This sequence comes from Vipera berus, assembly GCF_964194415.1. Lineage (NCBI taxonomy): Eukaryota > Metazoa > Chordata > Lepidosauria > Squamata > Viperidae > Vipera > Vipera berus. The sequence goes on along the minus strand of NC_138210.1, from coordinate 1,047,234 downwards.
CTTCCCCAGTAGCATATTGGACGCCTTCTGACCTGAGGGGCTCATCTTCCAGCATCATATCGTTTTGCCTTTTGGTACTGTCCATAGGGTTTTCATGGCAAAGATACTGGAGTGGGTTGCCATTTCCTTCTCCAGTGGATCACGTTTTGTCAGAACTCTCTGCTATGACCTTTCCATCTTGGGTGGCCCTGCACGTCATAGCTCATAGCTTCATTGAATTACGCAAGCCCCTTCACCACGACAAGGCAGTAATCCATGAAGGGGGGTGTAACAATGTATAACTAGGAATTAAAGGTGTATAAATATGTCTGTTCATGAGCCCTTCGGGGTTCAGACCTTTTGCTTTGTTTAAGCCTTCTGAACCTGCGCAATAAACCTTTCCTTTCCTGAAGTGCTGGCGTGAGTCTCTTCTTTCTACAACATTGCCACCCTAACTGCATTTTGTGGCCTTCTCATGCTAGTAGTCTTCTATTCCTTAGGTGTATCCAATCCTTTATACATGCCGATATTGCCACCTGATAATATTTTTCCCAATTCGGGAGGCCGAGCCCTCCTCTTTCCTTTGCGTCCTGTAATAATTTTAATTTAATTCTTGGTTTTCTACCTTGCCAAATAAATTTGGATGTAATTCTATTTAAATTTTCAAAAAAATCCTTGCCTAATTTAATTGGTATACATTGGGATAAAAAGAGTAATTTCTGTTCATTTTTCAATATTTCTTTTTGGAAACATTCAAATTTTCCATCCATTGCTCCCATCTTCTCTTTAAGTTCTCCAGTATCATTCCTTATTTCACCTATTTCTTTTTTCAGATCCTCATGGTTTCTCAGCATAACCTCTTCTATGGATTGTAGCATTGATTGTAGGTCTTTAAGTGAACCTGCTTTCTCCCATGGCATCATCTCTTCTATGGATCTTTGCCCTGCTGGGCTTAATTCCGCCGATGAGGCTTGGGTTATCTGCCTTCTTCCAGTCCCAACTCTTGTTAGGTTTGGGATGCTTGTCATCTTTCGAAATGACGTCAACCAACCCTCCCATTTATACACAATCTTTGTCTTTCCCTCCACCACACCTGGATAATTTATTATTTTTCCAAAGTTGTAGTCACTAGTTCCTTATATCTTAACAATAATATATTTTGTTGCTAACACAATATAAAACCTATTACGCTAACACTTCTAATATACAATAATCAATATTAATCAATTTCAAGTGTTTATATTCCACTACAGTCCTAATTTATCTATATAGTAACATGTAACAATGATATAACCATTAAGTTACCTAAATATTGTAACAAGTATTCAGTTCATTAGCAATATAGACCAGGTTTTATAGTCAGTCTCTTGGCAGTTATAGATATTATTGTATTCAACAAGAAGACAAGTAAATAAATTTTCTCACCCTCCTTGGGCATTCAACCTTTTGTTCCTAGTTAGCCTCCTCCAATTCAATCATACAATAGGTTATGCTCAATTAATTCTTATTGGTCTGAGCTCTCAATTCAATTACAGTTTATCCCTTTTGTTTTAGAAAATTTTTAAGGCAATTACTTCACTTCTTAACTTATGAGTGTCACTCTTCCCTCATTTAATGCTAACTGGTCATCAGTTCTTGTTCAAAATGTCCGCTCTCTCTGCTCAGTCAGCACTGTCGCTCTTCAAGTTTTTTTAACTTCTTCTTCTTGGCTTTGATGCAGGAGCCAGAAAGAGAAACCACCCTTGTTCATTAATCCTTACAGCTTGTGGGTCTGTTGCTTTAAGGTAAAATCTCTTTTTCCTCCTGTCTCCTTGTTGCCGCTATCTGACAGGGGAGATGATTTTCCCCTTTTGCTCTAGGGCTTCCCTTCTTTTCTTCTCTTCTTTGAAATTCTCCGGAATGATTTCACGATCCAGAACACTTACGAAGGTTTGCTGAGGACTCACTCCGCCAGGTTAGTTGGATCATTGTCCCGCTGATTCACCACTGTTTCTGTCCAGCTGACAGCTGTCATTTCTTCACAGACGCCATAATGGGCCGTCTCCTTCACCCGGCCGGCTTCTTCTACGTTATGGCATGGTAAAAAACCAAACCTTGATTACCTGCACACGTTTGGCACCCCAGCATGGGTCCACATTCCTGCACAACTCTGGAGTAAAGGCCAACATAGGGCTACACCACAGGTCAGCAACCCGCGGCTCCGGAGCCGCATGCGGCTCTTTGAGCCATCCCATGCGGCTCCCAGGCCTCCTCCCTCTTGGAAAAAAAAAGTGGCACTAAAAAAACTTAATCAATTTAAACTTCTCACAAAAAAACTTGAAAAGTTTAAATTGATTGGTTGGTTCATGTTTCTTAAAGCTCCTGTTTCTTGGTTCGTGTCTTGTTTGTTTTTGTAGCTTTAAATTTTGCAGGCGTAATTCCAGCCCCGGCGAGCAAAAGGCGCGCTTCGCCCGCCCCCCGTTGCCTCTCGTCGCTGGGGCTAACAGCCCCGGCGAGCAAAAGGCACGCTTCGCCCGCCCCCCCGTTGCCTCTCGTCGCCGGGGCTAACAGCCCCGGTCTTGTGATTCAGGGTCAGCCTGTGGGTTCGGCAGTTGGGTCAGACGACTCAGAGGAGGAGGGGGGTGTTGAAGACCTTGCTGAGGGGGTTGAAGATCTTGCTGATGATAGCCCTCAGCCAGGCCCCTCCCACTTGGTCACCACGGAGACCCAGCTGTGTGAGCCTGACAGTGTGGATGAAGATGACCCACAGCTGGCCCTGTTCAAGGACGCCCGACGCAGGAGGCAGTCAATTAGGAGTAAACAGAGGAAGGCAATGGGGCTTCTCGGAAGGAGGCAGAGAGAAGCCACGCCCTGAACTCTATATAAGGGGAATGTCTGGGAGGGCTGGTTTGCTGAAGGCAACCGCTCGGATGGTTCATGTTTCTTAAAGCTCCTGTTTCTTGGTTCGTGTCTTGTTTGTTTTTGTAGCTATAAATTTGGCAGGCGTAATTCCAGCCTCTTGCCGGTTGTAAAGGGGTTGTCCCTGCCTTTTCTGCAGGGCCGGTAGCAGGCTGGTACAGAACACCCGGCAAGAAGGCGCGCTTCGCCCGCCCCCCGTTGCCTCTCGTCACCGGGGCTAACAACCCCGGCGAGCAAAAGGCGCACTTCGCCTGCCCCCCATTGGCTCTCGTCGCCGGGGCTAACAGCCCCGGCGAGCAAAAGGCGCGCTTCGTCCGTCCCCGTTGCCTCTCGTCGCCGGGGATATTTGGGTGTTTTTCCCCCCCTTCCTCTCTCTCTCTTTCTCTCTCTCCCCCCTCATCTCCCCTTCTTGGTGTCTCCCCGTTCTTCTCCGTCTGCACCCCCCTCCCCCCATCCTCAGAATCCTTCAGAGAACCCCTTCCCCATCCCCTCCTTTTCAGTTTTTCAAAGGTGTATTTTCTTTTTCCCCCCTTTTTATCTCTTCGATTTTTCTGTTTTTCTTCTTTTGCTTATAAATGAATAATAACAGTCACCAAATGGGAGGGGCGTTTACTCGTTCCCAAGCAGCTGAGGGGAAACGGTCTTGGAGCTGCTCACAGCCACCTGTGTGCAAGGCTGGCTTTTTAAAAAGGATTTTACCTTAAGAACCTGGGTAAGGAGGCGCAGGTGGGGCTGCCATCCCCAAGGACTCGGGTAGGCAACCTTGGCTTTTTTATGAGTCCTGGGCTTAAACTCCCAGAATTCCTGAGCCAGCCATGCTGAGGAGAAATGGAGAGGTTTCCATACTGGCTCAGGAATTCTGGGAGTTTAAGCCCAGGACTCATAAAACAGCCAAGGCTGCCTACCCGTCACAAGGGGAAACCAGATTCACTTAACAACCTGAATACTAACTGCAGTGATTCACTTAGCAATGGTGGTAAGGTCGCAAAATGCAGCAAAACTCATTAAACAAATGTCTCACTTAACAACACAAATGCAACTCAACCAAATAAAATGGCTTAACAAAAAGGTATTCGTCTCTTAACAGTGATTTTTTGAAAACTGCTGGAATACTGCTGACTAAAGAAAAGGCCTGTTTATTCCTCAGGTGACTGTCCTACTTTCCAAGTAAGTGGCAGGGAGGGGGGGAGGGAGAGAGAGAGAAGGAGAATATGAATATATGTGGTTGTCCTTACTAGACTTTTAGTAAAGAACTTTAATGAAATATTTTGATGTTTGTTTAATTAAGAGATGAGGTATGGCGCAATTATGCTGTATTTAAAGATGGTAGATTAGCTGCTAAAATTGTTTTTACTTGTTGGGATGAAGGAGAAAGGGTTTTTTTCCCCTTTCTTCTTTCCTTTTCTACACACACACATCCCTTTTTTTCTTTTGTATTTTTCTATTTGTGGTTTTTATAGTTTGCACTGGCTTTTACTATTTTCATGTATAATCCTTAATATAAATATTTGAAAAACAGGACATAAAAATGTGACAGAGACAGAGAGAAAGAGACAAAGAGAGACAGAGAATAACCTGCTATAAGTGACTGGATGAAAATGAGTGCACCTGATCAAGCACAATTAAAGTTCTTAAACTTTTTTTGTGATATCGATAAAGATGGTGAAGCATTTTAATGTCCATGTTAAACTCATGAAGAGCTGGCTGGCTGGGGAGGGGGGATCATGGCTCTCAAAAAATAAGCTGGCTGTGCTTCTTGCTCATGTTCACTTGCCTTCTGCACTTTGAGTATGTGTGGGGAGAGGACGAGCTTTGCTGCTGTGGTTTGCTTGGCCATGCCCGGGCTATGTCCTGCCGCTGCCTCCCAACCTCCACCTTTGCCACTGGGTAAAGCAGCGGTGGAGCGCTCTGTCCTGGGGGGAAGGCAGCAGTGGCAGTGGAACGCTCCATCGGGTGGGGGGGGAGTAGTGGAGGCTGGGTGCTCTGTGTGTGTGGGGAGAATCTTTGCAGGAAACTGGTTCTTACATTATTTGATTCACAATACTGGTTATAATTTCCACCGTGCGACACCCACCAGCATGAGATTTATTTTGCTGTTTGCCCCTCAATAGGCCAACCATGGACAAATCATCCAAGAGAAGAAAAAATTCGGAAGAACACAGAGTGTTTAATGATGAATGGGCACATTCATTTGCTTTCACCACTGACAAGACTGGTTTACCAGTATGTCTAATATGTGGTGAGAAATTTGCAAACAACAAGAAGTCTAATGTTGCAAGACATTTCCAAAATAAACACACAGCCTTTGCTGAAAAATACCCAGAAGGAGAAGAGAGAAAAAAAGCCGTTTCAGAATTGATGCGGAAGGTTGATCAGAGCAAGAATCAATTTAAGAAGTGGGTGACGTCTGCAAGTTCAACTACATATGCTAGTTTTGTGGCTGCTCAGGAAATAGTCAGGCACGGGAAGCCATTCACAGATGGAGAATATATGAAGGAATCATTCATTAAGATTTCAGAACATCTATTTTCAGACTTCAAAAACAAGAGTGAAATTGTGCAGAAAATCAGAGATATGCCCCTCTCTGCGAAGACTGTTAAAGACAGAACCCTAAAAATGGCAGAAAACATCACCAGACAGCAAATTAAAGACATCAATTCAGCTGAAGCATACTCAATTGCCTGTGATGCATCCAAAGACACAGGTGATATTGAAGAAATAGCGCTGTTCTGCCGATATGTGAACTCTGCTGGGCCACAGGAAGAAATGTTTGAGTTGATACAACTGAAAGGCCAAACAAGGGGAGAGGACATCTGTGAGGCTGTCTTGGATTATTTTAGAACCAATGAAATCAACACCACCCACCTTGTGTCAGTGGCTACTGATGGGGCACCGAGTATGACAGGAGCGCAGAAGGGCTTTGTGGCTTTACTGCAGAAGTCGCTGGGTAGATGTCAAGCCCCGCCGGTCCGCCGCCCGCTCGGGCCTCGACACTGCCACCGGCAAGCCCCGAAACCGGCTGTGATGGGCGTGGCTTCACCCAAACACCGTGGAGCGTGCCGCAGCTCCGCCGATCAGCTGGCCGGCGCCCAGCTGACCGGCGCGCTCCCTCCGGATCGTCGACAGTCTCCCCGTCAAGCCCCGGAACCAACCGAGATGGGCGTGGCGTCGCCCGAACGCCGTGAGGCGTGCCAAGGCTCCGCCGACCAGCTGGACGCCGGTAGGTTGGGCGTGGCGTCGCCCGAACACCGTGGAGCGCGCCGCAGCTCCGCCGAACAGCTGGCCGGCGCCCGGTTGATCGGCGCACCCCCTCCGGACCGTCAGCTCCGTCGGGCCCCGGGCGTTCGGTCGATGGGCGTGGCCTCGCCCGAATCCTGCAGGACGCGTCGCAGCCCCGCCGCACAGCTGGCCGGCGCCCAGCTGATCGGCGCATCTGTCTCACCTCGGCGGCAGGACTCTGGGCTGCAGGCGGTGTCCGGGCAGGAACAGACTGGAGGCACCGCGGGACTGAACGGACAGACAGGGCCGCCCCAGCAAAACGTGGAGGGGGGTGTGGCTATGCCCGTGTTGCCACCCTCACTCCCTGGGCGCCTAGAAGGACTGGGGGGGGAGCTCGCAGCCGCAATGCCGGCACGGACTGGGGCGCATGAGGGAGGCTTACCGGGGAGGGGGCTTGGCGGGCCGCAGCGGTGCACACGGTGGGTGGTGGCTATGCAAGGTGATGGGTGGGGCATTTATGGGGAGGCGGGCGGATGCCGGTTTGCTTTGAAGGGGTGGGGTCAGGGCGTGGTAACCTGATAAAAGAGCGTCGAGGCTAGATGCCTCAACGCTGACTTTACCACGGTTTGCTTTGGAGAAGAAATAAACCTGGTCACCCGTTCCTTCTGGAGTGCTTTTGTTTCCTGGCAGAGGACGTCGTGACAGTAAGTCAGCGTTGTTCCAGGATACCTACTGCTGTTACTCACGCTTTGGGCATGGCAGAGGATCCATCGGGGCTGGATCTGGCAGCCGAGGAGGAAGGGGCTGTTGGGGCTGCAGTTGCAACCCCACCTGATCCTGGCGAGCCAGAGGGGCCAGCAGTGCGGCCGAAGACCAAGGGGGTTATAGCCTCGGCTGAAGCTGGTGATAGTTGGGAGGAAGGGTCTCTGGCTCAAAGCGGGGGGGGGGTGGCAGAGCCCTCCCTTGGAGCGTTGGGACCAGGTCCGTGGTGAGGGCCGTTCACGGGCCGCAGTGCCGGCTTGGAGGGAACGGCGGCTGACGGAGGAGGAAGGCGAGGAGTGGAGCTACTCTACGGCCCCAGGGGCCTACACGATGGACGTGTTGCGGGACCGTTTTGGGGAGTTTGGGTATCAGGACACTGCACCTTGGTCACCTGCGGGACCGGCTCAGGAGATGCGGCGGTGGTCGCTACAGAGGTTGACTCCCGGCCAGTCGGGCCAGCCCAGTTTCCGCCTGGCAGGCCCAAGGTTTCGGGGCCCGCCATCACGGCTGACGGAGATGGGAGCTGTTCAGGCCGAACGACAACACCCCGGGGCGTCAGACCAGGCAGAGGCCACCAGGTGGGCAACAACGGCCGGGGCAACCGCCCGGCCATGGAGCGGGCGGCACCAAGCACCAGGTACAAGGGGGCCCAGGGCCCAGGGGGGCCCCTGGGGCCCGGGGGTTTTCTGGGGCCCTCCACCACTGCCGGTTACGTACGACGGCCACCCCGACCGGCTTGCCATGTTCCTAAGCCACACCATTCACCACCTGGATCAGTACGGTGCAGCCTATACCTCCCAATGGGCCATGGTGGTGGCTATCACAGCAAGCCTGCAGGGAGAGGCCGCGGCTTGGGCGGCTGACCTGTATGGCGAGCATGCTCGGGAACTAGCTGACGTCGGGTTGTTCCTGGAGTCACTGCGGACGCAGTTCGAGGATGTAGCCCGCACCCACAGAGCTGAGGCGGAGGTGGTGGGGCTGCGACAACAAGGCAGGCCCGCAGCGGAGTATGTCGCTGAATTCCGCCGGGTGGCTCGTAAGCTCCGCTCTTGGCCAGAACGCTTGCTGGTACACCACTTCCAGTCGGGGCTGGACGGCGCGCTGCGGAGGGCGTGCGTGGTGCGTGGAGTGCCCGAGCGACTGCTGGAGTGGTACCGGGTCACCGTAGAACTTGACGTCCGGCTGCGCGCATGCAGGGGTAAGGCGGAGGGGGTGGTCGGGACCCGTAGGACCCCCGAAAGGCCAAAGGAGGAGGATCGGCAGGCCGTGGCCCCAACGGCAAACTCACCTGTGCCACTTCCAAGACCGGCTATAAGGTGTTTCCGGTGCGATCAGCCGGGGCACCGAGTGGCCACTTGCCCCTTGCCGGCACCTCGTGCCGCCGCAGCAACTCCCGCCGGAAAGGGCCCTACAGCACGGAAGTCGGTGGAGCGAACAAGAGCAGCTCACCAGCTGGCGTCCCTGATGACCACAGCAGCAATCGGCGCAGAACCACCCGAGGCCAACGACCCAGAGCCCTACGAGAGCCTGGAGGAGGAGGAGGACCCTATGGTGAGTGACCCAGTGGTGCCTTTCACAGTTCCGGTCGTACTCATCAACCCACGTACGGGACGTAGGGAGGCTTGCCCAGCACTGATCGACACAGGCAGCACCCGGTGCCTTATCAGCCAGGTGGTGGTTGCTCGGCTGGGATTGGAGGTGCGCCGCCTGCCAACTCCCCTTCGTTTCCAGCAGGTGGACGGATCCCTTTTGGGGGGGGCTCCAGTCACTCGGGTGACGGGTCCTATTCGATTAGAGATGGGGACTCACTGGGAGACCCTGCGATTCCTTGTCGTTCCATCAATGACGGAGACAGTGATTCTGGGACTGACATGGCTCGACAAGTGGGGGCCCACGATCTGGTGGGGGGAGGGTTGCCGGCACCTGCGGTTGGGGACAGGGCCACAACCACCACCACACACATATGTGGGTCCTGCTGAGCGGCTTGGTGGTGAGCGGGTCCAAGGGGCAGAGGGGGTGGCGGAAGCCTGCTTCCCACAGGTGTACGCTGACCTAGCAGAGGTTTTCGACGAGAAAGAGTGTGACGCTCTGCCTCCCCACCGAACGACGGACTGTGCCATCGAGCTTGAGCCGGGCGTAAAGCTGCCAAAACCGCGCATGTACGCACTGACGCCTCGCGAGATGCAGGAGCTACGTCGTTACGTCGACAAAAACCTCGCGAGGGGGTTCATCCAACCTGCCCGATCCAAGATAGCAGCGCCAATACTGTTCCGGGAGAAGAAGGATGGCACGCTTCGCTTGTGTGTCGACTTCCGAGGCGTCAACGCGGTCTGCGTTGAACATCTGTATCCGCTGCCACTCATGAAAGATCTTCTGGCACACTTGTCGACGGGACGCATCTTCACGAAGCTAGACCTACGGGAGGCGTATTACCGGGTGCGGATCAGAGCTGGGGATGAGTGGAAAACGGCGTTTAACTGTCCGTTGGGCAGTTTCCAGTTCCGTGTCATGCCGTTCGGACTCCAGGGGGCCCCAGCCGTCTTTATGCAGATGATAAACCAGGTGCTTCACAAGCACCTGTACCGCGGGGTGTTAGTGTACCTGGATGACATTCTGATATACACTAAGACTATGGAGGAGCATGTCGCCCTCGTGCGCCAGGTGCTACGGAAGCTGCTGGCTGCCCGCCTCTATGTGAAGCTCACCAAATGCGAGTTCCACAAGACGAGGCTGGATTATCTGGGGTATCGCGTGTCTGCGAGCGGCATAGAAATGGACCCTCGCAAAGTGGAAGCCGTCCTGCAGTGGCAGGCGCCACGGACGCGGCGACAGCTGCAGAGTTTCCTGGGGTTCGCGAACTTTTACCGCCAGTTTATCCCAGGTTTTGCAGCGACAGCCCTGCCGCTGACGGACCTGTTGCGGACGCGGAACTCCGGGGAGAAACCACGTCCAGGGTTGAAGCTGGCATGGACCACCACGTGTCAACGGGCGTTCGAGACGTTGAAGGCCCTGTTTGCTAAGGAGCCGGTGTTGGTACATCCTGACCCCGACCGTCCGTATGTGGTCCAAGTCGACGCCAGTGATGTCGCGGTAGGGGCTGTGCTGTTGCAACGGAACACGGAGGGCGTGCTGCAATCCTGTGCCTACTCTTCCAAAAAACTGTCATCGGCGGAACGCTCATGGGCGATTTGGGAGAAGGAGGCGTTCGCCGTGCGCGCGGCCTTGGAGACGTGGCGACATCTTCTGGAGGGGGCTGTCCATCCCTTCGAGGTCTGGACAGACCACAAAAACCTGGAGGTTCTGCAGTCCCCGAGGAAACTGGCGCCCAAGCACGTCAGATGGGCTCTCTTTTTCCGGCGCTTTAATTTCGTCCTGAAGTACGTACCGGGGGGGCGGAACTTCCTTGCTGACGCACTCTCACGGCTGCCGCAATACGACACCAAACGAGAAGCGGTTATACAAGAACTCATCCCGCCTAGTGCATCCCCGAGCGCGACCCAGGCAGTCTGCAGCGTGGGGGACGATTTGTCCCGTGCCATGGACGAGGCCTTAGCTACAGACGCCTGGCTGAAGGAGCATCCCGGACTTCTGACTATGCGCGACGGCTTGGCCTGGCACGGGGATAAGCTGTATGTGCCTCAGGCACTACGCCCCGCCATTTTGCGCCATTGTCACGACGCCAGGCAGGCCGGTCACTTCGGCTTCCTGAAAACGTTACACTTAGCACGCCGTCAATTTTGGTGGCCGTGCATGAAGGCGGACGTGGAACACCACGTCCGGGGATGCCACGTATGCGCCACAGCAAAACCCCGTGTCGGGAAGCCGTTGGGTCTGCTACAGACGGTTTCGGACCCCGTACGACCATGGCAAGACATCGCCATGGACTTCATTGTCGGGTTGCCGGACAGCAGAGGATACTCGGTAATCTGGACAGTCATCGATCTTTTCTCCAGACAGGCGCACTTCGTCCCCTGCAAGGGGCTGCCGTCCGCCAAACGGTTGGCACGACTGTTTATGACTCACATCTATCGGCTGCACGGGGTTCCCCGACGGATTATTTCGGACCGCGGGGTCCAGTTTACAGCACAGTTCTGGCGAGAGTTTCTACGGCACATCGGCTCTTCCCAGGGCCTCAGCTCCGGTTACCACCCAAGCACTAACGGGGCCGCTGAAAGGGCCAACGCTACGGTGGAAAGGTTCCTCAGGAGCTATGTGTCGTTCCAGCAAACAGACTGGGCAGACCTCCTGGTGTTTGCGGCCTTTCACCGAACACATCCGTCCAAACCGGGGGGTAGCACTGGGGGCTCAGCGGCTTGTCTTCACGGTGACCTGTCTTGTTGTTCTTCTCTTGCAGGAGGGCAGGTGGTAGGGGAAGCCGACTGTCAAGCCCCGCCGGTCCGCCGCCCGCTCGGGCCTCGACACTGCCACCGGCAAGCCCCGAAACCGGCTGTGATGGGCGTGGCTTCACCCAAACACCGTGGAGCGCGCCGCAGCTCCGCCGATCAGCTGGCCGGCGCCCAGCTGACCGGCGCGCTCCCTCCGGATCGTCGACAGTCTCCCCGTCAAGCCCCGGAACCAACCGAGATGGGCGTGGCGTCGCCCGAACGCCGTGAGGCGCGCCAAGGCTCCGCCGACCAGCTGGACGCCGGTAGGTTGGGCGTGGCGTCGCCCGAACACCGCGGAGCGCGCCGCAGCTCCGCCGAACAGCTGGCCGGCGCCCGGTTGATCGGCGCACCCCCTCCGGACCGTCAGCTCCGTCGGGCCCCGGGCGTTCGGTCGATGGGCGTGGCCTCGCCCGAATCCTGCAGGACGCGTCGCAGCCCCGCCGCACAGCTGGCCGGCGCCCAGCTGATCGGCGCATCTGTCTCACCTCGGCGGCAGGACTCTGGGCTGCAGGCGGTGTCCGGGCAGGAACAGACTGGAGGCACCGCGGGACTGAACGGACAGACAGGGCCGCCCCAGCAAAACGTGGAGGGGTGTGTGGCTATGCCCGTGTTGCCACCCTCACTCCCTGGGCGCCTAGAAGGACTGGGGGGGGAGCTCGCAGCCGCAATGCCGGCACGGACTGGGGCGCATGAGGGAGGCTTACCGGGGAGGGGGCTTGGCGGGCCGCAGCGGTGCACACGGTGGGTGGTGGCTATGCAAGGTGATGGGTGGGGCATTTATGGGGAGGAGGGCGGATGCCGGTTTGCTTTGAAGGGGTGGGGTCAGGGCGTGGTAACCTGATAAAAGAGCGTTGAGGCTAGATGCCTCAACGCTGACTTTACCGCGGTTTGCTTTGGAGAAGAAATAAACCTGGTCACCCGTTCCTTCTGGAGTGCTTTTGTTTCCTGGCAGAGGACGTCGTGACAGTAGAAAGCTGCTAACATTTCATTGCATCCTGCACCAAGAGGCATTGTGCGCTCAAACATTTCCTCCAGAATGCACAGAAGTGATGAACCTTGTCATTCAGATTGTCAATAAAATAATGGCACAAGGTTTAAATCACCGTCAGTTCCGTTTGCTACTAGAGGAGGTGGAAAGTACGTATTCTGATCTCCTGCTGCACAACAAAGTCAGGTGGCTGTCCAGAGGGGAGGTGCTAAAACGCTTTGCTGCGTGTCTGGAAGAGGTGAAAACGTACCTGGGCAGCAAAGGGCTCACCTATCCTGAGCTGGAACATCCAGAGTGGCTGGAAAAGCTACACTTCATGGTAGATATGACAGGACACCTGAACAAGCTGAACACAAGTCTTCAGGGTAAAGGAGGCACAGCCCTGCACTTGCTGGAGGAAGTTATGGCATTTGAACGCAAGTTGACAGTGTTTGACAGAGATTTACAGAGAGGTACACTGTCTCACTTCCCCTCTTTGAGAGAGTTCAAACAAGGTAGCAATGTGATAAATTCAGAGTATTTGCAGTCTGCAATCATTGCAATGCAAACATCGTTTGGGAAGCGATTCTGTGAGTTCAGAGAGGAAAAAAATACATTATCTTTCCCTGTCACTCCCCTGACCAGCGATCCATCTGCATTGAATATGACTGCATTTGCAGGTGTAAGTCAACCTGATCTGGAGATGGAACTTGCAGACATAGCCGACAAAGAGATATGGGCATCAAAGTTCCAACGCTTGACAGATGCTCTTGAAGATGTTGCCCGTCAGAAGGCCAGTCTTGCACTGAATCACAAATGGAGTGATATTGAAAACCTTCCCAAACAGGACAAGCTTATATTTGATACATGGAATGCCCTCCCCAGCACGTACAGAAATATGAAGAAATATGTATTTGGAGTCCTGTCAATCTTCGGATCCACATATGTATGTGAACAGGTCTTCTCCAATATGAACTACATTAAAAACAAATATCGCTCACGCCTCACAGACAACAGCTTGCAATCTTGTTTAAAAATGAAGGTGACATCTTACAGCCCTGATATGCAGGTGCTGTGTGCTGATGTTGAGAAGCAAAAATCACATTAACCAGGTAACATAATTATTTTAATTTGCTATTATTTTGCAAATATATATTTGATGTTCTTCAGTGAAAGAGTGCTTTTTTTATTCCTTGCCAGCTGACTGCACACTCCACTACAGATGGACTGGCAGACGGGCACATGGACTGGTGGACAAGCAGACGGACGGACAAGCGGACGCATGGGCAGATGGACGGGCAGATGGACTGGCAGATGGGCACAGACTGGTGGACAAGCAGACAGACGGACAAGCGGACGCATGGGCAGATGGACTGGCAGATGGGCACGGACTGGTGGACAAGCAGACGGACGGACAAGCGGACACGGGTAGATGGACTGGCAGACGGGCACATAGACTGGTGGACGAGCAGACGGACAGACAAGCGGACACATGGGTAGATGGACTGGCAGACGGGCACAGACTGGTGGACAAGCAGACGGACGGACAAGCGGACGCATGGGCAGATGGACTGGCAGATGGGCACATGGACTGGTGGACGAGCAGACGGACAGACAAGCAGACGAATGGGCAGATGGACTGGCGGGCAGATGGGTGGACAGATGGACAAAACGACAGAAGCAGACAGCATTTTGGGTTTGCTGCAGGTGGATAAGTTAAGTTTGGATTTTTATTTCATAAATATGAGGACTCAAATAGACATTGAGTATTATATTTGAAATTAACATTTAACCCAGTGTCTTTTTTTGGAGTTCAAAATGTTTCTGTTGCATGGAGTCCTTCGGGAGAAGGGCGGTATACAAATTAAATAAATAAATAAATAAATAAATAAATAAATAAATAAATAAATAAATAAATGGGAGCAAAGAATCTGGGCTGGAGTGCCTTGGAAAGGCGAGCAGGCAGCACATCTGCACGGGCTGGTTGGGCTTTCTGCAGGTTTTGCCTGCAATTAAGGCAGGGTGAGTTTTCTGGCTCAGGGGAGGCTGGGGGGAGGGGGAGCTGCTTGTGGGGGGGACATGCCTGCTCACATAAGTGCAAATGTGTTTCTTCTGCATGGAAGCTGCTTTGCTGAAGGTTGTATCTTCTTTCCTTCCTTTTCTTCCACATTCTTCGCCTCTCTGCTTTGTTCCGCCTCTGGGGATGGAGGGGGAAATTTACTCTGCACCTTTTCCTCGTGTTTTGTGTGTGTGTGTGTGTGTGTGTGTGTGTGTTTGAAGCCTCCGTTTGCGTGCCTGGCAAGGCAGGGGAAATTTGCTCGGCCTCCTCTCTGGTGTATGTCTTGCTTAGGTAAGCTCCACTTTAATCAAATCCTGTTCTGCACACGTGCGTGCACGTGCGCATGTGCACGCGTATTTTGCGGCTCCCAGGGTTTTTTTTAGTGAGAGAACCGGTTCCAAGTGTCTCTTTCACCGATTCAGGTTGCCTACCCCTGGGCTAGACAATTATACTTTGTAGGTTATGAAGCTAATCATAGATCCTATCCTTTCTGGGAACAAGGCACAACCAATGTATATAATAGTGCAAGTGCCAAATTCCTTGAACACGTTGGTTGGGATAGATTAGAGCAAGAAACTGTTAACACTGATCCTCTAGTGTTTGAGGACTCCCATGATAAAATACCTAGAGATGATAAGACATCTTCTGCATCTGCAAAAGATGAAGATGCGATAGGGGAGATAAAAGATGAATCAGAGGAAGGAGAGGAGTCAGAAATTCAAAGCCCTGTACTACCTAGGCGTTCAACACGCATCAGTCATCCACCTGATCGCTTTGAAGCCAGTGTAATATGCCAAGTTAGCTTAGAGCCTTCTAACTATGATGAGATCAGGATGTATCCTGAAAAAGAACAGAAAGCATGGAAAGCTGCAATGAATAGGGAGTTGAAGTCTTTGCAGGATCATAAAGTCTATGAGAAAGCAAAACTGCCACCTGGTGAGCAAGCTATAGGATGTAAATGGGTTTATAAAATTAAGAAGGGAGTAGATGAGAGATACAATATGGAACTATGTAAACCAGCAAAAACTCCAATGGCTATGGATTTTAAGGACACTAATGTTGAGAGTCCTGTATTTGATAAGACTATGTACCAATCTTTAATAGGTAGTCTTATGTATCTGAGTAATTGAACTAGACCTGATATCTCTTATTGTGTCAACCAATTAGCCAGATACAATAATGAACCAACTGTTAGACACTGGCAAGCAACTAAACGAGTATTGAGGTATTTAAAGCAGACTATTCACTACTTGTTCCCCTTCATGGATTACTGCCTTGTCGTGGCGAAGGGGCTTGCGTAATTCAATGAAGCTATGAGCTATGCCGTGCAGGGCCACCCAAGACGGAAAGGTCATAGCAGAGAGTTCTGACAAAACGTGATCCACTGGAGAAGGAAATGGCAAACCACTCCAGTATCTTTGCCATGAAAACCCTATGGACAGTACCAAAAGGCAAAACGATATGATGCTGGAAGATGAGCCCCTCAGGTCGGAAGGCGTCCAATATGCTACTGGGGAAGAGCAGAGGGCTAGTACTAGTAGCGCCAGAAAGAATGAAGCGACTGGGCCAAAGCCGAAAGGACGCTCAGCTGTGGATGTGTCTGGTGGTGAAAGGAAAGTCCGATGCTGTAAAGATTTTTTCTCCATAGGAACCTGGAATGTAAGATCCATGAATCAAGGAAAGCTGGACGTGGTCAAACAAGAGATGACAAGACTGAACATTGACATCTTAGGTATCAGCGAACTAAAATGGACAGGAATGGGTGAATTTAATTCAGATAACCCTCAGGTATACTACTGCGGGCAAGAATCCCTCAGAAGAAATGGAGTAGCCTTCATGGTCAATAAAAAAATAGGAAAAGCAATACTGGGATACAATCCTCAAAATGACAGAATGATCTCAGTTCGAATCCAAGGCAAACCATTTCATATCACAGTAGTCCAAGTCTATGCCCCAACCACCGGTGCTGAAGAGGATGAAATTGACCGGTTCTATGAAGCCCTACAGCACCTTATAGAACTAACACCAAAAAATGATGTCCTTATCATCATGGGGGATTGGAACGCTAAAGTAGGAAGCCAAAAGATAACTGGAATAACAGGCAAGTTTGGCCTTGGAGTACAAAATGAAGCAGGGCACAGGCTGATAGAATTTTGTCAAGAGAATACGATGGTCATAGCAAACACTCTTTTCCAACAACCCAAGAGACGGCTTTACACATGGACATCACCAGACAGTCAACACAGTAATCAGATTGACTATATGCTCTGCAGCCAAAGATGGAGAAGCTCTATACAGTCAGTAAAAACAAGACCAGGAGCTGACTGTGGCTCAGACCATGAGCTTCTTGTTGCAAAGTTTAGGCTTAAATTAAAGAAAGTAGGGAAAAGCGCTAGGCCAGTCAGGTATGAATTAAATCATATCCCTGTTGAATATACAGTAGAGGTGACAAATAGATTTAAGGAATTAGATCTGATAGACAGAGTGCCTGAAGAACTATGGACAGAGGTTCGCAACATTGTACAACAGGTAGCAACCAAAACCATCCCAAAGAAAAAGAAATGCAAGAAAGCAAAATGGCTGTCTGAGGAAGCTTTGCAAATAGCTGAGGAAAGGAGGGAAGCGAAAGGCAAGGGAGAAAAAGAAAGATATGCCCAATTAAATGCAGAATTCCAAAGAATAGCTAGAAGAGATAAGAATGCCTTCTTAAATGAACAATGCAAAGAAATAGAAGAAAACAATAGAATAGGGAGGACCAGAGATCTTTTCAAGAAAATTGGAGAGATGAAAGGAGCGTTTCATGCAAAAATGGGCATGATAAAGGACCAAAATGGCAGGGACCTAACAGAGGCAGAAGAGATTAAGAAGAGGTGGCAAAATTACACAGAAGAACTATACAAGAATGAGCTTAACGTCCCTGATAATCACAATGAGGTGGTCACTGACCTCGAGCCAGACATCCTAGAATGTGAAGTGAAGTGGGCCTTAGAAAAGCTGAGCAACAACAAAGCTAGTGGAGGTGACAGTATTCCAGCTGAGCTATTCAAAATCTTAAAAGACGGTGCAGTAAAAGTGTTACACTCAATTTGCCAGCAAATTTGGAAAACTCAACAGTGGCCACAGGATTGGAAAAGATCAGTTTACATTCCAATTCCAAAGAAAGGCAGTGCCAAAGAATGTTCAAACTATCGCACCATTGCACTCATTTCTCATGCTAGTAAAGTTATGCTTAAAATCCTACAAGCTAGACTCCAGCAGTATGTGGATCGAGAACTACCAGGAAGTACAGGCAGGATTTCAAAGAGGCAGAGGAACTAGAGATCAAATTGCTAACATACGCTGGATCATGGAGAAAGCTAGAGAGTTCCAGAAAAACATCTACTTCTGCTTCATTGACTATGCTAAAGCCTTTGATTGTGTGGATCATAACAAACTGTGGCAAGTCCTTAAAGAGATGGGCATACCAGACCATCTTATTTGTCTCTTGAGAAATCTATATGCGGGCCAAGAAGCAACAGTGAGAACTGGACACGGAACCACTGATTGGTTCAAAATTGGGAAAGGAGTCCGGCAAGGCTGTATACTGTCACCTTGCCTATTTAACTTATATGCAGAGCACATCATGAGAAAGGCAGGGCTAGATGAATCAAAAGTTGGAATTAAGATTGCCGGAAGAAACATCAACAACCTAAGATATGCAGATGATACCACTCTAATGGCAGAAAGTGAAGAAGAACTAAAGAGCCTCTTGTTGCGGGTGAAGGAGAGTGCAAAACTTGGGTTGAAACTAAAACCAAGATCATGGCATCTGGCCCTCTCAATTCCTGGCAAATAGATGGGGAAGAAATGGAGGTAGTGACAGATTTTATTTTCCTGGGCTCCAAGATCACTGCAGATGGGGACTGTAGCCAAGAAATTAAAAGACGCTTGCTCCTCGGGAGGAAAGCCATGGCAAATCTAGACAGCACACTAAAAAGCAGAGACATCACCCTGTCAACAAAAGTGCGTATAGTCAAGGCTATGGTCTTCCCAGTTGCAATGTATGGCAGTGAAAGCTGGACCATAAGAAAGGCTGAGCGCCAAAGAATTGAAGCCTTTGAACTATGGTGCTGGAGAAGACTCCTGCGAGTTCCTTGGACTGCAAGGCGATCAAACCGGTCAGTCCTAGAGGAGATCAACCCTGACTGCTCTTTAGAAGGCCAGATCCTGAAGCTAAAACTCAAATACTTTGGCCACCTAATGAGAAGGAAGGACTCACTGGAGAAGAGCCTAATGCTGGGAAAGATTGAGGGCAATAGAAGAAGGGGACGACAGAGAATGAGGTGGCTGGATGGAGTCACCGAAGCGGTAGGCGTGAGCCTAGATGGACTCCAGAAGATGGTAGAGGACAGGAAGGCCTGGAGGAACATTGTCCATAGGGTCGCGATGGGTCGGACACGACTTCGCAACTAACAACAACAACAAATTCACTACTTGTTATACTTAGAGCCAAATCGTGAGTTAATCCTTACAGCATATGCAGATGCAGGTTTTGCCTCTGAGACAAGCACTCGTAAATCAACTTCAGGATTGGTTATAATGTTGGGTGATTCTTTGATTGGATGGAAGTCCATCAGACAAAAGCACATAAGCCTGTCTACAATGGAGGCTGAACTCTGTGTGTGTGTGTGTGTGTGGAGAGAGTTTCCTCCTTTAAATTTCTGGGAGTCTACCTCTGTGAAGATCTTACCTGGAAAGTTAATACAACCCAGGTGGCCAGAAAGGACCAACAGAGACTCCACTTCCTCAGGGTATTGTGGAAGAACAGGGTAGAAAAACGACTAATGACCCTCTTTTACCGGTCTACTATAGAGAGCGTCCTCTTGTACTGTATTGTGGTATGGTATGCTGGTCTGACAGCTGCAGATAGGAAGGCATTACAGTGGGTGGTGAGCACAGCACAAGACATTGTGGGCTGTCCCCTGACACCACTGGATGACATCGCCAGGGCTCGCTGCCTTGGAGGAGTGAGGAAAATTCTCAGGGATGACTCACACCCTGGACGGTATCTCTTTACTTTCCTACCATCGGGTAGGAGATATAGGAGTATAGCCAGCCATACCAACAGGCTGAAGAACAGCTTTTATCCATGGGCTCTTAGGCTTTTTTTATTGAAAAGTTTTACAGTACATTTTAAACATATACTCCTTCCCTCCCCCTCCCTCCCCCCTCCCCCCGACTTCCCAGAGCTGAATACAGGGTATTGCCTCTAACAAACGTAAGCTAAAATATGCTAACCAACTATAGATACGCTTTAAATCCTATCGCACTTTAACTCCACTTAAACATAACTAAATAATAATACATCTTATAATTCTAATATTCATTCATATGCTAGGTGAAATTTTTTAGTCCCATATTTATTCTGAATATAATCAAATTGTTTCAAGTACTGAAATCTTTTCTTTCTCTTTTTCAGTGAATTTAAACCATTAACATTCCATGTTAGAAACTTTGTCACCATTTTTTGCAACTTGAAGCTTTCGGAGCGTATCTTGCAGATCCACAAGCATCTGCTTCTTTGGTCTTGCTCCTCCCACTGCTTCAGTATAAGTAGATTTTTTTTTTAATTGAAAAGTTTTAAAATACATTTTTTGAAAGCATAAACTCACTCCCTCCCAAACCCTATCCCTTGCCCTCCCTAGCCCTCCCCCCCCCGACTTCCCAGAGCTGAATACAGGGTATTAACTAATACAAACTTAAGCTAAAATATGCTACTTAACTAAAAAGAGACATGTTAAATTCTATCCCACTTTAACTCCCCTTAAACATAACTAAATTACTATCCAGTAATAAATAACTGATAATACATCATATAAAACTAATACTCATTCAATTGCTAAATGAAACTTTTTAGTCCCATATTTGTTCTGAATATATTCAATCCATCTTGTCCATTCCACAATATATCTCTGTTGCGATTGTTCTTTCAAATATGCTGAAATCTTTGCCATTTCCGCCAAGTTTGAAACTTTCAAAGTCCACTCTTCTATAGTAGGCAGTTCCTCCTTCTTTCAATATTGCGCTACTAAAAGTCTTGCTGCCATAATTAAATTCAACATCAATCTAGTATCTATAACAGTACAATCCGTAATAATACCCAACAGAAATAACTGTGGAGAAAACCTTATCTTTTTCTTAAATATCTTTTGCATATTCCACCAAACTTTAATCCAAAAAGCTTTGACTTTTTTACAAGTCCACCATACATGATAATACGTTGCATCCTCACAACCACACCTCCAACATTTGGGCTGGCAGTTCGGATACATATTTGCTAATTTTTTAGGATCTACATGCCATCTATACAACATTTTATAAAAATTCCCTCTTAAATTTTGAGCCTGTGTAAATTTTACATTTCTGACCCATATCTTTTCCCAAGTATCCATTGTTATAACCTCCTGAATATTCTGGGCCCATTTTATCATACAATCTTTAACAAGTTGCATTTCTGAATCTATTTCTATCAATGTATTATATATCCTTCTTATATGTGCTTGACTTTGATCTCTAATTTGTTTTACCAGATTTTCATCTGTTTTTGAAATGCCAATTTTCTGATCTTCTTTCCATCTAGCTTGTATCTGGCCATACTGAAACCAAGTTTGTACTATTTTCCCTTCTTTTAAAGTATTAAATGGCTTTAATTGCCATACATTCCTTTCCAGTCTGAGAATATCTTTATATGTGGTCACATCATGTTTAAATCCCAGACTTATATTTTCTATCGCATGTTTAGGTATTGCCCAAAGTGGTATTTTATAATTTAACTTGTATCGTTATTTTTTCCAAACTCGCAACAGAGCATACCTTAATATATGTGTCTTAAAGATATTATCCACCTTTTTATCATACAATAAATATGCATGCCAACCATATAATAAATCACATCCCTCAACATTCAATAATCTTGCTTGTGTTAAATTAAACTACTAATTGACGATAAAGCCGCAGCCTCATAATATAATTTAAAATTAGGCATTTTAAGACCACCTCTTTCACGTATATCTTGTATTAACTTAAGTTTTACTCTCGGTCTTTTCCCTGCCCAGATAAATTTATTAATACCTTTCTGCCATTCCTCCAAATTTGAATCTTTTTTAAGTATAGGTATCATTTGAAACAAAAATAAAATTTTTGGTAAAACATTCATTTTAACTGCTGCAATTCTTCCCAATAAAGACAGTTGTAATTTTTTCCAAGTATCTAATTCTTTTTGTATTTTTAAACATAATTCATAATTGTTTTTGTATAATTTCACATTTGAATCTGAAAGATATACCCCCAAATATTTAATCTTTTTAGCAATTTCAAATCCTGTTAATTTTTCTGAAACTACCTTTTGTTCTGTAGTCATATTTTTAGACAAAATTTCAGTTTTTTGCCTATTAACCTTAAATCCAGAAACCTGTCCATATTGCAAAATTATTTCCATTAAATCTATAACCGACTGAGTCGGTTGACCTAATGTAATAACCAAGTCATCTGCAAACGCTCTCAATCTATAATCTTGATCTTTAATTTTAATTCCCTTTATTTTATTTGAGTCACGTATCTTAATCAATAATATTTCCAATGTTAAAACAAACAGCAATGGTGACAACGGACATCCCTGTCTTGTGCCCTTTTCAATTTTGCAAGCTTCTGTTAAACTACCATTAATTATTATTTGGGCTGTTTGTTTCTGATATATTGCCCTAATAGGTTGTAAAAACTTATCACCAAACTCCATCTTCTCTAAAACTTTAAATAAAAATTGCCAATTCAATTGATCAAACGCCTTTTCAGCATCCAAAAAAATCAATGCTGCAGGGACTTGATTATTTCTTTCCAAATATTCTAATAGGTTTACAATATGTCTCACATTACTTTTCATTTGTCTACCACTTATAAATCCTGTTTGATCACTATAAATCATTTGCTGCATAACCATCTTTAATCTATTTGCTAAGATCTTTGCAAATATCTTATAATCCGTATTTAGAAGCGATATAGGTCTGTAATTTTTTGATTGGGTAAGATCTTGATCTTCCTTTGGAATCAACATTATAATTGCTGTTTTCCACGATGGAGGCACTTCCCCTCCAGACTGAATTGTCCTAAATAATTCTTTCAAAGGTTCCACCAACGCTAATTGTAAATTTTTATAATAAGTGGCTGTCAAACCATCTGTTCCAGGTGTCTTACCCACTTTTAATTGTTTAATTGCTAAAATAATTTCTTCAGCAGTTATCGGTTGATTCATCCCTTCCTTCTTGTGTAAGTGTAGGGATATTCACTTCTTGTAAATACCTGTCTATATCTAAACCTTGAGTTATATCCCTTGCATATAATTTAGAATAAAATTCAACAAAAGCCTTTTTAATAAGATTTTGTTGAAACACCTCTTTACCCTTATATTCTATCTTGTCTATATAACGTGACTTTTGGTTTTTCCTTAACAAATAAGCTAACCATCTACCTGGCTTATTAGCATTGTAAAAAGTATTATGTTTAACATATCATAAGTTAGTTGCCACTTGATCTGCCATCAACATATCAAACTATACCTATCACCCTTACCCACAGCCCAGTCGATGCCCTGGTGGAGGCCTGGGAAACGGCAGCCACCAGGGCACTCGACTGCGTTGTACCCATGCGACCTCTGACCCGTCGCAGATCCCGTTGGGCCCCATGGTTCTCTGTGGAGCTCCGGGAGATGAAGCGTCGGACACGAGGTCTAGAGAGCGGTTGGAGATCCAGCTGATCCGAATCCGACCGATTGCAGTTAAGAACCTTTATAAGGTCTTATCTTGCGGCGATAAGGACGGCGAAGTCTAACTACTTTGCCGCCCTTATCGCGTCCGCAGATAATCGCCCGGCCGCCCTGTTTAGGGTGACTCGCTCCCTCCTTAATCAGGAGGTGAGAGAGGATCCCTTGCAGGGACGAGCCGAGGAGTTTAGTCATCATCTGGCGGACAAAATCGCTCGGATCCGGACCGGCTTGGACTCTGACTGGGCAGAGTCTAATGTGGAGGAATCAGGCGGTCTTGAGCACGTTATCTGGACTGAGTTCGACCCTGTTTCCCCTGATGATGTGGACAGGATCATGGGGAGACTGAGCACCACCACCTGTTTGTTGGATCCGTGCCCCTCCTGGCTAGCTTATGCGGCTCGGGAGGGAACACGAGGCTGGTTCCATGCAGTAATAACTGCTTCTTTGAAGGAGGGTGTCTTCCCTGCCGCCTTGAAGGAGGCGGTGGTGAGACCCCTTCTCAAGAAGCCTGCTTTGGACCCGGCTGCTTTAAACAACTATCGTCCAGTCTCCAACCTTCGCTTTCTGGCGAAGGTTGTTGAGAGTGTGGTGGCGCATCAGCTCCCTCTGTTCCTGGAGGAAACTGATTATCTGGACCCGTACCGATCGGGCTTCAGGCCCGGACACAGCACGGAGACGGCATTGGTCGCGCTGGTGAATGATCTCTGGAGGGCAAGGGACAGGGGTTGCTCCTCTGTCCTGGTCCTATTAGATCTCTCAGCGGCTTTCGATACCATCGACCATGGTATCCTGCTGCGGCGTCTCAGGGGGTTGGGAGTGGGAGGCACCGTTATACGGTGGTTCTCCTCCTACCTTCAGGGCCGCTCGCAGTCGGTGTTGACAGGAGGGCAGAGATCCGCCCCGAGGCCTCTCATTTGTGGAGTTCCTCAGGGGTCGGTTCTCTCGCCTCTCCTGTTCAACATCTATATGAAGCCGCTGGGCGAGATCATTCGTGGTTTCGGGGTGGGGTATCACCAGTACGCTGATGATACCCAACTTTTTCTTTCCACCCCGAACCAACCCAGTGATGCCCTCTCGGTGATGTCCCGGTGCCTGGAGGCGGTTCAGGTCTGGATGGGGAGAAACAGGCTTCGTCTCAATCCCGCCAAGACTGAGTGGCTGTGCATATCGGCATCTCGGGTTAACCAAGTTATTCCACCTCTAACGATGGGGGGTGAGGTGTTACCCCCCGTTGATAGGGCTCGCAACTTGGGCGTCCTCCTGGACTCACGGCTCAATTTTGAAGATCACATAGGAGCCGTGACCAGGGGGGCTTTTGCACAGGTTCGCCTGGTGCGCCAGTTGCGTCCCTATCTGGACCGAGACGCCCTACGCACAGTTACTCATGCGCTTGTGACCTCCCGTTTGGACTACTGTAACGCTCTCTACATGGGGCTGCCCTTGAAGACCACTCGGAGGCTTCAACTGGTGCAGAATGCGGCCGCGCGAGTTGTAATGGGGGTTTCCCGATACTCCCATGTAACACCTCTACTCCGCGAGCTGCATTGGCTTCCGGTTGCCCTCCGGGTGAAATTCAAGGTGCTGGTTATTACCTATAAAGCCCTACATGGCCTGGGTCAGGGGTATTTGAGGGAACACCTGCTGCCGGCTTCAAACGCCCTTCGCCCAGTGCGCTCCCACAGGGAGGGTCTGCTCAGGGTTCCGCCGGTAAGAGATTGCCGGCGGGTGACACCCAGGGATAGAGCCTTCTCGGTGGGAGCGCCTGCCCTCTGGAACCAGCTGCCGGTGGAGCTGAGGACTGCCCCCGACCTCCGATCATTCCGCCGGGGCCTGAAGACCTGGCTCTTTGAGCTCTCGGGCCCAGGCTGAGGAGAAAATTATTTTAATTGGGGTTTTTAATAGTACAGGGTTGATTTAATATTTTTTAACTTGGTTTTTAACTTTTTTATGTTTGATTTTTAACTCCCTGTAAACCGCCCTGAGTCCTCAGGGAAAGGGCGGTATATAAATGCAATAAAATAAATAAAAAATAAATAAAATAAACTGCCCTCTTAACAAATTAATTGCTTCTTTCAACCTCTTATTCAATGAGTTCAAGATAAAAGCTCTCTCTTTCATCTTTATTTCCTCCTCTAACTCTTTATGCTTATATTCCACTCTACGTCTATATTTATTATTCAAATATATTAAAACTCCTCTCGTATAAGCTTTACTTCCATCCCAAACCATTTCAATTGGAGTACCCTTGTGCATGTTTATAGTAAAAAATTCTTTCATTTGTTTTTTACATTCTTCCACATTTTCTTCATATCTAAACAGATTTTCATTTAATCTCCAAGATCTCCTATCTCCCTTCCCCTTGTCCAATTCCATCCATACTGGACTGTGGTCTGATAAGATTCTTGGACATATCTTGATCTTCTTAACCCTAGAAAAAAATCATTAGTAGTTAATACAAAGTCAATCCTGGAAAAAGATTGAGGTCTGTCAGAAAAAAAAGTAAAATCCCTTTCTTCCACGTTTCGTTCTCTCCAAACATCTCTCAGTTCCAGATCGTCTTTCATGTCAAAAAAAGATTTAGGCAATCTAGCATGATTTGGAGTGCTTTTAAAAGGTCCTTTTTTATCTTTTTGTGTGTCCAATACTCCATTCCAGTCTCCCATTAAAATACACGATTTATAATCCCATTGAATTATTTTATTATGTAGAAGTTTATAAAATTCTCCTTGCTGTTGATTAGGTGCATATAATCCTATTAAAAGTATTTTATTCCCTTCTATTAAAAGTTCAATTATAATATATCTTCCTTGTTTATCTGCTTCAATTACGTTAGCTGTTAAATTCTTCTTCACATAGATAACTACTCCATTTTTCTTTTCTGGAGCAGATGCAATAAACTGCATTCCCAATCTAGAGTTTATCAAATATTTTTGATCAGATACACGGATATGCGTTTCCTGCAAGCATATAACATCATTTTTAAATTGTTTCAAGTACTGAAATCTTTTCTTTCTCTTTTGCAGTGAATTTAAACCATTAACATTCCATGTTAGAAACTTTGTCACCATTTTTTGCAACTTGAAGCTTTCGGAGCGTATCTTGCAGATCCACAAGCATCTGCTTCTTTGGTCTTGCTCCTCCCACTGCTTCAGTATAAGTAGATTTTTTTTTTAATTGAAAAGTTTTAAAATACATTTTTTGAAAGCATAAACTCACTCCCTCCCAAACCCTATCCCTTGCCCTCCCTAGCCCTCCCCCCCCCGACTTCCCAGAGCTGAATACAGGGTATTAACTAATACAAACTTAAGCTAAAATATGCTACTTAACTAAAAAGAGACATGTTAAATTCTATCCCACTTTAACTCCCCTTAAACATAACTAAATTACTATCCAGTAATAAATAACTGATAATACATCATATAAAACTAATACTCATTCAATTGCTAAATGAAACTTTTTAGTCCCATATTTGTTCTGAATATATTCAATCCATCTTGTCCATTCCACAATATATCTCTGTTGCGATTGTTCTTTCAAATATGCTGAAATCTTTGCCATTTCCGCCAAGTTTGAAACTTTCAAAGTCCACTCTTCTATAGTAGGCAGTTCCTCCTTCTTTCAATATTGCGCTACTAAAAGTCTTGCTGCCATAATTAAATTCAACATCAATCTAGTATCTATAACAGTACAATCCGTAATAATACCCAACAGAAATAACTGTGGAGAAAACCTTATCTTTTTCTTAAATATCTTTTGCATATTCCACCAAACTTTAATCCAAAAAGCTTTGACTTTTTTACAAGTCCACCATACATGATAATACGTTGCATCCTCACAACCACACCTCCAACATTTGGGCTGGCAGTTCGGATACATATTTGCTAATTTTTTAGGATCTACATGCCATCTATACAACATTTTATAAAAATTCCCTCTTAAATTTTGAGCCTGTGTAAATTTTACATTTCTGACCCATATCTTTTCCCAAGTATCCATTGTTATAACCTCCTGAAAGTTCTGGGCCCACTTTATCATACAATCCTTAACAAGTTCCGTTTCTGAATCAATTTCTATCAGTGCATTATATATCCTTCTTATATGTGCTTGACCTTGATCTCTAATTTGTTTTACCAAATTTCCATCAGTTATTGAAATACCAGCTTTCTGATCTTCTTTCCATCTTGCTTGTAACTGCCCATACTGAAACCAAGTTTGTACTATATTTCCTTCTTTTAAAATATTATATGGCTTTAATTGCCATACATTCTTTTCTGTCCAAAGAATCTCTTTGTATGTAATCACATCATGTTTAAATCCAACATTTATATTTTCTATTGCATGTTTAGGTATTGCCCAAATTGGTATTTTATAATTTAACTTATGTCGATATTTTTTCCAAACTCGCAACAGAGCATACCTTAATATATGTGTCTTAAAAACATTATCCACCTTCTTATCATACAATAAATATGCATGCCAACCAAATAACAAATCATGACCCTCAATATTCAATAATCTTGCTTGTGTTAAATTAAACCAATCACTAATTGATGATAAAGCAGCAGCCTCATAATATAATTTAAAATTAGGCATTTTAAGACCACCTCTTTCACGTATATCTTGTATTAACTTAAGTTTTACTCTCGGTCTTTTCCCTGCCCAGATAAATTTATTAATACCTTTCTGCCATTCCTCCAAATTTGAATCTTTTTTAAGTATAGGTATCATTTGAAACAAAAATAAAAATTTTGGTAAAACATTCATTTTTACTGCTGCAATTCTTCCCAATAAGGATAATTGTAGTTTTTTCCAACTATCTAACTCTTTTTGTATTTTTAACCATAACAATTCATAATTATTTTTATATAATTTAACATTTGAAGCTGAAAGATATACCCCCAAATATTTAATCTTTTTAACTATTTCAAATCCCGTTACCTCTTCTAAAACAACCTTTTGTTCTGTAGTCATATTTTTAGACAATATTTTAGTTTTTTGCGTATTTATCTTAAATCCAGAAACTTTCCCATATGACATTATTATCTCCATCAGTTCTACAACTAAGTTGGTTGACTTAATGTAATAACCAAGTCATCCGCAAACGCTCTCAATTTATAATCTTGATCTCTTCTTTTAATTCCCTTAATTTTATTTGAGTCTCGTATCTTAATCAATAATATTTCCAATGTTAAAACAAACAACAAAGGTGACAACGAACACCCCTGTCTTGTACCCTTTTCAATATTACATGTTTCTGTCAAACTACCATTGACTATTATTTTAGCTGTTTGCTTCTGATATATTGCCCTAATAGGTTGTAAAAAATTATCCCCAAACTCCATTTTCTCCAGTACCTTAAATAAAAATTGCCAGTCCAATTGATCAAAATCTTTTTCAGCATCCAAAAAGATCAGCGCTGCAGAGACCTGGTTATTTCTTTCCAAAAATTCCAGTAAATCTACAATATGTCTCACATTATTCTTCATTTGTCTACCACTTATAAATCCTGTTTGGTCACTATGAATCATTTGCTGCATTACCTTCATTAATCTATTTGCTAAAATTTTTGTAAATATCTTATAATCAGTATTTAAAAGCGATATTGGCCTATAATTTTTGGTTTGGGTAAGATCTTGATCTTCCTTCGGAATCAGCGATATAAAGGCTGTTTTCCACGATGGAGGCACTTCTTCTCCCAATTGAATTGTTCTAAATAATTCTCTTAAAGGTTCCACCATTTCTAACTGTAAATCTTTATAGTAGATGGCAGTCAAACCATCTGTTCCTGGTGCTTTCCCCACCTTTAATTGTTTAATTGCTAAATAATTTCTTCATCATTTATCAATTGATTCATCCCTTCCCTTTGCTCTTGTGTAAGAACAGGGATATTAACTTCTCGTAAATATCTATCTATATCTACATCTTGAATCTTATCCCTAACGTATAACTTAGAATAAAATTCAACAAAGGCCTTTTTAATAAGATTCTGCTGAAACACCTCTTTACCCTTGTAGTCTATTCTATCTATATTACGTGACCTTTGTTTCTTCCTTAACAAATAAGCTAACCACCTACCTGGCTTATTAGCATTACAAAAAGTATTATGTTTAGCATACCGTAAGTTAGTTGCCACTTGATCTGCCATCAACATATTAAACTGACCTCTTAGTAAAGTAATTACCTCTTTAATCTTCTTATCAGATGGATTGAAAATTAGAGTCTTCTCTTTCCTCTTAATTTCCTCCTCTAATTCTTTTCACCCCTTCATGGATTACTGCCTTGTCGTGGCGAAGGGGCTTGCGTAATTCAATGAAGCTATGAGCTATGCCGTGCAGGGCCACCCAAGACGGACAGGTCATAGCAGAGAGTTCTGACAAAACGTGATCCACTGGAGAAGGAAATGGCAACCCACTCCAGTATCTTTGCCATGAAAACCCTATGGACAGTACCAAAAGGCAAAACGATATGACGCTGGAAGATGAGCCCCTCAGGTCGGAAGGCGTCCAATATGCTACTGGGGAAGAGCAGAGGGCTAGTACGAGTAGCGCCAGAAAGAATGAAGCGACTGGGCCAAAGCCGAAAGGACGCTCAGCTGTGGATGTGTCTGGTGGTGAAAGGAAAGTCCAATGCTGTAAAGATTTTTTCTCCATAGGAACCTGGAATGTAAGATCCATGAATCAAGGAAAGCTGGACGTGGTCAAACAAGAGATGACAAGACTGAACATTGACATCTTAGGTATCAGCGAACTAAAATGGACAGGAATGGGTGAATTTAATTCAGATGACCATCAGGTATACAACTGTGGGCAAGAATCCTTCAGAAGAAATGGAGTAGCCTTCATAGTCAATAAAAGAGTAGGAAAAGCAATACTGGGATACAATCCTCAAAATGACAGAATGATCTCAGTTCGAATCCAAGGCAAACCATTCAATATCACAGTAGTCCAAGTCTATGCCCCAACCACCAGTGCTGAAGAGGATGAAATTGACCAGTTCTATGAAGCACTACAGCACCTTATAGAACTAACACCAAAAAATGATGTTCTTATCATCATGGGGGATTGGAATGCTAAAGTAGGAAGCCAAAAGATAACTGGAATAACAGGCAAGTTTGGCCTTGGAGTGCAAAATGAAGCAGGGCACAGGCTGATAGAATTCTGTCAAGAGAATGCGATGGTCATAGCAAACACTCTTTTCCAACAACCCAAGAGACGGCTCTACACATGGACATCACCAGATGGTCAACACAGAAATCAGATTGACTATATGCTCTGCAGCCAAAGATGGAGAAGCTCTATACAGTCAGTAAAAACAAGACCAGGAGCTGACTGTGGCTCAGACCATGAGCTTCTCCTTGCAAAGTTTAGGCTTAAACTGAAGAAAGTAGGGAAAAGCACTAGGCCACTCAGGTATGAATTAAATCATATCCCTGTTGAATATACAGTAGAGGTGACAAATAGATTTAAGGAATTAGATCTGATAGACAGAGTGCCTGAAGAACTATGGACAGAGGTTCGCGACATTGTACAAGAGGTAGCAACCAAAACCGTCCCAAAGAAAAATAAATGCAAGAAAGCAAAATGGCTGTCTGAGGAAGCTTTGCAAATAGCTGAGGAAAGGAGGGAAGCGAAAGGCAAGGGAGAAAAAGAAAGATACGCCCAATTGAATGCAGAATTCCAGAGAATAGCTAGAAGAGATAAGAATGCCTTCTTAAATGAACAGTGCAAAGAAATAGAAGAAAACAATAGAATAGGGAGGACCAGAGATCTTTTCAAGAAAATTGGAGAAATGAAGGGCACGTTTAATGCAAAAATGGGCATGATAAAGGACCAAAATGGCAGGGACCTAACAGAGGCAGAAGAGATTAAGAAGAGGTGGCAAAATTACACAGAAGAACTATACAAGAATGAGCTTAACGTCCCTGATAATCACAATGAGGTGGTCACTGACCTCGAGCCAGACATCCTAGAATGTGAAGTGAAGTGGGCCTTAGAAAAACTGAGCAACAACAAAGCTAGTGGAAGTGACAGTATTCCAGCTGAGCTATTCAAAATCTTAAAAGACAATGCAGTAAAAGTGCTACACTCAATTTGCCAGCAAATTTGGAAAACTCAACAGTGGCCACAGGATTGGAAAAGATCAGTTTACATTCCAATTCCAAAGAAAGGCAGTGCCAAAGAATGTTCAAACTATCGCACCATTGCACTCATTTCTCATGCTAGTAAAGTCATGCTTAAAATCCTACAAGCTAGACTTCAGCAGTATGTGGATCGAGAACTACCAGAAGTACAGGCAGGATTTCGAAGAGGCAGAGGAACTAGAGATCAAATTGCCAATATACGCTGGATCATGGAGAAAGCTAGGGAGTTCCAGAAAAACATCTACTTCTGCTTCATTGACTATGCTAAAGCCTTTGATTGTGTGGATCACAACAAACTGTGGCAAGTTCTTAAAGAGATGGGAGTACCAGACCATCTTATTTGTCTCTTGAGAAACCTATATGCGGGTCAAGAAGCAACAGTGAGAACTGGACACGGAACCACTGATTGGTTCAAAATTGGGAAAGGAGTCCGGCAAGGCTGTATACTGTCGCCCTGCCTATTTAACTTATATGCAGAGCACATCATGAGAAAGGCAGGGCTAGATGAATCAAAAGTTGGAATTAAGATTGCCGGAAGAAATATCAACAACCTAAGATACGCAGATGATACCACTCTAATGGCAGAAAGTGAAGAAGAACTAAAGAGCCTCTTGTTGCAGGTGAAGAAGGAGAGTGCAAAACTTGGGTTGAAACTTAACATTAAGAAAACCAAGATCATGGCATCTGGCCCTCTCAATTCCTGGCAAATAGATGGGGAAGAAATGGAGGTAGTGACAGATTTTATTTTCCTGGGCTCCAAGATCACTGCAGACGGGGACTGTAGCCAAGAAATTAAAAGACGCTTGCTCCTGGGGAGGAAAGCCATGGCAAATCTAGACAGCACACTAAAAAGCAGAGACATCACCCTGTCAACAAAAGTGCGTATAGTCAAGGCTATGGTCTTCCCAGTTGCAATGTATGGCAGTGAAAGTTGGACCATAAGAAAGGCTGAGCGCCAAAGAATTGAGGCCTTTGAACTGTGGTGCTGGAGAAGACTCCTGCGAGTCCCTTGGACTGCAAGGCGATCAAACCGGTCAGTCCTAGAGGAGATCAATCCTGACTGCTCTTTAGAAGGCCAGATTCTGAAGCTAAAACTCAAGTACTTTGGCCACCTAATGAGAAGGAAGGACTCACTGGAGAAGAGCCTAATGCTGGGAAAGATCGAGGGCAATAGAAGAAGGGGACGACAGAGAATGAGGTGGCTGGATGGAGTCACTGAAGCAGTAGGCGCGAGCTTAAATGGACTCCAGAAGATGGTAGAGGACAGGAAGGCCTGGAGAAATGTTGTCCATAGGGTCGCGATGGGTCGGACACGACTTCGCAGCTAACAGCAACAGCAATTCTTTTCACTTATATTCCAGTTTACGTCTATGCTTATTATTCAAATATATTAACACTCCTCTCATATAAGCTTTACTTACATCCCAAACCATTTCAATAGAAGTACCCTTATACATATTTGTATTAAAAAATTCTTTCATCTCTTTTTACACTCTTCCACATTTTCTTGATATCTAAACAAATTTTCATTCAGTCTCCAGGACCGCCTGTCTTCACTCTCTTTTTCCAGTTCAAACCATACTGGACTATGATCTGATAGAGTTCTTGGACATATCTTAATCTTCTTAATCCTAGAAAAAAATCATTAGTAGTTAATACAAAATCAATCCTAGAAAAGGATTGGTGTCTATCAGAAAAAAAGGTAAAATCTTTTTCTTGCAAATTTCTTTCTCTCCAAACATCTCTCAATTCCAGGTCATCTTTCATCTCAAAAAAAGATTTAGGCAATCTAGCATGATTTGGTATACTTCTAAAAAGACCTTTTTTATCCTTTTGTGCATCCAGGACACCATTCCAATCTCCCATCAAAATACACGATTTATAATCCCATTGAGTTATCTTGCTATGTAATAGTTTATAAAATTCTCCTTGCTGTTGATTAGGAGCGTATAATCCAACCAAAAGTATTTTCTTGCCTTTTATTAATAGTTCAATTATAACATATCCTTGTTTATCTGTTTCAATTAAATTAGCTGTTAAATTCTTCTTAACATAAATAACTACTCCATTTTTCTTATCTGGAGCAGACGCACTAAACTGTGTACCCAATCTAGAGTTTATCAAATATTTTTGATCAGCTGCTCGAATATGCGTTTCCTGCAAACAAATAACGTCATTTCTAAATTGTTTCAAATACTGAAATACTTTCTTTCTCTTGTGCAGGGAATTTAATCCATTAACATTCCAAGTTAGAAACTTTGTCGCCATCTTTTGTGACCTGAAGCTTTCGGAGCGCCTCTTGCAAAACCACCTGCACTCTCTTCGGTTTCGCTCCTCCCACTGCTTCACTGTAAGTAGGTTTTTGAGATATGGTTGTAGCTTTCTGTTGTTCTTTTTCTTGTCTCATTCGTCTAATTGCAGCCCGTGTCATTCTTTGTTCTCTAACCTCTTCTACTGGCACCTGGGACTGCTCCACTTCTGAGATTTGCTGAGATTCTTTATCCTTCTGCAAAGTAACTCCTTCAGCTCCTTGTATACTCTCCACTCGAAACTGACGCTCTCCTTCGTCATTCCTTCCTTTAAATTCTGAAGATGGCGGAGAACCTGCCTTCAATATATTAGAATAAAAATCTCATGCCTGCAAAACTGTATTAAGACGATATCTCGTGCCTACATACATCACCGCCATGCCTACTGGGATCTTCCATCTAAACTGAAGTTGCCGTTTCTTTAGTTCATCTGCCAAAAAAGCAAATTCTTTTCTTCTCCTTAAAATTCTTGAAGGAATCTCTTTCAAAATTAAAACGTCTTGCTCAGCAACTTTAAATCTATTGTTGTAAAAGGCTTAGATAATCATATTTCTAATTGATCTCTTTGTAAAGTAGACCACCACATCTCTGGGTAACTTTCTTTGTCTAGCAATCCAGGAATTAACACGAAATATTTTGTCTATATCCCCCATAATATCTTCTGCTTGGCGCTCCAGAACCGGTTCAAGAGCTTGTGCCAATAATTCTTTCAAATTCTCCTTAGAGTCTTCTTTCATTCCTCTAATCCTCACAGCAAACTCCATATCTCTATATTGTAGCATGACTACATCATCATCAATCTTCTCCATCACATTTTCAGCATCCAACATTTTAGCATCTAATCTCATATTATTTTGACTGAGCTCTTCCACGCGATCATCCAGACGCTCAATACAGACTGCAAGCCCTTGAAATGCAGCTAAAATGTCTGCTCTTATTTCAGTGTTCTTCTCCTCAATAAGTTCAGCTATTTGCTGAGACTGTATCTTTAAAGCATCTTGTAAGTCTTTTTTTTATTAAAAAGTTTTACAATACATTTTATCTTTAACAAACCAAAAAAAGAAAAAAAACCTCCCAACCCCCTCCCCTCCCACCCTCTTCCCCCTCCCCAACCCTCCCCAACCCCTCCCTCCCTTTCCCCTCCCCCCCCCCGCTTCCCAGAGCAAAATACAGGGTATAAAAATACAAACAATCATAATCTAACTTACGCAAACAATCCTAAACTATTTAAACTACCAAACTTTAACTCATATAAAAAAACTCCAAACATATATATATATATCATATCAATAATTATACAAATACAAAATAATACTTTCCAATCTAATACCAAAACACAGGGTATAAAAATACAAACAATCATGATCTAACTTACACAAACAATCCTAAACTATTCAAACTATCAAACTTTAACTCATATAGGTAAATTCCAAACATGCATATATATATATCATATCAATGATTATTCAAATACAAAATAATACCTTCCAATCTGATACCCAATAAAAACAATCCCAAATAAACCAATTTATATCAATTGTCTAAAACTATTCCTCATTCCAACTAAGCTTTAAATTCACATTATCCTAATGTGTTATACAACTTAAAATACCATAGATTACTTTCCAAACTTAAAATTTTTTTATATAATCACATCATTCTTATATTCTTATATTCTATTACCTATTCCAATATTACCCATAAAAATATTACAAGTTAGCTTCAATCACAAAGAAAACAATTTATATCAATTTTATAAAACTATTCTTCTATCCAACTAAAAGCTTAAAATTTTTCATCCAAATAACAAATCATAACCTACAGAATATCAATAAACACTACTACTAATCTTCCCAATTAACTTTTCATAATCATCTCAGAACTAAAGCAACACAAAATATTACATAATTATTTTATAAGGGTAAAAAATATATCCCCAAATATTTAGTCCTTCTAGCAATTCCAATTCCCATAATCCTTATTACATTATAGTCTCTTACAGTTATGTGACTAAATCTTCAGGCTTGATTCATTCGTCCAGAAGTAGCACGCCTCTTCCAATTTCTGGCCTTCTCCAGTGATAATGAAATTTGACCCACTCCTGTATCTTTCACATCTGTCTGCGTTAACCCTTCAGCAACTTGCGAGTTCTCTCTGGAACATTGAGACTCTCTCTCACCTTTTTTCTTTGTAGATTCCAGAGATGGTATGGGGACTGCTTTTAAAACATTACTGTAGAAATCACGTGCCTGAATCTCCGTGGTAAAACAATACCTCGTACCTTCATAGGTCACCACCATACCCACTGGTATTTGCCATCTAAACTTGATATCACGTCGTCTCAATTCTTGTGTCAAAAAAGCAAATTCCTTCCTTTTTCTTAAAATCTTTGCAGGGGTCTCTTTTAAAATCAGAACTTTTTGCTCAGCAATTACAAAATCAATATTGTAGGAGGCCTGGATAACTTCATTTCTAATCATTCTCTTTGTAAAATAAACCACCACATCTCTGGGTAGTTTCCTTTGTCTTGCGATCCACGAATTAACACGGAAGATTTTATCTATATCTTGCATTATTTCATCTGCTGGTCGCTTCAACACCCCTTCCAAAGCCTCAGAAACCATTTTCTTCAAATTTTCCTTAGGATTTTCTTTCAGACCTCTAATCCTTAAAGCAAATTCCATCTGATAATACTGTGTCGAAATCAAATCATAATCCATTTTCTCTATCACATTTTCAGTTTCTGTCATTTTGGCTTCCAATCTAATATCATTTTGAGCAAGATCTTCCACTCTTTCATCCAAAATCTCAATACTTTTAACCATGCTTTGTATTGCAGATGTGATGTCTGCTCTCATTTCTGTTAATTTTTCTGTAAACTTCTCCTCCAACTTTTTCTCCATTATCTCAACAAATTGCTGCATTTGCTTTTCCATAGTCTCTTGCAACAGATTCTGCAAATCTTTTGCTGTAAAAGCTGATACAGATTCAGATGCAGAGGACAATGAAGTTTTCACCGAAGACTGCTGCCTCAAGGCAGGAACTTTAGAAGATATAGCCGCCATTTTCACCCTCTATTGTTAACTATGCACTTTCACTTACAGATTCAGCAAAGTCCATTGAGTTAAAGATCAACACATCATCTTCACCAAAATCTCCTGCATCGCTCTGCCTGTGTCCTCGTTCTCAAAAGCTCTTCCTTGCTAGCAGGGATGGTTGCGAACGCCCTGTTCTGCTCCAAAAAACCCGGAGCAGAGGCGCCTCGCAGTCCGGAGCATGCCCAGGCTTCGGGGGGGCTCAATCCTTCTGCCACCAAAACTCTAAGTTCTGGCGGCCCCGGAGAGCTCTACCCCTACCTGGACGCTCACCCCCTCCTCTTCTCCCGAGGTGGGGGCTTCCGAGCCGCCGAACAGCTGATCGGCGCTGTTTTTGGCGGCTCTACGGAGCCGCGAGGCTGAAAGCCAAGAAATGGCTGCCTCCGGCGTCGCCTTGCCATCCGGAAGCCAAAGTAAGTCTTTTATTGTTAATGCGGGTGTGGAAGCAGGTGCCACAGGAGCAGGCATCAAAGCCTGTAATGAAGAATGCTGAACTGGTGAGGCACCAGTACTTCTAGGAGCTTTAGTTTGTTTAGAAGCCATTTTACCGCCCAGTTAATTTCTGCTGCGCACTTTCTCTTTCCACACCGCTTGCAACTTTTTCTCTCACAGTAAACAGAGTTAAAGTTCTGCATCCAAGTATTCCAAAATTATTTGCTGATTGCAGGGATGATTGCAGCGTCCTGCTCTGCTCCAAAGCCTTGGAGCAGAGGAGTCCCGGAGTCCGGAGCTTTTTCAGGCTTCGGGGGGGCTCTCACCCTTCAACCACCAGAATTAAAACTATGGTGGTCTAGGGGAGCTCTACCCCTGCCTAAACGCTCACCCCCCCTCTTCTCCCGAGGAGAGGGTTTCCGAGCCGCCAAACAGCTGATCGTCGCTGTTTTAGCGGCTCCGACGGAAAACAACGGGGCTGACGGCCAGAATGGCCGCCATCGACGGAGCCTTGCCACCCGGAAGTCAGTATAAGTAGATTCTTGAGTTGTAATTGTAGTATATTGTTTCTGTTGTTGTTGTTGTTGTTCCTTTCATCTGGTTGCAGCCCGTGTCACTCTTTGAGCCTTTGATTCTTCTAATGGAGCCAAGGGCTGTGCAATTTCCAAGGTTTGCTGTGCTTCTTTTTAAATCAGTGAGACCATTTCTTCATTTCGCTGTGTATCTTCCAATTGTGTCTGTCGCGCTTCTTTTTCCTTACTTCTTTTAATTTCTGGGGATGTCGGTGAGTCTGCCTTCAGTATATTACAAGAAAAATCTTGTGCCTTCAGAACTGTATTAAGACGATATCTTGTACCAACATAATTCACCACTATCCCAGTTGGTATCTCCCATCTAAACTGAATCTGTCGGTTTTTTTAATTCATCTGCCAGAAAAACAATTTCTTTCCTATTTCTTAAAATTCTTGGTGGTATTTCTTTCAAAATTAAAACCTCTTGATCAATCACTTTAAATCTGTTGTTATAAAAGGCTTGTATGATCGCATTTCTGATCTTTCTCTTTGTGAAGTAAACAACCACATCTCTTGGTAGTTTTCTTTGCCTAGCAATCCAAGAATTGACATGAAATATTTTGTCTATTTCCAGTATAAAATCTTCAGCTCGCCAACCCAAAATAGGCACCACAGCTTTTGCCAATATCTCTTCCAAGTTTTCTTGTGGATTTTCTTTCAGACCTCTGATCCTCAAGGCAAACTCCATGTCTCTATATTGTGTCATCACCACCTCATCATCAATTATCGCGTCCGCAGATAATCGCCCGGCCGCCCTGTTTAGGGTGACTCGCTCCCTTCTTAACCAGGAGGTGAGGGAGGATCCCTTACAGGGACGGGCCGAGGAGTTTAGTCATCATCTGATGGACAAAATCGCTCAGATCCGGGCCGGCTTGGACTCTGACTGGGCGGAGTCTGACGTGGAGGAATCGGACGGTCTTGAGCATGTTATCTGGACTGAGTTAGATCCTGTTTCCCCTGATGATGTGGACAGCATCATGGGGAGGCTGAGCTCCACCACCTGTTTATTGGATCCGTGCCCCTCCTGGCTGGTTTATGCGGCTCGGGAGGGGACATGGGGCTGGTTCCAGGCAGTAATAACTGCTTCTTTGAAGGAGGGTATCTTTCCCGCCACCTTGAAGGAAGCGGTGGTGAGACCCCTCCTCAAAAAGCCTGTCCTGGACCCGGCTGTTTTAAATAACTATCATCCAGTCTCCAACCTTCGCTTTCTGGCGAAGGTTGTTGAGAGTGTGGTGGCGCATCAGCTTCCTCTGTTCCTGGAGGAAACTGATTATCTCGACCCGTACCAATCGAGTTTCAGGCCCAGGCACAGCACGGAGACGGCATTGGTCACGCTGGTGAATGATCTCTGGCAGGCTTGGGACAGGGGTTGCTCCTCTGTCCTAGTCCTATTAGATCTCTCAGTGGCTTTCGATACCATCGACCATGGTATCCTTCTGCGGCGTCTCAGGGGGTTGGGAGTGGGAGGCACCGTTTTACGGTGGTTCTCCTCCTATCTCCTGGGCCGCTCGCAGTCGGTGTTGACTGGAGGGCAGAGATCCACCCCGAGGCCTCTCGTTTGTGGAGTTCCTCAGGGGTCAGTTCTCTTTCCCCTCCTGTTCAACATCTACATGAAGCCGCTGGGTGAGATCATTCGTGGTTTCGGGGTGGGGTATCATCAGTACACTGATGATACCCAACTGTTTTTCTCCACCCCGAACCAACCCAGCGATGCCCTCGCCATGATGTCCCGTTGCCTGGAGGCGGTCCAGGTCTGGATGGGGAGAAACAGGCTTCGTCTCAATCCTGCCAAGACTGAGTGGCTGTGCATATCGGCATCTTGGGTTAACCAGACTATTCCACCTTTAACGATGGGGGGTGAGGTGTTACCCCTCGTTGATAGGGCTCGCAACTTGGGCGTCCTCCTGGATTCACGGCTCAATTTTGAAGATCATATAGGAGCCGTGACCAGGGGGGCTTTTGCCCAGGTTTGCCTGGTGCGCCAGTTGCGACCCTATCTGGACTGAGATGCCCTACGCACAGTCACTCATGCGCTCATGACCTCCCGTCTAGACTACTGCAATGCTCTCTACATGGGGCTGCCCTTGAGGACCACTCGGAGGCTTCAGCTGGTGCAGAATGTGGCCGCGTGAGTTGTGATGGGGGTTTCCTGATACTCCCATGTAACACCTCTACTCCGTGAGCTGCATTGGCTTCCGGTTGCCCTCTGGGTGAGATTCAAGGTACTGGTGATGACCTATAAAGCCCTGAATGGCTTGGGTCCGGGATATCTGAGGGAACACCTGCTGCCAGCATCAAGCTCCCTTCGTCCAGTGCGCTCCCACAGGGAGGGTCTTCTCAGGATGCCGCCGATAAAAGACTGTCGGCGGATAACACCCAGGGGAAGGGCCTTCTCTGTGGGTGCGCCTGCCCTCTAGAACCAGCTGCCCGTTGAGCTTAGGACTGCCCCCGACCTTCGCACATTTCGCCGGGACCTGAAGACCTGGCTCTTTGAGCTCTCCGGCCCAGGCTGAGAATTTTTAACTGGGTTTTTTTTAATTTTAGGGATAATTTAATCTTTTTTAATTTGTTTTTAACTTTTGTACTGGTTGTTTTAAATGCCCTGTAAACCGCCCTGAGTCCTTCGGGAAAGGGGGGTATATAAATCTAATAAAATAAATAAATAAATAAATAAATAATTTTATCCATTTTATTCTCAGCTTCACTGATTTTAGCTTCCAATATCAAATTATTTTGATTAACTTCTTCCACACGTTCATCCAGATTCTCAATACAAACTGTCAGTCCCTGAAATGCCAGCAAAATATCCTCTCGTATTTCCTTATTTTTCTCATTAATGAGCTCAGATATTTGCTCAGATTGAAGCTTTAAAGCATCTTGTAAATCTTTTAATGTCAATGTGGGTATAGGTGTAGGTGCTGTGGGGGGTGGCATCAATGTTTGAAGTCCAGATTGTTGAACTGGTGAAGCCCCCGCACTTTTAGAAGCAGGGAATCTAGGTGGTTTGGAAGCCAATTTAACACCCAATTAACTTTCGTTTCTCACTTTCACTTTTCCGCCCAAATTGCAACTTTGTTGCTTCACTGTTAACTATCCAAGTCTTTTAAATCACTTTTGAGCCAACTTCAAATGTTTTTAACAGTCTTTTAAAACTTTAAAAATCCACTTTATATCTTCCTCCTTCTTTTATTTTATTTTCCTTATTCTTTGTTCTTCCCACTTTCTCTAAAGATTTATTCCGGCGCCATCTTCCTCCCCTTCTTTTAAGTTAAACCAGAGTTAAAGATCATATACTTGCTGTTTCAATATTCTCCTGCTCAGGTCTGCCTGCGTCCAAGTAATCCAAAGTAATCCAAAGTGGGAGCAGGGATGGTTGCAGCGTCCTGTTCTGTTTCAAAGCCTTGAAACAGAGGAGTCCCCAAGTCCAGAGCTAATTCAGGCTCTGAGGGAGCTCTCACCCTTTGACCCCCCAGAGTGACAATTCTGGGGGTCTAGGAGAGCTCTACCTCTACCTGAATGCTCACCCCCCCTCTTCTCACAAGGGGGGGATTCCCAAACCGCAAAACAGCTGATTGTCGCTGTTTTTGCAATTTAAACGGAGCAACGGGGCTGATGGTCAGAAATGACCGCCTTCGACGGAGCCTTGCCACCCGGAGGTCCTCATGGGCTGTTAGGCTTTTGAATGGGAAATAATTTTATAAACTTTATGCATGATTGACTTGCGAGGCCAGTGTGTTGTGCAATTAGCTCACATGGTGTAATAAAATGGAGGGTTTGTGTCACTGTGAGTTGGGGGTGGGGGCACAAAGGGAGGCTCAGCCAATCTTAATGTATACATGGTTGTACTTTGACAATAAAGGTTCATTCATATAGGACCTTTTCCAATTAAAAGAATCATAAACCCAGTAACAGTAGAATTAGAACTACCCAAAAATCTTAGGCAAATACACCCAATTTTTCACTGCAGTTTCCTGAAAAGGGAACAACAGTCACCCTTATGGCCAAAAATCCCCCCTCCAATCATGGTTGAAGGAGAACAACACTTCGAGGTAAAAGAAATCCTAGATTCTAGAAGGTATCACGGAGCAACTCAATACCTAGTAGCATGGAAACACCTTCCCTCCTCAGAAAACAAGTGGGTCCATAAATGTCATGTCACAGCACCGAAACTGCTAAAGAAGTTTCATACAGAATATCCCAACAAACCAGGCTAACATCTATATTTTTGTTTCCTCTACAGGTGAATCTCTCCTATTTTTAAGGGGGGGCAGGATGTCAGAATCCATTTATATTTCATTTCTAACTATCTCCTCTGAGCTAAAACCAAATCTCACCTTCCCCTGAATTCTGCCATATTCCCAAGGGAGAGAGGGGATAGCCATGCAGGCTTTATAGCTTTCATTTCCTCTATTAAATGTACCCTTTTGTTTAGTCGCCTGTCTGCTATCCATTACAATGTAACAAATTGGTTTCTATACTATGCATCTCTCTGAACTTTTCCTCCCTTACTGGGCAACTAGGAAAAGGGGTGGGGGAAGAGACACAAACCTCCAGGATCTGGTTTATTTCTCCAAAGATGGTGTGAAGAGCTGTGGAATGATTGTGCTGCAAATGGAACCAGATTGATGTTACTTTCCTTTCCCACGATGGACTTACCACCTGGAGATTGGCTGGTCTGGAAATGCCCAGATGAACTGTGGGGTGGGGTTTGCTTGGGGGCACTTTAAAAATATCGAGCTGTAAGGGAATCCCTCAGATCCTGTTTATTATGCCTGCTATCTCCTATTTCTTAGTAAAAGATCCTGCTTGGAAGAAACTGTCTCCAAGAGTTCTGCTTTCTTAAGAATTGGATTTGAGGTGGGTCCTGACAGATATCTTATATTATTCCAATTGATTAGAATCCCTTCTGGCATCAGCCATCTAAAATTTACTCCTTTTGCAATCAGTTCTTTCTAAGTTTTGGCTTGCTTGTTCTAATCTTTCATTCACTGTCATTAGTGCTTCAGTTTTTTCCCCCAGTATCTTCTGATTGATCTTCCACCTTCTGATTTCTTTGTTCATTTTTAAGAATCATTTGTTGATGAACCTCAAATTGTGTCTTTATGTCAAGCATTTGTTCATTTAGCTTATCAAGATTGCTTTTTGTTTCTTGGTGATTCTTCTGCATCATTTCTTGCCTTAGTTGTAAAGTCGCATGCATCTCTTTTTGGAGATTGTTTGCCTTTTCTCGCTGTAACATTGCTTCAATAGATCCCTGACTTGGTGGAGTAGATGTTCCAGAAGAGGGTGCAGAAGCAGGTTTTTTGTAATTTTAGTGAGGTTTGGTGCACTCATTGTTCAATCAAGCAAATTTTGTAAATCCACAGGGAGAAGAAAAAAAAGAAACAAACCAACTGCTTTAGGCTATAATCCAACTTTAGAAAGAGCCAACTGTTTTAGGCTATAATCCAAATTTAAAAAGGAGCCAACTGCTTTAGGCTATAATCCAAGTTTAAAAAAGAGCCAACTGCTTTAAGCTATAATCCAACATTAAAAAAACCAACTGCATAAATCTAATCCAGATATTTCTGTCAGTTCAAAGATATTTTAAAAAAACACCTGTGTCTCTAAATAGTTTATATAATATTTATGTCTAGAGTTAAAAGATGTAGTTAAAAAGATCTTTGTTTTTTTCTTTTGTAGAGTCACAGAATGTTCTTTGTTTAGCACAGGTATTGTTTCAAGGTCATCACTCTTCTGATTCTTTCTGTATTATTGTAGTATCTTCCTTCACCACTAGATGTCCTCATTAATTGTAATGTCTCTATCCAGTAATAAAACTTTTATTTAAAATGCTCTTTCACAACAAAGTAAAAAAATCTTCCCAAATCAAAAACGTTAGCAAAAAATATATATTTTTCAATCAGTCTCAAATCTTTTCTGCGTATTTTTTATATTCCTTAATTTTGTTCCCCATTTCAGATTTCTTACCACTTTTAACTCTCTTCTTCCCAAGTCTTCCTGGGGTTTTTACTTTTAAAAATTATCCAATTCAGGGATTTATATTTTGAAAGTCCATAGGGAAGAGAAATAAAGAACAATCTCACTCAGATCTCACGTGTTGACAGTCAGCTGTTTGGCAGTGCTGCTATGGCTGTTCACTTCTTTTTTTTATTTTATTTTATCTTTTTATTAGTTTTCCAATATTACAATAGTATCTTTAAAAAGCAACATGGTGTCCGGGTTACAATAGTTCCATTTCAGACAAATACATATTATTACAAATCTCCAAATTATTGTAACCAATACTTCCTCTCTCTTTTTTCCTTTAATACATACTATCTCTTATCTAAATTAACATACTTCTCATTGCTATCCATCAGTCATTAAATAGTTTTCTTATATTTATCAATATTTTAGTATATTTCATATTTTAACATTCCATCTTTAAAACATCAAACACCTTATATATTTTTCTAGCTTTAATTTTACATTGATATTGAAATTAAATGTTTAAGATTTCTCATTTTCATATTGCTAAATAACCTCCTTTCCCTTTACACAATTTTCTCCAATACCTAGTAATATAATCCAGTTCTTATTTATCTCATTTCCATATCCATATCAGTCATACAATATTTAGAATAGTAGTCATTAAAATACCAATTGCAAGAAGGAGAAAGAGGAGGACAATAAAATATTCTTGTTTCTCATTTACAGTTTCCACATATTAAAAATTAACCAAAATTTCTTCCATTTCAACATTTAATACATCCTCTCATGTCCCTACATCCAAGTATATTAGTTACAT
Source organism: Vipera berus (assembly GCF_964194415.1). Taxonomy (NCBI): domain Eukaryota; kingdom Metazoa; phylum Chordata; class Lepidosauria; order Squamata; family Viperidae; genus Vipera; species Vipera berus. The sequence continues at coordinate 1,002,830 of NC_138210.1, read as the reverse complement.
TCTATCATTTTTAACATATATACATATTTTATTTTATTTTATTATTTTATTTTATTTTATTTTATTTTATTTGTCAGTATTTTTGTGTACTCATCAAAACAATCTCTCGTAATCCCAATACAGTCCTGTCTATTTTGATATTATCTATTTCAGGCCTCTTAAGAATGTCCATATTTCTTCAATCTTATTCTTGCTTTCTTCCTTTGCCATGTCATTTTTCACTTCTTTGCCTCAGGGTCATCAAAGCATTCTTGTGTTGCTATATCATATTGAAGTGGCCCTCCAGTCTCCACTTTTGAAGAATTGAAGAGTCTGTTAACAGCACCGAATCTTCTCATTATTTTCACCTCTTGATATAATTGTCCTGGTCTGAATAAATTTTTCTCCATCTGTTTTCCATTATAATCTTCAAAAGCCTGTATTTGTTGAATATTTAATTCTTCTGTCAATGTATTTGATTGTTCAATTTCTTCTGTTAAGTTCTGTCCCAGTAAAATATTGGTTGTAGTCACCGTTTGAGTTTGAGTTTGTTTCTTCGAGATGCTTTATAATTCTTTTCCAATAGCTCTTATTTCGTCGCCAGCTCTAGAAAGGAACTGATACATTTGGTAAGATATTTCCCACATAGCATGGATTTGTTTTTGAAACTCTTCCATAGTGAAGTTTCACATCTGGTGTTCAAGGTTACTCTTATCTTGTTTTACTTAAATATTTTCTTGATTTTTTAAAAAAGGAAAGTCAGATTGCAATTTCAAATTTAGCCACTGGGTGTCCCCCAAGTACTTTGAAAATTCTTTTCTTTTAGTCCATTTCATTCTTCAACATTTTAAAAAAAAACACCCCTGGGCTTGCTCGCCGCTTATTTGAAGGGAGGGTTGAATTTCCCCCTCCCTCTCCACAGGGGGAAGGTACTTAGCAGCTTATTTAGGTGAAAAGAAGAAGATTAAGGTATAAGAGAGGAATCTTACCCCCGTCTCTTCCACGCTGCTTTAATGTTGCCTGATGGTAAGTTTGACTTCGGCTGTCTGCAGCCTAGTAACTGGCCATATTCCTATGGCCAGTCTTTCATCCGCCGGTACAAAGGGAATGCAGGCACTAACGGGGGGGTTGCAGCTCCCCCGTGTTTCTGCAAAAGCCCCTTCTGTCTGGTCGCCCCTCCAGGGCGGCTCTTCAATCCTTTTAGGACCCCCCAGCAATGCGAATCTGGACGTGGAAGATGAGAGCCGTCCTCCAGACGTCCATGACGGCTGACTTGGCAAACCGGAAGCCGGCTCTTTGCTTCTTCCCCAGATGTCTCTGGCTTGGGCTGTCTGCGTATTTGCTGGAAGCCTTTCTCCCACCTGTTTAAAGAGTTCCCTCAGTCCGTTTGGGCTAACTGCCATTGGCTCCAAACTCCCAAGGTTTCCCCTCCTCCTTGTTGCCTCTCAGGGTGACTTTCCGATCTCTCTGGGTCTCCAGACAAAGCAAAACTGGAGCTCCAGTTTCTTTCATCCGTGTCGCCATAACACCCAGGATGAACTCTCTGGGCGGCGAGGGACATTTTCACACTGTTCCTGTTTTCCAACCATGGCCACTTGGCTCGCTGGCCATTTTAGAAGTGGGGGAGGAAGATTCTTTTGAGACTGCCTCACTGCCTGCTGTACCAAGTTCCCATGAAAATTCAGACTTTGAAGAGGCTATGCAGAAGGGAGACAGCAACTTCAAGGAGCCCATGGATGAAGTAAATATGATATAGTTGCCGTTACTGAAACATGGTGGGATGAAAGTCATGACTGGAATGTACTGATGGAAGGATAGAAACTATTAAAAAGAAACAGGCATAACAAAAGAGGAGTGTTGTGATTCAGGGTCAGCCTGTGGGTTCGGGAGTTGGGTCGGACGACTCAGAGGAGGAGGAGGGGGGTGTTGAAGAGCTTGCTGAGGGGATTGGACAGCTTGATGAGAGCCCCCAGCAAGGCCCCTCTCATCTGGTCACGATGCAGACCCAGCTGTGTGAGCCTGACAGCGTGGATGAAGATGACCCACAGCTGGCCCTGTTCAAGGACGCCCGACGCAGGAGGCAGTCAGTCAGGAGTAAACAGAGGGAGGCAATGGGGCACCTCGGAAGGAGGCACAGAGAGGCCACGCCCTGAACTGTATTTAAGGGGAATGTGTGGGAGGGCTGGTTTGCTGAAGGCAACCGCTTGGATTGTTCCTGCGTCTTAGCTCGTGTTTTATGGTTGGTGTCTTGTCTTGCTCTTGTTTTATGTGAATAAATTTGGCAGGCTTTATTCCAGCCTCTTGCCGTTTGTAAAGGGGTCGTCCCTGCTTTTGCTGCAGGGCCGGTAGCAGGCTGGTACAGAACAAGGAGGTGGAGTTGCATTGTATATATAAAAAATCACTACATCTCTACAGAAAACCACAAAACCAAGGATGAAGACATCCTAGAATCCATAGGGGTCAATATAAGAGGAGAAAAGAATGACACTGCTATAGGTGTATACTACAGGCCACCCAACCAAGCAGAAGAAATAGATGAACTTTTTGCTAAGCAACTAACAAATGTATGTAGGAAATATATCACAGTAGTAATGGGAGACTTTAACTACCCTGATATCAACTGGGAGACAAACTCTGCAGCAAGTGGGAGATCAAATAGATTCCTAACCAACTTAGCTGACATATTTGTCATCCAAAAGGTAGAGGAGGGAACTAGAGAAAAAGTTATACTGGACCTAATTCTTAATAATAGAGAAGAAGTGATAGAGGGAGTTGAAGTTGCCAGAACTTTGGGCGAGAGTGACGACATCATATTGGAATTCAATATAATGCAAACACAAGCAATAGAACAAAATCCAGCCAGTGTCTTAAACTTTAAAAGAGCTGATTTTAACAAACTCAGAGAGAGCCTAGGAAAGATTGCATGGATGAAACTCCTAAAAGGGAAAACAACTCAAGAAGCGTGTGAAACTCTGAAAAATATGATCATAAAAGCCCAGTCCAGCACAATAGCACTGAAAAAGGGAAATAAGAAATCCAAGAAGAAACCATCATGGCTGCACAAAGATCTCTCTGATAAACTGAAAGACAAAAAGGATAAGTACAAAAAATGGAAAGAGGGGCACATAACTAAGGCATCTACAAAGATGAAGTCAGGAAAGCAAAGGCTCAGAATGAACAAAGACTTGCAACAGAAGTCAAAGATAATAATAAAAAAAGTTTCTTTCAACATATAAATAACAAGAAAAAAGTCAAGGAAACAGTAGGTCCACTTAAGAGAGAAGAGGGCAAGGAAGTAACAGGCAGTAGAGAGAAAGCAGAGCTGCTTAACTCATTCTTTGCATCAGTCTTTACACAAAAAGAAACTATTGACCAGCCTACCAAAAACCTAACTGTAAAAGACACTAGAAATTAAAATAAGCAAGAAAATGGTTACAGAACACCTGCCTGACCTTGATGAATATAGATCACTGGGACCTGATGGATTACATCCCAGAGTTCTAAAGGAGCTGGCAGATGTTATCTCAGAACCATTGTACTATATCTTTCTAAAATCTTAGAGCACCGGGGAACTACCTGAGGATGGGAAAAGAGCTGATATGGTTCCCATCTTCAAAAAAGGGAAAAAAAACAGACCTAGGAAACTACAGACCAATCAGCCTACTATCAATACCTGGGAAGATACTGGAAAAGATAATCAAAAAACAGATCTGCGAAAATCTAGAAACAAATAAAGTTATAACAAGTAGTCAGCACAGGTTTGTTAAAAACAGATCATGCCAAACCAATGTTATTTCATTCTTTGATAAAGTGACTAAATTAGTAGACCAGCAAAATGCTGTGGACATACTGTAGTATATTTAGACTTTAGCAAGGCATTTGACAAAGTAGACCACAACCAACTTCTTGGTAAGCTAGAAAAATGTGGGATACACAAAATCACCAACAGATGGAGCTGTAACTGGATAAAAAACCATACTCAACAAGTCGTCCTCAATGGCACTACATCCACATGGAGAGAAGTAAGCAGTGGGGTACCACAAGGTTCCATCTTAGGGCCAGTACTCTTCAATTATCTTCATAAATGACTTAGATGAGGGGATAGAAGGGGAACTCATCAAATTTGCAGATGACACTAAGCTGGCAGGAATAGCCAACACCTCGGAAGACAAGCTCAGGATACAAAAAGATCTCGATAGACTTGAACAATGGGCCCTAGCCAACAAAATGAAATTTAATGTGGAGAAAAGCAAGATTTTACACTTAGGCAGGAAAAACCAAAGGTACAAGTACAGATTAGGTGAAATTTGGCTCAAAAACAGTAACTGTGAGAGAGACCTTGGATTCATAGTGAGCGATTACTTAAATGAGCCAGTAGTGTGCGGCAGCAGCAAAATAAACTAATGCAACCCTTGGTTGTATAAACAGAGGCATAGAATCAAAATGATGTGATGTATTAGTGCCGCTTTATAAAGCCTTCGTAAGGCCACACCTGGAATACTGCATCCAGTTTTGGTCATCACATTACAAAAAAGATGTTAAGACTTTGGAAAAAGTGCAAAGAACAGCAACTAAAATGATCAAAGGCCTGGAGACTAAAACATATGAAGAACAGTTGCAGGATTTAAGTTTGGCTAGTCTAGAGAAAAGAAGGACTAGGGCGGACATGATAGCAGTACTCCAGTATTTGAGAGGTTGCCACAAAGAGGGGGTCAACTTATTTTCCAAAGCACCAGAAGGCAGGACAAGAAACAATGGATGGAAACTACTCAAGGAGAGAAGCAACCTGGAATTAAGGAGAAAGTTCCTAACAGTGAGGACAATTAACCAGTGGAGCATCTTGCCTTCAGAAGTTGTGGATGCTTCATCACTGGAGGTTTTTAAGAGACTGAACAGTCATTTGTCTGAAATGGTATAGGTTCTCCTGCTTGAGCAGGCGGACTAGAAGACCTCCAAGGTCCCTTCCAGGTCTATTCTGATTGATTAATTGAGGGAGGGAGCCAAGTTGGAAGGGAGTGTAATGTAGGAGATCAGGCTGAGCTGGAAGGTGGTGTTAAATGTGTTATCAATTTGGAATCATTGTGCTGCAACAAGAGATCCAAGTCCAGCCCCCTGTGAATTCCATTGACCCTTATCTAGTGCCAATTTAGCTTTGACGTTTACTGTTACTTTCTGGGTTGATTCAAGTTGGAGATGATTGGGAAGGAGGGGTCTTGCCCTCAGCCTCCACTTTGTGGGGTGACAGAGTTTACTGCTTTCTCCTCTCCTTTTTAATATCTACATGCAGTCACTGGGTGAGTTCATCTGTCACCACGGGGTGAGGTATCATCAGTATGTGGAAGATACCCAATTATATATTTCCACCCCTGGCAAATTAAGCAATGCTGTGAACATCTTATCCCAGTGTCTGGAGGGTGTAAGGGCCTGGATGGGGAACAACAGGCTTCAGTTGAACCCTGGCAAGATTGAGTGTCTCTGGATTTTGGGGCCCATTGGTTCCATGACTGTGCTGAATGGGGTTACAATGAGCTGGTGGCAGTTATGGCTAGGAGGACCTTTGCACAGCTTTGTCTTATGCACCACTTGCACCTGTTCCTGGATTGGCAGGCCCTGCTCACAGTCACTCATGTCCTAGTCACTTCCAGACTGATCTTTTGCAATGCGCTTGAAAGGGCCTACTTCAAGCCCACATCTTAAGAAAGCAGAACTCTTGGAAACAGTTTCTTCCAAGCAGGAACTTTTATTAAGAATAGGAGATAGAAAGCATAATAGACAGGATCTGAGGGATTCCCTTACAGATCGGAATTTTAAAGTGTCCCTAAGCAAACCCCACCCCACAGTTCATCCAGGCAGTGCAGACTGGCAAATCCCCAGGTGTTAAGTTCGTCGATGGGAAAAGAAAAATAACATCAGTCCAGCTCCGTTTGTGCATGATCATTCCACAGCTCTTCACACCTCATTTTGAGGATGGAGAAATAAACCAGGTCCTGGAGGTTTGTATCTTTCCCCCCTCCCTTTTCCCCTATGCATCAGAGGGATGCATAGTATAGGAGACAATTTGTTACATTGTAATGGATAGCAGACACAAAGTCAAATAAACAAAAGGTTACATTGTAGTTAATAGAGGAAGTGAAAGCAATAGAACCCGCATGCATATCCCCCCCATCTCCCTTGGGAGTATGGCAGAATCCAGGGAAAGGTGAGATTTAGTTTTAGATCAGAGGAGATAATCAGAAATGAAATATAAATGGATTCTGACAGCGCTCTACATGGGGCTGCCCTTGAAGAGTATCTGGGAGCTTCAGTTGGTGCAAAATGCAGCAGTGCAGGCAGTTATGTGCAATCCCAGAACAGTGCATGTTACAACTCTGCTCCGTGAGCTGCACTGGTTGTCAGTTTGCTTCTGAGTCCAATTCAAGGTGCTGTTTTTGACCTATAAAGCCCTTCATAGCTTGTGACCTGGCTACCTGAGGCCTTTTCTCAGTTACATCAGCCTGTCCTATTAGATCTACCAGAGAAGGCATGCTGCAGGTACCATCAGCTAGGTGTCATGGTTCCTGTTGTGTAGCCAGTTCTTTGCAGGCATTGAGCGAGACGGAAGGTTCCAAACAGTAACATGCTTTATTGAAGTTAACAGAACAGAACTGAAACAGTAGCTGCTGCACAGCTATTTATATGGTTGGCCAATAGGTGACCAATAGATTTAAAGGAAGCCATTCCTGCCCCAAATCTACCAGTGATAGCCCTGGAGACAACAAGTCTGGCTTAGTCAGTAATCGTTACACATACACACCATTCAGCAACCATTAGGCAGCATTTAAACAGACACGTGAATCAGTATAAGCAAGAAACCCCAATACATTACACCCCTCCCCCATAGATTGTACACACATTATTTACTAACATAACCTTGAAGATATTTCGGAGGTCAACGAGACCGTTCAGAATGCCTGGGGGTTCCGGGAAGCTCCCGGTCTACTTGCTTGCCTGCCGGGTTGGGTAGACCAGGACTCTTGGGTTTCAGTGAGTCGAATTGACTTGAGTTCCTTTGGCTGGCCATTCCTGGTTGGCCCAAACCAAGGTCCAGTGGGGTAGCGGGGTCAGTGGGGCTGTTGCACAGTTCGTGTTGTCCTTCCCCATCTGGGGACACAATTTGAACTCCCAGACTGTGTCCATCTACGGCCACATCCCCATTGTAATGTCTGAAAGAATCCTCAGAGTGTGTGAACTGCTCTGTTAGACTGCTGGATGATGGCTCTTGTTGCGGACCCACTGGGGAGTCCTCGTTTAGTGACTGTTCAGCAAACTGCCGTCGCAGCTGATCAATATGTTGGCGAATAACTTGCCCCCCTTCCAGGACCACCTTGTAGGAGAGGGGTCCTGAGACCTTAACAATTTTAGCAGGCACCCACAAAGCCCCATGCCCGTAGTTCCAAGCCCACACCCTATCACCCACTTGCAACTCCTGTGGAGCCTTTGGGCATGCGGTGTCAGCGGCTACTCAGTCAGGGTGCAACCAGTCCAGTTTTGTGATCAGTCTTCTTCCCCAACAAAGCTCTGCAGTGCTTTTGCCCATGACTGTGCATGGCATAGTGTGCTGGCATAGCAATAAATCAGCCAACCTATGGTGCCAATCCCCTGAAACAATGTGTTTTAGTGAATCTTTTGTCGTGCGCACCATGCATTCTGCCTGCCCGTTTGTCAAGGGGTGAAAAGGAGCCGACGTGGTGTGCCTTATGAGGTTGGCCCTCAAGAAGGCCTTAAATTCAGATGCTGTGAACTGAGACCCGTTGTCCAAGACTAAGATGTCCGGCAGCCCATGTGTAGCAAAAAGCTTCCTAAACACCTGGATGGTCCTAGCAGTAGTCATAGTGCGTATGGGAATTACTTCCAACCATTTAGAGTGGCTGTCGACCACTATCAAAAACAGCTGTCCCTGAAAGGGCCCAGCGAAGTCAACGTGGATTCTTGACCTTGGCGTATGAGCCTCTTCTCATAGGTGGACAGGGGCCTGCGGCATCTCTGGTCTGGACTGTTGACACGTGTAACACCCGTGTACTTGTGCCTCAATAGCCTTATCTAATCCTGGCCACCAGAGGTAGCTCTGTGCCAGTGCCTTCATCCGGATGATACCCGGATGGCCCTCATGCAGAGACTGGAGGACTCTGTGCCTTAATGAACAGTAACAATAACCCTGCTTCCCCAAATAATGCACCCCTTATGAGCTGAAAGCTCATTTCTTCATGAGAAATAGCTCTGGAACTCTGGTCGCGGGCTATTTTCCAGCCATCTGGTGTGAACCCAGGACAGTACCCTGCTTAAGGTTTTGTCTGCTGATGTTTCTGCAGCGACGTCCCCTGCATGGAAAGGGAGTTCTGGCAAATCTTTTTTTTATTAAAAAGTTTTATAATACATTTTATGTTTAATAACCCCAAAAAAAAGAAAAAAACCCTCCCAACCCCTTCCCCCCCACCCTCTTCCCCCTCCCCAACCCTCCCCAACCCCTCCCTCCCTTTCCCCTCCCCCCCCGGCTTCCCAGAGCAAAATACAGGGTATAAAAATACAAACAATCATAATCTAACTTACGCAAACAATCCTAAACTATTAAAACTACCAAACTTTAACTCATATAAGAAAACTCCAAACATATATATATATATATATATATCATATCAATAATTATACAAATACAGAATAATACTTTCCAATCTAATACCAAAACACAGGGTATAAAAATACAAACAATCATAATCTAACTTATGCAAACAATCCTAAACTATTCAAACTATCAAACTTTAACTCATATAGGTAAATTCCAAACATACATATATATATCATATCAAGGATTATTCAAATACAAAATAATACCTTCCAATCTGATACCCAATAAAAACAATCTCAAATAAACCAATTTATATCAATTGTCTAAAACTATTCCTCATTCCAACTAAGCTTTAAATTCACATTATCCTAATGTGTTATACAACTTAAAATACCATAGATTACTTTCCAAACTTAAGAAATTTTTATATAATCACATCATTCTTGTATTCTTATATTCTATTACCTATTCCAATATTACCCATAAAAATATTACAAATTAACTTCAATCACAAAGAAAACAATTTATATCAATTTTATAAAACTATTCTTCTATCCAACTAAAAGCTTAAAATTTTTCATCCAAATAACAGATCATAACCTACAGAATATCAATAAACACTACTACTAATCTTCCCAATTAACTTTTCATAATCATCTCAGAACTAAAGCAACACGAAATATTACATAATTATTTTATAAGGGTAAAAAATATATCCCCAAATATTTAGTCCTTCTAGCAATTCCAATTCCCATAATCCTTATTACATTATTGCCTCTTACAGTTATGTGACTAAATCTTCAGGCTTGATTCATTCGTCCAGAAGTAACACGCCTCTTCCAATTTCTGGCCTTCTCCAGTGATAATGAAATTTGACCCACTCCTGTATCTTTCACATCTGTCTGCGTTAACCCTTCAGCAACTTGCGAGTTCTCTCTGGAACGTTGAGACTCTCTCTCACCTTTTTTCCTTGTAGATTCCAAAGATGGTATGGGGACTGCTTTTAAAACATTACTGTAGAAATCACGTGCCTGAATCACCGTGGTAAAACAGTACCTTGTACCTTCATAGGTCACCACCATGCCCACTGGTATTTGCCACCTAAACTTAATATCACGTCGTCTCAATTCTTGTGTCAAAAAAGCAAATTCCTTCCTTTTCCTTAAAATCTTTGCAGGGATCTCTTTTAAAATCAGAACTTTTTGCTCAGCAATTACAAAATCAATATTGTAGGAGGCCTGGATAACTTCATTTCTAATCATTCTCTTTGTAAAGTAAACCACCACATCTCTGGGTAGTTTCCTTTGTCTTGCGATCCACGAATTAACACGGATGATTTTATCTATATCTTGCATTATTTCATCTGCTGGTCGCTTCAACACCCCTTCCAAAGCCTCAGAAACCATTTTCTCCAAATTTTCCTTAGGATTTTCCATTAGGCCTCTGATTCTTAAAGCAAATTCCATCTGAGAATACTGTGTCGAAATCAAATCATAATTCATTTTCTCTATTACATTTTCAGTTTCTGTCATTTTAGCTTCCAATCTAATATCATTTTGAGCAAGATCTTCCACTCTGTCATCCAAAATCCCAATACTTTTAACCACGCTTTCTATTGCAGATGTGATGTCTGCTCTCATTTCTTTTAATTTCTCTGTAAACTTCTCCTCCAACTTTTTCTCCATTATCTCAACAAATTGCTGCATTTGCTTTTCCATAGTCTCTTGCAACAGATTCTGCAAATCTTTTGCTGTAAAAGCTGATACAAATTCAGATGCAGAGGACAATGAAGTTTTCACCGAAGACTGCTGCCTCAGGGCAGGAACTTTAGAAGATATAGCCGCCATTTTCACCCTCTATTGTTAACTACGCACTTTCACTTACAGATTCAGCAAAGTCCATTGAGTTAAAGATCAAAACATCATCTTCACCAAAATCTCCTGCATCGCTCTGCCTGCGTCCTCGTTCTCAAAAGCTCTTCCTTGCTAGCAGGGATGGTTGCGAACGCCCTGTTCTGCTCCAAAAAACCCGGAGCAGAGGCGCCTCGCAGTCCGGAGCATGCCCAGGCTTCGGGGAGGCTCAATCCTTCCGCCGCCAAAACTCTAAGTTCTGGCAGCCCCGGAGAGCTCTACCCCTACCTGGACGCTCACCCCCTCCTCTTCTCCCGAGGTGGGGGCTTCCGAGCCGCCGAACAGCTGATCAATGCTGTTTTCGGCGGCTCTACGGAGCTGCGAGGCTGACAGCCAAGAAATGGCTGCCTCCGGCGTCGCCTTGCCATCCGGAAGCCAGTTCTGGCAAATCTTGAATGGACAAAATGCGAGCAGCTGGAGCCAGATCTGGCTCCATGTGTGGCAATGGCAACCTGCTAAGGCCGTCTGCGTGGCCCATGTCTTTGCCGGGTTTGTGGATCAGCCTGTAGCTGTAGGCTGACATAAAAATGGACCACCTTAAAATTCTGGGGGAAAGTATTTGAGGCGTCTGCCTGTCTGTGGTAAATAGTCCCAGTAATGGTTTGTGGTCAGTAAAGACCGTAAATTGGCGGCTGTACAAATAGTCGTGGAATTTTTTAACCCCAGCCATGATGGCCAAGGCATCTTTGTCAATCTGAGCATAATTGTGCTCAGCCGAGGACAAGGTCCTTGAATAGTAAGCAATAGGGGGCTGAGTCCCATCAGCCGACCATTGAGCAACCATTAGGCAGCATTTAAACAGACACGTGAATCAGTACAAGCAAGAAACCCAGGCAAGAATTCTTCCTTAAAGAACATTTTATTAGGATACACAGTATCGGCACTACATAGTTGAACCCAAAATTAAATTCCCTTCCCCCAGATACAAAGTAACAAGTTGCAACTCCCACCCCCTGGAAGCAGTCATAAATCACATTCGCCAATTAGCCTAAAGTGTGGGCTCCCTCTCCAGCTCCTCAGCCTGCCAAAACGTTGTCAGTTTGTGTCCTTAAGTTCCCACGGAGTTGCATTATTATTGTGGCTAGCTGAGCTCAAGTATTCACCCCATCCCCCCTTCTACATCTGATTCCTAAACAGCAGAAAAAGCACACTGAAAGCAGAGTAAAAATGGTTGCAATTTCCCTTAGTTGTCAGAGTGGGAACATCTATTGTCACCGCATTGACACTAGGGACCTACATTTGGTGGGTCCCAGGAGACGTGTCCTCTGCCATGGCACCTGCCTTATGGAACATTCTCCCCCTAACACCCCCCGCCAAAAAAATTAGATTGGCTCCATCCAGAGACATGCTTAGTTGGCTCCATTGCTGTGCTGGCCTAGGGTTTGTATTTCTGTTTATATAATATTTATTATTGTGATTTTCATATTTTTTTATATCTGTGGTTTTACCTGTTTGTTGTGTGCCAGAGTCGCCTTCGGTGTGATAGGCAGCTATATAAATTTGATAAAATGTTTGCTCCTTCAGAAACTCCATGTTAACACTCACAGTAAGATGTAACCCATAAAGAGTGCCTACCCTGAAAGCTGTTAAGCTGGGATGCACTTTGGCACCTTGCTATTAAACTTCTACATTACCTCTATGACTGAAGCATTAGATAGGCCACATTTTCATCATCCCCAAATTGCAGGCCTCAACACACCCATATTGCTATACGCTGATGAAGTAATTATTTCATATATCCAACTGGCCTTAAGAGAGCCACAAAGTTATAGTCCAATATTGAAGGGAGATTGTACTGTTAATTTTAAAAAGCCAAAAATTATGGTACAACTAAGCCATAAAGATGGGTAAATGTCTATGGAGATTCTCAGTCATCCAGATCATAGTTGTCCCAAAGTTGCTTTTTTCCCACAAGGCAACTGGACTTTCTTGTTTTTCTTTGAAGACATTTCACTTCTCATCCAAGAAGCTTCTTCAGCTCAGACTGAATTGTGAGATGGTCTCAGGAGGTCGATGGATCGTTAAGGTGCTTCCAAGTGAAAAGGCATCACGCAGAGATGCAATCATATGAAGCTTTATTCAACGATAGATTAGAGAGAAAGAATTACTTGGCATGGAGGCATCCATGCCTGCATGTGAGAGAGCAGAACTAGAAGCAGAACAAAGAGAAGCCCCTTGAGCAGAGGTATTTATGGGGGGTCTCAGCCCCTCCCTGACCATAAAACTCTCTCGCCAATGGGGCTGCAGGGGCCGGGGACCCCTGACCCATCAGTGGAAGCAAAGAAGCCTCTTTGCTCCCATCTGATGACCTTGAATTTGGATGGGCAGAGAAGGAGATGCCCAGATGCTCGTTATCAGATCATTGAACCAAATCAAATCATTGGCCGTGTCTGACAGGCTGGCATATTCAGCCTCGGCCGTGGAGCAAGAAACAAATTTTTGCTGCCTAACATGCCAATGGACAGGACAGCCATTTAGCAATATGAGGAAACCAGAGGTGCTCCGTCTACTCTTGGTGTCGCCAGCCCAGTCTGCGTCTGAGTAAGCGGAGAGCTGGGCCGTCTTCCCCTTCTCTGGTTCCAGCACAAGGAGGGCATCAGTCGTGCCCCTGAGGTATCTAAGTACCCTTTTAACAGCAGTCCAGTGGAATTCCTTTGGGTGTTCCACATGCCTGGACAATAGATTCACAGCTAAAGCTATGTCAGGCCTGCTCCAATTGCTGATGTATAGCAAGGAGCCAATCACAGATCTGTAAAGCTTATTATCTGTGAACTCAGGACCGTCCTTGTGAGTGTGATTGTAATAGTCACTTTGCATTGGGCTATGTGTTGGGTTAGATTCTGCCATTTTGCAGAATCTTTTCTTTTTGAGATAGAGCGAACCCCCCCCCTTAGTGGCCAAGATGTGCACACCTAAGTACTTGTCAACTCACCCCAAAGACTTCAGAGTAAACTTTTCTTCTAGGGCCTTGGCAAATTCATCACACCCTTCCTTGTCAGGCCCTACATATAGTAGGTCGTCCACATAAACTAACACCCGTTCTGTAGTACCCTTGGAGTTGCGTGTGAAGACACATTCATCTGCATGGGATGCAGTGAAACCAACTCGTTCTAAACTTTTTCTAAGGCAGTCATACCATAATTTCCCCGACTGCTTGAGGCCATATAACCCTTTGTGGAGCAACCATGTATTTCCCCCTTCTTGCTGGTAGCCAGGAGGGGCCCTCACGTAGATCTGCCGGTCCAAGTTGGCATGGAGGTAAGCCGTCTGGATGTCGAATTGAAAGACTTCCTCCCCCAGAGCGGCTGCGGTTACGAGGGCGGCCTTGACGCTCTCTGCCCGGACGGTTGGAGAGTAGGTCTCCCCATAGTCCTCCATGTAGTGCTGAGCGAATCCCTTAGCTACCAAACGGGCCTTATACAGGTAGAGGCCATTGGCAAGTGGTTTGGCCTTGTAAACCCACCTTGTGCCTATGACTTTTCTCTCCTTTGGTGGTTGCTGGGGGGTGAAGACCTTGAGTTTCCTTAGGCTCTGCATCTCCTTCTCCATCGCGAGCTGCCATTTCTCCTGTTCTTCGATGGGCATCTCCTGGATGTCAGAGAAGGATTTTGGGGTGACCACAATGCTGTTGACGGACGCGATGTGCCCAATGTCAATTCTCTTTGGCGGGATCCCTTTGTTGGACCGCTTTGACCTCCTTACCTTCTGCCACTCACCGCCCTTTTCTTCTGCGGGTCTCTGAGGCGTCGCATGGGGGACTGGACGGCTCATCCTCCCCATCTGATCCAGGTAGGATGACATCTTCGTCTTGTTCCTCACTTTCGTCGGTGGCAGGGTATGTGGTCGTCTCAGGTGATGTCATGGTCGGTGTGTCCTTGCTGGGTCGGTTGACATATGGGCTCAGATCATTCGAGTGGATCTGGGTCCAATTGGAGTCCTCTTCGAAAGAGGCAGATTGGGAAGTCACAGGCCTGCCCCCTTCTCCCAGGAAACGATAGGCCTTGGAGCCAGGAGCATAGCCCAAGAACCTCAGTCTCTGGGAGACATATCTCCCCTTCTTCCGCAGCTGCTTGGGGATGTGCACCCACACGTAGGAACCAAACACACGTAAATGTCCCAGATTTGGTTTCCTACCGTGGACCAGGAAATATGGGGTCTGGTCCACAACACTGCTCCAGGTGCGGTTTAAGGTGTAATTGGCGTAGTGCACCGCCTCTGCCCAGTATGATTCTGTGACCCCAGCGTCTGCAATCAGACTACGCATCATAGTTTGCAGGATTCCATTTCTTTTCTTTGCTACGCCATTTTGAGCAGGGGTGAACGGCGCAGTAAGAAAATGGCAGATGCCCTTACGCCTTACCCAGTCCTGGAATTTTCGGGACATGAACTCAGCCCCACGGTCGCTCTGCAGTTGTGCGATCTTGGTTTTATACTGGGTCTCTACAAAGTTGTACAGTGACTTTATGGCGTCAAAGGCTTCGGATTTTTCTGTGAGGGTATACACGTGGCCGTATCGTGAAAAATCATCAACGGCAGTGAGAAAATACTGTCTTTTCCCTAGGGATGGTGTGAAAGGCCCAACCAAATCAACATGTACTAGTTGGTACGGGTATTGGGCCTTACGCAGTAACATCTTAGGGATGGGGGCAGCCTTCCTCTTTGTCTTCTTGCAAATGGCACAGTCCAGGAACACGTCACAATTCTTGAGCTGGACTCCCTCAGCAAATTCTCCCATCTTTTTAACTACAGGGAAGCTTGCATGACCTAATCTTCTGTGTAAGAGATGGGCACACTTATCGTGGAGCGGCTTCCCCACTGACACCCTCTTGGCTCTAGTTGCCTTGAGTGGTGCTGTAGGTGCCTGCTGAGATTCGGGTTTCTTGCCCACACTGCCCTTGGAAAGCCTTGGGGCAGGCTGTGGGGGCTTGAGTGCAACCGCTTCGGCCTTGCACTCCTTAAACAGCCTTGGGGCTGGCTGTGGGGCCCCTTCTGAGGTGGGTGGGCTCTCAGGGGAGAAGTATGGCAAACCATTTATGATGGCAATATTTCCAATGACCCTCTGGTTCCGGGTGACATGACCTCCCCCTTTGCGAAATAAAACTTCCACCTTGCCATCGTCACATAATTTGATAATGCTTAATAGGTTGTTGGCAATGGAGGGAGCATGCAATACCCCTTCAACTTTTCCCAGCCCGGGTACAGAAACAGTGCCCTCCCCAACAACCAAAGCCTTATCCCCATTTGCCACCTTGACAGATGAGTTAATTTTCTTTAACCTTTTAAACCCTTGACTCATATTGGTAATGTGAGATGAAGCTCCAGAGTCCAGTAACCATAAGTCAGTGGGGCTATCAGCCTTTGTGATGGGGGTGAGGGAACAAGTATGCAGAAAATTGCCCTTGGCACTACCTTTGCCCCCGCCACGCCCCCTTCCTTGCCCCTTGCCCCTTACTTGATTGGGACCACGTTTGGGGGCTTGTTGTTGATGGGGACAGTCTTTCTTCAGATGTTCCTCAGAGCCACAGATGAAACACTTAAGTAGAGCATTAACCTGCTCTGAGTTGTGGCGCCCCCTTCTGGCTTGCTGAGTGGTGACTCTGGCGTATTCTCCTGCATCTCTTCGCCTTCTATCTTCTTCGATGAGTCTCCCTGTGAGGTAGGACAGAGTCATGGCTTCCTTCGTTGTCCCCTCCAGTAAAACAATGAAGCTGCTCCAACCTCTGTCCAGAGAAGCCAGAATGACAGCGACCATGTTCGCATCAGTTACAGGGTAGTGTCTGGACATCAGTTCTGCCCTGAGTGCCTTCAATTTTCCAAGATGTTCAGGCATGCTGGCTCCAAACCTCAGTCTGGATGAGTAAAACTCAGTTGTAAGTCTGGTGATCGAACCGACGCTGTCGCTGTTGAATAAATTGTATAATAACCGCCAAACTTCACCAGCTGTGAGTCCATCTGGAATGCTGGAGAACAAGTTGCCATCCAGTGAGCTCAGCAGAGTGGTGTATGCTTGTCTATGACGCCACTCTTCTCGGGGTCCCCAGGGGAGAGGTGGTGGGTTCTGAACCATCTCTAGAGTCCCATCCTTTAATAGACATACCTGCACATCTCTATTCCAACTGTTGTAATTCTCCCCCCCAAGTTGCAGTTTTTTAAAATCGTTCAGGAGGTTAGAGGCAGGTGAAAAACAATTCTTGTCAGTCCCACTTGCAAACATCTGAGAGCTGTCCATTGAGATGAATGGTAGAGGGATCCCCCTGGTGGTAGTTAGTGGGATTTTTCTCTGATTATTGGATAGCTCCGTCTGGGCATGCCCGGAAATCATGTGATCCGGGGGTGGGCGTTGCCCAAGTGTGCCGGCCGGCAGAAGCCCTGGAGATTCTTCCTGAGGATTACAAGATGGAGGCTGGATGGCACATGGATTGCCCGGATTGCCTGAATTGCCTTGAGAAGCCCATCGGTGTTCCTGAAGACCTGAAGAGAAGGTGGGAGGCCCCGGGGGTTCATAGTTGGGAGGCTCCAGGCTGGACCCCTCCCGGCAGTTAGGCCCCGGGGAGAGGGTTGGGGGCCTTGCTACCCCCGATGTTGAGGCTGAAGTCGTTTTAGCCTCCAGAGCTGCAACCAGGGTCCGGATAGTTGCTCCAATCTCTGCTGCAGTAGGCGTGGCTGGGCAGGCTTCATTGCCCTCATAGGCCCTAAGGCTTTCTGGTGGGGTTTCCATGCTGCTTTGGCTGGATGCTATAGATTGCTGTGCCTCCAGGCTTGGTTGAGGCCTATTTTTATTAGACCATGTGGGTGCACTGGGGGCCGCCATCTTGTTTCCGGTATCAGGCCATGTGGGTGCCCTGGGGGCCGCCATCTTGCTTCCGGTTGCCCCAGGAAGCTGTAGGTCACAGTTTGGCGGGAAATTTCACGCCAAAAGCTCTGGGGTCCCGGGGTCACTCAGGGTGGCGGGCGCCATATTAGGGGGCCTCGTGGGCGCTAGGGAAGGACTCACCAGGTGTCCAGAGGCTTCCTGCACTGGGATCCCCCGTGGAGAGGCTTGTGGCGTCCTTTGTGTTGTAAGGAACTTTAGAAGCAGCTCTTCGCGTTCCTGTTCAGTCATCTGGCTCACGCGGCGTTTGGCTTGAGCCAGGGCCGTTTCTGCTGCATCTGGGGAGTCTTGGGCGGACTGCAAGCCTTCCATGCTTCCCTCTGTGGCATGCAGTTGTAGGGAGGCATGTGAAGGAGTCCCTGGTTCTCCGCTGGATCCTCTGAGGGAATGGAGGTCATCTGTGCTCTCACCTGGAGCGGAGTTTGCTTCAGGGGCTGGAGGCAGGGCTGCTGATCTTGATTGAAGACTTCGTGTCACAATCGGAGATCTTCTGCCATCCATTTTAAATGGGTTTGTGCTGGAACTTCCAGACATCTTGCAGTAGCCGCTGGCTTGGAAGCGTTGCCTTAAACCATTCTCTGCTACCAACTTGTGAGATGGTCTCACGAGGTCGATGGATCGTTAAGATGCTTCCAAGTGAAAAGGCATCACGCAGAGATGCAATCATATGAAGCTTTATTCAATGATAGATTAGAGAGAAAGAATTACTTGGCATGGAGGCATCCATGCCTGCATGTGAGAGAGCAGAACTAGAAGCAGAACAAAGAGCAGCCCCTTGAGCAGAGGTATTTATGGGGGGGTCTCAGCCCCTCCCTGACCATAAAACTCTCTCGCCAATGGGGCTGCAGGGGCCGGGGACCCCTGACCCATCAGTGGAAGCAAAGAAGCCTCTTTGCTCCCATCTGATGACCTTTTTGGGGAACTGCCATGGCTGGCACAAAAACATCTAACAATAATAGTGGGGAATGGAAGGATTTATACTCCTTGCAGACAGCTAGTCATGTGCATTCTTTTAGAGTCATTGAGGCCACCTGGAGGTTTATCTGTGTTGTCAGGGTCACCTGAGTAATGCAAATGGTTGTGAAGCCTTCTTGGAACTGCTGAAAGTACTGTCATATTCCTCCCCCTCTGTTGAGAGAGGGCTGTTCAATTTTGACATACACCTCTTTGACCCTCTTTCAAACCAGTGTTCCTCTCTGTCCAAAATGTGGACTTCGCTGTCTTCGAAAGAGTGGCCTTTGTCTTTTAAATGCAGATGGACTGCTGAATCTTGTCCTGATGGATTTGTTCTCCTATGTTGTGCCATGCATTTATGAAGTGGTTGTTTTGTTAAAGAGGCCATCTATGTCAAAATTGAACAGCCTTCTCCCAACAGAGGTGGAGGGATACGACACCATCTATCTCCAGTCTACAACACAGTCCTTTCAACAGTTCCAAGAAGGCTCCACACCCATTTGCACTACTCAGGTGACCCTGATGACACAGATAAACCTCCAGGTGGCCTCAACAACTCTCTAAAAGAATGCAAATGACCAGCTGTATGCAAAATAAAAATCCTTCCATTCCCCACCATCCATTCAGAGCTGAAGAAGCTTCTTGGATGAAAAGTGAAACTTCAAAGAAAAAAAAGAAAGTCCAGTTGCCTCATAAAAAAACATCTTTGGGACATAAATATGGGTAACTGAGAGAAATAAAATCAAGTAGGCCCAGAACTTTAAATACAGGAATACTTTTTCACCATATGAAAAGCTGTAAGGCCCTGATCAAGTATGTTAAGCAAAGAATACTTGGTTTCTCAATGGTTATTAAACTTCAATGGCTATTAAACTATTAAAATGACTATTAATAAACTCTAAAGGAGGAAAATTGATTTCAGCAATTTTAAATCTCTTTCAGGCAAAATAGCTAGCCTATTTCTTTATGGGGTTTACATGAACAGAAAGAAAATCAAGACAGTGCAACTAAGGGACATTCTTTCTGCTCTTAGATGTACTGTATGTTCTGTGCAGTTAGACTAGAGAATGGAATGCCTTAGAACAGTGGTGGCGAACCTATGGCACTGTTGTGATGCAGGGTCAGCCTGTGGGTTCGGCAGTTGGGTCGGACGACTCAGAGGAGGAGGGGGGTGTTGAAGACCTTGCTGAGGGGGTTGAAGATCTTGCTGATGATTGCCCTCAGGCAGGCCCCTCCCACTTGGTCACCATGGAGACCCAGCTGTGTGAGCCTGACAGTGTGGATGAAGATGACCCACAGCTGGCCCTGTTCAAGGACGCCCGACGCAGGAGGCAGTCAAGTAGGAGTAAACAGAGGAAGGCAATGGGGCTTCTCGGAAGGAGGGAGAGAGAAGCCACGCCCTGAACTCTTTATAAAGGGAATGTGTGGGGAGGGCTGGTTTGCTGAAAGCAACCGCTCGGATAGTGTTTCAAAGCTCCTGTATCTTGGTTCGTGTTTTTGTAGTAATAAATGTGGCAGACGTTATTCCAGCCTCTTGCCGTTTGTAAAGGGGTCGTCCCTGCTTTTGTTGCAGGGCCGGTAGCAGGCTGGTACAGAACAGGCACGCGTGCCAGAGGCGGCAGTCAGAGCCCTCTCTGTTGGCACGCGCGCTGCCACCACCAGCAGCAGGTCCATCAGGCCTCCACCGCTGCCCAGAGCAGGAGCCCTGCCCAGCACAAAGGAGGCAAAGCGGCCAACTAGCAAGCTTGAGTAGAGATGGTAGAGCAGAGGTCAGCAACCATTGTCAATTGGTGGACTGGAAGAAAAGGGAGGGGGAAGCATTTTACATGCGTGCACGCATGCACGAGGCCACAAGCATGCACGCACTGCAAATGGGGTGGGGCTAGTGCCTGCGTGATATTCACTAGCTCTGCCCCGTTCTTGCGTGGTGCAGCGCCTTGCAGCACAGTGGCCCATTTTTGCGCCCCTGGTTTTTGTGTGCCAGAGGCGGCTCTGCCCCCCCCGAGGGCACCATAATGCTGATGCACCCCTGGCACTTTGCAATAAATAAGTGGGTTTTGGGTTGAGGTTTGGGCACTCGGTCTCTAAAAGGTTCACCATCACTGCCTTAGAAAATCAGACATTTTGGAAACAGACACTTATTGGCTCAAGTTTCATTTTTTCCCCTTCTGGTTTAGTCCTGTTAGTTTTGGCAGATAAACATTTCTCAAAGTGGAAGGCCAAAAATAGTAAGAAGCTGCTATCATGTGGGCTTTTGGCAGAGTTGCTTACCTCTCTAGTGTATGACTTGGCTAATCTGTTCTGTAGTAGGTGCCACGTGTCATGACCAGGAGACAGCAGTCAGGGTTTATATCTTTATTGAATACAAGATGGAACTAGGTCCTTCTTCCCCAGGTGCCCTTTTATAGCTTTCCCACATCCCCGGAGTCAGCCAATCCGCTGGCTCTATTTTCCCGCCAGACAGGTGACACCCAACCTGTCCTGCTTTTCCCGCCGGACAGGTGAACCAATCGGACGCCTGACTCCTGCCACCAGGTGTAGGGTGGTATACACAACACCCCTTCCCCCCCAACGTGAACGATACTACACTACAATTTTCTAACGAATACTTTACTTTTCCACAACATAATCCCTCAGGTAAGTTTTGTGAGACCTGGCCGGGTACCTTCCTTGTTGCCTTTCTGACCCAACTTCGCCCCCCTGAGTTGCTTCCCTCGGCATTGGCTGATTTTCTCCCCGCAACTGCTCTGAGGTAAATTTGGCTGAGGTAAGTTCCGCTGGTACTGCGTCGTTTTGGGCTACTGTTGTCATTGGACCGCGAGTTGTTGTTGTTGGCGCTCTTCCTGGGAGATGTGCAGCTGGCTCCGCTGCCTGTGCTCCAGATGATTGTGGACATACTGGTAGTGGTTTAGGTGGACATACTGGTAGTTGCTCCATACTCCGAGCCTTGGGCTGTTGCTGTGTACGGCCTTCTTGTTGTTCCTGGGGGTGGTTCTCTGGAGCCCGTTTCCTCAGCTGATCGATGTGTCTTCTGACCTGCCTATCCCCTTCCCCCTCAATGATATAAGATAAGGGTCCTGTTTTGTCCACTACCACTCCTTCCATCCACTTCTCCCCCGTGCCATAGTTCCTGGCCCACACTAAATCCCCTATGGCCAATGTCCTGGCTGTATTAGCCTGTTCTGTCTCTGCAGCCACTCTATCTGGATGAAGTCTGTCCAGTTTGGTTATCAGCCTCCTTCCCCAGCGCATCTCCGCTGGGCTCTTACCTGTCGCTGTGCAGGGGGTGGTGTGTTGAGCCAACAAGAATTGAGCCAGTCTCTGGTGCCAATCGCCAAAAATAATCCTCCGCAGTGCATCCTTTGTAGATCTTACGTTCCTCTCCGCCAAACCATTACTGAACGGGTGGAAGGGTGCAGCCGTTGTGTGTCTAATCAAGTTGGCCTTGAGGAAGTCCTGAAATTCGGTAGATGTGAATTGAGGGCCATTATCAGATACAATTACATCAGGTAACCCATGTGTGGCAAAGAGCCCCCTCAGCACCTGTATGGTCTTGGCAGACGTCATACTTTTCACAGGCACCACCTCTAACCACCTAGAGTAGCTATCTACGACCACTAAAAATATTTGCCCCTGGAATGGTCCAGCGTAATCTATGTGAATCCTGGACCATGGGTTCTGAGTGACCTCCCACCTGTGCACTGGAGCATGTGTCTGTTCTGGCCTGGATCTCTGACACTGGTAACATCTGGCTACTTGCTCTTCAATGGCCTTATCCAGTCCTGGCCACCACAGGTAACTCCTTGCAAGGGCCTTCATGCGCACAATTCCTGGGTGTCCCTCATGCAAATCCCTTATAACCCTACTTCTGAGTCTGTCCGGTACTATCACCCTGTTGCCCCATAACAGGCATGCCTTGTGAGAGGACATCTCGTTCCTTCTCACAAAATACGCCTGAAATTGCTGCCCTGGGTTTTTTTCCTGCCAGCCCGATTTGACCCACATTGCCACCCTGCTAAGGATTACATCACTGCTTGTGGCAGCTGCAACGTCTTTTGCTGTGAGAGGGCATTCAGGAAGTTCTTGTAGGGCTAAGATTTGACCCACTGGAGCAGGGTCTGATTCTGTTTCTGGTAAGGGTAATCTGCTTAGAGCATCTGCGTGCCCCATCTCCTTACCAGGTCTGTAAACTATTTTATACGAATATGCCGAGAGGAATATTGACCATCTCAGCATCCTTGGGGACATTATTTGGGGTATTTGCCTATCAGTGGTAAATAGACCCAGCAATGGCTTGTGGTCAGTGAAGATTGTGAACTCTCTTCCATATAGATAATCGTGAAATTTTTTAACACCTGCCACAATTGCCAAAGCCTCTTTATCAATTTGAGCGTAATTTCTCTCTGCCCTGGACAGGGTTCTGGAATAATATGCAATGGGTTTCTGGTCCCCATTGTTTTCCATTTGGCTGATTACAGCACCCACCCCATAAGGGGATGCATCGCATGCTAAGTATATTGGTTTGCCCTCAATAAAATGTGTGACTGTGGAGTTACTAGAGAGTAATTTTTTTAGATTTTCAAAACTTTTTTCATGGGCCTCTTGCCAATTCCAAGGTGTTTTTTGTCAAGCAATCTGTGCAAAGGTTCTCCTATTGCAGCCTTATGTGGCAATAATGTGTGATAAAAATTTATTAATCCCAAGAATGCTTGCAGTTCAGCCTTATTCTTTGGTGCTGGAGCTGATTTAATTGCCTTTATTTTTGATTCTGTGGGGTGAATGCCCTGAGCATCAATTCTATAGCCCAAGAACTCTGTGGATGTCACTCCTATAGAGCATTTTTCTTTTTTTAATTTCAACCCTGCTTCTCTTAACCTCTCCAGTACCCTCTCTAGCCTGTCAGCCAAAATTTCTTCATCCTCACCTGCAATTAACACATCATCAAAATAAGGGCACACCCCTGGGATACCTTTTAGTGTTCGCTCCATCACCTCTTGAAAGATGCCTGGAGCTGCTGCTATGCCGAATTGCAATCTGTTGACTCGGAACGCCCCCTTGTGGGTGATGATCGTTTGTGCATCAGCGGCCTCTCTTGCCACTGGCAACTGTTGGTAAGCTTGAGTTAAATCCAGTTTAGCGAAGAGGGCACCCTTCTGAATGGCAGCGAGGACCTGCTTTACCGTCGGAACGGGGTAAGCATACTTATTTAAAGCTATATTGATGGTCGCCTTATAATCAGCGCAGATTCTAATTTCGCTGTTGGGTTTGAGGGGGGTGACGATGGGTGTCTCCCAGGGTCCCCCTTCCACCGGTTCCAGTACTCCCTGGCTCACTAACTTGTCCAGTTCATTCTCAATTATTTGTTTGAGAGCAAACGGGACTCTCCTAGCTTTGATTCTTATGGGAAGTACTGTGGGGTCTAAATTAAATTTAATTGGAGATCCCCTGTATTTCCCTAACGATCCATCGAATACATCTGCAAATTTCTTGCAAACGGATTCCAGGTTTTTATTTTGGATCATGTTAACTCCCCCTACCCAGACTCCTAGTGCCCCAAACCAGTTGAGCCCTACCAAACTAGCTCTCCTCCCTTCTGTTACCAATACTTCCAATGGGCCTTTAAATTTATTAAAAGAGACTTCCATGATGGCTTTACCTTTTATTTTAATTGGTGCCCTTTGGAAGTCAGTTAGCTGAATGGGGGTAGGATTGAGGTGAATCTGTTGGCCACTCCTTCTCTCAATTTTTTTTAAGGTTTCCTCTGAAATTATTGAAACTGAAGCCCCAGAATCGATCTCCATCTTGCAGGGGATTCCCTGCAACCGGACATCTATTTTAATCTTTGGGCTTATCACTTGGTTGATCCCGGAGTGTCTGAATTTCACCCCCTCCCCCCAGTTAGAAGTTCGTGCCTGAGGCCGAAGGGACCCGGTGCCGCGACTCGAAGGGGTTACAGTACCTGGTACCCATGCTTCCAGATCGTGTAGGCTGTCCCGGACTCGGCTCCTGCAGATATTTATATTTATATTTATTAAATTTATATGACCTGGATGTGGCCGATCTTGCCACAGTTTCTGCACTTAGCGTTTCGGAACCTGCATGCCGCTCTGGGGTGGTTTCCTCCACAGCTGCCGCATTTTTGTTCTATCTCTCTGCGCCTGCTGTTTCCCTCTTGTTGTTGTCTGAATGGTGCCAGCCTCCGTTGCCTGCCTGTGTTGTCGCGCCGGTCGTTCTTAACAGCTGTTCTCTCAACCTTTTGTGTGACTTCATCTATCTCCGCCTCAAAGTCATAGTCTCTCACCCCACCGTCCACAAGGCTCTCTTGGTGAATTGACCCACTCGCACCGTTGCTATTGTGGGGGGAGTCGCGATGGCTGGTGTCCTCATAGGTTAACAGCTCGTCCAATACTTCTTGGAGGGACCCCGTGGGCTTTGCAATTATCCTGTTTTGGAGGTGTTCGTCTCTGAGCCCCAAAACCACTCTGTCCCGTATCTGCACATCTAGATTGTCGTATTTGCAGCGGTGTGTGGCTTCTCTCACTGCAGCCACAAAGTCGGTAATGGACTCACCCTGTCTCTGGTTCCTCCGTTCAAATATGCGCCTCCAGAACAGCTCTGAACGTTTTGGCATATAGTGTTCTCTCAGTTTCTTAGTGAGCTCCGCATAGGATACGCTGGCGATTGGATCAGGTTGGCACAGCCCAACAGCCACCTGGTAAATGGCTGTCCCGCTGAGGGACAATAGAGCAGCTGCTTTCTTATGGTCATCTGTGATGCCATTGACCAGCATGTAGCCTTCCACTTGGCCCACATGCTCTTCCCAATCTTCAGGGTGTCTGGTGTCGAATTCCCTCACTATGCCCACCTGTGCTATTCCCTGAATCTTTCTGCGTTCCACGCTGTCTTTTACTAGGCTATTGCGGCAGACGCTCTCCGACTCACCAGGTTCTGATTACTCGCTTCACGGAGATCCCATCCTCGTCGCCACTGTTCTGTAGTAGGTGCCACGTGTCATGACCAGGAGACAGCAGTCAGGGTTTATATCTTTATTGAATACAAGATGGAACTAGGACCCTTCTTCCCCAGGTGCCCTTTTATAGCTTTCCCACATCCCCGGAGTCAGCCAATCCGCTGGCTCTATTTTCCCGCCAGACAGGTGACACCCAACCCGGTGTCCTGCTTTTCCCGCTGGACAGGTGAACCAATCAGACGCCTGACTCCTGCCACCAGGTGTAGGGTGGCATACACAACATAATCAGTTTCTCCTGCAAAGAGTCAAAGATATGGAACACTAAAATGAAGTAAACAGGATATCACAGAAAACAAGCTTTGTTTAAAAAAATTACCTGGAACCAACAAACTATTTAATCACACTCACCTTTCCAGAGCTATAAAGAGAATTCTTTACAGCTAGATGAAATGTTCTTCCACTTGCATTTTAAAAGGTTCTAAATATAGTAAAATTTTTAAAAGAGTTTTTTAAAAGATTTTTTATTTTTTTTAAAAAACTTCTAAATAAAAATATTCTAAAATTCCCCCCTGAAAAGAGAGCCTACCCATGAGAACTGGGGAAAACTGAAACAATAAACCTCATTTTCTCATATTGCCTTTCCTATAAGGACTTGCATTTAAAATACATTAGCCCTGTATTGCTGGAAAACATGACAACAGATTATTTAACATGATACTTTAGATGGGACAGACTCTCATGGAGTTTAACTGTGTTTTGCAAATTTGTGTTTGATCTTTAATTGTAAATAAATATATAATAATAATAATAATAATAATAATAATAATAATAATAATAATAATAATAATAATAATAATAATAATAATAATTTTATTTATATACCGCCCTTCTCCCGAAGGACTCAGGGCGGTGAACAGGGCAAATATATAAAAAAATACAAAAATACAAAAGTTAAAAGAAAATTAAACATATGCCCGACTAAAAACAGTAAGTACAAATATTAAAAATGACCATAAAACCCAACCCATCCCCCATCAGGCCAGGCCGGCTTGTTCAAATAAGTGTGTCTTCAGATCGCGACGGAAGGAGCGAAGGTCGGGCGCCATCCGGAGCTCAACCGGCAGCCGATTCCATAGCTCCGGGGCGCCCACAGAGAAGGACCTCCCCCTGGGGGCCACCAATCGACATTCTCTGATCGGTGGCACCCTGAGGAGGCCCTCTCTGTGGGAGTGCACAGGGCAGAGGGAAGTTGATGCCGGCAGCAGGTGCTCCCTAAGGTACTCCGGACCCATGCCATGTAGGGCCTTAAACACCATTACCAGTAGTACCTTGAATCTCACCCGGAAGACAACTGGTAACCAATGCAGCTCACGGAGCAGAGGTGTAACATGGGAGTATCGGGAGACTCCCAACACAACTCTCGCGGCTGCATTCTGTACCAGTTGGAGCCTCCGAGTGGTCCTCAAGGGCAGCCCCATGTAGAGAGCATTGCAGTAGTCCAGACGAGAGGTCACGGGCGCGTGAGTGACCGTACATAAAGCATCCCGGTCTAGATAGGGCCGCAACTGGCGCACCAGGTGAACCTGGGCGAAGGCCCCCCTAGTCACAGCTACTATATGGTCTTCCAAAGTGAGCCGTGAATCTAGAAGGACTCCCAAGTTGCGAGCCCTATCTATGGGGGGTAATAGTTCACCCCCCATGGAAAGAGATGGGATGTTCTGAATATCCCGGGATGCCGGTATGCACAGCCACTCAGTCTTGTCGGGGTTGAGTTGAAGTCTGTTCCTCCCCATCCAGACCCGAACCGCCTCCAGGCAACGGGACATCATGTCGAGGGCATCACTGGGGTGGTTTGGGGTCGAAATAAAAAGCTGGGTATCATCGGCGTACTGATGATACCCAACTCCAAAACCACGAATGATCTCACCCAGCGGTTTCATGTAGATGTTGAACAGGAGAGGCGTCGACCTCTGCCCCCCTGCCAACACCGACTGCGAGCGTCCCAGGAGATAGGAGGAGAACCACTGCAAAACCGTGCCTCCCACTCCCAATCCCCTGAGACGCCGCAGCAGGATACCATGGTCGATGGTATCGAACGCCGCTGAGAGGTCTAATAGGACTAGGACAGAGGAATGTCCCCTGTCCAGAGCCCTCCAGAGATCATTCACCAGAGCGACCAATGCCGTCTCCGTGCTGTACCTGGGCCTGAAACCCGATTGGTACGGGTCTAGATAATCCGCTTCATCCAGGACCAGAGGGAGCTGATGCGCCACCACACTCTCAACAACCTTCGCAAGAAAGCGAAGGTTGGAGACCGGACGAAAGTTATTCAACACAGCTGGGTCCAAGGCAGGCTTCTTGAGGAGAGGTCTCACCACCGCCTCTTTCAAGATGGCGGGGAAACTACCCTCACTCAAAGAAGCAGATATAACCGCCTGGAACCAGCTTCGTGTCCCCTCCCGGGCCGCATAAACCAGCCAGGAAGGGCATGGGTCCAATAAACATGTGGTGGAGCTCAGCCGCCCCATAATCCTGTCCACTTCCTCCAGAGTCACAGAATCAAACTCCTCCCAGATAATATCGACAAGACCACCCGTGTCCTGATCGTCAGACTCTGCCCAGTCAGAGTCCAGACAGGTCCGAATCCGAGCGATTTTGTCCGACAGATGTTGGTTAAACTCCTCGGCACGACCCTGCAAGGGTTCCTCCCTCACCTCCTGATTAAGGAGGGAGCGAGTCACCCTAAACAGGGCGGCCAGGCGATTATCTGCGGACGCGATAAGGGTAGCGAAGTGATTAGACCTCGCCGCCCTTATCGCAGCGAGATAAAACCTAATGTAGGTTCTTAGTCGCAATCGGTCGGATTCGGATCGGCTGGATCTCCAACAGCTCTCTAGGCCCCGTCGCCGACGCTTCATCTCTCGAAGCTCCGCGGAAAACCATGGAGCTCAATGGGATCTGCACCGGGTCAGGGGCCGCAAGGGTACAACTCGGTCGAGAGCCTCCGTGGCTGCCCTTTCCCAGGCTTCCACTAAGGCATCCGCCGAGTTGTGAGCGAAGGAGGTAGGTGGGGATCCCAGCGCTGCCTGGAACCTCTCAGGGTCCATTAAGCGCCTGGGGCGGTACCATCTAGTTGGTTCCACCCGCCCACGGTGGGGAGTGGCAAAACGGAAGACCAGCCGCAGGAGATGATGATCGGTCCATGACAGGGGCATAACAATTGGGGAGCCCCCACCAAGATCATCTAACCACCGTCCAGATAAGAAAATCAGGTCAAGGGTGTGGCCTCCCACATGAGTCGGTCTAGAAATTACTTGCGTCAGGTCCATGGCCGTCATGGAAGCCATGAACTCCCGAGCTAACTCAGATGATCCTCCCAGGGATGGTAGATTGAAGTCATCCAAAACTATAAGTATGGGGAACTCAATCACCAACCCAGAGAGGATATCGAGAAGCTCAGGCAGGGCTGCTGCTGCGTGACTAGGCGAAAGGTACACCAGCAGCAAGCCCAACTGCGCACCAGGGCCGCATCTCAGGAAGAGAGACTCACACCCGACTATCTGGGGAACGGTGGTCTCCCGCAGACACAAGGTCTCCCTCATAACAACCGCCACTCCCCCGCCCCTACCCTGAGCCTGAGGCCGGTGCAGCACCCGGAAACCTGGTGGGCAAAGATCGACCAGAGGAATACCACCCTCTGGGCCCAACCAAGTCTCCGTGATGCAAGCCAGGTCCGCATGCTCACCCTCGACCAGATCCCGGATGAGAGGAGCCTTATTAACAACAGACCTGGCGTTCAAGTACACCAACCGGAGCTCAGGTGGCTGCACATCCTCGCTCCCGGGACCTCAGGGCAGAAACAGAGGGTCGGAGTGCCTCACCGCTTGTAAGCAGCGGAGAGGCCTTCCCAGAGATCGATACGGCCCTCTGTTCATACGCCTGCTGCCATTCCCTAATGTCATGGGAATAGGTAATCCCACGACCCGCTCTGGAGCACCGGAGGCAATCGACCCCTGCTCCCCCCCGGCGATCAATCCCGGACCTGGCCTGAACAACGGTTGTTGGACTACCCCCCATTTCCAAACAACCAAAAGAAATTCCCACCCCCCTCCCTAACCCCACAAAAAATTTAGCTAAGAAACTTACTAGGGGCCTCTTATTAAATTTATATTGGAGGCCCCTACCCGTGCCCAGCCATCTCTCAGGGTCCCAACAATCGGGCCCTTCCTTGAGATGATAAGTGGCTAGAAAGGTGGGTTGCACCCAGGAAAGGGGGGCACCCCTGAGGGCGAACAAGTCCGTGCAAGTATAACAGAGACGAGGCATAAGGAGCAAATCCAGGAGAAGGCAGTCCCATATTAGTTGATTAGGAGGGTCCAAACAGAGGGTAGATGGGTGTCCAGACCATCCACCCAGCTTCACTGCCACTCAGCTGGGCGAACCCCCAGAACAGGCCAACCACCATCCTCTCACGACGGTCGTGGATCCTGTTCCCGGGGGTGGTCTGGAACACACACTCTAGGTAAGGCATACCCCATAGAGCTCTCACCTCTAGGGGCAGCAGATGTAAGTTCAAGCCACCCTCTCACGGTGGCCTATACCTAGAACCCTCTGAGTCCTTTGGGGATGAAATGCAGGTGAATAGACAAATGTTAGTACATGGCACAGATGTAATAGACCATGATAGTTCCGTCTGCTGATGGCCGGCCACTCAAGATGCCACCATGGTTCCTCCGCCGCTCCACCATTCCAGGTGATTGTTCCTGGCCGCAGCCCCATGGGCCCCCAATTGTCCAATGGTTGGGGCCTTCCAGAGCGCAGCCTTCAAAGTACGGCTCCACCGGGCCTGCTGGCTTCCTCCGGGCCCCGTCGGGCTCCATCGGCACCAACCAGCTGACAATAGGTGCCGCGCAGAGCACAGATCTTTCGGGGTCCTCCGGAACGACCAGACTCAGCTGGGCTCCACTGGGCTCCACCGGACTTAACCGGCTAACCCGGACTCCTTCGGGGGCCACCGAGGTCGCTGAGGACGCCAGGCCATCTGGGGTAAGCAGAGCAACCAGGGGACCGGAGCGAGTATATATATATATATATATATATATATATATATATATATATATATATATATATATATATATATATATATATATATATATATATATATATATATATATATATAAGGGATGCGGTGGCTCAGTGGGTTAGGACGCTGAGCTTGTCGATCAGAAGGTCGGCAGTTTGGCGGGTCGAATCCCGAGTGCCGCGTAACAGAGTGAGCGCCTGTTACTCGTCCCAGCTTCCGCCAACCTAGCAGTTCGAAAGCACGTAAAAATGCAAGTAGAAAAATAGGGACCACTCCGGTGGGAAGGTAACAGCGTTCCGTGCGCCTTTGGCGTCTAGTCATGCCGGCCACATGACCACGGAGACATCCTCGGACAAGCGCTGGCTCTTCGGCTTTGAAACGGAGATGAGCACCGGCCCCTAGAGTCGGAAACGACTAGCACGCACGTGCAGGGGAAACTTTACCTTTACTTTACATACATATATATATATATATATATATATATATATATATATATATATATATATATGTATATATATATATATTTGCACATATATCTTTGGGCAACCAGAAGAGGGTCTAGGACAACTTGACGTGGCCAGCTTGGCATGGCCCGCTCATCACCAAGTTGCCTGTGCCAACTCACCACCATCAGATCGCTACACGACAATTGCACACGGCCAACTCGCCATGGGGACAACTCGCAGTGGGCGGCTGCAGGGAGATCCAGGCGGGTGAGTGAATGGGTAGGCAGGGTTTCCCATTTTCACACACACCGCCACCACTGCTGCTGAGATCCGGGATGAAGAGTCTGGGGATGGTGGCAGTGGTGGTGGGTGGGGTGGGTGCCAAGCTAGCCATGCCAAGTTGTCCCATTTCAACCTGAAGATTCATGATTCTATCTAAATGAAATGTTGGAGGTAAGGAATAGTGGAGAAAGAAAAAGACACTGACGTAAAGTTAAGACCACAGTCTGTAGTCTGTGGAGGCACAAGAATGGTGTTTGTTACAGAAGCAGATGTAAACAGGATCAGATGGATTAGAGATACTGGTCCCAATGACACTGAACTGCAACTGTCCATACCAAGGACTTTGCAATTACATATCAGGGAACCTTTTTTTGGCAAGCCTATACATGCAATGCATAGTGACCATAAAGGAAAAGCAACAAGTGCACGAACTATCCCTGAATGATTGACTAACAGATTTTCGTTAAGGTAGTGCCTTAAATTTGGACACATAGCATATGGTAGTCTGTTTCCTAGAAACTGCATTCCTATGGCACTTCTTTTCTGTAAAAGTATGAACACAGGCCAATAGGGGGACTTGTGGTTCTGTCCTTGTTTGGAACAGGGAAGGAGTTAAAGGAAAATAAATAAAGGTTATTCTTTTATAAATTGTATAAAATGTAACACCAATGAATTGTATCAAATGTAACACTAAGATGTGGGGCTATCTATTTCCTGCTCAGACAGAGAACTCACAAATGGTAATCAACAAAGTTCTTTTGAAATGTTAAAAAGCTTCAAAGAAGATAGGAACATCCCAAGGTTGCAAGTAAACAAGATAAGATAGTGACTGATGTAAGGAAGTTGTTACAAAGTTCTTTTGAAATGTTATAAAGCTTCAAAAAAGATCTTTTAGAAATGTAAATGACTTCAAAGACTAACTTAAGTTTCTTAGGGGGGCATGTATCGAGAAAAGAAAGTATAAATGCCTGGTTTGAAACTTGCTCAGTGCGCTTTTTGAACCCAATCCAGTTTGGGAAGGGTCTAAGAGGCCGCTGTCGCGCCCCGCGGGCTCGACGCCCAGCGGCGCCACGGGCGCGACACTCACCGGCGCCGGTTGCCTCTGTTCCTCCTTCTCCTGCTCGGGCCAGGAGAGTGCCTGGTGGCCTGGAACGGGAGAGCGCCCAACAGCTGAGACGACGGCCTCCTCCCTCTGCCGACCAACAGCTGCGACGACGGCCTCCTCCCTCTGCCGACCAACAGCTGCGACGACGGCCTCCTCACACGACGCCCGAGCCGGTTGAAGCCCCGACAGTGCGCACGCGCGTCGTGCGACCCGGCCCCGCCCTGCCGGCTACGGTGGCCTCACAGGGTCCTGGGCTCAGCCTCGTCCTGCCGGCTATGGTGGCCTCGCAGGACCATGGGCCCAAACCAAATGGTGACTCGGCCCTTGCGGCGCTGGCAGGCGGGGCCTTCGGCAGCGGAGCCCGTCTACGACAGGAAAGGACTGGGGGCTTGCCAGTCTTGCGAGGGGGGGCTGGGCAGGGCAGCGGTGTGTTCGCGACAGGAGGGAAGGTGCCGGGTTCAGGGACGGGGGTGGGGGTGGTGACTAGCGGTGATGGGGCGAGCGTTCGCGAGGAGACTCACCTGGGAGGTAGAGGGGGCCGGGTGGCAGGGCGTGTCGCAAAGGGAGGTGTTTGGGAGAAACGGGAGTTAAGTAGGGAATGGGCGGAAGTGGGTGCGGTTGGGTGGGGCGTGGGTGTATACATGCAATGTGTATTTAACAGCGTTGGATGCGGGTAGCAGCCAACGCTGGCTTTGTTCCGTTTGAAGATCGTTTGCTTTTGCTTATTAAACCGTTTTGGAAACTCAGCTTTCGTCTCGGTTGCTTGAATCTCCTGCTCTCCGGACGAGGTTTGAGAGCCGCGTTTGCAAATGCTTTCTTTCTTTATTATTTTCTTTATTATTTTCAATTTTCTTTTCAATAAATCTTTACCTTTGTTAACCAGACTTGTCTTCGAGTTGTGAGTATCAGATTTTGGGTTTTTAAATCTCACAGAGTTAAGAAGATATTTAGGATTGTGAATGGCTATGTTGTTTTAACTAACCATTTGTATGCAAAACTGTTAGGAAAAGAGGCAGCCAGTGGCATTTTTGTCTAAAGTTGACATTTGAGGAGTCTTGGTGTTCAGTGTGGGTAATTTTTAATCAGAAAGCCAAAAAGAGGTAACCACTTGTCCATAGCAAAGTAGCTGGGAAACAGAAAAGAAAAAGACAAAGAGAGGGACATAATGAAGGTACGATAGTTGATGGGGAGGAAGAAAATGTGAGTGGAAGCTGGGAGAATTTCCCTCCCTTAGTGAGCACTAACCTGTGGATTTATGCCTTACAGCAGGCTCTGAGGTTGTTAATAAGGGAGAAGCAGAATATATACACTGACTCCAAGTATGCTTATGGAGTCTTTAATACTTTCGGATAAGGGAAATAAAGAATATTGATTAATAGTAAAGGGAAAGAGTTGGCTCATGTAAAGTTGATAGAAGATGAAGAAAAGACAGAAGTTAGGCCAGAGTGGCAGAAGAGAAGGGAAGGAATGGATAATAGAAGGAAGAAACAGGAAAGTTGCTTTTAAGTTGGTTTGCACAGACTTGTGAATTGCATGCATTAAAATTGTTGGAAGCAGGGACACTGCCACTAACGGGGTCAGCTCAAATGTGTGAATTGTATGCCTTAACACAGGGGTGTCAAACTCAATTTCATTGAGGGCCGCATCAGCATTGCGGTTGCCCTCAAGGGGCCGGGTGGGTGTGGCCAGGGTGGGTGTGGCCTACTGGGTGGGCGTGGCTAGAGTACGTATGGCCTACTGGGTGGGCATGGCCACCTCTACATTGTTCGCATCAAGGGTGCCTATGGGGGCTTGGGCAGGAGTGGGACAGATCTGAGGGTCTCTGGCAGAAGGAGGGTCTCTGGGCCAGGGCCAAGGCAGTGGGGGCCGTTCCCTCACTGTTTCCAGGATGGCTTCACGGGCCACATGAAACCACTTCGCGGGCCGGATCTGGCCCCCGGGCCTTGTGTTTGACATGTCTGCCTTAACACAAGCCTTAGAATGTTGAAGGAACAAGAATGTACTATAGAAATATGGAAAGAGAGAAACATGGGAAGTAGAAGAAAGTGAGAGGTGGATGTTGCAAGATGGGAGACAGATGTTGAAAAGAATGAAAGAAAGAAAAGAAAGAAAAGAAAAAAGCAATAGCTAGGACACAGAAGCAGTCACTGAAGGGGGGTCGCTAGGGATGATTGATACTTTTCTAAAACAGGATGGTTGTATTTATACTTTAGTTCAGGGCTTTTCAACCTTTTCACCCATTGTACCACTTTTAGGATATGGCAACATCCGAGTAACACCAGTCACCCAGCAAGGTGTCAAAAACTAAGGAAAAAAGTGAAGTACAGGTAGTCCTCGACTTACAACAGTTCTCTTAGTGACTGTTCAAAGTTACAATGGCACTGAAAAAAGTGCCCCCAAGCCACAGCCGAGCAAGACACCTGCCTGCCTGCCCGGTGGTGTTCTTCTTCCTGTCCGAGGTTTTCATTGTTGTGAGCATTTTTGTTGAGGATTGGCAGCGGGGGTGGGGTGGGGTGGGTGTTTGGTTTTTATTCCCCCTGTCTGCTGGGTGGTTGCAGCAGGTTTTAGTCACTTCACATGACCCTGGGACACTGTGACCGTCATAAACATGAATCAGTTGCCAAGCATCTGAATGTAAATCACAAGACCCTGGAGATTGCTGCAACATTCCAGCTGATCGGCGCTTCTTCTGGGCTCAGCAGAAGCACCAGGATCAGCACTGAGCTCCAGCAGTAGCCTGGTACTGAACCTGGGCTTCCACTGAGCCCTGACAGCCCTGCAGCTCCAGCCATCTCTCACTCAGGCTTGTGTGGTGCTGCCATTCCCCTCCCCCGCTACTACTTTTCTAGGATGGTCGCGTACCACCTGCCAGGTGCCAATGTACCACAGGTGGTACCCATACCACTGGTTGAAAAGCCCTGCTTTAGTTAAACAAATCTGTGATAAATATATATGTAAACAAGTAAATAAAAAGTTCTATAACATCTAGTGGTGAGGCTGTTTCAATGCATTCAAGTTGAATTTAAATTACCTCAAGTGGGGGAAATTCCACAATATGAAACTAATGACATGTTTATAAAGGATTAGATACTGGGGCTGTTTTCCGCTTTGTCTTTTCTCAGGAAACAAGGATTGCTAACCCAGACACCTCCATTGGAGTTTGCTGTCCACAAGTTTCAGCCTGGTAATTGGGTCCTGATAAAAAGCTGGCGTGAAGAAAAACTTACTCCAGCCTGGGATGGTCCCTACCAAGACCTCCTAACAACTGAAACAGCAGTTTGAAAGAAAGAAAAAGGGTGGAGCCAAAAGAGTGGAAAATAATTCCTGGAGAAGACCCACTGTAAATAAAAATTACCAAAAACTGATGTGATCATTGTGGATGAATAGCCTGGGTTTTGTTTGTGATTTTTCTCATTGCAGGAGTAGCAGCTTTCTGGTTTTTTCGATCTGAGTGGTGGCCTATGTTATTCCATCCAAGGATTCCAGAAGAAGCTGTGGACCTCCGCATTCTACAAACCCTTACATAATATGTTGGTTCTGTGATTGCAACTGTATCACTGAATGCTGCTGTTGTTATCACTGTTGTGATTGTGGACCAGTCTGTCCCTATGAAGAACCTTGTGACATAGTAATAGTGGAAGATTGGTTACAAATGTGTAAAGGTCTGACCAGGGCTTTTTTTCTCATAGAACGCTCAGAACGGAGTTCCGGCACCTTTTTTGGATGGAACCTTGTAGGATAGGCAAGGCGGGTTGTATGACATGTGTGAGTTCTGGCACCTTTTTCTTTTACAAAAAAAGCACTGGGTCTGACACCAAAAGAGCCTATTTATCCCACATACCCAATTATAGGAGAAATTGAAATTGAGACAGCGGAAACACAACCTGACCTAAATTCAGTTATATTGGGAGACAGTGATATTCAAATTACACTGGAGGATATAGAATGGATAGATTTAAGGTGTATACAGGCTAATCAAGCATATATTGGGACAATTAAGGTAAGGGATGAGGTTTTCTACCACGTTACATTGAATAGTACCAATATTACATTTCAGATTGATGCTAATGCTGATAAACATATTAGCATATTGACAAAAACATCATCAAGACCTTTGGGGTTTCAAAAATGGAAACATGTGCCCAGGATGGAGTAATATATGATAGACGACAAATAGTTGGTACTCTCCCTGGACCCAAGATAAGAAAGAGAAAATATTTTTCTAAAAAAAAAGGTTGACAAAGGGAGAGTGACTAAAAACCTTACATGGAAGGAAAGAATCAATTGCTATAAAACATCAAGTAGATAAAGAACATTGGGAGGATTTTTGGAGTCCCTTTAATTTTTTTAATAATCTATTTCTAAATCTTAGAGATCAGGCTAACACAGGGATTGCATTTTTATTACTAATTATAGTTACAGGAGTAATTTGTTGCTGCTGTTTGCAGTGTTTTTAGTGGATTATTTCAGTATGCAAAGAATATGTTCTTTTAAGAGGACAGCAGAAAATATTACACATGATGTTAAACAATGTCCAGGTAACCTATGAAGAGGATATGGAAAGAGCAGAAATGATGTATCAATGGGTGGAAAATTCCAAGTAGGATAAAAGAAAAAAAGGGTGGATTGTGAGAAATGTACATGTTGTAATTTTCCATTTCTGTTAAAGGAATAGGCATATAGAGGGACTTACCTAAGGTACATTTAGGAAAGGAGATATAATAAGATGAAGGAATAGAGAGGAAATATATACAGTATATCTAAATAGTTAACAAGCATTTCACACACACACACACACACACACACACACACACATATATATGCTTGTCAAATGCTTGTTAACTATTTTTGGATTACCTTGCTAGGCCCCAAACCTGGGACAAATCTTTATTTCCTGTGTCAGCCTAACCTGAAGGCCATTGACAGGCAGTAGTCACACCGGTGACAGCTCATATTTGTGTAAATTTTAAATTGCTAACAAAGAATTAAGGGAGACTGATATGCATTTCAAACTTATTAGTTTTCATCAGTCAGCCATACCCTTCTGAGATTCGAACCTGGGCTAATTACACATTAGGCAGTTGTTTTCACCTCTAAGCCACAGGATCTCTCTCGCTTTGTTAGCTGAGAAGCAAGGGGAGATATATGTCAAATGCTTGTTAACTATTTTTGGATTACCTTGCTAGGCCCCAAACATGGGACAAATCTTTATTTCCTGTGTCAGCCTAACCTGAAGGCCATCGACAGGCAGTAGTCACACCGGTGACAGCTCATATTTGTGTAAATTTTAAATTGCTAACAAAGAATTAAGGGAGACTGATATGCATTTCAAACTTATTAGATTTGTCCCATGTTTGGGGCCTAGCAAGGTAATCCAAAAATAGTTAACAAGCATTTGACATATATCTCCCCTTGCTTCTCAGCTAACATTAAAATTAAATTATTTTATAATTTAACTTATAATAATACTTTTTCCAGACACGCAATAAAGCACTTCTAAGAATAAACCTCATATATTGTTATGTATGTACTAGGTTAATTATTTAAAGACTGAAGTGCAACATAACTAGATTCTAAATAATCTATTTTTCAAAACACACAACAGTCCAAACAGTAAAAGTAAAGTCCAAATTAAGAATATTTCATTCTTAAGAATTGTTTAGATTCAAAATAGTTTTCAAGAGTGTACAAAAGATACTATTTTTTTCTAGAATCAGCTAAATTAGACATATTACATTGAGAAAAATGTTTCTCATTTCTTTCCTGTTACCTTTGATTTCATTGCAGAGATGTTAACATAAGAAATAGATTATTTTGTTATCTAATTTTACCTTCCAAAAGACAGAAGGAGATGAAAAATGTGAGGTTCTTTCCTGTTGGCTTTTTTTATTGAAAAGTTTTATAAAAGTTACATAATCCTCTGATTATGCCAGGTTGGGTAGGATGTGCAAACATATTTGGCATTTAATGAGTAGGCCTGTCTCCACACTTAGTCCATTTAGCTTGATTATAGTCAATAGCTTTACACGCATAAAAAAAAATTCTGGCACCTGTCCATAAGTCTGGTGTTATTCTTCCCCCAAAGCATTTTTTAAGATGGCGGCCGTGGTTGGGAGCTGAGTTTGTGAGCTCCGCAATGGGCTTTTGCTTGAGCAGCTGAGCAGCTGAGCAGCTGAGGAACTTGCCGTTCCTGGATGGAGTGTGGGAGTGTGGTTGCCGGGCACTGTTTTGTGGTGTGAAGGCTCTCTTCGAGCTGGTCGTGGCGCTGGTGAAGCTGGGGTGGTGATTGAGGATGTGTCTGCTACTTCACCGCGACTTCCAGCTGGCGGCGTTTCGGCTCGTGCGTTGCCGCAGCAAGGAAACCTCTCCTTCTTCTTTCCTCCCCCCCGACTGAGATGGTGGTTTTGAGGTCCGTATCATCTATGGGGTGCTGTTTTGCGCCTGAAGACCTCCTGCTACTTCGCCGCGACTTCCATCTGGCGGCGTTTCGGCTCACTTGTTGCCACAGCGAGGAGACTTCCCCTTCTCCCTTCCTCCTCCCCCCTGACTGAGATGGTGGTTTTGAGGTCCGTATCAACTATGGGGTGCTGTTTTGCGCCTGAAGACCTCTCCCCCCCTCTTGGAGTTTTAAGACTGGGGAGTGACATGGCGGTTTGAACTAATCGCCGCCTATTAACAGCTGATTAGTGCTGGTTGTGGAGATGACGGGAGCTCTTTGAGCAGTGATCATGGTTTGCCTACTGTTTTACTACGCGTCTCAGCTGGCGTCTCAGCTGGTGGCATTTCAGCCAGCACAGTATATACCGCAGCGAAGAGATTTCTCCTTCCTTCCTCCGACTGAGATGGTTGTGATTCCAGGTCCTGGATCATCTGTTGGACTGCTGTTTTGTGCCGTGGAGACCTTCCCCTCTTTCGGAGTTGCAAGATAGTGTGGGATACAGCGGCTAGGAACCAACTCTGATGCTTTGGAGCAGCCGACCGACACCCCTCTCTCTCTTGGTTATGGAGTGTTAGCTGCAACTTTAAGAGTTATTGTTGGCCAAGAATGGACCTGACAGATCTGGGACTTGTCTGCAGTGAGAGGGCAGAACAATTAACTATCAATCCACCCCCTGATGTGAGAGATCAGCTGAGGTGGATTTATCCCGGTTGTCTTTAGCCAAGTTTTTGCCCAGATGTATTGCCAATTGTTGTGAGAGAACTGTTATGGCTTTATATCTGCAGCCAGCTCGGGTGAGAGTAGAGCTGGCTTAGCTTGGCTTGGCTTGGCTTGGCTTGGACGGGCTTGGCTTAATGGTTTTTTATGTTTTGCCGCCCTGACTTGACAAGGTCAACAATATTCTTTAACATCTTTATTCTAACTATCTAGCTGCCTACAAATAGCCCAATGTGGAAATTCTGGCATATGGCCCGCTTATACTATTCTATTGCGGACTTATATGCCCTCAGGAGAGTTCCTGCTGCCTGGGCACGACCTGCTGCCTTATGCTCTATCTCCCTTGAGGACGGGCCCAATTGTTGGGACTTTGAGAGGTGGTTGGGCTTAGATAGGGGCTGCTGGTTGAAGCGGATTAAAAAGCCCCTACTATGTTTTTTAGCCGGTTGTTTTAGGGGGCTAGGGAGGGGGGTGAATGATAGGGGTGGGAGGGATAAGGGTATTTTATCAACTGGCTATCAGTCCAGGCCGGAGTTGGTTCCCGGCAAGACGAGCCTGGGGTTAGGGATTGCTGGTTCCTCTGGTTGTAGGGTGGGGTTTCAAATCCCCATGACGATTGGGAATGGTAGCAGGTGGTTTCACGGAGGGCCATATCAACATCCAGGATCACGCCCCCGCTGTCTTCAAGCGGTGGCGTGCTCCGACCCTCCGGTTGATACCCGTTTACCCGGGGGTGAGGGAAACCGGGCCCCTGAGCTTAGGCTGGTGTATTTTAATGCCAGATCCGTAGTGAACAAAGCTCCCCTCGTCTGAGACTTGATTGAGGAGGAACGCGTGGATCTGGCATGCATTACGGAAACCTGGTTGGGCTCAGAGGGAGGTGTCCCTCTGACTGAGCTCTGCCCCCCAGGTTTCTGCGTGCTGTACCGGCCGCGGGCTCAGGGTAGGGGCGGGGGGTGGCGGTGGTTATACGGGAGACCTTATGTCCGCAGGAGACCACTGTCGTAAAGATTGGCGGGAGTGAGTCGCTCCTCCTGAGTTTTGGCTCTGGGGTTTAGTTGGGTTTGTTGCTGACATACCTGATGCCCAGCTGTGTTGCAACAACCCTGCCCAGGCTTCTCGACACCCTTTCAGGGCTGGTGGTTGAATTTCTCAGACTTATGGTTCTGGGTGATTTCAACCTTCCATCCCTGGGCGGGTCGTCAGAGTTAGCGCGGGAGTTCATGGCCTCCATGACGGCCATGGACCTGACCCAGATAATTCAGGGCCCGACCCTTGGAGGGGGCCACACTCTCGACCTGGTTGTCCTATCTGGGCAGTGGTTTGATGATCTGGGAGGGGGTACACCAAATATTGTCCCCCTGTCATGGTCCGATCATCACCTCCTACGGCTGGTCTTCCAATACGCTACCCCTCGCCGCTGGGCTGCGGAACCGACCAGGTGGTTCTGCCCCAGGCGCCTAATGGATCCTGAACGGTTCTAGATGGCGCTTGGGTCTATACCTATCTCCCTCACTCACAGCCCGGCTGATGCTTTGGTGGAGGCTTGGGAGAGAGCCGCCACCGAGGCACTTGACCGGGTTGTACCCTTGCGACCCCTGATCCAGCGCAGATCCCGATGGGCTTCATGGTTTTCTGTGGAGCTACGGGAGATGAAGCAGCGGAGACGGAGTCTGGAGAGCTGTTGGAGATCCAGCCGGTCTGAATCTGACCGATTGCGAATAAGATCTTTCACTAGGTCTTATCTCGCTGCGATGAGGACGGCGAAGTCTAATTACTTCGCCGCCCTCATCGCGTCCGCAGATAATCACCTGGCCACCCTGTTTAGGGTAACTCGTTCCCTCCTCTCCCAGGAGGTGAGGGCGGAGCCCTTGCAGGGGCAGGCCGAGGAGTTTAGCCAGCATCTGGCGGACAAAATCGCTCAGATTCGGACTGGTTTGGACTCTGACTGGGCAGAGTCTGATGGGGAGGGATAGAGCGGTCTTGAGAGTATTATCTGGACTGAGTTTGATCCTGTGACTCCCGAGGAGGTGGACAGGATTATGGGGAGGCTGAGCTCTACCACCTGTTTATTGGACCCGTGCCCTTCCTGGCTGGTTTATTCAGCTCGGGAGGAGACACGAGGCTGGTTCCAGGCAGTGATATCTGCTTCTTTGAGTGAGGGTATCTTTCCTGCCACCTTGAAGGAAGCGGTGGTGAGACCCCTTCTCAAGAAGCCTGCCCTGGATCCAGCTATTTAGAATAACTATCGTCCGGTCTCCAACCTTCGCTTTTTAGCGAAAGTTGTTGAGAGTGTGGTGGCGCATCAGCTTCCTCTGTTCCTGGAGGAAACCAATTATCTTGACCCATACCAATCGGGTTTCAGGCCCGGGTACAGCACGGAGACGGCATTGGTCGCGCTGATGAATGATCTCTGGTGGGCTCGGGACAGGGGTTGTTCCTCTGTCCTAGTCCTATTAGATCTCTCAGCGGCTTTTGATACCATCGACCATGGTATCCTACTGCGACGTCTCAGGGGGTTGGGAGTGGGGGGCACTGTTCTATGGTGGTTCTCCTCCTACCTCTTGGGCCGTTCGCAGTCGGTGTTGACGGGAGGGCAGAGGTCCACCCTGAGGTCTCTCGTTTGTGGAGTTCCTCACGGGTCGGTCCTCTCTCCCCTCCTGTTCAATATCTATATGAAGCCGCTGGGTGAGATCATTCGTGGTTTTGGCGTGGGGTATCATCAGTACGCCACTGATACCCAACTTTTTCTTTCCACCCCAAACCAACTCAGTGATGCCCTCAACGTGATGTCCCGTTGCCTGGAGGCGGTTTGGGTTTGGATGGGGAGAAACAGGCTCCGACTCAGTCCTGCCAAGACTGAGTGGCTGTGCGTACAGGCATCTCAAGTGAATCATTCTATTCCACATTTAATGATGGGGGGGTGAGGTGTTACCCCCCGTCGATAGGGCTCGCAACTTGGGTGTCCTCCTGGATTCGCGGCTCAGTTTTGAAGATCATATAGGAGCCGTGACCAGGGGGGCTTTTGCCCAGGTTCGCCTGGTGCGCCAGTTGCGGCCCTATCTGGACCAAGATGCCTTGCGCACAGTCACTCATGCGCTCGTGACCTCTCGGTTAGACTACTGTAATGCTCTCTACATGGGGCTGCCCTTGAGGACCACTCGGAGGCTTCAACTGGTGCAGAATGCGGCCGCGCAAGTTGTGATGGGGGCTCCCCGATATTCCCATGTAACACCTCTGCTCCGCGAGCTGCATTGGCTTCCGGTTGCCCTCCGGGTGAGATTCAAGGTGCTGGTGATGACCTATAAAGCCCTAAATGGCTTGGGTCCGGGATATCTGAGGGAACACCTGCTGCCGGCATCAAGTTCCCTTCGTCCTGTGCGCTCCCACAGGGAGGGCCTTCTCAGGGTGCCGCCGGCAAAGGATTGCCAGAGGGCGACACCCAGGGGGAGGGCCTTCTCTGTGGGCGCGCCTGCCCTTTGGAACCAGTTACCCATAGAGCTCAGGACTGCCCCAGATTTTCGTTCGTTCCGCCGGGACCTGAAGACCTGGCTCTTTGAGCTTTCCGGCCAGGACTGAGAACTTTTAATTTTTAACCTATTGTAATTGGGTTTTTTAATTAGAGTTAAG
The DNA here is from genome assembly GCF_964194415.1 of Vipera berus. NCBI lineage: Eukaryota > Metazoa > Chordata > Lepidosauria > Squamata > Viperidae > Vipera > Vipera berus. The sequence continues at coordinate 959,842 of NC_138210.1, read as the reverse complement.
GGTTTTAGATTTTAATTAAGGATAATTTAATGTATTTTAATTTATTAACTTTTGTATTGTTACATTGTTTTAATCGCCTTGTGAACCGCCTTGGGTCCTACGGGAGAAGGGCGGTATATAAGTTATAATAATAATAATAATAATAATAATAATAATAATAATAATAATAATAATAATAATAATAATAATAATAGTAAAAGGTAATGTCTGTATGTTCCTCCATATGTCCACATTTAAAGTTGTTGGTAAAGCTGCACTGTATTGACAGGAGCATAACAAGTGAACCTGTTGCCCCTTTGCAAGTAGAATATGTAGTCTTGTTATAAACACAACTCCCTTTTCTTCCATAAAATATTGGGCCCATGGTCCTTCCTTCTACCAAAGAAGGTACGAGGGAAACAACAGTAGCAGAAGAAAAATATTGCAATACATAGTCCAGGTTCCAGGAACACGATTTCCAGGGTAGTCCAATCCATTGAGGTTTTTCTCATGCTTAGATGGAAACAGTTCAACAGGCGAGGCAGGTTGAAATTTCATTTGCAGGTCGTCCAGCTGCGGAGCTTGTCACTGGAGAGGGAATGATGGGACTTTCCATGGACCCACGTCTTGATTCCTTAAATCAGGAGGACTTGGCATGGTTGAGACCACTCAGGACTGGTATTTCTAGGTGACAGTTCTTTTCACCTGAACCCACTCTCCAGGAACAACAATGGGCAGAGACAGGTGGTAGGGCAGCCTGGGCCTGTACGGATATAGAAGACAAAACCTGCGCCAGATTAAATATTGAGTAACTTTATACTCTTCCTCATTGACATTCTTGAACCTTCATGTAACAAAAGTCTCCCATACATCATTTGAAAGGGACAAAGACAGCTTTCCAATTGAGGCCTATATTGAAATGGCCTCACCACCAAATTTTGCAAAGCTTTTTATTTCCTTGTATTTATCACAGATTTGTTTAACTAAAATATAAATACAACCATTTTTTATCTGTAAATACTATTTTTTTAATGATGATGTCACAGTTTCTATTGTAGGAATGAGAGAAATTGTGAACGAAGAATGGAATGACAAATACCATATACTGTAGATATTTCCACTTTTCCAACACAATTTGAAATTCACATTCTTCACGACAAAAATCCCAGAGGTTTCTGATAAAGCAAACCAGTCACATCCGATGAGGTGTTGAATGTTCATTGCTTAGTACCATCAACATTTATCCCATGCTACCCCCTATTAGTGGCTGCTTCTGTGTTCTAGCTATTGCTTTCTTTTTTCTTTTCTTTCTTTCTTTCTGTCTTTTCAACATCCGTCTCCCATCATGCAACATCCACTTCTCACTTTCTTCCAGTTCCCATGTTTCTCTCTTTCCATATTTCTATAGGGCATTCTTGTTCCTTCAACATTCTAAGGCTTGTGTTAAGGCATACAATTCACACGTTTGAGCTGACCCCGTTAGTGGCAGTGTCCCTGCTTCCAACAATTTTAATGCATGCAATTCACAAGTCTGTGCAAACCAACTTAAAAACAACTTTCCTGTTTCTTCCTTCTATTATCCAGTAATTCACTGCCCTTCTGCCACTCTGGCCTAACTTCTGTCTTTTCTACTTCCACTATCAACTTTACATGAGCCAACTGTGTCCCTTTACTATTAATGAATCCTCCACATTTCTCTTCTCCAAAAGTATTCAAGACTCCATAAGCATACTTGGAGTCAGTGTATATATTCTGCTTCTCCCTTATTAACAACCTCAGAACCTGCTGTAAGGCATACAATCCACAGGTTAGTGCTGACCAAGGGAGGGAAATTCTCCCAGATTCCACTCACATTTTCTTCCTCCCCATCAACTATCGTACCTTCATTATGTCCCTCTTTTTCTTTTTCACTTTCCCAACGTCTTTGCTATGAACAAGTGGTTACCTCCTTTCAGCTTTCTGATTTAAAATTACCCAGACTGAGTCAAAAATGCCACTGGCTGCCTCTTTTCCTAACAGTTTTGCATACAAATCATTAGTCAAAACAACATAGCCATTCACAATCCTAAAAATCTCCTCAACTCCTTTCCTGTTCCAAACAATGACAGAATTCTCCCAGATATCACCCTCCATCAATGTGTCCTGCAACTCCACAAAAAGCTTAATGAGATATTCTGAGCCACTGAAACAGTTTTATATCAAACTTTAGTATTGCTTTTAATATAAAGTTAGTCAAATTCCAATTTAATCAGATTCCAATCAGATTGAAACAAATTTCCATTAAGTAGGTTAAAACTTACAAATTGAAACAAAACAATGCAGGGTAATTTATTTTAAAACTCAAAGATTTCAAAAAAATTGTCCAACAAGTACTGTCTCCTCTTTCCAGAAAAAAACCTGCAAGCTGAAACTGTAAAAGCAGGTATTAAATTTCACATCCACCCCCCTTCCTCAGACCAGAATTCTAAGCAGAGAAAAAAAACAGTTAAAATGACCAGCCACCCACCTCCTTCTGTCTGTCTCTCTCACTCTTAAAGTAATACAGCGGTGTGGGGGAAGAAAGAGACTGGAGGGGAAAAAAGTAAAATAAATTTTACAAAAATCTCACCACTAAAAAAAATAGTTTGCTCTCCTTCACATGCATTTTCCATAAATTCACTCACACATCCTTGCTATTGCTTTTCCATTTACAACAATAAAATCAGCAATTTACTGTTCCTTTCACAGCCTGGGATGGGGGTGATGGTGGGGGTTTGAGGGCTAACACACACACATTTACACATCAGCAAATTAACTCATTCACGTCCATTCCAACTGCTTGCATAAACAATTTCACATACAAAAATTTCATTTCATACTTTCTCCAGGCAAACCAATCACTATATTATAATTTCAGGGAGCTGTTCACAAGCCAATGAGCTCCTTGTTCCAAATCTCTTTTTGTTTGTTTTTAAATAAGGCCTTTTTGTTTATTGTTATCAGAGAAGATTTTAACCCTCTTCCAAGTCTTGTAATAACACAGAACAACACAGACAGACATATATACACAAATACTAGTAAAACAACATTCATTTAGACATATGGCTTGTCCTGCAAGAAGCAAGAAAAATCATGAGGTGATTTCAACTAAACATGGTTTTATAGGGCCCTTTAACCATCTATTTTTCTCACCATTCCAAGTTCAAGCTTAATGTTCCAAATGTCCAAACATATATAAAACAAAACAAAACACACATCAATTTGGAGTTTGAGGCCAAAACAGGCCTCCCCTTTTAATTAAAAAGAGGAGAACATTTATGGTTCCTTCCAATTTATCCCACCAACTTCAAAAGACAGTGGGGAAAGAGTAAAAGGAATATTGAACCTGGGGTCTTTTGCAGGTGCAAAGAGGTAGGGGAAAAGTAGCAGCCTCCTCTCCTCACCTCTGACAAAAGGGAATCGAATAGTCCAAAGAGCCAGATTAAAAGAAAAAGAAAGAAAAAAAAACCCTTGCTTTCGTTTCCTTCAATCTTCTTTTGTTTTCTTCCGTGGTTTTAGCTGTTATCAGATAAACTAGCCAACCAGAGGTTTACAAAGTTTTTCAAAGTTGCCTTCCTCCCTTTTCACTTAGTTAATTTGTATTTTAGTAATTAATTTTTTTCTCTGGAGGACCAGTCGGGGAGATCAGCCCCCTATCTTATTTCAAAATTACCAAAACCTCTGCAAAAAAATTACATGCCAATTCAATTCAATTACTTTCCTTAAATCACTCTCTATCCTGTATATTCTCGACTCCCTCTTTTCTTACTCATTTCTTCATTTATTTCTTCATGCTTCATTTATTTTATTATTTTTATGCTTATCTCTAGAGGACAAAGTCGGAGCGATCAGCCTCCTGTCTTATTCCAGGATTTCCAAAGCTTTTTTATCTCTTTTACTCACCAAGGCGCCTGTTTCAATTTCTCCTGTCAGGAGAGAAGCATGAAACCTCTTTGAATTTGGGCGTTCAGGTTCCTCAGACATGGATCCACCGGCAAAGATGAAGCACAGGAGTCTTCTAGGTCAAATGCCCAGGAGCGCTCTAAGACTCACGCTTCAGTCGCTGTTGGTTTCCTCCCGCTGAGAAATGAAAACTTCTTTGGGATCCTAACAGGGATCTCCAGATGTGGGGGGAGAGAGCCTTTGAAGCTTGTCCCACGTTGGGCACCAAGATGTAAGGTTCTACACTTAGCCTCACAATTGCCCCAGCATTACTCAGGAATTTAAAAGAGCCAAAAGAAACTCCTGAGCTGAGATTTCAGCAAGCAAACAACTTTTATCTTGATCAAAATAGAGTTGGGTGGCCACATCTCTCTTCGTGGCTGGTAGAGAGATGAAGGCAACAACCAGGAAAGATGTCTTCCACTTTTTATACCCCTTCAGAACAAAGAGATCTAGTCTTGGTACTAGGAACCAAAAGGTACAGAAAAATAATTCCTAGATGATGACTCATACACAACAACCCAGGCTCCACCATAACTCCTTTTTCCCCCTCTCCTCACCATGCTCTTTTCATGTAAGCAATCCCCTGTACCTAAAGCATTAAACATTTGCTTTTATATAACTAATTTCCCAATATAGAGCACCTAGAAAGCTGCTTGCACATAAACAAAGATGATTACAAAGTATCACTACTAATATCAATATTACTAACATCAACCTTAAGCATAATAAAATCCCTTCACAACTAATTGCACATGCGCAGTTGCTTGAGTTCTAGCCCCCTTTTGTGACCTCTTAGAAAAAATAGGTTCTTTCCTGTTTTGCTAGTTATCTTCTCTTACAGATGTTTTTATAGCTTGTCTTCTTCCTTTCCCACTCTTAAGACCCAGCTAATTTTTGCCTATGTGTTTCACTTAACATCCTTTCTTTGTGCTCTCCTTTCCTGGTTCTCATCTTCTCCATTCAACTAGTAAATTTCCACTGGAGCATATTCAGTTTTAAATTTCTTTTTCAATATTAAAATTTGAAGACCTTTCATTTACTTCTATCAGTTGGTTAATCCTATTAGGTCCCAAAGGTTTCATCCTGCTTCCCTGGGGCTGTGGCTGATGACTGTTGGATTTTTGGTGTGAGGGATTGTTGAATCTAGGGATCTTTCTTTCTAATCCAAGATTCCTGGCTCCAATCTTTCTGACAAGATTATTGTCAACGCTGCTAACATCGAATGTTATTGCTTGACATGAGATGAAGAAGTAGCTATTTCATATGTTAAACTTGTGTATTGCTTTAAGACTTGTGTATTGTTTTAGTTTAAAATTGGTGGGAGAGAAGAGTAGGAATGCACTTTGAAGGCCATTTGTCTCTCTAAAGAAGATAAGATTTTGGCGGTTCTTGACTTCTGGGTGGCAAGGCTCCGTTGATGGCAGCCGTTTCGGCCGTCAGCCCCACTGTTTTCCGTAGAGCCGCCAAAAACAGTGATGATCAGCTGTTTGGCGGCTCGGAAACCTGCTCCTCGGGAGAAGAGGAGGGGGTGAGCGCTTAGGCAGGGGTAGAGCTCCCCTAGATCGTCAGAGTTTAAACTCTGGTGGTTGAAGGGTGTGAGCCCCCCCCCGAAGCCTGAGTTTGCTCTGGACTCCGGGACGCCTCTGCTCCAAGGCTTTGGAGCAGAGCAGGACGCTGCAACCATCCCTGCCATTGATAGTGAATTGTGGATTACTTGGATGCAGGCAGAGCTGTGCAGGAGAATGCTGTAATAGCAAGTATTTGAACTTTAACTCAGAGTATTTTATGGAAAAAGTTGCAAGCGGTGCGGAAAGTGAAAGTGCGCAATAGAATTCAGCGGTGTTAAAATGGCTTCCAAACCAACTAAAGTTCCTAGAAGTGCTGGTGCCTCGCCAGTTCAGCAGTCTTCATTACAGGCTTTGATGCCTCCTCCTGCGGCACCTGCACCCGCACCAGCTTTAACAATAAAAGATTTGCAGGATGCTTTAAAAATACAATCCCAAGAAATAGCTGAATTTATTGAGAAGAATACTGAGATAAGAGCAGACATTTTGGCTGCATTTCAAGGATTGGCAGTGTGTATTGAACGTCTGGATGACCGAGTGGAAGAACGTAGTCAAAATAACATGAGACTAGATGCTAAAATGCTGGATGCTGAAACTGTGATGGAAAAGATTGATGATTATGTGATAATGTGATGTGATGTGATTCAAGATGATGTGATGGGATTCAAGGTGCTGGTGATGACCTATAAAGCCCTAAATGGCTTGGGTCCGGGATATTTGAGGGAACACCTACTGCCAGCATCAAGTTCCCTTCGTCCAGTGCGCTCACACAGGGAGGGTCTTCTCAGGGTGCCGCTGGTAAAAGACTGCCGGCGGATAACACCCAGGGGGAGGGCCTTCTCTGTGGGTGCGCCTGCCCTTTGGAACCAGCTGCCCGTGGAGCTTAGGACTGCCCCTGACCTTTGTTCATTCCGCCGGGACCTGAAGACCTGGCTCTTTGAGCTCTCCAGCCCAGGCTGAGAATTTTTAACTGGGGTTTTTATTTTTTAGGGATAATTTAATCTTTTTTAAATTGTTTTTAACTTTTGTATTGGTTTGGTTTTAAATACCCTGTAAACCGCCCTGAGTCCTTCGGGAAAGGGCGGTATATAAATCTAATAAAATAAATAAATAAATAATGATATAGTATCGTGAAATGGAGTTTGCTGTGAGAATCAGAGGTTTGAAAGAAGATCCTAAGGAAAATTTGAAAGAAATATTGGCACAGGCTTTTGAACAAGTTTTGGGGCGTTCAGCAGAAGATATTATGGTGGATATAGATAAAATATTTCGTGTTAACTCTTGGATTGCAGGACAAAGAAAGCTACCTTGAGATGTGGTGGTTTATTTTACGAAGAGAGCAATTAGAAATGAGGTTATTCAAGCCTTCTATAATAATAAATTTACAGTTGCAGAGCAAGAAGTTTTAATTCTGAAAGAGATTCCTCCAAGAATTTTAAGGAAAAGAAAAGAATTTGCCTTTTTGGCAGAAGAATTAAGGAAACGGGATATCCAGTTTAGATGGGAGATTCCAGTAGGTGTTGTGATTCAGGGTCAGCCTGTGGGTTCGGCAGTTGGGTCGGACGACTCAGAGGAGGAGGGGGGTGTTGAAGAGCTTGCTGAGGAAGTTGAAGATCTTGCTGATGAGAGCCCTCAGCCAGGCCCCTCCCACCTGGTCACGACGGAGACCCAGCTGTGTGAGCCTGACAGCATGGATGAAGATGACCCACAGCTGGCCCTGTTCAAGGACGCCCGACGCAGGAGGCAGTCAATCAGGAGTAAACAGAGGAAGGCAATGGGGCTCCTCGGAAGGAGGCAGAGAGAGGCCACGCCCTGAACTGTATTTAAGGGGAATGTGTGGGAGGGCTGGTTTGCTGAAGGCAACTGCTTGATTAGTTCCTGTTTCATAGCTCCTGTTTCATGGTTGGTGTTTTGTTTTGCTCTGCTTTATGTTAATAAATTTGGCAGGCTTAATTCCAGCCTCTTGCCGTTTGTAAAGGGGTTGTCCCTGCCTTTTCTGCAGGGCCGGTAGCAGGCTGGTACAGAACAGTAGGCATGGTGGTGATGCACGCAGGCACGAGATATCGTCTTAACACAGTTTTGCAGGCACGAGATTTCTATGCTAATATTTTGAAGGCAGGCTCCCCACCATCTTCGGAACTTAAAAGGAGCAATGACGAAGGAGAGCGTCAGCCACGAAGGGGGAGTATACAAGGAGCTGAAGGAGTTATTCAGCTGAAGGATAGAGAATCCCAGCAAACTACAGGAGTGGACCAGATTCTGGTACCAATGGAAGAGGTTAGAGATCAAAGAGTGACACGGGCTGCGACTAGACGGATGAGACAAGAGCAAGAACAACAGAAAGCTATAATTACATCTCAAAAACCTACTTATAGTGAAGCAGTGGGAGGAGCGAAGCCGAAGAGAGTGCAGGTGATTCTGGAAGAGGCGCTCCAAAAGCTTCAGGTCGCAAAAGATGGCGACAAAGCTTCTAACTTGGAATGTTAATGGATTAAATTCCCCGCAGAAGAGAAAGAAAGTATTTCACTATTTAAAACAATTTCAAAAGGATGTTATTTGCTTACAGGAAACGCATATTCGAGCAGTTGATCAAAAGTATTTGATAAACTCTAGGCTGGGTAGACAGTTTATTGCCTCTGCTCCTGATAAGAAAAATGGAGTTGTTATTTACATCAAGAATACTTTAACAGCTAGCTTAATTGAAACAGATAAACAAGGAAGATATGTTATAATTGAACTATTAATAGAAGGCAAGAAAATACTTTTGGTTGGATTATATGCTCCTAATCAACAGCAAGGAGAATTTTATAAACTATTACATAGCAAGATTATTCAGTGGGATTACAAATCTTGTATTTTTATGGGAGACTGGAATGGCATTTTGGACGTACAATTGGACAAAAAAGGCCTTTTTTGAAGTACACCAAGTCATGTGTCGAGCCCCGCAGGCTCGACAATCAACGAGGGGCAGCACACCACACCCCTCCCGCCACCGCGTTTCTCCTACCCAGCTGACTGGCGGCTCCAGCGGCCTGGGAGACGGTCTGGCGATCGCCGACGCCCACAAAGCGTCCCACCACTTTCCAGCCCCGCCCAGAAGAACGGCCTACGTGTTCGAGCCCCGGGACTACGGCACCGCACTGGATGCCTCACCGACAAGCCCCGGCAAGACGCTCGGCTCGCTGTTGTTGCCGTGCCTGCGCAGAGCGGCCCTGCCAGCCCGGGAGGTATGGGGCTTCAGCCGCGCCGACACTCCCGAACCCGGCAGGACGTGCAGACTGCCGCCGTTGCCGGGGCTGCGCAGAGTGGCCCTACTGACACGGCCGGGGCTGCGCATGCTCGGCCTGCTGCTTACGGACTGGGAGCCCCCTTCGCATCGACGGACAGACGTCCTGAACAGGGGGCAGGGGCCTATCGCTGGGCGGGCGGAGGGGGAAAGGCGTGCACATGGTGGTGTTCTGTACCAGCCTGCTACCGGCCCTGCAGCAAAAGCAGGGACAACCACTTTACAAACGGCAAGAGGCTGGAATAAAGCCTGCCAAATTTATTAACATAAAACAGAGCAAGACAAGACACCAACCATGAAACAGAAGCTATGAAACAGGAACTATCCGAGCGGTTGCCTTCAGCAAACCAGCCCTCCCACACATTCCCCTTAAATACAGTTCAGGGCGTGGCCTCTCTCTGCCTCCTTCTGAGGTGCCCCATTGCCTTCCTCTGTTTACTCCTGATTGACTGCCTCCTGCGTCGGGCGTCCTTGAACAGGGCTAGCTGTGGGTCATCTTCATCCACGCTGTCAGGCTCACACAGCTGGGTCTCCGTCGTGACCAGGTGGGAGGGGCCCGGCTGAGGGCTCTGCGGAGCCTCAAGGCCATCATCAGCAAGCTCTTCAACACCCCCCTCCTCCTCCTCTGAGTCGTCCGACCCAACTGCCGAACCCACAGGCTTATCCTGAATCACAACACTATCCCGCACCGCAGGGCCCTTTCCCCGGGTCTGCCGATCCGGATGCGGTCGGGATGGAAATTGTTCATGAAAAGCGGTCACCAACGCAGGGGCATGAACGGCGGTCGCGTCTTCCCAGGTGAAGTCCTCTGGTCCGTAACCTTTCCATTCAATCAGGTACTGGAAACAACCTTTCAGCCAACGGGAGTCCCTGATGCTGGCGACCTCGTACTCGGGGGTGCTGCCTCCATCACGAGGTCCTGATGGGGGAGGTTCCGCTCGGTGGAGTGGACAGGCCGGTTGCTCCGGGACCAACAGAGACTGATGAAAGACTGGGTGCACGCGCAGGGAACGTGGCAGAGTTAAGCGATAGGCGACCGGATTGATGACAGCCTCGGCTGTGAACGGTCCTAAATATCGGTGATCTAACTTTCTCACCGGCCGTGTTGACGGTAGGTTCCTGGTGGACAACCAGACCCGATCTCCCACCGATAGTGGAGGTGTATCCCGTCTTGACCGATCAGCAAACCTTTTGTAATCGGCCTTGGCCTTCTCTAACTGACGTCGCACCAATCGATGGATCGCCTGTAACTCTGCCATGAAGTTGTTCGCTGCCGGCTCCGGTGAGTCCACGGGAGAAAGGGGGAAAAACCAGGGGTGATATCCCACATTGGCCAAGAACGGTGTCATCTGTGTGGAGGTGTGCTGCGAATTGTTAAATGCAAACTCAGCTATGGCCAGATAGTCCACCCAATTGTTTTGCTGCAGATTGACGTAGCAGCGCAGATATCGTTCCAGGATACCAATGACCTTCTCGGTTCCCCCGTCAGTTTGAGGATGATGCGCGGACAAGAGGCAAATCTTGATATCCAACGCATGCATCAACTCCTGCCAGAGGCGGGCTGTAAACTGGGCCCCCCTATCAGAGACGACTCTATCAGGGAGGCCGTGAAGCCGAAACACCTGCTGAATGAACATACGACTAGTGGCGCGGGCTGACGGTAAGCCGCGACAGGGGATGAAGTGCGCCATCTTGGTCAGCATGTCCACCACCACATACACTGTCGTAAAACCAGAGGATGGGGGTACATCCGTCAGAAAGTCCATGGACACAGCCCCCCAGGGTCTTTTGGGTGTCGGCAAAGGCTGCAGTAATCCAGGCGGGGCCCCTGTCGCTGACTTGGCCTGCCTGCATGGGATGCAGGAGGTAACATAGGACTGGACGTCGTGTCGGACTCGGGGCCACCAGAAGGTACGGAAGACCAGGTTCAGGGTCTTGAACAAGCCAAAATGCCCCACCGCCGGGTTATCGTGACACTGGCTGAGGATGAGTCCCCTGAGTGGCCCTCCCGGAACGTAGAGCCGGTCACGATAATACAAGAGTCCATCCGTGACCGTCCAAGGAGAATCTGGCCCCACCTCCTCCTTCCGCTGAGCCACCCACACCTCCTGCTGCTGTGCCTCCCGGATCCGAGCCCGTATATCAACCGGCTCCCACACCGCAGCAAAAGACTCGATGGGGATCACTGTCCTGGGCAGAAGCTTGTCTTCCACTCAGGAATATTCAGGCTTCCTAAACAGAGCATCCGCTCTTTGATTGTGCCCGCTAGGTATGTACCGAACCCGGAAGTCAAACCTCGCAAAGAAAAGAGACCACCGGATCTGGCGTTGGTTCAAATTCCGAGCGGTCTGCAGGCTTTCCAAATTCTTATGGTCCGTCCGGACCTCGATTTGATGCCGCGCTCCCTCCAGATGATGCCTCCAGGCCTCGAACGCCACTTTGATGGCCAGCAGCTCCTTCTCCCAGATTGTATAATTGCGCTCCGAAGGGTTCAGTTTTTGTGAATGGTACGCGCAAGGGAAGAGGGTACCGCTGGGCGTCGTTGCCTGGAGTAACACCGCCCCAATGGCAATGTCGGAGGCGTCTGCCTCCACAACAAACTGCCGTTGCGGATCAGGATGCTTCAAGATGGGCTCCTTCATGAAGGCTTCCTTCAAAGTCTGGAAAGCCTGCTGTTCTGGAGTGTTCCACTGGAACCGAGTCTTCTTCTGCAGGAGCCGGGTGAGGGGGGCTGTCAAGGCAGCAAACCCAGGGATGAAAGTTCGGTAATAGTTGGCGAACCCAAGAAGTCGCTGAACATCCTTCACGCGACGCGTGGGTTGCCAACTCTGCAAAGACTCAACCTTACTCGGCTCCATGGCGATGCCCTCAGGAGAAATGCGGTGACCCAGGAAATCGATGGTCACCCGGTAGAACTGGCACTTCTCCAACTTGGCAAACAGCCGATGTTCTCGGAGTCGCTGCAGGACCTGATGGAGATGCTGATGGTGCACCTCACGCGACGGGGAGTAGATCAGGATGTCGTCCAAGTAGATCACGACAAACTGATCCAACAAATCCCGGAAAATGTCGTTCATGAAATGTTGAAACACGGCAGGGGCATTGGTCAGGCCAAATGGCATCACCGTGTACTCAAAATGTCCATAGCGAGTACCAAATGCCGTCTTCCACTCATCACCCGACCGAACCCTGACGAGGTTGTAAGGTCCACGCAGGTCCAGTTTCGTGAAGATCTTAGCCTCCCGGAGTCGGTCCAAGAGTTCGGGGATGAGGGGCAGCGGGTAACGATTGCACACCGTGATGGCGTTGAGTTTCCTATAATCGCAGCAAAGCCGCAATTCGCCCGACTTCTTTTTGACGAAGAGCACGGGTGCAGACACTGGCGAGGACGAGGGCCGGATGAAACCGCGAGCCAAATTCTTCTCCAGAAATTCCCGCAATGCAGCCAACTCGGGGTCCGACATGGAGTACAAACGCCCCACTGGGAGTGGCGCATCAGGGACTAAATCAATGGGGCAGTCATAGGGCCTGTGTGGGGGTAATTGATCCGCCTCTGTCTCGCTGAACACATCAGCAAAGTCGGACAGTTCGGGAGGCAAGGAAACCCCTGGGGAACCCTCCACCTGGCCGGCACAGATATGGCGGGAGTGGTCCACGCACTGCAAGCTTGGGAAGGTGACCAAGTTCTGTGACCAATAGATCTGTGGGTCATACGCCCGGAGCCACGCCAGTCCCAAGACCACGGGGAAGTGCAGATCTGAGGTGATATAGAACTGGATGGCCTCCACATGGGAACTGATGGCCATACATAATGGTTGCGTGGCGGCCGTAATTGGCCCAGACAGGAGCACTCGACCATCGTAAGTCTCCACTAACATGGGCGGATCCACCGGGCACTGGGGAACAGCCCATTTGGCCACAAATGCTGAGTCTATAAAATTTGTGGTGGCCCCAGAGTCAATTAAGGCATGGACTGGAATCCCCTCTGGCTTGCCAGGAAGGATCAGACGTGCCTCCAATATCAGATGCCGTGGAGGTCCACAGGCAGCATCGGAAAGACGTCGCTCAGTGTTGTTGTGGGACGCCCGATCTATCACACCGTCTAGATCGGGCTCGGGGCGTTTCCCGACAGAAAAGTAGGGGACTTTCTCGGGACAGACTCGGTCACTGATGCCCGCTGTCACTTCTTTGGGCAAAAAGCAGCCAAATGCCCAGGGTCCCCACAGTAAAAACACAACCCCCCCGATCGTCGTCTGTTCATTTCAGTCACCGATAGACAAGACCTGGCGGCACCCAGCTCCATTGGCTCCTCCCTTTGAACTGGGGGCTCACGCACAACAGGGGCTGCAGGGGTCTGTGGGGTGGCACAGCGACTCCTTCGCTGCTGCAACCGAGCATCGATCCGCAGGCAGAGATGGATTAGCCCATTCACGTCTGAGGGAATATCCACACGGGCCAGCTCATCGAACATCTCCTCCGACAATCCATCCTGGAAGGCATCCACAAGCGCAGCCTCATTCTAGGCGGAATCCTGGCTAAGCAGCCGAAAATCGCTGATATAGCCCTGTAGGGGGCGTTGACCCTGCCTCAGAGCTTTCAGGCGTCAAGTAGCAGTCTGCGTCTTAATAGGGTCCTCATACATCAGACGCATATGATCACAAAACCCCACAAAGTTGTCCAACAATGGGCTAGGTTGAGCCTTCAGAGGCGTGCCCCAACGAGCTGCATCACCTGAAAGAAGGCTTAACACAAACCCCACCTTATCCCGGTCAGTGGGGAAATCAGCTGCTCTCACGCTGATAAAGAGCTGGCATTGTCCCAGGAAAGCAGGAAACAGTTCTGGATTGCCAGTAAATTTATCCGGCATCGCAACTTGGCATTTTCTCCTGGGTGGGGGTGATGGTGGGGGTGCAGCATGGACCTGAGCTTGCAGTTGAGCCACCTGAGCTGCCAGCAAAGTGAGTTGCTGGGTGAGCTGGGCATTCTCAGCACGTAGCTGCTCCATAATAGTAGTAAGGGGTGGGAGGCTGAAGGCAAACTGTTCTGTACCAGCCTGCTACCGGCCCTGCAGCAAAAGCAGGGACAACCCCTTTACAAATGGCAAGAGGCTGGAATAAAGCCTGCCAAATTTATTAACATAAAACAGAGCAAGACAATACACCAACCATGAAACAGGAACTATCCAAGCGGTTGCCTTCAGCAAACCAGCCCTCCCACACATTCCCCTTAAATACAGTTCAGGGCGTGGCCTCTCTCTGCCTCCTTCCGAGGTGCCCCATTGCCTTCCTCTGTTTACTCCTGATTGACTGCCTCCTGCGTCGGGCGTTCTTGAACAGGGCCAGCTGTGGGTCATCTTCATCCACGCTGTCAGGCTCACACAGCTGGGTCTCCGTCGTGACCAGGTGGGAGGGGCCCGGCTGAGGGCTCTGCGGAGCCTCAAGGCCATAATCAGCAAGCTCTTCAACACCCCCCTCCTCCTCCTCTGAGTCGTCCGACCCAACTGCCGAACCCACAGGCTGACCCTGAATCACAACAGGTGGGCTGCTGGGGCCATCTGGCTGCGCATCGACGGACAGACGTCCTGAACAGGGGGCGGGGGCCTATCGCTGGGCGGGCGGAGGTGGAAAGGCGTGCACATGGTGGGCTGCTTGGGCCGTCTGGCTGCGCTGGGGTGAAGGGTCCATGGGGGACGCTGGAGCCATGGGAGCACAGTAGCAGAGAGGGGCTTCTTGGGTAGGGGGTGAATTGAGGGGAATGATACCTGGCACAGGAACACAGGAGATGCCGGATAGCCGGGGCAAGGAAGAGGTCACGCAGGCGGGAACAGGGGATTCATAGGAGGGCGGGCGGATGTCAGCCTAGAGGGTGCGGTGTTAATTGAAAGGCTTGGTGCAGGGCATGGTGATTTCTGTTGTGTATATAAGCAGCGTTGGGTGCTCCGAGCAGCCAACGCTGACTTGATTCTTGCTTTGGATTGCTGTGTTGGACAATAAAGCACATTTGTTCCTGCTTCCTTTGTAAGTCGTCCTCGTTTCCTGCTGCAAGAGCTGTTGTGCCGCTCGCGTCAGGACGAGCATTTGACAGTAAGTCAGCGTTCACAAATCAACAACTCCAGCTGTTTGGCCTTCCAGCTGTGTGCCTCTTTCGAGTAGAGACATGGCAGAAGGAACGCAGGGGGCCGTTTTGGAGGCCGCGGTGAAGGAGGTTGCTGGAGCTGGGGCCGGGACGACGCCCCTTGAAGAGCTGGAGGTGGAGAAGGCTCAGCCAGCGGTGAGGCCCAAGGTGTGGGAGTTGCCACCAGCGGCCTCAGTGGCAGAGTCCCAGAGGCCCGGCAGCCAGGCCCATGGAGGGGAGTGGTGGCTGAGCCCCACCCTGGGGCTCACGGGCCTCGACCAGGGACAAACAGGCAAGCCCAGTGGGGCTCTGATGGGATGGAGAGAGCATCGGTTATCGGGGGATGAAGGCGAAGAATGGAGCTACTCCACCGCCCCTGGCAGCCAGACCTTGGACATTTTACAGGACAGGTTTGGAGAAGTTGGCAGCCAGGAGCCTGCCTCTTGGGTTGCCACAGGCCCTGAGCCAGACGCGGGATGGTGGTCTCTCGCGGGCGCCCCCTCCTTGCGGAAAGGAATGTCCCGTTTTAGGAGGGCCAGCCCGCGGTTTAAGGGGCCAGCCGGAATGAGCACATCTCACCCAGGGGTCTCCGCAGCACAACCCTCAACGACATCGGTGCCAAGTGGCCCAGAGCCATGGCCAACGCCGGATTGGGGACCTAGGCGGCAAGCACCAAGGCCGCCTGGGAGCGCCCGAGGCCCCGGCTTCCAGGTCGGCAACTGGGGCCCGGGTGTGGTGTGGGGACCGCCACCCCTGGCGGTGACGTATGATGGCCACCCCGATCGCCTGGCCATGTTCTTGGGGCAAGTCATCAACCATCTAGATGGGTATGCCCAGGTCTACGCGTCCCAGTGGGCAATGGTGGTGGCGGTGACCGCTTGCCTTCAGGGGGAGGCTGCGACCTGGGCTGCGGACCTCTATAGCGAGCATGCCCGCGAGCTGGGTGATGTCGGGCTTTTCCTGGATGCCATACGAGTCCGGTTCGAGGATGTTTCGCGGGTGCATCGTGCCGAGGCCGAGGTCCTGAACGTCCGCCAGCGGGGTAGACCAGCGGTGGAGTACGTGAGCGACTTCCGCATGATAGCCGGCAAGCTACGTTCTTGGCCAGAGCGTCTCTTGGTGCACCATTTTAAGGCCGGGCTCGACGGGGTTCTCCGTAGAGCCTGTGTGGTGCGTGGTATACCCGCTCGATTACAGGATTGGTTCCGGGTGGCCGTGGAACTGGATATCGGTTTACAGAAGGTACAGGGGAAGCCGGAAGCGGGTTCCAGTGGTCGAAGGATTACCGAGAGGGCGAGAGTGGAGGAACGGAGGCCCGTGACAGCAGCACCAAGGACCCCCGTGCAGGCGCCACGGTGCTTCCGGTGTGATCAGCCGGGACACCGGGCAGCGGAGTGCCCGTTGCCACCGTCCCGGGCAGCACCTGCCCCTCAGGCAACACGGGTTCCGACTCCCAGGAGGACTGCAGAGCGCTCCAGGGCAGCACATAAAGTGGCACCCAGGGTTTCGGCCCCTTTGCGTCCAGAGTTGCTGGCGGACAGGGGACCTGAATCCAATGACAGCTCCGAGGATCAAGACCATGATGAGGTCCCGATGGTGAGTGCTCCAGTGTGCCCCTTTGTTTTGCCGGCGTTCCTGGTCAACCCACAGATGGGGGAGAGGAGGGAGTATAAGGCACTAATCGATTCAGGGAGCACACGTTGCCTTATCAGCCGGGCTGTGGCATTGGAGGTGGGGGTTGCACTCAGGTTAGCCACCCCCCTCCGGTTCCAACAGGTGGACCGGTCTCTTCTGGGCAGGGCACCAATTACGCATGTAACAGCACCAGTCAGGCTGGAGCTGGGCATTCATTGGGAGACCCTACGGTTTGTGGTGGTTCCGTCCATGATGGAGACAGTTATCTTGGGCCTCACGTGGCTGGATAAATGGGGGCCTACAATCTGGTGGGAGGGGGAATGCCATCACCTCCGCTTGGGGACAGGACCCCAACCCCCCTCGGAGCACTCTTACATAGGGCCAGGGAGAACAGGGGGACCAGAGAGGGCTTGTGGGGTTGAAGCCGAACCAGAGATCCGGATACCCCGGGAGTATGGGACTCTCCGCTTGTGTGTTGACTACCGGGGGGTCAACGCGGTTTGTGTGGAGCATTTATACCCCCTCCCTTTGATGAAGGACCTGTTGGCACACCTAACCAAGGGGCGGATTTTCACCAGATTGGACCTTAGGGAGGCATATTATCGGATAAGGATAAAGGCCGGGGATGAGTGGAAAACGGCCTTCAACTGTCCCTTGGGTAGTTTTCAATTCAGGGTCATGCCTTTCAGGCTGCAGGGGGCCCCCGCGGTCTTTATGCAGTTAATCAATCAGGTCCTACATGACCATCTGTACTGGGGGGGGTCCTTGTCTATTTGGATGACATCCTCATTTACACAACAACGAGAGAAGAACACATCGCCCTGGTACGGCAAGTGTTGACCAAGCTGAGGGAGGCCCACTTGTACGTAAAACTCTCCAAATGCGAGTTTCACAGGTCCCGGTTGGACTACATGGGCTACCGCATTTCGTCGGACGGGGTGGAGATGGACCCCCAAAAAGTTGAGGCCATTCAGCAGTGGCAGGCCCCGCGGACCCGGAGACAGCTTCAGAGCTTTCTGGGTTTCACGAATTTTTACCGGCAGTTCATTCCGTGTTTTGTGTCTATCGCCCTTCCACTCATGGACCTCCTGCGCACCAAGCAGATGACGGTACCACCACGGCCGGGGCACAAACTGGCATGGTCTACTGCGTGTCAACAGGCCTTTGAAACACTGAAAGCCCAGTTCGCCAAGGAGCCTGTCTTAACGCACCCAAACCCCGACCTGCCCTATGTAGTGCAGGCTGATGCAAGTGACGTTGCTGTTGGGGCCGTCCTTCTCCAGCGACATGAGAAAGGGGACCTTCGGCCCTGTGCATATGCATCCAAAAAGTTAACCGCCACTGAACGAGGCTGGGCGATATGGGAAAAGGAGGCCTTTGCGGTCCGTTGGGCTTTGGAGATGTGGAGACATCTCCTGGAGGGGTCCAGCCAGCCATTCGAGGTGTGGACGGACCATAAAAACCTGGAGGCCCTACAAACGCCCCGCTGTCTATCGCCCAAACACGTCCGCTGGGCCCAGTACTTCCGACGGTTTCGGTTTCAGCTAAAGTACGTACCAGGGGGTAGGAATTTTCTGGCAGATGCCCTATCGCGTCTGCCGCAGCATGACTGCAAGAGGGAGGAGGTGGTGCAGGCGCTGGTGCCAACCTCCTGCGCGCCGGGAGAGGGGAACCTAGCCCGAGCATTGGCGGATGACCTACTGCAGGACTGCAGGGAGGCCTTAAAGACAGATGAGTGGTTACGAGCACACCCCTCTTTGCTAATGGTACGGGACGGTCTAGCATGGCACGGGGCTAAGCTGTATGTACCGACGGCAATGCGAAGCTGAACATTATACCAGTGTCATGACACCAGACAAGCAGGGCATTTTGGTTTCATAAAAACCCTGCATTTGGCTCGCCGGCAGTTCTGGTGGCCACACATGAAGAGTGACATTGAAACATATGTAAAGAACTGCCACGTGTGTGCAACCACCAAACCCTCCACCGGTAAGCCGTTGGGACTGCTCCAGCAAGTGGCGGACCCGGTTCGGCCCTGGCAAGACATAGCCATGGACTTTGTGGTCGAATTGCCCAACAGCAGGGGTTATAACGTTCTGTGGACGGTGATTGACTTGTTTTCGAAACAAGCACACTTCATACCCTGTAAGGGGTTGCCTTCGGCTCGCCGATTAGCCTGGATGTTTGTGCAGCATATCTATCGCCTACATGGGGTACCTCGGCGCATCATCTCGGACCGTGGGGTGCAATTCACAGCTAGGTTTTGGAGAGACTTTGTCCAGTACATTGGGTCGTCATAAGGACTCAGCTCGGCATACCACCCTTGCACCAATGGGGCCGCGGAACGCGCTAACACAGCGGTAGAGCGGTACCTGCGATGCTACGTCTCTTATCAACAGACTGATTGGGTGGACCTGTTGGCGTTCGCGGAGGTGGCTTACAACAACGCGGTCCATAGCAGCACCGGGTTTTCCCCATACAAGGTGGTGTCTGGCTACGATTTTGTGCCCGTCTCTGGCTGTGACCAGGGAAGCCCTACGCCCTGTCCACCTAGGGTGTGGATGCAACAAATGGAAGAGGTATGGGGGGCGGTGAGGAAGGCGCTGGAGCAAACCGCCAGAGTGAATAAGGAGCAAGCAGACAAAAAACGGAGACCGTTTAGCACCCCCAAGGTGGGGGACCTTGTTTACTTATCTACCAAATACCTCCGGTTGCAGGTGCCCTGTAAAAAACTGGGGCCCAAGTACCTCGGGCCATTCCGGGTGGAGCAGGTAATAAACCCCGTCACCGTCCGGCTCCAGTTGCCGGCGCTGTTAGGTAGGGTCCATCCCGTCTTTCATAGTAGCCTGCTGAAGCCTGCAATAACATCCGCCACGGTGGTGGGAGAAGGGGGCCCAGGGCCTGTCTATGGTAAGCACTACGAGGTGCAGGAGGTCCTGGATTCGAGGAGGTGCAGGGGTCGGATACAATACCTAGTTCTCTGGAAAGGCTACCCCATGGAGGAGGCCTCATGGGTAGGGGGAAGAGATGTGCGCGCTCCTCGCCTGGTACGAGCGTTCCATCGCAGGTATCCGGAGAAGCCGGGTGGGGGCCGGGAGGAGTCTGCTGGACAGGTGAACGAATGCTTACCTCTTTCCTCTTGCATTCCAGGGGGGGCGCTGGTAGGGGAGGCGGCATGTCGAGCCCCGCAGGCTCGACAATCAACGAGGGGTGGCACACCACACCCCTCCCGCCACCGCGTTTCTCCTACCCAGCTGACTGGCGGCTCCAGCGGCCGGGGAGACAGTCCGGCGATCGCTGACGCCCACAAGCGTCCCACCGCTTTCCAGCCCCGCCCAGAAGAACGGCCTACGTGTTCGGGCCCCGGGACTACGGCACCGCACTGGAGGCCTCGCCGACAAGCCTGGCGGGACGCTTGGCTCGCTGTTGTTGCCGCGCCTGCGCAGAGCGGCCCTGCCAGCCCGGGAGGTACGGGGCTTCAGCCGCGCCGACGCTCCCGAACCCGGCAGGATGTGCAGCCTGCCACCGTTGCCAGGGCTGCGCAGAGTGGCCCTACTGACACGGCCGGGGCTGCACTTGCTCGGCCTGCTGCTTACGGACTGGAAGCCCCCTTCGCATCGACGGACAGACGTCCTGAACAGGGGGCGGGGGCCTATCGCTGGGCGGGCGGAGGGGGAAAGGCGTGCACATGGTGGGCTGCTTGGGCCGTCTGGCTGCGCTGGGGTGAAGGGTCCATGGGGGACGCTGGAGCCATGGGAGCACAGTAGCAGAGAGGGGCTTCTTGGGTAGGGGGTGAATTGAGGGGAATGATACCTGGCACAGGAACACAGGAGATGCCGGATAGCCGGGGCAAGGAAGAGGTCACGCGGGCGGGAACAGGGGATTTATAGGAGGGCGGGCGGATGTCAGCCTAGAGGGTGCGGTGTTAATTGAAAGGCGTGGTGCAGTGCGTGGTGATTTGTGTTGTGTATATAAGCAGCGTTGGGTGCTCCGAGCAGCCAACGCTGACTTGATTCTTGCTTTGGATTGCTGTGTTGGAGAATAAAGCGCATTTGTTCCTGCTTCCTTTGTAAGTCGTCCTCGTTTCTTGCTGCAAGAGCTGTTGTGCCGCTCGCGTCAGGACAAGCATTTGACATCATGCTAGATTGCCTAAATCAATTTTTGAGATGAAGGATGACTTGGAATTGAGATATGTTTGGAGAGAAAGAAACTTGCAAGAAAAAGACTTTATTTTTTTCTCTGATAGGCATCAATCCCTATCTAGGATTGATTTTGTATTAATTACCAATGATTTTTTTCTAGGATTAAGAAGATTAAAATATGTCCAAGAACTGTATCAGATCATAGTCCAGTATGGTTGGAAATAGAAAAAGACAATGGAGACAGACGGTCTTGGCGACTAAATGAAAATTTGTTTAGATATCAAGAAAAGGTGGAAGAGTGTAAAAAACAGATGAAAGAATTTTTTAAAATGAATATGTATAAGGGTACTTCTATTGAGATGGTTTGGGATGCAAGTAAAGCTTATATGAGAGGAGTGTTAATATATTTGAATAATAAACACAGACGTAAATTGGAATTTAAGCGAAAAGAATTAGAGGAGGAAATTAAGAGAAAAGAAAAGGCTTTAATTTTGAATCCATCTGATGGGAAGATCAAAGAGGTAATTACTTTACTAAGAGGCCAGTTTGACATGTTGATGGTAGATCAAGCGGCAACTAATTTACGGTATGTTAAACATAACACCTTTTGTAATGCCAATAAGCCGGGTAGGTGGTTAGCCTACTTGTTAAGGAAGAAACAAAGGACACGTAATATAGATAGAATAGAGTACAAGGGTAAAGTGATGTATCAGCAGAATCTTATTAAAAAGGCTTTTGTTGATTTTTATTCTAAGCTGTATGTTAGAGATAAGATTTTAGATATAGATATAGATAGATATTTGCAGGAAGTTAATATTCCTGTTCTTACACAAGAACAAAGGGAAGGGATGAATCAATTGATAAATGATGAAGAAATTATTTTAGCAATTAAGCAATTAAAGGTGGGTAAAGCACGAGGAACAGACGGTTTGACTGCCGTCTACTATAAAAATTTACAGTCAGAAATGGTGGAACTGTTAAGAGAATTGTTTAGGACAATTCAATTGGGAGGAGAAGTGCCTCCATTGTGGAAAACAGCTTTTATTTCGTTGATTCCGAAGGAAGATCAAGATGCTACCCAAGCCAAAAATTATAGACCAATATCGCTTTTAAATACTGATTATAAGATATTTGCAAAAATTTTAGCAAATAGATTAATGAAGGTAATGCAGCAAGTGATTCATAGTGATCAAACTGGATTCATAAGTGGAAAACAAATGAAGAATAATGTGAGACATATTGTAGATTTATTGGAATTTTTGGATAGAAATAACCAGGTCTCTGCAGCGCTGATCTTTTTGGATGCTGAAAAAGCCTTTGCTCAATTGGATTGGCAATTTTTAGTTAAAGCATTGGAGAAAATGGAATTTGGGGAAAAATTTTTAGAAACTATTAGAGCAATATATCAGAAGCAAACAGCTCGAATAATAGTTAATAGTAGTTTGAAAGAAACATGTAATATTGAAAAGGGTACTGAAGGGAAAAGAAAATCAGACGAAGGGAAAGGAATTCAGACCTGGGTCGATAGAGTTGTCCTGAACCAGCCAGGCAGCCTCGTCTCCAAAAAGAACTCCCCCGAGCACTGCCCGCTGAACTTTTATTCACCTCCATCATTACAAAAAACTACATCAGTCTCATACAAAATAGGATACATAGAAATAATTGGATTACTCAGGTGCCTATGAGATCACACAAAAACAAGGTACCATAAGATGTATGTGAAGGCTTTATCATAGCGTTCCCGAAACCTCCCACATGCCAGGAGAGTGTGCTCTCACTGAAGCTAACAGAGGGGCCCACTAGGGGGGAACGGAAAGGCTGAAGAGTGAGAAACCAAATTCTTGAGAGACCAAATTCTGGCCGTTCCCACAGGTACAAGACAGGGGTGTCCGTTGTCACCTTTGCTGTTTGTTTTAACACTGGAAATATTATTGATTAAAATACGAGACTCAAATAAAATTAAGGGAATCAAAATTAGAGATCAGGATTATAGACTGAGAGCGTTTGCGGATGACCTGATTATTACAGTAAGTCAACCGACTTACTCAGTTGTAGAGTTGATGGAGATAATAACGTCATATGGGAAAGTTTCTGGATTTAAGATAAATATACAAAAAACTAAAATAGTGTCTAAAAATATGACTATAGAACAAAAGGTTGTTTTAGAAGAGTTAACGGGATTTGAAATAGTTAAAAAGATTAAATATCTGGGGCTTTATCTTTCAGCTTCAAATGTGAAGTTATATAAGAATAATTATGAATTGTTATGGTCAAAAACACAAAAAGAGTTAGATGGTTGGAAAAAATTACAACTATCCTTATTGGGAAGAATTGCAGCAGTAAAAATGAATGTCTTGCCAAAAATTTTATTTTTGTTTCAAATGATACCTATACTCAAAAAGGATTTAAATTTGGAGGAGTGGCAGAAAGGTATTAATAAATTTGTTTGGGCAGGGAAAAAGCCACGAGTTAAACTTAAAATAATGCAAGATACATGTGAAAGAGGTGGTCTAAAAATGCCTAATCTTAAATTATATTATGAGGCTGCTGCTTTATCAATAAGTATTGGTTCAATTTAACACAAGGGAGATTATTAAATCTTGAGGGTTATGATTTGTTATTTGGTTGGCATGCATATTTATTGTATGATAAGAAGGTGGATAATGTGTTTAAGATACATATATTAAGGTATGCTCTGTTGCAAGTATGGAAAAAATATAGACATAAGTTAAATTATAAGATACCAATCTGGGCAATATCTAAACATGCAATAGAAAATATAAATGTTGGATTTAAACATGATGAGACCACATATAAAGAAATTTTAAGATTAGAAAGGAATGTATGGCAATTAAAGCCATATAATATTTTAAAAGAAGAAAAGATTGTGCAAACCTGGTTTCAGTATGGGCAGTTACAAGCAAGATGGAAAGATCAGAAAGTTGGCTTTTCGATAACTGATGGAAATTTGGTAAAACAAATTAGAGATCAAGGTCAAGCACATATAAGAAGGATATATAATGCACTGATAGAAATTGATTCAGAAACGGAACTTGTTAAAGATTGTATGATAAAGTGGGCCCAGAATTTTCAGGAGGTTATAACAATGGATACCTGGGAAAAGATTTGGGTTAGAAACGTAAAATTTACACAGGCCCAAAATTTAAGAGAGAATTTTTATAAAATGTTTTATAGGTGGCACTTAGACCCTAAAAAATTAGCAAGTATGTATCCGAACTGCCAGCCCAAATGTTGGAGGTGTGGTTGTGAGGATGCAACGTATTTTCACATATGGTGGACTTGCAAAAAAGTCAAAGCTGTTTGGATTAAAATTTGGTGGAATATGCAAAAGATATTTAAGAAAAAAATAAGGTTTTCTCCGCAGTTGTTTTTGTTGGGTATTATTACAGTCTTTACTGTTACAGATACTAAGTTGATGTTGAATTTAATTATGGCAGCAAGACTTTTAGTAGCGCAATATTGGAAGAAAGAGGAACTGCCGACTATAGAAGAGTGGACTTTGAAAGTTTCTAATGTGGCGGAAATGGCAAAGATCTCAGCATATTTGAAAGAACATTCGCAACAGAGATATATTGTGGAATGGAGAAGATGGATTGAATATATTCAGAATAAATATGGGACTAAAAAGTTTCATTTAGCATTTTAATAAGTAGTGGTTTTATATGACATATTATTAGTTATTAGTTATTTGTTAGTAATATAGTTATGACTATGGAGAGTTAAAGTGCAATAGAATTTAATGTTTTATTTTTGTTGTTAGCATAGTTTAGCTTAGGTTTGTGAGTTTATACCCTGTATTCAGCTCTGGGAAGTCGGGGGGGGGGGGAAGGGGAGGGGAGGGGAGGGTTGGGGGAGGGGAGGGGGGGAGGGAGGGGTTTTTTTCTATTTTAAAAAATGTACTGTAAAACTTTTCAATTAAAAAAAAGATTTTGGCGGTTCTTCTAACGGAAGGGAAGCTGATTCTTTAAATTAATTGGAGAATATGATTAATGACAAAAATAGAAAGGTGGGGAATTGTGTTTAATTATATTGTGCAAGGGGCAGAGATTTCAGATTCCAGCTTCCTTCGAGCAAGCATTTGCCGGTGTATTCGGCTAATAAAGGACTTTTAAGGTAAACAATGCCTCAGAGTCACTTGAAAAGCCTATACGTCGAAAACTTGACAATTATCACATCTGCATTTCTGCAGACCTGGTTTCTGTTTGGGGCAGAGAGACCTGTGTGTGTGTGTGTGTGTCTGTTGGTTTCTGCCTGTTGGAAGAAAAGTCTTCATTATGGTTCATCCAAGCTGGGAATAAACATGGCAACTGCTTGGGGAAGAAGGTTGTAGTTTATTGAAGAGGAGAACCAGACAGGAAGATGGCTGGCAGAAAAGAAGGGGTGACCACATGTTGTAGAAAGAAGAGACTCATGCAAGCTCTTCAGGAAAGGAAATGTTTATTGCGCAGGTTCAGAAGGCTTAAACAAAGCAAAGGGTCTGAACCCCGAAGGGCTCATGAACAGATATATTTATACACCTCTAATTCCTAGTTATACATTGTTATACATTGTTCCTTATATGGTTACATCCTGCACATTCTTATCAGACAACAGTTTACAGAAGAAAATTACATGAAGTATGTGTAGTTTTACAGACAGGATATGGCATCCCAATCATCATCTGCCTTAAGGGTGCCTCCGGTCAGAGAATGCCGGCTGGTGGCCCCCAGGGGGAGGGCCTTCTCTGTGGGCGCCCCGGCTCTGTGGAATCAACTGCCGGTTGAGCTCCGGATGGCACCGGATCTCCGCTCTTTCTGGCGCGGGTTAAAGACCCATTTATTCGAACAAGCTGGCCTGGCCTGATGGGGAGTTAATTTAGGGTTTTAATATTTGTATATTCTTACTGTTTTATTTTGGGCAATAATTTAATTCTTTTTTAACTTTTGTACTTTTGTATTTTTATTATATGCCCTGTTCACCGCCCTGAGTCCTTCGGGAGAAGGGCGGTATAAAAATTTAATAAAACTTAAAACTTAAACTTAAACTTAAGGACAAGACTATGTTTGCTTAAACAAGGACTTTAATAGATTCCTCTTTAAGACAGTCGCTGGAGAATACATGCAGTTACGCTATCAGGATTATGGCTACCTTGATCAGCGTCTGTCCTAAGGACACAAATACGTTTGTTTACACAATTACTTTAGTACACTTTCTCTTTATTCCCCCCTTTTGAGACTTATCTCAACTTGTGACGATGAGTCTCAACAGAGGTCTTCTTTGATTATACAGGTATCACAGGCGTCAGTTTTGGTCCCGTTCCCTTGGTTACCCTAACTTCCTTTGAAACATTGTTACATGCGGCAGCAATACCATACACCCATAGCAACAGTAAACTTTTCTCCATTCTTCTCCCGTGCGTACAAAGTCAGCTTCCGGAGTGACTTAGCAGGGGTCTTCACTACTGTGCGTAGAGGAACCTATTGCCAGTAAGGTTCCAGCAGAGTAGCCTTTCAGCGAATATACTAAAGCTTCTTAAATAAGTCCAGCTACACTAACAAATCATATATCACTTTCGTTTAAACGTTAACTTTGTGGGAACCACTTGATCTTTAGACACCACCCATTCAGGTTCAGCTGCTGCTTTGACCCTTGTCCAGTGGATCCATGATTTGGATTCTGCAATCTTGACAGCAAGAGGAGAGAACATAATAACAACATACGGTCCTTTCCATCTGCCTTCTAGCTGTTCCCGCTTCCAATGTTTCACCCAGACTCTGTCTCCAGGTTTGAAGGGATGACACTTTGTTACTATTCTGGGAGGGGTTTGCTCCAGCACATAACCTTGAAGCTTTTCAACCTGTTTATTTAGTTCTTGTACCATCTCCATGTTCCACACTCCCCCCTTATGTCCCAAATCTGGCCATCATAACAAAGTGGGAGGACGACCAAACATCAATTCAAACGGGGATAATCTGTACTGTTTTCGCAGCGCACACCTCACAGAATACTGTGCTAAGGGCAAAGCATCCGGCCATTTCAAATGGCTCTCAGCACATATTTTAGTAATTTTCTCCTTTAAAGTGGGGTTCATTCGTTCCACCTTAGCCCCCGACTGCGGATGGAATGCACTGTGAAACCTCCATTTAGATGCTATTGCTTGAGCTATAGCTTGGTTAATACGATGGACAAATTCAGGGCCATTATCTGAACAAATGAAAGACGGACTCCCAAACCTGGGAATTAGTTCTTTCAACAATATTCTTGCAACCTCCTTAGCCTGTTTGGTTTTTGTAGGGAATGCTTCAGGCCATCCGGTATACATGTCAACAATTACTAACATAGCCTTATATAGTCCACTCTGTGGCATATCAGTAAAATCTATCATTACAGAGTCCATTGGGAAATATGTCATCGGTATGGTTCCTGGTGGCAAGAGGGGCCCTTGCCACGGATTGACCCTTGCACACGTTGTACACTGAGATGTTATGCACGCTGCCATGCCTGCGAGTCCATCAATGAAATAATCCCTTCCCAATGCCATTTCTAATCCTGTCTTTCCCATATGAGTAGCATCATGGGATGCTTGAACCAACGTCCAGGCCACAGAGGCTGGCACGAAGATGCGTTTGTCTGGTAACAGATACCAACCATCCCTAACAGTTGCTTTGCGGTCGTTTACTGCCTTTATACATTCCTGCTGAAAATATGTTGGCTTTATTTCAGCAGACAACACTCCCATATCCATAGCCACATGTATTGACAAATCCGGTGTAGCCCCTTTCTTCTTAGCCACACGTTTTGCTTCCAAATCTGCCTTCCTATTCCCAATAGCCATCTTATCACTTCCTCTCTGGTGTCCCTTACAGTGCATTACTGATACTTTTGTTGGTTTTTTAACCGCATCAATGAGGCGCAGAATTAAATGTCCATGCTGTATCTGTTTGCCCGCCGAGTCTCTAAACCCTCTTTCCTTGTAAACAGCACCATGTGCATGCAACATTGAGAAAGCATACTTGCTATCTGTCTACACGTTCAGTGTCTTTCCTTCAGCTAACTCCAGCGCTCTAATAAGTGCCCACAGTTCCGCCATCTGCGCACTATGTCCAGTCCCTAGAGGACCACTTTCCACAACATTATCATCGTCTACAATGGCATAACCTGAAATCCTTCGTCCTTCATACATATAACTAGAGCCATCTGTATACCAATTAAACTCAGCCTGTTGAAGAGGGATATCTGACAGATCTGACCGACTGGCATAGACATTGTCCAATACTTGCAAACAGTCATGTTCCAATTCAGTCTCTATGCGCAGGAGGGTGGCTGGATTCAATCGATTAAACACTACCAATTTAACTTGTGGATTCTCGATTATCATTGGTTGGTATTTAAAAAGCCTTTGATTGCTTTATCCATAAATGTCCCTTATTATCCAGAATAGACTGAACAGCATGAGGAGTATGAACGTTAACAGGACATGAGAAAGTTAGCTTGTTACAATCTTGCAAATGGAGCGCTATAGCTGCTAAGATCTTTAAACAATGTGGCCACCCTTGCGCCACACCATCCAGCTGCTTGGACAGATAAGCCACTAGTTGCTGCCACTGCCCCAGCTGCTGTGTCAACACTCCCAATGCAGCATTCTTTTTGGTATCTACATATAGATTGAAAGCCTTCTTGAAATTGGGTAAAACCAAAGCTGGTGCTGCTGTAAGAGCAAGCTTAATGTCCTTAAAAGCCCTTCTTTGTTCTCCTCCCCACTGAAAAGGTTCAAAGTCACCCCCCTTTAATAATAATAATAATAATAATAATAATAATAATAATAATAATAATAATAATAATAATAATAATAATAATAATAATAATAATAATGATAATAATAAATTGGAAGGGACCTTGGAGGTCATCTAGTCCAACCCCCTGCTCAGGCAGGAAACCTTATACCATTTCAGGCAAATGGCTGTCCAGTCTCTTCTTAAAAACCTCCAGTGTTGGAGCATTCACCACCTCTGGAGGCAGGTTGTTCCACTGGTTAATTGTTCTAACTGTCAGGAAGTTTCTCCTTAGTTCTAGGTTGCTTCTCTCCTTGACTAGTTTCCATCCGTTGCTTCTTGTCCTGCTTTCAGGTGCTTTGGAGAATAGCTTGACTCCCTCTTCTTTGTGGCAGCCCCTGAGATATTGGAACACTGCTATCATGTCACCCCTCACCCTTCTCTTCATTAAACTACACATACCCAATTCCAGCAACCGTTCCCTATATGTTTTAGCCTCCAGTCCCCCAATCATCTTTGTTGCTCTTCTCTGTACTCTTTCTAGAGTCTCGACATCTTTTTTACATCGTGGTGACCAAAACTGGATGCAGTATTCCAGGTGTGGCCTTACCAAGGCATTGTAAAGTGGTATTAGTACTTCACGTGATCTTGATTCTGTCAACAAAACGTCCACGCCAGAGAACGCAGCCAGAAGAACGACGACGTGGCACGGTTGACTGCAAGAATCTTTACTGTGAGGAATCCATGCAAATACAAAGTCAGCGTTGGGAGTCACTCACCCCCAACGCGCCTTTTAAACTCTGCCTGTAATTGGGCAACAGCCCCACCCATTAGCCCCACTCTTTCCCCGCACAGACCAGCATCCGGCCGAGCTGCGTAAAACCCCACCCCCCTATCCCGTCATCCCACGCCCTGCTTCTCCCCCTGGCGCCGAGGTCCATACAGCGTGGAGGAAGGTGTAAGCCCAGCACCCCCCTCTCCCGTACCCCAAGGCCCCAGATGTGCTCCCCTCCACCATCTCAGCATCCCGCGCCACAACCACAGCCCCCTGGCAGCCCCCATCATCCGAGCGCAGCTGTAGAGCGCCCGGCGCTGCTGCCGGCATGCGAGCAGCTGAAACATCCAGGGAAACGAGGCAGCTGTCCGTATGCACGCCCACGCGTGCCTCCAGCATGGCCGCCGTGCAACCGTCCACTCCGTGAAGCCCCGTGAGTCTCGCGCGGCTGCCGGTGGCCGTTTCTGGCCGCTTCACAGCTGATCGTGAGGGCGCGGGTCCTGCGCGGCCGCCCATGCCTGTTTCTGGCCGCTTCGCAGCTGATGGTGCGGCCGCGGGTCCTGCGCGGTCTCCCGTGGTTGCTTCCGGCCGCCTTGCAGCTGGTGGGTGCGGGCGTGGCTGGGCCTCCTCCCGTCCCGCGCGGATGCCGTTTGCGGTGCTCCCCTGAGTCCCTTTGTGTTGTCGAGCCCAAGGGGCTCGACAGATTCTATCCCTCTGTTAATGCAGCCTAGCACTGTGTTGTCTTTTTTGGCAGCTGCAGCACACTGCTGGCTCATATTTAAGTGATTATCCACTACGACTCTAATATCTCTCTCACAGTTACTACTATCAAGCAAGGTACCACCTATACTATACCTGTGCATTTGATTTTTCCTGCCTAAATGTAGAACCTTACTTTTTTCACAATTGAATTTCATTTTGTTAGATAGTGCCCAGTGTTCAAGTCTGTCCAGATCCTCCTGTATCTTAAGGCTATCTTCTGGAGTATTGGCTATTCCTGCCAGCTTGGTGTCCTCTGCAAATTTGATGAGTTCCCCATCTATCCCCTCATCCAAATCGTTGATGAAGATGTTGAAGAGCACTGGGCCCAGAACAGAGCCCTGGGGCACCCCACTACACACTTCCTTCCATGTAGATGCGGTTCCATTGAGGACCACACGCTGAGTACGGCCTGTCAGCCAGCTACAAATCCATCTGGTGCTGATGCTATCTAACCCACATTTTTCTATCTTATCAAGTAGTAGGTTGTGATCTACTTTATCAAATGCCTTACTGAAGTCCAAGTAAATTATATCTACTGCATTCCTCTGGTCCACTAGTTTTGTCACTTGGTCAAAGAATGCAATAATGTTTGTCTGGCATGATCTGTTTTTGACAAACCCATGTTGGCTTTTAGTGATAATTTTGTTCGCATCAAGGTGTTCGCTGATTTGTTGTTTGATTATCTTTTCCAGAATCTTCCCAGGTATTGAGGTCAGGCTGATAGGTCTGTAGTTTCCTGGATCTATTTTTTTCCCTTTTTTGAAGATGGGAACTACATCAGCTCTCTTCCAGTCCTCTGGTAGTTCCGCAGTGCTCCAGGATCTTTGAAAAATATAGTTCAGTGGTTCTGAGATCACGTCTGCCAGTTACTTGAGAACCTTGGGGTGTAATCCATCTGGTCCTGGTGATTTGAACTCATCTAGGCTGGACAGGTGCTCACTTACCATTTTCTTGCCTATCTTAACTTGCGTTTCTATTCTGTTTTTTATGGCACTGGTTTTGGTAGGTTGGACTGTTTTTTTCCCTTTGTGTAAAGACAGATGCAAAAAACGAGTTAAATAGTTCTGCTTTCTCCCTATTGCTTGTCACCTTCGTGCCACTTTCCCCCACTAATGGACCAATCATTTCCTTAACTTTTTTCTTGTTTCTTATATGTTGAAAGAAGCTTTTTTTGTTATTTTTGACTTTGGTCGCAAGCCTTAGTTCATTTTGAGCCTTAGCTTCCCTCACTTCATCTTTGCAGGCACGGGCTGTTTGCTGATATTCTGCCTTAGTTATGTGCCCCTCTTTCCACTTCTTATACTTGTCCTTTTTATCTTTCAGTTTATCAGAGAGTTCTTTATGCAGCCATGCTGGTTTCTTTTGAAAGCTGTTATTTTTCTTCTTTGTTGGTATTGTGCTAGACTGAGCCTTTATTATCTCACTTTTCAAAATTTCCCAAGCTACTTGAGTTGTTTTCCCCTTTAGGATTCTCATCCATGGAATTCTTCCCAAGGTCTCTCTAAGTTTATTGAAATTAGCTCCTTTAAAGTCCAAGACTCTAGTTTGGCTGTATTCTATTGCTTGTGCTTGCATAATGTTGAATTCCAAGATTGCATGATCACTTCCCCCCAAGGTTCCTGTGGCTTTGACACTTTCTATCATTTCATCTTTGTAGCTGTATAAAGCGGAGCTGCCATCAGTGCAAAATTAGGTATCCAAATTCTGCAAAAACTAGCCAACCCCAAAAAAACATCGCAGCTACCTTCTCTTTACTGGTTCCGCAATGGCTAGAATCGCCTGTTTCCTTTCTTGTCCTAGGGCTCTCTGACCATGCTTAATATCATATCCCAAGTATCTTACTTTCTGCTGTACCAATTGTGCCTTCTTTCTGGATACCCAATAACCACATTTCAATAACAGAAGCAACAGAGTTCTCGTATTTTCCCAACACAAGTCCTCTGTCTTGCCTGTTACCAAGACATCATCTACATACTGTAAAACTATACCCCCAGGTTGTCGGGGTACATAATGCTGCAACTCCTTTCCTAGGGCAGTACCAAACAAGGTGGGTGAATTTTTAAACCCCTGGGGAAGTTGAGTCCATGTGTATTGCCTCTTCTGACCTGTCCCCGGGCTCTCCCACTCAAATGCAAACAATGGCTGACTAATCTTGTGGATTGGGATTGTGAAAAAGGCATCATTTAAGTCTATTACTGAGAACCACCTAGCAGTCAGTGGAATCAAACTAAGGAGCGTATACGGGTTTGGCACAACAGGATGTATGGTTTCTGTTATTGAATTGATAATCCTTAAATCTTGCACGGGGCAAAAATTTCCATCTGGCTTTTTGATTGGCAAAATGGGCGTGTTCCAAGGCGACTGAATGGGCACCAAAATCCCTGCTTTAAGGTATTTTTGAATGCTTTCATATATCACAGCTACAGCCTCATTAGAGCACGGGCGCTGACGAATATGAACTGGTGTAGCCAGGGGCTTCACCTCCACTATTATTGGAGGGTGATGAGCTGCAAATCTGGGAGGGTTATCCTCTGCCCATATACCTGGAACCTCAAATTCCCTCCATTTCTCCTTATTATGTAGCTCAATAGCTGACTTAGCTACCATGAGTCTCCACATTGCTTCAGGCTGGTGTTTATTTTAAGTTTCTGCTGACCCTCGTCAAAAGAGATTGTGGCTCCTAGTTTGCTAAGCAAATCTCTGCCTAATAAGGGGATTGGGCACTCAGGGATGTATAAGAACTCATGTTGAATTTGCGATCCATTAAAAATACATGTCACTGGTTTTAGGACCTGCCGTCCCAATATCTGTTCTGACACTCCTTGAATCTGTATTTGGTGGGGTCCAGGTGCTGAAACTGGGCTATTTATGACTGACCTTCCTGCTCCCATATCTACCAAAAACGTCGTCTTATGGCCCCCTATATTCATAGTTACCAAAGGCTCAGGGCGGGCCTCCTCTAAGCCCAGTCCCCATCAATCCGTCCAACTTGTCCCTGCCAATCCAATCCCTTCTATCTCACGTTCACTCTCCATTCTTCCTCTACCTCCTTGACTCCCTCTGGATCCTCTACCTCTCAAGGGAAATCCAGTCTGTGTCGTGCCTACAGACCTTCCTCTTTCAAAACCTGGCCTTCCTCTCCAGCCTCGTCCTCTCATCCCTATGCCAATGACCTTCTTCCCTACAATACGCACACTGGTCTGACCCAAGCAGCGTCTTTCCTTGTAAAGCTACCACCAACAATTCCGTTTTCCTCTGCATTCGTGCTTCTTTCTCTTTCTTCTCTACTTTGTCCCTATTAACATACACTTTCCTTGCCACTTCCAGCAATTGATTAGTATTCTTTCCCAGAGCCCCTTCCAACCTCTGTAACTTCTTCCTTATATCACCATAACTTTGTGCTATGAATCTCTCATTCAACATTCGTACATTGTCTGCATGTCTCGGATCTATCTCTGTATACAGCTCATAAGCCTCAATCAACTGTTGCAAAAAACTCTCCAGGCTTTCATCTGCTCCCTGCGTTACCAAAGACAGCTTAGACATATTCACAGGGGTTTTTCCTGCCTTCCGAAGCACCTCTACCATTAAATTCTGATATTCCTGCAACAATGTCATTTGTGCTGCATCCCTAACATCCCAACCTGGATCCTGCTCCAGTGCCCTTATCAGTAACTCTGCGTGTATATTCTGCGCATTAGGGTACCTGTCTATAACACACTTTCTAACCGTGGGTCTCCACTTCTCCTTCTCCTCCGGAGTTAATAAAGTATTCAATAACTGCTGTACATCCTGCCATGTGGGGTTATGGGTTTGCATGATAGTCTGAAACAGGTCTGCCATCTCTGTTGGCTTAGTGGTCATAGGACCATAATGCTGCTTCCAGTTCAAGAGATCCGTTGTGGTGAATGGGACATATTGAAACATAGGGTGGAACTCCACCTGACCCTGATTTATAACTTGCTGATCTGTCTCCCTTAAGGGAGCTAAGAATCCATGCTTAGCAGCCACTGCTTTAGCTGTAGCTGACCTTGTCATTACTCCTACCGATACATCTACCCCAGCAGCTAATCCTTCCTGCTCTTCATCAACATCATCATCTATCTCACCCTTCCCAGCCACAGAAGGATCCTCCTCTTCCTTAGGAGCCGTGGGCTCCTTTTTTCTCTGCTTTTTTCTTACTGCTGGCTGCGCTCCACTTGGCACTGCAGCAGCTGCTGCCGCTAAAGGTTGGCACATAAGGAGGGGGTGGCACATAAGGAGGGGGTCTAAAAGTCATTTCCTCTTCCTCAAATAGCACCTTTTTTTGGTTATCGGACACCTTGGTTTCGGGTATTTTTATGTCCTTAACTCTTTTTGACACATCCTCTAACTTCTTTCCTTTAGATCTAGCAACACAGAGGCGAACCATCTCAGCCTGACATTGTAATAGGTCCTCTGCCTTCCCTTCTACTGCATTCCACCACTGATCTATATACTGATATTGATTGGGGTACGTCTCCTCATTTACTGCTATCATGGCAGTAAATCGGAGACGGGGCCTAGAGAGCTGTTGGAGGTCCAGCCGATCCGAATCCGACCGGTTGCGACTAAGAACCCACATTAGGTCTTATCTCGCAGCGATGAGGGCGGCGAGGTCTAATTACTTCTCCGCCCTCATCGCGTCCGCAGATAATCGCCTGGCCGCCCTGTTTAGGGTGACCCGCTCCCTCCTTAATCAGGAGGTGAGGGAGGAACCCTTGCAGGGTCGTGCCGAGGAGTTTAGTCAACATCTGTTGGATAAAATCGCTCGGATTCGGACCGGTCTGGACTCCAACTGGGCAGAGTCCGACTGTTCTGTACCAGCCTGCTACCGGCCCTGCAGAAAAGGCAACCCCTTTACAAACGGCAAGAGGCTGGATTAACGTCTGCCAAATTTATTACTAAAACAAACAAGACACGAACCAAGATACAGGAGCTTTGAAACACTATCTGACCGGTTGCTTTCAGCAAACCAGCCCTCCCCACACATTCCCTTTATAAAGAGTTCAGGGCATGGCTTCTCTCTGCCTCCTTCCGAGAAGCCCCACTGCCTTCCTCTGTTTACTCCTACTTGACTGCCTCCTGCGTCGGGCGTCCTTGAACAGGGCCAGCTGTGGGTCATCTTCATCCACACTGTCAGGCTCACACAGCTGGGTCTCCATGGTGACCAAGTGGGAGGGGCCTGCCTGAGGGCTATCATCAGCAAGATCTTCAACCCCCTCAGCAAGGTCTTCAACACCCCCCTCCTCCTCTGAGTCGTCCGACCCAACTGCCGAACCCACAGGCTGACCCTGAATCACAACACCGACGATCAGGTGTTGGGTGGTCTTGTCGATGTTATCTGGGAGGAGTTTGATTTTGTGACCCCTGAGGAAGTGGACAGGATTATGGGGAGGTTGAGCTCCACCACATGTTTACTGGACCCGTGCCCTTCTTGGCTGGTTTATGCAGCTCGGGAGGGGACACGAGGCTGGTTCCAGGCGGTTATATCTGCTTCTTTGAGTGAGGGTAATTTCCCCACCGTCCTGAAGGAGGCGGTGGTGAGACCTCTCCTCAAGAAGCCTGCCCTGGACCCAGCTGTGTTAAATAACTTTCGTCCGGTCTCCAACCTTCGCTTTCTTGCAAAGGTTGTTGAGAGTGTGGTGGCGCATCAGCTCCCTCTGGTTCTGGATGAAGCGGATTATCTAGACCCGTACCAATCGGGTTTCAGGCCCGGGTACAGCACGGAGACGGCATTGGTCGGTCTGGTGAATGATCTCTGGAGGGCCCGGGACAGGGGATATTCCTCTGTCCTAGTCCTATTAGACCTCTCGGCGGCTTTCGATACCATCGACCATGGTATCCTGCTGCGGCGTCTCAGGGGATTGGGAGTGGGAGGCAGAGTTCTTTGGTGGTTCCCCTCCTATCTCCTGGGACGCTCGCAGTCGGTGTTGGCAGGGGGGCAGAGGTCGACCCCAAGGTCTCTCGTTTGTGGGGTTCCTCAGGGGTTGGTCCTCTTGCCTCTCCTGTTCAACATCTACATGAAACCGCTGGGTGAGATCATTCGTGGTTTTGGAGTTGGGTATCATCAGTACGCCGATGATACCCAGCTTTTCATTTTGACCCCAGACCACCCCAGTGATGCCCTTGACATGATGTCCCATTGCCTGGAGGCGGTTCGGGTCTGGATGGGGAGGAACAGACTTCAGCTCAACCCTGACAAGACTGAGTGGCTGTGCATTCCGGCATCCCGGGACATTCAGAATATTCCACCTCTTTTTATGGGGGGTGAGTTTTTACCCCCCATAGATAGGGCTCGCAACTTGGGAGTCCTCCTAGATTCACGGCTTACTCTGGAAGACCATATAGTGGCCGTGACTAGGGGGGCTTTCACCCAGGTTCGCCTGGTGTGCCAGTTGCGGCCCTATCTGGACCGGGATGCCCTGTGTACGGTCACTCATGCGCTCGTGACCTCTCGTCTGGACTACTGCAATGCTCTCTACATGGGGCTTCCCTTGAAGACCACTCGGAGGCTCCAACTGGTACAGAATGCAGCCGCGAGAGTTGTCTTGGGAGTTTCCCGGTACTCCCATGTTACACCTTTGCTCCGCGAGCTGCATTGGTTGCCAGTTGTCTTCCGAGTGAGATTCAAGGTTCTGGTAATGGTTTTTAAGTCCCTACATGGCATGGGTCCGGAGTACCTCAGGGACCACCTGCTGCCGGCGTCAACTTCCCTCCGCCCTGTGCGTTCCCACAGAGAGGGCCTCCTCAGGGTGCCTCCAGTCAGAGAATGTCGGCTGGTGGCCCCCAGGGGGAGGGCCTTCTCTGTGGGCACGCCGGCTTTATGGAACCAGCTGCCAGTCGAGCTCCGGATGGCACCGGACCTTCGCTCCTTCTGACGCGGTCTGAAGACCCATTTATTCGAACAAGCTGGCCTGGCCTGATGCGGGATGTTAGGTTTTTTAATGGGGTTTTTATATTGTTATTGTCTTTATCTGGGCTATTATTTAATCCTTTTTAATTTTTGTATTCTCTATTTATATGTGCCCTGTTCACCGCCCTGAGTCCTTCGGGAGAAGGGCGGTATATAAATATAATAAAATAAATAAATAAATAAATGATCTGATTTTCGAATGTACCCTCTGGCGGCCACCCAACTCCCATATGTGACCACTGCTTTTCACATAGAAACCTCAGCCTCTCTTTCATCACCTTGGGATAGGGGACTTTATACTGCGTATGATTAAAATAATCATCAAAACCTTTCAACATGCATTCCAGCGGTGTGCTGGGAACACTGCTTCTCCCCCCCCATTCTAAGAACACTGCCACTGACCTACGGTGCCAGACGTTCCAACGGTCACCAATAGGAACTGCAATGGCTTAACCTCCCACACAGCCTAACACGGACTACTTTAGGATCGCCGTCCCGAGTCCAGGAGAATGATCAGTCCCCCTCTCCTATCTTCAGGTGAGATAGGTACTTTACAACTTTAACACATACACAGCTTAACAAGGACTACTTTAGAATCGCCGTCCCAAGTCCAGGAGGGTGATCAGTCCCCCTCTTCTATCTTCAAATGAAATAGGTACTTTTCCCCTTTAACACATACTTGCCTGAGGCGTCTTCACATTTCGTCCTTTCCCCGTCCTGGCCAGGATTCGCATTCCCTCAAGGGATCTTGGACTAGCCGTCAGCACTGTCGGCCCCGTAGAGGTGTCACTGCTGTCTCCCGGAGGTGCTTTCCCCCATGGCGCCTGGAGAATGTTTCAGAAGTGGCCTCTCGTCGGGTCTGAGGAGTCAGGCTGCCCTCAGCGAAACATCGCCTCGCAATGAAGTCCCTTCGTGGTCGCCATGAAACTGTTGTAGAAAGAAGAGACTCACGCAAGCTCTTCACGAAAGGAAAGGTTTATTGCGCAGGTTCAGAAGGCTTAAACAAAGCAAAGGGTCTGAACCCTGAAGGGCTCATGAACAGATATATTTATACACCTCTAATTCCTAGTTATACATTGTTATACATTGTTCCTTATATGGTTACATCCTGCACATTCTTATCAGACAACAGTTTACAGAACAAAGTTATATGAAGTATGTGTAGTTTTACAGACAGGATATGGCATCCCAATCATCATCTGCCTTAAGGACAAGACTATGTTTGCTTAAACAAGGACTTTAATACATTCCTCTTTAAGACAGCTGCTGGGGAATACGTGCAGTTACGCTATCAGGATTATGGCTACCTTGATCAGCGTCTGCCCTAAGGACACAAATAAGTTTGTTTACACAATTACTTTAGTACACTTCCTCTTTACACATATAAGGAGTAGGTTTTTATACCCTCTGGATCCTTTTGTCTGGAGTTGCTTCCTGTTCCTGTTTGAGGCTATTTCCTGTGTCATGAACTTTTGGCCTGAGTCTAAGTGTCCCCTTCTGGCATTCTGATGGTGATGAGTTAATCCTATTATGTCCAAAGGTCATGTCCTGCTTCCATGGGGCTGGGTTATGTAGATTTTAGGTGTCTTTGTCTTCTTAATGTTCTAGGTCCAACCTTCTTGATGGCTTACATTTGCATGTCTATAGAACTGGTTTTCTGCTTGGGGGGAAGAGACCTGAGACTATTAACAAAACTGGGCATGCTTTCCTGGTTCTTCAATATCTTTTTAGGAAATATATTTTTCTGCCCTTTTAATATTTCCTTCTCTGGGGAGCTGACTTTCCACATGCCTTTAAGATCCTTTGGGGAAATATATTCTACCTTTTTAATATTTCCCAAAATATTTCTTTCTCCGGTTCTTCCCACACCGGAATTAAGGAGAAACTTCCTAACAGTGAGGACAATTAACCAGTGGAACAGCTTGCCTTCAGAAGTTGTAGGGGCTTCATCACTGGATGTTTTTAAGAGATTGGACAACCATTTGCCCGAAATGGTATAGGCTGGTGTCCTGGTTGAGCAGGGGGTTGGACTACAAGACCTCCAAGGTCCCTTCCAGCTCTATACTGATTAAACAGTATTAATCACAAGAAATTACAGGTGAAACTCGAAAAATTAGAATATCGTGCAAAAGTTCATTTATTTCAGTAATGCAACTTAAAAGGGGAAACTAATATATGAGATAGACTCATTACATGCAAAGAAAGATAGTTCAAGCCGTGATTTGTCATAATTGTGATGATTATGGCTTACAGCTCATGAAAACCCCAAATCCACAATTTCAGAAAATTAGAATATTGTGAAAAGGTGGAATATTCTAGGCTCAAAGTGTCCCACTCTAATCAGCTAATTAAGCCATAACACCTGCAAAGGGTTCCTGAGCCTTTAAATGGTCTCTCAGTCTGGTTCAGTAGGAATCACAATCATGGGGGAGACTGCTGACCTGACAGTTGTGTAGAAAACCATCATTGACACCCTCCATAAGGAGGGAAAGCCTCAAAAGGTAATTGCAAAAGAAGTTGGATGTTCCCAAAGTGCTGTATCAAAGCACATTAATAGAAAGTTATGTGGAAGGGAAAAGTGTGGAAGAAAAAGGTGCACAAGCAGCAGGGATGACCGCAGCCTGGAGAGGATTGTCAGGAAAAGGCCATTCAATAGTGTTGGGGACTTTCACAAGGAGTGGACTGAGGCTGGAGTCAGTGCATCAAGAGCCACCATACACAGACGGATCCTGGACATGGGCTTCAAAGGTCGTATTCCTCTTGTCAAGCCGCTCCTGAACAACAAACAACGTCAGAAGCGTCTTACCTGGGCTAAAGCAAAACAGACCTGGTCTGTCGCTCAGTGGTCCAAAGTCCTCTTTTCTGATGAGAGCAACTTTTGCATCTCATTTGGAAACCAAGGACCCAGAGTCTGGAGGAAGAATGGAGAGGCACACACTGCAAGATGCTTGAAGTCCAGTGTGAAGTTTCCATAGTCTGTGTTGATTTGGGGAGCCATGTCATCTGCTGGTGATGGTCCACTGTGCTTCATTAAGTCCAGGGTCAACGCAGCCATCTACCAGGAGATTTTGGAGCACTTCATGCTTCCTTCCGCAGACAAGCTTTATGGGGATGCTGACTTCATTTTCCAGCAGGACTTGGCACCTGCCCACATTGCCAAAAGCACCAAAACCTGGTTCAATGACTGTGGGATTACTGTGCTTGACCTGAACTCGCCTGAGAATCTATGGGGCATTGCCAAGAGAAAGATGAGAGACATGAGACCGAACAATGCAGAAGAGCTGAAGGCCGCTATTGAAGCATCCTGGTCTTCCATAACACCTCAGCAGTGCCACAGGCTGATAGCTTCCACGCCACGCCACATTGAGGTAGTAATTGCTGCAAAAGGGGCCCAAACCAAGTACTGAGTACATATGCATGCTTATACTTTTCAGAGGTCCAATATTGTTCTATGTACACTCCTTGTTTTATTTTTTATTTTTTTTATTAAAAAGTTTTAGAATACATTTTATCTTTAACAAACAACAAAAACAAAACAAAACAAAAAAGAAAAGAAAAGAAAAAGAAACCCCCCAGCCCCCTTCCCTCCCACCCTCCCCAACCCTCCCCAACCCCACCCTCCCTTTCCCCCCCCCCCACTTCCCAGAGCAGAATACAGGGTATAAAAATACTAACAATCATAATCTAGCTTACGCAAACAATCCTGAACTATATAGACTATCGAACTTTAACTCATATAGATAAACTCCAAACATATATATATCATATCAATAATTATTCAAAATACTTTTCAATCTACCCAATAAAAACAATCACAAATAAAACAATTTATATCAATTGTCTAAAGCTGTTCTTCTTCCCAACTAAGCTTTAAATTCATATTATCCTGATATATTATACAAATTAAAATACCATAGATTACTTCCAAACTTAAAAAAATTTTTTATATAATCTCATCATTCTTATATTCTTATATTCTATTACCTACTCCAATATTGCCCATAAAAGTATTACAAATTAATTTCAATCACACATAAAACAATTTATATCAGTTTTATAAAACTATTCTTCTATCCAACTAAACTTTAACATACTAAAACCAAATTTATACAACCTTTCCTTCTCGTAATGTATTATACAACTTAAAACACCATACATTACCTTCCAGGCTTAAAACTTTCCATCCAAATAACAAAGCATAACCTACAGAATATCAATAAACACTACTACAAATCTTCCCAATTAAATTTTCATAATCATCTTAAAACTAAAGCAACACAAAATATTATATAATTATTTTATAAGGGTGAAAAATGAATCCCCAAATACTTAATCCTTCTAGCATCCTTATTACATTATTATCTCTTGCAATTATGCAGCTAAATCCTCAGGTTTGCTTCATTCTTCCAGAAGCAGCACACCTCTTCCAATTTCTGGCCTTCTCCCGTGGTGATGAAATTTGACCCACTCCTGTAGCTTTCACATCTGTCTGCGTTAACCCTTCAACATCTTGTGAATTCTCTCTGGAACGTTGAGGCTCTCTGTCACCTTTTTTCTTTGTAGACTCCAAAGACGATATGGGGACTGCTTTTAAAACATTACTATAAAAGTCACGTGCCTGAATCACCGTGGTAAGACAATGCCTCGTACCTTCATAAGTCACCACCATACCCTCTGATATTTGCCATCTAAACTTAATATCACGTCGTCTCAATTCTTGTGTCAAAAAAGCAAATTCCTTCCTTTTTCTTAAAATTCTTGCAGGAATCTCTTTTAAAATCAAAACTTTTTGCTCATCCATTACAAAATCAATATTATAGGAGGCCTGGATAACTTCATTTCTAATCTTTCTCTTTGTGAAATAAACCACCACATCTCTGGGTAATTTCCTTTGTCTTGCAATCCTCGAATTAACACGGAAGATTTTATCTATATCTTCCATTATTTCATCTGCTGGTCGCTCCAACACCCCTTCCAAAACCTCAGAAACCATTTTCGTCAAATTTTCCTTAGGATTTTCTTTTAGGCCTCTGATTCTCAAAGCAAACTCCATCTGAGAACACTGTGTCGAAATCAAATCATAATCCATTTTCTCTATCACATTTTCAGTTTCTGTCATTTTGGCTTCCATTCTAATATCATTTTGAACAAGATCTTCCACTTTTTCACCCAAAATCTCAATGCTTTTAGCCAAATTTAACATTACAGATGTGATGTCTGCTCTCATTTCTGCTAATTTCTCTGTAAACTTCTCCTCCAACTTTTTCTCCATTATCTCAACAAATTGTTGCATTTGCTTTTCCATAGTTTCTTGGAGCAAACTCTGCAAATCTTTTACTGTAAAAGCTGATACAGATTCAGATGCAGAGGACAATAAAGTTTTCACCGAAGACTGCTGCCTCAGGGCAGGAACTTTAGAAGATATAGCCGCCATTTTCACCCTCTATTGTTAACTACGCACTTTCACATGCAGATTCAGCAGAGTCCATTGAGTTAAAGATCAAAACATCATCTTCACCAAAATCTCCTGCATCGCTCTGCCTGTGTCCTCGTTCTCATAAGCTCTTCCTTGCTAGCAGGGATGGTTGCGAACGCCCTGTTCTGCTCCAAAAAACCCGGAGCAGAGATGCCTCGCAGTCCAGAGCATGCCCAGGCTTCGGGGGGGCTCAATCCTTCCGCCACCAAAACTCTAAGTTCTGGCGGCCCCGGAGAGCTCTACCCCTACCTGGACGCTCACCCCCTCCTCTTCTCCTGAGGTGGGGGCTTCCAAGCCGCCGAACAGCTGATCGGTGCTGTTTTCGGCGGCTCTACGGAGCCGCGAGGCTGACAGCCAAGAAATGGCTGCCTCCGGCATCGCCTTGCCATCCGGAAGCCCACTCCTTGTTTTATTGATTGCATGTAATATTCTAATTTTCTGAGATTGTGAATTTGGGGTTTTCATGAGCTGTAAGCCATAATCATCA
Organism: Vipera berus; assembly: GCF_964194415.1. Lineage (NCBI taxonomy): Eukaryota > Metazoa > Chordata > Lepidosauria > Squamata > Viperidae > Vipera > Vipera berus. The sequence continues at coordinate 916,952 of NC_138210.1, read as the reverse complement.
TAATTATGACAAATCATGGCTTGAACTATCTTGCTTTGCATGTAATGAGTCTATCTCATATATTAGTTTCCCCTTTTAAGTTGCATTACTGATATAAATGAACATTTGCACGATATTCTAATTTTTCGAGTTTCACCTGTACACTTGAATTAAAAACACCACTTAACTATTATTACTTTTTTTTTCTTTGTAAAGTATATGCTGCTACCCAGATGCCATGACTGTTGCAGAATCAAGAGACTCAGACCCTGGAATCAAAAGAACTTTGGTTTATTTTGCGCAAAAGGTTCAGAACAAAAAGCAAAGGCCACGTCTGAACACCTTTTCAGGGAAAAGCAAGTACATATATAGTCTTCAAAAGTAGCAAAACACGGAAATGTAACTTACGAGCTCTGATTGGTTACATGAATTACAGCCCCCAACTCCCCCTTGTTGCTATTCTGAATTTAGCTAAATATCTTGCAACCTTGTTGTTAGCAAAAGTCACAGGTGTCTTGCTTAAACTCAGTTCCTGGCACAATTTGTGGTTAGCTACAAGCGAGACATATGTGGTAAGCTGTAACTGAACTCTGTGCTGGCCTATGAGGGGTGACCTACAGTTCAACTTGTGGTTTGGCATTCTCCATTTCCTTGTTCCTCTTTTAACTAATACACGCATTTTCTTCATGCCTCATTTTCATGTCCTGCCTCACTTTTATGACATGCAGCATTTTTATGTATTCTTTGTATCTTTCTTTATGGCCTGCCTCATTCCCCCCTTTGAGACTCTATTTCATCTGACAATCGAGTCTCACCTTCAGAGTTACTCCTTCATTTCAGCAAGTAATTACATTTCTTCCAGCAAGCAAAGATAGACTATCAAAAACATTGTATACTAGAATAGACAAACTGTATAGCAGAGCAAAACTTTAAACTGGCACTCGTGTTTCTGTTTCCTGCTGACAGTTCAAGAAAGAGACAGATAGCAACAAGAAGAGAGAGAAAGTAGAAATCTATAAGGTAGTTCTTTAGAACTCATCCACCTCATAGCCAATTGTCTGAGTAGGGGTATTAAACACAGGATGAAGGCTAGTCCTGCTATCCCATATACCAACAAGAACAGCAATTGTTGACCCAAGCTGTTCCTGGTAACCATGAGAACCTTTGGTCAGTTCCTTGTATTCTCTGTCCAATTTTGGATGCTCTGTCTTGCAGATCCTTTGCCACCTTCCGGACTACTCCTGATTTATTCATGTACAAACCACCTTTCTCAGCTGTCAGAAGGTCTAGGGCATGCCTGCTCTGCAAGACTACTGCTGCCAAGGAATCTATTTGGTCTTGTACTTTGACTAAGGTCCCAGCAATCTGAGTTAGACTTTGTTGAAATTCCTCAGAAAGGTGCTTAAATTGTATTGTAGAATGGGCTAAGCCTCTCACACCTGTTCCAACTGCAGTATCTATCCCTAGGATAGCTAACAATGGTATCACTAGGGGTACTCTTTTCTGCAGATGGCCCATCAGAGGAACAGATAGGGCTTGCTCCCCATTAACAACACCCATCTTTGGGAAGAGGTGTACCAGAGTACAAGTTCCAGTCCAGTTAGTAGGCAAACATACATACACATTTTCTCCACACAAGAAAAAGACTCCATTCTCTTCTAAACACACTGCCATGCTCATGGAAAAGGCATGGAATCTATGGTTGTACTCATTGCTCCAAACCTCGTTTTAGTTTAGGAATAACACACTTAGGTTTAGGAGATGGGGTTGGCCTGGGTTGTACTCCCCACCGGGAAATAAGACCAGGAGTGGGTTTGCTCCGGTCCCTCTTTGCCGAGTATCTCCAGTGGCCCCAAAGCCTGGGCTTTACTTGTCCCTTCAGGATCTTCAACAGTCCCTGAGCCTTCCTTAAAGGTGAAAGGAACTGTCTGACCATTCTCACAACATTTGAGACTACCATGCAGGGCCTTCTTATCTAATGGGCCACCTGCAAATAGTAACCAGAGCCATGAGAGATTCATGGTTAACCACCTGAAATAGGTCAATGTCATTTTCTATTATTTCTATTCCACACTCACAGTCACAACAAGGGGGATAATTCCAATTACAATTATGAAATTACCACATCAGGAAGATGGATGGGATTAGGTGGGATTTGAGAAAGGACAGTATCAGTCTTGGGTGGACCACAAAGCCTAGTGTTATTTGCTAAATATAGTATCCACAATCCCAAGACTCCTAATAGACTCCAGAGAACCCACTCCCAGGGTGTTTCAAACATAAGTATCCACAGAAGATACACACTTTCCTTGGTCACACTTAGTGATTTTAGGTTCAACACTTGTTACTTTGGGTGTGGGGTGATTCCAGAAGAATAGGTTTCCAATGTAGCAGGTTACAATCAAAATAATTAAAATCACTAATGCCAGACACACTGCACCTATGACTATATATTGTCAGATTACCATTTCTCGAGATAGGTCCAGCCTACACCACCCACACCATCCCTAACACATTAACAACTGTTTTTCTCCTTCTTGTTTTCAGCCATACGTAGAGGGTCAGCTTCCGGAGTGACACCAGTAGGGCCTCTTCTGCCCCATATGTTGCCTGCCCATTGCCAGTAGGGCAGTTATAGGGAGCATTTCTTCAAGCGTAACACTAGAGGGCGGCCCTCGTCCTTCTCTGCCTCCCAATATTCATTAGCTGCAGGTTTAACTCAAGTCCAATGAATCCAAGACTTGGATTCCAACACTTTTACTGCAAGGGGAGAACACATGACCACAGTATACGGGCCCTTCCATCTAGGTTTCAAATTCTCCCCTTTCCAGTGTTTTACCCATACTTTGTCTCCCACTTGGATATTATGACTGGGAGTACTCAGAAATGGTGGGCTTAGGGACACACAATATTGTTGGATTTCTTGTATTTGCTTATTTAACTCTCCTACCATTTGACTCACCCATGAAGTCCCTATTTGACTTAAGTTCCCTACATGATTTTTCAAATTAGTACTTATGATGGGGGGGGTGTCTTCCAAACATCATTTCATAAGGAGATAGCCTAATTCCCTTTCGAGGGGTGCATCTCACAGACCAAAGTGCTAGTGGCAATGCATCCACCCATTTAAGGTGAGTTTCAAGGCACACATTAGTCACCTTTTCCTCTATTCTGCCTTGAGTAAGATTCTAGCCACTTCTCGTGCATGTTTTGTCTTGGTAGGGAAACATTCAGGCCATCCAGTATAATTATACACCATAACTAGCATTGCTTTATATAGTCCACATTTTGGCATTTCTAATGCTACACAAGCTGTCATGTCAGGGTAGGGTTGGCTATCTCGAGTTGCTGATAACCTTGCTTCTTTGTCAGCTGCTGTATTTCCTCGGGCTACATCATCTTGTCCCTTTTGATGTCCTTTACAGTGCATGACAGCTACTCTTTTAGGTCCCCGCACAGCTTTGATGAGTCCTTCAATCAAAAGAGGATGTTTAATTTCTCTTCCTGCCGCTGTTAAGAGTTCTCTTTCTCTATAGACTGCAGCATGTACATATAATGTGAGGAATGCATATTTAGAATCTGTCCAATGTTTATACTTTCATTGCATTTTTTTCTTCTAGTGCCCTTATTAGAGCCCACAGTTCTGCTGCCTGAGCACTTGTGCCTTTTGGGAGTGGTCGGTTGTCCAAAAGTCAATTTATTAGCTTCCTCTATCAGGAGAGCTGTGGCTGCCTGAATTTTTAGACATTGTGGCCATCCTTTTGAAACTCCATCAAGTTGTTTTGACAGATAAGCTATGGCCTGTTGCTAACTTCCCTTTCCTTTTCTTGAGTCTGGACTCCAATAGCCACATTACTCTTTGAGTCCACATACAAATTAAAAGGTTTCTCAAGATTGGGAAGTCCCGTGACAGGAGCTTGAGATAATGCTGATTTGGAAGTCTCAAAAGCCTGTTTTTGTTCATGCGTCCAAACAAAAGGCTCCTTTTCTCCCCCATTTGTGGACTCATAGAGTGGTTTGGCTAGCAGGGCAAAATTCAGTATGCAATGGGGCGAGGGTAGCTTCTCTGCCGGAGACGAATAGGCACTGCCAGAGGCTTTACTTGGATGACTAGTGGTGCATGCTGGGCTGCATAACCTGGAGGATTATCTTCTGCCCATACTTGGGGCACTCCAAATTCCTGCCAAGTATCGGGGACTTGAACCTCTTGGGCCACCATTATTCGCCACATCTCATCTGGAGGGTACTTCATTACAAGTGCCATTCTGTCTTCTTCAAATGACAACGTCTCTCCCATTTTTCATAGCAGGTCTCACCCCAGCAAGGGAATGGGACACTCAGGCATATATATAGGAATTGATGTTCAATGTCCCTTCCATTTAGGGAACATCTCAGGGGCTTCAGAAAAGGGTGACAATTTACAGAGCCATCAACTCCTTGTACCTTGATGACATCAGTAGAAAAGGGAGCCAATAACTTAGTAACTACAGATCTAGATGTCCCTGTATCTACTAAAAAGGTCACATTATTATCCCCTATCTTCATTCGGACCAAGGGTTCAGGGGGGCTTGACTTAACCCCGGTCCCCTTCAGTTTTCAGGCCATTGTTCAGCTGCTGCCAACTCGAGGGCCTCCACTTGTTCTTGAAATTGTCCTCTGCCTCTTTCTTGGAGTCCATATGGTTGTGACACTCTGACTCTATTTTCTCCCTGGAAATCATATATCTTGACTTCTCAAGTCAAATGCCCACGGCCTCGGCCTCTTCCTTGGCCTCTTCTTACATCCTCAAACTTTTTAGGACAGTCACATCTCCAGTGTCCTTCTTCCTCAACCTCAGAGTTTGCAGTAAGGCATAGTCATCTATGAGCAAGTGTTTACTTCCTTTCAGCTTTCTGAATTCAAATTACCCACACTTGATAAGAAATGCTAACCATCAAGACTTCCCCAAATGTCAATTGTAGACAAAAATACCACTGGCTGCCCTTTTTTTTCCTTTTTTCCTTTTCCACCTCCGGGTAAAGAACCCCTTCCTCTAGCCATTCCTTTGTCTGCATTCACAAACAAATTGCTTAGTAAAGAGCCAACAAAGGAATCCTCACCAAACTCTGATTGAGTTTGTTTGCACACAAATCTTTACTCAAAACAATATAACTCATTTATAATCCCAAACTTTTTCTCAACTCCTTCGTTTTAAACAAGGGTTGAATTACAATTCCTTCAATTCTCTTAGGTATTGTTTTCTATCAGTGTGTCCTGCACACAGACATAAAAACATTAAAAAAATAAAATGGCAACAACAAAAAGCAACTCCAGAAAAATAAATAAAATAAACAAGATTAATAAGATATTCGGAGTTACTGAAATAGTTTTGTATCAAACTCTAATATCAACTCTTTGCTCTTAATATAAATTTAGTCAAATTCCAATTTAATCAGATTCCATTCAGATGGAAACAAATTTCCATTAAGTAGGTTAAAATATTAAATTTCACATCCATCCCAGCTTCCTCAAACCAGAATTCTAAACCGGAAAAAAAATAGTTAAAAAGATTAGACCCCCCTTTTCCTTTCTGTCTCTCTCGCTCTTAAAGTAACACAACCAGCAAGGGTGAGGAGACAGAAAAAGAAGAATTACACAAAAATCTCACCACTAACAAAATAGTTTTCTCTTCTTCACATGCATTTCCATGAATTCTCTCACACATCTTCCATGAGACTTCTCATGCAAACGCTTATATTGCTTTTTCATTTCACTTTTTAATAAACAAACAAAAGAAATTCTGCAAATTAACTGCTTCTTTCACAGTCTGTGGTGGGGGAGAATCTCTCTCTCTCACACACACACACAGAGGATTAGCATATCCAGACATTCACTTCCATTCAAACTGCTTGCATAAACAATTTCACATACAGATATTTCATTTCATACTTTCTTCTGACAAATCAATAACTAATATTATAATTACAAGGAGCTGTTCAGAAGCCAATAAGCTCCCTTGTTTGTTTGTTGTTTTTTTAAATAAGGCCTTTTTATTAATTATTATTAGACACAACACAGACACACAGACACTACCTCCACACTCCTCTAACAAAAATGGACTATATATTGCCTGGGATCCATCAGGCATATAAATTTCTTTTATTAACCTATATGTTTAGTGCTTGACATAGTCAATTTTTAAAACTTTCATATTTTGAGCAAAATGCACTAGTGCTTTTAATAGGATTTCTTGGTGAGTTCCTTGGGCTCCTATCCCTTGAACTTGATTAGTGTCATTATCAACGGCTGCGGGTTGAACTGGACCCACCACTGGCTGCTGGACTGGAACCACTGGTGGTGGGACTTGAGGCACAGGGTGATACACAGGGACATGGGGGAGGGGCGTATCTTCTTCATAGGGATCAGTTTTTAAAACAGGTATGGTTTCAATCTGACCCTTTTTTTCTTGACATCTAGGATTTCTATTCATTCGTGCCACACAGACCCACAGGAATTCTACTCAGCATTTGCAGAGCCATTCGGGATTCTCCTTTACTACTATTTGCCACTGGTCACTATATTGATATTGATCTGGGTGACCATAATCTCCATTAAAACCTTTCTTAAAATTCTTCAACATACACTGAAGAGGTGTCCGAGAAACACTTCCTCCACCACCCATTTTCTAAAACACTGCCACTGACCCGCAGTGCCAGACGTTCCAACGGTCACCAACAGGAACTGCAATGGCTTAACCACCCACACAACTCTATCTCTAGGGTCACGTTAGGACGCGCTGATCCTGGACCCAGGGGGGTGATCAGGCCCCCTCTTCCACTCTTAGTGGGTCTATAGCCTCTACGTTCCACAACGAGTGGGGCTATTCCATCCACTTTTTTTATAACGAGTGGGGCTACCATTTCTCAATACTCAATACTTGCCTGCAGGCGTCTTCTCTCTCACTTCAGTTTCTCTTTGTGGGTGACTTATTTTGATTCTGTTCAGGTTCTTAGATCGGTCGGGTGTCCACCAAGTGCCCCCACGGTGGCCTCTGCCTCCTCTCGGAAGAAATCATCCATGACGGCTAAAGGATAACGTGACAGCCCCGGCTGGGCACTGGGTGGTCCCTGCCGTCCTCAGCGAAATATCGCTCCAAGTCCCATCTAGGGGTGCCAGAAAATGTTGCAGAATCAAGAGACTCAGACCCCAGAATCAAAAGAACTTTGGTTTATTTTGCGCAAAAGGTTCAGAACAAAAAGCAAAGGCAATGTCTGAACACCTTTTCAGGGAAAAGCGAGTACATATATAGTCTTCAAAAGTAGTAAAACACGGAAATGTAACTTACGAGCTCTGATTGGTTACATGAATTACAGCCCCCAACTCCCCCTTGTTGCTATTCTGAATTTAGCTAAATATCTTGCAACCTTGTTGTTAGCAAAAGTCACAGGTGTCTTGCTTAAACTCAGTTCCTGGCACAATTTGTGGTTAGCTACAAGCGACTCATATGTGGTAAGCTGTAACTGAACTCTGTGCTGGCCTATGAGGGGTGACCTACAGTTCAACTTGTGGTTTGGCATTCTCCATTTCCTTGTTCCTCTTTTAACTAATACACGCATTTTCTTCATGCCTCATTTTCATGTCCTGCCTCACTTTTATGACATGCAGCATTTTTATGTATTCTTTGTATCTTTCTTTATGGCCTGCCTCATGACTGTCACCCCATGCACCCCTTTCTGACTCTCGTTGAAACTTTCTAGATAGCCTCCAACGCCTGGTATAAACCAAAATAACGCTCAGTGTAACCAGGAATTCATATTCCAAGCTTTTCAAATGTGGCTTTATCTATCTCTATGTCTTTTTTTTGAGAGTATACTTCATATGCTCAAATGTAATGAGAGGCGGGCTTTATCTAACAACGACAACTTTCCCCGCTAATAGATATTTTCATGAGAGCCAATATGTAAATCTTTTTTCCGGAGGTTCAGCGAGATGGACGTACCGCAAAACCAATGGGAAATCCAGAAGTTGCGGAAAGGCGTGGTCGAGGGCCAATGAGAAATCAGAGTTTGAACAGAGAATGGAAGAGTTGGGTTAGCCATCGTCGTTTTGTGAGGTGAAGAAAGACTGTTGGGAGTGATTTCGGGAGGAGGTCGTGAGAGGCTGACAGAGTAAGCTTTCCCGTCCGCCATGTCGTTGCACGGGAAGCGTAAGGAGATCTATAAGTACGAGGCGCCATGGACCGTCTACGCCATGAATTGGAGTGTCAGGCCCGACAAGCGCTTTCGACTTGCTCTGGGCAGCTTCGTAGAAGAGTACAATAATAAGGTGAGCCAGTGGGCGGGAAGAAATCACTTGTAAGGCCTGCAAGGTGTTTTGCACTGCAGCTTTCGGCTTCGTTCAGTGCAGCCCAATCGGTCGTCTCCGCCGCCGCCGGCCAGTTAAAGAGCAGCGAGCGTCGAAAAGGGAGGGTGGGGATCGGAGCTCGCGAGAGGCCGAGCTGCCTTGAGATGTTTGGTCAGATTTGACCCTCGGAGCGTCTCTGCTTCTTTCAGAGGTTGGTTAGACTGCGGCGTGATAGGCAGGGGCCGTTGGGATTTTTTAATATTTTTTTGCGTAATGGAAAGAGGAAAAATTGTACCTGCTGTTCTAGGAAGTGGGAAAGGGAATAAAGTCGCTTTCAATCTTAATAGCCTGAGAAGTTGTATTATTAAATTTACTCTTGGGAAACCCGTGGTAACTACACGATGTAAAGTTTGTTTGAGAGATGCCTACTGTATTTTCCTTCGGTATTATAGTTGATAAGGTAAGTCTTAAGAGCCCTGCTGAATTTAGTTCAGCACAGTGGCCACATGGATTCATTTGGAAAACACATATGCTTGAACTGGAGGGCTATAACCCCTTTCCTTAATTGTTTTCCTGCAAGGAGCATTTATTTATAATTTAAATTTACAAGGTCACTCAACTCGTGCCCTCTGTTTCAGGAAATAGTAAACAGTCATCAGTATTATAGCCTGAGTTAGTGTGATCCTCCATGGAACTATCCAATCTCCTTTTCCATGCTATCAAATTGGCTGCCATTACCACATCTGTGGCACTGAATTCTTTGATCTGTGTAACAACAAAGTACTTGCATCTGTTGGCCCTCAATCACACTGCATTTAATTTCAGTAGATAACACGCTAAAAGAAGAACTCCGTTTTGTTATTTATGCCAACATATTTCTGTTGTGTCTCCCCTTGACCTTCTTGTTCCAATTACCGTAATCCTTTCACATACAGGAGCTATTCCAGCCTCCCTAATCTTTTTAGTAGCCCTGTTTTGCATCTTTTCTAATTTTGTAATGTTTTTTAAAGTGTGTCTAAAAAAGTAGCCAAGGTGTGGTCTTACCATAGATTTATATAAAGGGAATGTCATACCAACAGTTCTATTTTGGGTTCTCCTAATGACTCTTAAGTTACAATTTAACATTTTTATAGCAGCTGCAAACTGGGTTGATATCTTCATTAAGCCATCTGCCCTGACTCCCAAGATACCTTTTCTTAATCGGTGAGGTGACTGGCCTATGTATGTATACGTGAATTTTTGGAATTCATTTGGAATTTTTGTGCCAATATACACCATATATTTACAGTGAACCGCATTTATCATTCTGAAGCCCATTCATCCAGATTGGAAGGTTGCTCTTGGAGCTCATCACAATTAGTTTTTGATTTAAAAGTGTGCTGCAGCTGCCAAAAAAGCCAACAGAGTTCTAGACTGCATTAACGGATAGAATCAAGATCACGTGAAGTATTAATACCACTTTATAATGCCTTATTAAGACCACACTTGGAATACTGCATCCAGTTTGGGTCGCCACAATGTAAAAAAAGATGTTGAGACTCTAGAATGAGTGCAGAGAAGAGCAACAAAGATGCTTAGGGAACTGAAGGCTAAAACATATAAAGAATGGTTGCTGGAATTGGGTATGTCTACATGTAGTTTAATGAAAAAAAGGACTAGGGGTGACATGATAGCAGTGTTCCAATATCTCAGGGGTTGCCACAAAGAAGAGGGAGTCAAGCTATTCTCCAAAGCACCTGAAGGCAGGACAAGAAACGGATGGAAACTAATCAAGGAGAGAAGCAACCTAGAACAGACATGTCAAACGATGTCACGTGATGTCGCGCAACGTATCGGGATTTTTGCCATTGCTGGCAATGGGGTGGGCACGGCTTCCAGATGACGCATCCGGCCCATGGGCCAGCAGTTTGACACCCCTGACCGAGAACTAAGGAGAATTTTCCTGACAGAACAATTAATCAGTGGTACAACTTGCCTCCAGAAGTTGTGAATGCTCCAACACTGGAGGTTTTTAAGAAGAGATTGGACAACCATTTGTCTGAAATGGTATAGGGTTTCCTGCCTGAGCAGGGTGTTGGACTAGAAGACCTCCAAGGTCTCTTCCAACTCTGTTATTTTCTTAGTTTGGTGTGTAATATTTTGATCTATTTAGCAAACATGGTCCGATCAGCCCTAATTCCAGATAGGTTTTATACAAATTAAAAGCAATCCTTACAGCAATCCCCGAGAGACCTCATTTTGCATGACTTGCAGTATGAGAATTGTTCATTTATTCATCTTCTCAGTTTCTTGATTTTTTTTAAGTTCCCTATCCATAACAGCATTTGTTTACCCAGGGCAGCTGAGTTTGCTTAGGAGCCTTTGCTGAAGGACTTTGTCAACTGGCTTTTTGAAAGTTCAAGTGTAGAATATCTGTTGGGTTACCCTTCTGTATGTCCTTTTTGACACCCTGAAAGAAGCTGGAAGGTTAGCGAGACGACTTCTTTTTGGTTCCTTTTCAGTAAGACTACTACTATGTATTGTTTTCTGAGGGGTCCTTGGTGCTCTCTGAGCTTGGTTGTTTTCTTGCAGACGGTTCATTACCCAAACTAGGTAACAACATAATCAGAGCATTGATGATGATACCTAGTTTGGGTAATGAAATGTCTGCAAGAAAACGAGCAAGCTCAGAGAACACCAAGGACCCCTCCTTTCAACCCTGAGTTACAACTATTCTCCTTTATTGGTATTATTTTCTGTTTAACAATTCTTTCAATTTTTCCCCTGGAACAAATTAACACGCCTATAACTTCCTTCATTGCCCCTCAATCTCCTTAGAAAAATTGGGGTTGCATTATTTTCCAGTCCTTTAGAACAAGTGGCAGTGTTTAAAAGATTTTTTTTGTGTGAAAAGATGGCAATTTTATATTTAACTGCTTCAAGAGTTCTTGGGTAGGTACCATCTGGACTTTGGGATTTATTTAGCTTTACTTAATCAGTTTGGCTTGCAACCATTTTTCCTTACCTCTGTTTGTCTCAGTTTGTCTAGACTTTGTCCTGAAAGCCTATTACACTTTGGGACTTCAGAACATGTAAGTGAAAGATGGACTGGAATATGAATGAATGTGTGTGTGTGTGTGTATACACACACATACACACACACAAACAGAGACATTTTTTCTCATAGGTTCAGCTTGTTGGGTTGGATGAAGAAAGCTCTGAATTCATTTGCAGAAATACCTTTGACCACCCTTATCCTACTACCAAGCTCATGTGGATACCAGATACTAAAGGGGTTTATCCAGACCTTTTGGCAACCAGTGGTGACTACCTGCGTGTGTGGAGAGTAAGTAGAGCATTTAGAATGTAATTCTATGCTTTGATTTGAAAAAAAAACACACAAAAAAGCAGACCAGCTATTATGAATTTCAGAGAAGCATTACACTCAGCCTACCCAAGGAATGACTTTTGAAGCATGTAACTTGCCCTTTTTCATAGGTTTCTCAAAATATTCCCACAATGCATTGGAATATTGGTGAGACCACAGCAGTATCTTAAATATAGTACTGTATTCATCAGACTGATAATGATTCTGGAGACAGTTTTGTAAACAGTCATTTCAACTGTAAGTTATCAGTGAAAAGTGAAAAGAATGAACTCTTCACCACTTCACAAGAAATATGTTACAGAAAACCTGAGAAACTGTCTGCCCTGATGTAATGGTAGATATATTGGTTCTTAGTTGGAAATAGTTCAGTGCAGAAATGCTGGAACCCTGGGGGTCCAGTTCCTGCTACAGTATTGAATGTCAGACCTCTCCTTAACATAATTATCCTCATCTGCAATTGTGGATGAGAGGGCAGACCTGAATTGCATTATCAAAGTCTGGGTAGGAAAAGGGAGAGTTCATCTCTCAGGGATCTACCCTCCCCAGGTTTCTAGTTTGTCCCTGGATGGGGTGTGTGTCATCCCTGAAACTGCTAGCATCAAGAGATGCTACTCTAGATCAGGGGTGTCAAACTCGATCGCATCACGTGACGTATCACGATGTTTTTTCCCTTTGCGCAGCTGGGGTGGGCATGGCCTGCATGTGATGCATCTGAGCCACGGGCCGCCAGTTTGACACCCCTGCTCTAGATGAACAGATGTGAAGACTTTCACACTGTTTTGAAAGAGGGGTCAAAGAGGCCATCTATGTCAAAACTGAACAGCTCTCTCTTAACAGAGGGGGAGGGATACGACATCTATCTCCAGTCTACAACACAGTCCTTTCAACAGTTCCAAGAAGGCTCCACACCCATTTGCACTACTCAAGTGACCCTGATGACACAGATAAACCTCCAGGTGGCCTCAGTGACTCTAAAAGAATGCAAATGACCAGCTGTCTGCAAGGAGTATAAATCCTTCCATTCCACACCATCCAGTCAGCTGAAGAAGCTTCTTGGATGAGAAGTGAAACATCTTCAAAGAAAAAAAAGTCCAGTTGCCTCATGAAAAAGCACCTTTGGGATTTCATGCTGCAACCACCCCCACCCTTAGTGGGGAAGGACCTATTAGATTGGTCTACTCCAGACACTGAATGGATCCAGTGGGTTTTTAGAGGGCCCTTGGGCAAGGTTCCCAATGATCTGGTGAGCAGTTTAGCCGAGACCCTGGTTGCCTAGTGGAACAAAGGGATAACTAGGGTGCTTGACCAGATTGCACTGGGGTTGTCTGTCCCCAATCCACTGCAGCTCCTTGGTAGTAGCTCAGGGATATGGAGTAGCAGTGGAGATGCCTAGAGTATCACTGGAATAAAACCCATTTTGAATCTGGTTGGACATTGGTAAGAGCTCCTGTACAAGCCTACACAGTAGCAATTGAAGCAGTAAAAAGGAACTATATTACCACTGTTATTGCATCTGCTGCATACCCACAGCTGCTCTTTTTAAATTAACTGGTTCCCTTTTAAGGAAAGATGGTCAGCTATAACAGAGGTCCCCAACCTTTTGGGCACCAGGGACCGGTGCCGTGGAGAAAGGTTTTTCTGCAGACCAGAGGGGTTGTGGTTTTGTGTACTACCTGCATCCTGTGGATGGGGCTTTGCTTGTTTGTGCGGCCTGGTTGCTGGCATGCTGTGGACCGGTGCCAGTCCATGGATGGGGTGTTGGGAATCCCTGACCTATAACATCTAAGGGGACAAAGTGGCAGATAAAACCACTCAGATTTTAATAGAATTGGAATCTAGTTGGACGGTGCTAATAGAGGTGATTGCAACTTTGTCCTGTGAATTTCTCGGATCAGTTTAAACCTGTGAGTCCTGCAAGGAAATGAATAGGGGTGGCTTTCTAATGTCAAGCTCTGTCACTTCTCAGTTGGATCCCTGCCCCTCATGCTTGATTGATGCCTCTCGTTAAGTGGCAGGAGACTAGAATTCAAGCATTAAGCAGTGCTTTGGGTGAAGGGATATTCTATTACCTCTGTAAGGAAATGGAGCCCCTCTTGCTCAAGAAGCCTTTGCTCAACCCAATTACCGTGTTTCCCTGAAAATAAGACCTACCCTGAAAATATGACCTAGCTTGATTTTGGGGGGTGGGCCTAATATAAGCCCTATCCCAAAAATAAGCCCTAATTTTGGGGTGAAGTGCACGCCTAAAAATCAAGCTAGGGTGGTGGGGAGGTGGAGCTACCCCACATGTCCCGCACCCGCTTCAGGAAAGGCCTCTGATAGTGAAATGAAGGCCAGGGGCGCCATGTGCGTCAATCCAGAGCTGCATTCTTAGCTGCAGAGGCATTTCCTGAAGGCCCCTGACAGCGAAATGGAGGCAGAGGATGACCAGCCGCAGAAGAACTGGGCCAGCTGGGTGCAGCTGTCGATGCCGCAGCCGTGAGGTGAGACCGTGGAAAAGACATTCTCCAAAATAAGACTTGGTGCCTCTTTTGGAGGCAAAAAAAAAGACACAGTGAAGGCCTTTTTGTTTCATTTATTGCAATAAGTGCGGAGAGAAGCTATCAAAGCTTGGTTTTCTCCAAAGTTCAAACCCAAAATATTCCCTCCTTTGTACAACCCTGTCCCGGCTGCCACATCCCTCCTTGTTCCCCATTGGCTGAGGTACTATGAGGTTACACTCTTAACTGCTTCCCACATATTTCCTGCTACCTTCCTTAAATATACTAAATCATATTCACATGTACCTTAATAATATAAAATATTAGGTATATTCAGTTATTTTGAGCGCTGATATTTTATGGCTCCTTAAAACAATAGGTTTTTTCTTGTTTTTCAGTTCAGCTAATTTTCCCTGGCTAGCCATTTCCTCTTGCAGCAGGTTTTACAGCTTGTGTTCTTACTTTCCCATTCTGAAGACCCATATAATAATTTTATCTACATGTTTTATTTTACATCCTCCCTTTATACTACCATTTCCTGGTTCCCATCCATTGTAGTTTCTTTGGCAAGCTTATTTTTCTACAGCATTGTTAGAGACCCCACACATCCACTTTACAGTCTGTTTCTGTTGCTCCCCTCTGGGAGGAGGCTTCGAAGTATTTCTAGCAGGACTACCCGATTCTGTAATAGCTTTTTTCCCAATGCCATCCATCTGGTAAACTTGCAAGATTCGTTTTTCTCACCATGCATATGTATACATAACCCGAACTAGAGTGTTGTTTTTCTGTGTCATATAATATATGTGGGTATATGCATAATTCTGTATTTTTGTCATATTTATGTAGTGTATATTGGAGGTGATGACCCTTTGAGAGCTGAATGGAATGAAATTTCATTTTAATGTATGCCGATTAGTGTACTGTCATGGTTCCGACAGACAGAGACAAATATAGCAGAACTCCGAGGCTTGCAAATTCCTTGAAGAACATGTTTATTAGTTACAAAGTATCGGCACGGTCAAAAGTGAAACCCAAGTCTGAATACACAAGTAACAATTGCCAAATACAAAGTTAAGTGTCCCACCCACAAAACTGCAAACAACTACGTTCCCCAATATGATTATTTGGCAGGCTTTTTATGCAACGCCCAGTCCCTAGTCTTGGGAGCAGCAGATGACCTTGGTTCCCACGGGACAGAAGATTATTTTGACTAACAAAGCACCTGGGCAACCCCCCTCCCTCAATTCTATGTGGCAACCTAGAATGAGAAGATTAAAAAAATGGCTGCAGCCATACTCATTGTAGACTTGACAGTCGGCCCCTTTCAAAAAGAAAGAGGCTTGTGAGGATATTTATCATAAAACTTTTTTATTAACCTATCTGCTTTCACATTGGTACATTTCACCCATGTAGCTTCTGACAGTGGATAGCCTTTCCACTGAATGAGGTATTGTAACTTCCCCTTGTACAACTTAGAATCAAGAATTCATTTTATTTCATAATGTGTCTCCCCCTCTACCACTACTGGACCTGGTGGCTTCTTTGGAATAGGTCTTAAAGAGGATTCAGACACAGGTTTCAACAGACTACAATGAAACACAGTGTCAGGACCCACCTCAATCCCACATCTTAAGAAAGCAGAACTCTTGGAAGCGATTTCTTCCAACAGGAACTTTTATTAAGAGTAGTTGATAGCAGGCATAATAGACAGAATCTGAGATTTCCCGTGCAGAGCGATAGATTAAAGTATCCCCAAACAAGAGCCCACCCCATAGTCCGCCCGCCCGATGTGGGACTGCCAATCCCCAGGTGTTAAGTCCATCATGGGAAAAGGGAAGACAACATCGGCCCCTCTCCAGCTCACGCAGCGATGGTCGGCGGCTTCTTCACACCTTCCTCTGAGAGCGTAGACATAAACCAGGCACTGAAGTTACATTCCTTATTTCCTCCCTTGTTCTAGCTGACAGTTTAGGAAGATAGAGTTCAGAGAGAGAGATAACGCAGGAAGCAAATTGTTACATTGCAGCTGTTGGGTAGAGGACACAGAGGCAATAAAGCAAAAGGTTACATTGTAGTGGGAAGAGGAAGCAAAGGCAATAACCCTGCAGGCACATCCCCCTCCCCTTTGGGAGTATGGCAGAACCCAGGGAAAGGTGAGATTTGATTTTGGATCAGAGGGGATAGAAGTAAAATAGGAATGGGTTCTGACACACAAGGTGGACTTTTCCCAACAGTCGTGGAAGTTTCAATTCCACTGTAACAGGGTTTATGTTTTTTGTGATGGGAAAAGGACCAAGGAACTTTGGCTCCAATTTTCTTCTGGGTAACTTTAACCTTAAATATTTTGTTGAAAGATAAACCAATTGCCCAACATAAAATGGTTTTTGAGGTGAGCGTTGTTTATCTGCCTGCTCCTTATAAACCTTGGTAGCCTTGGTCAATGCTTTCTTCAAATTCACCCAACCTCCCTGGAAACACGTCACCCATTGATCCAAAGTCTGGGAAGTAGGAGGCTCCTGGGGATACTCAGGCATAGGCACAAAATCTTGACCTGTTACTATTTTAAATGTGGTGAGTCCAGTGCTACTGTGCACAGTGTTGTTGTAGGCTACCTCCGCGAAAGGCAGGAGGTCAGCCCAATTAGTCTGCTGTTCCACCATTGTGTTAGCTTTTTCATCTGTTCCATTTGTACTTGGATGAAAAGCCGACGAAAGCCCCTGAGTCGACCCGATCGGTTTAACAAACTTCCTCCAGAACTTTGCAGTAAACTGGACCCCCCCTGTCATAAATAATCCATTTTGGGGCTCCATGGAGCCGATATATGTGTTTCAAAAACATCTTGGTTAGCTTCTGGGCAGAGGGAAGTCCTGAGCAAGGGATGAAATGCGCTTGTTTGGAAAATAGATCAATTAAAGTCCATATTACGGTGTTTCCCTTGCTCTCAGGCAACTCCACTATAAAGTCCATACCTATTTCTTCCCAAGGCTGGGAAGGGTCAGCCACTTGTTGCATCAATCCTGGGGGCTTCCAAGGAGGTCTTTTCATTGCCGTGTAGGTAGCACAGCTCCTCACATAACTCTCAATGTCTCTCTTCATCCCTGGACACCAGAATAGCCTCTGCACTAAATGCAACATTTTCAGGAATCCAAAATGACCCGCCTGCTTTGCATCATGACTTTGCTGAAGGGCTTGGAGTCTGAGGCCATCTGAGAGGTATAACTTAGATCAGGGCTTTTCAACCTTTTCACCCATTGTACCACTTTTAGGATAAGGCAATATCCGAGTACCATCAGTCACCCAACAAGGTGTCAAAAACTTGACCAAAAAAAGCAAAAATGATAAAGTACAGGTAGTCCTTGATTTACAACAATTCGCTTAGTGACTGTTTGAAGTTACAACAGCACTGAAAAAGTGACTTATGACCATTTTTCACACTTATGACTGTTGCAGCATCCCCAGGATCGTGTGATTTACATTCGGATGCTTGGCAACTGATTCATACTTATGACATTCACAGTGTCCCAGGGTCATGTGATGAATGCCTGGGCGGGCGTGGCCAGCTCATCACTCAGGTTGCGGGGTGCCTGTGGGGGGGAATCCGTGGGTCTCTGGTGGAGGGGGATGGGACTGCGGTGGGTGCCTTCCTTCCTCCCTCTCATTGTCCCTTCCTTCCTTCCTTCCTTCCTTCCTTCCTTCCTTCCTTCCTTGTCCCTCCTTCCCTCCCTCCCTTCCATTGTCCCTCCTTCTCATTGTCCTTCCTCTGCTTGCTTCCTTCCTTCCTTTCCATTGTCCTGCGCTACACCGCCCAGACCCGAGCCTGGTTTTGGCAGGCAGCGGTGCATTCTCACCACACAGAGTGGCCGGTGAGGTGAACCGGCAACATCACGGCCCTGCCTGTGCATGCGCAGAGGAGAGCGCATGCGCCTCAGTCTTTGCACGCACACAGGCAGGGCTAGGATGTTGCCGGTTCACCTCGCTGGCCGCTCTGTGTGGTGAGGAGAATGCGCCGCTGCCTGCCAAAACCAGGCTTCGTGTGTGCAGCTACAGCTGAGCTGCGCTCAGAAGCCGCCCGCACTCAGAAGCTGCTTGGCGCTCAGACGCTGCCCATGCTCGGTGCTCAGAAGCCGCGCTCTGGGCGCAGAAACGCAGCTCAGCTGTAGCTGCACACGCCGATCCTGGGCTCCTGCTCAGCTCGCTTGCGGAAAACATGCTGCTTGCTAAGTGAAGCCCCAGGATCAGCGGGCTATAGCTGATACAACCGAAGCGCGGATCAGCCGTAGCCCGCTGATCCTGGGGCTTCACTTAGCAAGCATAATGTTTTCCGCAAACGAGCTGGGCAGGAGCTGTTCGCTTGCTAGTCCTTCCCCACAAAACACACCACTTGCTCACTCACCTTTCTTTGCTCGCTGTTCCTCCGAAAACAGGCTGCTCCGCTCGCTGTTCCTCAGAAAATAGGCCGGTCTGCCCCTTTTATACCTTTTCTTCTCTCTGCCCTCCTCCTTTTCTCTTCCGGGTGCACCGGAAGCTCCAATTAGTATGTAGCCACAGATCCTGGGGATTCTGGCAAGCTCTGCAGCTCCAGCTGATCTCCAGGTCTGTGTGGCTCCGTTTTAACTGTTTCCCTCCCCCACTCCAATTAGCTAGGGCTTGAGGACCACAAGCCAGGTGCTCGTGTACCACTGGTGGTATGCATACCACCGGTTGAAAAGCCCTGCGCTAAGGTATATGTTCGTAAATTCAGGCGAGTTGCTGGTCGGCTAGGGCAGTGGCAGGAATGATCGTTGATCAACTACTTCAAGCAGGGGCTCGACCGTGACCTATTCCAAGCCTGCATCATTCGGGGCTTTCCTAACCAATTGTGTGAGTGGTACAGCATGGCAGTGATGCTGGACATTGAATTAGATCACCCCAGGAAGCCAGGCACAGCCAAACCCAAGACACCACACGCCCAGAAGCGCCTTTTTGGCCGACGTTCCCAAGCCACCACGACCACCAGCACCCCCCAGGTACCAGTTAGAGCTCCAATCAAATGCTACCAATGCGGTCAAATGTGTCACAGTGCTGTGGAGTGACCAGCACCCAGTCCCCAGGCCAGAAGCACACAGGCTGCCACTGCTAAGCCACAAAAAGCCCCCAGAGGAGGAAGAGAGAAAAACTGGGCACGGCAGGACCCAGCTTTTGGACACCCCCGTCCTGGCGAGCCTGAGGCAAGAGCCCAGCCACAGCCATTACAGATGCTGGCGCCCTATGACAGTGATGAGGAAGGTGAGGAGGATCCGGTGGTAAGTCAACCCATCCCACTTT